>NC_141874.1:231718056-233098472 GCF_056163025.1 Triticum urartu
GCATACTAAAACACAAAGACAAAAATAATACAAGATGCTCCAAGCAAAACACATATCATGTTGACGAATAAAAATATAGCTCCAAGTAAATTACCGATGGAAGTGGACGAAAGAGGGGATGCCTTCCGGGGCATCCCCAAGATTTGACTTTTTGGTGTCCTTGGATTATCTCCGGGGTTCCATGGGCATCCCCAAGCTTAGGATCTTGCCACTCCTTGTTCCATAATCCATCAAAAGAATTCACCCAAAACTTGAAAACTTCACAACACAAAACTTAAAGTAGAAAACTCGTGAGCTCCGTTAGCGAAAGAAAACAAAAGACCACTTCAAGGTACTGTAATGAACTCATTATTTATTTATATTGGTGTTAAACCTACTGTATTCCAACTTCTCTATGGATTATAAACTATTTTACTAACCATAGATTCATCAAAATAAGCAAACAACACACGAAAAATAGAATCTGTCAAAAACAGAACAGTCTATAGTAATCTGTAGCTAGCGCAAGATCTGGAACCCCAAAAATTCTAAAATAAATTGCTGGACGTGAGTAATTTATCTATTAATAATCTTCAAAAAGAATTAACTAAATATAACTCTTCAAATAAAAATGACAGCAGTGCTCGTGAGCGCTAAAGTTTCTGTTTTTTACAGCAAGTTCAACAAGACTTTCCCCAAGTTTTCCCAACGGTTCTACTTGGCACAAACACTAATTAAACACAAAAAACACAACCAAAACAGAGGCTAGATAATTTATTTATTACTAAACAGGAGCAAAAATCAAGGAATAAAAATAAAATTGGGTTGCCTCCCAACAAGTGCTATCGTTTAACGCCCCTAGCAAGGCATAAAAGCGAGGATAGATCTAGGTATTGCCATCTTTGGTAGGCAATTCTTCGATGAGGCATCTATTTCCCTTAGGAATTTATTTCTTTCTAGTGATTATCATACTTTTAGGCACAAGATCAAAAAAATCATTTGTAGCAATTGGTTCCTTAATGATAGCAAAAAGATTGGGATGAGTACTTATAGATTTAAGATCTGCAGTTTCCTTACTAGATGATTCACCCTTATTTTTAGGAACATACATAAGCTTCGCAATTTTAGTAGGAGGACTTGGAGAATTCTTTACAGAAGAAAGAGCGGTTCCCAAGTTTTTAATGATACCCTCAAGTTTATCAATTCTAGTAGAATCTAAGTTTATCTTCTCATTAACTATGGGTTCCTTTTCCTTAATATTTTTCAAAGTCATTCCTACCTTAGATACATATTGAGTAATTTGATTGTGGATCTTTTTATCAAGATTTTCAATTAATTCAATAGTAGCAACTTTATTTTAAATAATTTCAAGTCTTTGCATAACATGCTCCAAAGTTAACATGGTTCCATTAACCAAAAGAGTTGGTGAGCCAAATAAATCTAACATAGCATTATAAGAATCAAAGGTATGGCTACCCAAGAAGTTCGCTCCGGTAATGGTATTGAGGATATATCTATACAAAGGATTAACACCTACATAAAAATTGCGGAGAAGAACTAAGGTAGATTGCTTCCTGGTAGGTCTATTTTGAGCATTGCAAATTCTATACCAAGCATATTTTAGATTTTCACCCTCCCTTAGTTTAAAATTTAGAACTTCACTCTCGGGAGACAATGGAGAAGATATGAGACTAGCCATGACGACAAGCAAACAAACTAGCACACGAGCAGACAAGAGCAAACGGGCAAGAGAGGGAGGATAGAGAGAGAGGGCGAATAAAACAACAAGGGTGAAGTGGAGAGAGGAAAATGAGAGGTAAATGGCAAATAATGTAATGCGGGAGATAGGGGTTGTGATGGGTACTTGGTATGTTGACTTTTTGCGTAGACTCCCTGGCAACGGTGCCAGAAATGACTCGTTGTCGGGAGTCAAATCTTGACTTGCGCGAACCTCCCCGGCAACGGCGGCAGAAATCCTTCTTGCTACCTCTTGAGCTTGCGTTGGTTTTCCCCGAAGAGGAAGGGATGATGCAGCAGAGTAGCGTAAGTATTTTCCTAAGTTTGTGAGAACCAAGGTATCAATCCAGTAGGAGGCCACGCTCAAGTCCCTCATACGTGCACAAAACGATAGCTACTCGCAACCAACGCGTTTAGGGGTTGTCAATCCCTTCACGGTCACTTACGAGGGTGAGATCTGATAGATATAATATTTTTGGTATTTTTGGTATAAAGATGCAAAGTAAAATAGTAAAGGCAAAGTAAAGAGCAAAGCAAGATTAAAGTGATGGAGATTGATATGATGAGAATAGACCCGGGGGGCATAGGTTTCACTAGTGGCTTCTCTCAAGAGCATAAGTATTCTACGGTGGGTGAACAAATTACTGTTGAGCAATTGACAGAATTGAGCATAGTTATGAGAATATCTAGGCATGATCATGTATATAGGCATCACGTCCGTGAAAAGTAGACCTAAACGATTCTGCATCTACTACTATTACTCCACTCATCGACCGCTATCCAGCATGCATCTAGAGTATTAAGTTAAAAACAGAGTAACGCCTTAAGCAAGATGACATGATGTAGAGATATAAATTCATGCAATATGAAATAAACCCCATCTTGTTATCCTCGATGGAAACGATACAATACGTGCCTTGCTGCCCCTTCTGTCACTGGGTAAGGGCACCGCAAGATCGAACCCAAAGTTAAGCACTTCTCCCATGGCAAGAACTACCAATCTAGTTGGCCAAACCAAACGGATAATTCGAAGAGACTCGCAAAGATAACCAATCATACATAAAAGAATTCAGAGAAGATTCAAATATTATTCATAGATAGACTTGATCATAAACCCACAATTCATCGGTCTCAACAAACACACCGCAAAAAGAAGATTACATCGAATAGATCTCCACGAGAGAGTGGGAGAACTTTGTATTGAGATTCAAAGAGAGAAGAAGCCATCTAGCTACTAACTATGGACCCGAAGGTCTGAGGTAAACTACTCACACTTCATCGGAGAGGCTATGATGATGTAGAAGCCCTCCATGATGACGGCCCTCTTCCGACGGAGCTCCAGAACAGGCCCCAAGATGGGATCTCATGGATACAGAAAGTTGCGGCTGTGGAATTAGGTTTTTGGCTCCTGTTCTGATCATTTGGGGGTACGTGTGTATATATAGGAGGAAGAAGTACGCCGGAAGAGCAACGAGGGGCCCACGAGGCAGGGGGCGCCCCCACCCTCGTGACCGCCTCTTTTGTTCCTTGGAGCAGGGTCCAAGTCTCCTGGATCATGTTCGGCCAGAAAATCACATTCTCGAAGATTTTATTCCGTTTAGACTCCGTTTGATATTCCGTTTATCTGAAACACTGAAATAGGCAAAAAAAACAATTCTAGGCTGGGCCTCCGGTTAATAGGTTAGTCCAAAAAATAATATAAAAGTGGAAAATAAAGCCCAATATAGTCCAAAACAGTAGATAATATAGCATGGAGCAATCAAAAATTATAGATACGTTGGAGACATATCAAAGGACTCACGTAAATTCCCTCACGGGAATTGTTCAGGAGGAAGTGCATGTAGTGAAGGATTATCCGGATGTATTTCCAGAGGAACTACCAAGCGTGCCGCCAGATCGAGACATTGCATTTTTGATAGAGCTGTTGCTAGGCACCGGACCAATATCAAAGAGACCATATCGGATGCCCGTGAAAGATCTGGAGGAGATTAAGAAACAGATTAAGGAGTTATTGCAGAAAGGTTACATTCGACGAAGCTCATCACCATGGGGTGCCCCAGTGCTCTTGGTTCAGAAGAAGGATAAATCTTTGAGAATGGTGGTTGATTATCATGCATTGAATTAAGTGACGATCAAGAACAAGTACCCACTGCCGATGATCAATGATTTGTTTGACCAGCTGCAAGGAGCTAAAGTATTTTCCAAAATTGATCTTCAATCAGGATACCACCAACTGAAGATCCGAGAATAGGATATACCTAAGACAGCCTTCACCACAAGGTACGGGCTGTATGAGTACACGGTTATGTCATTTGGATGAACAAACGCCCCTGCCTATTTCATGAGTATGATGAATAAGGTGTTCATGGAGTTCTTGGATAAATTTGACTTGGTATTCATTGATGACATTTTGGTGTACTCAAAGAATGAAGAGGAACACAAGGAGCATTTGCGATTCGTTCTCGAGAAGCTAAGGGAACATCAGTTATATGCCAAATTCAGCAAATGTGAGTTTTGGTTGAAAGAAGTTGGATTCGTTGGACATGTTATATCAGGAGAAGGTATAGCAGTAGACCCTACTAAGGTTTAGTCAGTCACTAAGTGGTTGGTACCCACCTCAGTTGGAGAAATCTACAGCTTTCTTGGACTCGAGGGATATTATCGGAGATTCATTGAGAATTTCTCTAAGATTGCGAAGCCTATGACGGAGTTGTCGAAGAAGGACACTAAGTTTAAATGAACAGATGAATGTGAGGGAAGTTTCCAGGAGTTGAAGAAACGCTTGGTTACAGCCCCAGTGCTGATTCTGCCGGATATATGCAAGGATTTCCAAGTGTATTGCGACGCCTCTCACTTAGGACTTGTGTTGGGGATATAGTTACTAGAGGTAAACCGGCTAGGCATGGCCGAATTAGCTCCATGAAGATTGAAGCCCATGAAGATGGCAAGATACTGGCGCTTTAAGAAGGCCCAAGGCCCAAAGACGGATTAAAGCCTGTAGTTGTGAACCGACTTTATCATGTAAACTTGTATTGTAAGTTAGAGGAATAGAGACCGAGCCGGACACCTTATGATCCAGCCTCGGGACTCTGTAAACCGGCGGGCGTCAACCTATGTATATAAAGGGACGACCCGGCCACGGTTTGAGAACAGACAACAACTTGAGAGCCAGTCAAAGCGGATTCGCTCCCTGGTCATCGAAACCCTAGCAATACCAATCACAACTAGACATAGGCTTTTACCTTGATCAAAGGGCCGAACTAGTATAAACTCCCCGTGTCCCCTTGTCCGGTTTAACCCCTTTAAGCTAACCCATTGCGATGGCTCCATGACTAAGTCCTTTCACAAGGACATCTGTCGTGACAAACCCATGACAGTTGGCACCCATCGTGGGGCTACCGCACAATTGTTTCGAGTTCTTAAAGGGCAGCTTTGCTGGACTCAAGGGATACACTGTGGGCCGGATGACGAAGAGTCATCGCGGCAAGCTCTACATCGACAACGCAGGACAGGACCCCGAGGCCGATTCAATCGAATACGGGTACCGGGCCCCCTTTGGTGGGATTCACGTCTTCATCGGCAAGATTGGCGAACCAGGCCCTGAGCCGGACACCTGCACCGACATCATCGAGACGGCTCAGCGTGCAAGCCCTTCCCTGGTTGAGCCCATGGCAAAGCCTGTTTTCGTAGGTGTCATCCATGGAGTAGAATATGAGGACGGATCGGCATCCGATGGAGAAACCGTTGTCTGCTCCGATGACGAGTCTTCTGGAGAGACCGAATCGCTCTATCAGTTGCAGGATGGCCGGATTAGTGGAGGTTCCGAGGGCCACAGTATTTCGGACTCCCCTGATCTGCCAAACCGGGCCGCTATCTTCATGGCCGGTACACAATCAGCGCCCCACTCATCAACCGCCGCAGCAATGCTCTCCGGTTCAGCAACAGCCACGCTGGCGGGAGCAGGGAGCTTTGCGCCACCTCCGGCTCAAGTTCTTTCTAATTTGTTCGATGCTTTGGCAACATCGATGGCCACGAAGGTGGATGCAGCAGCCCGGGATCAGCACAATGCGGATATCACAAAGGTAAAAGATCAGATAACTCAGGCTAAAGCGGACCTAGCAGCAGAGAACGCTAGGATGGCTACAGAACGGGCCGAGTTGGAAGCTCAGGCCTACCGGTTTAGGCTGGATTAGAATGCTTTAGAAGAAGTCATGAGAAGAAGATACCGATCGCATCTCCCACCGAGTTATGAGCCAAGAAATCTCTTCAATACACTAGGAGCAGGAACGAGTAACCAGCCAATATTAAACCGGACGAAGGCGCCAGGAACAGGAGCGTCGGTTCAGCCGCGCACGATGGACCCGCCTCGTCAGAACAACCTTGTGCCACAGTATGTTCCAACACCCCCCGGGCATTACTCCAACCCGTTGAACAACATTCTGGCCGCCGCTTGACGGTTGGCAGCCCTCCCAACCGACGGCGAATCACCAGTTGCGGTTGAGGCACGACAGGCCAGAGATCTCCTTCAAATAGCTCGAAACCAGCAGCAGGCATATTCGCACAGTCGTGAGAGGATTCATTCCACCCCCCGTCCAAGCCGGAGCTACAACAGGCACGTTGAGGATGAATTGGCCGTGTCAAGCAGTGCATGTCGCCGTAACTTGCCGCGAGGGCACAACCCGGCAAGGGGAGGTGCTAATGCGCAGGATGTGGTGGATCATGGTCACGCACGTCGAGAGGCCGAGTTAGCAGCTCTGCACGGAGCCTGTCAACCCACGCCGGTTCACCCTACCGCTTCAGTAGAGCCAGGTGTGGTATTCAGTTCCTTAGGGGTGGCGTGTCTCACCCCCGCTTTGCGTAATGTGCGACTGCCCAAGGATTTCAAAGGACCTCGTAAGGTACCCAATTACACCGCCGATCTGCAACCAGAGGCATGGGTTGAAAGTTACGAGATGGCAATGGAGATGTAGATGTGGATGAAGCGGTATGTGCTAAATACTTCACCATGATGTTGGAAGGAACAGCTCGTACTTGGTTGAAGAGCTTACCAACTAACTCTGTCTGATCATGGGCCGAATTGAAGCACTGGTTTATCCAGAACTTCAAAGATGCTTGTAAGCAGCCCATGTCAATTGTGGATCTGGCCGCCTGTTTCCAAGAGGATGGGGAGTCCACGACCCATTGGGTAAAGCGGGTCTCAGCTATTTTGCATTCATCAGATCGTATCAATGCAGATACTGCAGTACTAACGTTGGAGGGCAATTGCCATTTTCTGCCGCTCAAATAGAAGTTAGGAAGGCTCAAACGTCACTGCAATGATATGTCAACGCTTATGGCCGCTTTGGTTAAATACACCGATTCAGATAATACCAAAGACCCTGACTCAGAGGAGGACAAACCGGGGAAAGGGAAAAAGAACGGCAACACCAAGGGTAAGCAGCATAATCCGGCAGGCCGTGGGAACAATGGTAAGCGCAAGGCCGACAACAGTTTGGACTTTGTGGCTAACACCAATGCTCAGGAGAATGGTCAGCGCCGTAAGGGCAAGCAGCCCCAAAGAGGCGGAGGTTCAGGCTCCATTTTGGAGCACCTGTTAAATCAACCCTGTCCAAAGCATGGATCAAAGGAGAAGTCAGCATCACATCTTTGGAAGGATTGTTATATCATGCAAGATTGCAAGAACTCCAATATGTTTCAGTGTGATAATGGCCCGCCCGGTGGTTCAGGAGGTGGTTTCCACAGGCCGGGTTACGGAGGCGGCAGCTCCGGTTCAGGATTTCAGGGCAATCAAACCGGACACAACAATCAAGGAAATCAGGGCAACCAGGGAGGTTACAATCATCATGGGAACCAGTAGCAGTAGCAGCAGTCGGGTTATCAGAGCAATCCTAAGCAGTTAAATAGTGGGCAATATCATGTCTTCACCACTAGCTTGTGCAAGCGTGATCAGAAGCTTCACAAGAGGGTTGTGAACTCTATTGAACCGGCGGTGCCTCAGTATTTGCGCTGGTCTGAGCAACCCATTTTATGGAGTAGAGAGGATCACCCGCCCCGGGTTGACAATCCGGGTCATCTGGCCTTAGTGGTGGCCCCTCAAGTTGGGGGATATAAGTTCACTAAGGTACTCATGGATGGGGGAAGTAGTATCAACATTCTATATTGTGATACCTTCCGTCGTATGGGGTTGACAGATAAGAATCTTAAACCATCAAACACCATTTTTCATGGTGTGGTGCCTGGTAAGTCTGCATATCTAGTGGGAGAGGTGGCTTTTGGACATGACCATGATTGAAGATCAGAAACATTGACTTTTGAGGTGGTGAAAATCAAAAGTCTGTATCACGCTTTGTTTGGGCGGCCTACTTACGCTAAGTTCATGGAGAGGTCGTGTTATGTCTATCTACAGCTTAAGATGCCAGGTCATAACGGGACCATCACAGTACATGGGAGCAGGAAGATCGCTTTGGAATGTGAGGAAGGTGATGCGGCATATGCTGAGTCGGTTTGAGCCACGGAGGAGCTGAAGTTTTATAAAGACCAAGTTGATCCGGCAGATATGACTTCTTTGAAAAAGCCAACTATGGAACACGATCCGGTGTTGAAATTTAAATCGGCCACAGATACTAAGATGGTTGATTTTGTTCCTGGTGATTCATCCAAGCAGTTCAGCATCAGCGCTAACCTGGATCCCAAATAGGAAAGCGCGCTCATCGAGTTCATCTGTGAGAACCGGGACATCTTTGCATGGAAACCTTTTGACATGCCAGGTGTACCGAGGGAACTCGCTGAGCACACACTTAACGTTGATCCTAAGTTTAAACCGGTCCGGCAGTTTCTCTGCCGCTTCAATGAAGAAAGGCGCAAGGCTATTGGTGAAGAGGTAGCTCGGTTGTTGGCCGCAGGGTTTATCATGGAGGTCTTTCACCTGGAGTGGTGGGCAAATCCGGTGCTGGTTCTTAAGAAAAACGGCACTTGGCGTATGTGTGTAGATTACACAAACTTGAACAAGGCTTGCCCTGCAGATCCCTTTGACCTCCCTCGTATTGATCAGATTATTGATGCTACAGCGGGTTGTGACCGTTTGTGTTTTCTGGACGCTTATTCTGGCTATCATCAGATCAAAATGGCAGTTAAGGATTAAGAGAAGACGGATTTTATAACTCCCTTTGGAGCCTTCTGCTATGTCTCCATGCCTTTTGGACTCAAGAGTGCCCAGGTGACTTATCAACGTTGTGTTCAGAATTGTCTTCATAAGAAGATTGGGCGCAATGTTCATGCATATGTAGATGATATTGTGATAAAGTCCATGAAGGAGGAAACATTGATAGATGATTTGAGAGAAACCTTTGACAACCTCCGGGTTTACAAGATGATGTTCAATCCGGACAAGTGTGTCTTTGGTGTCCCAGCAGGCAAACTCTTGGGTTTTCTGGTGTCAAACAGAGGCATTGAGGCTAATCCAGAAAAAAATTCTCAGCAATTACATCTTTGGCTAAACCGACATGTATCAATGACGTTCAATGTTTAGCCGGCCGGATTGCGGCTTTGAGCCGGTTTATCAGTCATCTTGGGGAGAAGGCTATCCCTCTATATCAGATGCACAAGAAAATAGATGATTTTGTCTGGAGTGAGGCGGCTGATAAAGCGTTTGAGGATCTGAAGAGGCTATTAGTTGAATCGCCTATGCTTGCAGCCCCGATCGATAAAGAGTCTTTATTGCTGTATGTGGCTGCTAATGCCCGAGCTGTTAGCGTGGCTATTGTGGTGGAGCACAGGGAAGCTGGAAAGGAATATCTGGTTCAACGGCCGGTTTATTATATCAGTGAGGTGCTCATTGAATCAAAGCAGAGGTATCCACATTGGCAGAAGCTGGTGTATGGAGTGTTTTTGGCAAGCCGGAAGCTCAAACATTATTTTCAGGGTCATCCTATCACAGTGGTCAGTTCAGCCCCTTTGGGAGATATCATTCAAAACAGAGAAGCAACTGGACGGATTGCTAAGTGGGCTATTGAGCTTGGACCTCACGGGCTCAAATACACACCTCGCACATCAATTAAATCCCAAGCGCTTGTGGATTTCATCAATGATTGGACAGAGTTGTAGGCACGAGAGGAAAAGCCAGATAACACGTATTGGACTATTCATTTTGATGGATCCAGACAGTTGGAGGGCTCGGGGGCTGGAGTCATACTAACTTCCCCACGAGGTGACAAGTGTTGTTATGTCCTCCATTTAATGTTCCCTTGTACTAACAATGCAGCTGAGTATGAGGCCTTACTCCACGGTCTTCGGATGGCTAAGGAGATGAACTTAATCCAGGTTAAGTGCTTTGGGGATTCAGATCTGGTGGCTCAGCAGGTGTCTGGCACATGGGATTCTAAAGACCCACTCATGGCTGCATATCGACGAGAGGTGGACACAGTGTCTAGTCACTTCAAGGGTTATCAGGTGGAACATATAGACTGGCGAAAGAATGAAGCGGCGGACGCTTTAAGCCGCCTTGGTTCTTAGCCAAAACCGGTCCCACCAAATGTATTTTTTGACGTGTTGCATAATCCGTCGGTCAAGGTACCAATAGAGGAGGAGTTGGCTATTCCTGATCCGGAGGCTCAATTGGTGGCAGCTTTGCATGTCATACCGGATTGGACAATCCCATACCTGGCTTACATGAACCGGGGCGAGTTACTGGAGGATGAAACCTCGGCCCGGCAGATAATCCGGCGTTCTAAGTCGATAACCATACTCAACGAAGAGTTACATCGTTACAGCGTCTCAGGGGCAATTCAGCGTTGTGTCTCTTCACAAGAGGGTTGTGAGATTTTGCGAGAAATCCATGAAGGAGATTGTGGTCACCACACCAGTTCATAGTCTTTGGTAGCTAAAGCTTTTCGCCACGGTTTTTATTGGTTAACAGCTCACGCTGATGCGGAGGATTTAGTCAAAAGATGTGACAGTTGTCAAAAATTTGCACGTCGTGCTCATATTCCGGATCAGGAGTTGAGGATGATTCCAATAACTTGGCCATTTGCAACTTGGGGGCTTGATATGGTTGGACCCTTCAAGCGATCCAAGGACAAAAAGACCCACTTATTAGTGGCAGTTGACAAATTCACCAAATGGGTGGAAGCAGAGCCAGTCAGTAAGTGTGATGCGGCCATGGCAGTTCAGTTCATCAAAAAGGTGATATTCTGGTTTGGCTTTCCACACAATATTATAACTGATAATGGTACTAATCTGTCAAAGGGAGAGATGGAGGAATTTTGCCAACGTGAGCATATCCGGCTTGATATAGCATCGGTGGTTCACCTCCAATCTATTGGTCAAGCGGAGAGGGCAAATCAAGAAATTTTGAGAGGTATTAAACCCCGGTTTATGGTTCCTTTGAAGCGGACACCAGGTTGTTGGGTTGAGGAGTTACCTTCTGTGTTATAGAGCATCAACACCACACCCAACAGATCTACGGGTTACACCCCTTTCTTCATGGTTTATGGAGCGAAGGCAGTTCTTCCTAGTGACATCCGTCACGACTCGCCCCGTGTGGCAGCTTATGTTGAAGCTGATAATGAGAAAGCACGTCAGGATTCCCTAGACCTGTTAGATGAGAAGCGTGATCTTGCAGCAGAACGTTCGGCGATTTATCAACAAGATCTCCAACGTTATCACAGCCGCCGGGTTAAGACCAGAACTTTTCAAGAGGGCGATCTGGTGCTCCGGCTCATCCAGGATCAGACTGATATGCACAAATTATCCCCACCTTGGGAAGGACCTTTTGTGGTCAGCAAGAATCTGCACAACGGGTCATACTACCTCATTGATGTTCCAAAGCACAAAGACTCACGTAAATCGGAGGAGGAGACCAAGCGGCCGTGGAATATAGCTCTTCTTCGGCCTTACTATACTTGAGCCACAGACTCTTCATATGTACATATTTATGACAATGTATATATTATATAATAAACCGGAGCCTCGAATAAAGCGGGGTCTCTGTTCTTTTTACATCATGTGTGTGCTTACAAGAGTTTGTACTGAGAAAGCGGAGTTTTGTTAAACCGGTCTCTGCAGCCGCACGGATATAAAGAAAATCACTAGGGGGCTTGGTCATATCTGAACCATAGCTACACATCTTATCGGTTTAAACACCACAAAGGGATATCACTAGGGGCTTGGTTGTTATCACACCATAGCTACACCTCTTGATAGGCGTTAAGCCAAAAAGGAAATTATGTGGAGCCAAAGAGAGTCTGTTGCATTAAGCACAGTTCAAACATAGGTAACCACCGAGCACAGCTCACATATTACCTGGGGGCTCTTTGCTTCTCAAAGAACAATGAGTTTGAACCCTTGTAATAGGCTATCAAGCCAGGCTTGGAAGCCAGGTGTATTCACCTAAAACTCCGGGTTATCCTGCCTCTTTAAGTAAGTCACTCCGTCCAGGTAAACCTGGTATGACCCATCGAACGTTTGAAAAGTCAATCCCATGGACCCTGAACTTGTCAAAGTTAAATCGGTGATTGGTTAAAGATTGAGGTCCATCTTAAAAAGGCTTTGCAAAATGGTTTTACTCAGCGGCCTAGCAGCCCATGAAAAGCCTCGATTTAGGGCTTGGCAGCCCATGAAAAGCCTTGCATACTTCTTTTGTATTTGTTGTTTTAACATCTTTTAATAAGGGATTTATAAACATTTTTTCTGACAAACCGGTGTTCATTACAAACCGGCATGACTTTCAGCGCTTCGTTGTTAGTACATGATCAGATTCTAAACTGGTAGTGAATTGCTCCGGACTAGTCTTGACTAGATGTCACCAACCTTATATGGACAAATCAACAGCTTTTAGCCCAGTATGATTTCTACATGAACCTGCAAGGGGCCAGGAGTTATTAACACTCCGGATTAATGTTTTACCTCTACCATACAAGTAGTTGGTCAACCAACAACGTATATCACGGGTATCGGATTACTACAAACTTTGGTTATCCATCCAAGTTGTGTATGGCTTTTGGGCATCATAACCCGTCTAGTGGTAAACCACTAGGATGCTTTTTAGTTTTCATATGCAGGAACATAAAGGATTATGCATACATGAATTCCAAAAGTTGAGCAAGTTCTCACAATGTCAAAGCACCACAAAACATGCTCGATGGCATGACAAAAGGGGTTTTTTCTATCCTATTACTACAAGCTTCAAAACGGCTCCAATTGAATAATTGTTTCTAAGCAGTGGCACACAATAGCTGGTAAACCGGCGGCCGGTCTAAGATGCTTCGTCTGGACGGCTTGACGATTGAGGATCATTTGGTGCAATCACTTCTTCTTCATCCCTCCCAGACGCTAGAAATCAACCGTTGACCAATCGATTCCGGTTAAAGCTTGAAACACGGCTTCTTCATGGATAAGGCTGGAGGGGTTAATGTCAGGAGCGTAAGTATGCTTACGGATTGGAGGCACAAGTTCTTCGACTTCATGGATTTCGGCAGGCTGCCTCTTCCCTTCAGTGTCGTAAGCCGGCTGGAAATGAGATAAATCTGTGTCTTCTGCCAGTTTGCTGGCTATTGGCCGCATCTCCTTTGTCAGCCTTCGGAGATCATCATTGTCGAAGTTTGAACCGTCCTCCTTCACACCTGGATATCCTTTAATGATGTCATCCACTTCAAGATCCGGAATCCATGCTTTGGCCCGGATTAGTGCGGTTAGCGCTCCTGCTCTTGCAGCTGCCTTCTTCAGTTCAGTAATCCGGGCTGGTAGCATAGCCAGCTTCTCAAGGGTTTCTTTTATCAGTGTTGGTGCCGGTTTATTGCAGGCTGCAGTGCATATAGCACGCTGGGATCCGGAGTAAAGCTGTTCTATTAAGGTGTAAGCCGCTTTAAGCTTCATCCGCATATCAACGCCCAGATGAGTAATGCGAGTGCCTGTCATGGTTTAATATCAGCCCAACTGGTAAACAATAAGATCCCATGACTTGGACAAATAGCATAAGGAGATACTTACCAAATACAGCGGACATCATGGCGTTGATTTGCCACTTCAAACCAGTTAGTTCATCTACAACTGGCTTCAGGGCTGCTTCGGCATCCTCAGCTCTTTTGGTTAAACCGGCCTTTTCGGTTTCCCAGTCAGCACGTTCCTTATTAAAAGACTCCTTTAGCTTTTCCGTAGTTGTCAGGGCGTTGGTTAGCTCCTCCTTGGCTTTCACAGCCTCTGCTTGTTGGGACTTCACGTTCTCTTGCAAATCTGTGGTTCGGGCATTTCTATTGCTTAGCTCGGCCTGTAACAGCGAAGATATGTCAACAACAGGATATGTATTTTCTAAGTACTAAGTGTATAACTAGTTATGCACTTCATACTTGGGGGCTAATGCCTATTTGCTCTTATCAATACATCTTTTATAAGTCTCCAGAACAATGCAAGCATTATCCTTGACACTTGGGGGCTAATGTACATCTGTTCAAAACGGACGCATGGATTCAAGACCCGGATTACCTTGCAAAGCTAAACCGGCCTTTGGGGGCTACACTGAGGAAAGCTACATAATTACATTGGTAAATTATCGGTTTTGTTTTCACTAAGGACCTGACATTTTGTGGATCAGCAGGAGAGGATTAAAGTATTACAAAGTCCCGGTTTAAGATTAACATCATAAAACGGCCCTTGGGGGCTACTTGGGCTAGTGTTTCAACTTTGGAAATCAAGAAATAAAGAGAGATGAAAATACCTCGTAGCGTTCCTTCATCAGTTTCACCAAACCGGCTTCATAGTCACGGTTTGAGTGCAGACGGTTTAAAAAACCGGAGTGAAGTTCTTCAGCACTGAGATGAGCATAGCTTGATAAGTCAGTGCTCCATTTCCCCTTTTCCCTGGCAGCACGCTCTTCTTTGGCACTATGTTGGGCCAAGATTACAGGATGGCCAGGAGAGCTGTGGCCCATTCCAGTAATGATAACATCATCTCCTTGGCCTTCAGTAGTTTTTACGGGTGATGATGGAGTATCAGTACCTCTCACCGGACTAGACCGGTATGGAGCTGCCGGTTCAGTGTCAGGCACAGCAGGATTAGCTTCTGGTTGTTCATCAATATTCTGGTCTTGAAGGGGCGGTTCATCAAAGGTAGCTTCAGGATGAGGACCCTCCGGTTCACGAGTTTGGTCCGGATCACCTATTTGCTCTTCTTCAAAAACCACCTGGTCTTCTGACGGATTGTTGACCCAAGCTTTCTTACTGGGTCTGGCTTTGGCTCTGCAAACGAAATGAAAAGAGGTTTAGCATCTTATTCAAGATTTGCAATGCATTTTAAGAAAGGGTTTGAATTCTTACCCAACTACAGTTTTAAGAGGAGGGAATTGGGTTGCTGTTGACTCACCAGAAGATGAGGGAGGTGTCACCTGATAATTTGAATCGGACGGATTAAGAGTTTGTCTAAAATAACCTGCCTTGGGATAAGAATTGTCAGAAGTGGGGGAGACCTGAGATCGGTGCTTTCGAACCGGGATATCAGGTAAACCGGCCGAAGTGACCTATTAGCCGCTGTGCCGGGTTGTTCGGCGAGCTTCATGATGCTGCGTATAGAGTAATAAGTTAAAAACAGAGTAACGCCTTAAGAAAGATGACATGATGAAGAGAGATAAATTCATGCAATATGAAATAAACCCCATCTTGTTATCCTCGATGGCAACGATACAATACGTGCCTTGCTGCCCCTTCTGTCACTGGGAAAGGACACCGCAAGATCGAACCCAAAGCTAAGCACTTCTCCCATGGCAAGAACTACCAATCTAGTTGGCCAAACCAAATGGATAATTCGAAGAGACTTGCAAAGATAACCAATCATACATAAAAGAATTCAGAGAGGATTCAAATATTATTCATAGATACACTTGATCATAAACCCACAATTCATCGGTCTCATCAAACACACCGCAAAAAGAAGATTACATCGAATAGATCTCCACAAGAGAGGGGGAGAACTTTGTATTGAGATCCAAAAAGAGATAAGAAGCCATCTAGATACTAACTATGGACCCGAAGGTCTGAGGTAAACTACTCACACTTCATCGGAGGGACTATGATGATGTAGAAGCCCTCCATGATGACGGCCTTCTCCAGCGGAGCTCCGGAACAGGCCCCAAGATGGGATCTCGTGGATACAGAAAGTTGCGGCGGTGGAATTAGGTTTTTGGCTCCGTCTCTGTTCGTTTGGGGGTACATAGGTATATATAGGAGGAAGGAGTACGTCGGTGGAGCATCGAGGGGCCCACGAGGCAGGGGGAGCGCCGTGTAGTAAGGTCCAAGTCTCCTGGATCACGTTCGGTGAGAAAATCACGTTCCCGAAGGTTTCATTCCGTTTGGACTCCATTTGATATTCCGTTTCTTCGAAACACTGAAATAGGCAAAAAAACAACAATTCTGGGCTAGGCCTCTGGTTAATAGGTTAGTCCCAAAAATAATATAAAAGTGGAAAATAAAGCCCAATATAGTCCAAAACAGTAGACAATATAGCATGGAGCAATCAAAAATTATAGATTCGTTGGAGACGTATCAAGGTGCATTAAAGTAAACAAGATATAATAATGATATCCCAAGAAATAAACATGTTCCAACAAGGAACAAACTCCAATCTTCACCTGCAACTAACAACGCTATAAGAGGGGTTGAGCAAAGCGGTAACATAGCCAAACAACGGTTGCTAGGACAAGGTGGGTTAGAGGTTTGACATGGCAATATGGGAGGCATGATAAAGCATGTGGTAGGTATCGCGGCATAGGCATAGAAATAGAGAGAGAGAGAGAGCAACTAGCAAGCAAAGATAGAAGTGATTTCGAGGGTATGGTCATCTTGCCTGCAAAGTTCTCCGAGTTGACGTAAGCTTGATCCTCGTAAACGTTGTCAATGGGTTCCTCGATCACGTACTTGTCTCCCGGCTCTAACCAAAGCAAGAACACAAGCAAAGGGAGACACAATCAACCACGGTGCAATGCGCAAGCAACATGATACAAAACATGGCATGATATGCAGGATGTGATATGCAGTGCATATGCGTGCTCCGGAAGGAAAAGATTGAATCAGGCCTCAACTTAGAAATCCAAGAGCGCCGCTGGAAATATGAGTTGATTTCGGTCGAAATCGATATAAAGATCACCGGAATCGGATGCATGGTTTGCAAATGGCAAGCAAAACAATAATGGCACAAAGATGCGATTAACAGCACGATGCCATCTAAATGCATCAAGAAAAATAAGCTACCGCACCCTAACATAGCAAAAAAGCACATGGCAGTGATCCACTCAAGATGCTTGACAAAAGATGAACACTGAGCTACAGCTAAATCAGCCAATAGCAGGCTCAAACAAGCATGGCAAAAGTGCAATAGATATCAGGTTCACAGACTTAGAGAAAATAGCAACATGTCAGGATTTAACATCAGGAAGCAATGTTTAGAGCAAGATAACAACATGCTACAGGAACATATAATGGCAAAGCAAGGCATGGCATGAAACTACTCAAAGCATATAACAAAAGTCCCTTACTGACCATAAGCCAAAAGGGAACAGGAAATACCATGGAAACCATGTAAACATAGCAAGTTTCGTTAACAGATTCAGACTTAGCAGAAAATTGGGCATGTCAAAAACAGAGTTACGTAGGCATGTTTGCGAGCTCGATGCACTCACCACAAGGCATTATAAGACAAACTAAGAATACACCCAGCAAGAAGACATGTTCGATAAGCTAACCATGGAAAGAACAATCACATAGCATGCATGGATCAACTACAACAACCTCGGAAAAATTGATTAACATGTAAACAATCTACCAGGAACATTTTATAGCAAAAGTAGAGCAAGATTGTGTCATGCTAGAGTACTCCATAATTGCAAACAAAGACATGGATGGATAGAGCATAAAAATATATAAAAATCATCCTTACTGAACATGCTCAAAAGAGGCATGGATCACTCGGTAACAACAAGAATACATGGCATAAAAATATCATCAGGGAAATGACTTGGAAGAATTCGAAGTCCCTGAAATCAGCAACATCACGAGAGCTACTTTGCATGCTTGTGCTAGTCACCACATTGATCACAAAAATACATGGCATACACCCCTGTAAAGATGGCATGGCATATCCCAAAACACATGTAGGGCTCAAGTTCATAGGAGGCACACATTAAACATGGAAAAAAAATGACAAATGTCCATAATCTGTTAAGAATCAGAAACTAACATTACATAGCACTCTTGCAACAGCATTTAGGGCATCCAGATAAACTCATATGAACATGGTGCAATGTAATGAAATGAAGTGCACATCCAGACGAACAATTTGATATGCTACACGCCCAAAACGGAGCTACAGATGCAAAGATATGACATGATGATCTATGCTAAAAATGTTAGGGACTTAGGCAGAAAACAGGGTCAACCTCTAGGGGTTACTGTAGCAGATCTGGATCGGGGCACGTTTCACGAGATTCACCGGAACAGTAGCTCGCCGGAGTTTGTCGAGGAAGCAGAGGCTCGCCGGCTCTGGATCGTCGGAGGGCGGCGCCGGTTGCCGAAGAAGACGGCGGCGGGCGGCGCGGTTGGGGGAGGACCGGGCAGCATGGTCGGGGAGGACCGGGCGGCGCGGTGGCTGCGCGGAGGCGCGGCGGCCGGCTACGTTGGGTGGTGGCGGCGAGGAGGCGCGGCGGAGGCGGCGAGCTGGGCGGCGGAGGCGGCGGGCTTCGGGCGCTGGCAGGCGGAGTCGGGGCGACGGAGACGCGGGCTCGCGGGGGCCGGCGTTGGGCCTGGCGGGCCAGCGCGGGCAGGTGCGGCAATGTGGGGCGCACGGCTCGGCGAGTGAGGAGGCGACATGTGGCGACGGTGCAGGTGGCGGACATGTCCGGCCATCTCGGACGTGTCCGGCGGCGGCGGGGGAAGAGTAGCTAGGATTTGGGCCCGAAAAAGAAGGAGGGGGAGGCCTATTTATACATAGAAGGAGCTAGGAGGCTCCAAATGGAGTGCGGTTTTCGGCCACGCGATCGTGATCGAACGATCGAGATGATGGAGGGGGTTTAGGTGGGTTTTGGGCCACTTTGGAGAGGTGTTGGGCTGCAACACACACGAGGCCTTTACGGTTCCTCGGTTAACCGTTTAAGTATCAAACGAAGTCCAAATGGCACGAAACTTGACAGGCGGTCTACCGGTAGTATACCAAGGCCGCTTGGCAAGTCTCGGGCCAATCCGATAACGTTTAACACCCGCACGTGAAAAGAGGCAAAAGGGGAACACCGGAGGACATAGGAGTGCCGGAATGCAAAACGGACAACGGGGAAAATGCTCGGATGCATGAGACGAACATGTATGCAAATACGATGCACATGATGACATGATAAGAGATGCATGACAAGGACAAAAACAAAACGAAGACAAAACCCAACCACGAGGAATATCATAACTTAGTGCCGAAAATGGCAAGAGTTGGAATACAAATATGGCAGGTTACATACGGGGCGTTACATTATTGCATTTCCCTTGCACGACTGAATAATGTGAAAATAATAAAAGTGCAAGAGTGCCATGGATTAAGCTAGAATTTGCAAACATTTTATTCAGCAGGAGAAGACAAGGTAAAATGGGCTCTTTGTTAGTTTAATAGTTATTCATATGAGAGTGACTCAACATTTTCATCGTGATCTTCTCCTTGGTGCAACTCGAATAAAAGGGAAAGAAATTCCGAGAAACATACTAAAATATTTTTGGAGTTTTTGGTTTTCTTGAACAAGCAATAAAAGGGAAAAGCAAAAATGAGAAAAACTATTTACACGGGAAAGGTCCCAACAAGTAAAAGAAGAACAAGGGAATCTTTTTGGGTTTTCTTTTTAATACTACAGCTAAGCATGCATAGAAAGTAAACTAGCTACAACTAGTTTTTTTGGTTTTTCTAAAGTTTTTCAAACACACAAGAAGAAAGCAAGAAAAATAAAATTTAAACATGGATCGTACAATGAAAAATTGTGAACACCGACAAATGAAGATACGTGGACATGAATGTAATGTCGATGAGAAACACGTACTCCCCCAAGCTTAGGCTTTTGGCCTAACTTGGTAATCGATCAGTAGCCTAGATGGTAGTAGGGGTACTGAGGAGCGGGCATCCACTGATCCCACTGCTGAGGCTCCTCCTTTGCCTCTGCAGCAGCCTGAGCATTCCGGTAGGTGATGATGTCCGCAGGCATGATCCTATATCCGCCCCTGGCAACAAAATCGAACAAAGCAGGAGCAGGCAATGGAATAATATCATGAGTTTCAATGCTAAAACCCAAGTTATAAGGAATAGGAATGTCAGGAGATTTCTCATCAGTAAAATGGTGGTGATCCATGGCAGCACGGTCTAGGTAAACCTTGGTCAGCGGGTAATCCTGAGGGTGTATCTCAACCTCAAAGTGAGACGCTAAACGAGTAGCATAAATCCCACCATGAAGTTTACCCTTGGATTTATTAAGGTGGAGGTGACGAGCCACAATAGCTCCCAATCTATAAGTGTTGTCGCCCTCTAATGCACGACTCAAAACAGAAGGCTCTGGTGAGCTGAGCGCACCCACCTTCTCCCTAGCAAGCAAGCATTTTGCTATGAAAAGAGCAAAGTAATGAACCGCAGGAAAATGCAAGCCAGCAGTAGTGATAGCTGACACCCCTCTCTCATCTCCCACTGTCAAAGTGCGATAAAAGGTTTCAAACTCCGCCGGCCTAGGCTCGGCTAAGCTCGCATCAGAAGGGATCATGCATAGGTTACAAAATTCAGTGAATGGTATCTGATGATTTTCAGCATATAAATCAAAACTCACTTCAGGAGGATTATTCCTAGGCAGGAAAGGAAAGCTTTGAATGAATATGTTTGTAAGGATTTGGTGCTGTTCACACTCATCTACAATGAAATCGGTGAGGCCGGCATTAGCAGCATATTGTGTGAACTCCTGAAGGATTCCAGCCTCTTCCATGAATGGGGTCTGCGGCCATTCACACGGCCATACTTCCGCCAATATCCGAGGATGAAGATCACTATCAGATGACTCCCCAATAACACCCTTGGAGTTCTTCTTAGAGCCAAACTTCCTAAAGATATTCATGATTTTCCTATGAACAAAATTCTGAAATGTATTAACCCACAAAATTTTCTCAACAAAACTTCACAAAAATGATACCAACTACTCATAGGGATACATAGAGGCCATAGCAAGCATTCAAACTACTTCGAACACTAAGAATTCAACATGCAGTCTCATCTATAGCAGCATCAAGAGTAGCTAATTATTCAAAATATAAACCACTAAAACAAAAACTAATTGGACAAACGGTGGTATCACATACCGAGCAACAATCCCCCAAAATAGTTTTGGAAAGGAGCTTCGAGCAAAGAGATCAAAATCCGTGGGTTTGAGAGCAAGAACACGGGAGAGAGAGCAACGAAGATTTTTTTCTGGAGGTAGGTGATGATGTGGTGTAAAGAGATAAGTGAGAGGGCCCACGTTGGGACCACAACCCACCAGGGCGCGCCTGGGGGTCCTGGCACGCCAAGGTGGGTTGTGCCCACCTGGTGCACCTTCCTCTGATGTTATTTGCACCAAAAATTCAGAAAAAGATTGTATTAAATTTTCAGGGCATTCGGAGAACTTTTATTGTTGGGTCATTTTTTATTGCACGGGGAAATCATAAAACAGAAAAAACATGGCATTTTATTTTATTTAAATAATAAAAACAGAGAATAAAAAGCAGGGACAAAAGGTAGTGCTTACTAAATTCATCAACTTCATACCGCTCAAAAATGACCCATTAATAAGGTTGATCAAGTCTCACTACTGCAGGATGCTACTAACGCGACACTACGATCAGAGACCCTTCGATGAAACTGTGTGCGATGCAATAATCACAAACGGTGGTGTAAAAAACCGTCAAAAAAGTGCAAAACATTTGCGATGATGGATGCATCAAACACGGTTCAAATTTTAGTTACGTGTGCGATGCAGGGCATACGATTCAGTTCAATTAACTATTCGCGATGAGGAGAAACAAAAGAAACGGGCAGCGAGATGAAGGTGTGTGCGATATACAGCATACGGTTCACTGGAATGAACTGTTTGTGATTAGGCAACACAAAAGAAACAGGGAGTTAGATGAAGGTGTGTGCGATGTACAGCATACAGTTCACTTGGATGAACTGTTTGTGATTAGGCAACACAAAAGAAACGGCCAGCCAGATCAAGGTGTGTGCGATATACGGCATGCGGTTCACTCGGCCTTGTCTTCAGTGTGTGACCTCTGTGGCAATCGTTTACTCCCCACTAGCCTCTTCTTGTACCATGGCAACCGTCCACCGCCTCTTCGCCTTTCCCTCTCGATTTGGAACTACTGTCGCACGCTCTTCCTCCCTCCATTTGCCTTCACCCTTACTTCTGCCATTGTTCAATCATCTTCTCCATGGAGGGAACAGGCCATAAATGGTCCCGTTATTCATGCCCCGATCTAAAAGATGATGTGGTGGAGGAACTCATTGATCGGTGCGACGTCATCACCTCGTCTACCATGGCAGGTTCATTCAAGACCATTCTCGACTCAACTAATAACATCATTACAAGCTATCCAAAGGTCTAGGAGCGGTCTGATCTCCCCTATCTTCTTTGTCGTGACCCTGCTGACTGGCGGGGGGACGAGGGAAGCCTCGCCCTATGCAAGTTGATGCTGCTTCATAATGATACGTGTGATGTTAAAATGCCATCGCTTGAGGGCAAGGCTTGGGCAGGCGCAAACGAAGATTGGGTTGTTTATATTGGGTGCAACCGCGAGTGGGAACTTGTGAATGTGTACACTCGTCACCAGGTTCCACTTCCAAAAATCTTAGACCGCCCAGAGGTTCAGCACACATATGATCTATGTGAGTTCAGATACGATCAAGGTAGCTGTCGTCTATGAAATATAGCAATTTGTCGAGTTCCCAACCACTCTTGGGATTACACAAACTATGAAGTTGTTGCTATCTTCAACATGCTAGTTGCCTTCCTTACTTCCACGCCTCGATGGATATTGCTCAAAAATCAATTTCTGTACACAGATGAAAACTGTGATGCAATTCAATATGAGAGTCTTGTGTTTGCTGCCGCCACTCATGGCACTGTTTTTGCATGGAATCATCATGCTTTCGGTACGTTTGTCTTCCACTGTAATTATAATTGTTTCATCCACGTGCATGCGGGTTAGCTAGTTTCCCTTTACTAATTAATTAACCTTCTTGTGTTTCCAAGGTCCTGTGAACATTCCACCACCTATACTTGAAATTTTTGTAACCAAGGGGGAGATGAGGATGCTGATGATCACGAGCATGAGGACGAGCAGGACACATATACTTAGTGGTGCCTAACAACTTATTCTGATGGATCACCTCTTCTTGTCTGTATACAGGGCACTGCTAATATTAATAAGGAATCGGGTGTTGTCTGATGACCCACAAGTATAGGGGATCTATCATAGTCCTTTCGATAAGTAAGAGTGTCGAACCCAACGAGGAGCAGAAGGAAATGATAAGCGGTTTTCAGCAAGGTATTCTCTGCAAGCACTGAAATTATAGGTAACAGATAGTTTTGTGATAAGATAATTGGTAACGAGCAACAAGTAACAAAAGTAAATAAAGTGCATCAAGGTGGCACAATCCCTTTTGTAGCAAAGTACAAGCCTGGACAAATTCTTATATAAAGAAAAGCACTCCCGAGGACACATGGGAATTATCGTCAAGCTAGTTTTCACCATGTTCATATGATTCGCGTTCGGTACTTTGATAATTTGGTATGTGGGTGGACCGGTGCTTGGGTACTGCCCTTACTTGGACAAGAATCCCTCTTATGATTAACCTCTATTGCAAGCATCTGCAACTACAACAAAAGTATTAAGGTAAACCTAACCATAGCATGAAACATATGGATCCAAATCAGCCCCTTACGAAGCAATACATAAACTAGAGTTTAAGCTTCTATCACTCTAGCAACCCATCATCTACTTATTACTTCCCAATGCCTTCCTCTAGGCCCAAATAATGGTGAAGTGTCATGTAGTCGACGCTCACATAACACCACTAGAGGAGAGACAACATACATCTCATCAAAATAACGAACGAATACCAAATTCACATGACTACTAATAGCAAGACTTCTCCCATGTCCTTAGGAACAAATGTAACTACTCACAAAGCATAATCATGTTCATAATCATAGGAGTATTAATATGCATATAGGATCTGAACATATGATCTTCCACCAAATAAACCAACTAGCATCAACTACAAGGAGTAATCAACACTACTAGCAACCTACATGTACCAATCCCGGACTTAGAGACAAGAATTAGATACAAGAGATGAACTAGGGTTTGAGAGGAGATGGTGCTGGTGAAGATGTTGATGGAGATTTACCCCCTCCCGATGACAGGATCGTTGGTGATAACAATGGCGATGATTTCCCCCTCCCGGAGGGAAGTTTCCCCGGCAGAACAGCTCCGCCGGAGCCCTAGATTGATTCCGCCAAGGTTCCGCCTCATGGCGGTGGAGTCTCGTCCCGAAAGCTGGCTTATGATTTTTTTCCTCATCGAAAGACTCCATATAGCAGATGATGGGCATCAGAAGGCCACCAGGGGCCCTCGTGGGCAGGGTGTGGCCCCCCTCCGGAACTTCATACGCTCAGTATTTTTTATATATTCTGAAAATGACTTCCGTGAAGTTTCAGGACTTTTGGAGCTGTGCAGAATAGGTCTCTAATATTTGCTCCTTTTCCAGCCCAGAATCCCAGCTGCCGGCATTCTCCCTCTTTATGTAAACCTTGTAAAATAAGAGAGAATAGGCATAAGTATTGTGACATAATGTGTAATAACAGCCCATAATGCAACAATTATTGATATAAAAGCATGATGCAAAATGGACGTATCATTGTCTCACATGGTCGCACTCTCCGGACCTATTCCAACATCCATTACAGGGTATCCAATGATGGTGAAAGGCGCCAACACCTTCTCCCTGGTTCAGTATTGAAAGTCTCGGAGGAAACTCGCTCTTCATTGGAAAAAAGTATCCAATGATGGTGAAAGGCGATGCAGCTGCTGTCAACACAATGTTACTACCATTTATGAGAAGCAAATGTATCTATACCTCGGTCATTGCTATGCTTCCCTACCATCGCACTATGGGTCCTGACATAGCCCGCTTCAGCCTGGATGATCAGTCCTGCGTTGGTCTCGAGATTGACAGTAGCTAGCCCTTCCCAGAGAATCACTTCTGGTTCAAAGCAAGAGTTTCCAACACCGACGAGTGGTTGAGCTAAAGTTCATTTCATCGCTTTGTTATTTGTTGTGTTAGAAAAACTTTACTTTACTAGAATGTTTGTTGGAAATGATCTATAATCCCACGTGTATCCTCGTTTTCGTTGTGGGTTGATGACTTGTTGTATGTAATCAATGGTTCATTTGCATATGTGTCCATCAACTCACGCCTGCTAGTGGTGTCGATATGAACAGTGCTAGTGATTTTTAGCTGCGTATTTTGACAAATCGCAGTGTTACAAGGTTGACAAATGGCAATGTTACTAGATAAACAAATGTCAATCTTTCCAGTTTGACAAATGGCAACATACCCAAAATGACAGATGCAAATCTTACCCAATTTTTTCTATGTGGTTGCACATGGGTCATGCAAAACAACTATTTGCATTGAAGGGATGCACAAATCCTGCACTGCGAGGGAAGACCATAGCTCTCACTTTGCATACATGTGTCTATCTAAAACGTTTGCGATCAAGAGCTGCAGAAATCCTGCTTGGCACATTTTCCCTTGGCTTCCTGGAGAAGCTATCGGTTTGCATACGGGTGTTCTAACTAAAACGTTTGTGTGAGTGTTTTATATTTAAATACCATTGACGTTTTTTTCAAAAGAAAATTGTTTGATAAGTCTGTACATTAAGAGAGAAAAACGCAAGTTCGTTCAAACCATATCTTCCATTTAGCCACACTGCGAATTTATATTCATATGATCGAGAATTCAAGATACAGTACTAAACCCCCAAAAGAACTATTTTCGGCAACGGCAGAGGAGGCATGCCGCGTTGTGGTTGTCGTCCTCCGGGACGCCATTGTTGAAGTGGTCAAGGCATCACAAAATGTTCTTCACTTGTAAATCAAACATCATGTCATCGCGCGATCGACGGGCAGGGCATGGGAGGACGGAAACTGGTGCCGCTGAGAGGTAGCGGTCGACGGCAGCATCCCAAGCCGCTGAAGGGGGTGCACACAGGCACGGGCACGGGCGCGGCGGGTGCAGCCAAATGCATGGGGACCGGCACCGTGGTGAGTGGAGGGGCGCGCACGGGCAGGGGCACGGGCGCAGCGGGTGCAGCCAAACACGGGGGCTGGCGCCACTGTGGGAGGAAGGGCATGCGTGGGCACGGGCGCTGGCATGTACACGAGCTTGCCCGGGGCCGTGGAGACCTCGCTAACGCCGGTGGCTTCCAGCTCTGCGATAGTGCTCGGCGACCAGCCTATCAATGCTACGGGAATGGTCGGTGGTGCTGGTGCGGGGATGGGAGCTAGGACGGGAGCGGGGGCAGCAACCGCCGCGGCCAGCTTGTTCTGGGTCATGTCCATGAGGCCCCATTCCTCCTTATTTTCTATCTCCTCTGGCTCGGAGTCGGCTTCACCAAACTTGAAGACTAGTGGCAGATGATCATTCTGCACCATGGCGTTGGTGGAGGTTTGCGGGAAGGAGGGTAATGGGAGGCAAACAGTAAGGCCGCCCGTATTAAACAGCGCCTCGGGCTCCATTAATGGAGAGGAAGGCGGGCGGCCATGGAAATCAAAGGGCTCGCTTCTCAGTGAGCCTGCACAGCGTATAGGTCGCATGCTTCCCGATGAGCCTGCGCATTGGAGGACAGCTTGCACGCCTCTCGGTCAGCCTGCCCACCGGACACCGCTCGCACGCCTCCCATTCAGTCATGGTCAATCAGTTGTCCGCACAACACTTCCTATAGCCATTAAAACGAAGACACGTGGCATCACGTGAATGGTTAACAAAATGCACACGATTTGAATTATACAACCGTCTGAGATATTAAAGTGGCAGCTATTTTTTCAAAATGCCTTTGTTGGCTGTTATTCGAGTGCACCTTCTCTCAAAATGGACACAAAAATTACCACAACATGTCGGGTGCCATTACATGAAAGCATGCCAAGTTTCATGAATTTCAGACGAGTTTTGGATTTACTAGAATTTAAAAACAAAGTCTCTCAACGTTTTGCCGGCAATCAACGGTGCCCTGGTGTTTGAAATTCATTCCATTCTTGCATGGGACCTAAGCATGCACCCAAGGACGTAGATTTGATTTTTCAACCAATTTATATGCATTAGAGCATGTGCATGTAGTTCAAATTTGAATTATGCACATAGATGCATTGAAAACTCAATTAATGCATAAAAATGTCCAAACGAACCACCAAAATCCCAAAATTTGACACAACACTCCTGTTGTTTTATGTTGACACGAGAAATTTTTTGAAAGCAATAAGAGGCAATGGATATCGTTTCGTCCCCAAAGGTGGGACGTTCCCTACCGAGACCATCAGGCTGGTTGTGAGAAGCATAACCCCAAACCTGCCCCAAATGGGACAAAAAATTACCACGGCATGTTGATGCCACTCCATGATAGCATGCCAAGTTTCATAAATTTTAGACGAGCTTTGGATTTACTAGAATTTAAAAACCAGGTATCTCAATGTTTGCGGCCGAGTGACCGTGGCAGGATGTTTGATATTCATTCCCATTTCTTGCATGGGACCTAAGCATGCACCCAAGGACACAGATTTGATTTTTCAACCAATTTATATGCATTAGAGCATGGGCATGTAGTTCAAATTTGAATTATGCACATAAATGCATTGAAAACTCAGTTAATGCATAAAAATGTCCAAACGAACCCTGAAAAATCCCAAAAATTGACACAACACTCCTGTTGTTCTATGTTGACACGAAAATTTTTTTGAAAGCAATAATAGGCAATGGATATCGTTTCGTCCCCAAAGGTGGGACGATCCCTACTGAAACCATCAGGCTTGTTGTGAGAAGCTCTGGTTTGTGAGAAGCATATCCCCGAACCTGCCCCAAATGGGACAAAAAATTTACCAAGGCATATTGATGCCGCTCCATGATAGCATGCCAAGTTTCATGAATTTCAGACGAGCTTTGGATTTACAATAATTTAAAATCCAGGTATCTCAATGTTTGCGGCCGAGTAACCATGGCAGGGTGTTTGACATTCATTCCCATTTATTGCATGGGACCTGAGCATGCAACCAAGGACACGGATTTGAATTTTTACCAATTTATATGCATTAGAGCATGTGCATGTAGTTCAAATTTGAATTGTGCACATGCTCTAATGCATAGAGTACTCAGTTAATTCCAATTCTTTTACGACACACATATTGTTGCATGTTCACTACAGATAAAAGGTCTAGCAATTCAAACATCGTCCATTGCCGTTGTGAACCCATTATGTAATTCAACGCAAGATGAAAAATCAAGTAGATCACACACAGTTTATTATCACCAACCGTGTGCGATGCATCACAAAATATCGTGGAGCACCGTTGGTGTATAGTACGCCTATGGCTTACGCGAGAAGGTGTGTCGGCTACAGTCCACAGCCGGCGTCTCAAGCACACTAGCTCGCTCCCCAAATATCATATCACTGTTCAATCATCGCTGGTGAAAGAGGGGCACGTGAGCCCGCGTCATGAGGGCAACTTCGGTGGCCCACTCGAGAGTGAGGCTGCAGCCACCATGCGCGTGCTAACAAGGTGCATGAGCACAGCCACAATCTACGACCAGGCGGCAAAGGCAGCCCAAACGGTCGATGTTGCTTCTCAAGTGGTGGCGGCAACATCTTCCTCGGGGATAGCAACTGGCGAGAGCGGCACAGCATCTGTCGGTTCCGAAGTGGCGGCCCTATCCTTAATGGAGGCCGCCCACGACCATGTCGAGGCCTCCCACACCCAGCTCCTAGCGGTCGCCGCACAAATCAAACAAACCTTCTCCGACAATGGTCGGCAACCCATGGCTAAAGAGCTAGCAATCGCCTAGAGCGTTCGAGCAACCGTTCGTTCCTCCGCCGCATACCTTGCGACGCCGGAGCCCGTCCAAGCCCAGATCGCGGCCGCCCACGCCCAGCTCATGTTGTCCTTTTCCAAAGAGATGGCGGACCCGGATGGCAAGATGCTTGCGGAGTATGGTGCTATGGATGCCATGAAGCCCCTTCCCCAGGAGACCGTCGGGCGCGAGCTGGAGATGGAGGCGGTGGCGGAGATCGATGAGCACCAGCCGTAGTAGTACTCTTTGTTTTATTTAATTAAGAGCGTCGGTCTTTAATTTGTAAGAGTAATGTTTAGGTTAGCTAGCTCTATTTTATTTCTGAACTTGCTCAAGTAAGAAGTGTGGGTGTGCTATAGTCTCTTTTGTGTACACAAATTATGCAATGACGTGGATGACCACTGTAACCAGGGAAATTCGAACCAAAATTTTTTATGCTCAAACTCAACACACACGGGTTAAGCTATCTGAATCGTTTGTGATATTCACATATCATACATAGTTCTGAATAAGGGACCTTGTCTGACGACACTCTGTGCACCAGTTTTCTTGCCGAAGCGATTCCAAATTTTTGGCTTCCGCGGAAATATCTACCTCCCCTCCCCCTCCCCCTTACCAAAAGCCACATTTCCCCTATTTCCACCTTCCTTTCCAAGTTGAAACCTTCACTCCTTGCTTGCAGCGCCGCCTCCTCACCGGCGACCCTCCTTCACGCTGCTCGGCCTCGCCTATCCACGCAGGTAATCCACACCCGACCCACATCCTCCTCCTTCCACACCCCACATGCCCCGACTGCCGGCACGAGCGCGACACCTTCCACCCAAATCACCGAGCCCTCCACCAAATAAGAGCCGCCCTAAGCCATGGTGCACGCGGTATAGCCAGGATCTCTAGGAGCATTTGGCAGCGGAGAAGCAAATAGCGGCCGCATGCAGGAATGAGGTCGTGATGGCTGCCATTTGTGTCGACCCCCAGATCTTGGAGGAGCACCTCACCATCGAGGCCACCATCGACGCCTCGCGCACTGATGCTGTGACGCGGTTGGCTGCTTTAAACGACAGTTCATGGCATTTTCTTGAGGCCACTGTCGGTGCCTTCGACGAAGACTACGAGGTGTTTTCTCAGCGTGCACGTGCTTACCTCATCTCGAGAGCCAGCAGGTTGGTGCCCAGAGCGGCTCAAGCAACTCGCCACTATGAAGAGGGCACCCGCGAAGTGGAGGCCTCGCCCTCTTCCATGTCCAAGGAGCCAATCATCATCGATATCTCTGACAATGAGGAGTATCTTGTCTTATTAGCTCACTATAAGGAACCATGTTCAATTTGCTAGCTACTTCCTTTCCTTAACAAATTCTAGTGAATTGTGCTATCTACTTTTACCATGCAATCTTCTGTTGTAGAGTATATGTTCTATATGTCATGCAATGTGGTGTTCAGTTAACTGTTTGGTTCAATTTTGCAAATGTGATGTTCAATTCTCCAGGGTGCAATTTTCCAAGTTGTCTAGCATGCTTGGTTTGGTTAAATGTCTGATCTTCTGTTAGGAGTATGTTATATTGTGCAATGTGGTGCTCAGTTAATGTTTGGTTCATTTGTTGTGGTGTTTACTTAACTGTTTGGTTCAATTCTGCAATGCGATGTTGAATTGTTGTGGGTGCATTCTGTTATTGTATACCATGTGAGAAATAAATCAAATTTGGATGTACTAAATACATGAGAAACAAATACAATTGCCATATTTCCAAGTTGTTAAGCATGCTTGGTTTGGTTAACTGACTGATCTTCTATTAGGAGTATGTTATATTGTGCAATGTGGTGCTCAGTTAACGTTTGGTCATTTGTTGTGGTGTTTAGTTAACTGCACGTGCATGGTTCATTGTCTAATAGCACATTATTGTGCAATTGCAGGAACCATTCTAATATTTTAGGTTTTAAAAATTTGGTCTTGCACATGTAGGTCCTGCTGTCAGAGGTTTCGACCCACTGTTTGACCCTTTTTGCATATGGGGAAATGAGTTGTCCATGAATATCAATCAAGTCAAGAAACTCAGAAAGATTGTTAGGATAATGAAATTAGCGACAAAAACAACAAGATCTTTGTCTACACAATGAAGAAGACATCAGTTCACTATAATATGGTACTAACTATTAAATCCTTGCCTTTTTTCATTCCTTTGTCCCATTTCCAATATAGAGAATATATATATGCACATCCTTGTTTTCAGGCCTTTCCAAAGCAGTTCACTGATGATTACGTCTCAAACCGCCTCTATGGCTAGGAGGAGAGGAAGGTTTTTATATAACACCCACGGTTCAATATTGAAGTGTTTCTGAAGAGGACGAAGGACGGATGGTCAATCATCCACAGACACTGGCTTAAAGATGCAAAGACCTTGAACATGAATGAAGGATCAATATTTTCTTCCGCTTCAGTAGTTTTCCAGATGAGATGCATCTGTCTATATACCGTCTATGATACCAATTTCGAAAGGTTCTACATGTTGCATGTGAAACTTGGTGCTGGTGCAGTTGTGTAATGGGGTAGCTAAGTGCTGAAGCTATATCATGTTGTACTCTGATGTATTTCAATTATGAAATTCTGCTTCCCTAATATGGAAATGAAATATATTATGTGCGTAATATGAATGTCAATTAGATTAATAAATGGACTATTAATAATAGGGCAATTAGCCTGCTAATTGGGTTTTGCTATTGCAAACAGTTATTGAAAAAATACCGTGGGCGATGACCTCAGGCAACGCCCATAGTTTCTAGGAATAAACCGTGTTGGATCAATGAACAATCACACACAACTTTCTCTTGAGAACTGTTTGCATTGGGCAACCTTGCGCAAACGTTACCACATAAAAACTTTGTGTGATGGACAACCTTTGCCACACAGTTTCTGCTATGGACCGTGTGTGATGCATTCCATAACGCAAACGATAAATTTTTTAATATCGTGTGCAACGGCAATGCTATCACAAAAGATTTAACGCGAAAAATTGTGTGTGATGTACCTGTGAATGGAAACGGTTTTCCTAGGAGCGATTGTGTGGGATGTACATACGAACGGAAACATTTAGCGAGGACTGACTGTGTGGGATGTACTTGCGACCGAAAACAATTTCGCCTTTATAATTGTATTTTTAGCTCTATTGTACGTATTTCCGTATTTGAGCGCCCGACGGTCGCACACGACCTTATTTTGCCGAGCGTGTGTGCCAGGAGGGCTGATCCCCTACGACTTCTGGGTCATGTGGGAAGGACCCCCTATCACCCACACTCACTAGTCGATGGTTTCAAATGCCATCGTGGAAAGGGGTTAAAAACCGTTTGTATAGCACCGACACGTACTAGTGTTCATTGGACTTTCACAAAGCACATCCCTTGATAAAGTTTTGGAGAAGTTCAAAATGGATCAGTCAAGAAAGGGTTCTTGCCTGTGTTACAAGGTGTGAAGTTGAGTCAGACTCAATGCCCGACCACTGCAGAAGATAGAGAAAAAATGAAAGTCATTCCCTATGCCTCAGCCATAGGCTCTATCATGTATGCAATGCTGTGTACCAGACCTGATGTGTGCCTTGCTATAGGTTTAGGAGGGAGGTAGCAAAGTAATCCAGGAGTGGATCACTGGACAACGGTCAAGAACATCCTGAAATACCTGAAAAGGACTAAGGATATGTTTCTCGTTTTATGGAGGTGACAAAGAGCTCATCGTAAATGGTTACGTCGATGCTAATTTTGACACTGATCCGGATGACTCTAAATCACAAAACGGATACGTATTTATATTGAATGGTGGAGCTGTTAGTTGGTGCAGTTCCAAGCAAAGCATCATGGCGGGATCTACGTGTGAAGTGGAGTACATAGCTGCTTCGGAAGCAGCGAATGAAGGAGTCTAGAAGAAGGAGTTCATATCCGATCTAGGTGTAATACCTAGTGCATCAGCTCCAATGAAAATCTTTTGTGACAATACTGGAGCAATAGCCTTAGCAAGGGAATCCAGCTTTCACAAAAGAACCAAACACATCAAGAGACGCTTCAACTCCATTCATGATCAAGTCAAGGAGGGAGACATAGAGATTTGCATAATACATATGGATCTGAATGTGGTAGACCCGTTGACTAAGCCTCTTCCACGAGCAAAATATGATCAGCACCAAGACTCCATGGGTGTTAGAATCATTACAATGTAATCTATATTATTGACTCTAGTGAAAGTGGGAGACTGAAGGAAATATTCCCTAGAGGCAATAATAAAGTTGTTATTTATATTTCCTTATATCATGATAAATGTTTATTATTCATGCTAGAATTGTATTAACCGGAAACATGATACATGTGTGAATACATAGACGAAACAAAGTGTCCCTAGTATGCCTCTACTAGACTAGCTCATTAATCAAAGATAGTTAAGTTTCCTAACCATAGACATGTGTTTTCATTTGATGAACGGGATCACATCATTAGGAGAATGATGTGATGGACAAGACCCATCTGTTAGCTTACCATAATGATCGTTCAGGTTTATTGCTATTGCTTTCTTCATGACTTATACTTACTCCTTTGACTATGAGATTATGTAACTCCTGAATGCTCGAGGAATACCTTGTGTGCTATCAAATGACAGAATGTAACTGGGTGATTATAAAGATGCCCTACAGGTATCTCCGAAGGTGTTTGTTGGGTTGGCATAGATCGAGATTAGGATTTGTTACTTAGAGTATCGGAGAGGTATCTCTGGGCCTCTCGGTAATGCACGTCATAATAAGCCTTGCAAGCAGTGAGACTAATGAGTTAGTTACGGGATGATGCATTACAGAACGAGTAAAGAGACTTGCTGGTAAGGAGATTGAACTAGGTATAAAGATACCGATGATCGAATCTCGGGCAAGTAACATACCGATGACAAAGGGAATGACGTATGTTGTCATTACGGTTCGACCAATAAAGATCTTCATAGAATATGTAGGAACCAATATGAGCATCTAAGTTCCACTATTGATTATTGACTAGAGAGGTGTCTCGGTCATGTCTACATAGTTCTCGAACCTGTAGGGTCCGCACGCTTAAAGTTCGATGACGATTTGTATTATGAGTTATGTGTTTTGGTGATTGAAGATTGTTCGGAGTCCCGGATGAGATCACGGACATGATGAGGAGTCTCTAAATGGCCGAGAGGTAAAGATTGATATATTGGACAATAGTATTCAGACACCATAAGTGTTTCGGAAAGTGTCGGGTATGTATCGGAGTATCGGGGGGGTTACCGGAACCCCCCGAGGGAAGATATGGGCCACATGGGCCATAGGAGGGAGGCAAGGCAGCCCACAAGAGGTGGCGCACCCCCCACCCCCCAGGGAAGGAGTCCAAATTGGACTAGGGGAGGGGACACGCCCCCCCTTTCCTTCTCCTCCTTCCTCTCCTTCCGCCTTTCCCCTTCTGGTAAAAGGAAAGGTGGACGAATTAGACTAGGGGTCCAAGTGGGACTCCTCCCACTTGGCGTGCCCCAGGCCGGCCTCCTCCCCTCTCCCTCCTTTATATACGGGGGCAAGGGGCACCTCTAAGACACACCAATTCTTCTTAGCCGTGTGCAGTGCCCCCCTCCACCGTTTACTCCTCCGATCATATTATCGTAGTGCTGAAGCGAAGACCTACGCGGATCATTTCACCATCACCGTCACCACGCTATCGTGCTGACGAAACTATCCCTCGACACTTTGCTGGATCAAGAGTTCGAGGGACGTCATCGAGCTAAACGTGTGCTGAACTCGGAGGTGTCATACGTTCGGTACTTGATCGGTTGAATCGAGAAGACGTTTGACTACATCAACCGCGTTAAACTAACGCTTCCGTTGTCGGTCTACGAGGGTATGTGGACACACTTTCCCCCTCTCGTTGCTATGCATCTCCTAGATAGATCTTGCATGATCGTAAGAATTTTTTTGAAATTTCATGCTACGTTCCCCAACACTTCCGCCTTCAGTCTGTTTCCTTCGACAGTCGTCGGGTGTCGTTTTATTCGTGTGGCCTTTTATAGATGTAAATGGGACCAAAACCAACGAAAAACGGGCGGATGGAAATTAGGTGTAAAAATAATACGATGATCGAAGCACACAATCGGAAAAAATAGGCTTCGTATTTTACATCCGGATGAAGTGAAAATATGATGAACCAAGCGTGGCCTTAGTGTTTTGGTTTCGCCCACCGTCCGACCGCGACCTCAACGGACCAGATCTCTATCATCATCCCACAATGCCAGCTTGGGCTTTTCCAAGCCCAAGATAGCATTGTGGGACGATGGGGCTTTTTCCAATCGCCTGGTTCAGTTCTGGGTAGGCAGTGTTCAAAAAAAGTTCTAGGTAGGCAGCCCACGTGACAGGGCTACTGCTCCATAGAATGATCCAGACACCTGCTCGTGAATTGGGAAAGCATGTACGAATGTTCTATGGGATTCTTTCTCGTATTTAGAGTATCTCCAACAGGCGCTCTACATTAGCCACGCACTGGAAAAAATCGGCTTTATTGCGCACGGGGGACCAAAACTAGCGCTCCAGCAGCCAGGCTAAAATCGCGCGTGCAATAAAGTTGGTTCAGCGCGCGAAGGGAAAAGGCATCGCGTGTTTTGTAGTTGGTGTGCTAGCTCCCACGAGCTGGAAAATGACGATTTGCAGGCGAGCGACCAACTGCAGCCCTGACCTCTCCGGCTGCCCCGCCTTCACCCCGCCCCGTGTCGCCACCAGCGAAATTCCACTGCTGGAAGGTCGTGCCGACATGTCCCCAACCCCTCCCTACACCAGCGACCCCTCCGCCGCTGCCGTCTTCGCAAACCGTAGCGCGGGGTTCAGCTTCGGCTTCGCCGTCGGTGCCCCTCCTCCAAGCACCGGTCTCGCGCGCGGCCTTTTCATGGCACCCCGGATGACCTCACAGGGTGGCGTCGCACTGCTACCCGCCGTGAAGCCACGCGACCGAATGCGGCGGCGGCGGTGACGGCGTCCCAAAAGAAGAAAGTGGACGGTGCTTCTAGGCCCCCGAAGAGGAGTGATGCAGTGCATTCGGCCGCACCTCTGCCGACCGAAACGCTGGATAGCTCGCAATTTGTTGCGCCGGCGTCCAATGCGCACAAGGTGTTGATGAAATGCCCACAAGGTATGATTTCCCCCTTTTTTGTTGTTGTTAGATAAATGTATACATATGGATAGCTTGATTAGTTTTCATTTATCATACTTTTTAGTTTCAATGATGACACATATATGTCAACTATGGGTGTTGGCTCCAACAATTATCATTGGTCACAAACCAATGAGTATGAAGTGGATGAGGTTGGTTAGGGTATCGTCGATGCACTGAAAGGAAGGGCGTGCAACTACACCATTGACAAAGACATCTTGTTATGCAATACATGGTTGCTTGCGACTATGGATGCCAGTGTTGCAGGGGACCAAAGTAGAGATACATATTGGTTTCGGATGAAGGAATTCTTTGATACACACAACAAGAGTGGAATTGAGCGCATTGATAGACCTCTTCACTCCAGGTGGTCGATGGTCAACAAAGATTGTCAAAAGTGGGCGGCGATAAGGAAGTCGGTTGACACGATAAACCCAAGTGGAACTAATGATAGAGATATGATAAGTAGCATTTCTTTATGTTCCATATTCATGCTTCATCTTTTGTCTTTCAAGTGGTAACTTGTTCTTTTCTTTGTAGCTCATTATTGCATAAACTTGTTTCGGGGAGAAGATTAGAAGACCAAGAAAGGCAAGGTAAAGGAAGGAAGAGCATTTGTGTTGCCCCATTGCTATGAAGTGTTGAAGGATGAAGAGAAATGGAAGACCAGTGATGTCCTCGGGGAGAGCAAGAAACACAAGGGAACTATTGATTTCGATGATGATGAGGAGGAGGAGGAGGCATCAAGTGATGGCGGCAAGAGGAGCCCTACACAAAACTTAGTTGCCTACACCAAGCCAAAAAGACCAAACGGAGATAATAAACAAGCAAAAGAGAAGAAGAAGAAGAAGAAGAAGAAGGAAGGAAGGAAGGAAGGAAGGAAGGAGATGATGACATAAAGAATTCTATGATCGCTATTGTGAAGGAAAGAAAGGAAGCAAACGAGGATAGGGGGTGGCAAGGAGCCAAGAGTCGACAGCCGAGGAGGGGTGGTTGGAAGCTGAGGAGAGGAGGGTGGTGGCCGAGGAGAGGAAGGTGGCATTAGAGGAGAAGAAATTGGCCATGGAGGAGCGAGCTAGATTATTGGAATGGGAGAAGTACTTGTTCTTCATGGACACATCTCACTTCGATGATAGGAAAAAGGAGTTCCCCAACCTTTCCCATGATGAAGTCTTGGTCCAAAAAAGATTGATGGCCATGGGAGGCATGGGAGCTACCATGGGAGGCTTGCGAGGCATGGGAGCTATCATGGGAGGCTTGGGAACAAGCATGGGAGCCATTGGCGCCATTTGTGACATGGGAGGCATGGGAGCACCTACGGGAGGCATGGGTGGCTTCGGAGCTACCATGGGAGGCATGGGAGCACCTACGGGAAGCATGGGTGGCTTCGGAGCTACCATGGGAGGCATGAATTTTGGGTCTCTCATGGGAGGCATGGGAGCACCTTCGGGTGACATGGGTGGACGCATGGCTTCTGATGTGCCTCACATGCCTTCGCATGATGCCTTTGAAGATAGTGCGAATAGCGCCCGAGTTTCCAATGACGTTGTGGCACTTTAAAATGGAGAAGAGGAGGAAGAATCGTTTTCGGAAGAGGAGGAAGAAGATGTGGCATGATTGTTGATGTTTCATTTGTTTGTCTAAACTTATTTGTCATGAACTTGGTTGTGGTTGATTTTGAACTATGCCATGCATTTGAACTATGCTATGTTGCTTCAACTCATTATTTTGCATATTTGTTTGTGTTTGAGATCATTATAGAGTCAAATTGGTATGTGTTGTTCCATATTTGTCAAGCGATGACTGGTCAAGCGCGTTGTATTTTACCGCGCGTGGTGAAGCATATAGCGGTGCGTTAAAATTTGTAGTGCCTGGAAAAGCAACCAACCTCTCCCACGCGTGAAAACACTATTTCAGCATTGTAAAAGTTTTTTTAGCGCGCCACCCTACGGCGCGTCCGTTGGAGATGCTCTTATATTTTGTGCTCATTGTCCATTAATTACACTCGGCGACGATGCTAGGTTTCTCCCTCAGTCCCTCCCATAACTGCTGTTGGTCGTACGTGTTTTCCTTGCGTCACGGGTGTGCGTCGCGGGTGTGCGCCGCAGTAGCACCTCCCCTCCCTATTCACCCAAATCCATGGCTATCATACTCGCCCACCAGTGTCGACCCACGCCTCCCCTCCTCCCCCCTCCCCTTCCCCTGCCCCGCATATAGATGGTGTAGATTTAAGGGGTGCCAGAAATTGATCAACAGGATACTTGACTTCTAGATCCAATCTGTCATCGGAAGAGAACTACAAATCCTACTCCACCCATGGAACCCGCGGCCGGCGGACACCAATGGTCAGATGTTCATTAGCTCAACCATCCCTGATTCTGAACACCAATGAAATGCGAGAGCGACCCTCCTCCCATCCTTGGTGCTCGAGAACTGAAGCTGGTGGTCTATTGTGCAATGCCTCTATTCTTCATTCTCAGGTTAATCTATCGGAAAGCAATATTTTGAACTTTTTCTGTGGACTAGTCTCCATGGTGTTTGTGAATCCCCTGGTGTGCACCCACCTCATTTTCAGGACATTGAAGTGTTTTAGCATTTAACATAGGAAATCTTCGATATGTGCACCTAGCCGAATTCCAGCACTACAAAAAAAGACACATCCGTGACATTTTGGGCCGAACGAATTTTTTCTGTCATGCTTATGACACTTCTATGATGATAATTGTGACAAAACTCGGTATCATCATAGATGTGGTGGGCTCCTACTTCTATGACAAAAAATCATGAAAGAAAATGGGCTTTACGTGCTATGCGGGATGGAGACTCAGCTGCATGACATTCTTTGGGTCATCCATGACAGAAAAAAAAACATGGTAGAAGCGAGGGCGAGTAAAATTTCGGGGAGTTCCCGGTTACGGTGACTGGTCGGGGCCGAGCGATGCATGGAGGTTGGCGCGTTTCTCTCATATACATACGCGCGTGTGTGCGAGGCATTGGGCTATAACTGAACCCGAGCAAGGCGTTGGGCTCTAACTGAACCCGAGCGATTGCACTAGCTACGTTACTGAACCCCGATCGATCCCTTACTGTTAACTGAACCTGAGTGATTCCTTCACTACTGCTGCTAACTGAAGCCGATCGAAGCTGCCTCTTGATGAATAGTTCCCAGTGGGGGTTGGATGAAAAGTCCCCGGTGGGGGTTGGATAAACAGGATCCCATGGTAGTAGAGGTCGTTGCCGCTGGATGAACAGGACCCCTATTGAGGAGGTCGGGGTGGATGAACAGTAGCCGGTGTAGGGACCCCGTATGTGGATGGCTGGTTGAACAGGACCCCGTGGAGCGGCTGGTTGAAAAGGACCCCGTGGAGGGCTGGTTGAATAGTAGCCAGTGGAGGCTGTATGAACAGGACCCCGTAGAGGGCAGGATAAATGATAACCCACAAGTATAGGGGATCGCAACAGTTTTCGAGGGTAGAGTATTCAACCCAAATTTATTGATTCGACACAAGGGGAGCCAAAGAATATTCTCAAGTATTAGCAGTTGAGTTGTCAATTCAACCACACTTGAAATACTTAATATCTACAGCAAAATATTTAGTAGAAAAGTAGTATGGAAGTAACGGTAATGGTGGCAAAAGTAACAGTAGTAGTTTTTGTAGCAATCGTAACAGTGGGAATGGAAAAGTAACTAATCAAAGATCAATATCTGAAAAGCTCGTAAGAAATGGATCAATGATGGATAATTATGTCAGATGTGATTCCTCATGCAACAGTTATACAATAGGGTGACACAGGACTAGCTCCAGTTCATCAATGTAATGTAAGCATGTATTCCGAATATAGTCATACGTGCTTATGGAAAGAACTTGCATGACTTCTTTTGTCCTACCCACCCGTGGCAGCGGGGTCCTATTGGAAACTAAGGGATATTAAGGCCTCCTTTTAATAGAGTACCGGACCAAAGCATTAACACTTAGTGAATACATGAACTCCTCAAACTACGGTCATCACCGGGAGTGGTCTGGATTATTGTCACTTCGGGGTTGCCGGATCATAACGCATAGTAGGTGACTATTTACTTGAAAGATAGGATCAAGAACTCACATATATTCATGAAAACATAATAGGTTCAGATCTGAAATCCTGGCACTCGGGCCCTAGTGACAAGCATTAAGCATAGAAAAGTCATAGCAACATCAATCTTAGAACATAATGGATACTAGGGATCAAACCCTAACAAAACTAACTCGATTACATGGTAAATCTCATCCAACCCATCACCGTCTAGCAATCCTATGATGAGATTACTCATGCACGACGGTGAGCATCATGAAATTGCTGATGGAGGATGGTTGATGATGACGATGGCGACGGATTCCCCTCTCCGGAGCCCCGAACGGACTACAGATCAGCCCTCCCGAGGAAGATTCAGGATTGACGGCAGCTTCGTATCGTAAAACATGATGAATCCCTCTCTCTGATTTCTTTCTTCCCGGAAGTGAATATATGGAGTTGGGGTTGAGGTCGGTGGAGTCCCGGGGGGCCCACGAGGCAGAGGGCGCGCCCTGCACCCTCGTGGATAGGGTGTGGGCCCCTGATGCTGATTCTTTCGCCAATTTTTTTCATTAATTCCAAAATGTGTCTCCGTGGATTTTTAGGTCATTCCGAGAACTTTTATTTCTGCACAAAAATAACACCATGGCAGTTCTACTGAAAACAACATCAGTCCAGGTTAGTTCCATTCAAATCATGCAAGTTAGAGTCCAAAACAAGGGCAAAAGTGTTTGGAAAAGTAGATACATTGGAGACGTATCAACTCCCCCATGGTTAAACCTTTGCTTGTCCTCAAGCAATTTAGTTGACAAACTGAAAGTGATAAAGAAAAACTTTTACAAACTCTGTTTGATCTTGTTGTTGCAAATATGTAAAGCCAACATTCAAGTTTTCAGCAAAGATTATGAACTAACCATAGTCACAATAACATTTTGGTCTCATGTTTACTCATATCAATGGCATAATCAACTAGCGAGCAATAATAATAAATCTCGGATGACAACACTTTCTCAAAACAATCCTAACATGATATAACAAGATGGTATCTCGCTAGCCCTTTCTGAGACCAGAAAACATAAATGCAGAGCACCCCTGAAGATCAAGGACTGACTAGACATTGTAATTCATGGTAAAAGAGATCCAGTCATACTCAATGTAAATTAATAGAATGCATGTGAATGATAGAGGTTCTCTCCAACTAGTGCTTTTTAATAAGAGGATGATGACTCAACATAAAAGTAAATTTATATGCCCTTCGTAGAGGGAAGCAGGGATTTGCAGAGGTGCCAAAGCTCGAGTTTTGAAACAAAGATAAATAATATTTTGAGTGGCATACTTTCATTGTCAACATAACAACCAAGAGATCTCGATATCTTCCATGCTACATGCATTATAGGCAGTTCCCAAACAGAATGGTAAAGTTTATACTCCCCCACCACCAACAAACATGAATCCATGGCTTGTCCGAAACAATGGGTGCCGTCCAACTAACAACAATCTTGGGAGGGGGGTTTGTTTGCAATTATTTTGATTTGATTTGAGCATGGGACTGGGCATCCCGGTTACCGGCCATTTTCTCGTGAATGATGAGCGGAGTCCACTCATCGTGAGAATAACTCACCTAGCATGGAAGATATAGACAACCCTACTTTATACATGAGCTATTCGAGCATACAAAACGGAATTTCATTTGAAGGTTTAGAGTTTGGCACATACAAATTTACTTGGAACGGTAGGTAAATACCGCACATAGGAAGGTATGGTGGACTCATATGGTATAACTTTGGGGTTTATGGTAGTGGATGCACAAGCAGTATTCCCTCTTAGTACAAGTGAAGGCTAGAAAGAGACTGGGAATCTACCAACTAGAGAGCGACAACAGTCATGAACATGCATTAAGATTAATCAACAATGAGTGCAAGCATGAGTAGGATATAAATCACCGTGAACATAAATATCATGGAGGCTATGTTGATTTTCTTTCAACTACACGCGTGAACATGTGCCAAGTCAAGCCACTCGAATCGTTCAAAGGATGATACCACCCTATCATACCACATCACAACCATTTTAATAGCATGTTGGCACGCAAGGTAAACCATTATAAACTCCTAGCTAATTAAGTATGGCATGAGAAACTATAATCTCTAATTGTCATTGCAAACATGTTTCATTCATAATAGGTTGAATCAGGAACGATGAACTAATCATATTTACAAAAACAAGATAGGCCGAGTTCATACCAGCTTCTCTCATCTCATTCAGTCCATCATATATCGTCATTATTGCCTTTCACTCGCACGACCGAATGGTGTGGATAATAATAATAGTGCACGTGCATTGGACTAAGCTGGAATCTGCAAGAATTTTATACAAGGGAGAAGACAAGGTAATATGGGCTCTTGGTTAAATCAACAATAATGCATATGAGAGCCACTCAACATTTTCATCATGGTCTTCTCCTCTCGACCCCCAAAGAATAAGAGAGGAAGTAAAACTATTTACACGAGAAAGCTCCCAACAAGCAAAAGAAGAACGAGAAATCTGTATGGGTTTTCTTTTAATTACTACTACTATAGGCATGTAAAGTAAACTAGCTAAAAGCTACAACTAATTTTTTTGTTTTTCTTAAGGTTTTTCAAACACACAAGAAGGTTTAGAAAACAGAATAAACTAGCATGGATAGTACAATGAAGAAGTATGAGCACCGACAACTAGAATGAGTGTGTGAACATGAATGTAATGTCGATGAGAAATATGTACTCCCTCAAGCTTAGGGTTTTGGCCTAAGTTGGTCTATGCCCATGGATCGAAGCTACTCTCTGGTGTACTGAGGGTCCTCGGGGTGCCATTGGTTGGCGATCTCCTCCAGATCCCAATGATAAACAGACTATCGATAAGGGTCAAGTGGTGGCTCAGGCTCTGGCTCTAGGACTTGTGTCAGCCTCCGGTATGCATAAATGGCCTCGGGTAAGATGAGGTACATGCCTGGAAGTATGTTAAACAAAGAGGGTGCGGGCAAGGTAATAGTCTCACAATCAGTTTTATCAAATATCAAATTATACTTAAGCATCTTCTTCTTATTTTTAACAATAAATTCATGTGCTACCATACTCTTATAATCTAGAAAAATAGGGGGCGGCAACTTTTCCTCTTTCTCATAATGCCTAACAGGTATCTCAAAGTGTTTAGCAAGGTGTGAAGGAAAGATGCCTCCGAAGAAGGGGCCCTTTGTACGGTTCAGACTTAATCATTTAGCAACAATAGCGCCTAAACTGAAAGTAGTATCCCGAAACAAAGCATGGCGCAAAATGACAAGATCGGGAGCACTAAGATTTCCATTGTTCCCGCGACCAATTAAGCATCTACTATCAAATATCACAAAGTAACGTAGAACAGGAAAATGTATACTAGTAATTCTTGCATCGGAAACTTTCCTCATTTCCCCTACAACAATTCTATCAATAAATCCATCCACATCACTACGATGTGGTTCCTCGAAGCTGCCCACAAAGGGTATCTTGCAGACTCGACAAAAATCATGGAGTGACATCTCCTTAACCTCATCATATAAGTGAAATTCCGCTGAAGGTGGTGATTTCTTAGCATGGAAAGAAAAATTTTGCACTAAAATATTAGTGAGTAGAAGATACTATTCACGCTGGTCGTGGAGGAAGTCGCTGAGGCCTGCATTCTCAGCCAAGTAATAAAAGGTATCATAAATTCCGGTGGCTCTCAAGAACGCAACACAAGGCCATTCGCATGGCCGAACCTCCGTAGTGCGAGGAAGATTGTATTTGGGCTTTTTATTCTCCTCATTCTGCTTATCCTTCGAGCTTCAGCTCGAAGAGCCCCTCAACAATCTCTTCATCATTTTATTTCTCTGAAATTTTTTAGTGACTCAAAATAAAAGTGAATCAAACTCAACGAGATTGATAGCAACTACTCCCACAGGTGCCTAGAGGCTATATCATGCATTAAAGCTACTTTGGACCATATAAATTTGACATGCAAGTTCAAGAGTAGGGTCACCTTAGCAGCAAAATTTTGCAATAAATAAATCACTAGAACAAAAACTAATTGGACCATTGGAGGAGTCACATACCAAAGAACAATCCCCCAAAACAGTTTTGTGAATGGAGCTTTGAGCAAAGAGATCAAAAATGGCAGCACGATGAGCTAGAACACGAGTTTGAGCTATGAGAGGATTTTTTTCTGGAGGAAGACGAAGTGAGTGGGTGCTGGAGTAAGTGGAGGGGGTCCACATGGGGCCCATGAGGCAAGGGGCGTGCCCCAGGGGGTGGGCGCGCCCTGTGCCCTCGTGGCCAAATGGTGCGCCCCTGGTGTGTTCTCAATGCCAGATATTGTTAAATATTCTATAAAAAAATCAATTTTCATTTTCAGGACATTTGGAGAACTTCTATTTTTGGGGTATTTTTATTGCAAGGATAATTCAGAAAAGAGTCAGAAAATACTATTTTTGCTTTATTTAATCTAAGTAACAGAAAGTAAAAGGAGGGTATAGAGAGTTGTTCTTTCTAACTTCATCCATCTCGTGCTCATCAAAAGGAATCCACTAACAAGGTTGATCAAGTCTTGTTAACAAACTCTTTCCGAATAACATGAAACTGGAGAATTCTCGAATAACATTAGGTTACCTCAACGGGGATATGCATGTCCCCAACAATAGTAATATCATATTTCTTCTTGACAGTAGGAAGAGGGAATTCAAAACCTCCAATAGTAATCATTCAAATTTTTCCAATAGAATTGATACTGTGGACTTGAGGTTGTTTCCTCGGAAAGTGTACCGTATGCTCATTACCATTAAGATGAAAAGTGTCATTGCCTTTGTTGCAATCAATAATAGCCCCTGTAGTATTCAAAAAGGGTCTACCAAGGATAATCGACATACTATCGTCCTCAGGAATATCAAGAATAACAAAGTCCATTAAAATAGTAACGTTTGCAACCACAACAGGAACATCCTCATAGATACCGACAGGTATAGCAGTTGATTTATCAACCATTTGCAAAGATATTTCAGTAGGTGTCAACTTATTCAAATCAAGTCTACGATATAAAGAGAGAGGCATAGCACTAACACTAGCTCCAAGATCACATAAAGCAGTTTTAACATAGTTTCTTTTAATGGAGCACGGTATAGTTTGTACTCCGGGATCTCCTAGTTTCTTTGCTATTCCACCATTAAAATTATAATTGGCAAGCATGGTGGAAATTTCATCTTCCGATATCTTTATTTTATTTGTAACAATATCATTCATATACTTAGCATAAGGATTCATTTTAAGCATATCAGTCAAATGCATACGCAAAAAGATAGGTCTAATCATTTCAGCAAAGCGCTCAAAATCCCCATCATCCTTTTTCTTGGATGGTTTAGGAGCAAAAGGCATTGGTTTCTGAAACCATGGTTTTCTTTCTTTACCATGCTTCCTAGCAACAAAGTCTCTCTTATCATACCGGTGGTTCTTTGATTGTGGGTTATCAAGATCAAAAGCATGTTCAATCTCTACATCATTGTTATTGCTAGGTTGATCATCATCATGAACATCATCATTATCACTAGGTTCATGTTCATTACCAGATTGTGTTTCAACATGAGAAATAGAAATATCATTGGGATTCTCAGGTGTGTCAACAATAGGTTCACTAGAAGCATGCAAAGTCCTATCATTTTTGTTTTTCTTCTTCTTAGAAGGACTAGGTGCATCAACATTAGTTCTTTGAGAATCTTGCTCAACTCTCTTAGGGTGGCCCTCAGGATACAAAGGTTCCTGAGTCATTTTACCCCCTCTAGTCATAACTCTAACAACAATATCATTTTTCTTATTATTTAATTCATTAAGCAAATCATCATGTGCTTTAAGCACTTGTTCTACCCGAGTGGTAACCATAGAAGCATGTTTACTAATAAGTTTAAGGTCACCTTTAACTCTAGACATATAATCACTCAAGTGTTCAACCATATAAGCAGTACGTTTCAATTGTCTACCAACATAAGGATTGAAGTTTTCTTGTTTAACAATAAAATTATTAAACTCATCCAAGCATTGGCTAGCAGACTTATTACGAGGAATATCACCTTCATTAAATCTATAGAGAGAATTTACTTTACTACATGTGTCGGGTTATTAAGACCATGTATTTCTTCAATATGTGATAAATTCTTAACATCTTCAGCTTTAATACCCTTTTCTTTCATAGATTTCTTTGCCTCTTGCATATCTTCAGGATTGAGAAATAGAATACCCCTTTTCTTCAGAGTTGGCTTAGGAGTTGGTTCAGGAAGTGTCCAATCATTATTATTACTCAATATATTATTCAATAGCAATTTAGCTTGCTCAATAGTTCTTTCCCTGAAAACACAACCAGCACAACTATCCAGGTGGTCTCTGGAAGCATCGGTTAGTCCATTATAAAAGATATCAAGTATTTCATTTTTCTTGAGAGGATGATCAGGCAAAGCATTAAGTAATCAGAGAAGCCTCCCCCAAGCTTGTGGGAGACTCTCTTCTTCAATTTGCACAAAATTATATATTTCCCTTAAGGCAGCTTGTTTCTTATGAGCGGGGAAATATTTAGCAGAGAAATAATAAATCATATCCTGGGGACTACGCACACAACCAGGAGTAAGAGAATTAAACCATGTTTTAGCATCACCCTTTAATGAGAACAGAAATAACTTAAGGATATAGTAGTAATGATTTTTTTCCTCGTGAGTGAATAGGGTGGCTATATCATTCAATTTAGTAAGATGTGCCACAACAATTTTAGATTCATAACCATAAAAAGGATCAGATTCAACCAAAGTAATTAACTCAGGATTGATAGAGAAATCATCATCCTTATCAGAAATACAGATAGGTGAAGTAGCAAAATCAGGGTCATATTTCATTCTAGTATTCAAAGACTTCTCTTTCAGCTTAGCTAACAGTTTCTTAAGATCATATCTATCTTTGCAAGCAAAAAGGTCTCTAGCAGTTTCTTCATCCATAACATAACCCTGAGGCACATCAGGCAATTCATATCTAGGGGGAGAATCTTCATCATCACTTTCATCAATATTATCTATTTCAATAATTTCATTTTCTCTAACCCTAGCAAGTTGTTCATCAAGAAATTGACCTAATGGCACAGTATTATCAAGCATAGAAGTAGTTTCATCATAAGCATCATGCATAGCAGAAGTGGCATCATCAATAACATGCGACATATCAGAATCAATAACAAATGTAGGTGTCGCAAATTTACTCATAACAGAAGGTGAATCAAGTGGAGAGCTAGATGGCAATTCCTTACCTCCCCTTGTAGTTGAGGGAAAAATCTTGGTTATTTCATCTTTCAAGTTCCTCATAGTGATCAACAGATATAAATCCCAAGTGACTCAAAGAATAGAGCTATGCTCCCCGGCAACCGCACCAGAAAATACTCTTGATAACCCACAAGTATAGGGGATCGCAACAGGTTTTGAGGGTAGAGTATTCAACCCAAATTTATTGATTCGACACAAGGAGAGCCAAAGAATATTCTCAAGTATTAGCAGTTGAGTTGTCCATTCAACCACACTTGAAAGACTTAATATCTATAGCAAAATATTTAGTAGCAAAGTAGTATGGAAGTAACGGTAACGGTGGCAAAAGTAATAGTAGTGGTTCTTGTAGCAATCGTAACAGTGGCAACAGAAAAGTAACTAAGCAAAGAGCAATATGTGAAAAGCTCGTAGGCAATGGATCAATGATCGATAATTATGTCGGATGCGATTCCCCATGCAACATTTATAACATAGGGTGACACAGAACTAGCTCCTGTTCAACAATGTAATGTAGGCATGTATTCCCAATATAGTCATACGTACTTATGGAAAAGAACTTGCATGACATCTTTTGTCCTACCCTACCGTGGCAGCAGGGTCCTATTGGAAACTAAGGGATATTAATGCCTCCTTTTAATGGAGTACCGGACCAAACCATTAACACTTAGTGAGTACTTGAACTCCTCAAACTACGGTCATCACTGGGAGTGGTAACGATTATTGTCACTTCGGGGTTGCCGAATCATAACACTTAGTAGGTGACTATTTACTTGCAAGATAGGATCAAGAACTCACATATATTCATGAAAACATAATGGGTTCAGATCTAAGATCATGGCACTCTGGCCCTAGTGACAAGCATTAAGCATAGCAAAGTCATAGCAACATCAATCTTAGAACATAAGGATACTAGGGATCAAACCCTAACAAAACTAACTCGATTACATGGTAAATCTCATCCAACCCATCACCGTCCAGCAAGCCTATGATGAGATTACTCACGCACGGCGGTGATCATCATGAAATTGGTGATGGAGGAAGGTTGATGATGAAGATGGCGATGGATTCCCCTCTCCGGAGCCTCGAACGGACTCCAGATCAGCCCTCCCGAGGAAGATTAGGGCTTGGTGATGGCTCCGTATTGTAATATGCAATGAATCCTTCTCTCCGATTTTTCTCTCCCCGAAAGTGAATATATGGAGTTGGGGTTGAGGTCGGTGGAGTCCCAGGGGGCACAAGGCAAGGGGCGCTCCCCAAGGGGGCCGCGCCCTACACCCTCATGGACAGGGTGTGGGCCCCCTGATGCTGATTCTTTCGCCAGTAGTTTTCATTAATTCCAAAATGTGTCTCCATGGATTTTCAGGTCATCCAGAGAACTTTTATTTCTGCACAAAAATAACACCATGGCAGTTCTGCTGAAAATAGCGTCAGTCCGGGTTAGTTCCATTCAAATCATGCAAGTTAGAGTCCAAAACAAGGGGAAAGTGTTTGGAAAAGTAGATACGTTGGAGACGTACCAATGAATAGTAGCCAGTGGAGGCTGGATGAACATGACCCCGTGGATGAACAGTAGCTGGTGGAGGCTGGAGGAAGTCGACGGTGGATGAACAGTAGTAAGTGGAGGCTGGAGGAAGTCGACGGTGGATGAACAGTAGCAGGTGGAGGCTGGAGGAAGTCAATGATGGATGGACAGTAGCCCATGGAGTCATGTTTTGCAGTGCGCCACACCCCTCCCGATGAAGAGGACCCCGTTTTGACCATGGGATCTCCAACACAAGTCCGTTTCCTCCGTTTTGTGGTATGCCACACCCCTCTCGATTAAGAGGACCCCGTTTCGACCATATGCGGTCGAACACAAGTCTATTTCCTACGTTTTGTGGTACGCCAGACCCTTACCGGTGAACATGACCCCGTTTAGACCATACAAGGTCGAACAGAAGGCCTGTTTCCTCCATTCTATGGTATGCTAGACCTCGTTTCGGTTGTTCCGTCCAAGCCGGATGGCTCCCGATGAACATGACGTATTCCGTTGCCTCCCAATGAACACGACGCATTTTGTTGCCTCCCCATGACCACACCATAGTTTCTCCGTTCCGAGCTAGCCGGTTGGCTTCCGATGAACAGGACGTCGTTGTTGCCGTCTGTTGCCTCTCCATGTACACGAGCACTGGCCATATGTATGCACGAATACACATTCGAGACCCCTCCCATATGTACGTACGTGGCGGTATTTTTTGGCATCTTGTTGTACGTACGTGTGCACGGTTTTGACTGGACCGCCTAAACTGCTACGTCGGGGGTTCTACTACTATATGTGCCGCTGCTTGGTCGGCCATGGTTCATCGTTGCAGAGAGACTGATCGACTAGTATGTACATACACGTTCGCGACCAGAATGACAAAGCTACGCACGCTTCGACCAAGTGGGTCCCGGCTGTCAGGGGGAAACGTTTTTTCGCAAAATATAGAGTCACTTCCTTGCTGTGGCCGTGGACCCAGCTATCAGCCTCTCCACATTCAGTCCTCTTCTGCTGGAAGTCTTTCCTTCACCACATTGACCATGCCGCGCCGAGAGAACCAAGGCGGTGGACAACGGCGAGGCCTGGAAGGGGACGCCACGGAGCCGGGGAAGACGCGACAGTGGATGCCCATGCGGAGAGCAGTACGAGGGTTGAGTGGTTTGGCTGCGGTGTGAGGATGGCGTCGTCGTAGAATAACACAGGTTGTGGGTGAGTAGACAGTAGAGGGATGGCCTGGCCAGCGGTGGGAGTTGGGTGGGGCGGTGAGGCCTGTGCGGCAGCACAGCCGACCACTGGAGGCAGGAGCAGGCGGTCTCTCGGCGTTGGTTTGAGTAGCTGGTGCAAGAAGAGCAGCGATTGAAGAAGCAGCAGAACCATTCGATTAAAATCCAACGGTCACTGCTGCTAGAATCGTTTGTTGACTAATTTGACAAAGCCATGCGTACGCGTAAACTTAGCAGGCCCATAGGTCGGCCTTCGAACGGTGCACCCCAGATGTCAGTGGGAGGAATCATTTTTTCGTGTAATAAGGAGGCAGTTGATTGTGTGCGGCCATGGACCATGGGGGTCCCTATTGTCAGCCTCTGCACGTACATCCCTATTTCGATGACTGTCGTTTGTTGAATGTTGAGCACGCCGTGCCTAGAGCACCAATGCAGTGGACGACTGTGAGGCCTAGGAATGGAATGACCCGGAGCCAGTGAAGACACAACAGTGGATGCCCACGCTGAGGAGAGTATGACGGTTGACTGGTTCGGCTGCAGCGTGAGGCTGCCGTCACCGGAGAATAACAGGAGGTGCGGGTGGGTAGAGGGATGGCTACGCCAGCGGAGGGAGTAGGGTGGGCCGGTGAAGCCTGCGCGGCATCACAACCAGCCACAAGAGGAGGGAGCAGGCAGTCCCACCGGCACTGGTTTAGGCGGCTAGAGCAGGAAGATCAGAGATTGAAGAAGCACGTCGGTCGTTGGATGGACATCCAACAGTCACTACAGCTAGAATCATGTGTTGACTGACAAAGCCTTGCGTAAACAAGTTAGCCTCGAAATTTGTGGCATGTACAACCCATTTGCTATTATTTTTATAATTTTTACTCATTTGCTAATTCATATGGAATTTATTGCAGCCCATTTTCCATTTTTAGAATTGCTGCCCATTTTATGGCGAGTTCCAGGGTTAAAAAATTAAACTAAAAAATGTGAGAAATTTTTTAAATTCACATATTCTGCTAGGGAACAAAATATTCTTAATCCAAAAATTAGTAGCCATAGTAAAAAAGTTATAAAAATAAATTAGTACTATGTCATGTGAAAATCCAATGAAATATATAATATCAGTGAAGAACAAAAACAAAAAAATCAAAACTAATTGCCCATTTGCTATTTTTTGGAATTTGTAACCCCTCTGATATTACTTTTAAGATATACTGCCCATACTCTTTGGCCAGGCCGGAATGCATCCCTCCTCCTCTTGAAAGATTTGTAGCCTAGTAAGTCGGAGAAAACAAATAGGCCTAGCTTGGGTATTCTTCAAAAAGAAATAGTGGGCTACCTATTTTCCCAAAGAAAAAACTGTTGGGCTGGTCATGTTGTTAGACGGGCCACAGAGACCACACAACCAAGTTTATAGCCTGCTCCTCCGAACAAATCCTCAAAAAGAAAGTTCTGCAATTATCTCGTTAATTGACTATACGTTGACAATGATGTGGGTCCCAGATATCAGCAGGGTGGATTAGAGTGACAAACGAGCGGTGCATCTAAGTAGTAAAAGAGGCGCTTGCTTGTGTTCGGGAGTGGACCTGGTGGGTTCGTACTGCCATACTCACAATTACAGTCCTCTCCCAATTCACTATGTTGACAGGGCCGGATCGCGACGCCGTGGCTAGCACACCAAGGCGGAGGATAAAGTGGTGTCGCCAATGTGTTGGGCTGGGTTAGGCATTCTTATCGAAAAATAATAATGGACCGGAACTATTTACGACATTGACTGTCGGAGTAATGGGCCATGGGTAGCCTATCCCAAGGCCCAGAACCTTTCAAGACATCGGGCCGGCTGTGCCCCTCAAGACCTCAAGATGGAGCTCCGCCTTCTGGCGGACAGCTGGCTGAACGTCCGACTCCCGGACTACCGCCATGTTCGGGAGGGCGGCTCCAGGATAGGCCGACTCCTAGCAGGTTGCCTCCAGAGAGGCCGGCTCCTGGCAGTCGGCCCATGGCGCCGTCCAAGTCTGCGCTTTGAGAATACAAGACGGGGCGTGGCTACAGTATAGCCCATCCCCCCGTATCCAGGGCCGGGCGTGGCCACAATGCCCCGTACGGGTGGACATCTCCGCCCAGCATGGCACTGTTGTCACTCCGCCCTTGACATCACTCCTGTCAGGCGGTGCCCTGTTCCCACGACCGCCTGTCGGTACGGCCCGGAGACGGCGGGCCCTGCTGGTCAGCGAGAGCCCGAAAGACGGCAGGGGCCTCACCAGTCGGACCCGAGGGAGGCCGGCTCCCAGCAACCGGCCAGTTCCGTCCTCGGGGCCCCACGCACCATTAACCAGATAAGACGCAGAGTGGCTACAATGATCTCCCACCAGGCGGCAGGACTATAGCCACGCTCCTCTGACCAAGCATGCGTCATTAGCATCACGGCTATAGTAATCCGTAGCCGGCAAGACCCGTGAGCGGCGGAGGCGGCATGTCGGCTCCGTAACAGACCAGCTGGCGGGGCCCACCAGGCGGCGGGCCCCAACAGCCAGCGGGGAAGCCGGCGACTAGAGCAACTGAAGGATGGGCCCTATGCCCAGCCAGATTACCATTGTACCCCTAGAGGTAGGCCTATATAAACCCCCTAGGGCACCCATGCAAAGGGTTCGAACCTGTTAGGACTAGACTCATACCTAGAGGTAAAGGAGAGCAAGCCTGGCCTCCTTCTACCTCTAGCATACAGCTCGAGGAGCACCATTGTACACGCTTGTGCCTTAGTGATCATGCGGAGACCCCGCAGAGCAGGACTAGGGGTGTTATCTCCTAGGAGAGCCCCGAACCTGGGTAAAGTACGCCGGTGTTCGTGTCTACGCCTCATCCCGCTTCCAGGCACCGGCGATGTTCTACTGGCTCCCACCATGATAAGCCATCCTTTGGCATATGCCGCACCCAACCCCCGACATTTGGCGCTCACCGTGGGGCAAGGTGCACCGTCTCCCGTAGACCTGTTCTGGACGGGAACCCTATTCCTTCCTGGCGAGCGCAGCCAGCCTGGCATGCCAGACGACGTCTACGCCGACGCGCTGCATGGCGCGGAGGTCGCCTGCGCAGCGAGCTGCCTCGCTGATCTTGTTGGTGAGATTCGCCTCTCCGACGAGCCTGCGTCTGATGCGGGCACCGATGGCCACGAGAGCCACTTTGTGAGCCTCCTCGATCAACTCCATGTCGCCAGCACCCATTGCAGGCGGCGATGCAAGACCTGGCTGCGCCTATCCCGGAAGACGCCGACGCTGAGACGCTGGAAGCACGCCGCGTCTAGCTCGTCGGGAGCGCCAACCGGCTGGCCAGCATGAGACGCCTTTCGGAGGCCTACCAGCGGGATATGGACCGTGATGTCGGCGGCACGCCGTCTCCTGGTGGGCCTAGCCGCATTGGTTTGGTCCGGCAGCGTGGCGCGACCATCGCCAGCATGTTAGAGATGGATCGCCCCGTATATGCCATGCCTGCAGAGAACATACGAGCTGCCCAGGCAGCAGCAGAGGAGCTAGACAAGCTCAAGGGCGACGAGTGTCGCCACATGACGGAGCGAGTCCAGCAGCTCCTCAACGCGGCTGCTGAGCAGCAAGATGCCGGGTGCCGCACCGAAGCGCCCGGCAGGCGAAACGATGACCCGCCTCCTCGCCGAGATCAAGGCACGACATCCCGGATGCCGACTGGTGACGTCCGTGATAGAAGAGACAAGGAGCCGGCTGCCAGCCGCAGCTAGACTCACGTCACCATCGAGCGCGACCTAGACGGACGCCCAAGAGCAGTGCGACGGCGAGACGACTGTCCGCCTCCTCCTCCCCGCAGGGAGAGGTGCATTTCCCTGCTGCCTGTTGATCACCCATCACCCGGCGACCGCCTTGGCCGCCGAGAAGGAATCGGAGAAAACGATGCCCGCCATCGGATCGATCGCCTCAATCGATCCCTGGCACTGGAAGAAGAAGACGAGCTGGGTCCGCCTTGTTTTGGCACCCGCATCCGAGATGAGCCCTTCCCCAAAGGGTTTACCCTCCCAAGATACACACCCAAGTACACCGGCTCCGTAAAGCCGGAGGACTGGCTGGTTGACTATTCCACAGCCATCAGCATCGCCAACGGCAACAAGCGCGTTGCCATAAAATATGTTCCGCTCATGCTTCAGGGCACAGCCTGGACCTGGCTGAACAGCCTAAAGCCCCGCAGCGTCAACAGCTGGGTTGATTTTACTGAAGCATTCATCCGCAACTTCACCAGCACGTACAAGCGGCCGCCCAAGCCTCGCTAGCTCTCCTTATGCGTCCAGGGCCCCCAACAAGTCGACTCGCGACTATCTCACACGATGGGCTGAGCTGCGCAACTCTTGCGATGGCGTGCACGAGGTACAGGCCATCGAGTACTTCACTGCCGGGTGCCGAGAGGGCACCCTCCTCAAGCACAAGCTTCTCTGCGACGAGCCGGCGACCCTCGATGAACTGCTAATCATAGCAGACAATTACGCCACGGCCGACTCCTCTATGAAGGTCGGGATTCAAGTCAATGTGTCAGGAAAGGTGCCCCCCCAAGCCCCTCGAACCCCGGCTGGCGACGCCAGCCGGCAACAACAACCAAACGACAACAAGCGCAAGGCCATCCAGCCGGCTTCCACGAGCCGGCAGGTGGCAACAGTCAAAGATCAACAGCCAGAAGGGCAACCTCCTCCCAAACGCCAGAAGGGCGGCAAGCCCAACTAGCTGCCCACCTTCTCGTACGAGCAGACCCTTGATGCACCCTGCAAGTTCCATAGCGGTGCGAAGCCGTCCAATCACACCACTCGGAAGTGCCATTGGCTCACCAGGATTGCCAAGGGTGACGGACTCCGGCCCCCTCCAGCAGCTGGCCCGTCGCATCCTCCTCCACAGCAGCCGGCGGCTCGGCCGATTGGAGCCATACAAGATGATTATCCCGAAGAGCATGGAGCCTATGTCGTGTTCACCAGCGTGGCCAGCGACAAGCAGCAAACGGCAGCAGCAACAAGAAGTAAATGCAGTAGCATCAGAGACCCCGGAATTCATGCATTGGTCTGAGAAGCCCATCAGCTGGAGCAGAGCCGACCACCCGGAGGTGATGCCCGGTCCCGTCTCTTATGCCCTGGTACTTAATGCCACGTTTGCCACGGAGAGGCGAGCTACTCGTTTCTCCCGAGTTCTAATAGATGGCGGCAACAGCATCAACATTCTGTACAAAGATACCATGGAGAAGCTAGGAATCAAGCAGAGACACGTTCAGCCCAGCCGGACTGTTTTCCATGGCATAGTTCCTGGTCTTTCCTGCTCACCAATCGGCAAGACTCTGATAGATGTCCTCTTCGGAGACAAAAATCATTTCCGCCGATATCCTGTCTGGTTTGAGGTGGTGGACCTTGAGAGCCCTTATCACGCATTTCTTGGCCGGCCTGCCCTGGCCAAGTTCATGGCGGTCCCCCACTATGCTTACCTGAAGATGAAGATGCCGAGCTCCAAGGGAATCCTGACCATAGCAGGGGACTACAAGAAATCGTCTTCCTGCGCAGCAGAGAGCAGTCGGTTAGCTGAGTCCCTCGTGATCGCGGCTGAGAATCGACTCCTTGACCGAGTTGTGGCGATGATCGGCAAGCAGCCGGAAATGTCGCCCAACCGTAAGGAGTCGGAAGTCGAAGGCTCGTTCAAGCCGGCAAAGGAAACAAAGAAGATACCCTTGGACCCGGAGCACCCGAAGAGGCATGCTGTCATAGGTGCAAACCTTGACAGCAAATAGGAAGGCGAGCTCGTCGATTTCCTCCATGAGAATTGGGACATCTTTGCATGGTCTCCCAAGGGCACGTCGGGTGTTCCGACGGAATTCGCCGAGCACAAGTTACACGTCCGGTCTGATGCCAAACCAGCCAGGCAGCCCTTGCGCCGCCTGTCGGAGGAGAAGAGAAGAGTTGTTGGACAAAAGATAGCCCGACTTCTAGCAGCCGGCTTCATAATGGAAGTGTTCTTTCCAGAGTGGTTAGCCAACTTGGTCCTAGTACTGAAGAAGAACAAGTAGTGGCGCATGTGTATTGATTATACCAGCCTCAACAAAGCATGCCCCAAAGACCCATTTTCTCTACCAAGAATCGACCAAGTGATTGACTCCACAGCCGGATGTGAGCTGAGCTTTTTGGATGCATACTCAGGGTATCACCAGATCAAACTAAGCCCGGCCGACAGGCTGAAGACCACATTCATCACGCCATTTGGAGCCTTCTGTTACCTGACCATGACGTTCGACTTGAGAAATGTCGGTGCCACATTTCAGCGTTGCATGCAGAAGTGTCTCCTCAAGCAACTTGGCAGAAATGCTCACGTCTATGTGGACGATGTGGTGGTGAAGACGGAGCTACTAGAAGACCTCAAGGAGACCTTTGAGAACTTGCGCCGATTTCAGATCAAGCTCAACCCAGAGAAATGCGTCTTTGGAGTGTTAGCCGGCCAGCTTCTTGGTTTTCTGGTCTCAGAACGCGGCATAGAGTGCAACCCTGTGAAGATCAAGGCCATCGAGAGGATGGAAGTGCCCACCCGACTGCCGACGTGCAAAAAATTACTGGCTGCTTGGCATCCATCAGCCGTTTCATCAGTCGGCTGGGCGAGAAGGCTCTTCCCCTGTACCAGCTCATGAAGAAGACCACTTTTTTCGAGTGGAATGACAAGGCGGATGAAGCTTTTCTTCAGCTCAAGAAGATGTTGACCACTTCGCCTGTCCTGGCGGCCTCGACTCCCAAGGAGCCCATGCTCCTCTACATCGCCGCCACCAGCCGGGTGGTCAGCATAGTCATAGTGGTAGAATGCAAGGAAGAAGGCAGAGCTCTACCAGTCCAGAGGCTGGTGTATTAGCTGAGTGAAGTACTATCCACCTCCAAGCAGAACTACCCCCACTACCAGAAGATGTGCTATGGCGTGCACTTTGCTGCCAAGAAACTGAAGCCATACTTCCAAGAGCACCCCATCACTGTGGTCTGCACAGCCCCACTTGCCGAGATCATTGGAAGCCGAGATGCCTCAGGCCGAGTGGCCAAATGGGCCATAGACTTGGCCCCCTACGCCATCTACTACCAACCTCGCACTACCGTCAAGTCGCAAGCGCTGGCCGACTTCCTCGTCGACTGGGCCGAGACCCAGTACCTGCCACCAGCACCAGACTCCGCTCACTGGCGAATGCACTTTGATGGTTCCAAGATGCGCACCGGTTTGGGAGTCGGCGTCATCCTCACCTCTCCCAAAGGCGACAAGCTCAGATATGTGCTGCAAATTCACTTTGCCGCCTCCAACAACGTTGCTGAATATGAAGCACTCATTCATGGGCTCCGGCTTGCCAAGGAACTCGGCATTCGCCGGATCCTGTGTTATGGTGATTCCGACTTGGTAGTCCAGCAGTCGTCAGGTAATTGGGACACCAAGGATGCAAACATGGCAAGCTACTGTTTCCTCGTCCAGCAACTCAGTGGATACTTCGAGCGGTGCGAGTTCCTCCATGTACCAAGAAATGACAATGAGAAGGCTGACGCCTTGGCGCGTATCGGCTCCAGCCGGCAAGCAATACCAACCGGCGTTGCCCTGCAACGCCTCCTCAAGCCATGTGTCAAGCCATCGCCAGAGTCAGATTCCATCTTTTTGCTGGCTCCTCCCGAAGCAGTCGGATCCAGCTAGAGGACCCTAGCAGCCGGCACGGGGAATTCGGCAGGTGACTCGGGGACTGCAGCAGCCGCATCCGGCCCGGGGACTTCAGAATTCAATCCAGGGACTGCTGCAGTCGGCCCGGGGACTTCATCAGCTCAGCAAGCGGCAGCCAGGTCCAACCAGCCGCCTCCCGGCCCAACCGCCCTCGTGCAAGTGGCAATCCTAGCAGTCGAAGAAGTAACAACACCTTCATGGGCCCAGCCCATCCTCAACTTTTTGGTGAACAAAGAGCTGCCGACTGATGAGATCTTGGCCCGGCAAGTGCAACACCGGGCGGCAGCATACACCATAGTCTACAGAGAGCTTGTGAGGCGCAGTGTCACTAGTGTCTATCAGCGCTGCATGGAGCCGAGGCAAGGCCGGGCAATCCTCAAAGACATCCATCAAGGCGAGTGTGGTCACCATGCAGCTTCAAGAGCACTCGTGGCCAAAGCTTTCCGCCACGCTTTTTTCTCGTCGACTGCTCTAGAAGACGCCAAGGACTTGGACCAGAAATGCAAAGGGTGCCAGAATTCATTCAAAGCCACATCAGCCGACTTCTGCACTCAAGACTATTCCCATTGCTCGGCCCTTTGCCGTCTGGGGCCTGGACATGGTTGGACCATTCAAGACGGCACGCGGCGGCATGACTCATCTGCTTGTCGCAGTGGACAAGTTCACCAAGTGGATAGAAGCAAAGCCAATTAAGAAGTTGAATGGTCCGACTACTGTGACTTTCGTCTCCGACATCACCATCTGGTATGGCATATCACACAGCATCATCACCGACAATGGCACAAACTTTGCCAAAGGCACCTTGGCCCGTTTCTGCGCAACACAGGGCAACCGATTGGACCTAGCGTCTGTTGTTCATCCGCAGTCAAACTGCCAAGTGGAGCGAGCAAACGGCCTCATTCTATCTGGCATCAAGCCCAGATTGGTCGAGCCTCTGGAGCGGTTGGCCGGCTGTTGGCTCGACGAGCTGCCGGCCGTCCTCTGGAGCCTGCGCACAACTCTGAACAAGTCAACTGGTTTTATGCCTTTCTTCCTCATCTACGGTGCCGAAGCCGTCATCCCGACGGAGATAGAATTCGACTCCCCTCGAGTTACCATGTACACCGAAGAGGAGGCAGAAGAAGCACGACAAGACGACGTCAATCTACTAGAAGAGGGCCGGCTGTTGGCACTCAGTCGGTCCACCATCTACCAGCAAAACCTGCTCCGATAGTACAACCGAAAGGTCAAGCCAAGATCCTTCCAAGAAGGAGACCTTGTGCTCTGGATGATCCAGCGAACAGTCGGCCAGCACAAGCTCTCGGCACCGTGGGAAGGCCCTTTCATTATCAGCAAGGTGTTGGGCAACGACTCCTACTACCTCATTCATGCCCAGAAGCCTCGAGCGCGCAAAAGAGATGACTCCGGCAAGGAGACGGAGCGACCATGGAATGCGAACCTCTTGCGAAGGTTTTACAGTTGATGCAGTATGTACCACGCCAACTTTTGTATTAAGTACGGAGACTCCAGGTCCCCCGAGAAGAGCTCGGGAACTGCCCTCTTTTATCTATATGATAAGTATCACGCACGTCATTTGTGTTATTTCATTAATCCGTCTGGCACCAGGTTCGACCAGTCGACCCGGGGACTTGCTGCCTTGTACTATGAAGTGCTTCCTGCAGCTGGACAAGTAATGTGTTGGAACCTAAGCTTTCTCCTGCCAGAAGCCGCAGCTCGCAGAGCGACTTCTTGGTCGGCAGGAGTTAATGCAGAAAGGGTGACTGCATGAAAAATTGCTAAGGACCCAAAGCATACACATAGTCCAAGCCGGCTTCCCGCCTCGCCGACAGACTGTCAAAGCAGCCGGCCGGCCGATTCCTACTTAACTTGTTAGAAAACTCTAATTGGATAAGTACTTGCCTTCCCAAAAGTGGCTAAGTAGTTGACCCAGCCATAGTTCGCAGAGTGGCTGTTCGGCTGGCAAGACGACAACCGAGGGAAGGCGGCAAAGGAAAAAAGCCAGAGAGCAGAAAGCAGGGAAAGATAGAACTTGGCAAAAATATTTACACATCAAAAGGCCCTTGTCCGACATCCAACATGAGTTTGAAGTACACCCCGCGGGTGGAATTGTGCAAAGTTGACAAAAGTTTGTTGAGACTAATAAGCAGGAAGGAATAAAGGTAAAAAGGCAGCCTAGGAAGTAGCATGCGGGTTCGGCGGAATGGTGGAGTCGGTGGCGCCGGCTGGTTGAGCGGACGGCTGGTCGATCTCCACTCGGTCACCTTCAGCAGCAGCCGGCTCGCTTGGGCGTGGCTCATTGCAGGAGGTGCGGTCGAGTTGAGGCTGGCCGTCTGCTCTGACCTCTGGCGCCTCCTCTTCACCTTCCTCCTCCTCGTCGTCTGCTCCCTCGTCGCTGGAGTCGATCACCTCGGCCGAGTCCTCGCCATCCTATGGGTTCAGCCCGAACCACTCTGGTGGCACCTCGGCACCGTGCTCAGCTAGCTCCGGGATGAAGACGCCGGTGTTGGTGTACTCGGTGATTGTTGCCGCCGGCCCGACAAGCTCACCCTCCACTGCCACCAGCTCCTTCGGGGCTTCCTGGCGAAACGTGGTCAACTGGGCTAGATTTAGCCCAGGGTACCACGCCTTGACGAACTCCAGGGCCCGGCATGCTCCGGCCCAAGCCGAGGAGCCCTTCCACGCCTCAAGGCGGCCGGCCGACACCTCCAGCCAGTCGGCAGTCCAGCTGGGGGTGCGCGGAGCTGGCATGTCAGGCCACAGGGTGGCGATTGCCTGCGCGCCGATGCACTGAAGGCAGCGCAGCATCCGATGAGTCGGCCGAAGACGAGCCTGGATGCTGAGAAGCTGCTCCCGGAGAGTGCGAGGGGCATTGGCGGCAATCTCATCACCTTTTGCCCTTCATCCTTCGTGGTCAGCCTCAATAGCCTGGTTAGCAGCACCAGAGTGACCTGGGAAGAAGTATGCTCGGACAAAAAAGCAAGGAGTCAGATCAGAAACAAGAAGTCGGCTTGATCAGAAGCTGGCGATTTGAAGAAAGAATAAAGAAGGCAGCTTACCGTCGACCATGTCAGCATCGCCTCCTTGTCGGTCTAGGCGGAGCGCTCGATCTCGAACTCAACAAGGAGACCCGCCTCCTTGTCCCCCGCCTCCTTCTGGGCCTTCTTGAGAAGCTCCACCTGCTCCGCCAGTTGCATGGCCAGCCGGTCACGCTCTTTAGCCAGCTTGTTGCAGTCCACCTCGTTGGCACGTAGCGTGGTGTTCGCTTCGCCCAGCTACCATTGAACGGTGGTGTTCGCCTCTGCAAAAGTAGAAAAAGAAAGAGATATCAGCAATCGACAGAGAAAAAGAGAAGTTGCCAGGAAGATTCAGCCCGACTGCTCAGCAGTCGGCTCGAATCTCGGGGACTACAGCCCGCGGGTGCGCCAGCGTGCCCCCGTAGAGAAAGAAAAAGACTTACTCCGGCTCTCTGACAAGTCGGCGGCCCGTTGATCCAACTCCTGTACCTTGGAGTTGAAGGCGACTGCACGGAGGTGATGGTAATCCTGCAGTAAGGATAATAGACAAGTGTTAGCACTCGGAGCTTGCCAGTTAAAGTTCCGGGCCGCCTGCTCAGCAGCCGGCCCGAAACTCGGGGACTACACCCAGTGGGTGCGCCACAGCGCCCTCACGAAGCAGTACAAGAATCAAAAACAAAGAAGCAAGAAGCTTACCCGGATGGCTGCTCGCGACTCTAGGAATGTGTTTTTGCAGTGCTTGAGTGCGTCAGCTTCTGCGCGGAGATTAGCCTGGACATCCAGGACTGCCTTGTTCAAGGGGCCCGTCCCGCCTCCCCGTACCCAGTCGAGGGGCGCTGGTCGCCTCGACGTCCGGGGTCGATGAGCTCGCGGCGCCGACTTCCTGCGGCCGCGGTGCCGAGGCCGCCTTCATGAATCGGCGGCGCGAGGGTGTGCGGACCTCAGGAGTTGGACCTGTCGCCGGCTCACCTCCGGCTGGCGGCGCCGGCGGGTCGGCCGGCTGATTGTTTCGCGCCTCCTCAGAAGGTGGCGGCGGAGGCACATTTACGTCCGGCATGACGACGTCGCCGCCCTCCCTCTCCATGATCGGGTGCTCGTCGCGGCTTCCTCAGTCGGTGCCACGAACTCTGGTGGTGGCAGCGCGGAGTTCAGGGGCGTGACGAATATCGTCGACTGACGGCCGCGGCTTCCTCAGCCTGTTTCTTTGATGCAGCGGCAGCCTCGGCCTCCGCCAGCCTCTTCAAAGTGGCGGCCTCCTCCTTGTCTGCTTCCGCCTTCTCCAGAGGGGCGGCTTCCCGCTCCTCACGCGCCTCATGCGTGTTTCGCTCCGTCGCCTCCCGGAGGTCGGTGGCCGGATCGATTGATCGGGTGGTAGTGGAGGTTTCCGCCGACCCAACGATGTAGGCGGCAGCGGACTTCTCGAGAGAGAGCAGAGCCCTAGAATCTAGAAAATAAAACAAAGGAAGTTCAGAAGGAGCCAACGACAAAGAAGGCATAAGGGAAAGAAACTTACGCCGACACCATAGGGGGCGCCTTTGGGAGCTTCTGGTACTTGGCCGCCTTCGCTGCGGCCTCCTTCCGCCTGGTCACGGCGGTGGGATTCTTGGGCTTGTTCTGTGCGCTTCTGGACAAGGAGACGCCTTGCTCACGCTTGCGTGTGCCGCCTCGGGCAGTCGGCTCGCTGGAGGGGACCGCGTCCGCCTTGCCAGCACCCCGCGTAGGGCGTGGCTCTTCTTCGTCCTCATAATCATTGGGCCAGGTCTCGATGCCGGCTTCTTTAGAGCCGCCTGCTTCGTAGATGCCGCCTGTCGCAGTGTCCTCCGAGGCGGCCGCCCCCAAGTTGGGGTCGTCCACGTCGCTCACCGCCCGGTCCGGCTGGTAATCGCCGCCCGCCCCTATGATGGCGGCCGTCGCGTCCGACATATAGATCTGTTTCAGATGATGAGAAGCCGGCTGATCAAGACCAAGATCAAGACTAGGGCGAGTATCAAAGAGAAAGAATCGGAAAACTTACTGCAGGCGGCGGATCGGTGCAAGAATACGGCCGCTTGACGAAGCTCCAAGACCCCTCCAGCTTAAGGCCGGAGATCTCTTTCACCATGTTCGCGACCTCGGTAGCCGGCATCTCCTTGGTGGTCAGCAGGCATGGGTCATGATGCCCGCTCATCCGGCTGATCAGGTGCGGCCGACCTTCGAGCGGGAGAACCCGGCATTCGACGAAGGCGACCAGCAAGTCAGACGCCTTGAGGCTTTCGGTCTCGGTCAGCTCCCGGAGCCGTTGGATGGTGGCGGCGCCGTCTGCTGATACCGGCTTCGGCTTGTAGCCCCAGCTGGCCCGGGGCTCGGCAGGCGGGCCGTCTACGTAGGTCGGCAGGTTGATGAAGTCGGCAGCCTGTTCCGCGTTCTCCATGTAGAAATAGGATTGCTGCCACATCTTGACTGATTGTGGCAGCTTGATGGTGGGGAAGGCGTTCGTCGGCGACGGTCGGTGAATCGCTATGAAGGTAGCGCACTGGGCAGCCATCTCCCGGACGGAGGTGCCCAGCTTGGTGTAGAAGAAGGCTCCCCACAGCTTGATGGTGGGGAGGATGCCGAGGTATCCTTCGCACATTGTGACGAAGGTGGCCAGGAGAATCACGGTGTTGGGCGTGATGTGATGGGGCTGGAGATGGTAGAATTCAAGGAACGAGCGGAGGAAGTCGCTCACCGGCAGGCTGAAGCCGCGGATGAAATGCGAGCGGAAGACGACCCACTCGCCCTCACCCGGCGCTGGCGAGATCTCTCCCTCCGGCGACACGCGTGCCTTCACATGGTCCACGCTGAGAAGACGCCGCGTCTCGCCGAGGAAGGTGATGTGATCCTCGTTGACATTGGACCCGTCCCAGTCTCCTCCTCGCTCGCGCGTCATGGAAAGCTTGATGAAGAAAGGGTTTAGCGAGGGAGCTGGGAAGTGGGGCGGAGCAGAAAAGGCTCGGGCGGACAGGCTCAACGGAGACGAACTGCAGCAGCGCTCCATCGTGGCTCAGGGGTGCTGCGGCGAGAGGAAGGAGAAGGAGGCGAGAACGGGGTGGAGGGGCGCGCGTACTCCGCCGCTCCCTCTCCCCCCTACTTATAGCATGCGGGCTATGAAGCCAAGGAGGTGGGCGTGGGATCGTGGGATTAATTGTGCCCACGACCCCACGCCCCCACCTTTATCGCATGGGTTACTGCACGCAGTAACTCCGCGGGGGAACACAATCGCCTGCCTCGGCCGCAGCGGATCCGCTCGCGCGCTGAGGCCCGGTGGTGGCGAGCCTGGCCTGCTGTCACGTCCCATCGCGCGTATGGGCTTGCAGGCTGGCCCGGCCGACTGGCGCCACGTGGTGCACCCTCGACGGGTGGCTGGCTGAGAAGCTTAGCTAGCACACCACCTGGTTCCTGCCGTAGCGTTCGAAACTCCGGAGAAGTCCGATTGGACGTGCCCGACTCCTGACAACCGGCTTCCCTGAGGTCGGATGAAGCTTCCTTCCTCAGCGAGAGCCCGGAAGACGGCAGGGGCCTCACCAGTCAGACCCGAGGGAGGACGGCTCCCAGCAACCGGCCAGTTCCTTCCTCGGGGCCCCACACACCATTAACCAGATAAGACGCAGAGTGGCTACAGTGATCTCCCACCAGGCGGCGGGACTATAGCCATGCTCCTCTGACCAAGCACGCATCATTAGCATCGCGGCTACAGTAATCCGTAGCCGGCAAGACCCTCGAGCGGCGGAGGCGGCCTGTCGGCTCCGTAGCAGACCAGCCAGTGGGGCCCACCAGGCGGCAGGCCCCAATAGTCGGCGGGGAAGCCGGCGACTAGAGAGACTGATGGACGGGCCCTACGCCCAGCCGTATTACCATTGTACCCCTGGGGGTAGGCCTATATAAACCCCCTAGGGCACCCATGCAAAGGGTTCGGACCTGTTAGGACTAGACTCATACCTAGAGGGAAAGGAGAGCAAGTCCGACCTCCTTCTACCTCTAGCATACAGCTCAAGGAGCACCATTGTACACGCTTGTGCCTTAGTGATCATGCAGAGACCCCGCAGAACAGGACTAGGGGTGTTATCTCCTAGGAGAGCCCCGAACTTGGGTAAAGTACGCCGGCGTTCGTGTCTACGCCTCATCCCGCTTCCAGGCACCGGCGACGTTCTACTCGCTCCCACCATGATAAGCCATCCTTTGGCATATGTCGCACCCAACCCCCGACATTGACTATGATTTGCATGGGTCCGCTGGTTGGAGGAAGAAAATGGTGGGAGAAAGAAGACTGGTCACTATGTTTGCCTAAGAATAATATCAACTGAATGTAACGACACTATCATAGGAAATAATATCCTCATGTTAAAATTTGACTTTTCAAATCATGAATTTAAAAAACCGGTGCATGAGCATTTAGCTTTATTTATTTACTTATTTATGTTTAGGGGACCTTGAGCATGTACCTGGGCCGGATTCATGTGAGAAACTCCCTTCTAGTTAATTATGGGCTCCTCTATTAGGCCTTCATCAGTGGGCTGCATGTTATGGACAAGTGGAAAATGTGTTCCATACCAAAAATAGTATGCGCTACATATGGTACGGGGCACTAAAGGATCGGACCATGCAACGACTTCCAAAACATTGTGTTTGTCATTCTAACAACACATTTATTCAACCAACAGACAAAATATACTACTGATTGTACATTGAAAATAGCAGCAGCAGCAGCAACCAGGGCTGGGGGTGCAACAGAAGCAGTCAGCAGGCCAAAAGAGTAAAGACGCAACTCTCTCTTCCAAACCAAACATCAGCCATCATTACAAAAGGGCTACCAAAAAAGAACAAGTGTATGCATCAAACTAAATAAAGATCGTACAACACCAAGTGTACACATCTAACTAACTGGCTCAGTTAGACATTACTATATATTAAGCTATGGAGATTGGCTGATGGCTTGAACCAGATGGGTGCCTGATGGGGGAAACACTAGCCAGCAGGTCAAAGTATGATACTTGCAACCCACTCTCTCCTACTTTGGGCCGCAGAGCGTGGCGGCACATATCAAGGTATGGTGCATGGAGAGACACATGGTACGCTGTGTACACACAGTTTTGCCTGATGAACAAAACTGCGCTACCATCATTATCCTTGTCATCGGTTATCTCCTGGTTAATCGAATAATTAAGTCTGAGAAGTAGAGAGCATGTACCAAGGCTACTTACCAGCCTCCAGTAAAAAATTCTTGAAGGCTCTGAGAAGCTGGGATCCTGCTCAAAGACCTTGCAGTGACTGTCATTGTATTCCATGAAACAACACGCCTGGTATGTGCGAATAATCATCAATCGTTCACCGCCGTCTGGTCGAGCCAGGAACCACCTGCAACTGCCATGCCGCTTTTCTTTGAAAGGTTCTGGGCTTAGGAAGGGTAGGGACACCTGGCGGCCTACAACATCATATCAAGTTGGAGTCAAATAAAAAAGGGCTCGTACTGTAGTCAATCTTAAGAACAACATGTTATGAGCATGAATATTTTTCCAGCAAATGTTGACAGTAATATAAGGAAGCCATCATGATATATAGGAAAGTAACATACTGATGTAACACCCGTTTGTAGCGATGACTGGAGTAGGCCAGCAATATGTCCAGCCATAGAAGGAGTCGATAGCATAAATAAAGCCCTTGTGTTCAATGGCATCAGAGAACCATGGAGGATGTATGATCCTGTGATGGACGTGCAGATTTATCCACTTACCGCCATGACCTGTCAAATAGGCGAGACCGCGGTTGAAAAACGCAATTAGCCTAAAGTCTTTATAATTTGCAGATCTTGTGGGCACTTGGCAGATTACAACCTTGAGCAAATCAAACTTGGTATCATGTTGGCTATTGTAAGATTCCAAGTATTCTGGGCCGCGGTGCCAAAGCAGTGCAGTGTTAATCGAAGGAAGGGGGTCAATCACCGGGTGTAGACCTCCACGAGTATCCAGCTGCCACGACCGTCAATGAGCACCATCCAAGACGTGTTCATGCTGACCCAGTACATAATGTTAATGTAGTTGACGGTGACGGGGATCGGATCGCAGTCAAGGGGGTTGGTGCTCGCCACCCTACAATCATTATGCTGCGTGACATGCCATTTCTGAAAATCAGGCGGCATTAGCAAGCAAGGAGCTAGCTTAAAAAGCTCCGACCTGAGGGCTTTGAGTAAACGGTACAGCCCCGATGAGCACGCAGCGAGCGCCATGGTATTGAGATTGTCCACACGTGAAACAATGAGCTTGATTACCTCTGTGGGGAGCGAATTCCAGCCACTCTTTCGGCGGACGCTGCTCGGTTCTACCATTGTTAGTGCTTGGGTTTAGGAAGAGGGGGATGCGCCTTAGTGGGTATGGAAGATTGCACGATCATGTGCGGACAAAGATGGAGAAGCGAATATGTGTTGCGGGAAGTGGACAAGTGATGATGACTACGGCACGCCGCTTGACTTACGAGACACATACCAGCAGCGTAGGGTCATATCGATGCTAGACAACTTCTTGAGTCATCACTGTACTAGTACTCCCTACAGTACCTACTACTATGCCCTAGTTTGCATATAGTGGAGTAGGACTCTGCTTTACTACTAGCACCGGAGGAGTAGTATATTCTAATCTAAAAATAGTTACAAACTTCAATGCCCGAGCGTGGAATGACTATGACCTTCCATCGGTGTTAACTCCAATCCCCAGCTAACGTTCACTGGGAGACATGGCAGTTGCAAAAGCCCGCAACATAGTTATAGTACGTGTGTAAGGGTGGCGGTTTTGTCAAATACTATGGCTTGAACACAGGCCACCGTCGGACGGAAATCTAACTATTACGTGGGATTCGCCAGGATTGAGCTCGTGGCGAACAATCACCAGATATCATTACTAAAAAAGGTTAAAACACCCGGGGCTATAACTTGCACCGGCTGACCACTAACAATGATACTAATATAGTTGTAAAATGGTCAAAGATCGTGTCTACGTGGTGTTTGGAATTATATGCAAACTAGCAAGATGCCCATGCATTGCATGGAACATCAAGATGCATTTTTTTACAAAACACCTGTTGTGATTGACCCATGCAGGAGTAATCCCATGTGTAGAAACTAATGATATCTCGAGAATTTTATCGGAAAAATGGTATCTCGAGAATTTCATCGAAAAAATGATATCTCGAGAAAGATGAGAGATAAGGTGAGGAGGAGTGGGCCGTGGTGGTGATTGGTGGTCGTACTGGGTAGAGGCATGGGGATGGACGGCGCTGGCAGCGGCCACCATGCCAGATTGGTCCAGAGACTTCCTTTTTTAATTGCTCAACAATGAGGTTGTGGGAGATAAGGATGAACGAGGCAAGGCCTTATCTGTAAATGTGGAGAGAGGTGCGGGTATCTTTTGTAAATTGTCATAGTTTGCTTTCTATCCATCAGCTATAGATCGCACGGTCTATTTTACAAGATGGCAGGCGCACCATCATCATCAACTCGGTTTTTTATAAGAGTACGATAAGATAAGAGAGTAGAGATAGAGAGTAGGGAGGAGCACCATCTACCGCTTCGTGTGCTACTCCTGCACTCCATTTGGCGGCCGCAACATCCCCTACAGCCACTCCCTCCCACGCTCCATTCGGCGGGCGTTGTTGGAATTTGGGGAGCACACTCGCGCGCCTGCTGGCAGCGATGACTTCACCGACGACGACTTCTTCCCCGACCTCGGCAACCTATTCCTCAAGGACATGGGTGACAACCTCAACGCCAACGGTGCTGCTCCCGTTGCACCGTATGTGTTTATGTCCTTCCTATTCGAAATCGTGGTAGAATTCATCTTTCTAGTTTGTGTCCTAGATTCTATTTGTTCATCTACTATGCTAGTCCACATGATTAGTTTAATCTCTGTTATAGCCATCATGATTTATTTTGTTCTTATCGGATTAAACCTTGTAGTAACTTGCTCATATATTCAACTGGCACAACGTCCCCTACAGCCACTCCCGTTTCATGGACAGTCTGGCCGATGCCTCAAGGTGCCCTGCATCTACAAGAGTTCCGGCTGCGAGAGGTACATCGACCAGCACTCACTGGCGGAGCATAGTTCCATATGCGCGCACACGCCCTGCTACTGCTATGAGTGCATGTCGCCGTTTGAGGGCTTGCCGGCGAGCCTCGTGCATCACCTCACGGCACCATCCGTCGATCACTACTGGCCCGCGGCGGTGAACATCAAGTACGAGACGTGCTACCCATTTGCCGTGCCGGAGTTGCTGGAGGATCACCGCCGCCTGCTAGTCGCGGAGGAGGACGGCAGCCTCTTCCTCTTGGCCGTGGGCATCGGCAAGGCCCGCGTAGGCTACCACCTCGTCTTTGTAGTGTGTGTCAGGGGCAAACGCCGTTGACGCTAACACGAGGCCGGTGTACGGGTGCGTGCTCATTGTTACTGCCCCTCAAAGGTACATGGGCGCCCACACCGTCTCCATCACGCTGACTGGGACTGTGCCGAGCTGCTCTGTTCCCGGCGATGTGGACATGGAAGACCCATGGTATGATTTTCACCCCAAGATGGTGCACGGGGTCTCCAAGGAGCTTCACCTGGACATATGCGTTACCAAGTTAAATGTTGATCATTAGTCTTCGCTCAATGTAATCCAATGTCTAAGCATGTGGAGACATCTTATTTATATAGTATAGAACCTTCCATGCATGATCTTGCTCTATTAGAGTATCGTGCTTGAATAAAAGTGTATCCATTTATGGTTTAGTCTAGAATCTTCCATGTATGCTTTTGCTCCATTAGAGTTCTCGCATGCCATTTATGAGATTAATTGAGAATTTTTACTACAGTACTTGTGAAAGACTTATGATGAACCATTTCTTACATCTCCTCTGCCCCCTTCCAAGTCATCCTGATTTAATCCCTCCGTCTAGGTGTATAAGAGCATGCTTAATACTTAATAGTATAGCCAGCTGTTGACTATAAGAAAGTGCCATGTCATCTATAGCCAACATGTATAACAATTAGCTATAAGTATGTGTTACTTTATTAACACATGGCCCACTTTCCACTCTCACATAGTGACTAAGAGCACATGCTACAGCTGGCTCTTGCATGAGAGCCCGCTTATATTCTCTCTCCTATCCTCTCTCCTCTACTTCTTACAGCCTGCTGACTGTACCTTATTGTACTCGCTCTAAGTCACCTTACGAAAACCAAATAATCCCAAAACACTTAGGCGTGGTGCATTAACTCCCACCTCGTTTCTTGTTTCTTGACATATCAACCAATAAGAGATGTGGGGCGTGCATGTTTTCAATGACTCAAGACTACCAAACACGACATGCAGTGGTTAGTGAGGGAGTCCTGGAATATGGGGTCCTCCGGTGTCCGGGCTACGTGACGTGGGCTGAACAGATGGGCCGTGAACATACAAGATAGAAGGCCTTCCCTCGTGTCCGGATGGGGCTCTCCTTTGTGTGGAAGGCAAGCTTAGCGTGCGGATATGAAGATTCCTTTCTCTGTAAACCGACTTTGTACAACCCTAGCCCTCTCTGGTGTGTATATAAACCGGAGGGTTTAGTCCGTAGAGGCAATTATAATCATACAAGCTAGACAATTAGGGTTTAGCCATTACGATCTCATGATAGATCAACTCTTGTAACCCCTATACTCATCAAAGTCAATCAAGCAGGAAGTAGGGTATTACCTCCATCAAGAGGGCCCGAACCTGGGTAAACACTGTGTCCCTTGCATTCTGTTACCATCGATCCTTAGACGCACACTTCGAGACCCCCTACCCGAGATCTGCCGGTTTTGACACCGACATTGGTGCTTTCATTGAGAGTTCCACTGTGCCATCATCGAAAGACTCGATGGCTCCATCAATCATCTACAACAACACTGCCGCAAAGGAGATCTTTCTCCCCGGCCAGATCTTCGTATTCGGCGCCTTCGCACGGTGGGCCAACTCGGTTGGCCATCTAGAGCAGATCGACAGCTACGCCCCTGGTCACCAGATCAGTTTTGGAAATCTGAACTATATCACTGATATCCGAGGAGATTTGATCTTCCAAGGGTTCGCAGCTTCAACCACCGCTCTGACCTTAGATCCAGAGCATGCGACCAGGTCCGAAGACGGGAGATCAGAGCCCGCTGGACTCTTTGCAGCTATAGAGCTCAATACCAGAAATCCAGAGAGAATAGCGCCACCGACATTCATCACAAAGCCGAGCTCTCCTCCGGACACTAGTTCTGAACCCTCGAAATCCGCATCACACCGAGTTCGGCCAGGGAACTTCAGTCCCCATCCAGACCTCACTTTTAAATGAAGCTCTGGACCTAATGTGATCCCTCATCATCACAGAGAAACCGCTTCTGAATCACGCCCAGCCCGGACCAGCGGCTGGAAATAGGGAATTTTACTTCCCACCCACCACCCACTTCATAGACACTATCGAGGACTTAACCGACACGCTTGATTACGCCTCCGAAGACATCGGCGGTATGGACGACGATGACGGAGAGGAGCAGGCCCAAAACCCGCCGGTCACCGGACGTTGGACGGCCACCTCCTCGTATGACGTATACATGGTGGATACACCTAAAACAGCGACGGTGATGATGAGAAAAACCCAGTCGAGGAAGAACCTCCTGAGATACCGCCGAAACGTCGACGCCAGTGGCGCCACTCTAAATTGCGTTGTGGTAAGAACAGCAATATCGGCACCAAAGACAATGATACTCCGGAGAATGCCGAAGACCAAGAAGACCCCATCGAGCTAACATCCGAACAGGACGATTAGGAGTACGGGCAAATTGATCCCGACAAGCAAGCAGGAAACGAAGACTCGGAGGACAGCAACTATCTGCCACTCTCCGAGGATGACATGAGCCTCGGCGATGAAGAATTTATCGTGCCATAGGAACCCCTCGAGCAAGAGCACTTCAAGCGCCAGCTAATAGCAATGACCAGAAGCCTAAAAAAGAAGCAGCAACAGCTGCAAGCTGACCAAGATCTGCTAAACGACAGATGGACTAATGTCCTGGCAGCAGAAGAGTACGGCCTCGAACGCCCAACAAAGAGTTACCCGAAGCGTAAGCTGCTACCCCAATTCGACGACGAGGCACTGGAGCCCATACTGCCCGCACATAACGTGGCTGACGGACCCAACCGACCACCAGGTGGCCAGGGCAGAACGGCAACTCAAGCCGAACACCAGCCCGCTCCACCTCTCCGTAAAAGTAGAGAAACAACAACTCGGGGATATACATATGACCTGTGACATGACCTGGAAAATAGAGCAGGTCATACTAGATCAATCTATGGATCGTGGGGGCACACCCCGGCGCGAGAGGACGGTTACCAATCCCGACGCGGCAAGTGTAACCACGCCCGGGCCGAAAACCGCATACGGACATCATCCGAACTACGCCGTGACACGGACCGATATAGGGGTACCGCACACCCCCTATGCTTCACCAATTAGGTAATGGAGCTCCAGTTCCCAGAAGGGTTCAAACCCGTGAACATCGAATCATACGACAGCACAACAGATCCCGCAATATGGATTGAAGACTTTCTTCTCCACATTCACATAGCTCGCGATGACAATCGACACGCCATCAAATACCTTCCCCTCAAACATAAGGGACCAGCACGGCACTGGCTAAACAGTCTACCAGAATATTCTATTAGTAGTTGGGAGGACCTGGAGGATGCATAAAGAGACAACTTCCATGGTACCTATGTTTGGCCCCGAGATGTCGATGACCTTAGCCACATAATCCAGCAACCCGGGGAATCGGCCCGACAGCTTTGGACAAGGTTCCTAATCAAAAAGAACCAGATTGTGGATTGTCCAGACGCAGAAGCACTCGCGGCCTTCAAACATAGCGTCCGAGACAAGTGGCTCACCCGACACCCCGACCAAGAAAAGCCGAAGTCCATGGCAGCCCTCACCGCATTTATGACCCGTTTTGCACGGGAGAAGACAGTTGGCTTGCTCGCAGAAGCAATAGCACCAGCGACCCTGGTACCTCCGAAACCAGGGACGGCAATGGCAAGCCACGACGCGACAAGCATATGCATCAAAACAACCATGAAGGAAGGCAAGACACGGTGGTTAACGCCAGATTCAGCGGCTCCAAACCCGGTCAACAGAAAAAGGCATTCAAGGCAAACAGAGATGGCCCATCCAGTCTAGACAGAATACTTGATCGGCCTTGCCAGATTCATGGCACCCCCAATAAACCCGCCAATCATACTAACAGAAATTGTTGGGTATTCAAACAAGCCAGCAAGCTTAACGCCAAACACAAGGGAAAAGGGTCGCCAAGCGACGATGATGACCAAGAGCCCCGTAAACCGAACACAGGGGGACATAAGCAATTTCCCCCCAAGGTAAAAATAGTGAATATGATATACGTCACACATATCCCTAAGGAGATCAAACACGCACTACGGGACGTCTACGCCATAGAGCCGGTCGCCCCAAAATTCAACCCATGGTCCGCTTGCCCGATCACCTTCGATCGAAGGGACCACCCAACGATTATCCGTCACGGAGGTTTGGCAGCCCTGGTCCACGATCCAATCATCGACGGATTCCACCTCACAGGAGTCCTCATGGATGGCGGCAGCAATCTCAATCTACTCTATCAAGACACTGTCTGCAAAATGGGTATTGATCCGTCAAGAATCAAGCCCACTAAAACTACCTTCAAAGGAGTAATACCTAGTAAAGAGGCCCGCAGTAGGGGCTCAATCACACTGGAAGTAGTCTTCGGCTCGCCAGACAACTTCTGAAGCGAAGACTTGATCTTCAACATCGTCCCCTTCCGTGGCAGCTATCACACACTGCTTGGACGAACTGCTTTTGCTCGCTTCAATGCGGTCCCGCATTACGCCTATTTAAAGCTCAAGATGCCCGATCCATGTGGCATCCTTACAATCAATAGAAACATGATGCGCTCCCTACGTACTAAGGAGCATACAGCGGCCATTATGGCCGAAGTACAAAGCGGCCCTATTGAAGGAAATATGCCATAGAGGCAATAATAAAGTTATTATTTATTTCCTTATAATCATGATAAATGTTTATTATTCATGCTAGAATTGTATTAACCGGAAACATAATACATGTGTGAATACATAGACAAACAAAGTGTCACTAGTATGCCTCTACTTGACTAGCTCGTTAGATGGTTATGTTTCCTAACCATGAACAATGATTTGTTATTTGATTAACGGGATCACATCATTAAGAGAATGATCTGATTGACATGACCCATTCCATTAGCTTAGCACCCGATCGTTTAGTATGTTGCTATTGCTTTCTTCATGACTTATACATGTTCCTATAACTATGAGATTATGCAACTCCCGTTTACCGGAGGAACACTTTGGGTACTACCAAACGTCACAACGTAACTGGGTGATTATAAAGCAGTACTACAGGTGTCTCCAAAGGTACATGTTGGGTTGGCGTATTTCGAGATTAGGTTTTGTCACTCCGATTGTCGGAGAGGTATCTCTGGGCCCTCTCGGTAATGCACATCACTTAAGCCTTGCAAGCATTGCAACTAAATGAGTTAGTTGCGGGATGATGTATTACAAAACGAGTAAAGAGACTTGCCGGCAACGAGATTGAACTAGGTATTGGAATACCGACGATCGAATCTCGGGCAAGTAACATACCGCTGACAAAGGGAACGACGTATGTTGTTATGCGGTCTAACCGATAAAGATCTTTGTAGAATATGTAGGAGCCAATATGGGCATCCAGGTCCCGCTATTGGTTATTGACCGGAGACGTGTCTCGGTCATGTCTACATTGTTCTCGAACCCGTAAGGTCCGCACGCTTAAGGTTTCGATGACAGTTATATTATGAGTTTTGATGTACCGAAGGAGTTCAGAGTCCCGGATGAGATCAGGGACATGACGAGGAGTCTTGAAATGGTCGAGACGTAAAGATTGATATATTGGACGACTATATTCGGACATCGAAAAGGTTCCGAGTGATTCGGGTATTTTTCGGAGTACCGGGTAGTTACGGGAGAAGCAATGGGCCTTGATGGGTTTTAGTGGGAAGAGGAGAAAGGGCCAAGGGGCTGCTGCGCCCCCCTCCCCTCTAGTCCGAATTGGACTAGGGAAAAGGGGTCTGGCCACCTCTCCTTCTCCTCCACTTCCTTCTCCTTTCCTCCCCTCTTGGTGGACTCCTACTAGGACTTGGAGTCCTAGTAGGACTCCACATCCTGGACGCACCTAGCCTTGGCCGGCCTCCTCCTCCTCCATCCTTTATATACTAAGGCAAGGGGCACCCCATAAACACAAGTTGATCCACGTGATCTATTCCTTAGCCGTGTGCGGCACCCCCAGCCACCATAGTCCTCGATAATATTGTAGTGGTGCTTAGGCGAAGCCCTGCAGCAGTAGTACATCAAGATCGTTACCACGCCGTCGTGCTGACAGAACTCTTCCCCGACACTCTGCTGGATCGGAGTCCGGGGATCGTCATCGAGCTGAACGTGTGCTAGAACTCGGAGGTGTCGTAGTTTCGGTGCTTGATCGTCAGATCGTGGAGACGTACGACTACATCAACCAAACGCTTCCGTTGTCGATCTACAAGGGTACGTAGATCATACTCTCCCCTCTCGTTGCTATGCATCACCATGATCTTGCGTGTGCGTAGGAAAATTTTGAAATTACTACGAAACCCAACAGTGGCATCCGAGCCTAGGTTTTATGTGTTGATGTTATATGCACGAGTAGAACACAAGTGAGTTGTGGGCGATATAAGTCATACTGCTTACCAGCATGTCATACTTTGGTTCGGCGGTATTGTTGGACGAAGCGGCCCGGACCAACATTACGTGTACGCTTACGCGAGATCGGTTCTCCCGACGTGCTTTGCACATAGGTGGCTTGCGGGTGACAGCTTCTCCAACTTTAGTTGAATCGAGTGTGGCTACGCCCGGTCCTTGCGAAGGTTAAAACGGAGTCAAATTGACAAACTATCGTTGTGGTTTTGATGCGTAGGTGAGATTGGTTCTTACTTAAGCCCGTAGCAGCCACATAAAACTTGCAACAACAAAGTAGAGGACGTCTAACTTGTTTTTGCAGGGCATGTTGTGATGTGATATGGCCAAGACATGATACTAAATTTTATTGTATGAGATGATCATGTTTTGTAACCGAATTATCGGCAACTGGCAGGAGCCATATGGTTATCGCTTTATTGTATGCAATGCAATCGCGATGTAATGCTTTACTTTATTACTAAGCGGTAGTGATAGTCGTAGAAGCATAAGATTGGCGAGACGACAACGATGCTACAATGGAGATCAAGGTGTCGCGCCGGTGACGATGGTGATCATGACGGTGCTTCGGAGATGGAGATCACAGGCACAAGATGATGATGGCCATATCCTATCACTTATATTGATTGCATGTGATGTTTATCTTTTATGCATCTTATCTTGCTTTGATTGACGGTAGCATTATAAGATGATCTCTCACTAAATTATCAAGAAGTGTTCTCCCTGAGTATGCACCATTGCGAAAGTTCTTCGTGCTAAGACACCACATGATGATCGGGTGTGATAGGTTCTACATTCAAATACAACGGGTGCAAAACAGTTGCACACGCGGAATACTCAGGTTATACTTGACGAGCCAAGCATATACAGATATGGCCTCGGAACACGGAGACCGAAAGGTCGAGCGTGAATCATATAGTAGATATGATCAACATAGTGATGTTCACCAACGAAACCGCTCCATCTCACGTGATGATCGGACATGGTTTAGTTGATTTGGATCACGTGATCACTTAGAGGATTAGAGGAATGTCTATCTAAGTGGGAGTTCTTAAGTAATATGATTAATTGAACTTAAATTTATCATGAACATAGTCCTGGTAGTATTTTGCAAATTATGTTATAGATCAATAGCTCGCGTTGTTGCTTCCCTATGTTTATTTTGATATTTTCCTAGAGAAAATTGTGTTGAAAGATGTTAGTAGCAATGATGCGGATTGGATCCGTGATCTGAGGTTTATCCTCATTGTTGCACAGAAGAATTATGTCCTTGATGCACCGCTAGGTGATGGACCTATTGCAGGAGCAGATGCAGACATTATGAACGTTTGGCTAGCTCAATATGATGACTACTTGATAGTTTAGTGCACCATGCTTAATGGCTTAGAATCGGGACTTCAAAGACGTTTTGAACGTCATGGAGCATATGAGATGTTCCAGGAGTTGAAGTTAATATTTCAAGCAAATACCCGAGTTGAGAGATATGAAAGTCTCCAACGAGTTCGATAGCTAAAAGATGGAGGAGAATCGCTCAACTAGTGAGCATGTGCCCAGATTGTCTGAGTACAACAATCGCTTGAATCAAGTGGGAGTTAATCTTCTAGATAAGATAGTGATTGACAGAATTCTCTAGTCACCATCACCAAGTTAGTAGAACTTCATGATGAACTATGATATGCAAGGGATAACGGAAACGATTCCCAAGCTCTTCGTAATGCGGAAATTGACAAAGGTAGAAATCGAGAAAAACATCAAGTGTTGATGGTAGACAAGGCCACTAGTTTCAAGAAAAGGGCAGAGGGAAGAAGGGGAACTTCAAGAAGAACAGCAAGCAAGTTGCTTCTCAAGTGAAGAAGCCCAAGTCTGGTCCTAAGCCTGAGACTAAGTGTTTCTACTGCAAAGGGACTGGTCACTGGAAGCGGAACTACCCCAAGTGATTGGCAGAAAAGAAGGATGGCAAAGGGAACATAAGTATATTTGATATACATGTTATTGATGTGTACTTTACTAGTGTTTATAGCAACCCCTCAGTATTTTATACTAGTTCAGTTGCTAAGATTAGTAACTCGAAACGGGAGTTGCAGAATAAACAGAGACAAGTTAAGGGTGAAGTGACGATGTGTGTTGGAAGTGGTTCCAAGATTGATATGATCATCATCGCACACTCCCTATACTTTCGGGATTAGTGTTGAACCTGAGTAAGTGTTATTTGGTGTTTCTGTTAAGCATGAATATGATTTGATCATGTTTATTGTAATACGGTTATTCATTTAAGTAAGAGAATAAATTGTTGTTCTATTTACATGAATAAAACCTTATATGGTTACACACCCAATGAAAATAGTTCGTTGGATCTCGATCGTAGTGATACACATAATCATAATATTGAAACCAAAAGATGCAAAGTTAATAATGATAGTGCAACTTATTTGTAGCACTGCCGTTTAGGTCATATTGGTGTAAAGCGCATGAAGAAACTCCATGCTGATGGGATTTTGGAATCACTTGATTATGAATCACTTGATGCTTGCGAACCATGCCTCATGGGCAAGATGACTAAGACTCCGTTCTCCGGAGCGAGCAACTGACTTATTGGAAATAATACATACTGATGTATGCGGTCCGATGAGTGTTAAGGCTCAGGGCAAGTATCATTTTTTTCTGAACTTCACAGATGATTTGAGCAGATATGGGTATATCTACTTGATGAAACATAAGTCCGAAACATTTGAAAAGTTCAAAGAATTTCAGAGTGAAGTGGAAAATCATCGTGACAAGAAGATAAAGTTTCTACGATCTGATCGCGGAGACAAATATTTGAGTTACGAGTTTGGTCTTCAATTAAAAGAATGTGGAATAGTTTCACAAACTCATGCCACATGGAACGCCACAGCAGAATGGTGTGTCCGAACGTCATAACCATACTTTATTGGATATAGTGCAATCTATGATGTCTCTTACCGATCTACCACTATCGTTTTGGGGTTATGCATTAGAGACAGCTGCATTCACGTTAAATAGGGCACCATCTAAGTCCGTTGAGACGACACAATCTGAACTGTGGTTTGGCAAGAAACCAAAGTTGTCATTTCTTAAAGTTTGGGACTGCAATGCTTATGTGAAAAAGTTTCAACATGATAAGCTCGAACCCAAATCGGAGAAGTAAATCTTCATAGGATATCCAAAGGAAACTATTGGATACACCTTCTATCACAGATCCGAAGGCAAGACTTTTGTTGCTAAATTCGGAAACTTTCTAGAGAAGGAGTTTCTCTCGAAAGAAGTGAGTGGGAGGAAAGTAAAAAACCTTATAAGGTAATTGTACCTTCTCCCTTATTGGAAAGTAGTTCATCACAGAAATCTATTCCTGTGACTACTACACCAATTAGTGAGGAAGCTAATGATGATGATCATGTAACTTCAGATCAAGTTACTACCGAATCTTGCAGGTAAAGCAGAGTGAGATCCGCACCAGAGTGGTACGGTAATCCTATTCTGGAAGTCATGTTACTAGACCATGACGAACTTGCGAACTATGAGGAAGCGATGATGAGCCTAGATTCCGCAAAATGGCTTGAGGCCATGAAATCTGAGATGGGATCCATGTATGAGAACAAAGCATAGACTTTGGTTGACTTGCCCGATGATTGGCAAGCCATAGAAAATAAATGGATCTTCAAGAGGAAGACGGACGCTGATAGTAGTGTTACTATCTACAAAGCTAGAATTGTTGCAAAAGGTTTTCGACAAGTTCAAGGTGTTGACTACGATGAGATTTTCTCACTCGTATCTATGCTTAAGTGTGTCCGAATCATGTTAGCAATTGCCACATTTTATGAAATCTGGCAAATGGATAAACAAAACTGCATTCCTTAATGGATTTACTAAAGAAGAGTTGTATACGATGCAACTAGAAGGTTTTGTCGATCCTAAAGGTGTTAACTAAATATGCAAGCTCCAGCGATCCATCTATGGACTGGTGCAAGAATCTCGGAGTTGGAATATACGCTTTGATAAGTTGATCAAAGCATATAGTTTTATACAGACTTGCGGTGAAGCTTGTATTTACAAGAAAGTGAGTGGGAGCACTACATCATTTCTGATAAGTATATGTGTATGACATATTGTTGATCGGAAATAATGTAGAATTATTCTGCAAAGCATAAAGGAGTGGTTGAAAGGAGTTTTTCAAAGAAAGACTTCAGTAAAGCTGCTTACATATTGAGCTTCAAGATCTATAGAGATAGATCAAGATGCTTGATAAGTTTTTTCAATGAGTACATACCTTGACAAGGTTTTGAAGTAGTTCAAAATGGAACAGTCAAAGAAGGAGTTCTTGCCTGTGTTGCAAGGTGTGAAGTTGAGTAGGACTCAAAACCCGACCACGGCAGAAGATAGAGAGAGAATGAAAGTCATTCCCTATGCCTCGGCCATAGGTTCTATAAAGTATGCCATGCTGTGTACCAGATCCATTGTATACCCTACACTGATTTTGGCAAGGGAAGTACAATAGTGATCTAGAAGTAGATCACTGGACAGCGGTCAAAATTATCCTTAGTGGAATAAGGATATGTTTCTCGATTATGGAGGTGACAAAAAGGTTCGCCGTAAAGGGTTACGTCGATGCAAGTTTTGACACTGATCTGGATGACTCTAAGTCTCAATCTAGATACATATTGAAAGTGGGAGCAATTAGTTAGAGTAGCTCCGTGCAGAGCATTGTTGACATAGAAATTTGCAAAATACTTACGGATCTGAAGATGACAGACCCGTAGACTAAAATCATCTCACAAGCAAAACATGATCACACCTTAGTACTCTTTGGGTGTTAATCACATAGTGATATGAACTAGATTACTGACTCTAGTAAACCCTTTGGGTGTTGATCACATATCGATGTGAACTATGGGTGTTAATCACATGGTGATGTGAACTATTGCTGTTAAATCACATGGTGATGTGAACTAGATTATTGACTCTAGTGCAAGTGGGAGACTAAAGGAAATATGCCCTAGAGGCAATAATAAAGTTATTATTTATTTCCTTATAATCATGATAAATGTTTATTATTCATGCTAGAATTGTATTAACCGGAAACATAATACATGTGTGAATACATAGACAAACAAAGTGTCACTAGTATACCTCTACTTGACTAGCTCGTTAATCAAAGATGGTTATGTTTCCTAACCATGAACAATGAGTTGTTATTTGATTAACAGGATCACATCATTAAGAGAATGATCTGATTGACATGACCCATTCCATTAGCTTAGCACCCGATCGTTTAGTATGTTGCTATTGCTTTCTTCATGACTTATACATGTTCCTATAACTATGAGATTATGCAACTCCCGTTTACCAGAGGAACACTTTGGGTACTACCAAACGTCACAACGTAACTGGGTGATTATAAAGCAGTACTACAGGTGTCTTCAAAGGTACATGTTGGGTTGGCGTATTTCGAGATTAGGTTTTGTCTCTCCGATAGTCGGAGAGGTATCTCTGGGCCCTCTCGGTAATGCACATCACTTAAGCCTTGCAAGCATTGCAACTAAATGAGTTAGTTGCGGGATGATGTATTACAGAACGAGTAAAGAGACTTGCCCGCAACGAGATTGAACTAGGTATTGGAATACCGACGATCGAATCTCGGGCAAGTAACATACCGATGACAAAGGGAACGACGTATGTTGTTATGCGGTCTGACCGATAAAGATCTTCGTAGAATATGTAGGAGCCAATATGGGCATCCAGGTCCCGCTATTGGTTACTGACCGGAGACGTGTCTCGGTCATGTCTACATTGTTCTCGAACCTGTAGGGTCCGCACGCTTAAGGTTTCGATGACAGTTTTATTATGAGTTTATGATTTTTGATATACAGAAGGAGTTTGGAGTCCCGAATGAGATCGGGGACATGACGAGGAGTCTCAAAATGGTGGAGACGTAAAAATTGATATATTGGACGACTATATTCGGACATCGGAAAGGTTCCGAGTGATTCGGGTATTTTTCGGAGTACCGGGTAGTTACGGGAGAAGCAATGGGCCTTGATGGGCTTTAGTGGGAAGAGGAGAAAGGGCCAAGGGGCTGCTGCGCCCCCCCCTCCCCTCTAGTCCGAATTGGACTAGGGAAAAGGGGTCCGGCCACCTCTCCTTCTCCTCCACTTCCTTCTCCTTTCCTCCCCTCTTGGTGGACTCCTACTAGGACTTGGAGTCCTAGTAGGACTCCACATCCTGGCCGCACCTAGCCTTGGCCGGCCTCCTCCTCCTCCATCCTTTATATACTGAGGCAAGGGGCACTCCATAGACACAAGTTGATCCACGTGATCTATTCCTTAGCCGTGTGCGGCGCCCCCAGCCACCATAGTCCTCGATAATATTGTAGCGGTGCTTAGGCGAAGACCTGCAGCAGTAGTACATCAAGGTCGTCGCCACGCCGTCGTGCTGACGGAACTCTTCCCCGACACTCTGCTGGATCGGAGTCCGGGGATCGTCATCGAGCTGAACATGTGCTAGAACTCAGAGGTGTCGTAGTTTCGGTGCTTGATCGGTCAGATCGTGGAGACGTACGACTACATCAACCAAATGCTTCCGTTGTCGATCTACAAGGGTACGTAGATCATACTCTCCCCTCTCCTTGCTATGCATCACCATGATCTTGCGTGTGCGTAGGAAAATTTTGAAATTACTACGAAACCCAACACCTATCAAGCCGCACACCTCCTTGGGTATTAGGCCACCGGACTTCCCCATGCAAGACCGGTCAGTCCTATATACCGGCAGTCCGACAACTTTAGGGTTGGATTAGCAGCCTAGCCTCCGTCAACCGCCACGTACATCAACGGAATTTGTACCGCGTGTGCACAATTATGCACTCAAAATAGCTTGGGCATCGGCGGAGGCAAATATGGACAGGCCTATAAAAAGGTTCGACCTTATATGGCCTTCCCCTTTATTTAATCATTCTTTCCTTTTTTACCATAGGTGAATCAAAACCTACTTATTCTTCGGACTCATGAGGACTCTTTCTAAGCCCGGTTCGATATACATGGCCGAAGACCATTCCTTTAAAGGAATCTTTCTTATTTGGGCGAAAGCGGCGCAGACGTGCGGCAGGAAGGTGCAAAGCATTTTTGCAGATCACAACTTCGCTCAAGAACCTATATAGAGCTTTCCCTTAGCCCTAGACCCCCAGCGTGTAAAATGGCCTTGGTGATTATGGTACCTTCTGTAAGATTACGGTTTGACGTATCAATCAGATTTCAGCGAACCAAAATTCTTATTCGGTATCATTTTTACTTATAGACACTATTCCGTCTGTCAAGCGTTCTCACGTACACACCTCAGCATAAAATTGCCAAGGGCTCTATAAGGCAACATATGTGTTGTCAAACAAAAGTCCGAACAGCTTTACAGCACAATTCGGCATCCCGAGCTCGGCATTATATGCATCGGCTCTGAATCATGTCTTTGGTCAATAATTGGGTTGCGCAGCTCCTGTGCTTGCTACCTTATGTTCCGTCTGATCGACTAGGGTAGTAAAGGGAGAACTATTGCGATTGTGTTTCTGGTTCGTCCAGTTAAGCACCTCAGTAGAGAAAGCCGAAAACTGACTGTCATGATGCGGCGAGAGCTGGTCAGCCACTCGGCGATTCAATATAATCCTTAGCGATTTTTCCGTACTACATGAAGGACCGTTTCCCGGTCACATATGTAACGCATCCGCATCATGGTAGCCGCGTACATACTAGGGGCTACCTAATAGACCCATTGTCAAACTCCTATAGCTAAGTGAGGGAAATAAAACTAAATAGTCTGATTGCCTGGTTCGCCGCACTGACACCTCCTTCAAGGACCAAGAAGTTGGGTTAAGTGTAGTCATGTGCAATTTTGAACACCCTAGTAGCATCTACATGGGGGCTGAAGCCGGCGACTGGGAACTCTCAAATATAATAAACGGCCGCATAGGAGGACAAAAACTTTTTCATCAAGGAATGAATATGTTACAAAACACTTAGTTCATACTACAAACCCCCGGATAGTTGGGACTCGTTTATTCAAACACTACGTCCTTAGAGCATTGGCTCTCTATAAGGCGAGCACCTTTTAGCACGTCCTCAAAATAGCGCTCTGATGTGCGGTGGGCCTTGCTTTTGGGAGGACCCTCAACTGCCACCTTTTCGGCATTCATTTTCACCCAGTGCAGCTTGACACGGGCGAAAGCCATACACGCTCCTTCCAGACAGGACCAGCTCTTGACGGCGTCAATCTGGGGCAGCGCATTGACGAGACGCCACATGAGGCCGAAGTAACTGTCCGAAATGGCTTCAGCCGACCACAACCGGACTATGACGTCCTTCATGGTCGCGCCAGACATCTTATGCAGCTCCGCCCATTGCGCCATCTGGTCATTTAGCAGTAGGGGACGCTCCTGCTCCACAAACTGCGACCAGAGGAGCTTCTCCTACTCGTACCCCTCCTGGGCCTGGAAGAATTGGGCGGCGTCCGCAGCACTCATCGGCAGATCTACATATGTGTCTGGAGAACTCCGTAGTTGATTAAGCAAGGCATACTTCCGGTCCCCAAATTTAGCCTGTAAAAGAAAAGGCTTATCAACCGCTATCTGACCGTCTTGACGGATTTCCTCGTACGCTACGCGGGATTCGGACCGTGCCTCCGAAGCATCTTGAAGGGCCTTGGTGAGTTCGATCCCCTTCGCCTTATTTTATGCTTCCAAGGACTTGCACTTGGCGGCGGTGTCCTTGAGTTTTTCATCCATCTCGGTCACTTGTTCCTCAAAGCGGCGCCGTGCGGCCTGTTCGGCCGTCAAGTCCGCAGCCGCCTTATCGGCGGTTGCCTTGCTTACCCTTGCTTGCTCCTTGGCTTGAGCAAGATCTCTCCTAAGGGTTTCCACTGCGGCGGCACCATCTGTACAAACACACACATTGCAGGTCTGGAATTTCCACAAAAAACATGAACATATAAAGGCATACACTAAGATGTATCTTCTACCTTGTGCCTGGTCAAGCCGTGTGTTCACTAGGACTAGGTCCTCCTCGGCTCGCTCTAGTTTCCGCTTGAGTTCAGAAACTTCCGCAGATTCAGCAGTCGCGGCTAATAGCGAAGCCTGTATTAATCCAAATAAAACTATGTGTTACCACCTGATAATTGATTATTGATCCTCTGCTCGCTTTTCTTTCAAAAACCGAACAGAGTCTCAGGGGCTACTATCTGTGTACAGGCATGTAGTTCACAAAAATGATCAAAAACATAATTTGCGTACCTCAAAACCTACTAGCAGGCTGGAGAAGGCTTCATTCAGCCCGCTCTTGGCAGACTGAATCTTCTCAGACACCGTGCCCATCAGTGTGCGGTGCTCATCTAGGATGAATGCACTTTTAAGTACACCCGCCATAGGATTTGGCGCCTCTGGATTAGTAGAGGTCGCCTCTCCCTCTTTGCGCACAGGAGGTTGTTCACCAGACCCCGGGGCCGTACGGGTCTCCATCTGCGGCTGGGGGACGGATTGACCGCGGTCCTCGTCATCGGTCTCCATGAAGACCGTCCCCCCCGGGCCCTCCGGCAGCCGAGGTATTACCCTTTGGCGTCATTAAATCGCCCCCCCCACCCCCCGCGTCTCTTCAAGTCCTAGGGAGGGACTATGGGACGTGGGACGTCACTTCGGTGTCATCCGCCCTAGGCGGTGGGGAGGCTAATGGAGGTGACCCGCTCTCCATCATCTCTGATGGCAGATCCCCCGAGGACAAAGATAGTGGGGGAAGATCGCGGACCGGACTAAAAGACAGAACTTAGAGTTACCATCACAGTTCATTAATTGAATGAGTGTGAAAAGTCCCGGACCACTTACGAGTCGGCTTGGGGCTTATTCCGCCGCCGGTGCTTCGCGACAACCTCGGCGTCTGACTCCGAGTCATCGCGGAGGGTAATTTTGTCCCTCTTGGACGCTTCGGCTTCAAGGTCTTTGTAGGCCGCCCTCTTTTTTCCCTTGCGGGGAGTATCTTCTTCTTCCTCCTCCTCCTCGTCATCGTCATGACCCTCGTGAGAGGACTGGGCATCAGCGTCTCCGGACACTGTGTCCGAAGTGCCCCCCTCTATTTTCTTCTTGTTGTTGTCCTTCTTTTCCGATGCCTGGATTGGCTGGGTCTTCGGGGAGGGGAACCGGACACCAGATCTGCTCCGCCTTATTAACCCATACGTATTTGGGGATGGATTACTTAGCACCTCGGGTTAACAAAGCCTATTGGTGTTCGGAGTATTTTAGGATTTACCTCAAAGGACGGATGGTTGCAGTCGAGCCAAGTGTCGTCTGAGGACCTTAGGGCCGAACAACCATTGTAGGGTCCGCAGCCCTTCCGGATCGAACTCCCACATCTTGAGGGGCCGCCTCTGGCAGGGAAGTGCTTGGCGGATCAGCATCACTATGATTACATTGGCAAGGGTGACGTCCTTCCTTATCATGCTCTTGACACGTTTCTGCATCAGCAGCACCTCAGGAACTGACCCCTAGTCCAGACCCTTGTCGGACCCTCAGCGGGGGTCCAGATCTAAAGGTTGGTGCAGCTGCCCACTTGGAGCCGCGGGGTTCTGTGATATAGAACCATTCCTGTTGCCATATTTTGACGGTGTCCACAAAGACTCCCTTTGGCCAATTGACTTTGGGGAGCTTGCTCACCATAGAGCCACCATAGTCCGCGTGTTTCCCATTGACCACCTTCGGTTTCACATTAAAAATCTTGATCCATAAGCCAAAGTGTGGAGGGACACGGAGGAAGGCTTCACACATGATGATAAACGCTGAGATGTGAAGGAACGAATTTGGGGCCAGATCATGAAAATCCATCCCATAGTAGAACATGAGACCCCTTACAAAGAGGTCAAGGGCGAATCTGAGTCCATGGAGGAAGTGGGGGATAAACACCACCCTCTCACCGAGACCCAAAGTGGGGATGACTTGCGCCGGATCGGGGAGCATGTGCTTGATTTCCGCAGTCAAATATCGTGCTTCCCGCAGCTCCTTGATGTTTTCCTCCATGATGGAGGAGGACACCCACTTGCCTTGAGAGCCGGCCATGGTCGGAGGAGCTATCAAGGAGAGAAAAGCTTGGAGTTTGGGCGTTGGAGCTCGGGGACGGAGAGGCAGAGAGAATGAGGCATGGAGTGGAACAGATGGGTTCTATCCACTTATATGGACTGCGAATATCAAGTGCCCCCCCCTTGAGCCTTAAAACTCGCCTGTTCCAAAGGGGTCATGCGAACCGCATGGCTAGGTTACCAAAACTCGTATTGATGAGAGTCACATAATAAGGGGGCACGATCTCTGCTTTGACAAGACGTGTCACCGGAGGCTGCATCTCGAAGCACGAAACGGGAGGCCGAAAAACGGTTCGAAATAATAAAACAGCCGGACGGAACGTCTCGCCCGTAAAATCATCGGAAGACAGAATTTATCTATATTTTACCTTTATGTTTAAGGATGGTGACTATTGTACAGAGCTAGATATAGTGCTAATGGTCAACTACTTTGAAGTGTTCATAGGAGGAACCCGCCTTGCAATGCTGAAGACAATTTGCGCGCTGGACACATCATCATTGATGACTGGTTCAGGGGCTACTGAGGGAGTCCTGGATTATGGGGTCCTCGGGTGTCCGCGCTACGTGACGTGAGCCGGATAGATGGGCCGTGAAGATACAAGATAGAAGGCCTTCCCTCATGTCCGGATGGGACTCTCCTTGGCGTGGAAGTAAGCTTAGCGTGTGGATATGAAGATTCATTTCTCTATAAACCGACTATGTACAAACCTAGCCCTCTCCATTGTGTGTATATAAACCGGAGAGTTTAGTCTGTAGAGGCAATCATAATCATACATGCTAGACAGTTAGGGTTTAGCCATTACAATCTCGTGGTAGATCAACTCTGGTAACCCCTATACTCATCAAAGTCAATCAAGCAGGAAGTAGGGTATTACCTCCATCAAGAGGGCCCGAACCTGGGTAAATACTGTGTCCCTTGCCTCCTGTTACCATCGATCCTTAGACGCACAGTTTGGGACCCCCTACCCGAGATCTACCGGTTTTGACACCGACAGTTAGTTCATTGCATGCAATGCTATTAATTATCAAATAAATATTAAGTTCTCTTGTTTTCCCCTCATTCTTGGTCATAGTGCGCAACTTAAGATGACTTATTCACCTAGACAGAGGGAGTACATTCATGGTGGTCTAGAAAAAATAAACAAAATCGATACTCAAAATTCTTAAAGATCATTTCTTGCAAAGCACAATAAGTGTTATTTCTTCACAAGTTTTTGATGCAGGTTGAACAGTTGAATGCTTTTGTTTGCAAAAGATATTTTTTATCTATTTCACCTGGATGTTTGTGAGCTCTAGAGAAGAAATAATATCCGAAGAAACCTATCGATACTCGTTACACATGAGATGACCCCCACATACTTTGTCAAAATAAACAACTCCCCGATCAATGCATTTCACTGTACCGTGCAACGCACGGGCACCTTACTATATATTAGTACGACCATAAATTTAACTAACATTATATTGTACGATGTGCTCATGCATGTCACCAAAAATTATATCATTGAAAACTATGTTCAAATATGAATCCAACGATATAGTTTTTGTTGACATGCACTAACATTTTGTGAGTTAAATCTCCAGTCAAATTCAATGGGGGACTAATAAACCATGACCAAGGTAGTACTAGTGTAGTGGGCGGCACTGCACAGGAGTCTCACCCTGCTCGTGGCGCGGTGGTAAAGTTGTCATATCACAAAACCCCACCACTCCCAGTAATAAGTGGCCTGGTAAAATAAACAGACAAGCAACCATCACATCCCTCCGTCTTTTTTGCATTTCATCTCTCTGCCTTTACTTTGTCCGGTTCATATCGCACACTCGATCCTTAGCTACTACTCCTAGTATCCCTAGCTACAACTCCTAGGGCCAGTTCTTTTGGCGGCTTAAAAAATAAGCCGTCTCTTCCCCAAATTTTCCCATAAGACTAGTCACAGTGGAGAGTAACATAAGGTGCCTCACTCATTTATTTGGGCTTCTAAACTACTACTTCCATCCTGGTTTATTATTCACCATTGTAATTTGTGCTAAATTTTGACCAAAGATTTAACTGATGAAATTTTAGTGCTTGTCAACACAAGTTATATAATTTTGGGTGACATGCATAAACATTTCATTAGTTAAATTTATGCTCAAAATTTGACACAGATTACAATGGGGACCAATAAACCATGACGGAGGTAGTAGTTATGGGATTACTAATCTAGAAGCCTAAAAGAACTGGCCCCTGGTACTCCTAGTAGAAGAGCTCAAGTTGGAATTCCAATTGCACGGCACAACTTGTTAGGCAAAAAATTCGACACAAGGTGTAGGAAGCGGTTTGGGAATTTGCATGCCTTCTCGACCAGTGATATACTCGATACAATGTACGATAGAGAAATAACCACAGACAAGGAAACTAAAAGTAAACAATTAAACGAGCATTTTTGCATTTCTCTTGCATTGAATCGTTTCACAATCTTGACTAGTGTTTTTTTCTACTTTTACAAAAACCGCATCGTAATGTTAAAACGTGCATCTGCACGTACATAAGTAATAGTAGTAGCACAGTCTGCAAGCATATAGAGAGAGAGACATGTAGTGCGATATATAGTAAAGTTCGTGCTATATGCACATACTTACAAAATGCGTACGGATACACAAGGTTTCCAAACTTTTCCTTTTACATACTTAATTAAGGACGCTAATAATTCCCGAACATTCAGGATTTATCATTTGCATCCCAAAACTAATGTGATCACCTTACGGAACTAAATTATTCCTAATAAAAGCCACGACGCTCGTAGGAGCACTTGCGGCATGCCATGAGTGCCCTGGTGCACGGCCGTTTCCCAGCGCACCGACACAATGCCTCTTCCTCAGCCTCGCAACTCGTGAGTTGTTGATTGGCGCCTTGCTGGCGGGCGAGCGCAATCTCACCGGTGTGGTAATCCGGTGCCAATAGGTACTCCTCCTCGCTAGAAGCGTGCACCCGTTCCATGTACCGCCAAGCGTAGATGAGGCGCTTGGGCCCGACTGCACTCAGGGCTTTGGCACGGGCGTCCTCCGCCATCCTCATGGTCCTCGCATGAGCCTTCTGCCAAAGAGCAAATTGCCTGACTCTCTCGGACGCGACATAGGCCTGCCAGGCAGCATGCCTCGCAGCGTGCTTCACTTCCTCGGCCTTCTTCTCCGCCTCTATTTTCGCACGCTCTGCCAGAGGCAAAGCCTCCCACAAGGCGACATCCATTTCTTTCCAAATCTCCTCAAGGATGGGGGGGCTCGGCAGGAGGCGCGACGTTCTCCTCATAGCGGGGAGCCAACGCGTCCTCCGACGCGCGTGCTGGCGAGACTGGGAATGCCGATGCGTCCTCCTTGACTAGTGGCGGCGAGGAACGGAATGGCTAGGCGTGACTGTCCGTGCGGTGCAGCGAGGGGCACCTAGGGCTTGGGAGGGGCGATGCCATGGTGGTCGACATGAGAGGGAGGGGAGGAGATAGCTATGAACTTTGAGCATTCTTCCGAATGTCGTGGGGGCACAGTATTTATAGCAAGCAATGGCACACCTACAGCAAATATGGACTGATCTTCAGTGACTTAACTACAGGTGCAGTTGCGTCACTAACATGTGGGCCAGATGCCTGTTGGGTCCACATGTCAGTGACCCAATGCACCTGCAGTTAAGTAACTAAAGCAGCGTCCCATAAGATATGTTGCGTGATTAACGTAACAGCTACGTGGGCATATTTGTTGGAGTAAATTATGGGGGAGGGGAGGGGTGGAAATATTGCTGGTCACAATGGATTGGACGAGCGCGGGGGGAGGAGAGTCATGCATGCAGATTTTTTTCCACACGGGGTGGAGTGGAGGGACTGCCGGAGGGATAAGGAGAGTCAAGCAGGCAGATTGTTTTCACACATGGAGAGGAAAAGATTTGGAGACGAATGGGCTTCCGGCGGGTATGGGGAACGGATCATAATAAGTCATCTTGCATGTCGCGCTAGGTGTAGTCTCAAGTCATTAAAAACATACACGCCCCACACATGTTCAGATTTCAAGGTGCACTAAATTATTGCATGCGATGATTAAGGCTGGCCATAGTGGTGGTATAATGTGGTATCTTAGCTGGTATCGTGCACACGGGAATAGCAAACATGCGGATGTGGCAAAGAATTAAAGAAGAGAGGGGGGTTAGAGTAACATAGATGAATATTGTATCATGTTAAAATACTATGCTACTTTGTGTCATGCATGGCACTATAAAGGTAGTCCCATATCATACACTAGTACCATGCACATGATACTAGTATATGATACTTTCCACTATGAGTGGCCTAAAGAGAATATTAACTAATCCCTACTCTCTACTCTTATAAAAAGCAGAGTTGGTGATGATGGTGTGCCTTCCATCCTGCAATATAGGTCGTTCGATCTATATCTAATGGATAGGAAGGAAACTATGACAATTTACCCGCACTCCTCTCCACATTTGCAGATAAGGCCTTCCCTCATTCATCCTTTTCTCCCACAAGATAAACTACTCATACAAATGCATCTTGATGTTCCGTGCAATGCACGGGCATCTTGCTAGTGCATGTAAAAATCTTTGTCATTTACTAGTGTTCATGCATGCATGCAATGCGATAATGCATTGGTAAACACATTTTTTGTGAAGAACGAGAGCACTAATTGAGTACTTTTGCAGACTACAAAAACTATTCCACCTCCTCTATCTTGGTAAGAGTAGGTGAAATTTTTGAATCAAGCCATTTAAACTAGAAGGGAGGTAGTAGTAGTACTCTAATAGCTAACCTTGTTGTGATGACTATTTAGGACATGGCACACACCTGGACAAAGGAACTAGTCTGCATCGTGCATATATGTTTTGTTTGAAGTCAATGTACCTCTACTTTGACCAAACTTATAGAAAAATGTATCAACATTCACAATGTCAAATCAATATTTTTATACTCATTATGAAATGTAGTTTCATAATATATATATTTGGTATTGTAGATATTGATATTCTTAGTATAAATTTGGTCAAAAACTTTGCAAACTTTGACTTGACACAAATCTTACGCAGAGTAAAAAGGACCAGAGGGAGTATCATGCATGCGGAGTAGTCAAAAAAATTGCTCATTTATAGCCGTCCGAAGTCTCAAAGGGCGCGACCGCGCAAGGGAAGCGAAGGTCGTGGGAGGCGCGGCAATTGACAGAATTAAGTGAAGTTACATCCATGCGCCGGCATAGCGCGCGAACACGCAGAAGCTGTACCGTCAGGCATAAGATATGGGTCTAGTAGACATGAGATCTAGTGGGCCCCGCATAATACTCGAGAACTCTTTGGGGGAATGCAACCGTTTATCCACCGGGCAAGCCAACCACCACACGCCTTTGCATGCCCTACTCGTCCCCGTATTCTACCTTACAATAGTTCGCTCCCAGTCGTCCCGTCTTTTCACATTACACCAGTTCAACTTCTCCTAACCCGCCTCCAAAATCCATGGCCTCCCAAATATCCATGATCACCGCTGAGTACTGGGTTAGAACCATCACCGGTGATGAGGTCATCATCATCTACACCCGTAGATCCGCGATGGTGGAAGCATGCCTTGCTCGCTTCCTACGCATGTTCCAAAGTTCAAAGGATGAGTGGGTCGCTGGCTTGATGTTGAGTACACCACAGTCCTGGAAAGCCAGAAGCTTCTAAAGGAGGCAGAGAAGAAGAAGCCCGCCATGATCCAGGTTTGCGTACATAACGTGTGCTTGGTCTACCACATATGCCATGCCTAAGTTAGGTGCCAGGATTTTGATTTCTTCATCAAGGAAAAAAGAGTGAAATTCGTTACTGTAGACTTTAAGAACGACAAGAAAGTCCTGGGTCGGATAGGCCTCGTTGTAAGCCAGCCCTTCAATCTCCAGCAGGCAAGCCTGGTGTCCTCCTCTCAGCCTTCAATGCTGACCCTGGCGGCAGCCATGATTGATCCTTCGTACGCTCAACTGAAGAAACCTTACCAGGAGTTTCATCATGCATGGGAGTCGAAGACAATAGATGAAGATCACATCCTGTACGTAGCAACAGATGCCTACCTTTGTTTAAATATCTACAAGGGTTGGATGAAGAAGCAGAGCCTAGTGTCTAGTTCAAGCAAAGAAGTGTCGGCGAGAGAGGAAGAGGAAGAGGAAGAGGGACGAGGACAAAGTCGAGGACGTGGACTCGGACACCGAGTAAGGTGGCAGTGTCGTCGCTCATGCTGGTTCTACTACAGTGGCAAGCGGACTAGTTGCTTAGTTTTATTTCAAGGGTGTGTTGTGCTAAGCCCCCAGCAGAACTATGTTTATGCTCTTTCTCGTTATTTGAACTCTTTAGTATGTAGAGTAGTACTAGTATGTCTTACTATTGTTCTTCTTGTAGTTGGTACTACTGCTCGTATCTTCGCATTCCTACTTTACTTAATATGTACTAGTAGTATAATTTGGGTCAGTCAATTTGTGAAAGAAGTTCGATGGATCGAAGGAAGAAGATGGCAGAGAAGCTACCCCGGTATCTATATTAGGGTGGCAGGGTGCCCATGATCTATCTTATGAGTGTTGGGTGTGGAAGGCAGTTCACTGGAAAAATGGATCGTGCCCGGGTTTAAACGGATCGCGGGGGTGGGGGGAGCATGGAGGTGTCAGGCAGTTCAGGGGAGGGCGGGAGACGGTGGCAGGCAGTTAGACGTGTGGCAGGCTGGTGGCTCGATGGCTGAGAGAGAAGATGAATAGTGCATTAATTACGAAGGTTGAAGAAGCCCTTCTGGCTGTACATGTTGCATCCAATGGCTCACAAGAGTCAACTGAGCCAAATTGTTCCTTCAGATTGCAGGATCCACGTGGCATTCAAGGTCTCGAAGGTATATTCCCCATCCGCACCCGGTTTGTGGGCTCGGCGTGGGCGCGACCGGCTTCCGCCGCGACAGCCACCATGCGCGCCTCCTCCACACAGGCGGAGACGACAATGACACGCTAGCTCCTCCTCGCCAGTGTGCTAGAGCGCATGCTCGTCCTCCTTGTCGTATGTTGCGGGCATAGACGCGGCACCACCAGCTGCTCGCGTGCTTGGCAGCACGGCGACATCATGAGGAGGGACTACAGACGACGTGAGTGGGCGAGCCTTCGGCTTCATGGCACAGGGATGGCGGGGACAGGGCGGTGATGAACGAGACACGGTCAGCCGGAGCAGGTGGGCACCGGCATGCGCAATCCCGGCGATGGCATATTGATGAGCGCGCGTATGGGAGCTTAGTTTCGTTTTATATAGGGTTGGTCCAACTTAAAATAACACCGTACTAGTAAACGTAAACATTAGACTGAGGCAACACTTATACTACCATATTAGTTAGCACAACATCGATATGGAATCCTATGCAAGCGCGTACACTGCGGCCGCGCGGTCGACCGAACGGTGCGTCACTGTGTCGCCCTCGAAGGACATCCACCAAACCTTTTTGTGTGTGTGAAAATAATCCCCAAATAATACTCTACTTTTTTCCTGGAAAAGTTCTTCACGCTACAATATTTCCATATATTTTAATTTAGCTTCAGTTCGTGCTTATTGGGATTTGGACGTTTTAGGTGCGCCCTAGTTTTTTTTAATACTAATTTTGTGTGTGTGACAGAGAGAACGCGTGTATGTGTCCATTGAAGGAAATATGCCCTAGAGGCAATAATAAAGTTTTATTTATATTTCCTTATATCATGATATACATTTATTATTCGTGCTAGATTGTATTAATCGGAAACTTGATACATATGTGGATACATAGACGAAACACCGTGTCCCTAGTAAGCCTATACTAGACTAGCTCGTTAATCAAAGATGGTTAAGCTTCCTAACCATAGACATGTGTTGTCATTTGATGAATGGGATCACATCATTAGGAGAATGATGTGATGGACCAGACCCATCTGTTAGCTTAGCATAATGATCGTTAAGTTTTATTGCTATTGCTTTCTACATGACTTATACATACTCCTCTGACTATGAGATTATGCAACTCCTGAATACCGGAGGAACACCTTGTGTGCTATCAAACATCACAGCATAACTTGGTGATTATAAAGATGCTCTACAGGTGTCTTCGAAGGTGTTTGTTAGGTTGGCATAGATCGAGATTAGGATTTGTCACTCCAAGTATCGAAGAGGTATCTCTGGGCCCTCTCGGTAATGCACATCACTATAAGCCTTGCAAGGAATGTGACTAATGAGTTATTTGCAGGATGATGCATTACGAAACGAGTAAAGAGACTTGCCGGTAACGAGATTGAACTAGGTATAAGGATACCGATGATCGAATCTCGGGCAAGTAACATACCGATGACAAAGGGAATAACATATGTTGTTATTGCGGTTTAACCGATAAATATCTTCGTAGAATATGTACGAACCAATATGAGCATCCAGGTTCTGCTATTGGTTATTGACCGGAGATGTGTCGCGGTCATGTCTACATAGTTCTCAAACCTATAGGGTCCGCACGCTTAACGTTCGATCATGATTTGTATTATGAGTTATATGTTTTGGTGACCAAAGATTGTTCGGAGTCCCGGATGATATCACGAACATGACGAGGAGTCTCGAAATAGTCGAGAGGTAAAGATTGATATATTGGACGATACCATTTGGACACCATAATGGCACTACTGCAGGAGACTGCTAACGCGGCGCTACGATCAGAGGCCCTTTGCCAAAACTGTGTGCAATGCAATAATCACAAACGGTGGTGTAAAAAACCGTCAAAGAAGGTGCAAAACATTTGCGATGATGGATGCATCAAACACGGTTAAGATTTTAGTTGCGTGTGCGATGCAGGGCATACGGTTAATCCATTCAAACTGTCTGCGATGAGGTAGAACAACAGAAACGGGCAGCCATAACAATGTGTGTGCATTGCAGGACACACGGTTAATCCATTCGAGCTATTTGCGATGAGGTAGAACAACAGAAACGGGCAGCCATATCAATGTGTGTGCGATATATGGCATACGGCTAACTTGGATGAACTGTTTTCGATTAGGAAACACAATAGAAACCGTTCAACTTCACAACATGTGTGTGATATGCAGCATATATGTAACGCCCTCGATGCGGCTATATCTCCTACGTGTCGAAGCACGACTTAGAGGCATAACCGCATTGAAAGCAATGTCGCAAGTAAGGTAATCTTCACAACATCCCATGTAATACATAATAAGGGGAAAGGTAACATAGTTGGCTTACACTCGCCACATCACACAAAGTACATAAATAGCATTACATCATCCAATACAATCAAGGTCCCACTACGGTACCAAAATAAAAGATCAAGCCCAACAAGCGACATGGTCCCGATCGCCCCAACTGGGCACCACTACTGATCATCAGGGAAAGACACATAGTAACGGCGTGAGTCTTCGTCGAACTCCCACTTGAGCTCAAGAGCATCATCTGGAACGGAGTCATCGGGCCCTGCATCTGGTTTGGAAGTAATCTGTGAGCCACGGGGACTCAGCAATCTCGCACCCTCGCGATCAAGACTATTCAAGCTTATAGGTAAGGCAAGGTAATATGTGGAGCTGCAGCAAGCGACTAGCATATATGGTGGCTAACCTGTTCACAAAAGAGAGCGAGAAGAGAAGGCAAAGCGCGAACGAAGAACCAGAGAACAACCTACGGCAAACATTACTCCAACACCGTGTTCACTTCCCGGACTCCACCGAGAAGAGACCATCACGGTAACAAACGCGATTGATTCATTTTAATTAAGTTAAGGTTCAAGTTATCTACAACCGGACATTAACAAATTCCCATCTGCCCATAACCGTGGGCACGGCTTTCGAAAGTTCAAATCGCTGCAGGGGAGTCCCAACTTACCCCATGACAAGATCTCACGGTCAACGAAGGATATACCTTCTCCCGAGACATTCCGATCAGACTCGGTATCCCGGTTCTACAAGACAACTTCGACAAGTCAAAACAAATCCAGCAACACCGCCCGAATGTGCCGACAAATCCCGATAGGAGCTGCACATATCTCGTTCTCAGGGCACACTCAGATGAGACATCCTACGAGTAAAACCAAACCTCAAGTTACCCCGAGGTGGCCCCGCAGTCTGCTCGGTCGGACCAACACTCGGAGGAGCACTGGCCGGGGGGGTTTAAATAAGATGACCCTTGGGCTCCGGAAACCCAAGGGAAAAAGAGGCTAGGTGGCGAATGGTAAAACCAAGGTTGGACATTGCTGGAAGAGTTTTATTCAAGGCGATTTGTCAAGGGGTTCCCATTATTACCCAACCGCGTAAGAAACGCAAAATCCGGGAACATAACACCGATATGACGGAAACTAGGGCGGCAAGAGTGGAACAAAACACTAGGAAAAAGGCCGAGCCTTCCACCCTTTACCAAGTATATAGATGCATTAAGATAACAAGATAATATAATGATATGCCAACAAATAAACAATGTTCCAACAAGGAACGGTCTCCAATCTTCACCTGCAACTAGCAACGCTATAAGAGGGGTTGAGCAAAGCGGTAACATAGCCAATCAACGGTTTGCTAGGATATGGTGGGTTAGAGGTTTGACATGGCAATTTGGGAGGCATGATAAGCAAGTGGTAGGCATCGTAGCATAGGCATAGCAAAAGAGCTAGCATCTAGCAAAGCAAAGATAGAAGTGATTTCGGGGGTATGATCATCTTGCCTGCAAAGTTGTCAGAGTTGACTGGATCCTTGAAAGCAAACTCAATGGGCTCCTCGTTAGAGAACTCGTCTCCTGGCTCTACCCAAACAAGACAAACAAGAAAAAGGAACACAATCAACCACGTGCAAAGCTCAAACAACATGATGCAGACATGGTATGCTATGCGGGATGCGATATGTGATGCATATGCAAGATTTGACAAGGAATGAATGAACCTGGCCTCAACTTGGAAATTCAAGTGTGCCACTGGAAAGGTAAGGTGATTTTGGTTCAAATTGATATAAAGAACACTAGAATCGGAGACACGGTTTGGAAATGGCAAGCAAAACAAATATGGCACCGGTCTGCGATAAACAGCAAGTAGCCATCTAAATGCATCAAGATAAACATGCTACAGCACTCAAACATGGCAAAAAAATACATGGCATGGATCCACTCATGATTCTTGACAAAAGAGGAACACTGAGCTACGGCCAATTCATCCATTAACAGGTTCAAATAAGCATGGCAAAAATGCAAACGGTAAACAGATTTCAGACTTAGTGAAATTAACACTAGTCTGGAATTTCAGATCAGGTAGCACAATTTGGAGCATGAAAACTAGAATCTACAGGAACTTAACAAGGCAAAGTAAAGCATGGCATGGAGCTACTCAAAGAGCTTAACAAAATTCCCTTATTGACCTTGAGCCAAAAGGTATCAAAAAATACAATTGCAAGCATGCGAACATGGCAAAAACATAATCAGATTACAGACTTGGGAAAACTGGAGCATGCAAATCTGTTAACAAGTAGGCATGTTTATGAGCTCGATGCACTCACTATAGAGCAAGGCATGACAATCTAAGCATACACCCATCAAGAATACATATTATATAAGCTATACATGGCAAGAACAACAACATAGCATGCACGGATCAACAACAACATCCTCGGCAAAATCGCTAACAAGTAGACAATCTGCCCAGATTCACGAAATAGCAAAAGTAGAGCTCGATTGACTCAAGCTAGGTTGCTCCATAATTTCAAACAAAGGCATGGATGGATAGAGCACTACAAGGATAACAAATCATCGTTACTGATCATCCTCAAAAGAGGCATGGATCACTAGGAAACAACATGAACATATGGCATATAGATAAGAACAGATCAAGGACTTGGTGAAATCCTAAGTCCCTGAAATCAGCATTAACGAATGCACTATTTTGCAAGCTTGTGCTAGTCACCACACATGTCACAAAAATACATGGATAGCACGTCTGTAAAGATGGCAAAACATATAACAAAACTCATGAAGATCTCACGAGCATATCATACACACAATAATCATGGAAAAAATGACAAATAGCTATTTGGTGCAACAGATCTGACAATTAACTCAAATAGCACTCTCCCAACAGCATTTCGGGCATTAAAATGAGCTCAAAAGAAAATAATGCAATGAGGTGAAATGATGTGCTCTCTGAGGCGAACATTTTGATATGCTACAGGCCCAAAACGGAGCTATGGATGTGGAGTTACGATGCATCAAAGTTTGCCAAAAATACTGAAAACTGGGGACTTGGAGAAAAATATACCCTCCGGATATAGGGTTTACTGTTCACCCGAACCGGATCCAGATCGGCATGCGCGCAAATTGAGGATCACGGGGGCTCGAGTTCACCGGTGAGGAGGAGGTGAGGCCGGAGCGCGCCGGCATTGGGGAGGTGGTCGGAGATCAAAGAGGAGGACGGCGAAGGGCGGCGGGGCCGCCAAACGACGAGGAGGCGCGGCCGGGTCACCGGCGAGCTGCGGTGGCGGCAAGCTCGCGCCGGCACAGGGGCGCGTCGGGCGGCGGCGGCCGGTGACATGGAAGATGGCGGCGGGGCGCGGCACTCGGGCGAGGAGGCGGCGCGCGGATCTGGGCCGGGAGGGCCGGATGCGGGCTGCGGCGGGCCGCGGCGGCAATGTGGGCGCGGCGCCATGTGTCGGCGTCCGGTTGGCTGGGGCGCGGCGGCGGACGCTGTCCGGCACGGGCCGGACACGTCCGGTTGCGCGGAGAGGGGATTTTAGGGTTTCGGGGGAGAAGAACCCATGAATTTCGGAGGGGGTCTTTATATAGGCATAGAGGGAGCTAGGAGTGGCCAAATGAGGTGCAGTTTTCGGCTACGTGATCGTGATCGAACGCTCTAGATGATGGAGAGGGTTTTGGTGGGTTTTGGGCCAAAATGGAGGGGTGTTGGGCTGCAACACACACGAGGCCTTCTCGGTCCCTCGGTTAACCGTTGGAGCATCAAACGAAGTCCAAATGGTACGAAACTTGACAGGCGGTCTACCGGTAGTAAAACAAGGCCGCTTGGCAAGTCTCGGTCCAATCCAGAAATGTTTAACCCCCACACACGAAAGAAAGGTAGAAATCACCACCGGAGGAGATAAGAGCGCCGAAATGCAAAACGGACAACGGGGAAATGCTCGGATGCATGAGACGAACACGTATGCAAATGCAATGCACATGATGACATGGTATGAGATGCATCACAACGACAACAACACACGGAGACAAAAACCTGAACCCGAGGAAATAAAATAACTTAGTGCCGGAAACGGCAAGAGTTGGAGTACATATTAGGTAAATTACATCCGGGGTGTTACAACACTCCACCACTACGAAAGGATCTCGTCCCGAGATCTAGGACTGGAAGAACGCCGGGTACTCAGAACGGAGGTGATCCTCGCGTTCCTAGGTGGCTTCACGGTCGGAATGGTGTGACCACTTGACTTTGAGGAATTTGATTGACTTATTGCGAGTCTTGCGTTCAGTCTCTTCAAGAATAGCAACGGGGTGCTCACGATAAGACAGATCTTCTTGGAGATCAATGTCTTTGAAGTTGACGGTGCGGTCAGGAGTCTTGAAGCACTTGCGGAGCTGAGAGACATGGAACACGTCGTGCACATTGGCAAAGTTTGAAGGAAGCTCGAGTTGCTAGGCGAGATCGCCTCTTTTGCTGATGATTTTGAAAGGACCCACGTATCTAGGGGCAAGCTTCCCTTTGATACCGAAGCGACGAGTACCTTTCATTGGAGAAACGCGGAGGTAAACATGATCTCCGATATCGAAAGCCAAATCACGGTGCTTACTATCATAGTAGCTCTTCTGGCGCGATTGCGCTGCTTTGAGGTTATCTCGAATGACTTTGCACATTTCCTCTGCCTCTGTGATTAAGTCATTTCCCAGAAGTTGACGTTCACCGGTTTCAGACCAGTTGAGAGGAGTACGACACTTCCTGCCATAGAGAATTTCAAATGGGGCCTTGCCCGAACTTTCTTGAAAACTATTGTTGTAGGAGAATTCGGCGTATGGAAGGCAATCCTCCCACTTCATACCGAAGGAGATAACACAAACCCTGAGCATATCTTCAAGAATCTGATTGACACGCTCGACTTGACCGCTAGTTTGAGGGTGGAAAGTTGTGCTGAAGCGGATGTTGGTGCCCATGGCCTTCTGAAAAGACTCCCAAAACTTGGAGGTAAAGATGCTGCCACGGTCTAAAGAGATCACCTATGGAATACCGTGCAGCAAGACAATTCGAGAGGTATATAGCTCCGCCAATTGAGCTGCAGTGATAGACTCTTTGATAGGAAGAAAGTGAGCCACTTTAGTGAGTTTGTCGATGACAACGAATATAGCATCATTGCCACGCTTGGACTTTGGAAACCCAGTCACGGAGTCCATCTCAATGTGGTCAAACTTCCATTCTGGAATGGCAAGAGGTTGGAGGAAACCAGCTGGCCTTTGGTGTTCTGCCTTCACTCTTCTGCAGACATCACATTCATTCACGAACTTAGCAATCTCTCGCTTCATTCGAGTCCACCAATACGCCTGCTTGAGGTCCTGATACATCTTCGTACTCCCAGGGTGGATGGAGAGGAGTGAATTGTGAGCCTCGTTCATGATAACTTTACGAAGGTCACCTTTCGGCACAACAATACGATCCTCGAAGAAGAGAGTGTCCTTGTCATCAAGGCGATAGAACTTGTACTTGGGTTGACTCTTGGCAATCCCAATCTTCACCTTCTTCACCATAGCATCAAGAAGTTGAGCCTCGCAGATCTGATCTTCCAAAGTAGGAGCGACTTGAAGGTTAGCAATGAAGCCTTGAGGAACAATTTCAGATTGAGTTTGCGGAAAGCTTCACAAAGCTCGGGTTGGTAAGGCTTGAGAATCAGACTGTTGCAGTAAGCCTTTCTGCTCAAAGCGTCAGCAATCACATTGGCCTTGCCTGGAGTATACTCGATACTCGGGTTATACTCTTGAATCATTTCGACCCAACGAGTCTGCCTGAGGTTGAGATTAGGCTGAGTGAAGATGTACTTGATACTCTTGTGGTCAGTGAAGATGTCCACTTTTCTTCCCAATAAGAGATGTCTCCAAGTCAAAAGAGCATGCACCACTGCCGCCAACTCAAGGTCATGAGTGGGGTAGTTCTTCTCGTTGGGCTTCAGTTGACGAGAGGTGTAAGCCACAACTTTCTTCTCTTGCATCAACACTGCACCAAGACCTTGAAGAGAGGCATCGCAGAAGACCTCGAACGGTTTGGATTCATCAGGAGGAGTCAGAACTGGAGCAGTGACCAATTTCTCTTTCAAAGTGTTGAAAGCAATGTCACATTCCGGAGACCAAACGTACTTGACGTGCTTCTGGAGAAGGTTTGAAAGAGGCTTCGCAATCTTAGAAAAGTTCTCCACGAACCTTCGACAGTAGCTTGCGAGACCGAGGAAGCTGCGGAGTTGCTTCACATTCTGAGGTGGTTCCCAATACACAATTGCAGACACCTTCTCAGGATTCACCGCTATGCCCTTGGCTGAGATGATATGCCCAAGATAAAGAACCTCATCGAGCCAAAACTCGCACTTTGAGAACTTGGCGTAGAACTGATGTTCCCTGATGTCGGCGTTCTGGGAACGGGGGTCCCCAGACTTGCCTGCCTGCGGCCTACGGCGTGGCTCAAAGGGGGGCCCAGCATGGCCCGTCTTCACCAACACAGACCCAAGACCCTCGCGAGGGGCCAAGCCTCGTAGGGTGGACGACGCGGAGCTTCCTCAGGCACGGCCTCATTAGGCTGGCTCGCGAGGAGGCGGAGAAATCAAGGCGGGGTACCTCACGAGGGGCCCGTGACGCAAGCCATGACAACCAAGGGCGCCAGGCGGGTGCCAGCCCGCGCAGCGTCCTCCTTCCCTCTTTGGTGCAAAGGGAGCAAGCGCAACCGCGGAGTACCGAGGCATCAAGCAAAGGTTGCCATTTCGGTGCAACAAGACCAAGACCAGGAGGACTGCAAGACGGAGGTCATTGTGGAGCCCAAGACGGCGTCACCACCAGAGCTTTGTGCAGGCAAAGACTACTTTTGTCAGGATAGCTAGTACTAGTTGTCCCCCTTTAAATTAGCCCGCCATTGTTGGCTCCCTTCCCGCTCGATATTTGGGAAGAGGACCAGGGCCTCTATAAATAGGACCAACCACCCACAGAACAAGGGGGACGGGGGACGAAGGACGAGAAAAAGAGAAGAGAGAGAGAGAGAGAAGGGTGACTGAACTCCTCCCAGCAGTTCATCGCCCCAGCCAAGAGTAGATCCTCACGAGGCTGTTCTTCCTTGTATTGTTCATCATCGCCAGCCCAAGAGGCAATCCACCACACCACACACCGGAGTAGGGTATTACACCACAACGGTGGCCCGAACCAGTATAAACCCTGTTTCATTCGTGTTGTTCTTTCCATTGCTTAGATCTTAGCGAGGCGGAGGGGTGCAGGTAGGTAGAAGGAAAAATCTCCGCGTGCACCCCAGTGTTCGAACCTCAAGGGTCTTCCAGAACCCGAAATCCAACACCTGAGCTTATCGAGCACCAAACGCAAGTGCTTGGCATGATCTTCCTTGTTCTTCGAAAAGACCAGAATGTCGTCGAGATAGACCAAACCAAAGTCATTTGTGTAGGCGTTGAAGATGAAGTTCATCATGCGAGAGAAAGTCGGAGGAGCGTTGACGAGGCCAAAAGACATGACAGTGTATTCATATGAGCCATAGCTTGTTCTAAAAGCCGTCTTGGGAATATCTTGCTCACGGATTCGAATCTGGTGATAACCCATATGAAGATCAAGCTTGGAGAATACTTGGGCACCTTTGAGTTGTTCGAACAGCTCATTGATGTTGGGAAGTGGGTACTTGTTCTTGATAGTCTTGTTGTTCAATGGACGGTAGTCAACACAAAGTCCGTCTGTTCCATCCTTCTTATTTACAAAAAGAACTCCACAACCCCACGGAGAAGAACTAGGTCGGATGAGACTCATTCGTTCTTGAATATCGAGTTGCTTCTTCAGCTCCTTCAACTCTTCAGGTCCGATCTTGTAAGGACGTTTGCAAACCGGTTCCGTGCCGGGCTCAAGATCGATGACGAATTCAACTGGCCAGTGCGGAGGCATTCCTGGAAGCTCTTATGGAAAGACGTCTTGATATTCGCAAATGACTGGAATTTGAGAGATGGCATCCAGTTCACCCTTCTCATTGAGGGAAAAAAACGGATGGTATCATCACGAGCGGCAAAGACAATTACATCCTCAGACGAATGAGTCAATTGAATCTGCCTGGTAGCACAATCAAGATGTGCCTTATGCTTAGAAAGCCAATCCATTCCAAGAATAAGATCAATATCCGAGTTGCCAAGAACCACCAGAGATGAAAGAAACTTGTAGTCGCCCAACGTGATAGAGATATCGGGAGCAATCAAACTAGAAGTCAAAAGCTTGCCGGGAGAAACAACTTGCATGACTTTGGGCATGACCTCGGTATCAACATTGTGCTTCGATACAAATGGGCATGACAAAAAAAAGAATGCGATGCACCAGTATCAAGAAGTACTTTTGCAGGAACATCGTTAACAGGAAGGTTACCCATGATGACATCTGACGAGTCCTCTGCCTGAGCTGCATTCATCAAGATGACCTTGGCGTGCTTGGGGTTATGCTTGACCACAGCTGTACTTGCCGATCTCACAGGAGGAGGAGGAGGAAGACGCCTCTGATTGAAGCACTTGTTGGCATAGTGACCCTTCTGTTGGCACTTGTTGCACGTGACCTCTGAAAGCGGGCGATGGTATGGAGCACTCGATCTTGGAGCTTGAGATGAAGTCTTCTTCTGAAAGCCAGGGTTGGGTGGGTGGGAAGATCCACTGCCACCTTTGCTCTTCTGTTGAAAAGGCTGACGGAACGGAAGAGGAGGAAGCCAATACTTCTGCTGCTTGGCCACTTGAGTAGAGGAAGAAGGAGTAGCATCTCTGACTCGCTTCTTGGAAGCATCACACTTCAGTTGAGCAGCCTCTTGCTTCAATGCCATGTTGTAAAACTCATCGTACCTCCTGGGCTCAAAGAGAACGAGAGCTAGCTGGATTTCTTCTCTAAGACCACCCCTGAACTGGTATATCATGCTCTTCTCGTCAGGGACGTCCTGCTTAGCAAAGCGGGCGAGCTTCTGAAACAACTTGTTGTAGTCATAGACAGACAAAGAGCCTTGCTTCAGGTTGCGGAATTCCTCACGCTTGCTTTCAACCACGCTCTGAGGAATATGATGAGCTTTGAAGTCTTGACGGAATTCATCCCAGGTAATCTCACGGTCTCCTCTGGAATCTTTATACTGCTGAAACCATTCTGCAGCTTGGTCTTTGAGTTGGAAGGAAGCGAACTTGAAAAAGTCCTCAGGCCTGACGTTACTACACTCAAAATGCTTGCACAAGTCCACGAGCCAATCGTCAGCATCAGTTGCCTCAACACAATTGCTGAAAGTCTTTGGCTGGTTAGCAAGGAACTGGTTGAGTGTAGCAAAGCGATTCTGATTGTTGCCTTGGTTGCCTTGGTTCGCTTGGTTGCACTCTTGAAGAATTTGCATGATCAACTGCGTGTTTGCATTGGTAGCGGCCATCACAGCTTGCCATGCCTCCGGAGGAGGAGGTGGTGGTGGCGGATCAGGATTCGGAGTCATGCGCGTTGGAGGAGCCATCCTGAAGAGGTTGACATCCATTAGCACATTGACGGATAAAATTGAAGCTGAATCAAACGGGTTGAAATTGCAACATATAGTCTTCACATCCGAACAAAATGAACGGATGCATTCCACTTGAAATGGTCACATATCCATAAATTGAGAAGCCACTTAGAATTTAGGTAGAGGAATAAATCAACAAGGTACGGAGCAAGAACGAATACTCGGTAAGAAATTCCAATCTCAAACCAAATATCCGTGGAAGAAAAGCTAGAGCTACGAGAATTCCCACCTATGAAACTCCCGAACCTTTCCGGTTATGCAATTAGGTGTTGGGGATACAGGAGAAGCATAATATCTCACCCAAATCTAGCAATTCCTACATCCAGCTGTATCCATCCTTCAACACATAACCGAGAAAACTTCGGAAATCGTCTACCTCAACCTTTGAAAAGCATCTGTTATACAAGTTATGGCAATACTCCCGAACTCCCGCCCCAGTACTAGGTGGCGTCGAGGTTATCTCACCAACAACTGCATAAAAGAGATTTTCGATGTCGGCGAACTAAACTCAGGTATTCCAGAACTGCAATGATAAAATTGTGACGACAACACCTCGGAGCTCAACTCCCCGAGACACTGCCACAACCCCTAAATGACAGGAGGCACCAAGAACAATGTTCTCGTCACAAATCGATCGGAACGATTACAAGATACCCGTGTGATCCTAAAAAAAATTTAGTGAAATTTGAGAAGAGAATAGTCAAAACTCTACGTCAGGATGCCTCACCAGAGCGATGAAGGGACTGGGGAGTAAAAAGAATTCCTAAACTCTCCGATATATAATTCCTAAATGACTCAAAACATTTTTCTAGACTCAACTCGTCCGCTAATTCGATCAAGAAATGGGGCTCCTAAGGTCGGGGAAGGCTCTGATACCAACTTGTAACGCCCTCGATGCGGCTATATCTCCTACGTGTCGAAGCATGACTTAGAGGCATAACCTCATTGAAAGCAATGTCGCAAGTAAGGTAATCTTCACAACATCCCATGTAATACATAATAAGGGGAAAGGTAACATAGTTGGCTTACACTCGCCACGTCACACAAAGTACATAAATAGCATTACATCATCCAATACAATCAAGGTCCGACTACGGTACCAAAATAAAAGATCAACCCCAAGAAGCGACATGGTCCCGATCGCCCCAACTGGGCACCACTACTGATCATCAGGGAAAGACACATAGTAACGGCGTGAGTCTTCGTCGAACTCCCACTTGAGCTCAAGCGCATCATCTGGAACGGAGTCATCGGGCCCTGCATCTGGTTTGGAAGTAATCTGTGAGCCACGGGGACTCAGCAATCTCGCACCCTCGCGATCAAGACTATTTAAGCTTATAGGTAAGGCAAGGTAATATGTGGAGCTGCAGCAAGCGACTAGCATATATGGTGGCTAACCTGTTCGCAAAAGAGAGCGAGAAGAGAAGGCAAAGCGCGAACGAAGAACTAGAGAACAACCTACGGCAAACATTACTCCAACACCGTGTTCACTTCCCAGACTCCGCCGAGAAGAGACCATCATGGTAACACACGAGATTGATTCATTTTAATTAATTTAAGGTTCAAGTTATCTACAACCGGACATTAACAAATTCCCATATACCCATAACCGCGGGCACAGCTTTCGAAAGTTCAAATCCCTGCAGGGGAGTCCCAACTTAGCCCATGCCAAGCTCTCATGGTCAACTAAGTATATACCTTCTCCCGAGACATTCCGATCAGACTTGGTATCCCGGTTCTACTAGAAAACTTCGACAAGTCAAAACAAATCCAGCAACACCGCCCGAATGTGCCGATAAATCCCGGTAGGAGCTACACATATCTCGTTCTCAGGGCACACTCAGATGAGACATCCTACGAGTAAAACCAAACCTCAAGTTGCCCCGAGGTGGCCCCGCAGTCTGCTCGGTCGGACCAACACTCAGAGGAGCACTGGCCCGGGGGGTTTAAATAAGATGACCCTTGGGCTCCGGAAACCCAAGGGAAAAAGAGGCTAGGTGGCGAATGGTAAAACCAAGGTTGGGCATTGCTGGAAGAGTTTTATTCAAGGCGATTTGTCAAGGGGTTCCCATTATTACCCAACCGCGTAAGGAACGCAAAATCTGGGAACATAACACCGATATGACAGGAATTAGGGCAGCAAGAGTTGAACAAAACACTAGGCAAAAGGCCGATCCTTCCACCCTTTACCAAGTATATAGATGCATTAAGATAACAAGATAATATAATGATATCCCAACAAATAAACAATGTTCCAACAAGGAACGGTCTCCAATCTTCACCTGCAACTAGCAACGCTATAAGAGGGGCTGAGCAAAGCGGTAACATAGCCAATCAACGGTTTGCTAGGACATGGTGGGTTAGAGGTTTGACATGGAAATTTGGGAGGCATGATAAGCAAGTGGTAGGCATCGTAGCATAGGCATAGCAAAAGAGCGAGCATCTAGCAAAGCAAAGATAGAAGTGATTTCGGGGGTATGATCATCTTGCCTGCAAAGTTGTCAGAGTTGACTGGATCCTCGAAAGCAAACTCAACGGGCTCCTCATTAGCGAACTAGTCTCCCGGCTCTACCCAAACAAGACAAACAAGCAAAAGGAACACAATCAATCACGTGCAAAGCTCAAACAACATGATGCAAACATGGTATGCTATGCGGGATGCGATATGTGATGCATATGCAAGATTTGACAAGGAATGAATGAACCTAGCCTCAACCTGGAAATTCAAGTATACCACTGGAAAGATGAGGTGATTTCGGTTGAAATCGATATAAAGAACACCGGAATCGGAGACACGGTTTGGAAATGGCAAGCAAAACAAATATGGCACCGGTCTGCGATAAACAGCAATTAGCCATCTAAATGCATCAAGATAAACATGCTACAGCACTCAAACATGGCAACAAAATACATGGCAGGGATCCACTCATGATGCTTGACAAAAGAGGAACACTTAGCTACGGCCAATTCATCCATTAACAGGTTCAAACAAACATGGCAAAAATGCAAACGATAAACAGATTTCAGACAGTGAAATTAACACTAGTCTGGAATTTCAGATCAGGTAGCACACTTTGGATCATTAAAACTAGAAGCTAAAGAACTTAACATGGAAAAGTAAAGCATGGCATGGAGCTACTCAAAGAGCTTAACAAAAGTCCCTTAGTGACCTTGAGCCAAAAGGGATCAGAAAATACAATTGCAAGCATGCGAACATGGCAAAAACATAATCAGATTACAGACTTAGGGAAAACTGGAGCATGCAAATCTGTTAACAAGTAGGCATGTTTAAGAGCTCAATGCACTAACTACATAGAAAGGCATCACAATCTAAGCATACACCCATCAAGAATACATATTATATAAGCTAGATATGGCAAGAACAACAACATGGCATGCACGGATCAACAACAACATCCTCGGCAAAATCGCTAACAAGTAGACAATCTGCCCAGATTCACAAAATAGCTAAAGTAGAGCTCGATTGACTCAAGCTAAGGTGCTCCATAATTGCAAACAAAGGCATGGATGGATAGAGCACTACAAGAATACCAAATCCTACTTACTGATCATCCTCAAAAGAGGCACGGATCACTAGGAAACAACATGAACATATGGCATATAGATAGGAACAGATCGAGGACTTAGTGAAATCCTAAGTCCCTGAAATCAGCATTAACGAATGCACTACTTTGCAAGCTTGTGCTAGTCACCACACATGTCACCAAAATACATGGATAGCACCTATGTAAAGATGTGAAAACATATAACAAAATGCATGAAGAGCTCAGGAGCATACCATACACATAATAATCATGGCAAAAATGACAAATAGCTATTTGGTGCAGCAGATCTGACAATTAACTCAAATAACACTCTCCCAACACCATTTCTGGCATCAACATGAGCTCAAATGAAAATGATGCAATGAGATGAAATGATGTGCTCTCTGAGACAAACATTCTGATATGCTACACGCCCAAAACGGAGCTACGGATGCGGAGTTACGATGCGTCAAAGTTTGCCAAAAATACTGAAAACTGGGGACTTAGAGAAAAATATACCCTCCGGATCTAGGGTTTACTGTTCACCCGAACCGGATCCAGATCGGCGTGCGTGCAAAACGAGGATCACCGGTGCTCGAGTTCACCGATGAGGAGGAGGTGAGGCTGGAGCGCGCCGGCGTTGGGGACGTGGCCGGAGATCGAAGAGGAGGACGGCGGAGGGCGGCGGGGGCGTCGGATGATGAGGAGGCGAGGCGCGGCCGGGTCGCCGGCGAGCTGCGGTGGCGGCGAGCTCGCGCCGGCGCGGGGGCGCGTCGGGCGGCGGTGGCCGGCGACGTGGAAGATGGCAGCGGGGCGCAGCACTCGGGCGAGGAGGCGGCGCACGGATCTGGGCCGGGAGGGCCGGATGCGGGCTGCGTCGGGCCGTGGCGGCGATGTGGGCGTGGCGCCACGTGTCGGCGTCTGGTTGGCTGGGGCGTGCCGGCGGACGCTGTCCGGCGCGGGCCGGACACGTCCGGTTGCGCGGAGACGGGATTTTAGGGTTTCGGGGTAGAAGAACCTGTGGATTTCGGAGGGGGTCTTTATATAGGCATAGAGGGAGCTAGGAGTGGCCAAATGAGGTGCGGTTTTCGCCACGCGATCATGATCGAATGCTCTAGATGATGGAGAGGGTTTTGGGCCAAAATGGAGGGGTGTTGGGCTGCAACACACACGAGGCCTTCTCGGTCCCTCGGTTAACCGTTGGAGCATCAAACGAAGTCCAAATGGTACGAAACTTGACAGGCGGTCTACCGGTAGTAAAACAAGGCCGCTTGGCAAGTCTCGGTCCAATCCGGAAATGTTTAACCCTCACACATGAAAGAAAGGTAGAAATGACCACCGGAGGAGATAAGAGCGTCGGAATGCAAAACGGACAACGGGGAAAATGCTCGGATGCATGAGACGAACACGTATGCAAATGCAATGCACATGATGGCATGATATGAGATGCATGACAACGACAACAACACACGGAGACAAAAACCCGAACCCGAGGAAATAAAATAACTTAGCACCGGAAACGGCAAGAGTTGGAGTACATATTAGGTAAATTACATCTGGGGTGTTACAATATAGTTCACATGGATGAACTGTTTGTGATGAGCCAAAAGAATACAAAAGAGTCTTGTAAACAAGATGTGTGTGATACGTGGCAAACAGCCGACTCAGATGAACTGTTTGCGATGAGAAATTACAACACAAATGGTCAATATAGTTACTTCGTGTGTGATTCTGTGTGTACAAAAAACTTTGAAAAATGCAAACTAGGTGCTTCCGGTGGCTAGGAGTATCGCACACGATGCATCTGCGAGTACTCGTGTGCGATGATTAGTATGTTACACATATGTTTCCTTATGTGAACATGTGTGTGAATTTGCAATATGGACACTTAATATGCAAATGCCTTCTGGACATCGGGAACATGCTTAAACTCAATGAATTGTGTACGATACTAATACTTTCCATGAAAATTTATGAACTTGGGTAACAACATTTGAGTAACATATATATAGTGGTTACACTATTCGACAAAAGGAGGATCTTCGTAACACGGTTTTGACAACCATATGGTCCATATCTACATACTTAACATATTAACAACTATCACATTTTAAGAGGCTCAGGGCCAACAACCATATGGTCCATATCTACATACTTAACATATATAGTAACAACTAGCACATTTTAAGAGGCTGAGGGCCAACAACCACAACTATCCACTGGAAGCAGCTTGATCACGGCGACTTGGCATCTGGTCAATGAAAAGGAAGAGCCCTCCTGTACCTTGGTAGAGCAGGAGTAGAACAGTGTCTCCAATTTTCCAATATGGATGCATTCCCACGAGAAGCGAGAACTTGTTAATTTGAATGGTTCCATTTTTGCGGGAAATGCAGTACCTTGCAATCACTTTGGCATTATTAGCAGGCACAAGTGTAATTCGACCACACCGGGAAATCAATCCAGCAACGGCTACAGGGGGCAATTTCTATTGACATGTAGAATAAAAAACAATTGTAACATATCGTTGAAGATATATATAGTTTATGAGCATCAACATTGAAATAAGACTTTTTACTAGCCCTGTGTACACACAATTGGTCTTGTTTAGTGTGAGCACCATAGGTCTAATTAATCCCATCCAAAATCTAGCATTCATACGCTATGCTATCTCTGTCATATTGTCAACAAAGTTTATGACATGCTTCAAGTCCTTCCAGTGAAATTTGGTACGCTTAGTAACATACAGATCGTTCACTATGCATCCAACATATCCTGCTTAAAAGGTGGAAATGTATTATTTATTCAGAACATGGTAGAAGAATATATAGTGCGCATAAATTGGTAAATAGAATTTGTTACTGCCTAGGAATGGAGTCAGAATATGATATCACAACTGGTTGCTTAAATAGTGATCAATTGGTTGCTTAAATAGTAATATGACAGCATGGAGAAAGTTGAAAGGACACTAACCTCGATCATACTTTGATTGGTTGTTGATGTTGGGGAAGTAAACATCCATGTTAATTAGACCAGGCTGTGGTGCATGCACTAGAATTTTATTGCTAGCTTTCAGTTCATAATACTTAGACCTTTTTCTCCAAAGGTCCGCATTAAAATAGGAGTGACCATCTTTATCAAGTTTTACGCTAACCGTCATTGTAAATCCATGTTGCGTTGTCAATATGACATCCTGGGAGTCATCAGCAAAGTAAAGCCCAAGATTTCCTTCTACTCATGTTGTTGCAAAGCAAGGGATGTACTGCTTGAAATCAAAATTAAGATCATAAATTAGATATATTGAAATAACCGAGCAAGATGCAAATATGGGAGTAACTGATAAAACATATCCACATATAGATGCAAGCAAAGTACAAAAATATAGAATTAAAAATAGATAATGTAACAAATATTTGATGCAAATATATAGATAATGTAGCAAAAGACGGTATATGTTCACAAATTTAGGCCATGCCGACCATGGTAGGTTGAGATTGAACATACCGAGCGCTCCCTGAAGTCATCCGGAATGGTGAGATAGAACTTCGTTTCCGACTAGCCACGACCATAGTTGCCTGATTTGTGCTCGCACTGTGCACACATGAATAAACACCGACGAATCAGCTAGAACAAAAATGATTCCACGGCGATTTCCGTCGGTTGATTAACAGCGACGGATGGACTGCGATAAGAGATGAGTGAATATTTCGCTAATTAAGTTGATGACCTTCTCCATGAGAAAAATCCCCGGCGCAATCCCGCAGAAAACCCCGGTCAACATGAATAAACACCTATCTGCCCAGCCGTCGAGCTTAGGGTGCAGAGTTGTGGAGGAGTCCACGGAGAGTGAGTGGGGATGAAGTGTGCGAGGGTTTTCTTTTCCTTTTGCATGTGTGAGTAAACACACACGGTTCACAGAGGCGACAGAGATGAATCGTCTGCGATAGTAAATCACTGAGATTGAATGGGAATCCAAATTTCCTTTGTCCTTCATCCATGAGTTTTTGTCTATGATGAACATAAACCCTGCTAATCACCGTGTTCAAATTTGACACTTTCCCGGGTTCATTTACAATATTTAGGGGATTATGTGCATTTTGTAGGCATTAATGCACGTAATTCAAATTCAAACAATTGGAGCATGAAAGGGTGCACAAGAACGGTCTGGAAAAACCATACTCGTGGTATTTAGTAATTTCTCAAGCCTTTTACAAGGAATGGGCAGAGATTTTAATGGAATGTGTGGCAATAGTTAACCACAAACGCGTAATTTACTAGGTTATCAACTATAGAACAATGAAATATGTGCTTGAAAAACATGACGGCTGGGATGGTGCCATGGTATGGCCTCACTGTGCCCTGGTTAAAAGCTGAGAAGGTTTGATTTATGTCGTCATGCACACCCTTCATAAATCGAACCATCACCGAGGAAGTTCAATGCTTTCGAGAGGGAAATCACCAAGATTTAAGGGGATTCCAAATTTCCGTCCTAGTTTGTCATTCAGTTTTTTCCAACGATCAACATACCGCCTCAAATGAAACATGTTCAAATTTGACATTTTTCCGAACTCATTTACCATATTTAGGGGATTGTTTGCATTTTCTAGGCATTAATTATGCACATAACTCAAATTCAAACAATCGATGCATGAAAAGGTGCACAAGAATGGTCTGGAAAACCATGCTCGTGCTATACAAAAAATGAAACATGTGGTTGGAAAACATGACGCCAGGTGTGGTGCCATGGTATGGCCTCACCATGCCCTGGTAAAAATTGGAGAATGTTTTCCTTATGTCGTGTTGCACGCCTTTCATAAAACGAACCATCATCCTAGGAAGTTTCATGGTTTTGAGGGGGAAATCACCAAGATTGAAGGGGGGTCCAAATTTCCTTTGTTCTTTGTCCACGAGTTTTTTTCTATGGTGAGCATACAACCTGCAAATCACCGTGTTCAAATTTGGCACTTCTCTAGGTTCATTTGCCATATTTAGGGGATTATGTGCATTTCTTAGGCATTAATGCGCATAATTAAAGTTCAAACAATCGATGCATGAAAGGGTCCACAAGAACGGCCTACAAAACCATGCTCGTGCCATTTAGTAAATTCTCATGCCTTTTACAAGGAATGGATAGATATTTCGATGAAATGTGTGGCAATAGTCAACCACAAATGTCTATTTGTTGGTTTTTCAACTATAGAAAAAATGCAATAAATGCTTAAAAACATGACGTCTGGCATGGTGCCATGGTATGACCTCACCATGCCCTGGTAAAAAATTTAGAAGGTTTGGCTTATGTCGTCATGCATGCCCTTCATAAATCGAACCATCACCGAGGAAGTTCCATGCTTTCGAGAGGGAAAAGCCCCAAGATTGAAGGGGAATCCTAATTTCCTTCCTAGTTTGTCATTCAGTTTTTTTTCCAACGATCAACATACCGCCTGAAATGCAACGTGTTCAAATTTGACATTTTCCTAGGCTCATTTTACCATATTTAGGGGATTATGTGCATTTTCTAGGCATTAATGGACATAATTCAAATTCAAACAATCGGTGCATGAAACGGAGCACAAGAACGGTCTGGAAAACCATGCTCGTGTTATTTAGCACATCCTCATGCCGTTTACAAGGAATGGGCAGATATTTCAAGGAAATGTGTGGCAATAGTCAACCATAAACGCGTCGTTTTACTCGGTTAACAACTATACAAAAAATGATACACATGGTTGGAAAACATGATGCCTGGCGTGGTGCCATGGTATGGCCTCCACATGCCCTGGTAAAAATTGGAGAATGTTTTCCTTATGTCGTGATGCGCGCCTTTCATAAATTGAACCATCACCGAGGAAGTTTCATGGTTTCGAGGGGGAAATCACCAAGATTGAAGGGGGGTCCAAATTTCCTTTGTCCTTTGTCCACGAGTTTTTTCTATGATGAGCATACAACCTGCAAATCATCGTGTTCAAATTTGGCACTTTTCCGGGTTCATTTTCCATATTTAGGGGATTATGCGCATTTCCTAGGCATTAATGCGCATAATTCAAGTTCAAACAATCGATGCATGAAAGGGTCCACAAGAATGGCCTAGAAAACCATGCTCGTGCCATTTAGTAAATTCTCATGTCTTTTACAAGGAATAGACAGATATTTCAATGAAATGTGTGGCAATAGTCAACCACAAATGTCTGTTTGTTGGGTTTTCAACTATAGAAAAAATGAAATAAAAGCTTAAAAAACATGACGCCTGGCATGGTGCCATGGTATGACCTCACCATGCATTGGTAAAAATTTGAGAAGTTTTGGCGTATGTTGTCATGCATGCCCTTCATAAATCGAACCATCACCGAGGAAGTTTCATGCTTTCGAAAGGGAAATCCTCAAGGTTGAAGGGAAATCCAAATTTTCTTCGTTCTTTGCCCTGGAGTTTTTTTCGATGACGAACATACATCCTGCAAATCACCGTGTTCAAATTTGGCATTTCCCCGGGCTCATTTCCCATATTTAGGGGATTATGTGCATTTTCTAGTCATATAGCGCATATAAATCCAATCAAGCTACAAGTGCACGGCTGTGATGTGAGGGACGTGGATTGCCATTCGATCATGGCGCATCCAAAGGTGCACGCGCCCGATCCACGTGGCTGGGGTTCCGGCCAATCATAACGCAACACACAATAGGATCGGTGCACACTATTTCCGGAAGCGACGGAGATGAACCGTGTGTGATAGCGAACGAGAAAAATTGTAAGGGAAGCCAAATTTCCGTTGTCGTTTGTGGTTCAGCTCTTGAATACCACCGCACTGTACGGCTGCCTGGCCCCTCCATCCCAGAGTTCTCTCCAGGCGTCATCCATGGCACCACGGTGCATAGTAACTGGTAAAAAGGCGATGGCATCCCGCCGCGCCGCGTTGCTCGCCACCCGCGACCGCACACATGGTAAGGAAGCGATGGCATCTCGCCGCGCCAAGTTCATCGCCGCCGGCGGCCAGACAGTTACATGGGCGGACTTTGAGGCTGCCATGGCCGAATGGGTGGTGGATCTAGAGGCGGCGAAAGGCGCACAGAAGGAGCGGAAAAGGCAGAAAGCAGTCAAGAAAAGAGAATCCCACCGCCGCAAGAAAAAAGAGGCTGCACGCCGTGGTGAGGAGAGCTTGGCGGAGATCGAAGCACGGTGGGCTACCGCCTACAAGGCCGGGAAGGAGAACGCCGGTGTCTACCCAGCATGCCCTAATGGCAGCATGTGAGAAGTAGTTTAAGTTTGTAGTATTAGAGCAAATTACCAGTAGTACTTTAAGTTTGTAGTATTAACGTACAATGTCGGTAAGAGCATCCTTCGAGGGCTTTGAGCGTTGATTAGCATGTGTGCCCATGTGCGTTTTTTGCGTTAATCATTAGAAGATCACAAAACACACGGTTTCTATGCCGTACTCGTCTATGTTTTTTGCGTTAATGACCCATAAGTCAGTTACCTGTGCGATATTTCCTAATAAACCAGGCATACCATTGACCGAAAAAATCAAGTACACGTGTACATTTTTTTGGAGACAGGATCTGCCAACTTTATTTTTTTCGCACACGAGTATTTTACGCGCTTCGTTTGTGTTGTGTGTTTCCCTGCCCAAGTTTCAAATTTCGCACTGAAATTTTCATTAGGCGCGCGATTTCAGAATTTATTCCTCCAACCACATCCCCTTCCCCTCAGTATGCCCCCTCCCTCGCGCCTCCCCCTACCGCCATCTCAAACCGCCGCCGCCACAAACACAGCTTCAACCACATCTACGTTCTGCTCGGATGCAGTCAGGTAACCCACCGATCTCTATCACGTCCCCGGCTTGATTGCTTAAATGGCGCCTGCGGAACATCCTCATGCCCCCAAATCACCCCCCCTCCCCCCCGCCAAGAGCTGATGGCGGTCCATGGCGCGATGGCCGCTGTGCGTGTTGACCTGGAGGAACACCTCGCCTTCGCCGCGGCCGACGACATGGTGCAGGCTCTAGCCCAGATGAAGTCCCCCAGCGACTACCCCCCAGGACTTAACAAGTAAGATCTGACCAGCTAAATCTTACCAATACCACTTGCAACGGCTATGATTTGTACGGTTGATGTATTAAGCATGTTCATGCCTTGTTTATTTCAGTACTACACACTGTGTGATGTTCAAATATTACCATGTCCAGCTCAATTTCACCAATACCAGCAACAAACTTACAATACATGACTCAGGATATCACTAGAGATGCTGCCCATTTGCTATTTTTAGTGGATGCTAACCCTGTTGCACTTAACATGCCTGTCCATGTACTTATGCAGGGTCATAACGGCCGATGCTTTTGTTTGCCGTCGAGGTGAGCTGCATCCCATGTCTTACAATATTTCACATAATTTGTGCAATTGCAGTTTAACTTCTACCCATTTACTGGTTGCCTGTAGGTACACATGTCAGTCGCACTGATCCACGCTTCGACCCGGAGGAACAACTCACCTCTGCCGTCGCTGACTTTGGGCAAGCTCCGGCCAAGATGAAGTGCCCCAGCAACTACCTCTCAGGACTTACCAAGTATGTACTCACCAGTTCAATCTTAGCAATACCAGTTGCAATTAATGGCTATGTTCTGTACGGTCGATGTATTAAGCATGTTCTAGTAAACATGCCTAACACGTTTGAGCTACTTTCCCTACCTTTTTATAGACAACTGGGCCATTATCTACTCTGGCAGCACCTGCCCTGTGATGTTTAACTCTACCAATTGCATTTTTATCAGTGCCGGTTTCAATGGCCATTAAGCATGTTGCAATTAACAGTTGTATCCATTTTTAAAGAGTTGTATTTTAATGGCTACAAACTTACAAAACATGAATTAGGATGTTGTTAAGCCTGTTGCAATTAACAGTTGTACCCATTTTTTAATCCGTCCCTTTGCTACCATGCTACTCTTTTGAAATGAAGATATCACTACAGATGATGCTGTTTTATAACCATTTGCTATTTTTGGTGGATGTTAACCTTGTTGTAGTTAACATTGGCTTTCCATGTACTTACACAGGGCGACAATGGGCGATGCTACTGTTTGCCGTCGAGGTTAGCTTTTCCCCCTGCCCACAACAAGTTACTCTATTAGACCTTAGTATTTGATATTTTTCTCTTTTTAGTGGTTTCCGAAGCTATTTATTGATGCTTACCTAGCAAACTACATGACCGGAGTGGAGGAAACTAAGGTTAAAGTATATAATTCATGCTACCATGATAATGCTCTAGAAGTCTTCCTGAAGGTGGTGAAGGATGGGCGGGCGATCGTCATAAGGGGTTGGACAAAAGTGGTTTGTGCCTATGACATGCAGGAAGGCACATTATGGGCATTCCGCTTCTTTAACACCGTCGGCAGACAAAATGATTTACACTTGTCTATTCACCTTTAACCGCCTTTAAATATTGCGGTTCATCATAGTTAATTGTTGCCTAATCCTATAATTACTGAACATATTGTACTGGAAATTTTATTTATGTATTCATTGTTGAACCATTATGCTAAGAATTTGAATTGCACATTTCGTATTTCAAAATTTCCAATTAGAATAATAAATTATAGGCAAAAATAAAAATAGAACAGATAGTCATGGACCTTTGCAAATAGTTCTAGCAGTAAAAGAGCTTGCGATGGATATCCCAATGCCACACAGTTTTCTACAAGAAATCGTGTGTGATGTAGTTAATGAAAGCAAACAGTTAACCAAGGCAGAGTGTGTGTGATAGTTACACCTTTCACACACGAGCGTATACATAAAACCGTGTGGGATGTACATCTGAACGGAAACGTTTTCCCTGGATTGACTGTGTGGGATGTACATAAGAACGGAAACGTATTCCTTGGATTGAATGTGTGTGATATACATAAGAATGGAAATGTTTTTCTGGGATTCACTGTGTGGGATGTACATACCTACGGAAATGATTTTCTCGAATTACCGTGTGGGATGTACATACCTATGGAAATGATTTCTCGGATTACCGTGTGGGATGTACATACCTACGAAAATGATTGGGTTCTGATGCCTCGCCCGATCGCACATGGACCCAGCCTGGGTCCCAGGAGGGCCTATCCCCGACGATTTCTGGGTCGTGTGGGAAGGACACCCTATCGCACACACTCACTTGGCGATGGTTCCAATGTCGTTGTGGAAAGGGGTAAAAACCCGTTTGTTTAGGACCGACGCGCACCAGTGTGGTTTCAGGACATTTCGGATATTTATCGGAGTACCGAGGGGTTACCGGGACCCCCCGGGGGAAGTAATGGGCCTACATGGGCCATAGGGGAGAGGGGAGGCAGCTCACAAGGGGAGGCCGAGCTCCCCTCACATAGGGAGTCAAAATTGGACTAGGAGAGGGGCGCGCCCCCCTTTCCTTTTCCTCTTCCCTCTCCCTTCCCACTTTCCCCCTCCATGAGAAGTAAAAAAAGGGGGCCGAATCCTACTAGGACTTGAGTCCTAGTATGACTCCCCTCTCCTTGGTGCGCCCCTGGTGACCGGCCCCCTCCTTCCCTCCTTTATATATGGGGGCAGGGGCACCCCAAAGAACAATAGTTATTCTCTTGGCCGTGTGCGGTGCTCCCCTCCACAGTTTACTCCTCCGGTCATAGCGTTGTAGTGCTTAGGCGAAGCCCTGTGCGGATCACATCACCATAACCGTCACCATGCCTTCATGATGACGAAACTCTCCCTCAACTCTCTGCTGGATCAAGAGTTCGAGGGACGTCATCGAGCTGAACGTGTGCTAAACTTGGAGGTGTCGTACGTCCGGTACATGATCGGTGGAATTGCGAAGACGTTCGACTACATCAACCGCGTTAACCTAACACTTCCGCTTTCAGTATACGAGGGTACATGGACACACTCTCCCTCTCTTGTTGCTATGCATCTCCTAGATAGATCTTGCGTGATCGTATGATTGTTTTTGAAATTGCATGCTACGTTCCCCAACAGTGGCATCCGAGCCAGGTCTATGCGTAGCTGATATGCACGAGTAGAACACAAAGAGTTGTGGGCGATAATAGTCATACTGCTTACCACCAATATCTCTTTTTGACTCAACGGTATTGTTGGATGAAGCGGCTCGAACCAACCTTACATGACCACGTTCATGAGACCGGTTCCACCGATAGACATGCAACTTGTTTTGCATAAAGGTGTCTAGCGGGTGTCTGTTTCTCTAACTTTAGCTTAATCGAATTTGACTACGGCTGGTCCTTGTTGAAGGTTAAAACAGCACACTTGATGAAAAATCATTGTGGTTTTGATGCGTAGGTAAGAACGGTTCTTGCTAGAAGCCCATAGTAGCCACGTAAAACTTGCAACAACAAAGTAGAGGACGTCTAACTTGTTTTTGCAGGGCATGTTGCGATGTGATATGGTCAAGACATGATGTGATATAAGTTATTGTATGAGATGATCATGTTTTGTAAAAGTTGTTGGCAACTGGCAGGAGCCTTATGGTTGTCGCTTTATTGTATGAAACGCAATCGCCATGTAATTGCTTTACTTTATCACTATGCGGTAGCGATAGTCGCAGAAGCAATAGTTGGCAAGACGACAATGACGCTACAATGGAGATCAAGGTGTCAAGGCGATGACGATGGAGATCATGACGGTGCTTTGGAGATGGAGATCAAAGGCACAAGATGATGATGGCCATATCATGTCACATATTTTGATTGCATGTGATGTTTATCTTTTATGCATCTTATTTTACTTAGTACAATGGTAGCATTATAAGATGACCCCTCACTAAATTTCAAGGTATAAGTGTTCTCCCTGAGTATGCATCGTTCCTACAGTTCGTCGTGCCGAGACACCACGTGATGATGGGGTGTGATAAGCTCTACGTTCACATACAATGGGTGTAAGACAGTTTTGCACGTGCAGAATAATCAGGTTAAACTTGACAAGCCTAGCATATACAGATATGGCCTCGGAACACTGAGACCGAAAGGTCGAACATGAATCATATAGTAGATATGATCAACATAGAGATGTTCACCATTGAAAACTACTCCATCTCACGTGATGATCAGACATGGTTTAGTTGATATGGATCACGTGATCATTTAGATGACTAGAGGGATGTCTATCTAAGTGGGAGTTCTTAAGTAATATGATTAATTGAACTTAAATTTATCATGTACTTAGTCCTGATAATTTTTTTCATATCTATGTTGTTGTAGAGCAATGGCCCGTGCTATCGTTCCCTTGAATTTTAATGCGTTCCTAGAGAAAGCTAAGTTGAAATATGATGGTAGCAACTACAAGGACCGGGTCCGTAACTTGAGGATTATCCTCATTGCTACACATAAGAATTACGTCCTGGAAGCACCGCTAGGTGCAAGGGCTACTGCAAGAGCAACTCTGGACGTTATGAACGTCTAGCAAGCTAAATCTGATGACTACTCGATAGTTCAGTGTGCCATGCTTTATGGCTTAGAATCAGGACTTCAAAGATGTTCTGAACGTCATGGAGCATATGAGATGTTCCAAGAGTTGAAGTTAATATTTCAAGAAAATGCCCGAATTGAGAGATATGAAGCCTCCAACAAGTTCTATGGCTGCAAGATGGAGGAGAATAGTTCTGTCAGTGAACACATACTCAGAATGTCTGGGTACCATAACCACTTGACTCAGATGGGAGTTAATCTTCCGGATGATAGTGTCATTGACAGAGTTCTTCAATCACTGCCACCAAGCTATAAAGGCTTCGTGATGAACTATAATATGCAAGAGATGGAAAAGACAATTCCCGAGCTCTTCACGATGCTTAAAGTTGCGGAGGTAGAAATCAAGATGGAGCATCAAGTGTTGATGGTTAACAAGAGAACCAGTTTCAAGAAAAAGGGCCAAGGAAAGAAGGGGAACTTCAAAAAGAATAGCAAGCAAGTTGCTGCTCTCGGGAAGAAGCCCAAGTCTGGACCTAAGCCTGAAACTGAGTGCTTCTACTACAAAGGTACTGGTCACTGGAAGCGGAACTGCCCCAAGTATTTGCCGGATAAGAAGGATGGCAAAGTGAAAGGTATATTTGATATACATGTTATTGATGTGTACCTTACTAATGCTCGTAGTAGCGCCTGGGTATTTGATACTGGTTCTGTTGCTCATATTTTCAACTCAAAATAGGGGCTATGGATTAAACGAAGATTGGCTAGGGACGAGGTGATGATGCGCGTCGGAAATGGTTCCAAGGTCGATGTGATCGCCGTCGGCACGCTACCTCTACATCTACCTTCGGGGTTAGTTTTAGACCTGAATAATTGTTATTTGGTGCCAGCGTTGAGCATGAATATTATATCTGGATCTTGTTTGATGTGAGACGGTTGTTCATTTAAATCAGAGAATAATGGTTGTTCTATTTATATGAGTAATATCTTTTATGGTCATGCACCCTTGATGAGTGGTCTATTTTTGTTGAATCTCGATCGTAGTGATACACATATTCATAATATTGAAGCCAAAAGATGCAAAGTTAATAATGATAGTGCAACTTATTTGTGGCATGCCATTTAAGTCATATTGGTGTAAAGCGCATGAAGAAACTCCATGTTGATGGGCTTTAGGAATCAGTTGATTATGAATCACTTGATGCTAGCAAACCATGCCTCGTGGGCAAGATGACTAAAACTCTGTTCTCCGGAAGAATGGAGCGAGCCACTGACTTACTGGAAATAATACATACTGATGTATGCGGTCCGATGAGTGTTGAGGCTCGCGGCGGGTGAGGGAGTCCTGGATTAGGGGGTGTTCGGGTAGCCGGACTATACCTTCAGCCGGACTCCTGGACTATGAAGATACAAGATTGAAGACTTCGTCCCGTGTCCAGATGGGACTTTCCTTGGCGTGGAAGGCAAGCTTGGCGATGCAGATATTCAAGATCTCCTACCATTGTAACCGACTCTGTGTAACCCTAACCCTATCCGGTGTCTATATAAACCGGAGGGTTGTAGTCCGTAGACAATCAACTCCATACACAACAATCATACCATAGGCTAGCTTCTAGGGTTTGGCCTCCTTGATCTCGTGGTAGATCTACTCTTGTACTACCCATATCATCAATATTAATCAAGGAGGAGTAGGGTATTACCTCCATCGAGAGGGCCTGAACCTGGGTAAAAAACATCGTGCCCCTTGTCTCATGTTACCATCCGGCCTAGACGCACAGTTCGGGACCCCCTACCCGAGATCCGCCGGTTTTGACACCGACATTGGTGCTTTCATTGAGAGTTCCTCTGTGTCGTCGCCTTTAGGCCCGATGGCTCCTTTAATCATCAACCACGATACGGTCCAGGGTGAGACTTTTCTCCCCGGACAGATCTTCGTCTTCGGCGGCTTCGCTCTGCGGGCCAATTTGCTCGGCCACCTGGAGCAGATCGAAAGCTACGCCCCTGCCCATCAAGTCAGGTTTGGAAGCTTAAACTACACGACTGACATCCGCAGACACTTGATCTTCGACGGATTCGAGCCACAGCCAAGCGCGCCGCACTGTCTCGATGGGCATGATATAGCTCTGGCGCCGAACAGCGCCTGGGAGGCCGCATACGCATCGGTTTCGACCATTGATTCGGAGCCTACTGCGCCGATCGAGGATCAGCGGTTGGACGCTGCCTCAGGGGCTGCGATCTCAGAGGCGATCGAGCCGAACGCTAGCCCCGCACTCTGCACGACCCGTGACTCCAAGGATCCGGATACCTCCCCGGACTCCGAACCCCCAGCGCCCCTGCCAATCGAATCCGATTGGGCGCCGATAATGGAGTTCACCGCCGCAGACATCTTGCAGCACTCGCCTTGTGGCGATATCCTGAACTCTCTCAAGTCTCTCTCCTTATCAGAAGAGCCCTGGCCGAACTACGGTCAGCGAGGATGGGATACGGACGATGAAGAAATTCAAAGCCCACCCACCACCCACTTGGTAGCCACTGTTGACAATTTAAACGACGTGCTCAACTTCGACTCCGGAGACATCGACAACATGGATGACGATGCAGGAGATACCGACGAACCAACGCCCATAGGGCATTGGACAGCCAACTCATCTCACGATGTGTACATGGTGGATACCCCTAAAGGAAGCGACAACGAGGAAAAAGGGGATGGGACGGGAGATCGACCCCCCGAAAAGCAATCAAAGCGTCGGCGTAAACGACGACCCAAGCCCCGCCTCAACAAAAACCCAGCCATAGAGCAGGACGAGCCGGTAGACGACGAGCAGGCCTTAGAGCAGCCGTCCGAACAAGGCAACACGGATAGAGAAACCGAACATCCCTCCTCCGGCGAAAACGGCACTCCGGACGACCTCACGCCGAATAAACCTACGGAGCAGAAGAATCTCCACGAGAGGCTCGTTGCAACTGCACACAGCCTAAAGAAGCAGAAGCGGAAGCTAAAAACAGCAGAAGACGCACTCCGGATTAGATGGAGCAAAGTAATCAATACCACAGATAAGTACGGCGATAGTCGCCGCACTAAAAGCTATCCGAAAAGAAGGCTACTACCTGAATTCGACGAAGAGGCCCTAGAGCCCTCGCATTCAAAAAATGAAAAAGCCACACGGTCGGATAGACGACCCCATAAAGTGGCAAGCGGCGCCGCACCTAAATCGGCATGTGACGCACTTAAGGATTCGCACCATGGCCCAATCAGGTCCATTTATAGGCCAAGAAAGCAAGCTCTCGTAAGCAACGCTATGAAGCCATCATCAGAATCCGGCACACCCAAATACAGGGGCGCCGCACACCCCCTATGTTTCACCGATGAGGTCCTGGACTATGAATTCCCAGAGGGATTCAAACCCGTAAACATAAAGGAATATGATGGAACAACAGACCCTGGAGTCTGGATCGAGGATTATATCCTCCACATACACATGGCTAGAGGAGATGATCTCCACGCCATAAAATATCTACCCCTTAAGCTTAAAGGGCCAGCCCGGCATTGGCTTAAAAGCCTTCCCGAAAACACAATTGGAAGCTGGGAAGAGCTCGAGGATGCTTTCCGAGCAAACTTTCAAGGGACCTATGTCCGCCCTCCGGATGCAGACGATCTTAGTCACATAACTCAACAACCTGGAGAATCAGCTCGACAGTTCTGGAATAGATTCCTCACTAAAAAGAATCAGATAGTCGACTGTCCGGACGCCGAAGCCTTAGCAGCTTTCAGGCATAACGTCCGAGACGAATGGCTCGCCAGACACCTCGGCCAAGAAAAGCCAAGAACAATGGCCGCACTAACAAGCCTCATGACCCGCTTTTGTGCAGGGGAGGACAGCTGGTTGGCAAGGTGCAGCCCCAGCAACCCAAGTACATCCGAAACTGGGGATGGAAATGGAAAACCGCGACGCAACAAGGACCGTCGCTGGACTAAGGACAAAAGTCCGAAGAGCACGGCAGTCAATGCCGGATTCAAAGGCTCACGACAAAATCAGGAAAAATCGCCCCCCCCCCCCCCAGGATAACAGGGACGATCCATCCAACCTGAATAAAATCCTGGACAGGATATGTCAGATACACAGTACTCCCGGGAAGCCTGCTAACCATACCCACAAAGACTGTTGGGTTTTCAAACAATCCGGCAGACTCAATGCCGAACACAAGGGGCTCAACACACCAAGCGAAGACGAGGACGAACCCGAAAAGCAGAGCACCAGGAAACAAAAGAACTTCCCACAAGAAGTAAAAACAGTGAACTCACTTCACATAACAAAACGTGCGGCGCCCATAAAGGTACACACCACACGGCCCAAAGGGTCCTGCCACTAGTTGTCAAAACCGATCATCTTCGATCAGCTAGATTATTCTAGGAATATCAAGAATGTAGGTTGGACTGCCTTGATACTCGATCCAATAATTGGCGGACTCCAGTTTTCAAATGTCCTTATGGACGGCGGCAGTGTACTAAACCTGATATATCAGGATACAATCCAGCACATGGGGATAAACCCAGCAAGAATCCACCGCAGCAAAACCTCCTTTCAAGGGGTAATACCTGGTCCGGACACCCATTGTACGGGTTTTCTCCGGCTCACAGTCACATTCGGCTCTGCCGATAACCTCCGCCGTGAAAAGCTGACCTTCCATACCGTCCCGTTTTCAAGTCGCTATCAAGCACTACTGGGACGCGAAGCTTTCGCTCGCTTTAACGCAATACCGCATTATGCATCTCTTACGCTTAAGATGCCCGGTCCACGAGGCATCATCTCTTTGAAGGGGAAGCACTAAAGTGCGCCTCCCCAAGCGGAGGGCTGTGCGGCCGCTTTGACAGCCCCACAGCAAAATGGCCTCACCGGCCAAAAAACTTCGAAATAGGTCATTCAAGACCACGAACGCGGATAGACGAGTTCGGTGCAAAATCATCATTGATGCGGGCCTAGAAGCCATATACCCCCGCACTAGGGGCTCCACGCATATACAATAAGAGACAATAAAGCTCAAACTTATATATCTTACTTTATACTTTGCTTATTTTAAACCTTTTCGGCACGACCCGTCAACTCAGTTCCTCTCTTTTATAGATGAACGTCGTGCGGCGCCCGTCCAGGATACGGCACAACGGAGACACAGGCGCAGACGTGCAGTACGGACCCGTCCTAAAGGATTCTTTTTAGATTAAGACCCTGCGTAAACCTTTTTTACTGTCTCTTGTTGCTACACATCCCCTGGTTTTTTCTTTCTGATATAACCAAGGAGGAGGCTGGCGTCTTGGCATGTGGCCACGTCAGAATTTTTGCACGTACCTGGACACTAGGGGCTTTTTTAATAAAGAGTGTTGTTTCACCTGCACTCATAAAGACCGAACACCTTAGGGAGTGTTCGGCGTCGCGAGTTTTGGCATTATATGCATCAGCTCCAAATCATGTCTTTGGTCAAATGTTGGGTTGCCCGGCTCCTGAGTTCGGCTACCTTACGTTCCGCTCTATCGGCTAAGGTAGCACCAGGAGAACTACTACGATTGTGCCCCCGGTTCGGCCGGGCGAGCACCTCAGTAGAGAAAGCCGAAAACTTACTGTCATGATGTAGCGTGAGACTGGTCAGCCACTCGATGACCTATCAGAATCTATCGGATTCCTCCGCTTTAACGAAGGGCCGCTTCCCGGTGAGGCACATACGCGCCCCGAATTCGGACGAGCGCAGTTGCCACCAAGGAGCTACCTAAAGAGTCTCATTGTCAAAGACCTATGGCTAAGTGAAAGTGTTAAAGCATTATAGTCCGGTTGCCTGGCCCGCTGCGCTATCACCTCCTTTGTAGGACCAAGACTTTGGGTTAAGTGTGAAAATGCGTCTTCTACAAGCACCCCCGCACTATGTGCGTGGGGGCTGAAGCCAACGATTGCCATCTTTCAGATTCTATATATATATATATATATATATATATATCTTAAAACGGCCGCACAGGAGGTGTTCCCAATACTTGGAGGCACAAGTATAAAAAAGGCCACTATAGTTTATCAAAATATTACTTTATAATTACATATGCTATCATAACATAGCATCTTTCAGGCACTGCGTCTCTATTACACGAGCGCCTTCAAGAACTTCCTGAAAATAGTGCTCGGAGGGTACTCGGCTTTTGTCCGAATCTCGGGACGCAACAACGATGGTCTCCATCTCTGCCCAGTATGTCTTAACACGGGCAAGAGCCATCCTAGCGCCCTCTATGCATGCTGACCTCTTCATTGCATTTATACGCGGCACCGCGTCAAGGAATTGCTGCACCAAGCTGAAATAACTCTTCGGCTTTGATCTCCCAGGCCACAGATGACCCATGACGTACTTCATGGCGAGTCCGGACAATCTATTCAGCTCGGCCCATTGAGCCAGACGATCGTCCACTGCCAGTGGATGCTCTGAATTGTGGAACTGTGACCAGAAAAGCTTTTCCACTTCGCGATCTTTTAGATCTCGAAAGTGTTCGGTCGCATCAGCAGCACTTGCTGCCAAATCCAGATAGGTGTCCTCCACACTCCACATCCGGTCCAACGGAGCAAAATTCGGATCACAAAACTTCCTCCGCGGCATAAAGGGCTTTCCAGCCACAATCTGTTCGGCCTGACGCAGCTCCTCTTTCGCAGCTCTCATCGCAGAGCGAGCGTCCTTGGCATCAGCAACGGCCTTCTCTAAGTCCGTCTGTCTCGCCCGGTCTTCTTTCTCAAGAAGTTTGCAACGGTCTGCAACGCTCTTTAACTTCTCGGCCATCTCTTCTTTGCTTCGGCAGTGAGTAGCCTATTCGGCTCTCAGCTCTTCAAGGGCCTTCTCGGCAGCCGCATCGCTTTTTCTGGCTTGCTCCTTAGCTCGGGCAAGTTCTGCCCTAAGATTCTCCACGCAGTCATACCATCTGCGTCAAGCACACACATTGTAAGACACTGGCATGAAGCTCCTCTTACCTGATGCCGCCCGAAGAATTACATACCTTGAGCCTCATCAAGCCGCTTGTTGACAAGCGCGATGTCGGCATCTGCCACGTCCAGTTGCCGCTTTAGTTCGGCCACTTCATCAGTTCGGCTTGATTCCGGACACCTCGCCACCTACATTCAAAGGCGACATCTTAGACCTAGGATTATGATCCTCTGCGTGCCGTCATTTCTTGACAACGCACAGAGTCTCAGGGGCTACTATCTACACAGGGCGCATCTTACTTATGCGCAACTGACAAAAGTATACATTATCTAACGTACCTCAAAACCTGTCAGTAAACTTTTGATGGCCTCATGCAATCCGCTTTCTGCGGATGAAATCATTTCAATCACCGTGCCCATCAATGCACGGTGCTCCTCTGAGATAGAAGCTCGCCCCAGCAGAATCTTTAGCTCCTGCGGCCGAATACTAGACGGTGCCGGACTTGTCCTATGGACTCTTTCGAAGGCCGGACGCGGAGAGCCTTGGGGGGCCACATAGCTATCTTCCGCCCCTGCCGGATTCAGGGAAACCCTCCGCGACCACACCTCAGGGTCGCCCGCCTCGCTAGGCGGTATGGCAGGGGGAGGCGTCCCGCTCTCCATCATCTCCGGAAGAAGATCCCCCGAAGACAAGCTCTGCTGAGACGGGCTGAGGTCCGAGCTACAAGGTAACATTTTGGTTAAATCTTCTCAGATATAAATCAAGGATTTCTCTCATCCCTCAAAAGGAAAACCTCTCTCTACTTACGGCTCACTGGAGGGCTGATCCCCTTGAGAGCGTAGTCCGGCCGAGGAACTCCTCGGTGTCGGACCCTCTGACGAGGATTTTCTCCCCCGTTTCGAGGCCATGGTTTCCGGGTCGTCAGAGGCGGCTCTCTTCTTCCCCTTAGGAGAGGAATTGTCGGTTCCTCTCTTCGGAGCAGCCTCCTTCGAGGAGGCCATAGCTTCCTTGTCCTCCCCCTCCAAAGGCATTATCTCCAACATCCTGACTAGCACAGGATCCGGCCTGGTTTCAGGAAGGGGAGCCGGACACCTAATCAGCTTTGACTTCGCTATCCACTCCTGTTTAAAAGGACGGCTCTTTTAGGGGCAAGTTTATGACAATTATACGGATAGAAGGTCTGGGCACAAGGTTGCTTACTTGAGTATCCGGGCGATTGCAGCTTAGGCCTGGGTCCTCGGTTAAATCCGGACACATCTCTTGTGATCCGAAGAACAATCTATACATCTCCGCGGGCGTTGCGCCCATAAAGTTCTGGAGAGCTCGCGGTCCCTCTGGATTAAACTCCCACAGGCGAAGGGGGCGACATTTGCCGGGCAATATTCGGCGAATCAGCATGACTTGGGTCACCTTGACCAAGCTAAGGTCTCTTTCCAAAAGATCCTTAATTTGGCCCTGTAACAGGGGCACGTCTTTGGGCAAACCCCAATCTAATCCTTTGTTGACCCATGACGCTAGCCGTGATGGGGGACCCAAGCGAAAGGCAGGAGGCGCCGCCCACTTGGCGCTCCTGGGAGTGGTGATATAGAACCATTCTTGTTGCCACAAGCCAAGCTCCTCTTGAAAGGAGCCCTCGGGCCATGGAGCATCAGCATTCTTACTTATGACAGCGCCTCCGCACTCTGCGTACCGTCCCTCGATCATCTTCGGCTCTACTCCAAAGGTCTTGAGCCACAATCCGAAGTGAGGAGTAACACGGAGGAATGCTTCACACACAACGATGAATGAGGAAATGTAGAGGATGGACTCCGGAGCTAAGTCATGAAATTCCAGCCCGTAATAAAATAGCAGCCCCCTCACGAAGGGATCCATCGGGAAGCCTAACCCCCGAAGGAAGTGAGACATGAACACTACGCTCTCACCGGGCTGGGGACTGGGAATAGCCTGCCTCTGAGCAGGCAACCTATGCGGGATTTCGGCGGTCAAGAACTTAGCCTCTCCCAACTTTAGCACGTCCTCCTCCGTGACGGAGGAAGGCATCCATCGGCCTTGAAGGTCGGAACCGGACATTGTCGAAGGTCCGAAGCGCCTGGAATCTGGAGCCTAGGGTGTTGGAACTCGAGGCGACGGGCGAACTCATTTGAGATTGGAAAAAGAGTAAGGCCTTGGTCTCTTTATAAGAGGTTGAATACCAGGAGCCCTCCCCGTAACCGTTTGGGGCTCGCCTTTAATCGAGAAAACATGCTAACGGGCACGATTGGGTTACCCACGTCCGTATTGATGAGACTCCCGTAAAAGGGGGCACACGATCTCTGCTTTGACAAGACGTGCCAAGGAAACCGCCTCGCAAAACATGCTGAGGTGGAAAAGTAAAAACGATTCGAGTAAAGGACTTGGCCGTAGTGTGATGACGCACTGCGGAATACGTCGGCAGATTTGATTTGTGTCAATATTATTCTCTCTATGGCAATGTGTGGAAACTTATTTCGCAGAGCCAGACACTACTCTTGGTGTTTACAATCTTCTACGTAGGACTTGGAGGAGGAACCCGCCTTGCAATGCCGAAGACAATTTGCGCGCCGGACTCGTCGTCATTGAAGCCTGGTTCAGGGGCTACTGAGGGAGTCCTGGATTAGGGGGTGTTCGGGTAGCCGGACTATACCTTCAGCCGGACTCCTGGACTATGAAGATACAAGATTGAAGACTTCGTCCCGTGTCCGGATGGGACTTTCCTTGGCGTGGAAGGAAAGCTTGGCGATGCGGATATTCAAGATCTCCTACCATTGTAACCGACTCTGTGTAACCCTAACCCTATCTGGTGTCTATATAAATCGGAGGGTTGTAGTCCGTAGGCAATCAACTCCATACACAACATTCATACCATAGGCTAGCTTCTAGGGTTTAGCCTCCTTGATCTCGTGGTAGATCTACTCTTGTACTACCCATATCATCAATATTAATCAAGTAGGAGTAGGGTATTACCTCCATCGAGAGGGCCTGAACCTGGGTAAAAAACATCGTGTCCCTTGTCTCCTATTACCATCCGGCCTAGATGCATAGTTCGGGACCCCCTACCCGAGATCCGCCGGTTTTGACACCGACAGCGGGTATCGTTATTTTCTGACCTTCACAGATGATTTGAGCAGATATGGGTATATCTACTTAATGAAACATAAGTCTGAAACATTTGAAAAGTTCAAAGAATTTCAGAGTGAAGTGGAAAATCATCGTAACAAGAAAATAAAGTTTCTACGTCTGATCGTAGAGGCGAATATTTGGGTTACGAGTTTGGTCTTCATTTGAAGCAATATGGAATAAGTTTCGCAACTCATGCCACCTGGAACACCACAGTGTAATGGTGTGTCCAAACGCCATAACCGTAGTTTATTAGATATGGTGTGATCTATGATGTCTCTTACCGATTTACCACTATCATTTTGGGGTTATGCTTTAGAGACAGCTGCATTCACGTTAAATAGGGCACAATCTAAATCCATTGAGATGACACCATATGAACTATGGTTTGGCAAGAAACTTAAGCTGTCGTTTCATAAATTTTGGGGTTGTGATGCTTACGTGAAAAAGCTTTAGCCTGCTAAGCTCGAACCCAAATTGGAGAAATGCGTCTTGATAGGATACCTAAAGGAAACTGTTGGGTACACCTTCTATCACTGATCCGAAGGCAAGATATTCCTTGCTAAGAATGGATCCTTTCTAGAGAAGGAGTTTCTCTCAAAAGAAGTGAGTGGGAGGAAACTAGAACTTGATGAGGTAGTTGTACCTTCTCTCGAATTGGAAAGTAGTTCATCACAGAAATCAGTTCCAGTGATGCCTACACCAATTAGTGAGTAAGTTAATGATGATGATCATGAAACTTTAGATAAAGTTACTACCGAACCTCGTAGGTCAACCAGAGTACATTCTGCACCAGAGTGGTACGGCAATCCTATTCTGAAAGTCATGTTACTAGACCATGACGAACCTACGAACTATGAGGAAGCGATGATGAGCCCAGATTTCGCGAAATGGCTTGAGGCCATGAAATCTGAGATGTGATCCATGTATGAGAACAAAGTGTGGACTTTGGTTGACTTGCCCGATGATCGGTAAGCCATATAGAGAATAAATGGATCTTCAAGAAGAAGACTGACGCTAACGGTAATGTTGTTGTCTACAAAGCTCGACTTGTTGTGAAAGGTTTTTGAAAAGTTCAAGGAATTGACTACGATGAGACCTTCTCACCCATAGCAATGCTTAAGTCTATCTGAATCATGTTAGCAATTGCCGCATTTTATGATTATGAAATTTGGCAAATGGATGTCAAAATTGCATTCCTTAATGGATTTCTCAAAGAATAGTTGTATATGATGCAACCAGAAGGTTTTGTCGATCCTAAAGGTGTTGGCAAAGTGTGCAAGCTCCGGTGATCCATTTATGGGTTGGTGCAAGCATCTCGGAGTTGGAATATACGCTTTGATAGCATGATCAAAGCATATGGTTTTATACAGACTTCTGGAGAAGCCTGTATTTACAAGAAAGTGAGTGGGAGCTCTAGCATTTCTAATATTATATGCGGATGACATATTGTTGATTGGGAATAATACATAATTTCTAGATAGCATAAAAGGATACTTGAATAAGAATTTTTCAATGAAAGACCTCGGTGAAGCTGCTTATATATTGGGCATCAAGATCTATAGAGATAGATCAAGGCGCTTAATTGGACTTTCACAAAGCACATACCTTGATAAAGTTTTTAAGAAGTTCAAAATGGATCAGTCAAAGAAAGGATTCTTGCATGTGTTACAAGGTGTGAAGTTGAGTCAGACTCAATGCTCGTCCACTACAGAAGATAGAGAGAAAATGAAAGTCATTCCCTATGCCTCGGCCATAGGTTCTATCATGTATGCAATGTTGTGTACCAGACCTGATGTGTGCCTTGCTATAAGTATAGAAGGGAGGTACCAAAGTAATCCAGGAGTGGATCACTAGACAGTGATCAAGAACATCCCGGAATACCTGAAAAGGACTAAGGATATGTTTCTCATTTATAGAGGTGACAAAGAGCTTGTCGTAAATGGTTACATTGATGCTAGCTTTGACATTGATCCGGATGAATGGTGGAGCTGTCAGTTGGTGCAGTTCCAAGTAGAGCATCATGGCGAGATCTACGTGTGAAGCGGAGTACATAGCTGCTTCGGAAGCAGCAAATGAAGGAGTCTGGATGAAGGATTTCATATCTGATCTAGGTGTAATACCTAGTGCATTGGGTCCAATGAAAATCTTTTGTGACAATACTTGAGCAATTGCCTTAGCATAGGAATCCAGATTTCACAAGAGAACCAAACACATCAAGAGACGCTTCAACTCCATCCACGATCAAGTCAAGCAGGGAGACAGAGATTTGCAAAATACATACGGAACTGAATGTTGCAGACCTGTTGACTAAGCCTCTTCCACGAGCAAAATATGATCAGCACCAAGACTCCATGGGCTTTAGAATCATTACAGTGTAATCTAGATTATTGACTGTAGTGCAAGTGGTATACTGAAGGAAATTTGCCCTAGAGGCAATAATAAAGTTGTTATTTATATTTCCTTATATCATGATAAACATTTATTATTCATGCTAGAATTTTATTAATCGGAAACTTGATACATGTGTGGATACATAGACAAAACACTATGTCCCTAGTAAGCCTCTACTAAACTAGCTCGTTAATCAAAGATGGTTAAGTTTCCTAACCATAGACATGTGTTGTCATTTGATGAATAGGATCACATCATTTGGAGAATGATGTGATGGACAAGACCCATCCATTAGCTTAGCATAATGATCATTAAGTTTTATTGCTATTACTTTCTTCATGACTTATACATATTCCTCTGACTATGAGATTATGCAACTCCCGGATACCGGAGGAACACCTTGTGTGCCTTAAAACGTCACAACGTAACTGGGTGATTATGAAGATGCTCTACAGGTGTCTCTGAAGGTGTTTGTTGGGTTGGCATAGATCGAGATTAGGATTTGTCACTCCCAGTATCGGAGAGGTATCTCTAGGCCCTCTCGGTAATGCACATCACTATAAGCCTTGCAAGCAATGTGACTAATGAGTTAGTTGCAGGATGATGCATTACGGAACGAGTAAAGAGACTTGTCGATAACGAGATTGAACTAGGTATAAGGATACCCATGATCGAATCTCGGGCAAGTAACATACCTATGACAAAGGGAATAACGTATGTTGTTATTGCGGTTTGACCGATAAAGACCTTCGTAGAATATGTATGAACCAATATGAGCATCTAGGTTCCGCTATTGGTTATTGACCGGAGATGTGTTTCGGTCATGTCTCCATAGTTCTCGAACCCGTAGGGTCCGCACGCTTAACGTTCGATGACGATTTGTATTATGAGTTATGTGTTTTGGTGACCGAAGGTTGTTCGGTGTCCCAGATGAGATCACGGACATGGCGAGGAGTCTTGAAATAGTCTAGAGGTAAAGATTCATATATTGGACGATAGTATTTGGACATAGGAATGGTATCAGGATGTTTCATATATTTATTGGAGTACCGAGGGGTTACCGGAACCCCCGGGGAAAGTAATGGGCCTACATGGGCCATATGGGAGAGGGGAGGCATCCACAAGGGGTGGCCGCGCCCCCCTCACATAGGGAGTCCGAATTGGACTAGGGGACGAATCCTACTAGGACTGGAGTCCTAGTAGGACTCCCCTCTCCTTGGCGCGCCCCTGGTGGCCGGCCTCCTCCTCCCCTCCTTTATATACGGGGGCAGGGGCACCCCAAAGAACGATAGTTATTCTCTTACTTGTGTGTGGTGCCCCCCTCCACAGTTTACTCCTCCGATCATAGTGTCGTAGTGCTTAGGAGAAGCCCTGCGCTGATCACATCACCATCACCGTCACCACGCCATCGTGCTGATTAAACTCTCCCTCGACCCTCTGCTGGATCAAGAGTTCTAGGGTCGTCATCGAGCTAAACGTGTGCTGAACTCAGAGGTGTCGTACATTTGGTACTTGATCGGTTGGATCGCGAAGACGTTCGACTACATCAACCGTGTTAACCTAACGCTTCCGCTTCCGGTCTACGAGGGTACGTGGACACACTCTCCCCCTCTGGTTGCTATGCATCTCCTAGATAGATCTTGCGTGGTCGTAGGAATTTTTTTTGAAATTGCATGCTACGTTCCCCAACATCCAGATGTGTGTTGTGGCGGAAGGGCAATGTGGAACAGTGTGCGTGTGATGGAGACATAGAGAGGTGTGAATGTGCAAATGATCATGCATGAGTGAGACATAGAGAGATGCTGACACGTTATGTATACATGAGAGAACGGTCTTCTATTTGTACTTGTTTGTGTGCGAGAGAGAGAGAGAGAGAGGAGCATCCGTAACACAACAACCATCTCTCTCGATTCGTCCATCCCTCGCACGATCACATGTAACACATGCATCAACGCACACATTTTGACACCCTCACCCGGCCCCTGCCAACCTCAAGGCCCGCAAATCTCTCTCTATCTCGCACACACAATCTCTGCGTGAAAACCATGTTTAGCATGTAGCTTTCCGTCACATACACACACATTCTCTCCATAGGTTTGATTTCTCTCAATATCTGACACACACACACACACACTGCACACACACTCCCCCACCCCCGAGCACACAATTCATCCCCATCCAAGGTTATATGGTGACCACTCTCGCTTGGGCTTCTCAACACCCCAGCATGCACACCACCTGAATCTTCAAAGAGGGCATCGAGGAGATCGAACACGGCCACCACACTACACTAGAAAATGCGGGGCCATTTGGAAGCAGGATGATGCGACGGCGGCTGACTGACTCCTCCCCCCCCCCTCTCTCTCCCTCCCGCACAAAATTATCAATCCCTCAACCCACGAGATCCTTCCCCTCTCGTCCATGTTTTTCTAGCTCTCTCATCAAACCCGTTGTCTCTTATCCTTCCACGTGTAAAAATCCGGATGCACACGCATGTCACGTATATTAAATGTCTCCTTCTTTCTCACAGACCTAACTTCTTCCTCTCTATCTCTCTCTCTCTCTCTCTCTCTTTCTCTCTCTCTCTATCTCTCTCTCCCTCTCTATCTCTCTCTCTCGTTAGGTTTGTCTCCTACTCTCTCGCCCACATACATATAATCTTTCCCGCCCTATCTGCTCCATCTTCGCAGGCTCTCTCTGCACATTTCATTCACACATTGAGATGTGTTCAAAATGTTGCTTTTATAATGGATCATGTAGATTTATGGTTGGTTTTGTTGCATCCTACAAAGTAATAACTATGAAATGCATTTCGATTTTCATTTGACTGGCATTATGTGAGTTTGAGCATATTGTGCAGTACTATAGACCTCGTATACATCTTGGAATTCAACAATTATTCTAACTATTGAATTGTATAAACCATTACATTTGAAGTCAATAGCCTAATATATTTATTTTACAATTACAACAAATGATTAATTCCACTACAAACTAAGAAAATAAATGTGTACTCCCTTTGTTTTTATTTAAGTCCGCGTATTAGCGTTGGTCAAAGTCAAGTTTTGTAAACTCTCACAAAGTTCATAACAAAAAACTATTAACATATACAATAACAAATAAATACCATTAGATTCATTATTGAATGTACTTCCACATCATACATATTTGTTATGGTAAATGTTTGTATTTTTATATAAACTTAGTCAAACTTTAGGAAGTTTGACTTCGATCAAACCTAATATGCAGAGTTAATAAAAACGGAGGGAGTACTAGTAGTTACTAATACTACTAACTACTAGTACTACTCGCTAGTTGCTTAGCCCAATCACCCAACATGCCAAACGGGGAGTTCAATTTTACAAAATTTTGAGGTCGGAGGGAAAATCTCCCGCGACCCTAATTCGAGAAGTGCGAAGTTACCATCATACCCTTCGGAATAGGCCTATGAATGATGGTTGGTAGGGGGCTGTTTTGGTAACTTCAGGTTCACCCTACCCAGCCAACCCCACCCCGACACCTAGAGTAGTACACCTGAATACTCCCCATTTTCTATCCCCACCGCAAAATACACTTCTCCACGGCACCGCAGCCTTCGTGCTCCTCCCTTTCTACATCGGCACACTCATCCACCGCAGCACATCTGCCTCATCGACGATGTCGTACGCCGCACTGGAGCTGGTCCACCGTCGTCGTCGTACACGGAGCCTCTTACACGGTCTTGGATCTGCTTCCCGAAAGCCGACGCCAAGCGCGGAATCACCACCGTCATGGACAATGAACTGACTCCCGTTGCCGACCATGATGCATAGGGGCCGCCGCGACCATCGTACTCCTCCTTGATTGGTAATGTGTGTATTGAATCTCTTAGCAGTACATGTGCAGCTCCAATTTTGTTCATACCTACCCTTCAAATTTCCTGGTCGCTATTGTTCCCATAAAAGTAATTGGTTATAGCTTGCATTGTCCAAAGGAATATCACCTTGTAATTGTGAGTCGGTCCTGTACTGCGTTGTGCTTGGGCAGGTTCTTCATCTGCAACCAGTAGTGTGGCAAATGATGGAAAGTTTTTATAACTAGCAAGATGCCCATGCGTTGCATGGAACATCAAGATGCATTTGTATGAGTAGTTTATCTTGTGGTAGATAAGGATGAACGAGGCAAGGCCTTCTCTATAAATGTGGAGAGAGGTGCGGGTATCTTTTGTAAAAAAAAATCATAGTTTGCTTTCTATCCGCCGGCTATAGATCGGACGGTCTATATTACAAGATGGCAGGCACACCATCATCACCAACTCGGTTTTTTTATAAGAGTGTGTATATATAATATATAAGAGTATTTTATATTTTATAGAGTAGTAGAGATAGTAGATGGTAGATATATAATATATATATATAAGAGATATATAAGATATAAGAAGTAGTGATAAATATAAATATATAATATAGTATATATAATAGTAGAGAAGAGAGTAGAGATAGCAGGGACGTCAGGAAAGGATCGCGCGCCCGCATGGGAAAAACTGGCCGGGCGCGCGCTAGTTTTGGCGTGGGGTGTCTGACACACTTTATAAAATCCAACGCCCTCCCACCGCTCTATGCCTCGCCACCGCTCTCTCCCCGCTCGTTCTCACCTCGCCGCGGCCGCGCCACCATGCCGCCGCACCGTCGGGAAACTTGGGGCTACCGCGGCGTCCGCGCGTGCCCCTCTGGCAGCTTCTCCGTCGAGATCTAGTTCTGCGAGGTGCACCTCGGCCTCGGCACTTTCGACACTGCCCAGGGGGCCGCCCGCGCATACGACACGGCGGCGTGGCGCCTCCGACGGCCTCGTAGCGAGATGAACTTCCCCAATGTGCCGACGCGGGAGCGGGCACAGGAGCTCACGCCTCCACCATAGCTTATCACTGACGAGGATCGTCGTGACAACCGGAGGCGGGAGCACCGTCTCGGCATCACCGAGATGGATGAGGAAGCCATGGCGTTGTGGGGCCAATGCTTCCTGCAGGACATCATCAACGAGCATGAGTTGTACGTGCAAAGGAGGGTGGAGAGGGAGAAGAGGAGGGCGGGGCGAGAGCCGCCTATCGCGAGGACACGCATACGCGGAAGGCGGCCGCTCAATTCAACATCAAGCTAGGAGCAGCGTTGCCCTGGGACTCCGGCGACGATTGGTGTCTTGACGCCTACATTGAGACGTTGGAGGAGGACATCACCGAGGCAGAGTCGAACGACGAGGAGTAGTTGAACTATCTATTTTACTATCTATCTATGCTATATCTATGATGAGAACTATCTATGTATCTATCTATGCCAGTATCGACTCGGAGTCGAATGTGTATCGAGTCAGAGTAGCAAGTAGAAAAAATATAGCATGTCTGCTGGAGCGGCGCACGCGTGCAATTTTTTTGTAGCGGCCGCTGGAGCCAGCACTCCGCGGCCCGCAAAAACTGGCTATTCCGGTGTTGTAAATGCTTTTTTAACATGCCGCGCGTTGCGCTTCTGTTGGAGATGCTCTAACATGGCAGATGAGTGCTTTAATGTTGCCCATAGGATGCGTGAGTATTATATTTTTCTTGCCATATTGAGATTTTAAAACCACGAGTGCGAATATGCAGAGGAGCAATGAAGACCGAACACGGGATATTGGGGACATCTTCAAAGAACGTGGCAAGTTAAAGAGGAGCTGCACCGAACCTGTAAAATGAGCTTTGGTAAGTAACACCCTTTCAATTTCTTTCGTTTAGCCTCGTGTTATTGGATGTGTATATGTTGTAGTTTTTGTTTCTCCTAGCCTCTTGTTCTTTGATGTGTAATAAGAAGAGTCCTAATCGTCCTAATGCTTTCGTTTTTAGCTTGATGTAGGAAGTGAGTGTTCTCACCTTGGACTCGGTTTTTATACTTCTCCTTTTGAATTCACTTCTCCGAGTCATGTTTATCTGCCTTCTACTAAATGGATCTGGGTTGCTCTGAGTATTGATCTAAAAAAGAAGTAACTTCATGTCAGGATGCAGTTCCTACGAGGGAAGTATAGCCAACCTCGAGATCATGTTTCCAAAATGAAGCTAGATTACACACAAGGTGCCCGTTCCCTAATGATGCTGGATTAGACACAAGGTGCAAATTCCTTGATGATGCTGGATTGCACACAAGCCAGGTGGAGTTGTCAACTGTTCGTGTCCTCGTGGCTCTAATAAAGGTTGAAAGAAAGCGTGCAGCAGCCCTTGAGAATGTAGCAGAGTTCCTGAAGAAGCAAAAAGAGCAATTAGATGCTCTCTTCACCCAAGCCAAAGAAGAGATGGAAGAAGCCAGAAAGAAGCTTGCAGAGGCAGACCAGGCTAGGCGTCTCCTGCTATCTAAAACAGTTGTGAATAAAAAATTTCCTTCATAAAGCTAGGTTCAAATGTTTATCCTATCAGCATGTGTGTCGTGATGTCCGTGCATCTACTGATGTGGCACAAATAAAAAAATTCAGCTCATGTAATAATAGCAATTACTTTCCAAACAATAACAGACGAAGCGTTGGACATGGTATAGTTCACACGCAAGCCCAACATTCCAAGTTCAACTTCCACATCAAACTCATGTTCATAGATATCTGCACATTCATAGATATTGTCCACAACCATGATTCACTTCAAAGCCAAAAAAATGTGAGGAGAGTTATAAATAAATAAAAATATCTAGTTCCTACATTTATAACTAGAAAAATCTCTAGTTCCTAAAATGGAGGCAGGCGGGGCAGTCTGAAGCCGGTTGCATGCGGCGAGGAGGCGTGTTCGGCCTGGCCAACAGCGAGTGGGTCCCTCTTGGCCGGCGTGCCAGTTCAATGCATGTGCTATGAGAGGTCGCATTCGTGTCAGAGCAATCACTCCCTCTAGTCCTTTTTTGTTTGGGTATAACAAAATCTCATTTTCCATTCACATTTTAGAAGTAAAATTCATGGACAAACTTTGACCCAAAATACGATGGGGACTAGTAAACCAAGACAGAGGTAATAGTTATGAATTCCATTTTCACTCCATACCAATTGTTCTAAAAACTACTAGTACTTATAACGCGCCATTGAAAATCGGAACTCTCACCCCGCTAAAAAAATGACATTTTAAATGTGGCTACTCGATGAGTGGCAACTGGCGAGCCACGGCCTCCAGGTCGTTCACATGTGGTCCCAACCATCAACTCCTATGGAACAAATTATCACGCGAGCTAACTATTCCTACAAAGGTGCGCTACACCACGTACCCGGTACCCGCGCATGCAGCAATCATGCACCTGGGGATTTAGGGTTTGTTTTTTATGGTGCCTTTACGTAACTCTCATGTGTGCGAGACAGTGAGAGACCGACTCGTGCGTGTGGCTCTTCTCTTCATATATGTATTCCACCGTTTGTCTGGTGTCCAAAAAATTATACAGTGTTAATAACTAGAATGTGCCAATGCGTTGCCACACAATCAAAGTAGATTAATACATATTCACCGATTTGATAGAAAAGAGTCTAGTTTTGAAATATGTATATCACTAAAAATATGTTATGTTTCACTCAAAATATATTCCTTTGGAGGTTTTGATGAGATAAGGGAGGAATGTGGTTGGTTTCAAGATTCGAGAAGTGGTATATCTCTATTCTATCTACTCTTATAAAAACAGAGTTGGTGATGATGGTATGCCTGGCATCCTGCAATATAGGCCGTCTGATTTATATCTGACGGATAGGAAGGAAACTATGGCAATTTTGCAAAAAGATACCCACACCCCTCTCCACATTTGCAAATAAGGCCTTCCCTCATTCATCCTTTTCTCCCACAAGATAAACTACTCATGCAAATGCATCTTGATGTTTCATGCAACGCATGGGCATCTTGCTAGTTGTTGCAAAAAGCCCATGTGTGTGTGGTGTGAGAGAGAGAGAGAGGGAGAGAGGAGGAGGACGGAGTGCATGTGTGACAAAGACACAAAGAGTATATGTGCGATAGGTATCACCATAAAATGAGGCGATAGTGTGTTTGTGCACGATCGAGAGGGCATGTCTCAAGAAGGGACGAAAAATCTACATAGATACAAGGAGAGCGAGAGAGACATGTACGAGATAGTGGAAGCAAGAGTGTACGGGTGTATAAACCTATCTGGAGGCTAGTCAATCAATTTTTGTGAGAGAAATACGAGTCGGGGTGCGAAAGCGAGAGTTTTGTGTGTGTGAGAGAGAGACGGTAGTCAGGAAGGGGAGAGGAGAGGAAGCAGGAGTTGTGTGTGTGTGCGTGAGAGAGAGAGAGAGACAGATAGAGAGAGGGAAAGGGGGAGTTTGTCTGATCGGTAAAAAAATGAATAATGTCAGTTGTATAACTGAGATGAAGACGAAAAGGAGACCGTGACAAATGTTTTGTGTGCGGGAGAGAGTAATTTTAGTGGTAGGAGTCATATCTAGAGAGATATAGGGTGCGTGAGAGAACCCTAGAGAGAAAGACAAAGTGAGAGAGAGTGTGTGTGGCGGTGAAAAAGAAAGCTTAGGTACCTAATGATACCAAAGAACCATAGAGACGTGAGAGATAATAAAAATCGTGTAATGTATAATGATAGGGAGAGTGTGACACTTCTCAAGGGAGACGTCGAGAGACCATGTTTGTGAAAATAGGAGAAACATGAAGTGAGCGTGTGGGTGAGCTGGAGAAAAGAGAGTGATAGCTACTTGAAGGAGCATGCGAGAGAGATGGGCGTGAAAGGAGGTTCAAATATTTAGTTGCGTGTATAGAAAATGTCAACATAAAAGGGATTCAAATATTTGAATTCGAGATGATGATACATGTAATTCATACTTGAACCAAAATTGATCTATGTAATATGCATACTCATATGAATTCACGCGCATCTATGTTAGTTAATATGTAGATATTACTGATCCATACATTTTAGTAGAACATAATTTGGTTTAAATTTTTTGAATTCAACCTTATGATTTTGAGATCATTGTATTTGTAAATCATATTATATATGTGAAGGAGCAGAATTCTTTGTTGTGCTTTTAAAAGTATATATTAAAAAATGATGCATATAGAATTTTATTCCAATCGAAAATGGATCTTGCCCGAACAAAAATAGAATAGAAACTGGATTCGAATTGAGTTGGCACGGTAAACGTGCACTCTTTCTCTGCAAAAATCTGAACGAAGCGCGGAAGTCGCAGTAACCACCCAAAACCAAAATCTGCGAGATGAAAATTGCTGCCTATCCCTAACACGCAAAGCCTATCGGCTCAATTTCTATAGGTTTGGATAGGGGTAGGCTTATAATTTCACTCAAACATGACATAACCGCCTCTCACCCGGATTCATACATGGTGGGCGCCAAAACACAGTGTCTGCTCGGCCGAAATCGCCTCCCTCCCCGATTCATACACGGTGGGCGCCAAAACAAACTCTCGTCGGCCAAAATCTCCGTCAGCAAATATTCGGTGTATGCGAAATTACCGTCCTATCCCCAACCGACTAATATTGTTGTGATGTAGGAAATTTTAAACGAGGGCTAAGTTTGTATATTTCCTCGCATTTGAGACAAGCGTGCCCTGAAGACATGGTTCCCCCCTTCCGCTCTCCCTCCATTTCCCCATTCATACTCTGTGGGCGCCAAAACACCCTCTCCACCCCAACCTCCTCTGTCCGCCACCCAATCCACCGTCATCCTCCTCCACCATGTCAGAGTTGATACCCCGACGTCGTCGTCCATTACAAGAGATCGACCTCTCTCATCCACGGCTTCGGACCGGGATCCTAGCATCCCATCCTCTCGCTTCATCCTCGCCGTCGTCCACCTTGCTGGCGCCACTCCTATGACCGTCTCGTCCACCGCGCTGAGATATTTCCCCTGCCGCCACCATCTACCCTCCTAGATCTACTTCCACGCCGCCGACAGCCATTGCTACCGTAGCACCGTCAAATTCTCAGTAGATGCATACACGGCGTTGCGACAGAGGTGGTACTCTTTCGTATCTGCTCAACTTATTTATCGCAGCAAGAAAATAGATCGCCACTGCTTTACCATGATTTCTTGTCCATCACTTACTTGTTAATTGAAAGCAAACATTGGTTGGAAAGTTTCCTTTGTCCGGTTTGCACCTTCAGATCCGCCATGGCACGCTCAACACTAATGCTTATGGTTTTCCCCTTTTATATTCCGCACTAGTTAAATGGCAGTAGACTATATTTGAAAATTGGGTCAGTCAATTTTTCAGAGCTCGCCGAAGTTCGCCGGTGGGAAGGAAGGGGCTCGGGTGGGGACGGTGGTTGTGGGGGGTGGTGGCCTGGTGGTGGTGGGGCCTCATCCAACGAAGAAAACTCGACGTAGCTGGGGCGGGGTGGGGGTGGCGGTGGAACATAGGGGCGGGGGGGCGGTGGTTCGGCCGGCGGCCCGTGCAGTGTTCTGTAGGGGAAGAATCAGAGACGAGGAAGAAGAAGGGTTAGGAGACATGGGATCTTCATCCAACCGCCTAAAATGGTCGACTGACCCAAATGACGAAATTCACGTGACTTGCATGTAGACATTCCTTTATATTCAGTACCATCATCGCAGCTGCTTAGCACTGCTCCTCAATCCATCAAGCTAAACAACGTGCCACTCATAATTGCAAACTTGTTGCTCAAATACGAATCTAATATGATGATGATATTACTAAAACAAATAACGTTTAATTGGGCAGCTAATGTTCCTACTTTACTTTCGAAAAGCACGTGCACCACATATAGAGAGACAGGAGGGAGTTGCATTCTTAATGCACTCTGGTTCATCATGTGTGGGCACTGCGCGACGAACATTTCATTATCCAAAATCTGGTTGCTCTTCTTTAGCATGTTCCTCTTCTGTTCTTCTTTAATAAGTACTCTCTCCGTTCCTAAATACAAGTCTTTGTATAGATTCCACCATGGACTACATATGGAGCAAAATAAGTGAATCTACACTCTAAAATGTATCTGTATACATCTGTATGCGATCCATAGTGGAAATCTCTACAAAGACTTATATTTTGGAATGGAGGGAGTATGATTTAAGTACAGTGTGCTCCTTGTAGTGAAGAGGTGCAGGGACATTTGCAGTGTAGGATTTTGATTCGTAGGATTTTGTAAACATAGGAATAGGAATTGTAGTGGCCTGCCTACTTGAATCCTACAAGATTAGCATGGAAATGCGGGGAGTTGTGTCGCCTTTGAGAGTTACATTGATATTAATAGTACCGCACCATCAGTTGAAGAGAGCTGGTATCCGAAGCCTTTCTAGCCATACTGGCAATAGTAGCCCATATTTTCCAGCAAGTTCCACTTTCCTGATTTTACTTGTGATGCTTACGATTTTCCCGTTATATCTACACATTGATCTATGTAGCTGCTTTGTGTCGCACTAGCAGCAGTCCACTCTTGAAGCTAAACAACACACCAATCATAAGTCCAAAGCTTACTTCTTGAAATACGAATTGTGATACGATACTGATATTAGTTAATAGACACACATTTAATTGGTCAGCTAATGCTCCCACTTGATTTTCCAAATGCATGTGGCCACATATAGAGAGACAGCATGGAATTGCATTTCTTTGGGCGTTGTGATTCATCATGAGTGGGAAACCAACATTGTATGCAAAGAAGCAGAACCTCAAGAATATGCTTCCTCTTCTATTCTTTAACATGTTCCTCTTTTGTTATTCTGTATTTAGTATGTATAGTATGTTTTTTGTCAGGAAGGGGAGCAGGGACATCTGCAGTCAACAGCTGATAGAGCTGGCATGTATGTGATCGATAGGCTTTCAATTAGTAGCAGCAATACAACACCGTATTTTCCAGCCAGTTCCACTTTCCCAATTTATATATGCTCGTTATGGTGTACCCCTTTTATGTACACTACGATCTGCCTAGTTGTTGTGTGCTCTTGTTATCATGGTTTCGCAATAAACTCTCTGTATAGTATATATTATGAACCTATCATCTGCCAACTATCCTTACTTCTGGAGCCATTTTTTGTGTACTTGTGCCAGATTATATTAATGCATGCACCATATTACAGCACACATGGGCTCTCTCATCAGAATCCAGTGATAGCACACAAGGGTTTACAGGGAGCCCCTATATTAGAATACCCTCTGCATTACAAAGATAATCTCACTACTATTTATGTTTTCATGCTTCTCAGATATTATACGAAATCACAGTGAATATCAGAATCCGTGCATCAGAAGAATATTATGGAGCACTGCAATGACTTATAAAATTGGCACCAAGGCATTGAGTGCCATTCTGGATGCAATGAAACTCATACGCTCCTCACCTACAGATTCTTGTTCAGAATATGATCCTAATGACTATTCTGACCTCGAGGAGTCAGAGGCAGATGGTCTGTCCTGTTCACCCATCAAGGTGCCTGATCTAATTTGGCAAGGTTTTATTGATTGCGTGTATCTGGCATAAGGTGTCTTGCATTTCTTCTACTTTGTTGCACCGCCATCTGCATAGTTTACTCATCATATATGTCAAGATGCCATGCCATCCATTATCAATACATATTCCATCTGTTATCATACCATGTTTTTCCACTCAAATGATGTTCTTGTGCATCAGACATAAAGGAAGAGGGTGATTGTTGAACCTTAAGAGCACCATCAATGTCCTTGAAAAACGTGGTGGTGCCGGAGAAATCAGACAGCACCCCACTTATATTGGCTCTACAACCAGTGACACTAAACATAGGACCGACTCCAGCAGACTGTACACATACTTCACTGGCCATAACACTAGCCCCACCACACAGGACCCGCACTCCAGCAAAAGGTATGCCGATTTCAGTTGCCATAGCACCAGCCGTACCATAGAAAAATCTCACTGCAGCAAAAAGTACAGCAAGTCCACCGGTCGAAGACCTATCCCAACTGCAGAGACGGCCAATTCCTGTAGATTGGAACTCCATTCCAGTTATTCCAAGTTTAAAAGACAATGCTTTCAATGTTGTTAGGGACTACGTGCATATATTCCTATCATGGGAAGATTATAGTGAAGACAAACACCATTTTCACATCTTCATGTCCCACTTACGTGTAAGTGTTATTATTCATGGTGATTATTTCTGTTTTCTGCTGATTGAACACATCAATGATTTACATTACATTGTTGTAAGTAGGCGATAGTCAATCTGGATAGTCATGACAAGCAAAGCTTGCTTACGCTTTTCAAGGAAGCATTGCAGTAGTATCGGTGTAACCTAAGGAAATCACACTTTGATGGCAAGTCTATAAACGAATTTCCGGTGAAGTCTCTTGTGCTAAATTTAGAAGACATTGAATGGAAAAACCTTGTTATGCACTGGTCTCGTTCCCAGGATGAGGTACTGTCTATGATATCACATGAAAAATTGAACTTCTACTTTTCCGCATGTTCCTTGCGGATCTCTTTTGCAGGAAATCTGCTCGAAGAAGAATTCTAGTTTGAAAAGGACGACAGGATATCGCAAATATGCTGCCTGCTGCTTTGCTCTTGTTAGTACCTGTTGTCTTGTATCACTGTACTTGCATTCATACCTGGTTTAGTATGTGCAGTAGTATGCATTATAGCTTGCTTATCAATTGTTTTCTCCAAATTATCTGATCTGTATGAATGGTTACATTAGTGTAGAATATATCCAATGCCAATGAAAAAGTTTAGCTATGCATTGTTCTTGTAAGTACCTGATGTCCTTTATCAGTGTACTTATATTGGCAGGTAGTTGTTCATGTACCATCACTTTGTAGCTTATTTTTCTTTGCCCTCCATTTTCTACACATCAGATCTATATTTACTCTTACCATAAGGTTGGATAACACCGATGGTACTGAAGAAGTTTAGCTCTGCATTGCTCTTGGATGTACCTTTTGCCTGTATCCCTGTACTTACATTTATAGCTACTTGGTTATGTAGCATCACTCTTCATCTTATCTTAAATGTTCTCCATTTTTTCTTATATTATCACATCTAAATTTACTCTTATCAAAATGTAGAATAAAGGCAATGCTTATGAAGAAGATTATGTGGTAAACTTCCTGAATTGCCCCCCCATCAGCATGGACAAGGGCTTTGTAGAGACGGTCTTCACCACTAATGTAAGTTTGTCCTTCTCAAGCCTTCAAACTTTGTTGTGTATATTTGGTTAGGCATGACTACAACAGTTGTTTATTTTTGGTGTTTGCATCCAATTGCATGTTTAAAGTTTATTATGTAGTTCATAAACAAAAGTTTGTCCTTCTCAATTTAAGTTTTCTGCTCTACAACCAAGTTCCTTCTTCATACCATGTAAATTAAACTATACAGAGCAAGTGATGTTCTTTTGCACTGCATGTATGCTTCTGTTCTTGATCCGTAATCCAGTGGTGTGGTGAACCTACCCACTATAGCACAATGTCATATTCTGCAATGTCTTAACTATGAACAATGTCATATCATTCTACTATTATTTAAACCGTCTCTTTATTTGCCAATCTAAAATGGGATAAATTGACGGCACACTAACCATTGATACTTATGAGTTCTTGATCTATAACCCAGTGGTGTCGTGAAGCTGCCAAGTCCTTCACAATGTCATTTCCTGCCATGTCTTAACCTGAACAATACCATATTGTGTTAATGCTATTTCAAACTGTGTCACTTTATTTACCAATAAGAAATGTGATGAATTATCAGCATTGATACTTATATGTGCAAAACCTGCCATCTGTGTGCTTGTTTCTCTTTCAGAGTGAGGAGGATATAAGCATCAAACAAGTGCAGTCTCATCAGCTTGCTCAGCTGCTTGCGCTGCAGCTCCCGAGCAGGGCTAACCTTTATTGAACTCTATTGAAGTGCTGTCGATTTTGTATATTATTTTGTCGGCGTATTTATTTGCACTGGTGGCAATCTTTGATGCCCAGAGTATGTAATATGATGTCTACTTGTGCTTTATTATCATAGTGGCGAACTTTGATGCCCAGCGGATGTAATATGTCGTAATTTCTTCATTGTGTAGTCTAGGTTTTTTTATTCACGATGCTGCAGTTATTTTACTGTACATATATCATGTCTTCGCTCCATGAAAAGTAATCTGGCCAAACCGTAAAATTACGGTACATAATCGGGCCATCATGCAAATCACTATGTATGGGCCGCATCATCGGCCCAGTCATCTGGTCCATTAACAGGCCTAAATGTCAACTAGCCCACTAGTAGTATCGGGCCTTTAATAGGCTGAGTAAACCGCCAGCCCTATTATCACAAAAAAAATCAATGTGCTTTTAGTAGGCTGAAAAGTAGGCTGGACTTGAAACGTGCCGAACAGCTCACAGGCCGACAGCAGGCCAAAATAGCCCCCTTCCCATGATTGTGCCAATCACATTACGGGTCGTTAAGAGGCCAAAATTGTCCCAGTACTTGTTTGGCCCAATCAGATTATCGGTTGTGAGCAGGCCAGATGCAAAACAGGCCATAGTTAGGCCCAACTATTGTAACATCCCAAATTTTCAATTTGGAATGTTATACATAGGTCATTCATGCATATCATATTTTATTGCATTTCGTTTTGTGACCCTCGAGATCCTAAGCAACTCAAGGACCCTCGGAGAGAGTTGGGGATTTTCCCTCGTTCTCAAATTTGAGTTTTATCAAATATTGGAACAAGGATAGCTTTGGTTTTAATTATTTTCTCTCCGAAAATATTTCATATCAAAATATATGAGAGGAGATAATATGACTTCTCCAAAATAAATGAAATATTAGAGGAAAAATATTAAAATCAAATAAGTTATTTTATTTGGGTTTTATCGTTATTTTATTCGAATTAGGAAAAATATGTGTTTTTCAAAAATTGCATTAGAGGCCCAAATAAATGTTCACCTTGTCCGGCGTATTTTTAGAGGACGGGGAAAATTTATTTCAGGATTTTTGGAGTCCGTTTAGTATTTCTTTTCTTTGTTTTTCTGCGTGGAATTATTTAAAAAAAGTTACCGCCTTACCGGGCCGTGTCCGCCTGGGACACCGACCCGGCCGGCCCTTTAAGAGGCGAGGCCTCGAGCCGCCGCCAGCCCCAGCCCGCCCGCGGGCCCCACCAAACCCTAAGTCGCCGCCGCCACTCGCCGCCGCTGCCGCGTCGCCAGAGCCGCCGTCCGCCGTTGCCGATATCCACCGAGCCGCCGCCGTTGACTTTCGTCCGATCGGTATTTCTTTAGAAACCCTAGACCGTTTTTTTTATTAGATCGGTTTTTTTTCGTTTTTTTTCTTCGGTTCGGATAAGTTGCGGACATTCGTCCGTACTTTCATTTTAACGAACGTCGTTCACCCGTTAGTCACCGACAGCGAACGTTCGTTCGTTAGCCTGTTCGTGTAACGCCCACGATGCGGTTATATCTTCCACGTGTCGAAGCATGACTTAAAGGCATAACCGCATTGTAAGCAATGTCGCAAGTGAGGTAATCTTCACACAACCCATGTAATACATAAGGGAAAGAGATACATAGTTGGATTACAATCGCCACTTCACACAATACATGAATAAAGCATTACATCATCTAGATACAATCAAGGTCCGACCACGGAACCAAAATAAAAGAAGACTACCAAAATGCTACACAGATCCCCGATCGACCCCAACTGGGCTCCACTACTGGTCAACTAGAACGAAACAACACAAAGGACAAGATCTTCATCGAGCTCCTCCTTGAGCTCGGTTGCGTCACCTGCACGGTATAATCGACACCTGCAAGCTGGTTTTGGAAGTATCTTTGAGTCACGGGGACTCAGCAATCTCACACCCTCGCGATCAAGACTATTTAAGCTTATAAGAAAGGCAAAGGTATGATGGTGGAGCTGCAGCAAGCGACTAGCATATTTGGTGGCTAACATACGCAAAAGAGAGCGAGAAGAGAAGGCAAAGGCATGGTCGAACAACTATGATCAAGAAGTGATCCTAGAACAACCTACGTCAAGCATTACTCCAACATCGTGTTCACTTCCCGGACTCCGCCGGAAAGAGACCATCACGGTTACACACATGGTTGATGTATTTTAAATTAAGATCAACTTCAGGTTTTCTACAACCGGACATTAACAAATTCCCATCTGCCCATAAACGCGGGCACGACATTCGAAAGTTCAAATCCCTGTAGGGGAGTCCCAACTTAGCCCATCACATGCTCTCATGGTCAACGAAGGATATTCCTTCTCCAAAGACAATCCGATCAGACTCGGCATCCCGGTTACAAGACATCCTCGACAATGGTAAAACAAGTCCAGCAAAGCCACCCGAATGTGCCGACAAATCCCGATAGGAGCTGCACATATCTCGTTCTCAGGGCACACCGGATTGTCCAAGGTTCCGGTAGGCCAACCCAGAGTTGCCCCTGGTGGCCACCGGCAGCTGACAGGTTGGACCAACACTTAGAGGAGCACTGGCCCGGGGGGTTTAAATAAAGATGACCCTTGAGTCTGAAGAACCCAAGGGAAAGAAAAGGCTAGGTGGCGAATGGTAAAACCAATATTGGGCCTTGCTGGAGGTGTTTTATTCAAGGCGAACTGTCAAGGGGTTCCCATTATAACCCAACCGTGTAAGGAACGCAAAATCCGGGAACATAACACTGATATGACGGAAACTAGGGCGGCAAGAGTGGAACAAAACACCAGGCATAAGGCCGAGCCTTCCACCCTTTACCAAGTATATAGATGCATTAATATGAATAAGAGATATTGTGATATCCCAACAAAATATCCATGTTCCAACATGGAACAACTCCAATCTTCACCTGCAACTAACAACGCTATAAGAGGGGCTGAGCAAAGCGGTAACATAGCCAAACAACGGTTTGCTAGGACAAGGTGGGTTAGAGGCTTGGCTTAACAATATGGGAGGCATGATAAGCAAGTGGTAGGTATCGCAGCATAGGCATAGCAAAAGAGCGAGCAACTAGCAAGCAAAGATAGAAGTGATTTCGAGGGTATGGTCATCTTGCCTGAGATCCCGCAAGGAAGAAGAATGAGTCCATGAAGGAGGCAAACGACGTAGTCGAACGGTTCCTCACAAACGTGACATTATCGGAACCAACCCGAAGAAGCAACACCGGAAAGAAGCACACAACATAGTAAACAACCAACACATGAACATGGCATGATATGCGGGATGCGGTATGCGGTGCATATGCATAATTAGGAAAGGAATGATAGAACATGGCCTCAACATGGAAATCCAAGAGTGCCACTGGAAAGGACAGTTGATTTCGGTCGAAATTGATATAAAGATCACCGGAATCGGATACACGGTTTGGAAATGGCAAGCAAAACAAATATGGCGCCGGACTGCGATAATCACCAAGTGACCATCTAAATGCATCAAGATAAATAAGCTACTACACTCAAACATAGCAACAAAATACATTGCATGGATCCACTCATGATGCTTGACAAAAGATGAACACTGAGATACGGCTAATTAACTCATTAACAGGTTCAAACAAGCATGGCAAAAGTGCAAAAGATAACAGGTTTCAGACTTAGTGAAACTAACAGCATGTCAGGGATTTATCATCAGGATGCAATGTTTAGAGCATTATAACTACATGCTACAGGAACATATCATGGCAAATCAAGGCATGGCATGAAGCTACTCAAAGCATATAACAAAAGTCCCTTAGTGACCATAAGCCAAAAGGGATCAGAAAATACAATTGCAAGCATGCGAACATAGCAAAAACATAAACAGATTCAGACTTAGTGAAAAACTGGAGCATGGCAAAACAGTTAACAAGTAGGCATGTTCATGAGCTCGATGCACTCACTACGAGGCATTGCATGACAAACTAAGCATACACCCAGCAATTAGACATGGCATAGGAGCTAGACATGGAAAGAACAACAACATGGCATGCACGGATCAACAACAACAAGCTTGGCAAAATTGCAAAACATATTAGCAATCTGCCAGGAATATTTTATAGCAAAAGTAGAGTTCGATTGGCTCAAGCTAGCGTGCTCCATAAATGCAAACAAAGACATGGATGGATAGAGCACCACAATATCTACAAAACATCCTTACTAATCATGCTCAAAAGAGGCACGGATCACTAGGAAACAACATGAACATATGGCATAAAAATAATGACAGGGCAAGGACTTAGTGAAATTCTAAGTCCCTGAAATCAGCAACATTGAGTAAGCTAATTTGCATGCTTGTGCTAGTCACCACAAAGATCACAAAAATACATGGCATACACCCCTATAAACATGGCATGGCATACATCAAAACACATGTAGAGCTCAGGATCATAGCATGCACACATTAATCATGGCAAAAATGACAAAAGTGCACTTGCTAAAACAGATCTGAAACTATCATCACATAGCCCTCTTCCAACGGCATTTCGGGCATCAAGATGAGCTCAAAAGATGTACTCATCGAGACAAACATTTTGATATGCTACACGCACGAATCGGAGCTACGATGAGGAAGTTATGGCATGTTAAAGTATGCAAAAATAATAGGGTTAGGAGGGAAAAGTCAACCCCGAGATATTTTCAGATCTGAGATTTGCACGTGGATCGAGGTTGACCGGAGCTTCGCCGGAATGGGTGAACACGGCGGCCGGACTTGGCGCTCTTGCCGGATCCGGCTGGGAGGAGGAAGCCGGAGAGGCCGGCGATGGCGACGGTGACGCCGAGCCACAGAGGCGCGCCGTGGCGCGGGCTCCGGCGAGCATGGACGACGACGGCAGCGAAGACCGGCGCGAGCGGACGAGCTCGCCGGCGGGAGGACTTGGCGGCAGGGCGACGAGGAGCTGGGGATCCGGTGACGGGGCGAGCCTGGTCGGCAGCGGAGGGAGGCGCGCGAGGTGCGGGCGCGTCCGGGCGGCGGCGCTGGCGGTCCGTGCCGGGCGGGCCCCGCCTGGGCTCCGCGGGACGCGGTGGGCACGGTGCAGAAGGAGGCTGAGGTGGCGCGCGCTGAGTGGGTGAACGCGGTGGTGGTGGTGACGTGTCGGGCGCTGATTCGCCGGAGTGAGGTGGCCGGCGGGATGGACGCGTTCGGCGGCGCGTGGAGGAGGAGGTTAGGGTTTCATCTGCGCGAGACCTTCGGAGGGAGACACATATTTATAGGTAGAGGGAGCTAGGAGAGTCCCAATGAGGTGCGGTTTTTGGCCACACGATCGTGATCGAACGACCGAGATGATGGAGGGGGTTTTGGTGGGTTTTGGGCCACTTTGGAGAGGTGTTGGGCTGCAACACACACGAGGCCTTTTCGGTCCCTCGGTTAACCGTTGGAGTATCAAACGAAGTCGAAATGGTACGAAACTTGACAGGCGGTCTACCGGTTGTAAACCAAGGCCGCATGACAAGTCTCGGTACAATCTGAAAACGTTTAACACTCACACACGAAAAGAGGTAGAAAAGGACACTGGAGGACATAGGAGCGCCGGAATGCAAAACGGACAACGGGGAAAATGCTCGGATGCATGAAACGAACACGTATGCAAATGCAATGCACAAGATGACATGATATGAGATGCATGACACGCAAGCACATGACAAGGCAACACAGCGAATAACTGGAAGACACCTGGCACATCGGTCTCGGGGCGTTACAACACTCCACCACTATGAGAGGATCTCGTCCCGAGATCTAGGATGGCACCGGAGGGAAAACGGAAGAGAAGAGGTAACACTAAGTTGCTTCTTTGACAAACGAGTGAAACCAAAGAACCTTGAGAGGTTGATCAAAATGAAAGAAAGAAAGCGACGGAGATAAACAAAGTTGAAAGCACTCCATTAGGAAAAAGGATTAAGGAAGACCAAATTCGGGCAGCACTCCGGCTGAAAAGAGATGCAAGACTTGATAAGGCGAAAATAACTCGAGCAGATAGCACAATACTCCGGTTAAATGGATAAACGAAGGACACACGATCTTCACAATTCAAGATGATGAGTGAAGAGAGCAACATCACAACGTCTCCGGAAGAGAGAATAGAAGATGGATCATTGAAATAAAAGAATGGAGAAGAAAATGCCAACTCCTGTCACAAAAGGGCTTGAAAAGGTATCCTTAGGAGAAGGGTCGAACGGAGTTGTTGGACTAACAAAAACGAAAAGGATAAGCTTGTTGTGGGCTTATGGAAAACATCTCAAAACTATGAGGTGAAATTCTGCCACTGACGAAAAATAATAGATTGGATTGATATCAACAAGGAGACGAGAAACTTATTTCACCGGAGGATAAATGAAGAATTTGGATCATTTATAAGCACCATAATTAGCAACAATCCTTAGGGAAAGTTTTAGGTGAAATATAACCCAAGATAATTCCAATGAAGAGATTGATGGATTTAAAATGCCTCATTCTTAACAATGTGTGAATCATGAAACATGAACTCAAATTATCAAGAATGACATAATACCACCTCCAATGATACGGTAGAAAGAATTGCACTCCGGATTACAATATGAAGAAAGCTTGAGCTCCTTTGAAAAGAATCTCAATGAACACTCTGAGAAGGAATTAAATCCTTGATGAACCATCTTGTAGAGCCTTCATGAGAACTTCGGTAATAAAAGAAATGATCAATCGAAAATGAAAGAGAAGTTGAAAACACAAGGTGAAGACTTGCAATGATTAGATGGATCTTCATGACAAGAAATTTGAGAGAGCTTGGAACTCTAGGAAAAGAAAAGATAAAGCATTTCGAACCGAGAATGTGATATGAAGAACCTCCAGAATAAGGAATTGAATTCACTCGATGAAACAAGAATAAGAATTACATTATGCCTATCCTTCACCAATTAAATTGATGACAATCAACGGATTTGGCATACTACTTATTCTCGTAGAAAGGGTTAAGATAGATATGGTGCAAACTTGAGAAGGTCTTCAGCGAACCACTAGTAGGATTTAGAAACAACGAATGAATTGATATGATAACGAAGGAAGAGAAATCTTGAATGAAATACCGTAAGAATTGAACATGAAAGTAGCAAAAGCACAATTCACCGGGAAGAATTGGAAAACGAATGAAGATACCTGAGGGAATTTAGATACATGAGAACGAAGAGATCATGAACTGACTAGAGGATATTTGAATGATGCACCGGTAAGATTTAGAGAAAGAGAGCTGAAAGCTGAGAATGAGTACTTCTGAGGTGATGGGCTCTGGAGAATCAAACTGAAAAGACTCCTGAATTGCTCCGGATGGGTGAAAAGAATTCTCACAATCAAAAACAATTATGAGAGGATGGTGTCAAGCTAGAACCATGAATCTTGAAGAGAATCGAGCAAGATTTAGAGGAAAAAATCTTCTTCGTCTTCAAAATCCGAGAATGACGACAAGAAACACCACCATGAATTATTTAGACACTCCGGAAGAATCAAAAGCGAACAGGTTGAGCCAACTATGAAAAGAATTTGAAAGATCTTGGAGAAAGACATTTGATTGATGATAAATCATTCTTACATCAATCTTCGAAAAGAAATTTGAGGATAGCTCTGAGAAAATAAGAAGAGTCAGGTAAGATCCTGGGAAAAGACCCGTGGGTTAGGGCCCACTCAAAAGAAACACCGTTGAACTATTTAAAGAGAGAGATTGCACCGGTTGAATTAAATGGCTTGAATGAGATAACAATCTCTAAGAGCTTGAATCAAAGCAGAGTGGAAACACGAATCTTCGAGGTATCTTGAGCACTCCGGAACAATAGAATAGCGAGCGAGTGCAAGATTAAGAGGTGCACCGACATGAGAAGGTATTTGAAACGAGGAAAAAGGATATGGTCAACAAAGTTTGGCTTGAATCCACCGGAGAAGAAAATAATGACGAATGATGAACTTCAAACTTCCTTAGAATCTTCATGAGAATCACCGGATGCGAACACTGAAAGAAAAGAATGAAGATACTTCCATCGATAAAATGGATACTTGATTAAGGAATCTGAGTCCTTAAAGAAACAAGGGTGGGAGGGAGGGACAACAAAGACAACTTGGGATGGATGAAACAACACCGTTGAGAAGACTTCGGTTGATCTTGCGGATGTTGAAAAAAGATTGAATCCACTAGAAGAGAAGCACACCGGTTGAAAAGAAATTGAAATGACAAACTCGACGGTCGAGAAGGATTAGTATGCACATAGGAACATGAGAACACCGCTTAGGAAAGGTATGGAATCAACACTTGACATTGAAGCAATTCGAATACCACAACTGAAAAAAAACAAACGATTGCCTTGCAAAATAAGCCGGAACAAACATACGATAGAGATTTCGTCCGAAGTTTTCGTGGTGGGGCCTACACGGGCTCGGTCGTACAGCACCATCATGTACAAGGCAGTGCACATGACATACGAAGCGTCCCCAAGTCGGCATAGCAAAGGACTCTTTAAGACACAACGAGACCACTGTAAAACCAACCATGGATAGGCGGGCCACTAGACGTCGAACCCCAATTTCATATCATACATCTGTCGGAAAGATATCCTAGGAGCTACTTGAATTCCCACTTATAAACTCCCGAAATTTTCTAGTTATGCAATCAGGTGTTGGGGATACAAGGGAAGCATAATATCTCACCCAAACTAGCAAATCCTACATCCAGCTGTATCCATCCTTCAACACATAACCAAGAAACCTTCGGAAATCATTTACCTCAACCTTTGAAAAGCATCCGTTATACGAGTTATGGCAATACTCCCGAAATCCCGCCCCAGTACTGGGTGGCGTCGAGGTTATCTCACCAACAACTGCATAAAAGAGATTTTCGATGTCGGGAAACTCAGGTATTCCAGAACAGCAACGATAAAATTGTGACGACAACACCTCGGAGCTCAACTCCCCGGGACACTGCCACAACCCCTAAATGTCAGGAGGCACCAAGAAGAATGTTCTCGTCACAAAACCATCGGAACGATTCCAAGATACCCGCGTGATCCCTAAAAAAAATTAGTGAAACTTGAGAAGAGAAGAGTCAAAACTCTACGTCAGGATGCCTCACCAGAGCGACGAAGGGACTGAGGAGTAAAAAGAATTCCTAACTCTCCGATATATATAATCCTAAATGACTCAACATTTTTCTAGACTCAACAACACCAGCGATTCGATCAAGCGGGGGGCTCCTAAAGTCGGGGAAGGCTCTGATTACCAACTTGTAACGCCCATAATGCGGCTATATCTCCCACGTGTCGAAGCACGACTTAGAGGCATAACCGCATTGTAAGCAATGTCGCAAGTGAGGTAATCTTCACACAACCCATGTAATACATAAGGGAAAGAGATACATAGTTGGCTTACAATCGCCACTTCACACAATACATGAATAGAGCATTAAATCATCCAGATACAATAAAGGTCCAACTACGGAACCAAAATAAAGGAAGACTACCCCAAATGCTACATAGATCCCCGATCGACCCCAACTGGGCTCCACTACTGATCAACTAGAACGAAACAACACAAAGGACAAGATCTGCATCGAGCTCCTCCTTGAGCTCGGTTGCGTCACCTGCACGGTATCATCGGCACCTGTAAGCTGGTTTTGGAAGTATCTGTGAGTCACGGGGACTCAGCAATCTCACACCCTCGCAATCAAGACTATTTAAGCTTATACGAAAGGCAAAGGTATGATGGTGGAGCTGCAGCAAGCGACTAGCATATTTGGTTGCTAACATACGCAAAAGAGAGCGAGAAGAGAAGGCAAAGGCACGGTCGAACAACTATGATCAAGAAGTGATCCTAGAACAACCTACGTCAAGCATTACTCCAACACCGTGTTCACTTCCCGGACTCCGCCGGAAAGAGACCATCACGGTTACACACGCGGTTGATGTATTTTAAATTAAGATCAACTTCAGGTTTTCTACAACCAGACATTAACAAATTCCCATCTGCCCATAACCGCGGGCACGGCATTCGAAAGTTCAAATCCCTGCAGGGGAGTCCCAACTTAGCCCATCACAAGCTCTCATGGTCAAAGAAGGATATTCCTTCTCCCAAGACAATCCGATCAGACTCGGCATCCCGGTTACAAGACATCCTCGATAATGGTAAAACAAGTCCAGCAAAGCCACCCGAATGTGCCGACAAATCCCGATAGGAGCTGCACATATCTCGTTCTCAGGGCACACCGGATTGTCCAAGGTTCCGGTAGGCCAACCCAGAGTTGCCCCTAGTGGCCACCGGCAGCTGACAGGTTGGACCAACACTCAGAGGAGCACTGGCCCGGGGGGGTTTAAATAAAGATGACCCTTGAGTCTGCAGAACCCAAGGGAAAGAAAAGGCTAGGTGGGGAATGGTAAAACCAATGTTGGGCCTTGCTGGAGGAGTTTTATTCAAGGCGAACTGTCAAGGTGTTCCCATTATAACCCAACCGTGTAAGGAACGCAAAATCCGGGAACGTAACACCGATATGACGGAAACTAGGGCGGCAAGAGTGGAACAAAACACCAGGCATAAGGCCGAGCCTTCCACCCTTTACCAAGTATATAGATGCATTAATATGAATAAGAGATATTGTGATATCCCTACAAAATATCCATGTTCAAACATGGAACAACTCCAATCTTCACCTGCAACTAACAACGTTATAAGAGGGGCTGAGCAAAGCGGTAACATAGCCAAACAACGATTTGCTAGGACAAGGTGGGTTAGAGGCTTGGCTTAACAATATGGGAGGCATGATAAGCAAGTGGTAGGTATCGCAGCATAGGCATAGCAAAAGAGCGAGCAACTAGCAACCAAAGATAGAAGTGATTTCGAGGGTATGGTCATCTTTCCTGAGATCCCGCAAGGAAGAAGAACGAGCCCATGAAGGAGGCAAACAGACGTAGTCGAAAGGTTCCTCACAAATGCGACGTTGTCGGAACCAACCCGAAGAAGCAACACCAGAAAGAAGCACACAACATAGTAAACAACCAACACATGAACATGGCATGATATGCGGGATGCGGTATGCGGTGCATATGCATGATTAGGAAAGGAATGATAGAACCTGGCCTCAACTTGGAAATCCAAGAGTGCCACTGGAAAGGAAAGTTGATTTCGGTCGAAATCGATATAAAGATCACCAAAATCGGATACACGGTTTGGAAATGGCAAGCAAAACAAATATGGCACCGGTCTGCGATAATCAGCAAGTGGCCATCTAAATGCATCAAGATAAATAAGCTACTGCACTCAAACATAGCAACAAAATACATGGAAGGTATCCACTCATGATGCTTGACAAAAGATGAACACTGAGCTACGGCTAATTCACTCATTAACAGGTTCAAACAAGCATTGCAAAAGTGCAAAAGATAACAGGTTTCAGACTTAGTGAAAGTAACAGCATGTCAGGGATTTATCATCAGGAAGCAATGTTTAGAGCATGATAACTACATGATACAGGAACATATCATGGCAAAGAAAGGCGTGGCATGAAGCTACTCAAAGAATATAACAAAAGTCCCTTAGTGACCATAAGCCAAAAGGGATCAGAAAATACAATTGCAAGCATGCGAACATAGCAAAAACATAAACAGATTCAGACTTAGTGAAAAACTGGAGCATGGCAAAACAGTTAACAAGTAGGCATGTTCACGAGCTCGATGCACTCACTACGAATCAATGCATGACAAACTAAGCATACACCCAGCAAGTAGACATGGCATAGGAGCTAGACATGGCGAGAACAACAACATGGCATGCACGGTCAACAACAACAAGCTTGGCAAAATTGCAAAACATGTTAACAATCTGCCAGGAACATTTTATACCAAAAGTAGAGCTCGATTGGCTCAAGCTAGCGTGCTCCATAAATGCAAAAAAAGACATGGATGGATAGAGCACCACAATATCTACAAAACATCCTTACTGATCATCCTCAAAAGAGGCACGGATCACTAGGAAACAACATGAACATATGGCATAAAAATAATGACAGGGCAAGGACTTAGTAAAATTCTAAGTCCCTGAAATCAGCAACATTGAGTAAGCTACTTTGCATGCTTGTGCTAGTCACCACAAAGATCACAAAAATACATGGCATACACCCCTGTAAAGATGGCATGGCATACATCAAAATACATGTAGATCTCAGGATCATAGCATGCACACATTAATCATGGCAAAAATGACAAAAGTGCACTTGCTGAAACAGATCTGAAACTATCATCACATAGCCCTCTTCCAACAGCATTTCAGGCATCAAGATGAGCTCAAATGAAAATGATGCAATGAGATGAAAAGATGTACTCGTCAAGACGAACATTTTGATATGCTACACGCACGAATCGGAGCTACGATGAGGAAGTTATGGCATGTAGAAGTATGCAAAAATAATAGGGTTAGGAGGGAAAAGTCAACCCCGAGATATTTTCAGATCTGAGATTTGCACGTGGATCAAGGTCGACCAGAGCTTCGCCGGAATGGGTGAACGCGACGGCAGGACTTGGCGCTCTTGCCGGATCCGGCCAGGGGGAAGAAGCCGGAGAGGCCGGCGATGGCGGCGGCGACGCCGAGACGCAGAGGCACGCCATGGCGCGGGCTCCGACAAGCATGGATGACGGCGGCAGCGAAGACCGGTGCGAGCGGACGAGCTCGCCGGCGGGAGGACTTGGCGGCAGGGCGACGAGGAGCTCGGGATCCGGCGACGGGGCGAGCCTGGGCGGCAGCGGAGGGAGGCGCGCAAGGCGCGGGCGCGTCCAGGCGGCGGCGCTGGCGGTCCGAGCTGGGCGGGCCCCGCCTGGGCTCCGCAGGCCGCGGCGGGCACGGTGAAGAGGGAGGCTGAGGTGGCGCGCGCTGAGTGGGTGAACGCGGTGGCGGTGGTGACGTGTCGAGCGCTGATTCGCCAGAGTGAGGTGGCCGGCGGGATGGACGCGTCCGGTGGCGGAGTGGACATGTCCGGCGGCGCGCGGAGGAGGAGGTTAGGGTTTCATCTGCGCGAGAATTTTGGAGGGAGACACATATTTATAGGTAGAGGGAGCTAGGAGAGTCCAAATGAGGTGTGGTTTTCGGCCACGCGATCGTGATCAAACGACCAAGATGATGGAGGGGGTTTAGGTGGGTTTTGGGCCACTTTGGAGAGGTGTTGGGCTGAAACACACACGAGGCCTTTTTGGTCCCTCGGTTAACCGTTGGAGTATCAGACGAAGTCCAAATGGTACGAAACTTGATAGGCGGTCTACCGGTAGTAAACCAAGGCCGCATGAAAAGTCTTGGTCCAATCCGAAAACGTTTAACACTCACACACGAAAAGAGGTAGAAAAGGACACCGGAGGACATAGGAGCGCCGGAATGCAAAACGGACAACGGGGAAAATGCTCGGATGCATAAGACGAACACATATGCAAATGCAATGCACAAGATGACATGATATGAGATGCATGACACGCAAGCACATGACAAGGCAACACAGCGAATAACTGGAAGACACCTGGCACATTGGTCTCAGGGCATTACAGTTCGTTAGTTTTTCTTTTTCCAGGGTTTTTCGCGATTATTTTCGATCGCGATTTCTAACCTGATTTTCGTTTTAGTTTATCTTTTTGCTCGTTTATTGGAATCAGGCGATTCAAGCGCCTAGATCTCCGTCTCGAAGCCCTCTTTCTGTTTAACCAACTTAAACAAGATTTTGGTACTGTAAAATTTGACTTCAGTCCAGATTTGTAATCGGATCTTGTTTCTTTCGCAGTTTGAGTTTCGTTGCTCCGTTTGATTTGATTCTTTTTGCAAACCGGAGTTCTTCAGTTGAACTTTCTGGTTAGATCTTCTTATTTGATATTTACCCGTGCATCATTGCTTGATTGCTTATTTATGATATTGTTTGTTTGCGATAGAACACCCGGAGTGCGAAGCGTGCTACTATGAGTCTTTAGGATTTGCAGATCGTCAGCAAGGCAAGTAACACTTTGATCATACCCCTTTATCACCCAGTTTTTATGCATTAGTTCAACCTTCACACATTGTATGAGTAGGATCTCTTAACATGTGGGTTTGGGAAGTAGATGATGAGGTAGAACCTATTACCTGTTTTATTATCAAACCCTTGGGAGTTACTTCTATGTTAAGCTTATATTGCCATCCTATGCTCGTAGACGTGGATTGGGTTTGAGCGTATCCATGACAGATGTGAGTTGTTAATTCATGGTTCAACTTAAGGTGGCAACTTTAATACACATCTGGGTGGATTGCTTGTGGGCACCTGGAGAATCCAGTGTTGTCCTAGGATATCCCGGAGTACCCGTGTGATCATCCTATGGTCCGCCACCCAGGCTCAAAGGGATCTTAAGACTATTCATGCTAGAAACTTTCGTGTGCAGCCACAAGCCATTATGGGCTCTGGCATAGTTGAGTAAGTTGCGTGAGTTCTTGAATAGGTGGACTAGAAGATGTAGGGGATTTTAGGTGTACCGGTCCACCCGGAGTAGAGAGCAAATGCTTCTGAAAGATTGTGTCTCGGTCATCCATTTCTCAAACACCATGTAGTGCGAGAAATCCAACGGAGGAGACCGAGTCTTGTGGGGAAAAGTGCGCAAACCTCTCCAAAGTGTATAAACTAATCATGGTTAGCCGTGTCCCCGATTATGGACATCTTGAGTATCTGGTTTATGGATTATCATATGGATCTCATCACTCTAAATTAACTTATTGGGTTGATAATTACTTTTAATTGGGATTGTGTTGGAGGAACCTTCTCAATGTTGTTCAACTACCATGATAGTTAAATAAAATATATTCCTTTGTTGTAGGGAAAAATTGGCTTTATGCAAAACATATTACCCATACAGCCTCCACCGGCCATATATGCATGTAGTGATAGCATTTATTCTGTTCATTACTCTCCTGTGTTACATTGCCAGCATATTCCATGTGCTGACCCGTTTTTGGGCTGCAACGTATTATGTTGCAGACTTTTCAGACGAGGAGTAAGGTTCGCTAGGCCGTTGTCATGCACTTAGCTATGCCTTTGGAGTTGATGGACTCACTTTATCTTCCAAGTCTTCCGCTGTTATCGTATTAGATGGCCTTAAGCCATATTTATTGTAATAAGTTCTCTCTTGAGACATTCAATGTAATAAGTGTGTGATTGCCACTCTGTTATAAATCCTTCGAGTATTGTGTGTGTCAGCATTACCGATCCAGGGATGACACTGAAGCACGGAGACTTGACCATTTGAGGTCGGGTCGCTACAACTATATGACGGGATTTTAACAGGCCGAAATGTTAAACGGGCCTTTAACAGGCCGAAACTAATATCAGGCCGTATTACTAAATGGGCCTTTAGGAAACAGAAATCCTAACTGAGCCTCAAGTGGGCCCAAAAGCGCAGCGTCCAGTTGACGGGCCGAATCTGATATGGGCCATAATTTAGCCCAAAGGCTCTTAAAGGGCCGGATCTGATATGGGCCGTAATATGGCCCAGAACGTGATAGGCTATTAACGGGCCGAATATTATATGGGCCCTTATTAGGCCCAGAATGTGGGAGCCTGTTAATGAACCGGATCAAATATGGGCCAGCATTTGGCCCAAAACATGGCAGCCTGTTAACGGGTCGGCTCACTAGTGTCTGCAAAATCTTGTGAGCCTTTAGCTGGGCCGGCCCATTATGGTCTACAAAATCTTGTGGGCCTTTAGTTGGGCCAGCCCATTTAATATTTATGGGCCACTTTTCAGCCGGTCCACGTGTCAACATATCATAGGCGCATCTCGCCCATTGGATGAGTGACATCAGTGCCAACGCGGAGCTGACACATTGTAACACCCCGGTAGTTAAGCTACAGTAACCTCACCCTAATGATGCCATGTCATCACCGTTTTACTAAGCTAATTGTCACATGGTTAAGATTCAAGACAAATTAAAATTCAAATAACAAGTCAAGTTTTTAATTCTTCAAACAATAAAATAAAAATGTTTGTTAGGTTGCCAATATTCACTAATTAATTTTCATGAATAAACCAACATTTTTGGAGATGTTTAGAATGCCCCGGGCAAATAAAACAGTGCCCAAAAAAGCCCCATTAATTCGTTTTCATTTATATAAAATTTAAATGAAATCTTATTGCCTCCAAACTTTTTGTGGCAGTACTAAATAATTCCTAGTATTTGTTTTGACAAGTGGGACTTTTTAAAAAATTCATTCGGTGGCTCAACTTAACACAAAACATTAGCTAATAAAAGAAAGGTGTAAAGAAAATGAAAGAGAGGAAATGGGCACTATGCTCTTACGAGGCCCGACAAACACTGTGCTCATAAAGCCTATTGCTACAGTGCATAAGGCCCAGCCCGTGTTGACCTTTTCCCCAACCTTTGACCAGAGGCAGAGAGGTCATGGCGCGTATGCCGTCCACCCGCCGATTGCCTCGCTGTCGAGCATCCCGCGGCCCTCTGGTGGATAAGGAGACCGTCCCCAACGCCGCTGTCGAATCCTACCCTATACACTTCTTCCCTTCCGCTCTCCTCCCTGATCTGGAGAGGCACCCGTACGCAGCCGTCGACGCCGCCTCGTCGTTGACATGCTCCGGCACCACCCCGTCCCGCTCGAAGGCGCCCAGGAGCTGCGCCTCGACATCCTCTACCTCCAGGACAACACTCACGAGCAGGGATGTACTGTACGGTCGCCATCGAGCTCATCTCCGCGTACATCGTCGCCGTCCGCCGTCGTTTGCCGCTACTCTGGTCCGTTCCCGGCCACCCCAACCACGTCCCCGAGTCCACTGTGAGCTCCTCTGCCCACACCCCTGCTCACCCCCTCGATCCGTCGCTGTTTAGTCGCCCGCACTTTGGCCGCCATGGCCGGAGTTCGAGCTCCCGTGCGTGCCCGCGCTGCTGCTGCTCTGGAACCACTGCTGCCTGCCGCCCCCTGCGCGCGCCATCCGCCCGTGGCCGCGCCCCTACGCCTGCAGGCGGCTGCCGCGCTGCCCGCGGCTCCTCTTTCCGCCGCTCCTACTCCATGTGGCTGCTTGCTGCTGGTCTTTTGCTACTGCTCCTTAGCGCCGCTGCTTCTGTTGCCGCGGTTGCCTGCTGCGTTGCTGCTCCCGCTAGATGCTGCTAGGAACTTGCCGCTGCTACTACTGCCCCTCTTGCCGTTGCTAGCCATTGATTGATTCCACCGCCATAGTTGTTTCTGCTGTTGGTTGAGGCTGCTGGCACATTCAGGCCTCATGTGTCGTGTCTATACATAGCCCTGTGCCTTTGTGCATGGCCGTGTGGTGCCCGGCCTGTTAGTTTAATTTAGTTAGGCTACTAATTAGTGATTAGGTATAGCCAGATGACATGTGGCCCCTGCTGATAATTAAAGGTTAAATAAAAAAATAAGCCTATGACATGCGGGACACACTTCTATTCTTCACATGTTGACTAGTCAACTGTTGACTAGGTCAACCTAGCCACTGGACCCCATTCGCAAGCCACTGTAGCTAAACTGTTGTTGTTTGCACTTAGCCTTTTCTTTTAAAATCGAATTAAAACAAATTCTGAAAATGCAATAAACTTCGATAATTCGTAGAAAGTAAACTATAGCTCGGATGAAAATAATTTGTATATGCAAAACGATCAGAAAAATAAGTTGATTCTGTTTACGCCATCCATATACCTGTCACATGTCTCTAACACAGCGAACATGGAACCTTCCCCTCCGGATCGCCCATCCGATAATTTCCCAGAGCCGGGGAAATATTCCCGGATATTTTCCACTCCATATGTAACGCGTAGCACTACGTTAGGTTGCCCATAGCACAACGTTCATGTATTGCTTTGTGATGCGATTGTTTGCTCCGTTATTTATTGTGTTCCTCCTCCGTTACTTCCTTTCTGGTAGACCCCGCGACCGTTGTCGAACTGGTGATTGACTACTTCATCATCGAGGATTCGTTTCTGTCTGCCGAGCAACCAGGTAAGCCCCCCCATGATCACTAGATATCGCCTACTCTTCTCTCTACTACTTGCATTAGAGTAGTGTAGCATGTTACTGCTTTTGTTAATCCTATCCTGATGCATAGCCTGTCATTGTTGCTACAGTTATTGATACCTTACCTGTAATCCTAAATGCTTAGTATAGGATGCTAGTTATCATCAGTGGCCCTACATTCTTGTATGTCTGCCATACTATACTATCGGGCCATGATCACTCGGGAGGTGATCACGGGTATATACTTATATCCATATTATATGATACTTGTGGTGACTAAAGTCGGGTCGGCTCGTAGAGTACCCGCGAGTGATTCACGGATTGGGTCTGAAAGGACGTTTGTCCCGATGGCCCTTTGAGTGAATCTTTGTGGCGGAGCGAAGGACAGGTTGAGACCGCCTAGGAGAGAGGTGGGCCTGGCTCTGGTCGGCGTTCGTGGTTATTTCAAAATAACACGCTTAACGAGATCTGGGTATTTGATCTGAGTCTGGCCACTGGCCTATACGCACTAACCAACTATGCGGGAACAGTTATGGGCACTCGACGTCGTGGTATCAGCCGAAGCCTTCGTGACATCAGCGACTGAGCGGCGCGCGCCGGGTTGGACTGGAACGCCTGCTCTTGTATAAGGGAGGCTAGGTCTGCTCGCCGGCCGCGTACGCAACGTGCAGGTGTGCAATGGGTGATGTGCCTAGACCCCTGCGCCATAGGATTTAGACCGGCGTGCTGACCTCTCTGTTGTGCCTACGTAGGGCTGCGACATGTTGATCTTCCGAGGCCGGGCATAACCCAGGAAAGTGTGTCCGGACAAATGGGATCGAGCGTGTTGGGAAATGTGGTGCACCCCTGCAGGGAAGTTGATCTATTCGAATAGTCGTGTCCCTCGGTAAAAGGATGACCCGGAGTTGTTGTACCTTGACCTTATGACAACTAGAACCGGATACTTAATAAAACACACCCTTCCAAGTGCCAGATACAAACGGTGATCGCTCTCTCACAGGGCGACGAGGGGAGGATCACCGGGTAGGATTATGCTATGCGATGATACTTGGTTAACTTACCATCTACTCTCTTCTTCTGCTGGAAGATGGAAGTTACCAGAAGCGTAGTCTTCCATAGGACTAGCTATCCCCCTCTTATTCCAGCATTCTGCAGTTTAGTCCACATATGCTACCCCTTTTTCCATTTGATACCAATGCATGCATATGTAGTGTAGCCCCTTGCTTGCGAGTACTTTGGATGAGTACTCACGGTTGCTTTGCTCCCCCTTTTCCTCCCTTTCTATACCCTATTGCTGCGACCAGGCGGTGGAGTCTAGGAGCCAGACGCCACCGTCAACGACGACTCCTACTACACTGGAGGTGCCTACTACTACGTGTAGGCCGCTGACGACGACCAGGAATAGTTTAGGAGGATCCCAGGCAGGAGGCCCGCGCCTCTTTTGATCCGTATCCCAGTTTGTGCTAGCCATCTTATGGCAACTTGTTTAACTTATGTCTGTATTCAGATATTGTTGCTTTCGCTCACTCTTGTGTTTTCGAGCTTATGTATTCGAGCCTTCGAGGCCCCTGGCTTGTAATATAAAGCTTGTATTATTTGTATTCGTGTCTAGAGTTGTGTTGTGATATCTTCCCGTGAGTCCCTGATCTTCGTCGTACACATTTGCATGTATGATTAGTGTACGGTCAAATCGGGGGTGTCACAAGTTGGTATCAGAGCCGACTGCCTGTAGGAATCCCCCTTCCACATTCCTTGGCCGAAGTTGAATATAGTCGATGAAAACTATTTTACTAACATGGATGTGCGGCCCATGGGCCCACATCTCCATTGGGTGGTATTAGGATCTTTTACTCCTCGTCTATACTCTGGGACTCTGATCTCTCTTTTATTTGGGTTAAATGATTTTGCTAACTCTAACTCTAGGTTCTCGTAAATACTTTCTCCCGGAGAGCCCCTCGTTCTGGACGGTCGCTTGCTTCACCAGAAGAGTCAGAAGATACTCTCCGAGGTTTTCCCGAGACCCTTGTGCCCACCGACTTTACGAATTCCCTACCACCGATTTACCCTTATGGATAACTACCTACAATTGCCGTTCACATTCATCCTTAGTTGCTCTTGTTATTACAAGATGCACTGAACTGCTCTCCGTTGTTCCGAAAATCCTTTGAGCTTACTGCCTTGCGGTTCTTTACCACATGAATACCCCTATGGATAATTCCTCGCACTTATCGAGTATTCGTTCATCCCCAGTTGTTCGTATGCTTCATAAGATACTCTGAATTACTATCCGACCTTCTGAGGATCCTTTTCAAACTATTGCTCTGCAAATACTTGTATGCTTACATTATGGATGCTCCCATATGACTAGCAACTAGACCATCGAAGGGGCGCGTTGCCTCGCCCGTCCATTTTTACAATGGATTGGTCGGAATTCCCATCAATATATTAATGTACAGATCACAAAAATTAAATTAACATAAACTGATTCATATATTGCAAAGTCATTAACGGGAAGAGTTTAATCGGTTTGCTGTGCTGCACAAAGGAATACTTGACGCATTGTTGCGCCCATCTATCTGTGGCGAGATTAAGGTCTGCTGAAAGTTCATGTATCGTCGTGTCTTGGATATGAGATCCCAGAAATCTACACATTTATATTCATTAAAATAGTAGAAATAATCTCGTGCTTGAACTAAGTCTTTCCAGACCATTGTGGTAGTACATGAAGCTTTAAAAATCTGAGAAAGATGATACAGGGCCTTACTTATCAATCACATTAGAAATATATTGGGGGGAGAAAAGCATATGAAAATACAACCAAAATGTGGCAATGGAAACACATTTGTATTTGTAAGTTAAGTTACAATTTTCCTTTCAGGAAGATAAATGCATGTTCTTGACCTGGAAACTATTTGGACAAAAGTGGAACCTGATTGGATGTTGTTTCCCTACAAAAGCAATCGAAAGCTAGCCATTAAAATGACAAAGATTGTACAGAAGATATTTGCAAGCACGACAAATGGACCAGAGTACCAAAACAGCAAAACACTCACTTCTGGAACCAGCTAGCTAGTAGCACTATGAAGGATGTATTACTTCAGCATTGGCATCCATAAAAAAACATCCATCTATCTCAGAAAGAAAATCAAACATTTTGCTTCCGAATGAGCTTCAATGAAGGCAACACTATGAATTGATGGAATACATCTAGTTGGTACAACTTACCATTATATGTTAAGACGCATGCAAAATTTTGGCACTAAGGCAGGAAAGCATCATACATTCACCAAGAAAATTGAGGATTCAGTTCTCGCTTGCTCTGATGCGTACATGTATCAAAAGTTCAAAACATCGGCAATGCCCTAATTAAGAATTTCTTGGTAATTTGCTGATAGCAGTATGCAAAGCAATTGACATAATCAAAAGAAGGGGGAGATCTCTACCAGCTCTCCCAAGAATTGAGACAAAACTGAAACTCTTCTGACAGCAATTATGGAACCTAACTACAACAAAATCCTTACAGAACAAACCACATAATTAAACCAGGAAGAACATTGGTGGCCCATAGAGCAGGCAAAGATTATGGTGGATCCATGGCCAACAGGAAGTGGTGTCAGTCCATAGGTGACAGTTGCGATGATGCGGTAGCAAGGTCATTGTTGAGAAGGAAACACATGCCAGTATCTTAACTTCCATAAACCCAATACATAATTGTTATGATAGTTAAGGTCACAAACTAAAGAAGCAAACTATCGTATTGCAACGGCAACATACTGAAAAACACTACATAGAACCAATAAGGTTGATGTAGTATTATCTATGTCATGCAACACGTAATTTGTGAGCATTCTTCAGATAAGCATCTTGATAAGTTCATGTATTTGATCAAGGGCCAGCTCCTTCATGACTAATTTTTTTAAATATATGTAGTATTATGCGATAATTGATGTAAACCTTAAAAGACAAATTTTGTCACTACCTCACAAACCGAATCTGCAGATCATAGAAGAGATTCAGGATATGTTTACCTTTTCATGTCTTATGCCAAGAAGTTCCGAACTATGACTTAATGCTCGACTGCAAATCTTCTGGATGGGTCCTGCCAATTTTATTAACAAAAAGTGTCTCTTTAATCTTCTGGATGGTTAGAATTCAAACTGGAGACACGTGGAACATCTCGCAATACTTCAGTTGACATGTGTAGGTTTGGCTGAGAGGATTCAAACTGAATACGTGAACTGTAATGGTGTTGAGGAGAGGGTCTACCTTACAGTCACTCTTGAATTCGAATCAAGATCAGGAGATGGGATCACATGGGGCATGACAATGACTGCAAGCTATAGCGCCACTGCCTGGAGAAGATGTAGGGTGGTAGCTGAGGGTATGGAAGTCATGAACAGCATCTCTGGTGAGCTGCGAGACGAACTGCTACACGGGAGAGAATTAGAGAAGTAGATGTTGTAGTTGTCACCGGCCACCACCACCCACACTCCTCCCACCTCGTCCTCGCCTCCCCCGTTAGCAAGATCTTCGCCTCACCATGCAGCGTTGTCACCCGCCTATTCCCTTCAGGGTCTCATCTACAAAGGATCTATAAATAAACATGTCAGATGTAGAATAAATTGGAAGTTGCACATGAAGGAACCTGTCTTACAACCATTCGAGCCCCTCGAAGTGACGCATGCCGTGAGCCCCTCCCAACCGAGAGGCCCCAATTGAAACTGGTCAGATGTCTGTACGTGCCTCCGGCTGGCTGCTCGACGTGGTGGATCTGGCGACGGCGCGCCCGAGGACTCCAGATATGGTTTGAAAAATCGGACACATGCTTCAGGGATGTAGTGCGCCATTGATTTGGAGATGGAGCTCGTCGCCGGCTCGAGAAAAAGATGCTCCCTTCTGCGCCTTTAGGGAATACATGAGAAGGAGGACAGCGGCGGGCAAGCATAGACGAAGGCGGTGGCGGCACACCTAGGGCTGGCGAAGGTAGGTCGTGCGCGAGAGTGGGACTATGAGGGAGACGAAAGGAGGAGCGTCGTGTTTTTTTCCTAGAAAACAGGAGCGTCGTGGGGTGTGGCTGCAGGGAAGTAGACTCGCAGAAGCCTGTTAGGCCCAATTTCACACCAGGCGTCCAAAATAGTCACCGGAGCAGCGGCCCAGCAAGGAAACACTAGGTTTTAGCAAACACAACGATTTCAGGAGGGATTAAGAGTAAATCTGACGGCCGGAAATGTCCTAAACTGATGATCCAAAGGCTAAAAATGCTAATAGGCTGACAGGGCTGGAAAGGTGCTCGGTTATAATGTATCTAAATATTCATTAGTATCTTTTGACACCGTCATTTTGATCCTATTGATTCAACATGTGTGCGAATGCACACAATCATCAATCGACCCTTCTAAATTATCTTTCCGGCTCAGACGTCATTCTGAACATGAGCTGGTTCTCAACCAAACTATTTGTCGTCGATTGTGCCTCCGGTCTATTCAACTTATCCATCCTTGGTCAGAGCGTCTGCTTCTGATCCTTCATTTTGGAAATCATAATTCCTTTGTTATCTAAGCATCGAATTATTCAGATGTTCTATAATCTGATGCCCTTGCATTCTTTCTTCCTCTGATTAAGTATCGATACTCACATCAGCTCCGATGTGGATCGCCCGATCCATTGTTGGATTTCATTCGACATCGTCCTTCATATTCAATAACCTTGTGAGCCTTTCCACGGGTATATAATGCCTTTGGTAAATTGTATCCTCTGATTTGGCCAACCATGCTCTGCTTTCGAGCTGGTGATATTTACTATTGAAGCTTGTGTTATATCCATAATGCCTCGATGGGTTGAACCTATGCCTTCCTTAATATGTGTGAACTCGAAAGTTTTCACGAGTCATACTCTTCTGGAGCTTCACCAGATAAAATTTCAACACTACAACTTCTTCGAAGACGAGAAGTGAATGAAAGGTTATGCATTAAAGAAGTGGGAGTCGACCTTGAACTTTGTGTTCATGCCCATGGACCCGATGTGGAACTTATCATGGAAGCTTCTTGCAAAATATCTAATCATTTGGTTAATTCTTTTGGTGTCATTAAATTGGATCCCCTGTAGCTATGGTTCCGACCATGTTGTTCTTCCTTGATCCCATTTCTCGGGCAATTTTAAGCATTTGTCTTCTGCGGATCAATACCTCAGTCCAACCTTTACTTTGATCTACCATCGAGTATTACACTCTGGTATCTCGAGAATATCATGGAACTGCATAACTGGGTTCTTCATCAACTGTTATTTCTCACCGTTTCCAATTTTCCTGGGATCTGGGTTGTCGTCAACCGAGAACATCGAATAGTGAATTGAGTCCGCACTCCGATTCAATAACTCTTAAGTAATTTTCGTTGCTTACGAGTTTAATAATCCTTCAAGTCATCCCAAGCCTGGTCGGTTATATCATTATCGTGCTAAATTTTAACTGTGCTACCTGGTCCTTCTTCCTGGAGAACAAATTTTTGACGATGAGATAACCATACGCCGATCTTTCTCGTCGTATCATTTCGCCTTGAATAGCAAGCTTGATTTTGAGTTTGTGCCGTACCCCTGGTTCCAATAACCTTTCGCTTCATCATTCCGTTGACTTGATGTCGTCGCCGATTGATTACATCTTCATGAAATCTTGCGACAAATGTGTCATGAACATCATCAATATTCTGAGCTCTTCCAAGATATCTATCGAATTCTCGATGAGAAATACCATCCTTTTCCTCGATGATCTGGGTTATCATCGACAACATTATTGCATTCCCTCCAACACAAAACTTGTTCTTGTTTTGTGTTCTACCTTGAGTTCCTTGCTATCTAGCTTGTATTAAGCTCTACCTTGAAGTATTGTTGTCTTTTATGTCAAGAATGTCGTGGGAATTTCACCACACCTTGAGAATTCCTGATACAAGTGATACTTATCACCATCACCATTCTTTCCTTGGTCCCCGTGTTGTTTCTAACCGGAATACCGACAAATGGATTGAGAGGTGTAATTTCAAAACTTATAGCAACCCTATTGCTTGGAGTTAATGGTTGAAAGCTTTATTCTTAGTCTGTTGGCTATTGAATCACCATTCTAAATTTGGTCGTCCTACTTGGTCCATATTTCCAGGTGCATTTTCGTTCAATGTTTAATTTTGGATCTTCTCATCGAACATACCTCATTATATACTTCGGTGTGTCTAATTTCATCACCTTGTTCACTTAATTGTTGAAATCCATATTTTTGGAAACCTTGATGAATTTCCGCTGAGTCCATCAGCCACCTACTCATCCTCTCCATGGTTTACTGATGAACTCTTGTTTCGGAACTCGCTTCCATAGTTCATTTCCCGAGAATCTTATGATGTCTTCTTGTCAATTTGTGTCACCTTTTTCTTCTCGGGCATCCCGAGTCTGAGGTATCCTGACCCCAATCAGATCTGAATCTCGGTCGGATATGATGGTTGGAACATAATTCCAAGAGTTATAACACTGGTCTTTTATGACCCGGTAAGGTGATGTTATGCCTAGCACACTTGGCCGAAGGACCTATTGTTATAGTTCCATTTTAGCAAGGTTAGCCATTCTCCCATGAGGAAATTGTAAAACTTATTCTATAAGTTGTTCCTGATGGATCCTTTGTGTATCCAAAATATGACCCTTACATGATGACCCTGTCAATGCTATCTCGAAACATGTATGTGGTACTCCGATCATCAATAAGAACATTTGAAGCACAATGCTAAATTTTCTTTATCAGTTGTTCAAACAATATTGTATGGGTAATGTCATGAAATTCCTTTCCCCTTACCTAAGTGGTTTTCTACTTTATATCCTGTCATGTATATCATGTGGTGCTTTTCTTTGGGAAATATATACCCTTGATACTCGGGTATAAACGCCTTTTCCTTTCCATTATTTTGTTTAACCTTCCTTGTAATTTGACATATCCGAGCAGTGATAATTCCTTGCTTAGGTAAGCACCTCGATATGCAGCTCTGTCAGTAAGACCCTATTATTACTATTGATGACACTCCGATAACCACCAATGGACTAGAACTTTGCCTACAGGTCCGCCTCGTTTCAACGAGCAGGAAAATGGTTCTCTTCGTCCCTCGCCCTTGGTACCGACGTTGTTGCCAACATAACTGACAGGCTAATTTCTGGAATGCTTTGTTGTCATGACCGTGCAAGATGCCGGCGCCCTTCCAACTTTAACCCACATGGTGGGCCCATAACCCACAGTTCCACAGGATCGAAACCTGACTCTCCCGTACACCCCTGTTTTCAAAGTTATTCTTTGCGCTTGATTTCGTATGCAGTTCACGGGCCACCTTCCTAGTGATCTATTCTGGTATCAGACGCAATACTTATTCTCGTTGCGTTGGACCTCTTTTCACACTTTGTTTCAGACATCGAACGATGGTCTATCCATTTGAAACTTTTATTATTACCTTCTTACTTTCCTCTCGACGTGTTGTATTGGTTAACCTCGAGAGACAATCTTGTGATCATTCATGGGATATCCCCCAGATGATTAACCCTTATAGCATCCTATCGTTATCAAGCTGCCCCTTACCTATTCGTAAGTATGATGAAGACCCTGAAGGAAGGGCGACAACTTCATCCTGATGCAATGAAGCAGAGAATTGAAGACATCAACAAAGGGATCAACTTTGAGAAGAGCAACCAAGAGCAAGAGGACTTGTTAGAATTCCGTAGCCACACCTTTCCCCCTTACTCCACCTCTTAAAATCTCGGGATGATATTTCTTGTAGTGGAGGAGATTTGTAAAACCCCGGTAGTTAAGCTACAGTAACCTCACCCTAATGATGTCATGTCATCATCGTTTTACTAAGCTAATTGTCACCTGGTTAAGATTCAAGACAAATTGAAATTCAAATAACAAGTCAAGTTATTAATTCTTCAAACAATAAAATAAAAATGTTTGTTAGGTTGCAAATATTCACTAATTAATTGTCATGAATAAACCAACATTTTTGGAGATGTTTAGAATGCCCCGGGCAAATAAAATAGTGCCCAAAACAGCCCCATTAATTCGTTTTTATTTATATAAAATTTAAATGAAATCTTATTGACTCCAAACTTTTTGTGGCAGTACTAAATAATTCCTAGTATTTGTTTTGACAAGTGGGACTTTTTACAAAATTCATTCGGTGGCTCAACTTAACACAAAACATTAGCTAATAAAAGAAAGGTGTAAAGAAAATGAAAGAGAGGAAATGGGCACTATGCTCTTACGAGGCCCGACAAACATTGTGCTCATAAAGCCTATTGCTACAGTGCATAAGGCCCAGCCCGTGTTGACCTTTTCCCCAACCTTTCACCAGAAGCAGAGAGGTCATGGCGCGTATGTCGTCCACCCGCCGATTGCCTCGCTGTCGAGCATCCCGCGGCCCTACGGTGGATAAGGAGACCGTCCCCGACGCCGCTATCGAATCCTACCCTATCCACTTCTTCCCTCTCGCTCTCCTCCTGATCTGGAGAGGCACTCGTACGCAGACGTCGACGCCGCCTCGTCGTTGACATGCTCCGGCACCACCTAGTCCCACTCGAAGGCGCCCAGGAGTTGCGCCTCGACGTCCTCTACCTCCACGACAACACTCACGAGCAGGGACGTACTGTACGGTCGCCATCGAGCTCATCTCCGCGTACATCGTCACCGTCCGCCGTCATTTGCCGCTACTCCGGTCCGTTCCCGGCCACCCCGACCACATCCCCAAGTCCACTGTGAGCTCCTCTGCCCACACCCCTGCTCACCCCCTCGATCCATCGCCGTTTAGTCGCCCCACACTTTCGCCGCCATGGCCGGAGTTCGATCTCCCGTGTGTGCCCGCGCTGATGCTGCTCTGGAACCGCTGCTGCCTGCCGCCCCCCACGCGCGCCGAGCCGCCCGTGGCCACGCCCCTGCACCTGCAGCCGGCTGCCACGTGCCCGCGACTCCTCTTGCCGCTGCTCCTACTCCTTGCGGCTGCTTGTTGCTGCTCTTTTGCTACTGCTCCTTAGCGTCGCCGCTTCTGCTGCCGCAGTTGCCTGCTGCGCTGCTGCTCCCGCTAGATGCTACTACGCACTTGCCGCTGCTACTGCTGCCCCTCTTGCCGTTGCTAGCCATCGATTGATTCCACTGCCATAGTTGTTGCTGCTATTGATTGAGGCCGCTGATACGTCTCCGTCATATCTATAATTTTTGATTGTTCCATGCCAATATTATTCAACTTTCGTATACTTTTTGGCAGCTTTTTATATTATTTTTGGGACTAACATATTGATCCAGTGCCCAGTGCCAGTTCCTGTCTATTGCATGTTTTTGGTTTCATAGAATATCCATATTAAACGGAGTCCAAACGGGATAAAAACGGACGGAGCTTATTTTTGGAAAATATGGAAAATTCGGAAGGAAAATCAACGCGAACCAGTGCCCGAGGTGGTCACGAGGCAGGGGCGCCCCCCTAGGGCGCGCCCCTACCCTCGTGAGCCCACCGTAAGGCGGTTGACGCTCTTCTTTTGCCGCAAGAAAGCTAATATTCGAAAAAAATCATGGCGAAGGTTTCAGGCCAATCGGAGTTACGGATCTCCATATATATATATACGAAACGGTGAAACAGAGCCAGAACAGAACGCAGAACTAGAGAGAAACAGAGAGATAGATCCAATCTCGGAGGGGCTCTCGCCCCTCCCATGCCATGGAGGCCAAGGACCAGAGGGGAAACCCTTCTCCCATCTAGGGAGGAGGTCAAGGAAGAAGAGGAAGAAGGGGGCCCCTCTCCCCCTCTCCTCCGGTGGCACCGGAACGCCGCTGTGGCCATCATCATCATCACCGCGATCTTCACCAACACCTTCGCCATCTTCACCAACATCTCCATCACCTTCCCCCCTCCATCTATAGCGGTCCACTCTCCCACAACCTGCTGTACCCTATACTTGAACATGGTGCTTTATGCTTCATATTATTATCCAATGATGTGTTGCCATCCTATGATGTCTGAGTAGATTTTCGTTGTCCTATTGGTGGTTGATGAATTGCTATGATTGATTTAATTTGCTTGTGGTTATGTTGGTGTTCTTTGGTACCCATCATATGAGCGCGCGCGTGGATCACACCATAGGGTTAGTTGTATGTTGATAGGACTATGTATTGGAGGGCAAGAGTGACAGAAGCTTCAACCTAGCATAGAAATTGATGCGTACGGGATTGAAGGGGGGCCAATATATCTTAATACTATGGTTGTGTTTTACCTTAATGAACGTTAGTAGTTGCGGACGCTTGCTAATAGTTCCAATCATAAATGCATAGAATTCCAAGTCAGGGATGACATAATACTTGCTATCGGTCTAGTAAAGTAGTCAATTGCTTAAGGGACAATTTCGCAACTCCTACCACCACTTTTCCACACTCGCTATATTTACTTTAGTTGCTTCTTTACCTTAACAGCCCCTAGTTTTATTTTCGTGCTCTTTACTTTCTTGCAAGCCTTTTCGAAAACACCTACAAAGTACTTCTAGTTTCATACTTGTTCTAGGTAAAGCGAACGTCAAGCATGCATAGAGTTGTATTGGTGGTCGATAGAACTTGAGGGAATATTTGTTCTACCTTTAGCTCCTCGTTGGGTTCGACACTCTTACTTATCGAAAACTGTTGCGATCCCCTATACTTGTGGGTTATCAAGAGCCGCTGGCACATTCAGGCCTCATGTGCCGTGTGTAGCCATGGCCCTGTGCCTTTGTGCATGGCCGTGTGGTGGCCGGCCTGTTAGTTTAGTTAAGTTGGACTACTAATTAGTGATTAGGTATAGCCAGATGACATGTGGCCCTACTAATAATTAAAGGTTAAATCAAAAAAATAAGCCTATGACATGCGGGACCCACTTCTATTCTTCACATGTTGACCAGTCAACTGTTGACTGGGTCAACCTAGCCACTGGACCCCATTTGCAAGCCACTGTAGCTAAACTGCTGTTGTTTGCACTTAGCCTTTCCTTTTAAAATCGAATTAAAACAAATTCTGAAAATGCAATACACTTCGATAATTCGTAGAAAGTAAACTATAGCTCGGATGAAAATAATTTATATCTGCAAAACGATCAGAAAAATGAGTTGATTCCGTTTACGCCATCCATATACCTGTCACATGTCTCTAACACAGTGAACATGGAATCTTCCTCTCTGGATCGCCCATCCGATAATTGCCCAGAGCCGGGGAAATATTCCCGGATATTTTCCGCTCCATATGTAACACGTAGCACTGCATTAGGTTGTCCATAGCACAACGTTCATGTATTTCTTTGTGATGTGATTGTTTGCTCAGTTATTTATTGTGTTCCTCCTCGTTACTTTCTTTCCGGTAGACCCCGAGACCATTGTCGAACCGGTGATTGACTACTTCATGTCAAGGATTCATTTCTATCTGCCGAGCAACCAGGCAAGCCCTCCCCCCTTGATCACCAGATATCGCCTACTCTTCTCTCTACTACTTGCATTAGAGTAGTGTAGCATGTTACTGCTTTCCGTTAATCCTATCCAGATTCATAGCCTGTCATTGTTGCTACAGTTATTGATACCTTACCTGTAATCCTAAATGCTTTGTATAGGATGCTAGTTATCATCAGTGGCCCTACATTCTTGTCTATCTGCCATGCCATACTATCGGGCCGTGATCACTCCAGAGGTGATCATGGGTATATACTTATATCCATATCATATGATACTTGTGGTGACTAAAGTCGGGTCGGCTTGTAGAGTACCCGCGAGTGAATCACGGATTGAGTCCGAAAGGACGTTTGTCCCGATGGCCCCTTGAGTGAATCTTTGTGGCGGAGCGACAAGGCAGGTTGAGACCGCCTAGGAGAGAGGTGGGCCTGGCTCTGGTCGGCGTTCGTGGTTATTTCAAAATAACACGCTTAACGAGATCTGGGTATTTGATCTGAGTCTGGCCACTGGCCTATACGCACTAACCAACTATGCGGGAACAGTTATGGGCACTCGACGTCGTGGTATCAGCCGAAGTCTTCGTGACGTCAGCGACTAAGCGGCGCGTGCTGGGTTGGACTAGAATGCCTGCTCTTGTATAAGGGAGGCTAGGTCTGCTCGCCGGCCGCGTACGCAACATGCAGGTGTGCAATGGGCGATGGGCCCAGACCCCTGCGCCATAGGATTTAGACCGGCGTGCTGACCTCTCTGTTGTGCCTAGGTAGGGCTGCGGCGTGTTGATCTTCCGAGGCCAGGCATGACCCAGGAAAGTGTGTCCGGACAAAGGGGATCGAGCGTGTTGGGAAATGTGGTGCACCGCTGCAGGGAAGTTGATCTATTCGAATAGCCGTGTCCCTCGGTAATAGGACGACCCAGAGTTGTACCTTGACCTTATGACAACTAGAACCGGATACTTAATAAAACACACCCTTCCAAGTGCCAGATACAACTGGTGATCGCTCTCTCACAGGGCGACGAGGGGAGGATCACCGGGTAGGATTATGCTATGCGATGATACTTGGTTAACTTACCATCTACTCTCTTCTGCTGCTGTAAGATGGAGGTTACCAGAAGCGTAGTCTTTGACAGGATTAGCTATCCCCCTCTTATTCCGGCGTTCTGCAGTTCAGTCCACATATGCTACCCCTTTTCCATTTGATACCAATGCATGCATGTGTAGTGTAGCTCCTTGCTTGTGAGTACTTTGGATGAGTACTCACGGTTGCTTTGCTCCCCCTTTTCCCCCCTTTCTATACCCGATTGCTGCGACCAGGCGATGGAGTCCAGGAACCAGACTCCACCGTCGACGACGACTCCTACTACACTGGAGGTGCCTACTACTACGTGCATGCCGTTGACGACGACCAGGAGTAGTTTAGGAGGATCCCAGGCAGGAGGCACGCGCCTCTTTTGATCTGTATCCCAGTTTGTGCTAGCCATCTTATGGCAACTTGTTTAACTTATGTCTGTACTCAGATATTGTTGCTTCCGCTGACTCTTGTGTTTTCGAGCTTATGTATTCGAGCCTTCGAGGCCCCTGGCTTTTAATATAAAGCTTCTATTATTTTTATTTGTGTCTAGAGTTGTGTTGTGATATTTTCCCGTGAGTCCCTGATCTTGGTCATACACATTTGCGTGTATGATTAGTGTACGGTCAAATCGGGGGCGTCACACACATGGTTCCGTCGGACAATGAGAATTTTACATGTGGAAAATCGCCATTGGTCGTGGCTGATAGAGGGTTATCGAATCCAAAACCAGACCCGGTAGCTTAAGGGCGACCTGTTACGGTGGATGCCGCGTGTCGGTTACCCTTCACGAAAGCACTTCGATGATGTGACATTTATTATAATGGAAGTGGACACTATCGTGATGATAATTTTGGTAATGCTTTTGAACACTTCTACGACAGTACAGGTATGACTATCTTGATTCTGTCATAAAATCGTCATGGATGTACATGCATGACAGAAAATGTGACCTATTGTGACAAACACGTATCATCATGGAAGTGTATTTTTTTGTAGTGCAGTTGCTAGGAATACTATATAATACTTTCATCGGGAACAATATAGTAAAACTAATTCCAGTTCCAGGCCAAAGTATTGCATGGACTGCAAGGTGAGTGCCCATGTCTTAGAGCATCTCCACTCGTTCAGCCCCCAGGGACTCGAAATATCGGCTCTTGGGGACGAACCGGCGGAAATTTTTGCGTGGGGGTCTCGGGTTCCCAGTCGCCACCCCAAGATGGCCCAAGAGGTCATTTTTTTCAAATACGAATTCGGCTAGATTTGGGCGAATTTCAATGAAATTCAGGCGGTTTTCGTTGATATTTGTACAAAAAATAAAGACATAAAAAACTTAGGAAAAAACTACGCCGCTACCGCCGCCCCGAGCCTATTGCATGCCGAGGATCTTGTAGAAGGCGGTGTCGCCGTCGTCGTCATCGTCTTGCACGCCGACGCCGTCCTTGCTGCAGCTCTGTCCTGGGTCGCCCTGGTGGACGGGGTTGGCTGGCGGCGGCGCCTCCTCGTCGCTGTCCTCAAGGACGAAGACGCCGCCCTCGTCGCGGCCGTGGTGATGAGCGGCGATCTCCTCGAGGGCGTGGCGCTGGCGCTCCATCTCCTCCCAGACATAGTCATCTCGCGCCCATTTGAGGCCCCTCTCGAGGTCGACGTCCATGTTGACGTGCTCCTTCTTCATGATGACAGGCGGCTTTACCGGCTCCTTCGGCCTGACGAGGCGAAGATGGCCACGGGGAGGAGGGGAAGGCTGGTGGCGCCCCTCGTTTATGATGAGGCCCCCGCTGCGGCTGCGCTGATGATGACCCACAAGTATAGGGGATCAATCGTAGTCCTTTCCATAAGTAAGAGTGTCGAACCCAACGAGGAGCAGTAGGAAATGACAAGTGGTTTTCAGCAAGGTATTCTCTGCAAACACTAAAATTATAAGTAACGAGTAGATTGATAGCAAGATAATTTGTAACGAGCAAGTAACAATAGTAGTAACAAAAGTGCAGCAAGGTAGCCCAATCTTTTTGAGGCAAAGTACAGGCCAAAACGGTCTCCTATGATAAGCAAAGCATTCTTGAGGGTACACGGGAATTTCATCTAGTCACTTTCATCATGTTGGTTTGGTTTGTGTTTGCTACTTTGATAATTTGATATGTGGGTGGACCGGTGCTTAGGTGATGTTCTTACTTGAACAAGCCTCCTACTTATGATTAACTGTAATGCCCCAAGACCGGAGCTTCAGATACCTTCCTTGGGTTCCGAGTTTCGTTGGTGTTTTGTTTGGTTCGTTGCATTCATCATTGCATCATGTGCATTGCATCATGTCATCATGCAACCCGTTTTAAAAACTCCACTAAATTAAATGGCATGGATCTCCGATTCCATTTAAATCGAGGGCATTACAAGTTGGTATCAGAGCCTTCCCCGACCTTAGGAGCCCCATTATTTGATCGAATTAGCAGACGAGTTGAGTCTAGAAAATGTTTTGAGTCATTTAGGAATTATATATCGGAGAGTTTAGGAATTCTTTTTACTCCCCAGTCCCTTCATCGCTCTGGTAAGGCATCCTGGCGTAGAGTTTTGACTCTTCTCTTCTCAAATTTCACTAAAAGAAATTTAGGATCACGCGGGTATCTTGGAATCGTTCCGATGGTTTTGTGACGAGAACATTGTTCTTGGTGCCTCCTGACATTTAGGGGTTGTGGCAGTGTCCCGGGGAGTTGAGCTCCGAGGTTTTGTCGTCACAATTTTATCGTTGCAGTTCTGGAATACCTGAGTTTAGTTTCGCCGACATCGAAAATCTCTTTTATGCAGTTGTTGGTGAGATAACCTCTACGCCACCCAGGGGCGGGAGTTCGGGAGTATTGCCATAACTTGTATAACGGATGCTTTTCGAAGGTTGAGGTAGATGATTTCCGAAGGTTTCTTGGTTATGTGTTGAAGGATGGATACAGCTGGATGTAGGATTTGTTAGTTTTGGGTGAGATATTATGCTTCCCCTGTATCCCCAACACCTGATTGCATAACCGGAAAGTTTCGGGAGTTTATAAGTGGGAATTCAATTAGCTCTTAGGATATCTTTTCGACAGATGTATGATATGAAATTGGGGTTCGACGTCTAGTGGTCCGCCTATCCACGGTTGGTTTTACAGTGGTCTCGTTGTGTCTTAAACAGTCCTTGGCTATGCTGACTCGGGGACGCTTCGTATGTCATGTGCACTGCCTTGTACATGATGGTACTGTACGATCGAGCCCGTGTAGGCCCCACCACGAAAACTTCGGACGAAATCTCTATTATATGTTTGTTCCGGCTTATTCTGCAAGCCAATCCTTTGTTTTGTTTTGAGTTGTGGTATTCGAGTTGCTTCGATGTCAAGTGTTGATTCCATACCTTCCCCAGATGGTGTTCTCATACTCCGATGTGGATACTAATCCTTCTCGATCATCGAGATTGTCTTGCCAATCCTTTTCAACCGGTGTGCTTCTCTTCAAGCGGATCCGTCCATTTTCAACATCCGCAAAGATCAAATCTCAGTTTTTCATCAACGTTGTTTGTTCCATCCATTCCCTAGTTGTCTTTGTTTTTCCCACCCTCCCACCCTTGTTTTTCTATAAGGACTAAGATGTCTTAATCAAGTATCCTTTTATTCATATGAAGTCTCTCTATTCTTTTTCGTCAATGTTCGTATCCGGTGATTCTCATGAAGATGCTAACGGAGCTTCTAGTTCATCATTCTTCGTTCTCTTTTATCCGATGAATTCAATTCAAGCTTTGCCAATTATATCATTTCCTCATTGCAAATACCTTCTCATGTCGGTGCACCTCATATTCAGTCATTTCTCGCTATTCAATTGTTCCGGAATGTTCAAGATATCTCGAAGATTCGTGTTTCCACTCTACATTCGTTCAAGCTCTTTCGAGGATGTTATCTCATTCAAGCCATTTAATTCAACCGGTCCAACCTCTATTTTAAATCGTTCTACGATGTTTCTTTTGAGTGGGCCCTCACCCACAGGTCTTTTCCCAGGATCTTACCTGACTCTTCTTATTTTACCGGAGCTATCCTAAATTCTTTTCGAAGTTTGACGTAAGAATGAATTATCATAAGTCTTATGTTTTCTCCAAGATCTGTCAAATTCTTTTCATTGTTGGCTCAACCTATTCATTTTGATTCTTCCGGAGTGCATAAATGAGTCATGATGGTATTTCTCATCGTCATTCTCTGCATTTGAAGACCGAAGAAGACTTTTCTCTCAATCTTGCTCCATTCTCTTCAAGATTCGTGGTTCTAGCTCAAGGCCATCTTTTCATAATTGTTTTGATTTTGAGAATTCTGTTCACCTATCTGGAGCCCACCATCTAAGATTTATTCATTCCAGCTTTCAGCTCTCATACTCTAAATCTTACCGGTGCTTCATTCAAGTGGTCTCTAATCGGCTCGTGATCTCTTCGTTCTCATGTATCTAAATCCTCTCAAGCATCTTCGTTCATTTTATAATTCTTCCCAGCGATTTGTGCCTTTTTCCAATTCCATTTTCAAATTCTTACTGGTGATTCACCCCTTTTACTTCGTTCGTTTTCAATTCTTACCGGTGGCTCGTTCAAGAGTTCTCTTCCTTGGTTATCATATCAATTCATTCGTTGTTTCGGTTCCACCGGAATTTTTGTAGACCATCTCAAGTTTGCACTATATCTCTCTTAATATTTCTACGAGGATAAGTAGTATGCCAAATCCGTTGCTTGTCAGCAATTAAATTGTTGAAGGATACGCATAACATAATTCTTATTCTTGTTCCATCCAAGTGATTAATTCCTTTTTTCGGAGTGGTTCATCACATCATATTCCTAGTTCGAGATGCCTTGTCTTTTCTTTCCCGGAGTTCCAAGCTCTAATTATCACAGAGATCCATCTAAAACATTACAAGGTTTCACCTTGTGTTTTCAACTTCTATTTCCTTTTGTTTGATCATCCTTTTGTTACCGGAGTTCTTCATGAAGGTTCTACATGATGGTTCATCAAGGATTTAATTCCTTCTCGAAGTGTTCATCGAGATTCTTTTCTAAGGAGCTCAAGCATTCTTCATCTTGCAATCCGAAGTGCAATTCGTTCTACCTTATCTTTTGAGGTGGTGTTATGCCATTTTGAAGGCTCCCTTCTTGTTTCATGATTCAAAAGTCGGCCGAAATGACATATTGTAAACCCATCATTTTCAATTCGTTCATGAGATCCATTACAACCCTTGAGTCTCTTCATTGCAGTTATCTTGGGTTATAATTCACCGAAGCTTTCTCTAAGGATTGTTGCTATTTATGGTGCTTATAAAGGACCCAGGTTCTTCTTTATCCTCCCGGTGAAGTATTTTATCGTCTCCTTATTCATACCAATCCAATTCTTTTTCCCGTGAGTGGCAGGTTGTCACCTCATAATTTGAGATGTATTCCATAAGACCATATCAAGCGTATTCTTTTCGTTGTTGGTGTTCCAACAACTCCGCTCGACCCGTCTCCTAAGGATGCCTTCTCAAGCTCTTTTGTGGCATAAGATGGCATTTTCTTCTCCATTCTTTTATTTCAATTACCTATCTTCTATTCTTTTGTTCCGGAGGCATTGCGACGTTGTTCTTTTCACCCGTCATCTCGTTTTGTCAAGATCATGTTCAATTTCTTCCATTTACAGTCGAAGTGCTGTCCAAATTATATCAGTCTTATCCCTTCTCTATCTTGTTTAACCGGAGTGTCGTGTCCTCTGATCAAGTTCTTTTCATCGTATCAAGTCTGGCATAACTTCTCAACCGGAGTGCTGCTCGAAGTTGTTCTTCCTTGTCCCTCTTTTCTAACGGAGTGTTTTCAACTTCGTTCATCGCCGTTGTATTCTTTTCTCGAAATGGCTTAACCTTTTCAAGGTTCATGGTTTCACTCATTTGTCAAAGAAGCAACTTAGTTTTACCTCTTCTTTTTCTCTTCCGTTTTCCCTCCGGTGCCATTCTAGATCTCGAGACGAGATCCTCTCGTAGTGGTGGAGTGTCGTAACGCCCCAAGACCGGAGCTTCATATACCTTCCTTGGGTTCTGAGTTTCGTTGGTGTTTTGTTTGGTTCGTTGCATTCATCATTGCATCATGTGCATTGCATCATGTCATCATGCAACCCGTTTTAAAAACTCCACTAAATTAAATGGCATGGATCTCCGATTCCATTTAAATCGAGGGCGTTACATTAACCCCCTCACAAGCATCCGCAACTACAAGAAAAGTATTAAGAATAAATTATAACCATAGCATTAAACTTTTGGATCCAATCGGTCCCTTATGAAATAGCGCATAAACTAGGGTTTAAGCTTTTGGCACTCTCGCAACCCAACATCTAATAACTTCTCCACAATGCATTCTCTTAGGCCCAAATATGGTGAAGTGTCATGTAGTCTACGTTCACATGACACCACTAAGGGAATCACAACATACATACCATCAAAATATCGAACACATATAAAATTCACATGATTACTTGCAACAAGATTTCTCCCGTGACCTCAAGAACAAAAGTAATTACTCACAAATGATAATCATGCTCATGATCAGAGGGGTATTAACTAGCATAATGGATCTGAACATATAATCTTCCATGAAATAAACCATATAGTGATCAACTACAAGATGTAATCAACACTACTAGTCACTCACAAGTACCAATCTATAGTTCCAGTACAAAGATTGAACACAAGAGATGAACTAGGGTTTGAGAGGAGATGGTGGTGTTGAAGATGTTGATGGATATTTCCCTCCCCAAGATGGGAGAGTTGTTGGTGAAGATGATGATGATGATTTCCCCCTCCGAGAGGGAAGTTCCCCCGGCGGAATCGAGACGGTGGCGCTCGTCCCGAAAGTCCTCCCCTTATTTTTTTAGGTAAAAATGACTTATATACTAGAAGATGGGCACCGAAGGTGGGCTGGGCTGAGCACAACCCACCAAGGCACGGCCTGGTGTCTTGTGCTCACTAGGTGGCCCCCCTCCGGTAGTTATTTGCTCTAGTATTTTTCATATATTCCATAAAAATTCCTCGTGAATCTTCAGCTCATTTGGAGTTGTGCAGAATAGGTAGCCTGACGTAGCTTTTTCAGGTCCAGATTTCCAGCCGCCGGAATTCTACCTCTTTGTGTGAACCTTGCATATTATGAGAGAAAAGGCATTAGAATTACTCCAAAAAGCATTATTATGCATAAAAGCATTATAAATAACAGTAGTTAAACATGATGCAAAATGGATATATCAGCCGACGCTCCGGCGTCTCCAGGGGCTCGGCCTTGATGGTGGCGAGCAGCACCGTGTCGGAGGAGCGGGATGAGGAGGAGGAGGCGTCCGCCATGCGCCTCGGCGGCCAAGAGTTGTCGCTCTGGAGGGAGAACGTGGGCGCTGAGTACTCGAACGGCGGCTCATTGCCGCCGAGGACGGCGTGGAGCATGCGCCCGGGGACACCCCAACAGAGGCAGCGGTCATCGGTGTTATGGCGCCCCCTTGGCGCCGGCGCGTTATTGGTAGAGGCGAGTTGCTCCTCGTGGCGGCGCTGGAAGTACGTCGTCCACAAAACGTGGTTGTCGGTGGTGTACTTTGGAAGGTCCGCACCTCCTCCGTCAGGGACGCCCGAATGTACACAATCTCCCTGCGGCGTTCGGCGTCGGTTGGAGGTAGGGGGCGGGGACACCTCCGGTGCTGAGCCTCCATGATCCCGGCATGCCCATGTCCGGCGCTGCCGGGTAGTTCGCCTCGTGGAGGAGGCGCGCCTCCCACTCATGAAGGTGGTGGCGGCCAAAGCCGTTGGCCGTCGCCCCGTCACCGGGGAATCGCTCGGTCATCAGTGGCTTGAGATGGGGAGAGAGAGCGGCGAAGGATAGAGGGGCACCGGCGGCGAGAGAGAGAGAGGTGGCGAGGGAGTGTCCGGCCAGCGGCGAGGGAGAGTGGCTTTTATAGCGGCGGGTGGGTGGCGAGCGGGCGACAGCCGTGTGGACGCATGGCAAGAGGGGGTGGGACGCACGGCGGCACGCCTTCACTGCGTTACCCATGAGGAATCAATAGAAGGCTGGCCGATGGCAGCCTTCGCATTGATTCCAGCGGGAAACCGAGGCGATGAGGACGACGAAGGTGCCCAATCGCTGACTCAGTGGGTCCACATGTTTTCGAGCAAAATTCATTTCCCTCGGCGCCCCCAGGTGCCCCCTAGCGCGTCGGGTTTAGCCTGGGTCTACCGGCGCCAATTTCGCCCGTAACGGGCGAAAATTGGGCTCCTGGGAGCGCGACTGGGCTGATTTTTTTGAGTCGTCGATAAAAAAAGGGGCCTGGGGGCCTATTGGGGGGCGAGTGGAGATGCTCTTAGCTAAACGAGCTGCCCAAGATTGCACATCTGAACCTCACCTTACTTTAAAATAATTAAAGTAATGACCAATGGAGTGGCGTTAGACAAGGAGGTGAGGATAACCTTGGAGTACATAATTGCTTTTGACCTGATTGACCGAGTGAGATAGCAAGAACAAAAGAAATTAGGAAGATGTTTCTGCTTCTTAGGAATGTCATGAAAGGTGTCAAATACATAACGCCTCTGTGGATAATTCTGTAGATGACATGAAATTGGCAAAGGTTTCCATTTATTCCTAGAAGGATTTGACAAGGCCGCACCATCATGCCCACCTGTGGTATTAGAAGCCCCCCCCCCCCCCCCCGCATCACCTCCTCTGGCAACTCGAGGGCAACCCTACCGCGCGCACCGCCGGCACCTACCCCCATCCCCCTCCCCTGCTTCGCCGCTGTTGGAGGGGACGCGGGCTAAGCCGCGCGTGCCCCGGGAATGGTGGCGGCGGGGCTCTCGCGGCTGGCGTCCACACGGATCCGGGGTGGATGCCTCTCATCACGGTGGATCAGGTGGACAGCAGGCGTCGAATCCAGGCTGACTGCCTCTCATCGCGGTGGCTCGGGTGGATAGCGGCGCCTGTGGCCGCATCGCGCGGCCAAGACTGCTTCATGGTGGGCCCTGTCGGTGGATCTGGGTGGCCCTGCGGCGAGCTGATGGCGTCGGGCACGTGGTGCCAGCCTCCCGTGCTGATGCGCCACCGTCTTCGGATAAGAGGGTGTACAAGGGGAGGTCCAATCTTCACGGAGTAGGATTGACAATGGATGGGGATAACTAGCTGCAAGCAGCCGAAAAACAAAAAATAAGAGACTATGACCCGACGAGGAGGATGCTCACCGAAGCCTGCAATCCAAACATTCACCGATCCACAACCCGCAATACTACCCCACACAACCACGCTCAAGTCGTGGAGCACGGGATAGGTTCATACGCAAGGTGTTGGGGATATTACTACTGGATGTAAACCGGCCAGGAGTAGCCGGATTAACTCTATGAAGATTAGAAGCCCATGAAGACGTAAGGATGGTGGCGCTTTATGAAGGCCCAAGGCCCAAAGGCGGGTTAAGGCCTATAGATATAAATCGACTTTCTCATGTAACTTGTATTGTAAGATAGGAAGGATAGAGACCGAGCCGGACACGTTTATGATCCGGCCTCGGGACTCTGTAAACCGGCGGGCGTCAACCTGTGTATATAAAGGGACGACCCGACAGTGGTTTAGGGACAACACACAACAACTCGAGAGCCAGGCAAAGCGGATTCGCTCCCTAGTCATCGAAACCCTAGCAATACCAACACAACTATACGTAGGCTTTTACCTTCATCGAAGGGGCCGAACTAGTATAAAAACTCTCGTGTCCCTTGTCCGGTTTAACCCCTTTAAGCTAACCCGTAGCGATGGCTCCACGACTAAGTCCTTTCACGAGGATATCTGCCATGACAAAACCACGACAGTTGGCGCCCACCGTGGGGCTATCGCACGATGGTTTTGAGGTCTTGAAGGGCAGCTTTGAAGGACTCAAGGGATATGCTGTGGGCCGGATGACTAAGAGTCATCGCGGCAAGCTCTACATCGACGACGCAGGATGGGGTCCCGAGGCCAGTTCAATTGAATACGGGAACCGGGTCCCCTTTGGCGGGATCACGTCTTCATCGACAAGATCAGCGTACTGGGCCCTGAGCCGGACACCTGCACCGACATCATTGAGACGGCTCAGCGTGCAAGCCCTGCCCAGGTTCAGCCCGCAGCAAGGCATGTTTCCGTAGGTGTCATCCATGGAGCGGAGTATGAGGACAGACCGGCATCTGATGGGGAAGCCGTTGTCTGTTCTGATGACGAGTCTTCAACCAGAGAGATCGAGTCGCTGTATCAACTGCAGGACAGCCGGGTTAGTGGAGGTTCCGATGGCAATAGTATTCCGGACCCCCTCGATCTGGCAAGCCGGGTCGCGGTCTTCATGGCCGGTACACAACCAGCGCAAAACTCTTCTACCGCCGTGGCAATGCTCTCCGGTTCAGCAACAACAACGCCAGCAAGAGCAGGGGGCTCTGCGCCGCCTCCGGCTCAGGTTCTGCCTGATTTGTTCGACGCCTTGGCAACATTGCTGGCAGCAGAAGTGGATGCAGCAACCCGAGATCAGCATAATGCGGAGATTGCAAAGGTGAAAGATCAGATAACTCAGGCTAAAGCGGACCTGGCAGCAGAGAATGCCAGGATGGCTACAGAACGGGCCGAGTTGGAAGCTCAGGCCTACCGGCTTAGGCTGGATCAGAGTGCCTCAGACGATATCATGAGGAGGAGATACCGATCGCACCTCCCGCCGGGCTATGAACCAAGAAATCTCTTCAACACGCCAGGGGCAGGAACCAGTAACCATTCGGTGGTAAACCGGACTGAGGCACCAGTAACAGGAGCGCCGATTTAGCCGTGCACGATGAAACCGCCTCGTCAGAACAACATTGTGCTGCAGTATGTTCCGATGCCCCCGGGGCATTACTCCAACCCGTTGGATAAAATTGTGGCCGCCGCTTCATGATTGGCACCCCTCCCAATTGACGGCGAGTCACCAGTGCCAATTGAGGCACGACGGGCCAGAGAGCTCCTTGGAACAGCTTTAAACCAGCAACAGGCTTATTCGCCTAGTCGCGAGAGGATTCATTCCACCCCCCCCCCCCCCGTCTGAGTCGGAGCTACAACAGGCATGTTGAGGATGAACCGGTCGTGTCAAGCAGTGCACGTCACCGTAACTCGCCGCGAGGGCATAACCCGGCAGGTGGTGGTGCTAATGCGCAGGATGTGGTGGATCATGGTCGTGCATGTCGAGAAGTCGAGTTAGCAGCGCAGCATGCAGCTCGTCGGCTTACTCCGGTTCGTCCTATCACTTCAGTGGAGCCAGGTGTGGTCTTCAGTTCTTTAGGGGTGCCGTGTCTCACCCCTGCTTTGCGTAATGTACGACTGCCCAAGGATTTTAAAGGCCCTCGTAAAGTGCCCAATTACACTGCCAATTTACCCCCTGAGTCATGGGTTGAGAGTTATGAGATGGCGATGGAGATGCTGGATGTGGATGAAGAGGTGTGTGCTAAGTACTTCACCATCTCGTACTTGGTTAAAGAGCTTGCCGGCTAACTCCGTCGGGTCATGGGCTGAGTTAAAACACCGGTTTATCCAGAATTTTAAGGATACTTGTAAGCAGCCTATGTCGATTATGGACCTGGCCGCCTGTGTTCAAGAGGATGGGGAGTCTACAACCATTGGAAGACTGCTGCCCGCGCCAAGGGTGGCGCGATCGACCTCGCGAGGATCGCTGGCAAGACCCGCCTCGCGAGGGAGACTGGAGGGATCAGCCTCGTGAGGATCGCCCGCAAGGCAATGCAGGCCTCCCTCCGCTGCCACCGCTGCCAAGGAGAAACGAGGACCGCCATCAGGACGAGGGGGCTGGGGGCTTCCAGGAGCCGTGCGTGATCGTCTGCATCCTGGGCGGGGCTCAAGCCCCAGCCTCTCAACGCATCTTCAAGCAGTTTGCCCGCGAAGTGAATACAGTCCTCCCCAAGCTCGAAGCCACGCGCCCTCTCAGGTGGTCGGCGTGCGCCATCACGTTCAGCTCAGCTGATCAGCTCAAGTGTGCGGCCACAGCCGGAGTCCTCCCGATGCTTTGTTCCCCAATCATCAGCAACGTGCTGGTCACCAGGACCCTCATCGATGGCGGGGCAGGGCTCAACGTCCTGTCTGTGGAAACATTCAACAATCTCCAAGTGCCCTACAACCAGCTTCAGCCAACCAAGCCTTTCTCCGGAGTCACCGACGGCTCCACGGTCCCGATTGGGCAGGTCCGCCTCCCTGTCACCTTCGGGGCATGCAACAACTACCGCACCAAGCTCATCGACTTCGACGTCGCTCACATTCGCCTGCCGTACAACGCCATCCTCGGGTACCCAGCGCTGGCCAAGTTCATGGTCGTAACTCACCACGGCTACAATGTCCTCAAGATGCCAAGAAGTGGCGGAGTCATCACGGTGCCCTGTGAAGAGAAGGACGCGGTGTGTTCCCTGGAACGAGCCTTTTAGGCCGCATCACTGGAAGACCCGGATCGCGGAAGCAGGAGGCTTCCCGAGGCCACCCCCAAGAAGAAGAAGACATCGTCCGGCTCAGCCCCTCAGGAGGCAGGCCCCTCAGGGCCCGCGCCTGCCCAGGGGAACCTCCTTCCATCGCATAGGAAAGCGCGCCCGGCGCCCTCCTCAGGCAGGGCTCGGGGGCTCTCCCCTGTAGGGCCACCGACCTGGCTAAGGTCACGAGGGAGGCGCTTGGGCACCACATGGAGGCGTGTTTCGAAGCACGTTTCCCTCAAGAAGGAGTAAGGCAAGGAGGGCCAGACCCTCAGGAGCTCGTCAGCAAGGCCATTCAGGAGCTACAGGAGTCAAGAGTCATGAGAGGCGGCCGCCGCCTACCAGCTGTGGCTCCCCATCCAGGCGAGGATGGCGGGCTGCGCGTCTGCATCGACATACCAGGGCTCAATCGAGTCGCCTCTCTGGAGCGCCTCTGGCCCTCGCGAGTGGGGCGCTGCGAAGGTCCACCCCACAGCTACGTTTGCATGCCTTACGGCTTGCCGAGCGCGGCTGCCACGTACCAGCGCCTCATGAGGGGCATCATGGAGGCTCAAGAGGCCAGGCGTTCCGCAGCCCTGGCGGAGATGGAGATGGTCCGCGAGGAGCCACCAGCGCCTCCGGAGCCTCCCGAGGCCCCTGGGCCTGGGGGCTCGTGAGGATCGGCTTCCGCAGCCCACCGAGTCTGCTACACCAACACTCCTTCGTCCTCAACATCATCAGGTGACATCTTTCAGGTTTCATTTCCAGCTGGGAGCGCCCCCAGGGCTGCATTATTCCCAGTCCGCGTGGGTCCGTCCCTGTGGCATGTATCCCTTTTATTTCATGTTGTTAGCTTACTTTGTTGGGGGCGCCCCTCGGGCTGCATCATCCCCAAGTCACTCGGGCCAGACCCACGGCACGTATCCCTTTTGCGTTTATTTCCGGCTATGCGTTCGACCCACCATGCTTGATTATTTGATGCCGGTCCACGGCACCTCTTCTTCTCCATGCCGACCACTTGCACATTAAAGGGGGGGTACCTGAGCATCGCGACTCAGGGCTCATACTGGCTCTCCAGCCCTCACCCTCTGGCCTTGTCCACGGCATCGCGACCTGGCATACCAGCGACGGCTGAGACCAGCTCGAGGGCCGGGACCCGAGGACGTAGAGTGCCGGCATCTAACCAAATTTGCAGGAACACATCACAAGATAAGGCCCAGTGCCAGGCGCAACCCGCCTAGAGGTAGGGCCCCGTGAGTCCCGCGCTGGCTCACGGGTGCCCAGATACACCTCGCCAGGCCCTACCGTGCCAGCCACGTGTCAGGGCAGGGCTGTACACGCCCCGGGGGCTCCTCCCGGAGGGGAGCCCCCTCCCACATACCAGTGGAAGCACCATGCTCCGCGCTAGCTGACGACACTGCCGAGGAGCGGCTATGCCCGTACACATACGGAAGCGCTATGCTCCGCGCTGGTGATAAACAACTGAGGGTGGCCCCCGGGCCGCATTAACCTCAGGGAGCCCAGAGCCTAGTGTCTAGCCTCATCGTAATGCCTCCCCTAGGGAGTGCCGCGCGAGGGGGCTTGGCACGGGGGCTGCGCCTGGGTCACGCCCAGACGCACGCCACCCAGCAAGCCCCCCCCTGGGGCCTGGTTCGTCGCGCGTCTCTCCCCGAGCGGAGCCAAGGTACGAAGGCCGTTTGAGCGTCAAGGGGGACTCCTGAGCATCGCGACTCAGGAGCCTAACTGGTCACGTAGCCCCTCACTCCTTAGTTCCGAAAGGCTAACGGCGGTTGAGGTATGCGCGGGGCCGGGCTCTACAGACGTAGAACGGTAGATCCACCCACATCTCACCTCCCTACTTGTTGTTCGTCGCCAAGGGGGACTCCTGAGCATCAAGACTCGGGAGCCTAACTTGTCACGTAGCCCCTCACTCCTTGGTCCCATCCTGGTTTCCAGTCGGGGCTAACGGCGGCTGAGGTATGCGCGGGGCCGGGCTCTCCCGGCGTAGAACATAAGCAAGTAGGAAGGAAAAGCGTAAATTTCAAGGAATTCAAAAGCAAATATTACAGTCCACACTGTTATCTCAATGCCAAACGCAAGTTTAAACGCCTCCCCTAGGCATGATACATGTGCAGGAATTGAAGGCAGGACAGGAGCCACAACGGAGTCACTTGTCGACGGCAGAGCAGCGCAGAGTGGGTTCGCCTCATGGAGCAGCAGGGTCGGCAGCGCCTCGCTTCGGCTTGGTGCTGATGGCCCGGAACTTCCCCAGCAGAGCCTCCGCGTGACCCTTCACGGCCTCGGCAGCGGCAGCGGCACGCTCGCCGCTTGCTGGCTCCAATAGGCTATCGAGGTCGACGCTGGGATCGCGAAGGTAGATGTGGGTGAGGACCCGCGTCAGCGCTGTAGAAGACAGGACACGCGCCTCGGCCTCGGCCATGGGGCCAAGGCCAAGGGCGACATCTTCAAGAGCGCGAACCAGGAAGGGAAGAAGCTTGGCGGGGCCGTCTTCAGCGCCAGCCAGCGGGCTCTCTAGGCCGCTGTCGTAAAGCGTCCTCAGCGAGGAGCGAGCCTTCGCCTCCATCTCTGCGAAGGCCACGCTGTCCTCGGCAAGAACCTGGGCCTTGTCGTCCAGCTCGACCTTCCTCGCCCCCAACTCCTGCTCCAGCGTGCCTAGGCGGTCACAACGCTTCCTGAGCTTGGCCTCCCGGTCCTTGACGGCCGCTTCGCGAGCCTTCACGCCTTCTTCCTGCTCTTGGCGAAGGCGGGCCTCTTTCGCGAGCTGGTCCCGCAGGCCTTGCAGCTCGTCCCTCCAGCACCTTGTAGCGACCATGGACATCGACCACCTCCCCCAGGGCTGCATCACAAGCAGCCTTCGCCTCAAGGACGGTCTGCCTCTCCTCATCGCAAGCCGTCGAGGCCTGGACCAGCGCCGCCCGAATCGAAGCGTCGGAGCGAATCCATCCTGAAGCCAGCTCCAAGCGCCCGGCCACCAAGCGAGGGTCGGCGCCAAGAAGATCCTGCCGCAGCCGGTCCAGCTCAACAGCAGCACGATCCAGAACGGCAGGAGGAGTCGGAGAGACAGCAGTCGGTGGAGTAGGAGGAGAAGGCGGCAGCGCGACCACAGCATCCTGAGGCGGAGCCTGCTGCGCCCCAACGGCTGTGGTGGCGGCAACAGGCAAAGGCACCTCGGGAGTCGCTTGGGCCATGGGGGCTGAGCTCGCCCTAGCCGGCTCAGCCAGGCCTCGCGAGGACGATCGGGCAGGAGAGGCCCGTGTGTCGCGGTCACCTTCCTTCGCGGGCAGAGGCGCTGCCCTAGATGGAACCTCAGGAGCTCCCTTCGGCTTCTTTGCTGCGGGCGCCAGCCTATCCAAGAGATGCGGACGTCAAGCCTCAGCAGTAGAACAAGAAATAAAGACAAGAATCAAGCGCTTACGGGTCGTCGCCAGTGAGCTCAGGCAGCCTCCGGCCAAATTTGAAGCCTGAAAGCCGGCTGGAAGGGTCAACCTCGGGAAGCTCGGGAGCGGAAGGCGCGTCTTCGGTCCGCCTCGGGACCGAGGCAGACCCGCGGGAAATCAGCCCGGTCCTGTCCTGCTTCGGGGTCAGGGGCAAGCTCCTGCCGCCCTGCTCCTCATCATCCTCGTCGTTATCGCTTGGAGAGAGGCGGAGAACGCGGGACCTGCGCTGGGGGAGGGGAGCCCTCGACTCTCCGTTAGTCGCCTCAGAGTCAGGCCCTTTTTCCCGCTCCCCTCCTTCCTCCTCTTCGCTGGAGTCGTCGGAGGACACGTCCATCGGTTCCTTGGGAGCCTCCGTGGGCACGGGCCCGTCCCCGTTGAAGACGAGCATGGACTCCACTACCTTCTCCCAGTCGTCGCGGAGGAACAAGGGCGTAGGAGCACCCTCCAACCTCGCCACATCGCCCCCGACCAGAGATTGGAGGACCGCAGCCGGATCTTCATAGGCCAAGGCCGCGGGGCTCGGATGGGGCCTCCACATCGGAAGTGAGTACTGCCGAAGCGGAGCCAGCCGGTGCTCCAGGAATTCCCTCAGCAGCGACGCCCCGGTCAGCTTCGCCGCCGCCATGTTGGCCGGCCTCAGATCCGCGTCCATCTTCTCCAACACCAGGTTCACGCGGGGGTCCGCGAGCTCCGGTCGACCCCAATCGTTGGAGCTCGTGGGTTGCTCCATGGGCAAGATCGGCCGAGGGTGGATGCGCCCAGCATCTGCCAAGACCCACTTGCTCCTGAAGCCCTCAATCCTTTTCCCGGGGTTCGAAATGGCAATGGTGCCACCGTACGCGACGAAGCTCGCGCACGCGGAAGCAGGACCGCGAGAGGTCCGGAGGTAGAAGTAGTGGCGCAGCAAGGCCACTGAGGGCTGCACCCCTACGTGAGCCTCGCAGTAATAGGCGAAGATTGCCAGGAGAAGTGCGGAGTTGGGGTGGAGATGCAGAGCCTGTAGCTTATAATGACGGAGGACAGAAAAGAAGAACTCGGAGAAGGGAGGCACCAGGCCAGCAGCAATGGCGCTTACAAAGAGCGGATAGAAGGTGCTCCCTTGGCCCTCAAGGGTGGCGGAGCCGGCCTTGAACACCTTTGCCCCGTCGATACCCTGCGCTGCCGCCATCTGGCGCAACCGGGCGAGGCTCGCCTCCGACACATTCGGCGAATCCAGGGCAGATGAGTACCAAGCTCCGGCCGGGGACTGACGAGGCGCCATGGCTTCCTAGGTCACACGGTCGAAGTAGATCTGGAAATTTTGGAGGAAGGAAGGAGAGGCGCAAGAAAGGGGATCTGAGCAGCAACCGGAGAAAGCAAAAAAAAGCAAAGCCTAGGCAGATGCCGCTTATTTATCAACACGCGCGGTTGCTGAGGCGCTCACGTCCAATCAACCGCCACGCGGCGCCCAAGGCCGCAGGCTGTTAGGGCCCGCGGTGCTTCGCCCTTGCCCTTTCGCCTCCCTGCACGGCCAAGTCCGGGTGCGCCTTGGGCCCGGGGGCTACTGTCGGCGTTCTGGGAACGGGGGTCCCCAGACTTGCCTGCCTGCGGCCTGCGGCGTGGCTCAAAGGGGGCCCAGCACGGCCCATCTTCATCGACACAGACCCAAGACCCTCGCGAGGGGCCAAGCCTCGCGGGGCGGATGACATGGAGCTTCCTCAGGCATGGCCTCATCAGGCTGGCTCGCGAGGAGGCGGAGAGATCAAGGCGGGGTACCTCACGAGGTGCCCGTGACGCAAGCCATGACGACCAAGGGTGCCAGGCGGGCGCCAGCCCGCGCAGTGTCCTCCTTTCCTCTTTGGTGCAAAGGGAGCAAGCGCAGGCGAGAGCATCAAGCAAAGACACCCGTTTCGGTGCAACGAGACCAAGACCAGCCCAGCGGCAGGGAGGAAGTCATTGTGGAGCCCAAGCCAGCGTCACCACCAGAGCCTTTGGCAGGAAAGGACCAACTTTAGTCAGGATAAGTGTACCAGATGTTCCCCTTCAAAATGGCCAATTGTTGGCGCCCTTCCCGCTCAATATTTGGGAAGAGGCCCAGGGCCTTTGCCTATAAATAGGACTAGCCACCCCCAGGGTAGGGGATCAGATGAGGGGAGATCGGATCAGATCAGAGCGAGAGGGAGAGAGATAGAGAATCTAGAAGCCCAGAGAGAAACAAGCTGGGATCGGATTGAGTAGCATCACACACAGAGAGAGAGAGAAGGGTGACTGAACTCCTCCTAGCAGTTCATCGCCCCAGCCAAGAACAGACCCTCGCGAGGCTGTTCTTCCTTGTATTGCTCATCATCATCAGCCCAAGAGGCAATCCACCACACCACAAACTAGAGTAGGGTATTACACCACAATGGTGGCTCGAACTAGTATAAACCCTGTGTCTCTTGTGCTGTTCTTTCCATAGCTTAGATCTTAGCGTGGCGGTGGGGTGCAGGTAGGTAGAAGGCGAAATCTCCGCGCGCACCCCAGTGTTCGAACCTCAAGGGTCTGCCGGAACCCGAAATCCGACACCCGCGGCCCGAGCCTGCCGCCGCCCGGATCGAGCGCCAGCCCCCGCGCCCGAGCCGCGGATCCGCCTGCCGACGCCGCCCCTCGCCGCCGGCTGCCGCCCGGCATTCTCCGCAGCCGTCCGCCGGTCTTCTCCGACAAACGCGCCGCCCGGAGCTCCCCGGCCACGCCGCCCGCTGCCGTCTTCTCTGGCCACCGCAGCTCCCCCGCGCCGACGAGCGTTCCGGCCATCTCCCTCCTCCCTGGCGAAGCCTCCGGCGAGCTTCCCCGGCCAACCTCGCGGACCGTGCCCGAGTTGCCAGATCCAGATCCGAAAATTAGGGTTGACCCCGTTTTCTACCTAAGTCCCTAATATTTTCTGGCATGTTCATCGCATCATAACTTTGCATCTGTAGCTCCGTTTTGGGCGTGTAGCATTTCAAATTGTTCGTCTGTATGTGCTCTTCATTTCATTCCATTGCACCATGTTCATTTGAGTTCATCTTGATGCCCTAAATTCTGTTGCAAGAGTGCTATATAATGTTAGTTTCTGTTTCTTATCAGATTATGGACATTTGTCATTTTTGCCATGTTTAATGTGTGCCTCCTATGAACTTGAGCCCTACATGTGTTTTGGGTTATGACATGCCATATTTACAGGGGTGTATGCCATGTATTTGTGTGAGCAATGTGGTGACTAGCACAATCATGCAAAATAGCTCTCGTGATGTTGCTGATTTCAGGGACTTAGAATTCTTCAGTCATTTCCCTGATGTTATTTTTATGCCATGTATTCATGTTGCTACAGAGTGATCCATGCCTCTTTTGAGCATGTTCAGTAAGGATGATTTTGAGATATTGTTAAGTTCTATCCATCCATGTCTTTGTTTGCAATTATGGAGTACCCTAGAATGACTCAATCTTGCTCCACTTTTGCTATAAAATGTTCCTGGCAGATTGTTTACGTGTTAATCAATTTTGCCGAGGTTGTTGTAGTTGTTCCATGCATGCTATGAGTTGGTTCTTGCCATGGTTAGCTTATTGATCATGTCTTCTTGCTGGGTGTATGCTTAGTTTGTCATGCAATGCCTTGTGGTGAGTGCATCGAGCTCGCAAACATGCCTACGTAACTCTGTTTTTGCCATGTCCAGTTTTCTGCCAAGTCTGAATCTGGTAACGAAACTTGCTATGTTTACATGGTTGCCATCATATCTTCTGATCCTTTTTGGCTTATGGTCAGTAAGGGACTTTTGTTATATGCTTTGAGTAGCTCCATGCCATGCATTGCTTTTCCATGATATGTTCCTGTAGCATGTTGTTATCTTGATCTAAACATTGCTTCCTGATGTTAAATCCTGACATGTTATTTTCACAAAGTCTGTGAACCTGATATCTTTTGCACTTTTTCCATGCTTGGTTGAGCCTTCTATTTTGTGATTTAGCCGTAGCTCAGTGTTCATCTTTTGTCAAGCATCTCGAGAGGATCACTACCATGTGCTTTGTTGCTATGTTAGAGTGCAGTAGCTTATTTTTCTTGATGCATTTAGATGGCATCATGATGTTAATTGCAGATTGGTGCCATTATTGTTTTGCTTGCCATTTGCAAACCGTGCATCCGATTCCGGTGATCTTTATATCGATTTCGACCGAAATCAACTCATCTTTCCAGCAGCACTCTTGGTTTGCCAAGTTGAGGCCTGGTTCAATCTTTCATTTCCGAAGCACGCATATGCATTGCATATTACTTCCCGCATATCATGCCATGTTTTGCATCATGTTGCTTGCGCATTGCACCGTGGTTGATCGTGGTTCCCTTTGCTTGTGTTCTTGCTTTGGGTAGAGCCGGGAGACGAGTACGTGACTGAGGAACCCGTTGAGTACGCTTACGAGGATCAAGCTTACGTCAACTCGGAGAACTTTGCAGGTAAGATGAACATTCCCTCGAAATCACTTCTATCTTTGCTTGCTAGTTGCTCGCTCTATTGCTATGCCTATGCTACGATACCTACCACATGCTTGATCATGCCTCCCATATTTCCATGTCAAACCTCTAACCCACCTTGTCCTAGCAGACCGTTGTTTGGCTATGTTACCGCTTTACTCAGCCCTTCTTATAGCGTTGCTAGTTGCAGGTGAAGATTGGAGTTTGTTCCTTGTTGGAACATGATTATTGTTGGGATATCATTATTACATATTGTTTACTTTAATGCACCTATATACTTGGTAAAGGGTGGAAGGCTCGGCCTTATGCTTGGTGTTTTGTTCCACTCTTGCCGCCCTAGTTTCCGTCATACCGGTGTTATGTTCCTTGATTTTGCGTTCCTTACGCGGTTGGGTTATAATGGGAACCCCTTGACAGTTCGCCTTGAATAAAACTCCTCCAGCAAGGCCCAACCTTGGTTTTACCATTTGCCACCTAGCCTTTTTCCCTTGGGTTTCGCGGACTCAAGGGTCATCTTTATTTTAAACCCCCGGGCCAGTGCTCCTCTGAGTGTTGGTCCAAAATAGAGCCACTTGCAGCGCCACCTTGGGGAAACTTGAGGGTTGGTTTTAGTTGTACGTAGTGTTCATCCGGTGTGCCCTGAGAACGAGATATGTGCAGCTCCTATCAGGATTTGTCGGCACATTCGGGTGGCTTTGCTGGTTTAGTTTTACCATTGTCGAGATGTCTTGTAACCGGGATTCCGAGTCTGATCGGGCCGTCTTGGGAGAAGGAATATCCTTCATTGACCGTGAGAGCTTGTGATGGGCTAAATTGGGACACCCCATCAGGGATTTGAACTTTCGAAAGCCGTGCCCGCGGTTATGGGCAGATGGGAATTTGTTAATGTCTGGTTGTAGAAAACCTGAAATTAAACTTAAATAAAATGAATCAACAGTGTGTGTAGCCGTGATGGTCTCTTTTTGGCGGAGTCCGGGAAGAGAACATGGTCTCGGGTTATGCTTGAACGTAAGTATTTCTAGGATCACTTCTTGATCATAGATTCTCGAACTTGCTTTGCCTTCTCTTCTCGCTCTCATTTGCGTATGTTAGCCACCATATATGCTAGTGCTTGCTGCAGCTCCACCTCATACCTTTTACCTACCCATGAGCTTAAATAGTCCTGATCGCGAGGGTGTGAGATTGCTGAGTCCCCGTGACTCACAGATTACTTCCAAAACCAGATGCAGGTGCCGATGATACCGTTCCAGGGGATGCGACTGAACTCAAGTGGGAGTTTGATGAGGACTCAGGACGATACTACGTTTCCTTTCCAGACGATCAGTGGTGGAGCCCAGTTGGGGCGATCGGGATCTTATGCATTTGGGGTTGTCTTTATTTTGGTTCCGTAGTCGGACCTTGATTGTATCTAGATGATTGTAATGCTATATTTATGTTTCGTGTGAAGTGGTGATTGTAAGCCAACTCTGTACCTCTTTCTTATTCAGTACATGGGATGTGTAAAGATTACCCCTCTTGCGACATTGCCTACAATGCGGTTATGCCGCTAAGTCGTGCTCCGACACATGGGAGATATAGCCGCATCATGGGTGTTACATCTTGGTTCTTCGGTCTCTAGCTTAAGATGGTGCTTCAATCTTGATCTTGTGCATGTGCACAGTTGGTCAACAGACCCAGGGTTTGTTGCACCGACAGTTTGGCCTTCTTCGATATTGCACCTGAGTTCAACCAACAACAAAGGAGATGAAAGTGCAGCCATGTATTCAAGATTATAGTATAAACTTAAGTTAGCATTCACCTGGCAATATGTTTGTTTGACATGAAATATTATGACTTCTCCTTTGATGACCAAGTATATATAAATGTCCTCATCATCATCCCCCTCTTGATAAGGAGTCATCCTCAACTCTAAGGGTTGAATGGTTTTCATGTCCTCGTCATCCTCCTTCTCTTGAAAAGGAGTCATCCTCGACTCTAGCCAGTCATCACACAAAAGAAAATTGGCCAGTACAAAGAAACAATGAAAATATTTTATCAAATGCATAAGTTTAGCTTTCACCTTTGCAAACTTTGAATGCTTTGTTCGACTCAGCAATTCCTTCCAACTAACATTTCCATGGAGTACAAACTTGTAATCAGGCACATCCATGTTCATATAATCCTCCCTCTCTTGAAGAAAAGTCGCCCTCGACTTCCTTCGGTCTTGAAAATAATAGAACGAGGACAATACAAAATATTTTGGCAAAGTAAGAGTTGAATATTAATGTGAAAGTTTCTGTTTTGTTGGCTCTTTTATACTCTCTACAAGATTAACAAAATGGTGTTGCTGCATTGATGATATATCAAACATCTTGTCTCTTATTTCATCGCGCCAATGCTTCAATAGGTCATAAGTGCATACCTCTGGGTGCTTCAAGATGAATGATCTCTTTTATTTAACCTTACCGAGTACTTCCATGCCCTTTTGAAGATCACTTACCCCACGCGATGTTTCTTTGATGGTACCCCACGTGCACCATGATTGTTCATGGATCTCATCCTCTCATCCCTGTAGCAGGGCAGCTAAGTATGATTTTTGCATCTGCACATAATTAAAATAAAGAGAACTTTGAGAATGGTTAGTAATTGAATAGCCTTATCCTTCATTTGGTGGATCACTCATCTCTTTGATATTGTGTGTAAACACCTCAAGCTCAGATTTGATGGACTCACACAACTCGCTACTCCTCTCACTTTGATGGTGTGGTATAATATGTTGTGGTCCACTTATTTCTCTAATCTTGTGGTGGATCACCTCACCCTCATATTTGGTGGACTCACACAACTCACTAATCCTCTCTTGCTGAATGTGAGGTATACTTGGGTGGAGATATTCCATCTCTCTAGTCTCATGTTGAACAATCTAATCCTCACATTTGGTGGACTCACTCACCTCACCTCTCTTATCACTCTCATTATGTGGAATTTTGGGAAGTGAACACTTTTACTCACATCTGGTGGAGTCACTCATCTCACCTCTCTTATCATTCTCAATATGTGGTTTTTTGGAATATGGACAGTCTTCCTCACATTTGGTGGAGTCACTCAACTCACCTCTTTTATCATTCCCAATATATGGATTTTTGGGAAATGGACACTCTTCCTCACATTTGGTGGAGTCACTCAACTCACCCCTCTTAGCATTCTCAATATGTGGAATTGTTGTAAATGGACACTCTTCCTTGCATTTGGTGGGATCACTCAAGTCGCTTTTCTTGTCACTCTCAAGTTGTGGAATTTTGGCTTGTGTATACACTCTCTCATATGTGTTGGAGTCCCTCAACTCTCTTTTCTTGTCACTCTCAAGTGGTGGGATTTTGTGATGTGTACACTCTCACTCATATTTTGTGGAGCCACTCAACCCCCCTTTCACTATCAAGTTGTGGCATTTTGTGATATGGATTCTCTCTCACACGTGGGTTTGGAAAGATTTTGTTCTCCATAGAAGTCACGGCTGGAGGAGGATAAGCTCTAGGTGAAGCCATGCTTCTTCTATCTTGAATGTGAATTGTTGGTGAAGACATCATCGAGGACGAAGGGTGTGGTTGCTGCCATGAAGGAGTAGTGGGGCAGTCTTGGAAATTCTAGGACCGACCATTACACATGTTCCTATTCTCCACTCTCATAGCTTGACGCACAACATCAGAGATCATATCATAAGGAAACACCTCCAGAAAATTAGATATCTCAGCATTCAGCCCACGTAATAATCTCGCCATCTTCGCCTCATCACTTTCACGGGTTCTTGTTCGAATTAGTAGCACCTCCATCTCTTTATAGTACTCCTCAACAGCGCGGGAACCTTGAGTGAGCTCCCGCAATCGCTTGTACAGTTGCCTCTCATAGTATGATGGAACAAAATGGTGCCTCATGACTTGCTTCATCAAAGTCCAGCTGCGAATATAATTATTGCCCGATATCAATCGATCGTCTTGCAGCTGATTCCACCATGTAAGAGCATAACTAGAGAACTCCATAACATCAAGATAAACCCTCTTGGCTTTAGAAAAACCATGGATGCAAAAGATTTGATCATGCTTCTCCTCCCACTCAATATATGCATACAGATCCTCTTTTCCCGTGAATGATGGCACATGTAGCTTCACTCTCGCTTGGTTATCACGGTCATCTTCATCATGATGGTCATAACGATGACCATTGCAATAAAAAACAACACCACAGTGAGGCGGCGAGTAGGATTCATAGTACCCCATGCCTTCATCTTCGTCACCATGCTTGGAGAGATATTTAAGGGAGATGTCATCACCATCATGTGCAGCTCATCATCGGTGCTCAGTGGCAAATCGGGTGGGGTCATGGCCTCGCCCACGAGATTCTCCTCCATGCAGCCCACCCTCACGGGGGGCAGCAAAGTCGCCACGCCTCCGTTCAGCACCAACAACATGGGCATCGTGGGAAGCAGCTCCTGCAGCTCTTCCATGACCATCGTGGCGGTCCTCATGTCCTTGACGACGTTGGTTGTCGGCGGCCAGCGAGGCAGTGGGGCTGTGTTGATGTCGATCCCCATTACCCGCGATAAGAAGACGGCCTCCGAACATCCTTCACATAGCTGCAACTATAATCTCCTCAATCATATCACCAAGTGTTGCGCGAGTTTTTGGGAGATCATCTTCCACATGTTGATTTCCATGTACACTTGAGTTGGATCCTGTCATGTTAACTCTCGGAAACAAGTGGACAAAATAAAAAATATGTGGAAAACGCTCAGCTCACCTCTTGCTTACTCAAATTCTAATGATTCCTTGGCGGATGTGTGGTGGTAGAAAATCAGGAGTCAATGGGCGAATGAAAAGGAAGGAAGTCGACAGTTTCTAGGTGGATCTGGGTGGGGTAAAATGGGGAGGGCTAATGCTGAGATCCAATCAATGCAAACCAAATAAACAAGAAAAATTTGTAGGTCCTTGCGCCATGTTTGAGCTGCAACACTTGCCACTACAACTTCTAATATTTCTCACCCAACTAAATATGATTGCACACTTGGTCAAACACTTTTTCTTCTCTTTCTGTTTTTTCTCTTTTTTGTTTTTTCACTCTTTCTCTCTCTCTCTCCCTTTTTTGCAACACAATAGATCCAACAACAAGGATCAAGGAAAACAACAACAACTTTGGATAGAACTTGGTACAAACACAAAGAGGAAAGCAAACAACTATATCTCAGCAAACAAAGGCTTGGATTTTTTGTGGCTTTTTGGCTTTGGACTCTAGGACAGGGAAAACCAAACTCAAAAGGATAGATCTAGCTACAAGGATACAGATCCTACCGTGTAAACCTTGCTCTGAATACCAGATGATGCGCCGCCATCTTCGAAGAAGAGGGTGTACAAGGGGAGGTCCGATCTTAATGGAGTAGAATAGACAATGGATGGGGATAACTAGCTGCAAGCAGCCGAAAAATGGAAAATTAAGAGATTATTACCCGATGAGCAGGATGCTCACCGAAGCCTGCAATCCGAACATTCGCTGATCCACAACCCGCAATACTACCCCACACAACCACGCTCAAGTCATGGAGCATGGGATAGGTGCAATACGCAATTGAAACCACGAACTCTAACCCGCACAACACGATCTAGTCGTGGAGCACGAATTAGGAGCAATTTCTCAAGGAATCACGAGAATAAGGATAGCAAGAGCTCTCCGGTCTCAGGAATAGTATATGTCTCTGGTCTTTGGTAGAAATGGCAAAGGTCCCTAATGAAGGGAAGAGATAGCCTATTTATAATAGGGACAACCCCCTGGATAGGTGTGAAATCAAACTAGCTTTGGGAAGTAGCTTAGGTGTGAAACAGAACCAGGTTTGGTTTGACAAAATGGCTTAGAGACTTAATGAGGTAGCTTCTAGAAAACTCTCGTTGGAGGTTGTTGGCAGTTCCTAACCAAACATTGTTCACTGGAGTCAAACAATGTTTCCTTCAGCAGAAAACTCAAGTTCTGAGAACCTTTCGCAAGTTGGGATATCCAAACTCGTGCAAAACATTATTTCGTCAGAATCAGAACGATGTTTCTTCAGCAAACAACTTATTTCTTCATGAACTCCTAACTTTGTTTCTTCGCCATAAAACATTGTTTTGCAGGACCAAAATGCGTTTGGCCTTCTTTGATATTGCACTTGAGTCCAACCAACAACAAAGGAGATGAAAGTGCAGCCATGTGTTCAAGATTGTAGTATAAACTTAAGTTAGCGTTCACCTGGCAATGTGTTTGTTTGACACGAAATATTATGACTTCTCCTTTGATGACCAAGGATATATAAATGGTTGTTATGTCCTCATCACGTGCTCTGGTGGTCCATCCTGTGTACGTGCGGTGGCGCCCTGGAGGTGCAGGGCGTGCACGGTGAGCGGGGTGGCGTAGATCGGCCACGGCGCCTGCATGCTCTCCTTTGCTGCGGATCTGGATGGGGGCTGGCCCCGGGCACGCAGCGGGCTGGTCACGGCTCCTTGGCTGCTTGTGCGGCGTGGGGTGTCGGCCAATGCAGGTTCTGCTTCCCAAGACTGTTGTCTCGGGGCTGCAGGCCAGCGTCGCCTAGATGTCACTGTCCCTGGCGGCTCTGCTCGTCTTGATGGTCGTGGTGACGTGGCGGCGGCTATTCAGCAGCAGGGTGGCGGTTCGCTCTGAGTGCTTGGCCGAGGTTGGTGGCAGTGGCTGGTGGTGGTGGAGGTGTTCTGGCGGTGGGTGGTTCTAAGGAATGGAGCTCGGCTGTTGTTGGCTCTAGTGCTTTCTATCGGAGGTGTGAGGCACGCTGGCCCATGACCTCCCAGATCTGACGTCCTTGCTTTCTCGGGCCGGCCATGACGAGAAGTGGTGATGGGGTGGCTTCTGCCCGGTGGCGTGGTGGCGGCTCGCTGCCGGGAGCACGGCTGGGCATGGCAGGAGGGTGGAGGTTGGTGGGTGGTGGAAGTGGTGGACCCGCTGGTTGGTCAGTGGTATGGGTGTTGGGAAACGTTGCATGAAAAAAATCTACGCACACACAAGATCTATCAAGGAGATGCATAGCAATGAGAGGTGAGAGTGTGTCTACATACCCTCGTAGACTGTAAGCGGAAGCGTTTAGTAACGTGGTCGATGTAGTCGAACTTCTTCGCGATCCAACCGATCGAGTACCGAACGTATGGCACCTCCGCATTCAGCACACGTTCAGCTCGGTGACGTCCTCGCCTTCTTCATCCATCATGACGGCAAAGTAGTGAATGAGTTCCAGCAGCACAACGGCATGGTGATGGTGGTGGTGATGCTATCTCCGCAGGGCTTCGCCTAAGCACTACGAAAATATGACCGAGGGACAAAACTGTGGAGGGGGGCACCGCACACGGCTAAGAGATTGTCGTAGTTATGTGTGGCACCCCCTCCCACATATATATAGGTGGGGGAGAGGGGAGAGGCCAAGGGGCGCCCCAAGTAGGGCCAAATTCTACTTGGGGTCTTTCCCTAGCCCCCCCCCCTCACCATATTTGCCAGAGGGGGGAAGGAAAGGGGGAGAGGAAAGGAAGGGGGAGGTCGACTCGCCCCCCCTTCCTTCTATCCCCAAGGGCTACGGCCTAGGAGGGGCGCGCCAGCCCCTTGTGGGCTGGTGTGCCCCCCGCCCTTTGGACGATATGGCCCATTAACCTCCCGGGGGTGTCCGGAACCCCTTCCGGTGACCCGATTTCTATCTGGTACATCTCGAAACTCTTCCAGTGTCCAAATATCATCGTCCTATATATCAATCTTTACCTCCGGACCATTTCGGAGCTCCTAGTCATGTCCGTGATCTCATATGGGACTCTGAACAACATTCAGTCACCAAATCATATAACTCATATAACACTATATCGTTAATGAATGTTAAGCGTGCGGACCCTGCGGGTTTGAGAATTATGTAGACATGACCGAGACACCTCTCTGGTCAATAACCAATAGCGGAACCTAGATTCCCATATTGGCTCCTACATATTCTATGAATATCTTTATCGGTCGAACCTTATGACAACATACGTAATTCCCTTTGTCCATGTATGTTACTTGCCTAAGATTAGATCATGGGTATCTTCATACCTAGTTCAATCTCGTTACTGGTAAGTCTCTTTACTCGTTCTACAATACATCATCTTGCAACTAACTCCTTAGTCACTTTGCTTGCAAGGCTTCTTATGATGTGTATTACCGAGAGGACCCAGAGATACCTCTCCGATACTCGGAGTAACAAATCCTAATCTCGATCTATGCCAACTCAACAAACACCTTCGGATATACCTTTAGAGCATCTTTATGATCACCCAGTTACATTGTGACGTTTGATAGCACACAAGGCATTCCTCCGGTATCCGGGAGTTGCATGATGTCATAGTCTAAGGAATATGTATTTGACATTAAGAAAGCAATAGCAATAAACTGGACGATCATATGCTAAGCTAATGGATGGGTCTTGTCCATCACATCATTATCCTAATGATGTGAACCCGTTGTCAAATGACAACATATGTCCATGGTTAGGAAACCTTAACCATCTTTGATCAACGAGCTAGTCTAGTAGAGGCTTACTAGGGACATGGTATTTGTTTATGTATCCACACATGTATTTGAGTTTCCGGTCAATACAATTCTAGCATGAATAATAAACCTTTATCATGATTAAGGAAATATAATAATAACCATTTTATTATTGCCTCTAGGGCATATTTCCATCAGTGGGAGATGATGTCGTGGTTCAGGCCGTCTTGTTGTAGGGATGTGCTCAAACTCCAGGTGAAAACCTTGCATCGACTTGTCGATGTCGGAGGCAGTGGCGTATATGGACATCGTCTTCCTAGCAAGAGGTGCCGTTGTGGAGCTCCATCATCTACGGTACTTTGCTTTGTGGTCACTGGGTGAAAACCTAAGATCGGGCTCGCCGGATCGGATGATGGTGTTGTCTTCGAGAGCACTACCTCCTTGGAGGCGTTATCTTGGAGGCCCAAACGACCGCTCCTATTGTTGCGCATGGTTGAGGGTGGTGTGTTTGGTGGTGGTGGTGCGGCCGGCTTGGGGCCGATGGTGGTTTGTTCTTCTTCATGTGTTTCTCTTCGGTTGTCCTTCGCGTGGTCTCCATCCTGTTGCACTGCATGCTCAAGACCCTCCCATGGTTGTCGTTGTGCTGCGCCGAGCTTCGGGCTCTTGGTGTTGTCTTGATTGACCTTTGCTCAATGACGACGCAATGATGCCTCCGCAACCTGCTAATCATTTCGACCGCCCGTGACGAATCTCCCAGTCAAGGTTCATGTTAAGGTTTGGCACTCGTTGATTATGGTTGATCCTCTATTGTGTCGTGGGGCTCGATACGCACACCGGTGCGGTGCGTTAGGTTGTTTACAGAGTCTTGGTATTGTGATCCCTTGACAGCACCCCACATCTACTTGTGTCTCATGGTGTTGGTCTTTCTGCCTGCTAGCTAGGTCATGTCTTCTCTTGGGTGGCAATTTTTTCTCATCTTATGTAACCCTATTACCTATACGGTTTCCGGCCCAGTTTTCCTCATAAACGGGGTCAACTTGTTTAGGTTTTTTTATCCGGTTTCCCTTATAAACTAGATCAGCCAAAGCTTAAGCGGTGACTCTTGGCTTTGGCAGCTTTTTGAGCAATATATTTAGGTAGGGATCCTCTCCCCCCGGTGACCGTTCAAAAAAACATGTGGTATATGTTGGGGAACGTAGTAATAATTCAAAATTTTCCTACGTGTCACCAAGATCAATCTAGGAGATACTAGCAATGAGAGAGAGGGAGTTCATCTTCATACCCTTGAAGATCGCTAAGTTGAAGCGTTACAACAACGCGGTTGATGGAGTCGTACTCGTGGAGATTCAAATCGCGAAAGATCCGATCCAAGCGCCGAACGGACGACGCCTCCGCGTTCAACACATGTACAGCCGGGGGACGTCTCCTCCTTCTTGATCCATCAAGGGGAGAGGAGAAGTTAAGGGAGAACTCTGGCAGCACGACGGCGTGGTGGTGGTGGAGCTCGTGGTTCTCTGGCAGGGCTTCGCCAAGCAATGCGAAGGAGGAGGAGGAGGAGGAGGAGGAGGAGTTGGAGGGGGAGGGCTGCGCCAGGGAAGGGGTGCGGCTGCCATCCCCCTGTAGCGACCCGACCTCAAACGGTCAAGTCTCTGTGCTTCAGTGTCATCCCTGGGCCGGTAATGCTGACACACACAGTACTCGAAGGATTTATAACAGAGTAGCAATCAAACACTTATTACATCGAATGTCTCAAAAGAGAAATTATTACAATAAATATGGCATAAGGCCATCTAATACGATAACAGCGGAAGGCTTGGAAGATAAAGTGAGTCCATCAACTCCAACGGCATAGCTGAGCTACACGGCAACGACCTAACAAACCTTACTCCTCGTCTGAAAAGTTTGCAACATAATATGTTGCAGCCTGAAAATGGGTCAGCACATGGAATATGCTGGCAATATAACACAGTAGAGCAAGGACTGAATAATGCTATCACTACATGCATATTTGGCGGGTGGAAAAGCTCTATGGTTAAAGTTTTGCGAAAAGCCATTTTTTTTCCTACAACAAAGGAATAGATTTTTTAACTATCATGGTAGTTGAAACATCATTGAGAAGGTTCCTCCAACTCAATCCCAATTAAAAGTAATTATCAACCCAACAATATTAAATTTGAGTGATGAGATAGATATGATAATCCAAGTACTAGATACTCAAGATGTCCATAACCGGGGACAGGGCTAACCATGATTAGATTGTACACTCTGCAGAGGTTTGCGCACTTTTCCCCACAAGACTCGATCTCCTCCGTTGTATTTCTTGCACTACATGGTGTTTGAGAAACGGATGACCGAGACACAGTCTTTCAGAAGCATTAGCTCTAACCCCGGGTAGACAGTACTAACCTACATCCCTCTACATCTGCTAGCCTACCACTGGAAGAGGTCATGCAACTTACTCAACTATGCTAGAGCCCATAATAGCTTGTGGCTGCACACGGAAGTTTCTAGCATGAAATATCTCAGTTCCCTTTGAGCCTGGGTGGCGGACCTTAGGATTATCACACGGGTACTCCGGGATATCCTAGGACAACACTGGATTCTCCAGGTGCCCGACAAGCAATCGACCCAGATGTGTATTGAAGTTGCCACCTTATGTTTAAACATTAATTAACAACCTCACATCTGTCATGGATTCACTCACCCAAACCACGTCTACGAGCATAGCATAGCAATATAAGCAATACGTAGAAGTAACTCCCAAGGGTTTGATAATAACAGGGCGATAGGTTCTACCTCATCAACTACTTCCCAAACCCACATGTTATATCACAACCTAATCATGCAACGTTTGAGGATTGGAACTAATGCATAAAACTGGGTAATAAAGGGGTATGATCAAAGTGTTACTTGCCTAGCTGATGATCCGCAAAACCTAGAGACTCGTAGTAGCATGCTTCGCACTCCGGGTGTTCTATTGCAAACAAACAATAGCGTACATAAGCAAACAAGCAAATAAGCATGGGTAAAACATGAATAAGAAGATCTAACCAGAAAGTTCAACTTAAGAACTCCGGTTTGCAAAAAGAATCAAATCAAACGGAGCAACGAAACTCAAACTGCGAAAGAACCAAGATCTGATTACTAAACTGGACTAAAGTCAAATTTTACAGTACCAAAATCTTGTTCAAGTTAGTTAAACGGAAAGAGGGATTCGAGACGAAGATCTAGGCGCTTGAATCGCCTGATTCCGATAAACGAGCGAAAAGATAAACTAAAACAAAAATCGGATCAGAAATCGCGATCGAAAATAATCACGAAAAAATCCGAGAAAAAAGAAAAACTGACGAACAGGCTAACGAATGAACATTCGTTGTCTGTGACTAACGGGCGAAAACCGTTCGTTAAAATGAACGTCCGCTAAATAACTAAACCAAGAAAACTGGCGAACCGATATAATAAAAAACCGAAACTAGGGTTTTAAAAAACCGACGGTTTTTACCTAAACCGAAAAAAACGGACGACGAGATTTGCGAACTCCGGCGTGGCTCCGGCGGCTTCCGGCGAGCGGGGTGGCGGCGCGGGCGACTGCGGGGTGCGGCGGAGGGCGGCTCGGCGGCGGCGGCAGCAGCGGCGCAGGGCGGCGGGGCGGCTTGCGGGCGGCGGCGGCTTGGGCTCCATGGGGGCCCCGGGTCAGCTTTTAAAGGGGGGGAGAGGTGGCTTGCGGGAGGGAGCGGGGAGGCGTGGCCGACTCGGCCACGGCGAGCGGCGGCATAGCAGTCGCGGTCTCCGCGACGAAGACAGCGGCGCGGGGAGGCTAGGCCAACTGGGCCTCGGCCCAGTTCGGTCCGTCGGGCTTTTTTTAAATAACATTCCAACGAAAATAAATCCTAGAAAAATAAATAAAAAACTAAAAATGCCAAAACAAAATTTCACCGTCTAAATAAAATATTTAGAACAAGATGAACATTTTCTTGGCCCTAAAATGCAATTTGAAAATGTGCAATTTTTCTACTGCAAAAAATGCAATAAAATCCAAATAAAACATTTATTTGATTTTTAATATGTTTTCCTCTAATATTTCATCTATCTTGGAGAAGTCATTTTATCTCCTCTCATATATTTTTATTTTAGAAATGTTAGGACGGAAAAAATAATCAAAACCAAATGATCCTCTTTTCAAAATTTGAGAAAACTCAAATATGAAATTAATGAAATCCCCAACTCTCTCCGTGGGTCCTTGAGTTTCGTAGAATTTCTAGGATCAAGCCAAAATGCAATAAATTATGATATGCAATGATGACCTAATGTATAACATTCCAAATTGAAAATTTGAGATGTTACACCCCCCTACCCCACTATTTATAGGGGGAAGAGGGGGCCGGCCCCTAGATGCATCTAGAGGGGGGGCGGCCAGGAGGGGGTGACTTGCCCCCCAAGCAGGTGGGAGGCGCCTCTCCCCCTACGGTTTCCAACCCTAGGTGCCTTGGGCCCTTGGGTGAAGGAAATATGCCTTAGAGGCAATAATAAAGTTGTTATTTATATTTCCTTATATCATGATAAATGTTTATTATTCATGCTAGAATTGTATTAACCAGAAACTAAGTATATGTGTGAATACATAGACAAACAGAGTGTCCCTAGTATGCCTCTACTGGACTAGCTTGTTAATCAAAGATGGTTAAGTTTCTAGCCATGGACACGTGTTGTCATTTCATGAATGGGATCACATCAATAGAGAATGATGTGATGGACAAGACCCATCCGTTAGCTTAGCATAATGATCGTTCAGTTTTATTGCTACTGCTTTCTTCATAACTTATACATGTTCCTCTGACTATGAGATTATGCAACTCCCGAATACCGGAGGAACACCTTGTGTGCTATCAAACATCACAACGTTACTGGGTGATTATAAAGATGCTCTACAGGTGTCTCCGATGGTGTTTGTTGAGTTGGCATAGATCGAGATTAGGATTTGTCACTCCGTGTATCAGAGAGGTATCTCTGGGCCCTCTTAGTAATGCACATCACTCTAAGCCTTGCAAGCATTGTGACTAATGAGTTAGTTGTGGGATGATGCATTACGGAACGAGCAAAGAGACATGCTGGTAACGAGATTGAACTAGGTATGAGGATACCGACGATCGAATCTCGGGCAAGTAACATACCGAGGACAAAGGGAACAACGTATATCGTTATGCGGTTTGACCGATAAAGATCTTCATAGAATATGAGGGAGCCAATATGAACATCCAGGTTCCGCTATTGGTTATTGACCGGAGATGTGTCTCAGTCATGTCTACATAGTTCTCGAACCCGTAGGGTCCGCGCGCTTAATGTTCGGTGACGATCGGTATTACGAGTTTATATGTTTTGATGTACGGAAAGTAGTTCGGAATCCCAGATTTGATCACGGACATGACGAGGAGTCTCAAAATGGTCGAGACGTAAAGATCGATATATTGGAAGCCTATGTTTGGACATCAGAATGGTTTCGGGTGAAAACGGGAGTATACCGGAGCACCGGGAGGTTACCGGAACCCCCGGGAGGTATATGGGCCTTAGTGGGAGAGAGGGGAAAGGAGCAAAGGCAGGGGCTCCCCCCCCCAAGCCCTATCTGAATTGGGAGACCCCCCCCCTTTCCTTCCTCATCCCTCCTCCTTCCTTCTCTCCTAAATCCAACAAGGCGAGGGGGGAATCCTACTCCCGGTGGGAGTAGGACTCCCCTTGGGACGCACCTAGGAGGCCGGCCCCCTTCCCCTCCTCCACTCCTTTATATATGGAGGAGGGGGCACCCCATAGACACACAAGTTGATCATTGATCTCTTAGCCGTGTGTGGTGCCCCCCTCCAGCATAATCCACCTCACTAATATCGTAGCGGTGCTTAGGCGAAGCCCTGTTCCGGTAGCAACATCATCACCGTCATCACGCCGTCGTGCTGACGAAGCTCTCCCTTGAAGCTCTACTGGATCATGATTTCGCGGGACGTCACCGAGCCGAACGTGTGCAGATCGCGCAGGTGCCGTACTTTTGGTACTAGGACCGGTCATAACGCTTCCGCTTACGGTCTATGAGGGTATGTAGACAACACTCTCCCATCTCGTTGCTATGCATCACCATGATCTTGCGTGTGCGTAGGAATTTTTTTGAAATTACTGTGTTCCCCAAAAGTGGCATCTGAGTCAGGTCTATGCGTAGATGTTATATGCACGAGTAGAACACAAAGGAGTTGTGGGCGTGGGTATATACATATTGCTTGCCGTCACTAGTTGATTCTTGATTCGGCGGTATTGTTGGATGAAGCGGCCCAGACCGACATTACGTGTACGCTTACGCGAGACTGGTTCTACCGACGTGCTTCACACACAGGTGGCTGGTGGGTGTCTGTTTCTCCAACTTTAGTTGAATTGGATCCAATGAACAAGGTTCTTTCTGAAGATCAAAAAGCAATCACTATACCGTGTTGTGGTTTTTTGATGCGTAGGTAAGAACGGTTCTTGCTCAGCCCATAGCAGCCACGTAAAACTTGCAACAACAAAGTAGAGGACGTCTAACTTGTTTTTGCAGGGCATGTTGTGATGTGATATGGTCAAGACGTGATGAGATATAAATCGTTGTATGAGATGATCATGTTTTGTTAAAGTTATCGGCAACTGGCAGGAGCCTTGTGGTTGTCTCTTTATTGCATAAGATGCAAGCGCCATATAATTGCTTTACTTTATCGCTATGTGATAGAAATAGTTGCAAAAGCAATAGTTAGTGAGACGACCATGTGACAACATGTTGATAGAGATCAAGATGATGGAGATCATGGTGTCATGCCGGTGATGATAGAGATCATGACGGTGTTTTGGAGATGGATATCAAAGGCACAAGATGAAGATGGCCATATCATGTCACATATTTTGATTGCATGTGATGTTTATCCTTTATGTATCTTATTTTTCTTAGTTCGGCGGTAGCATTATAAGATGATCTCTCACTAAATTTCAAGGTATAAGTGTTCTCCCTTAGTATGCACAGTTGCGACAGTTCGTCGTGCCGAGACACCACGTGATGATCGGGTGTGATAAGCTCTACGTTCACATACAACGGGTGCAAGCCAGTTTTGCACACGCGGAATACTCAGGTTAAACTTGACGACCCTAGCATATGCAGATATGGCCTCGGAAAACTGGAGACCGAAAGGTCGAGCGTGAATCATATAGTAGATATGATCAACATAGTGATGTTCACCATTGAAAACTACTCCATCTCACGTGATGATCAAACATGGTTTAGTTGATTTGGATCACATGATCATTTAGATGACTAGAGGGATGTCTATCTAAGTCGGACTTCTTAAGTAATATGATTAATTGAACTTTAATTTATCATGAACTTAGTCCTGATAGTATTTGCATATCTATGTTGTAGATCAATAGCTTGCGATGTAGCTCCCCATTTATTTTTTGATATGTTCCTAGAGAAAAATAAGTTGAAAGATGATCGTAGCAATGATGCGGACTGGGTCCGTGATCTGAGGATTATCCTCATTGCTGCATAGAAGAATTATGTCCTTGATGCACCGCTAGGTGACAGACCTATTGCAGGAGCATATGCACACGCTATGAACGTTTGACAAAGCTCGGTATGATGACTACTTAATAGTTTAGTGCACCATGCTTTACGTCTTAGAACCGGGACTTCAAAAATGTTTTGAACGCCATGGAACATATAAGATGTTCTAAGAGTTGAAATTGGTATTTCATACTCATGCCCGTGTCGAGAGGTATGAGACCTCTGACAGTACTTTGCCTACAAGGTGGAGGAGAATAGCTCAACCAGTCAGCATGTGCTCAGATTGTATGGGTACTACAATTGCTTGAATCAAGTGGGAGTTAATCTTTCAGATAAGATAGTAATTGATAAAGTTCTCTAGTCACTATCACCAAGTTACTAGAACTTAGTGATGAACTATAATATGCAAGGGATGACGAAAGTAATTCCCTATCTCTTCGCGATGCTGAAATCGGTGAAGGTGGAAATCAAGAAATAGCATCAAGTGTTGATGGTTAACAAGACCACTAGTTTCAAGAAAAGGGCAAAGGGAAAGAAAGAGGAACTTCAAAGAAGAAAGGCAAGCAAGTTGCCACTCCCATGAAGAAGCCCAAAGCTAGACCCAAGCCTGACACTGAGTGCTTCTACTGCAAAGGAAATGGTCACTAGAAGTGGAACTGCCCTAAATACTTGGCGGATAAGAAGGATGGCAAAGTGAACAAAGGTATATTTTATATACATGTTATTGATGTGTACTTTACTAGTGTTTATAGCAAATCCCTCGGTATTTGATACTAGTTCAGTTGCTAAGAGTAGTAACTCGAAACGGGAGTTGCAAAATAAACAAAGACTAGTTGAGGACGAGGTGACGATGTGTGTTGGAAATGATTCCAAGGTTGATAAGATCACCATCGCACACTCCCTTTACCTTCGGGATTAGTGTTGAACCTAAAATAAATGTTATTTGGTGTTTGCGTTGACCATAATATGATTGGATCATGTTTATTGCAATACGGTTATTCATTTAAGTCAAAGAATAATTGTTATTCTGTTTACATGAATAAAACCTCTGTGGTCATACACCCAAGGTGAATGGTTTATTGAATCTCAATCGTAGTGATACACATATTCATAATATTGAAGCCAAAAGATGCAAAGTTAATAATGATAGTGCAACCTATTTGTGGCACTGCCGTTTAGGTCATATTGGTGTAAAGCGCATGAAGAAACTCCATGTTGATGGACTTTTGGAATCACTTGATTATGAATCACTTGATTCTTGTGAACCATGCCTCATGGGCAAAATGGCTAAGACTCCGTTCTCCAGAACAATGGAGCGAGCAACTGACTTATTGGAAATAATACATAATGATGTATGTGATCCGATAAGTGTTGAGGCTCGCGACGGGTATCGTTATTTTCTGACCTTCACAGATGATTTGAGCAGATATGGCTATATCTACCTAATGAAACATAAGTCTGAAACATTTGAAAAGTTCAAAGAATTTTAGAGTGAAGTAGAAAATCATCGTAACAAGAAAATAAAGTTTCTACGATCTGATCGCAGAGGCGAATATTTGAGTTACGAGTTTGGTCTTCATTTGAAACAATGTGGAATAGTTTCACAACTCACGCCACCTGGAACCCCATAGCATAATGGTGTGTCCGAACATTGTAATCGTACTTTATTGGATATGGAGCGATCTATGATGTCTCTTACCGATTTACCACTATAGTTTTGGGGTTATGCATTAGAGACAGCTGCATTCACGTTAAATAGGGCACCATCTAAATCCGTTGAGATGACACCGTATGAACTATGGTTTGGCAAGAAACCAAAGCTGCCGTTTCTTCAAGTTTGAGGTTGCGATGCTTATGTAAAAAGTTTAAAACTGGTAAGATCGAACCCAAATCAGAGTAGTGTGTCTTCATAGGATACCCAAAAGAAACTATTGGGTACACCTTCTATCACAGATCCGAAGGCAAGATATTTTGTTGCTAAGAATGGATCCTTTCTAGAGAAGGAGTTTCTCTCGAAAGAAGTGAGTGGGAGGAAAGTAAAACTTAATGAGGTAATTGTACCTTCTCCCGAATTGGAAACTAGTTCATCACAGAAATCAGTTCCAGTGATTCCTACACCAATTAGTGAGGAAGCTAATGATGATGATCGTGAAACTTCAGATCAAGTTACTACCGAACCTCGTAGGTCAACCAGAGTACGGTCCGCACCAGAGTGGTATGGTAATCCTATTCTGGAAGTCATGTTACTAGACCATGATGAACCTACAAACTATGAGGAAGCGATGATGAGCTCAGATTCCGCAAAATGGCTTGAGGCCATGAAATCTGAGATGGGATCCATGTATGAGAACAAAGTATGGACTTTGATTGACTTTCCCGATGATCGGTGAGTCATTGAGAATAAATGGATCTTCAAGAGGAAGACGGACCCTGATGGTAGTGTTACTATCTACAAAGCTCGAATTGTCGCAAAAATGTTTTTGACAAGTTCAAGGTGTTGACTACGATGCATTTTTATCACTCGTATTGATGCTTAAAACACTGTCCGGATCATTTTAGCAGTTGCTGCATTTTATGAAATCTGGCAAATGGATGTCAAAACTGCATTCCTTAATGGATTTCTTAAAGAAGAGTTGTATATGATGCAACTAGAAGGTTTTGTCGATCCTAAAGGTGCTAACAAAGTGAGCAAGCTCCAGTGATCCATCTATGGACTGGTGCAAGCATCTCGGAGTTGGAATATATGCTTTGATAAAGTGATCAAAGCATATGGTTTTATACAGACTTGCGGTGAAGCCTGTATTTACAAGAAAGTGAGTGGGAGCACTACAGCATTTCTGATAAGTATATGTGAATGAAATATTGTTGATCGGAAATAATGTAGAATTTTCTGGAAAGCATAAAGGAGTGTTTGAAAGGAGTTTTTCAAATAAAAGACCTCGGTAAAGCTGCTTACATATTGAGCATCAAGATCTATAGAGATAGATCAAGACGCTTGAAATATTTTCAATGAGTACATACCTTGACAAGATTTTGAAGTAGTTCAAAATGGAAAAGTCAAAGGATTTCTTGCCTGTGTTGCAAGGTGTGAAGTTGCGTAAAGACTCAAAACCCGACCATGGCAAAAAATAGAAAGAGAATGAAAAGTCATTCCCTATGCCTCAGTCATAGGTTCTATAAAGTATGCTATGTTGTGTACCAGACCTATTTTGTACCTCACCATAAGTTTGGCAAGAGGGTATAATAGTGATCCAGGAGTGGATCACTGGACAGCGGTCAAAAATGTCCTCAGTGGAATAAGGAAATGTTTCTCGGTTATGGAGGTGACAAAGAGTTCGTCGTAAAGAGTTACGTCGATGCAAGATTTGGCACCGATCTGGATGACTCTAAGTCTCGATCTAGATACATATCGAAAGTGGGAGCAATGAGCTAGAGTAGCTCCGTGCAAAGCATTGTAGACATAGAAAATTTGCAAAATACATACGGCTCTGAATGTGGCAGACCCGTTGACTAAATTTCTCTCACAAGCAAAACATGATCACTCTTTGGGTGTTAATCACATAGTGATGTGAACTAGATTATCGACTCTAGTAAACCCTTTGGGTGTTAGTCACATGGAGATGTGAACTAATCACATAAAGATGTGAACTATTGGTGTTACATCACATGACGATGTGAACTAGATTATTGACTCTAGTGCAAGTGGGAGACTGAAGGAAATATGCCCTAGAGGCAATAACAAAGTTGTTATTTATATTTCCTTATATCATGATAAATGTTTATTATTCATGCTAGAATTGTATTAACCGGAAACTTAGTACATGTGTGAATACATAGACAAACAGAGTGTCCCTAGTATGCCTCTACTTGACTAGCTCGTTAATCAAAGATGGTTAGGTTTCCTAGCCATGGACATGTGTTTTCATTTGATGAACGGGTTCACATCATTAGAGAATGATTTGATGGACAAGACCCATCCGTTAGCTTAGCATAATGATCGTTCAGTTTTATTGCTACTGCTTTCTTCATAACTTATACATGTTCCTCTGAGTATGAGATTATGCAACTCCCGAATATCGGAGGAACACCTTGTGTGCTATCAAACGTCACAACATAACTGGGTGATTATAAAGATGCTCTACATGTGTCTTCGATGGTGTTTGTTGAGTTGGCATAGATCGAGATTAGGATTTGTCACTTCGTGTATTGGAGAGGTATCTCTGGGCCCTCTCGGTAATGCACATCACTCTAAGCCTTGCAAGCATTGTGACTAATGAGTTAGTTGCGGGATGATGCATTACAGAACGAGTAAAGAGACTTGCCGGTAACGACATTTTACTAGGTATGAGGATACTGACGATCGAATCTCGGGCAAGTAACATACCGAGGACAAAGGGAACAATGTATATCGTTATGCGGTTTGACCGATAAAGATCTTCATAGAATATGTGGGAGCTGATATGAACATCCAGGTTCCGCTATTGGTTATTGACCGGAGACATGTCTCGGTCATGTCTACATAGTTCTCGAACCCGTAGGGTCCGCACGCTTAACGTTCGGTGACAATTGGTATTACGAGTTTATGTGTTTTGATGTACCAAAGGTAGTTCGGAGTCTCGGATTTGATCACGGACATGACGAGGAGTCTCGAAATGGTCGAGATGTAAAGATCGATATATTGGAAGCCTTTGTTTGGACATCAGAATTGTTCCGGATGAAAACGGGAGTATACCGGAGCACCGGGAGGTTACCAGAACCCTCGGGAGGTATATGGGCCTTAGTGGGAGAGAGGGGAAAGGATCAAAGGAGGCCCCCCCCCAAGGCCAATCCAAATTGGGAGTGGGGTCGCCCCCCCCCCTTTCCTTCCTCCTCCCTCCTCCTTCCTTCTCTCCTAAATCCAACAAGGCAAGGGGGGATTCTACTCCCGGTGGGAGTAGGACTCCCCATGGGGCGCGCCTAGGAGGCCGCCCCCCTCCTCCTCCTCCACTCCTTTATATACGGGGGAGGGGGGCACCCCATAGACACACAAGTTGATCATTGATCTCTTAGCCGTGTGCGGTGCCCCCCTCCACCATAATCCATCTCAGTTATATCGTAGCGGTGCTTAGGCTAAGCCCTGTTCCGGTAGCAACATCATCACTGTCATCACACTGTCGTGCTGACGAAGCTCTTCCTCGAAGCTCTACTGGATCGTGAGTTCGCGAGACGTCACCGAGCCGAACGTGTGCAGATCACGGAGATGTCATACTTTTGGTACTAGGATCGGTCGACCGTGAAGACGTACGACTACATCAACCGCGTTGTCATAATGCTTCCGCTTACGGTCCATGAGGGTACGTAGACAACACTCTCCCCTCTCGTTGCTATGCATCACCATGATCTTGCGTGTGCTTAGGAATTTTTTTTAAATTACTGTGTTCCCCAACATTGGGGAGGTGCACCAACCCACTAGGGGGCTGGTTCCCACCCATATTCAGCCCATTAAGTCCTCCGGGGCAGGTGGCCCCACCCGGTAGACCCCCGGACACCTTTCGGTGGTCCCGGTACAATACCGGTAACCCCCAAAACCACTTCGGCGACTGAAACTGGACTTCCCATATATAAATCTTTATCTCCGGACCATTCCGAAACTCCTCGTGACGTCCGGGATCTCATCCGGGACTCCGGACAACCTTCGGTAACCACATACAATTTTCCATAGCAACTCTAGCGTCACCGAACCTTGAGTGTGTAGACCCTACAGGTTCAGGAACCATGCAGACATGACCGAGACATCTCTCCGGCCAATAACCAACAGCGGGATCTGAATACCCATGTTGGCTCCCACATGTTCCACGATGATCTCATCGGATGAACCACGATGTCGGGGATTCAATCAATCCCGTATACAATTTCCTTTGTCCATCGGTATGTTACTTGCCCGAGATTCGATCGTCGGTATCCGCATACCTCGTTCAATCTCGTTACCGGCAAGTCTCTTTACTCGTCCCGTAATGCATGATCACGTGGCTAACTGCTTAGTCACATTGAGCTCGTTATGATGATGCATTATCGAGTGGGCCCAGAGATACCTCTCCGTCATACGGAGTGATAAATCCCAGTCTCGATTCGTGACAACCCAACAGACACTTTCGGAGATACCTGTAGTGCACCTTTATAGCCACTCAATTATGTTGTGACATTTGATGCGCCCAAAGCATTCCTACGGTATCCGAAAGTTACACAATCTCATGGTCTAAGGAAATGATATTTGACATTAGAAAAGCTCTAGCGAACGAACTACACGATCTTGTGCTATGCTTAGCATTGGGTCTTGTCCATCACATCATTCTTCTAATGATGTGGTCCTGTTATCATCGACATCCAATGTCCATGGTCAGGAAATCACAACCATTTATTGATCAACGAGCTAGTCAACTAGAGGCTCACTAGGGACATGTTGTGGTCTATGTATTCACACATGTATTATGGTTTCCGGTTAATACAATTATAGCATGAACAATAGGCGGTTATCATGAACAAGAAAATATAATAATAACCATTTTATTATTGCCTTTATGGCATATTTTCAACAGTATAAAGAAAGAGGCTCTCGGTTGTAAGATCACCATGTCTCACCTATATTTGAAGCCATCAAAGCCGTTCAAAACTTCTTGGATGTTTGTACTGTTTAGATTTTTATAAATAAATTTATTATATGTTGTCAATATGGGCGGGCACGGAAAAGCGCATATTTATGTTTGGAGTAGTAACTATAAGACAGAGGGAGTAGCAAGCAATTTGGATCAACATGCATCGATCCTGCGTGAAGGATGGATTAGAGGTGGAGCAAAGCTGCGTGACGGCATCGAAATCTGTCAGGTGGAATAGAAGGCCGTTGCTGAACGTCCGGCACAAACACATCACACCTCGCACATGGCCTCGTCTGTTCAATTAAAAACAACGTCCACGGAGGTGGGATTTCAATTATCACGACATGATCAAACCGTAGGATAAGGGCAGCATGGCCAGTTCGCATCGCACCATCGCACGAAACTCGGCCCTGTATATTGGGCGCGCCTATACCTCACCTAAAGCCCCTACGCTAATGGGCCCGCCCAGCGCGGGGGGCATTAAGCAATAATTGGCCAGCCCAGCGCAGCGCCTTTTATGTTTGTGTTTTCTGATTTCTTTTTACTTTAAATTATATTTGAAAATAGTATAAATATATATAATACAAAAAACTTTACGTCAAATTTTAAAAAATGTTAATCATGAATTTGAAAATTGGTAAATATCTACCAAAAATGTTTCTAATGTATACGAAAAAATGTATTAACGTGTATGAAAGAAAGCTGACATCAAAATATATGTTGACATGATGTTAAACTTGTATTGGAAAAAATTAAAACATATATTAAATATTGTTCCTGATGTACACAAAAATGCAAAAGGTGTATGGAAACAAGTTGACATAAAAAAATTAAAAAAATTAGTGATGCATTCGTAAAATTCTAAAATGGATATAAAAATGTTCCGGTTGTATAGAAAATGTACATCATGTATTTTTTTTAAGTTATACATGTATACAAAAAAATTATAATGTATATGAAAAGGAAAATAGGCTTCAAAACATATCTTTCAAAAAAATTGCTCATGTAATTGAAAAAAAATTAACATGTATTAAAAAAATGTAGCTTGTGTATAAAAAAAGTGTAGACTTTTGTATTTGAAAAACATGTTGACCATGTATTCAAATAACTGTTAAAAACATTTAATAAAAGGAAAATGAAGATCATGTATTCGAAAAAAAATCAACATGTACCAAAATATGTTTCACATGCACAGTGAAAATGTATATTGTATACCGAAAAAAGTAAACATGTATTAAAAAAGAAAACTAATAAAAAATGACAAAGAATTAAAAAACAAAAACAAAGAAACGAACAAAGGAACAAAGAAAAGTAAAGTATAACAAAGAAAAACGAAAGAAAAGTACTGAAAACAAAGAAAACCAAAGTTATAACAAAGGATTTTTTTAAGAAACAGGAAGAAAAATAATAAAAAAAATTGTAGAAAAACCGAAAAGAAAACAAAAACAGAGAAAAATGAACTAGAGCAAACTACAACGAGCGAACCTAGAGCGAGCGGCAGCTAATGAACCTACACTAATGGGCCGACCCACATGCACGCGCCCTTCAGCGAGAGGAGCTTCCACCTCGCGTCAGGCGAGATATAGCTCCCGTGTTGTATATCGCGCTTGAGACGGGTACATGACGCAACGCCGCACCATCAGGCCGCCGACACGCTCGTGGCCTAGCCGCTTCTTTGTCTTTGTTGGCTTCGCGGCCATCCCTTCAAGTGTCATCCTGCGGGTGTTGAGACCGCATGAGTCTGGAGTCCTTCAAAATACCTAGTTGGATTGTGCCTTTCGCAAAAATTACTCCCACCTCCTCCTATGGTTAAAGTGACTCGTAGCATGTATGCTATTTGTCATAACCTAGGATTTTTTATTTGTTCATTCGTCTTTAAAAATATTTTATCACCTAAATCATGCGTCCAAATCACAAACTGTTTTCCTCATTGCATTTTCAATATTGAGATCTTTGAAACAAGATTCCATATTAATAGGTTCACATAAACTTAGAAAATAGAAAAATACTAGAAATAAAAAAACAAAAAAATGAAAACCGGAAACGGAAGCATAGTTGTGCTTTTCACTTTTCGAAAAACCACAATTGTGCTTCATCGTGAATCACAAGTGTGTTTTCACACGGTGTGCTTCACGCAAGAAAACAAAAAAAAGTTCATGGAAACTTGGGAAAACCAGCAAAATCCAAAACCCCCCAAAAGAAAGAAATCCCAAAACGCATGTAGAAATTAAAAAACATGCATTCCCACAGGTGTGTCCAGCGTGTGACAAGTGGCGGTGATTGGGCGCATGGCGCGCTCTCGACTGGCCACTGGAGATCCACTTGTTGGGTTGGCCCAGCAATTAGTTGTTCCTGGAGTCCTCCTCCTTGGCGCTTATGGTCGTTGGTCGGCCAACCAATGCTCACGGGTTTGCATGGGTGGGCCGGCCAACAGGCACTCGCTCAGTTGGTCGGCACGCCATTCGCTCGCCAGGGTTATGGGTCACTTGGGAGTTCCTATTACGCGAGACGCGTGCCAGGAATTGGCGGCGCACGCAACCCCCCCCCCCCCCCCCCCCCGGCTCCCCTGCGCGGCCTTCTGGACTGGATGCCCCTGTTTTTTTTTTTTAGATTTGGAAAATTTTCCGATCGTCAAAAAAGTTCACCGATACAAAATAATTTTCATAGAATTCAAAAACAGTTCTTGAATTCAAAAAATGTTCTCGATTTCACAAGAATAAATAGTTTTTGAATTTTCTTGAATTTTTTAATTTTGATGAACAATGTTGTATGTGTAATCTTTAATAATGATGAATATTTTTTTTGTATTTCATGAACATTTATTTAACTTGATCAACAATTTTTTTATCAAAAACATCTCTTTTTGAATAAATGCATTAATTTTTTTTGAACTTGAGAAACATTTTTTGAAATCAAGGGACAAATTTCAAAGTTTATGAACATTTTCTTAATTTTGTAAAGATTTTTAAATCCGATGAGCAAAATCGAATTCAATGAATATTTTTTGAATTGATGAACACTTTTTGAAATCGATGGACAAAAAAAAGTTCGCCAATTCGAATGAAAAGTCGCCAAAATGTGAAAAAAGTAAGGAATACAAATTAGAGAAGAAAATGGAAAACAGAAATAAAAAAATCCAAAAAATAAAAACAAGGAACTTTTCCAATCCATGAACTTTTTTCAAATTGGCGAAGTTTTTTCAATTTCCATAAACGTTTTCAAATTCTTCAAAATTTTCAAATCTATGAATAGTTTAGAAATTTAGGATTTTTTCTAAATTAGTGAACTTTTTCATTTTTTCATGATTTTTTTAATACGTGAACTATTTTCTTTTTGAAACAAATTCCTGATTTTCTTTGAATGTTTGTGAGCCTTTTTTGAAATATATGAACTCCCGAACTTTATCACAACGTGCCTATAGTTTGTTCTTAAGTATTTCACACTACTCTTGGTAAGTAGTAGCAGGTAGCTCTAGTGGTTAGCCTAACGTGTACATGAATGTTGTACGAGTTTCAATCACCGTAATAGCAAAAAAATTTGGTTTTCTTTTGCCGCTATAATAGATTCGCTGGCACTGCACATTGGCACATGGGCGCCATGGAGCTTCCCTGGCACCAGAAGCGCCGAATAGGAGCTCCTATCTATGGGCCGGGCCATTTCGGGGTTTCACCCCAACCGGATTTGGGAAGGTTCTAGAACCTTCCCTGAAACGGATTTTTCTGTTTTTCTTTTATTTTTTCTTTCAGTTTTTCTTTTTCTATTTTAATCCTTTTTATGTTTTCTATTTGTTTTTTTATTTTATTTTCTGTTTTTCTGTTTGCATTTTTATACTTGTTTTACAATTTGAGAAAATCTCTTAAATTCATGTTTTTATAAATAATGAACTTTTTAAAATATGATGAACTTTTATAAAATATGCGAACATTTTTTTCAAAATCGTGGTTTTGATTTCTAAATTCGTGAACATTCTCTTAAGTAAAGAATATTTTTTAAACTCACGAACATGTTTTCGAAATTGTAAACATTTTGTAGATATTTTTCAACATTCTCTTAAATCATGAACATGTTTTCATATTCCCGAATATTTTTATATTCAAGACTATTTTTTCGAAATTGCGAACATTTTTTAAAATCATGTATTTTTTTAATTTGTGAACGTTTTTTTACAAACTCGTCAACATTTTTTGAATTCCCAAGCAGCTCTTTGGAGTCATGGGTATTTTTTTGAAATCATGTTTGTTTTGTTCACTATTAGTTACTTTTTTCTGAAAATTAGAACTTTTTGATATCCCGAATTGTTGGAAAAAAAGGAGAAAAACAAAAGGAAATAAAATAAAATAAAATGTCCCGGCCCGCACATGGGTTGACCCAGAAGGGCGCCAAGGGGGAGCCGAGGGTGCGCACTCCGTTCGTTCGCGGCGCGTTATGCGCCGTATAGGAGCTCCCCCCCCCCCCCCCCCCCGCCCCCTTCGCCATGTCATGAGAGCAACTAATCAGCGGGTACTACTTTGGGAGCCCACGCAAGAGTCACTTTGCGTGTGCTGGGAGTGCGCCACTTAGCGCGCTCTGAGCCGCCACCACGTGTCACGCTCTAGGTGCTCCCTTCGGCTTTTACATGCAATTTTTTTGGCTTTTTCGGCTTTTCAGTTTTCCCCTGGTTTCTTTTTATATTTTGGAAAAAATAGAATTTTTTTGTCAAAAAGCGCATTTTTTTCTTTCACGAGAGGCACAGATTAGTTCTCATGGAGACAAGGATTTGCTTAGGTGAGAGGCACAGTCGTGCCTCACACAAAAGGGAAAACACGCTTTCTTTTTTTTTCTTTCGCAAGAGGCACGGATTTTCTTCTTGTGGAGGCAGATATTTGCTTCCGCGAGAGGAACCATCGTGCCTCTCAGAAAAGAAAAAATGTTTTTACTTTTTTCTTTCATTCACGAGAGACACGGATTCAGTTCTACTCGAGGCACAGATTTGCTTCCGTGAGAGGTGATTGCTTGTATCTGCGTTGGTATTTCCCCGAAGAGGAGAGGATGATGTAGCACATCAACGGTAAGTATTTCCCTCAGTTATGAAACCAAAGTTATCAATTCAGTAGGAGAACCAAACAACACTATGTAAACGATACCTGCACACAAAGAACAAATACTTGCAACCCAACGCGTAAGAAGGGTTGTCAATCCCTCCTCGGTATCGAGATAGATAAAATTATAATAGATTGGATAAATAGATCTTGCAAAAACACAAAATAAAATAAATAAAGAAAAGGTACAACAAGATATTTCTCGGTTTTTGAAATAATAGATCTGAAAACAATATGATAAAAGATAGATCCAGAGGCCGTGGATTTCACTAGTGGCTTCTCTCAAGAAAATAGCATAGAATGAGTAAACAAATTACTGTTGGGAATTGATAGGAGAGCAAATAATTATGACGATATTCAAGACAATGATCATGTGTATAGGCATCATCTCCAAGATTAGTAGACCGACTCCTGCCTGCATCTACTACTATTAATCCACACATCCATCTTTGTCCAGCATGCATCTAGTGTATTAAGTTCATGGAGAAATGGAGTAATGCAATAAGAACGATGACATCCATGAAGTAGACAAGATCTATTCATGTAGGAATAGACCCTCATCTTTTGATCCTTAATAGCAACGATACATGCATGCCTTGCTACCCCTTCTATCACTGGGTGAGGATACCGCAAGATCAAACCCATCACAAAGCACATTTTACCGTTGCAAGAAAAAACAATCTAGTTGGCCAAATTAAACCAAGTTTCAGAGAAGAAATATGAGGCTATAACGATCATGTATATAAGAGATCAAAGAAGACTCAACTAATATTCATAGATAGATCTGATCATAAACTCGTTCATCGGATCCCAACAAACACACCGCAAAAAGTCATTACATCAAATTGATCTCCAAGAACATCGAGGAGAACATTGTATTGAGAATCAAAAAGAGAGTAGAAGCTATCTAGCTACTGCCTACGGACCCGTAGGTCTATGGTGAACTACTCATGCATCATCGGAGGAGCACCAACGAGGATGATGAACCCCTCTGTGATCGTGTTCCCCTTTGGCAGGGTGCCGGAATAGGGATCTAGATTGGATCTCGTGCTTCTAGAACTTGCGGTGGCTGGAATTGTGTTCCATCGGCTCCCCTACGGTTTTTGCAATATTTAGGTATTTATAGAGTTGAGAGGCGATGGAAAGGACTCCTGTGGGCCCCATCACCCACCTGGGCGCGCCCTGGTGGTTTGTGGGCCCCATGGGCCTCCCCTATGGCACTTCCTTGGCTCCCAAGCTTGCTTCTGGGAACAAAAAAATCTCCAAAAAGTTTCGTGGCATTTGGACTACGTTTGGTACTGATATTCTGCGAAGTAAAAAACAAGCAAAAGACAGCAACTGGCACTGGGCACTATGTCAATAGGTTAGTCCCAAAAAATGATATAAAGTTGCTATTAAATGAATGTAAAACATTTAAGAATGGTAATATAACATCATGGAACAATCAAAAATTATAGATACGTTGGAGATGTATCAAGAGGCATAGTCTTGCCTCTCATAAAAGAAAGAAAAAGGCGAGAGACACGAATTTTATTCTTGCTGAGACACGGATTTGCTTCCGCAAGAGGCACAGTCGTGCCCCTCACAAAAGAGAAATGTTTCTCCTTCCTTTCGTGAGAGACACAGTCGTACCTCCCGCAAAAGGGGAAAAGTGTTCCTTCCTTGTGCAGAGGCACTGATTTACTTCTCTTGGAGGCACGGATTTGCTTTCATGAGAGGCATAGTCATGCCTCTCGAAAAAGGGAAAATGTGTTTTTTTTATTTCATGAAAGGCATGGATGTACTTCTCGTGGAGGCACGGATTTGCTTCCGCAAGAGCTCTTCGGAAAGAAAAAAATGCTCCCGGTTCAGGGTTATTCGTCAGTTTTTTTCATGAAAAAAGTTCATCGAAACCTATCAACATGGGGTCTAGTTTTAAAGATCTTGACGTGGGAAATCTAACGGTTAAAACCGTTCATGATTTGGACGCACAGTTTAAGAGATAAAAGATTTTGGATAAACGAATCTACGAAAAAAAACTCACAAGTTGCGACAAGTGGCTCACTGCATGCACGCCACTTGTCACAACCTGGGAAGATGAGTGTGATCGAGTACTTTTTAATTAGGCTGGTGTAAGGGCATATTTACCCCTCAAGTAGTTTTGGTGATTGATGATAATACGTTTACGGACTAATCGTGTGCACTAAGTGTTTCAGGTGATCTATTATAAGGGCACTTTGCGATTGTTCCCCTCGAGGACTTCACTTTAGACGCATTATTTTCCTTCATTTCTTTTCGGTGTAATTGAGTCGTAGAGATAACCATACTATCAAGAGGGGATCCGTTTCGGAAGAGTATGGGTGGAATCATCACGTAAACATTTTCCTTGCACCCTCGATGTCTTCGTGCCTGTTGGCGTTTCCGTGTTGTGCAAAACAAGGGGTGCCTTGTGCTACGCGGTAGTACCGCGACCAGGGCGGTAGTACCGCCTATCGGCGGTAGTACCGCTTGTTAGTACCGCTGGTACTACCACCCCTGCTGTGGTCTCGACTTTTTCGTGTTGGGTTTTCGTAAAAGACCACGCAGGGGAGCAGTAGTAGGGATGACAGTAGGGCACGGTAGTACCGCTTGTTTAAGCGGTAGTACCGCTCCTACATTTGCTCCAACTGCCGCACAGCTCGTTGCCCTCCTCTGTTTTTCCAGCGGCTGTAGGGAGCAGCAGTACTGCTCACTAGCTGTAGTACCGCCCGCAGGGCGGTAGTACCGTTCTTGTGCACGTACTTCTTCTTTCTCAGCCCTGGTTGTCCTATGCCTGCTTGCCACAGCGGTAGTACCGCTGTGGCAGCTGTACTACCGCTCCAGCAATGGTAGTACCGCCCAGATGCGGGCCGCGGGCTGCATAACGGTTGGATGTGTCCCCCCACTATATAAAGGGGTCTTCTTCTCCAAGATACTTTACCTCTTTTCCCCAAACTCCATTGTTGCTCCACAAGCTCATTTTCGCCCGATCTCTCTCCCTAGCCAATCAAACTTGTTGATTTTCTAGGGATTGGTTGAGACGGCCTAGATCTACACTTCCACCAAGAGAAATTTGATTCCCCCCACTAATCCCTTGTGGATCTTGTTACTCTTGGGTGTTTGATCACCCTAGACGGTTGAGGTCACCTCGGAGCCATATTCCATTGTGGTGAAGCTCCGTGGTTTTGTTGGGAGCCTCCAATTAAGTTGTGGAGAGAGCCCCAACCTTGTTTGTAAAGGTTCCGATGCCGCCTTCAAGGGCACCAATAGTGGAATCACGACATCTCGCATTGTGTGAGGGTGTCAGGAGAATACGGTGGCCCTAGTGGCTTCTTGGGGAGCATTGTGCCTCCACAACGCTCCAACAGAGACGTACTTCCCCTCAAAAGGAAGGAACTTCGGTAACACATCCTCGTCTTCACCGACTCAACTCTTGGTTATCTCGTGTCTTTACTTGTGCAAGCTTATTTGTGTTATATCCCTTTCTTGCTTGCGTGCTTGTTGTTGTTGCATCATATAGGTTGCTCACCTAGTTGCATTTCTAGACAACCTACTTTGATGCAAAGTTCAAATTGGTAAAGAAAAGCTAAAAATTGTTAGTTGCCTATTCACCCCCCTCTAGTCAACTATATTGATCCTTTCAATTGGTATCAGAGCCTCGTCCCTTTACTAAGGACTTTACCATCCAAAGAGTATGGTTGACATCATAGACGGTGCGGAGGAGCACTCCGGTGTGAATCCAATCTCGTCTACGGCCGATGGGGGAACCGCGGTCTCTCGTGAGGAATTCAATGTGGCCTTGGACACATTGAAAACCTCCATGATGACCGAGGTTGAAAGCATGTTTAACAAAATCATAGAAGGGCTTAAACTATCCACCACACCGTTGAGAGTGGGTGATCCCACTAACAAAGTGACGGATGCTAACTCTGACAAGGGGGAAGCTACTAGTGATCAAGTCCCTTCTTCTAGTGGTAAAAATGGCACCGGCATGTTTGCCCATGTGGAACCTCCACTTGTTTATGGTGGACTGATTCCTTCCGCTCTTTTGAATAATGTCGGTCCTCCCCCCAAGATTGTGAAAAATGAGGATTTTGATTCTTGGGTCTATCACTTTAAGCATCATTTAAATCATGTGAATACTAATCTTTGGAGAATCATTGAAGAAGGTTTCTATATGCATGACCTAAGCAACTTCACTCCTAGAGAAGCCGCAGATAATCAATTCAACGAGAATGCTCTCTTCATCATCCAAGATGCAATTCCACCCGAAGATCTTCCTCATCTCCGGCCCTTCCCCATGGCCAAAGATGCATGGCATCAAGTTGTTTCCCTCTACAAGGGAAGCACAAGCATTCAACGCTCCAACTATGAAGTGGTGCAAGATGAAGCCGATGAGTTTGCAATGAAAGAAGATGAAGAACCTCGTGAGCTTTATCGGAGAGTAACCAAACTCGCGGTCTCACTCTAAGATCACGGGAGCAAGGACATGGATGACAATTGGATCAAGCGCAAATTCCTCAAGGCAATGATGCCTTACCACAAGGCCATGTCCTCCGTCATTCGTCAAAGGCCGGACTTCCACACCTTGTCCTCAAGTGAAGTGTTGGATGAGTTTGTGGCCATGAGCTTCATGGACAAGACCGCCGACAATGCGGTGCTACGTTCTCAAAGAGCAAAGAAGCCCAACCTTGCATTAAAGTCCAAGGTTTGTATGGAAGAAGAGGATGAAGAAGAAGAGGAGGAGGAGAGCAACCCCGAAGATACAAAGTATGCCTATCATGAACACATGGCACTTGCTTCAAGACAATTTTGGAGCAAGAAAAACTCAAAGGCCAAACTTCAACAAGAACAACTCAAGTGGCACGAAGGGCAAGCAACGTGTGAGGACTTGCTATAATTGTGGCAATGTGATCCATTTTGTTGCGGAGTGCCCGTATGAGAAGAGGGAAGACAATGGTGGCAAGCTCATCCGAAAGGACAAAGCCAAGTCTTTCCCAAACAAGAGCAACTTCACCAAGAAGACTCCTCACAAGGTGTTGGTGGTACAAGAAGAGTACCATGAGGATGAGGATGATGATGAAGATGGTGAGTCGGTTTCCATGGCCTCCATTGCCATTGCAACAACTCCACAGGTGTCTCTCTTCGACTCACCTAATGAGAACATCACCGCCAAGTGCCTCATGGCTAAAGCCACCAACAAGGTAACCCCCAACATCAAAACTACCATCATTAATAATCCCTCTTTGACGGATTGCATTGATGAACATGAGGGGTATAATGTGGAGGAGAATGAGTTTTGAGTCTTTTATGAACAAACTCAAGGGTAAATCCAAGAAGCACTTCGTTGCTCTCTTGGAACAACTTGGTGAAGCCAATGACATGATCGAGGCTCACGAAGATACCATCTCTAAGACGGAGGGGCATAGTCGTGACTATGCCTATGAGATTTCGGATCTTTCCAATGCTCTTGAGGAATAGCGTGGTCTTCGTTTGGCTCTTGAGGAGTCACACAACGATGATCATGCTAAATTAAAGAAAGATCTTGATCATGCTCTAGTTGTATCTCGTGTGCTAAATTCCGAGAAGGCCAAACTTGGGGTTGATCTTGCTAGACTCAAGGTGGAGTTTGATATACTTGACAAGGCTCACAAGGCCTTGAAAGGTGTTCATGCTAGCCTCAAGGAGTCTCATGATCAACTCCAAGTGAAGCTAACCAAGGAGAAAGCCACCTTTCCTCATATGGTGTTAATTGATAATGCAAATGCTACTAACCCTTGTTGTGAGCATGTGCATCTTGTTGAGGAAAATGCTAAGTTGAAGGATCAACTTGAGAAAGGCCTTGTGTCGTGCATACAAGGTGAGAATAACCTCAACGACCTTTTGAGCAATCAAAAGGAAGTTGTGGCAAAAGAAGGGATTGGGTTCGCACCCATGACCAAGAACAAGAAGAAGAGTGAAAAGACCAAACGACCCCCCCCCTCTCAAGCAAACCTTCGTGAAGGAGGGAGAGGGTCCTTACAAGGATAAGAAGAACAATGTGAAGGGTGGTGGTGTCAATAAAGGCAATGCCACCCCGTCCAACAAAGCTGGTGACTTTAACCCTTCTTATGTGTTGTGCCGTGCTAATTATGGGCATGTTTATGAAAAATTTGTTGGTTCTCCTTATGAGTACATTGAATGGTCTATTTGGGTTTCTAAGACCCTTGTTACTAACATCAAAGGACCCATTACAAAATGGGTACCTAAAACCAAGCATTGATTTCTTGTAGGTGTTTGCTTCCGGTGGGGGATCATGGTTGCTCGATAGTGGAGCTACAAATCATATGACCGGAAGCGAGGACTTGGTGGTGGACGTGCACAAGATTCCATCTATGCCCACCAATGTCAAATGGGGTGATGCCTCGTCTTCTAAGGTATTGGGACTTGGCAAGGTTGTCATCTCTCATGATCTCATGATCGAGAAGGTCATGCTTGTTGAGTCCCTTGCATACAATTTACTTTCCGTTCGTCAACTTGCACTCATGGGCTTTGCCACTTTCTTTGATATTGATACCGTGGCCCTCTTGTGGAGCAATACTCTTAAAGTAGCCTTTGTTGGGCATGTCGCGAATGGTTTCTATGTGATTGACTTTTCAGAGCGACCCTCTAAGACCGCGACATGCCTAATGGCTAAAGTTGACGTAGGATGGCTTTGGCATCGCCATCTAGCCCATGTCAATATGAGATCTTTGCAAAGTCTTCTCAAGGGGGACCATGTCCATGGACTAACAAATGTTAGTTTTGCTAAAGATCGTGCTTGCAGTGCTTGTATCGAAGGAAAGCTACATGAGAAGGCTCACCCTCCCATGACTATCATTTACTCGAAGAGGCTTTTGGAGCTCCTTCACATGGATCTCTTTGGGCCTCCATCCTTTGATAGTCTTGGGGGAAGAAAGTATTGCTTAGTGATTGTGGATGACTATTCAAGATACACGTGGTTATATTTCTTCAAGAGGAAGAGCGAGACCTAACAAACCGTCATTGACTTTGCAAATGAAGCTCAACATCAACACAATGCAAAGATCTTGACTATAAGAAGTGACAACGGCACCGAGTTCAAGAATTACACCTTGGATGAGTTTCTTAGTGATGAGGGGATCAAGCATCAATATTCCGCACCATACACCCCTCAACAAAATGGTGTAGCAGAAAGGAAAACCTAGACGTTGATGGATGCTGCAAGGACCATGATGGCGGAGTTCAAGTCTCCATACAACTTTTGGGCTGAAGCCATCAAAACCGCTTGTCATGCTTCCAATCGGCTCTACCTCTGCAAGGGTTTGAACAAGACTCCATATGAGATACTCACCGGTAACAAGCCCAACCTCAAGTACTTTCGGGTGTTCGATTGTAAGTGTTTCATTCTCAAGAAAGGTGTTCGGTTGTATAAATTTGAGGCTAGAGCTTATGAGGGCATATTTGTTGGTTATGCTACAAACTCTCATGCTTACCGTGTCCTCAATAAGTCCATGGGACTTATTAAGGAGACGTGTAACGTGGAGTTTGATGAGAATAACGGCTCCCAAGTGGAGCAAAGTGGCACTTGTGATGTAGGTGATGAAATTCCTCCTCAAGCCATAAGAAGAATGGGAGTTGGTTTTATCCTACCCATTGAGGAACCCCTTGTGGCTGAAGGAGAAGGACAATGCTCCACTCAAGTGGAGCCATCACCAACCCAAGGCCCACACGCTTCCGAAGAACAAAGTGAAGGCCCTCAACCTCATGAACAAGACCAAGGGCAAGATTAATCTCAAGACGGTGTTGAATCACCAAGTGATGCCCAAGGTCAAGTTCTCTCCTCCGATCAAGTTCAAGATCAAGAGCTACCTCAAGATCAAGAACAAGCTCAAGACGGCGCTCAAGATGATCAAGTGACCGCTCCTCGACTCACCCCCGAGGAGGAATTGGAGCGTCGTGCCGCCAAGATTGCATCCAAGCTCTCCACCAAGGGTCATCTTATGAAGAATGTTGTAACACCCACAATGCGGCTATATCTCCCACATGTCGAGGCACGACTTAGAGGCATAGCCGCATGGTAGGCATGTCGCAAGAGGGGTAATCTTCACACATCCCATGTACTGAGTAAGAAAGGGATAAAGAAACGGCTTACATTCGCCACTTCACACAAATACAAGCTAAACATACATCATCCAGAATACAATCAAGGTCCAACTACGGAACCAAAATAAAAGAAGACAACCCCAAATGCTAGATCCCCGATCGCCCCAACTGGGCTCTACTACTGATCAACGGGGAAACGAAACAACACAACGAACACGATCTTCATCGAGCTCCCACTTGAGCTTGGTAGCATCACCCGCACTGTATCATCGGCACCTGCAACTGTTTGGAAGTATCTGTGAGTCACGAGGACTCAGCAATATCACACCCGCGAGATCAAGACTATTTAAGCTTATGGGTAGGATAGGGTAATGAGGTAGAGCTGCAGCAAGCACTAAGCATATATGGTGGCTAACTTATGCAAATAAGAGCGAGAAGAGAAGCAACGCAACGGTCGAGAAGCAAGAAGTGATCCTGAAACTACTTACATTCAAGCATAACACAAGAACTGTGTTCACTTCCCGGACTCCGTCGATAAGAGACCATCACGGCTACACACGCGTTTGATTCATTTTAATTAAGTTAAGTGTCAAGTTCTCTACAACCGGACATTAACAAATTCCCATCTGCCCATAACCGCGGGCACGGATTTCGAAAGTTCAAACCCTGCAGGGGTGTCCCAACTTAGCCCATCACAAGCTCTCATGGTCAAGGAAGGATATTCCTTCTCCCGGGAAGACCCGATCAGTCTCGGAATCCCGGTTACAAGACATTTCGACAATCGTAAAACAAGACCAGCAAAGCCACCCGATGTGCCGACATCCTGATAGGAGCTGCACATATCTCGTTCTCAGGGCAACACCGGATTGTCCAAACTTCCGGTAGGCCAGCCAAGAGTTGCCCCTGGTGGCCACCGGCGGTTGACAGGTTCGGACCAACACTTAGACAAGCACTGGCCCGGGGGGTTAAAATAAAGATGACCCTCGGGTTGGCCGACCCAAGGGAAGGGTAGGTGGTGGTGAGGCAAATGGTAAAACCAAAGTTGGGCCTTGCTGGAGGAGTTTTATTCAAAGCGAACTGTCAAGGGGTCCCCATAACACCCAACCGTGTAAGGAACGCAAAATCAAGGAACATAACACCGGTATGACGGAAACTAGGGCGGCAAGAGTGGAACAAAACACCAGGCATAAGGTCGAGCCTTCCACCCTTTACCAAGTATATAGATGCATTAATTAAATAAAAGATATTAATGATATCCCAACAATATCCATGTTCCAACATGGAACAAACTTCAACTGCAACTAGCAACGCTATAAGAGAGGTTGAGCAAAGCGGTAAGATAGCCAAACAACGGTTTTCTAAGAGGGGTGGAGCTCAATATGCAACAAGTTGCATATTGACGGAACACCACATGTCTTATTTAGTTCTCTCTCGTTTATGTACTCAACAATATTAAATGTTTGTTAACATGGCAAGAGGTGAAGCATATGAAAACTACCTATCTAGGCAAGTTTAAATGAGGCCGGTACGACAAACAACAAGTCCGGAAACTCCTCATGTGCATATTTTAGGTTTGGTACTGTTCTTCCCTAAACCAAATTTTTTAGTTGTTAAACATGCAAAGTAATGTCACCATGATAATCTATGCATTTTTCTACCCCATTTACATATAAAGTTTATTAAGTTTGGAGCTACGGTTATTTAGTTATGAATTAAAACATTTTAACATGGCAAAGGAGCAAATTTAACCAAACAGCATTTTAAATATTTCAAACATGGATGAAAGTTGTAAATTATTAATCTACACATAATTCTAAGCATTTTTCATATATAAAACATTTTAAACCGATGCACGGTTTATGAGTTAGGGTATGCATGAACATGAGGGGCTTTTCTGTAAAACTGAAATCCCCTGGAATATTGCTAAAATCGCAGGCAAGGAAATAAACACACTGGGACGAATCTTGTTGGCCCAACAGGAAGAGGGGATCTGGAGGGGCTGCTCACATCGGGCCTTGGCCCAGCTGGTGGAGAGGGGAGCCCTGCAAGCCGGATCTGGCGTGACTGGGCCTGGCTTGGCACTGGCTGGCCCAGACGTGCGGGGCGGGGAGGCTACGGGCGCGTCTCCTCTGTTCGATAGGAAAAAAAGAGGATCTACAGCGTTGGAGCTCACGCGGGATGAAGACAGCATGAGGAACAGCGGGGAACGGAGGGGAGTCACCGGAGGCGGTGGGGTCGACGGATCCAGGGCACAAGCACGGTTTTCAAGGAGGGTCTCGCCGGATTCACGGCGGTAGGGGCTAGAGGCCAGCGAAGCTCGGGTAGCCAACCAAGGCGGCGTCGTGGGGCTCTTGCTCAAACAAAGAGATAGAGGGGTGAGAGAGAGGAAGAAGAACCAGAGAGGAAGGAGAGGAGCGGGACGAGGCCGGTCCTGGTCGACGGAGAAGATGGGGCGCGGTTCAGGTGGCTGGGCGCGCCGGCAGCGACGGCGCCATGGAGGAAGAAGCAAATGGGAGGCGCTCGGGCTCCTACGGGATAGAGAGGGGCTAGTTGGTCTCTGCGATTTGGTGGAGGCGATGGATGAATGGGGAAAATCCCAAGGAGGAGGAGGCTGCGGGCGAGGGAAGCTGAGGAGGAGCGGGGGCGGCTGTGGTTGGGCGGCAGTGCAAATCAAAAGAGATGGTTGGATGGTGGATTGGATCGGGGGCTTGGATTGGTGGAGCGCACTGGTTAGTTGCTGGTGACCCCGATGGGGATTGAGCGGGTGGCGACGCGATGGGACAAGAAGCCTAGGTTTAAGGATTGGTCTAGGGTTGGACTAGTTTATATAGTGAGAGGCTTAGATCAGGGACTATCTCGTCCCTCCGAACAAAATCGGACGGTCAGAATAAAATAGGCTAGGGAGTCCAAAAAGAAAAACGGAGATGTTTTGCAGATGTTTGGGGATGATCCGGATCCAACGGTGACGACTGCCCGGGTCAGGTCCGGGGAAGTTTCGGACGTGCACGTGAGGGGTCGGTTGGAACTTGTGGGCTATGCAGAAGGCCTCGGGCTGAGAGGAGAGAAAAGAGAGTGAGAGAGAGACCCGACAGCAGTTTTCGGAGACCGAAAATGTCTGACGTTAGACCGACTATATTGCCGCTATAGTTATCCGTTGGGGCTTCAAACGGACTCCGAATGCGATGAAATTTGGCAGGCGGCCTATCTACACTATAACAACACCGCATGCCAACTTTCAACCCATTCCGTGAACATTTTTCGGCCACTTATAAAATAGTATTTCGAACGTGTCGCGGGCGCGTGCAAGTGTGTCTGGGCTCAGAACGGACAACAGAAAGAACGAGGGGACCGGGACGGATGCAAGTTTCAGAAACATGATGATGCAATGCACATGATGACATGATGAAATGCAACACGCAGGGAAAAGACATGGCAACATCGGCGAATAACTGGAAGACACCTGGCGCATTGGTCTCGGGGCGTCACAACACTCCACCACTACGAGAGGATCTCGTCCCGAGATCTAGGATGGCACCGAAGGGAAGCGGAAGAGGAAGAGAAGAGGTAAAACTAATTTGCTTCTTTGACAAACGAGTGAAAACAAAGAACCTTGTGAGGTTGAACAACTTGAAAGAAAGAATCCAACGGAGATGAACAAAGTTGAAAACACTTCGTTAGAATAGAGGAACAAGGAACCTTACTAGAACCTTGTAGGTTGAAATACATAAGAAAAGGGTTGCAATGGACAAGAAGTACATGCAAGCACTCCGGTTGAAACAAGATGTACAAGGAACGATAAGGATCAATTACGACAATACTCTGGTTGGAAATGGATGGAATAGAATTTGAACTTGGCAAAATGAAAGCACTTCGATGAGAGTCCGGTTAGAAGAGGAATGATAGGCACAACGCTCCGGTTAAAACAAGATAGAGAAGGAATAAGAATGATATAATTTGGACAACACTCCGACAGTAAATGGTAGGAATTGAACATGGATTTGACAAGATGAGAGGATACTTGATGAAATCAACAACACACTGCCTCCGGAACTATTGAAAGAATGGCACAAGAGGTAAGAAAGATTTCAGACGGCACTCCGGTTGAGAAGGGAGGCAAAAACTTGACAGCATGGGAAGAACTTGAAAAGAGGGCACGACACTCCGGTTAAATGGATAAAAACACGGTCCTCACAACCGGAGATGATGAGTGAAGATAGCCACATCACAATGCCTCCGAAAGAAAAGAAAGAATGGAATGGAATGAATGGAGGGAAACAAGATCTTGAGAGAGCACGCTTACCACAAATGCTAGCACAGAGCTGTTGGATTATCAACAGCGAAAGGATAAGCTTGATGTGGGCTTATGAAAAACATCTCGAAATTTTGAGGTGAAATTCTGCCACTAACGAAAACAATAGATTGGATTGATATAAACAAGGAGATGAGGAACTTATTTCGCGGAAAGGATAAATGAAGAACTTGGGTCATTTATAAGCACCATAAATAGCAACAATCCTTAGGGAAAGCTTTAGGTGAAATATAACCCAAGATAATTCCAATGAAGAGATTGATGGATTTAAAATACCTCATTCTTGACAACACGTGAATCACGAAACAAGAATGGAAATTGTCAAGAAAAGATATATCACCACCTCAAAAGATAAGGTAGAAAGAATCACACTTTGGAATGCACGATGAAGAATACTTGAACTCCTCAAAACAAACATGTGTTGAGCACCATGTTTATTTTAGAGTATAGCTTGGGGGATCTTAACTCCGAGAGAAAATCTTGAAGAACAATTGAGGAATGAAAAGAATCCTTGACGAACCACCATGTAACCTCCATGAAAAACTCTGGTAATAAAAGGATGATCCAAAAAATTGAAGGATGAAAAGAATAAGATTGAAGCCTTGCAATGATTTAGATGGATCTTCGCGACGATATAAAGCGGAAAACTTGGAACTCCGGAAAAGAAAAGATGAAGCAACTTGGAACCAAGAATTTCTTCCTCATGAACAAACTCTGGAAGAAGGAATTCAATTTACTCGATGAAACAAAAATAAGAATTACATTATACTTATCCTTCACCAATTTAGATTGATGACAAGCAACAGATTTGGCATACTACTTATTCTCGTAGAAAGGATTAAGATAGATATAGCGCAAACTTGAGAAGGTCTTCGACGAACCACCGGTAGGATTTGAAAAGAACGAATGAATTGATACAATAACAATGGAAGAGAATTCTTGAACGAGCCGCCGTAAGAATTGAAAACGAACGAAGTAAAAGGGGTGAATCACCAGTAAGAATTAGAGAACGAATGAAGATACTTGAGGAATCAAGATGAAAGAGAACGAAGAGGTCACGAACTGATTAGAGAATACTGAGAATGAATAATTCTGAGATGAAAGGCTCCGGGGAATCAAACTGAAAAGACTCCTGAAATGCTCTGGATGGGTGAAAAGAATTTCTCACGATCGAAAACAATTAAGAGAGGATGGCATCAAGCTAGAACCACGAATCTTTGGAAGAACGGGTATGGATTTAAGAGGAACTCCTCTTTAGTCTTTAAAAACCGAGAATGACGACGAGAAACACCACCAAGAATTGTTGAGATACTCCGGGATGACGAATAGAAAGGTTGAGCCAACGGTGAAAAGAATTTTACAGATCTTGGAGAAAAAATAAATGACTGATGATAATTCATTCTTACGTCAAACTTTGAAATGAATTTGAGGATGGCTCCGGGAAAAAGAAGAGTCAGGTAAGATCCTGGGAAAAGACCTGTGGGTTAGGGCCCACTCAAAACAAACATCATTGAATGATTTAAAGGAAGATTGCGCTGGTTGAATTAAATGGCTTGAATGAGGTAACATCCCCGAAATAGGTTGAACGAATGCAGAGTGGAAACACAAATCTTCGAGATATCTTCGGCACTCCGGAACAATTGAATAGCGAGAAGTGGAAGATTAAGAGGTGCACCGGTGTGAGAACGCATTGTGAAATGAGGAAAGGGATAAGATTAACACCAAAATCTTGGATTGAATCCACCGGAGAAGACAAAGAACGAAGAATGACAAACTTGTAGAGCATCTTCATGAGAACCACCGGGTAAGAACATTGATTGAAAAGAATGAAGAGACTTCCCATCAATAAAAGGATACTTGATATTAAGAAATCTGAATCCTTGAAGAAAAATGGTGGGAGGGTGGGAAAAACAAAGGCAACTTGGGGACGGATGAAACAAACAACGTTGGGAAAACCAAGAGGTGATCTTGCGGATGTTGAAATGATCGGATCCACTTTGAGAGAAACACGCCGGTTGAACAAGATTGACATGAAAATCTCGATTATCATAAAGGATTAGTATTCCCATAGAAATATGAGAACACCGCTTAGGAAAAGATTGGATCAACACTTGACATCGAAGCAACTCGAATACCACAACTCAAAACAAAACAAAGGATTGGCTTGCAGAATAAGCCGGAACAAACATATGATAGAGATTTCGTCCAAAGTTTTCATGGTGGGGCCCACACGGGCTCGATCGTACAGCACCATCATGTATAGGGCAGTGCACATGACATATGAAGCGTCCCCGAGTCAGCATAGCCAAGGACTCTTTAAGACACAACGAGACCATTGTAAAACCAACCATGGATAGGCGGACCACTAGACGTCGAACCCCAATTTCATATCATACATCTGTCGGAAAGACATCCTAAGAGCTACTTGAATTCCTACTTATAAACTCCCGAAACTTTCTGGTTATGCAATCAGGTGTTGGGGATACAAGGGAAGCATAATATCTCACCCAAACTAGCAAATCCTACATCCAATTGTATCCATCCTTCAACTCATAACCAAGAAACCTTCGGAAATCATTTAACTCAACCTTCGAAAAGCATCCATTATACGAGTTATGGCAATACTCCCTAACTCCCGCCCCAGTACTGGGTGGCGTCGAGGTTATCACACCAACAGCTGCATAAAAGAAATTTTTGATGTTGGCGAACTCAGGTATTCCGGAACTGCAACGGTAAAATTGTGACGACAACACCTCGGAGCTCAACTCCCCGGGACACTGCCACAACGCCTAAATGTCAGGAGGAACCAAGAACAATGTTCTCGTCACAAAACCATCGGAATGATTCCAAGATACCCGTGTGATCCTAAAAAAAATCATCAAAATTGAGGAGAGAAGAGTCAAAACTTCTACGTCAGGAGGCCTCACCAGAGCGATGAAGGGACTGAGAAGTAAAAAGAATACTACTCTCCGATATATATAATCCTAAGACTCAAAACATTTTGTTCTAGACTCAACAACGTTAGCGATTCGATCAAGCGGCGGGCTCCTAAGTCGGGGAAGGCTCTGATACCAACTTGTAACACCCACAATGCGGCTATATCTCCCACGTGTCGAGGCACGACTTAGAGGCATAGCCGCATGGTAGGCATGTCGCAAGAGGGGTAATCTTCACACATCCCATGTACTGAATAAGAAAGGGATAAAGAAATGGCTTACATTCGCCAGTTCACACAAATAAAAGTTAAACATACATCATCCTGAATACAATCAAGGTCCGAATACGGAACCAAAATAAAAGAAGACAACCCCAAATGCTAGATCCCCGATCGCCCCAACTGGGCTCCACTACTGATCAACGGGAAAACGAAACAACACAACGAACACGATCTTCATCGAGCTCCCACTTGAGCTTGGTAGCGTCACCTGCACTGGTATCATCGGCACCTGCAACTGTTTGGAAGTATCTGTGAGTCACGAGGACTTAGCAATCTCACACCCGCAAGATCAAGACTATTTAAGCTTATGGGTAGGATAGGGTAATGAGGTGGAGCTGCAGCAAGCACTAAGCATATATGGTGGCTAACTTATGCAAATAAGAGCGAGAAGAGAAGCAACGCAACGGTCGAGAAGCTAGAAGTGATCAAGAAGTGATCCTGAAACTACTTACGTTCAAGCATAACACAAGAACCGTGTTCACTTCTCGGACTCCGCCGAGAAGAGACCATCACGGCTACACACGCGGTTGATTCATTTTAATTAAGCTAAGTGTCAAGTTCTCTACAACCGGACATTAACAAATTCCAATCTGCCCATAACCGAGGGCACGGCTTTCGGAAGTTCAAACCCTGCAGGGGTGTCCCAACTTAGCCCATCACAAGCTCTCACGGTCAACGAAGGATATTCCTTCTCCCGGGAAGACCCGACCAGTCTCGGAATCCCGGTTACAAGACATTTCGACAATTGTAAAACAAGACCAGCAAAGCCACCCGATGTGGCAACATCCTGATAGGAGCTGCACATATCTCGTTCTCAGGGCAACACCGGATTGTCCAAACTTTCGGTAGGCCAGCCAAGAGTTTCCCCTGGTGGCCACCGGCGGCTGACAGGTTCGGACCAACACTTAGACAAGCACTGGCCCGGGGGGGTTAAAATAAAGATGACCCTCGGGTTGGCCGACCCGAGGGAAGGGTAGGTGGTGGCGAGGCAAATGGTAAAACCAAGGTTGGGCCTTGCTGGAGGAGTTTTATTCAAAGCGAATTGTCAAGGGGTCCCCATAACACCCAATCGTGTAAGGAACACAAAATCAAGGAACATAACACCGGTATGACGGAAACTAGGGCGGCAAGAGTGGAACAAAACACCAGGCATAAGGTCGAGCCTTCCACCCTTTACCAAGTATATAGATGCATTAATTAAATAAAAGATATTAATGATATCCCAACAATATCCATGTTCCAACATGGAACAAACTTCAACTGCAACTAGCAACGGTATAAGAGGGGTTGAGCAAAGCGGTAACATAGCCAAACAATGGTTTGCTAGGAAAGGAGGGTTAGAGGCTTGACATGGCAATATGGGAGGCATGATATAGCAAGTGGTAGGTATCACGGCATAGCACTAGATCGAGCAACTAGCAAGAAAACATAGAAGTGATTCCGAGGGTATGGTCATCTTGCCTGAGATCCTGCAAGGAAGAAGAACGAGTCCATGAAGGAGACAAACGGACGTAGTCGAACGGATCCTCACAAACGTGACGTTATCGGAACTAACCCGAAGAAGCAACACTGGAAAGAAGCAAACAACATACTAAACAACCATCACATAAACATGGCATGATGCAAAACCAAGTATGATGCATGTCCGGATTAATGAGGCATGGCATGGCAAAGTGCACAAACAATACTACAAATTAAGTGGAGCTCAATATGCAACGAGTTGCATACTGACGGAACACCACATGTCTTATTTAGTTCTCTCTCATTTATGTACTCAACAATATTAAATGTTTGTTAACACGGCAAGAGGTGAAGCATATGAAAACTACCTATCTAGGCAAGTTTAAATGAGGCCGGTACGACAAACAACAAGTCCGGAAACTCCTCATGTGCATATTTTAGGTTTGGTACTGTTCTTCCCTAAACCAAATTTTTTAGTTGTTAAACATGCAAATTAATGTCACCATGATAATCTATGCATTTTTCTACCCCATTTACATATAAAGTTTATTAAGTTTGGAGCTACGGTTATTTAGTTATGAATTAAAACATTTAACATGGCAAAGGAGCAAATTTAACCAAACATCATTTTAAATATTTCAAACATGGATGAAAGTTGTAAATTATTAATCTACACATAATTCTAAGCATTTTTCATATATAAAACATTTTAAACCGATGCACGGTTTGTGAGTTAGGATATGCATGAACATGAGGGGCTTTTTTGTAAAACTGAAATCCCCTGGAATATTGCTAAAATCGCAGGCAAGGAAAAAACACACTGGGCCGAATCTTGTTGGCCCAACAGGAAGAGGGGATCTGGAGGGGCTGCTCACATCGGGCCTTGGCCCAGCTGGTGGAGAGGGGAGCCCTGCAGGCCGGATCTGGTGTGACTGGGCCTGGCTTGGCGCTGGCTGGCCCAGACACGCGAGGCGGGGAGGCTATGGGCACGTCTCCTCTATTCAACAGGAAAAACAGAGGAGCTGCGGTGCTGGAGCTCGCGGGGGATGAACACGGCATGAGGAACGGCGGGGGACGAAGGGGAGTCGCCGGAGGCGGCGGGGTCGACGGATCCCGGGCACAGGCGCGGTTTTCAAGGAGGGTCTCGCCAGATCCGCGGCGGCAGGGGCTAGAGGCCAGCGAAGCTCAGGCAGCCAACCATGGCGACGTAGTGGGGCTCGTACTCAAACAAAGAGACAGAGGGGTGAGAGAGAGGAAGAAGAACCAGAGAGGAAGGAGAGGAGCGGGATGAGGCCGGTCCTGGTCGACGGAGAAGACGGGGCGCGGTTCAGCTGGCTGGGCATGCCGGCGGCGACGGCACCATGGAGGAAGGAGCAAACAGGAGGCGCTCGGGCTCCTACGGGACCGAGAGGGGCTGGTTGGTCTCTGTGATTTGGTGGAGGCGATGGATGAATCGGGGAAAATCCCAAGGAGGAGGTGGCTGCGGGCGAGGGAAACTGAGGAGGAGCGGGGGCGGCTGTGGTTGGGCGGCGGCGCAAATCGAGGGAGATGGTTGGATGGTGGATTGGATCGGGGGCTTGGATTGGTGGAGCGCACTGGTTGGTTGTTGGTGATCCCAATGGGGATTGAGCGGGTGGCGGCGCGTTGGGACAAGAAGCCTAGGTTTAGGGATTTGTCTAGGGTTGGACTAGTTTATATAGTGAGAGGGTTAGATCAGGGACTATCTTGTTCCTCCGATCAAAATCGGACGGTCAGAAAAAATAGGCTAGGGAGTCCAAAAAGAAAAACGGAGATGTTTTGCAGATGTTTGGGGATGATCCGGATCCAACGGTGACGACTGCCCGGGTCAGGTCCGGGGAAGTTTCGGACGCGCACGTGAGGGGTCGGTTGGAACTTGTGGGCTGTGCAGAAGGCCTCGGGCTGAGAGGAGAGAAAAAAGAGAGAGGGAGAGACCCGACGGCAGTTTTCGGAGACCGAAAACGTCCGACATTAGACCGACTATATTGCCGCTATAGTTATCCGTTGGGGCGTCAAACGGACTCCGAATGCGATGAAATTTGGCAGGCGGCCTATCTACACTATAACAACACCGCATGCCAACTTTCAACCCATTCCGAGAACATTTTTCGGCCACTTATAAAATAGTATTTCGGACGTGCCGCAGGCGCGTGCAAGTGTGTCTGGGCTTAGAACGGACAACAGAAAGAACGAGGGGACCGGGACGGATGCAAGTTTCAAAAACATGATGATGCAATTCACATGATGACATGATGAAATGCAACACGTAGGGAAAAGACATGGCAACGTCGGCAAATAACTGGAAGACACCTGGCGCATCGGTCTCGGGGCGTCACAAATGTGCTTGGAAGCATTCAAAAGGGGGTAAGCACTCATAGACAATTGGCAAACTATTGTGAACATCATGCGTTTGTCTCTTGTGTTGAACCCCAAAAGGTATATGAGGCGCTCGAAGATCCGGATTGGCTAAATGCCATGCATGAAGAACTCAACAACTTCGAATATAACAAGGTGTGGAGATTGGTGTCAAGGCCAACGGGGAACCACAATGTCATTGGAACCAAGTGGGTATTGAAGAACAAGCAAGAAGCTCATGGGACCATCGTTCGCAACAAGGCAAGATTGGTGGCACAAGGCTACTCCCAAGTCGAGGGTATCGATTATGGTGAAACCTTTGCTCCCGTTGCTCGCCTTGAATCCATTCGTTTGTTGATTTCTTATGCTTCTCATCACAACTTTAAGTTGCAACAAATGGATGTGAAAAGTGCTTTTCTTAATGGTAATATTAATGAGTTGGTATATGTCAAGCAACCCCCCAGGTTCGAGGATCCCTACTTTCCCGATCATGTGTATCAACTCGATAAGGCGCTCTATGGCCTTAAACAAGCCCCACGTGCGTGGTATGACCACCTTACCAAGTTGCTACAAGATCGTGGATTTGAAGTTGGCATGATCGACCCCACTCTTTTTACTAAGAAGGTCAAAGGGGAGATGTTTGTGTGCCAACTATATGTTGATGATATTATCTTTGGTTCCCCTAACAAAGCTTTCAATGAGGAATTTGCCGCTCTCATGACCTCTAAGTTCAAGATGTCTTCAATGGGAGATTTGAAGTTCTTCCTTGGATTCGAAGTCAAACAAAGAAGAGAAGGAACCTTCATCAACCAAGCCAAATACACTCAAGACATGCTAAAGAGATTCAAGTTAAGTGGTGTCAAGCCGGCTTCCACTCCAATGCCCACCAAGTGCCAACTTGACATTGATCCCAATGGTAAAGCGGTGGATCAAAAGGTATATCGCTCCATGATTGGCTCCTTGCTTTACCTTTGTGCATCTAGATCGGATATCATGTTAACTGTGGGAATTCGTGCACGGTTTCAAGCCGCACCTAAGGAAAGCCACTTTGTGGCGGTCAAGAGAATCTTTCGATATTTGGCTCATACCCCAAACTTTGGCTTATGGTACCCAAGAGGAGCAAACTTCAAGCTTGTAGGATATTCGGACTCCGATTGGGCGGGAGACAAAGTGGATAGGAGGTCCACTTCCGTAGGGTGCCAATTTCTTGGTTGCTCTTTGGTGAGTTGGTCTTCCAAAAAGCAAAGTTGTGTGTCTCTCTCGTCCACCAAAGCGGAGTATGTGGTAGCCGGTAGTTGTTGTGCACAACTCTTATGGATGAGGCAAACTTTAAAGGATTATGGCGTCATTTGTGACAAAGTGCCTCTTTGGTGTGACAATGAAAGTGCCATCAAGATTTCTCTCAACCCGGTGCAACACTTCAAGACGAAGCATATTGAGATTTAGTATCACTTCATCCGGGATCATATTAGGCGAGGGGAGATTGAGCTCAACTATGTCAACACTCATGATAACCTTGCAGATATTTTCATGAAGCCCTTGGATGAAGCAAGATTTCGCGAGTTAAGGCATGAGCTAAATATCATTGATTCGAGAAATGTGACTTGAACCCTTGCACACCCCACCACACTTATCTTGATGTCTAGTTTAGATGTAGGCATGGACATAGGGGAGTGTTGTTCTCTCAATGAACTCTTCCTCCCCCCATTATGCATAAATTGATCGAGTCTTTCACATTAGCCATTTTTGATGGTACTTGTGCTTCAAAGATGAGTTTTGGTCATGGGCCCAAGGATAATTCTTCGCGGCGCCATACCATTTGCTCAAACATAGGTAGCCTCGGCCACCGCCCTCTCTTCTCGAGAGTTTGTCTGTGTGTTGTCTCTTGTTGCTTGTGCTTATCTCTTTTGAGTGGTTGTGTTGTGGTTTGGTCGTGTTCGGGTTTGGCTTGTCGTGCCTTGTGTGGTCCTTCTGTTTTTTGCTAGTCGGGCGTAAGCCATCTTTTCCCCTTGTTCCTGCTTTGGGGCGCCTGAGCGGTACTACCGCAGCAGCAGAGCGGTACTACCGCTTATACAAGCGGTACTACCGCCCGGCCGACATGGTACTATCGTGGAGTGGTTCACTGGGCGCTTCGTGCTCCAGATCTGCACCAGGGCGGTATTACCATGCCTTGCACGGTACTACCTCTTGGGGCTGGGCGAGTGGGGTATGTATCAGGCAGGGGGAGTTTCTACTCCCCCATACCCGTTCAGTTTGCCCCATCCCCTCGTCCTCTCCTCTTTCAGGCGTACTTCCCAAGCAACGGAGGCTCGCCGCCGGACCACCGGATTCAGGCTGGCTCCCTCGTTTCCGTCCGGTGGGATCTTTCCCCACCCTCTCCTCGTGCCATGGATGCCGGTATTGCCCCGTTTCTTCTCTCCCTTGGTTCTTCTTCTTGGATCTAGGTTTTGGGGCTATACTCGTTGCATCCCTCGATTTAGTTGTTGAATCGAGGCTTATGAAGGACTTGGGAGACTGCTAGACAAGGGTGTTTGTCGATTAGGTGTATAAATATGATCCTGTGCATCTCCGGTAGTACCGGATCTTGCCGCGGTAGGTGTCAGCCTGCTGACAACCGCTCCAGCGGTACTACCGCTTATCAGCGGTACTACCGCTATGGTGCATGGTACTACCTCCCTGAGATGCCATTGCTCTTGTTTCTATACCTAATTCTCTTTTTGGTCGTCGTCTTTCCCTGGCTTATGCTCTCTTGCTTTTGTGGTCTTTGTGTGCGTGTGCTTTCAGGTGGTAGTAGCTCCGGGCATCAGGCTCGTCGCAAGAATCCAGACCGTGCAACAGGTTTGAAGCTCTATCGCTCGTCTGATGTTCTAGAGTCTGCTGCTGGTGGTGGTGAGGGTATCTCTTCTGAGCCGCCAAAGCGCAAGGCCAAGGTACCAACATCGAAGACCTCCGCTGGATGCAAGCCTGCTAATCTGATGTCTGCCATGGAGTTTTGCACCAAGAGGGAGCACAATCCCTATCATGTGGATCAAGAGCTTGCTCTTCAGAGGCGTCCATTTTGGAACAGGTTTCAACAGTCAATCTACCACGATGTCTTGAAGAAAAAGAAGAACTTGTTTGTGAAGGTCAAGTCTATCGATCTCACACACATGGAGAAGGACCTGCCATACTTTGGGAATGCTTTGCAGAGGTGTGAGGAGTTGGACATCAAGAGGATCATCACCTTCAACAAAGACTTTGATGCCGAGCTCGTGGCCCAGTTCTTTTCCATCGTTCACTTTGGGCATGATCCCGCCCGTACTCTGTCTTGGATGACCAATGGTCGTCGTCTGTCCGCACCATGGAAAGATTTCATGGTCAGCTTGACGTACAATGATGAGGGTGCCCAGACCCCACTTGGGTTTTGCCCTCATAAGGAGATTGTCGCTACTCACAAGGAAAAGCTTTGGCCCTATTCTACTAGGAAGGTGTCTGAGACTAGAAAGGTTACTTATGAGCTCTGGCCCTTTCTAGACATCATGCATCGGATCTTCCGGAACTCCCTATTCCCTCGGATTGGCAACTTGGATCAGGTGCACTCTTACCTTCTTGACATGCTTCTGTTCTATCAAGAACATCAGGGCTCTCAACAGGTGTTGGATGTGTCACATGTGATGTGGTCTGAGCTTCACTCTGCTGTCATGGAGTGCAAGTGCATTATCTATGGGCCCTATCTTATGCAGCTTATCGAGGACACTTGGGCAGCCAAGTTTCCAGATGAGGAGCTTGTCACAGACAACATGGTGTCTCATGACACTATCGAGCTGCGTCAGAAGGAGAAGTGGAGTTCATCTACTCCGGCACCTCCAGTACAGGAGACTGTCCTATCCGATGAGGAGGAGGAGGATGATGATGATGGTCCGGAGTATATGCCCCCATCTGAGGAGCCCTCTTGGGTGGAGAAACTCAAGGAGAAGATGAAGCATCTGTTCTGCTTCCAGGCCAAGGGCCAGTACAAGGCTCACAAGGAGGCCAAGATGGCTCGTCATCGTGACAAGGCCATTATGAGACAGGTTGGCCTTGAGGTTGCTGATGGCTCTGAGGAGCGGATCACGGATGAGGAGTCTTGGATTAGAGTGCATTGCCCATGGTCTGACACTGAGGAGGACACCGGAGTTCGCGCTTCTCCCCGTACTGTAGAGGTCTCTAAGGAGGAGGAGGAGGAGGAGCATGACTGGTGATGCCATGGAGACCTACTACCATCATGCGTCGTGTCGTCCCTTTTGGTGTCTTGCTGCCAAAGGGGGAGAGTTAGGGTTTTGCCTTAGGTCTTGTGTTGGCGTGTTCGTGTTCTCGTGTCTCGTGTTTGTTGGGTTTTGTTCGTTTTCGTTCGCTTTCTTTCGGCTATGAGCGAGACCATATGGTGTAAGACATATGTGAACTACCCTTTCCTATCTACTTTAGTATCAATTACCCTATTATATTGTGAGATGCTTCATTTTCAGGATTTATATTATTGCCCTCATGCTCGTCCTTGCTTAGTTGTACTTGTTGTTATTCTTATATGCAAGGATGTTGCCTGCCTACAAAATATAGGGGGAGTTTGATCCTAAAGATGTGCACATAGCCTTTCATGCTAATTCCTTGGTGCACACCAATAGGGGGAGCCCGTCTATATTTTTTTAGAAGGGGGTTTGCTTATTTTCAGTCACTTTTTTGTGCAAATCTCGTGTTGTCATCAATCCACCAAAAGGGGGAGATTGTAAGGGCATATTTATCCCTCAAGTAGTTTTGGTGATTGATGACAATATGTTTGTGGACTAATTGTGTGCACTAAGTGTTTCAGGTGATATATTATAAGGGCACTCTGGGATTGTTCCCCTCGAGGACTTCACTTTAGACGGATTATTTTCCTTCGTTTCTTTTCGGTGGAATTGAGTCGTAGGGATAACCATACTATCAAAAGGGGATCCGTTTCGTAAGAGTATGGGTGGAATCATCACGTACACATTTTCCTTGCACCCTCGCTATCTTCCTGCCTGTTGGCGTTTCCGTGTTGTGCAAAACAAGGGGTGCCTTGTGCTACGTGGTAGTACCGCGGCCAGAGCGGTAGTACCGCCTATCGGCGGTAGTACCGCTTGTTAGTACCGCTGGTACTACCGCCCCTGCTGTGGTCTCGACTTTTTCGTGTCGGGTTTTCGTAAAAGACCACGAAGGGGAGCGGTAGTAGGGACGGCAGTAGGGCGCGGTAGTACCGCTTGTTTAAGAGGTAGTACCGCTCCTACTTTGCTCCAACTGCCGCACAGCTCGTTGCCCTCCTCTGTTTTTCCAGCGGCTGTAGGGAGCAGCAGTACCGCTCACTAGCGGTAGTACCGCCCGCAGGGCGGTAGTACCGTTCTTGTGCGCGCACTTCTTCTTTCTCAGCCCTGGTTGTCCTATGCCTTCTTGCCACATCGGTAGTACTGATGTGGCAGCGGTACTACCGCCCAGATGCGGGCTGCGGGCTGCGTAACGGTTGGATGTGTCCCCCCACTATATAAAGGGGTCTTCTTCTCCAAGATACTTTACCTCTTTTCCCCCAAACTCCATTGTTGCTCCACAAGCTCATTTTCGCCCGATCTCTCTTCCTAGCCAATCAAACTTGTTGATTTTCTAGGGATTCATTGAGACGGCCCAGATCTACACTTCCACCAAGAGAAATTTGATTCCCCACACTAATCCCTTGTGGATCTTGTTACTCTTGGGTGTTTGAGCACCCTAGACGGTTGAGGTCACCTCGGAGCCATATTCCATTGTGGTGAAGCTCCATGGTTTCGTTGGGAGCCTCCAACTAAGTTGTGGAGAGAGCTCCAATCTTGTTTGTAAAGGTCCGGTTGCCGCCTTCAAGGGCACCAATAGTGGAATCACGACATCTCGCATTATGTGAGGGCGTGAGGAGAATACAGTGGCCCTAGTGGATTCTTGGGGAGCATTGTGCCTCCACACCGCTCCAACGGAGACGTGCTTCCCCTCAAAAGGAAGGAACTTCGGTAACACATCCTCGTCTTCACCGGCTCCACTCTTGGTTATCTCATGCCTTTACTTGTGCAAGCTTATTTGTGTTATATCCCTTGCTTGCTTGCGTGCTTGTTGTTGTTGCATCATATAGGTTGCTCACCTAGTTGCATTTCTAGACAACCTACTTTGAAGCGAAGTTCAAATTGGTAAAGAAAAGCTAAAAATTGTTAGTTGCCTATTCACCCCCCTCTAGTCAACTATATCGATCCTTTCAGCTGGTCATAGTGGGGAGTAACTTATACTAGTGTCATGCATATGACACTTGTAACACCCATGATGCGGCTATATCTCCCACGTGTCGGAGCACGACTTAGAGGCATAACCACATAGTAGGCATGTCGCAAGAGGGGTAAGCTTTACACATCCCATGTACTGAATAAGAAAGAGATAAAGACTTGGCTTACAATCGCCACTTGACACAATACATAAATATAGCATTACATCATCCAGATAAAATCAAGGTCTGACTACGGAACCAAAATAAAGACAACCCCAGATGCAATAGATCCCCGATCGTCCCGACTAGGCTCCACTACTAATCAACTGGAAACGAAACAACACAACGAACACGATCTTCAACGAGCTCCCACTTGAGCTGGGTTGCTTCACCTGCACGGGCATCATCGGCACCTGCAACTGCTTGGAAGTATCTGTGAGCCACGAGGACTCAGCAATCTCACACCCACGAGTCAAGACTATTTAAGCTTATGGGTAGGAAAGGGGTAATGAGGTGGAGCTGCAGCACGCACTAAGCATATATGGTGGCTAACATACGCAAATAAGAGCGAGAAGAGAAGCCATGCACGGTCGCGAACTAGAAGTGATCAAGAAGTGATCCTGAAACTACTTACGTTCAAGCATAACACAAGAACCGTGTTCACTTCCCGGACTCCGCCGAGAAGAGACCATCACGGCTACACATGCGGTTGATGCATTTTAATTAAGTCAAGTGTCAATTTCTCTACAACCGGACATTAACAAATTCCCGTCTGCCCATAACCACGGGCACGGCTTTCGAAAGTTGAAACCCTGCAGGGGTGTCCCAACTTAGGCCATCACAAGCTCTCACGGTCAACGAAGGATATTCCTTCTCCCAGGAAGACCCGATCAGACTCGGAATCCCGGTTACAAGACATCTCGACAATGGTAAAACAAGACCAGCAAAGCCGCCCGATGTGCCGACAAATCCCGATAGGAGTCGCACGTATCTCGTTCTTAGGGCACACCGGATAGGTCAAGTTACGAGTAAAACCAACCCTCGAGTTGCCCCGAGGTGGCCCCGCAGGCTGCCCGGTTCGGACCAACACTTAGACAAGCACTGGCCCGGGGGGTTAAAATAAAGATGACCCTTGGGTTAGCCGACCCAAGGGAAGGGTAATAGGTTGTTAGGCAAATGTAAAACCAAGGTTGGGCCTTGCTGGAGGAGTTTTATTCAAAGTGAACTGTCAAGGGGTCCCCATAACACCCAACCGTGTAAGGAACGCAAAATCAAGGAACATAACACCGGTATGATGGAAACTAGGGCGGCAAGAGTGGAACAAAACACCAGGCATAAGGCCGAGCTTTCCACCCTTTACCAAGTATATAGATGCATTAAAGTAAATAAGATATAATAATGATATCCCAACAATATCCATGTTCCAACATGGAACAAACTTCATCTTCACCTGCAACTAGCAACGCTATAAGAGGGGCTGAGCAAAGCGGTAACATATCCAAACAATGGTTTGCTAGGAAAGGAGGGTTAGAGGCTTGACATGGCAATATGGGAGGCATGATATAGCAAGTGGTAGGTATCGCGTCATAGCAATAGAGCGAACAACTAGCAAGCAAACATAGACGTGATTTCGAGGGTATGGTCATCTTGCCTGAGATCCCGCAAGGAAGAAGAATGAGTCCATGAAGAAGACAAACGGACGAAGTCAAACGGATCCTCACAAACGCGACGTTATTGGAACTAACCCGAAGAAGCAACACCGGTGTAACACCCTCGATGCGACTATATCTCCCACGTGTCGAGGCACGACTTAGAGGCATAATCGCATTGAAGGCATATGTCGCAAGTTAGGTAATCTTCGCGACAACCCATGTAATATAGATAATAAAAGGGGAGATAACATAGTTGGCTTACACTCGCCACATCAATCAAGTACATAAATAACAATACATCATCCAAACACTCATGGCCCGACTACAGCGCCAAAATAAAAGATAACCCAACATGCGACACGGTCCCGATCAACCCCAACTGGGCACCACTACTGATCATCTGGAAAGGAAACATAGTAACGTTGAGAGTCCTCGTCGAACTCCCACTTGAGCTCGAGCGCGTCACCTGGAGCGGAATCATCAGGCCCTGCATCTGGTGTAATAGTAATATGTGAGCCACAGGGACTCAGCAATCTCGCATCCTCATGATCAAGACTATTTAAGCTTATAGGTAAGGCAAGGTAAAATATGTGTAGCTGCAGCAAGTGACTAGCATATATGGTGACTATCCTGTTCGCAAAAGAGAGCGAGAAGAGGAGGCAAAGCGCGAGCGAGAACTAGAGAGCAACCTGCGCAAGCATTACTCCAACACCGTGTCCACTTCCCAGACTCCGCCGAGAAGAGGCCATCACGGTAACACACTCAGTTGATTCATTTTAGTTAAGTTAAGGTTCAAGTTATCTACAACCGGACATTAACAAATTCCCATCTGCCCATAACCGCGGGCACGGCTTTTGAAAGTTCAAATCCCTGCAGGGGAGTCCCAACTTAGCCCATGACAAGCTCTCACGGTCAACGAAGGAATAGACCTCCTCCCAAGACGTTCCGATCAGACTCGGTATCTCGGTTCTTCAAGACACTTCGACAGGTTAAAACAAGACCAGCAACGCCGCCCGAATGTGCCGACAAATCCCGATAGGAGCTGCACATATCTCTTTCTCAGGGCACACTCAGATTGTCTAAACTTCCAGTAGGCCAGCCCAGAGTTGCCCCTGGTAGCCACCGGCGGCTGACGAGTTGGACCAACACTCAGAGGAGCACTGGCCCGGGGGGGGGTTTAAAATAAGATGACCCTCGGGCTCCGGAAACCCAAGGGAAAAAGAGGCTAGGTGGCAAAAGTTAAAACCAAGGTTGGGCATTGCTGGAAAATCTTTAATCAAGGCAAAATATCAAGGGGTTCCCATTATAACCCAACCGCGTAAGGAACGCAAAATCCGGGAACATAACACCGATATGACGAAAACTAGGGCGGCAAGAGTGGAAAAAAACACTAGGCGAGAGGCCGAGCCTTCCACCCTTTACCAAGTATATAGATGCATTAAGATAACAAGGTAAAATAATGATATCCCAACAAGTAAATATTGTTCCAACAAGGAACGGCCTTCCATCTTCACCTGCAACTAGCAACGCTATAAGAGGGGCTGAGCAAAGCGGTAACATAGCCAATCAATGGTTTGCTAGGACAAGGTGGGTTAGAGGTTTGACATGGCAATTTGGGAGGCTTGAAAGCAAATGGTAGTCATCGTAGCATTGGCATAGCAAAAGAGCGAGCAATCTAGCATAGCAAAGATAGTAGTGATTTCGAGGGTATGATCATCTTGCCTGCAAAGTTATCAGAGTTGACCGGATCCTCGAAAGCAAACTCAACGGGCTCCTCGTTAGCGAACTCGTCTCCCGGCTCTACCCAAACAAGACAAACAAGCAAACGGAACACAATCAACCACGTGCAAGGCTCAAACAATATGATGCAAAGATGATATGCTATGCGGGATGCGATGCGGGATGCATATGCAAGATTTGACAAGGAATGCATGAACCTGGCCTCAACATGGAAATCCAAGTGTTCCATTGGAAATATGAGATGAAATCGCTTGAAAACGATATAAAGAACGCCGGAATCGGAGTTATGGTTTGGAAATGGCAAGCGATTCAAATATGACACCGGTCTGCGATTTACAGCAAGTAGCCTTCTAAATGCAATGAGATGAACAAGCTACGGTACCCAAACATGACAACAAGATACATAGCAGGGATGAATTCATGATGCTTAACAAAAGTCTAGCACTGAGCTACGGCCAATTCATCCATTAACAGGTTCAAACAAGCGTGGCAAAAATGCATATGACAAACAGATTTCAGACTTAGTGAAATTAACACTTGTCTGGAATCTCAAATCAGGTAGCACTCTTCGGAGCAACAAAACTACATGCTACAGGACCTGAACATGACAAAGTAAATCATGGCATGGAGCTACTCAAAGAGCTTAACAAAAGTCTCTTAGTGACCTTGAGCCAAAAAGGATCAGAAAATACAATTACAAGCATGTGAACATGGCAAAAACATAATCAGATCACAGACTTAGTGAAAACTGGAGCATGCTGAAAACAGATATCAAGTAGGCATGTTTACGAGCTCGATGCACTCACTACAAAGCAAGTCATGATAATCTAAGCACACACCCATCAAGAATGCACAAAATGCAAGCTAGACATGGCAAGAACAATAGCATAGCATGCACGGATCAACTACAACAACCTCGGCAAAATCGCTAACAAGTAGACAATCTGCCCAGATTCACGAAGTAGCCAAAGTAGAGCTCGATTGACTCAAGCTAGGGTGCTCCATAATTGCAAACAAAGACATGGATGGATAGAGCACTACAAGATTAACAAAACATCCTTATTGATCATCCTCAAAAGAGGCACGGATCACTAGGAAACAACATGAACATATGGCCATATGAGATAAATAGATCAAAGACTTAGTGGAATTGCTAAGTCCCTGAAATCAGAATTACCAAGTGCACCACTTTGCAAGCTTGTGCTAGTCACTACACACATCACAAAAATACATGGGTTGCACCTCTGGAAAGATGGCAAAACCCTGAACAAAACATATGTAGAGCATCAGGGCATATCAAGCACACAATAAACATGGCAAAAATGACAAAAAGCTAAATGGAGCAGCAGATCTGACAGATATCCCAAGTAGACCTCTTCTAACAGCATTTCGGACATCAAGATGAACTCAAATGAAAAGGATTCAATGGAATGAAATGATGTACTCTCTGAGATGAACATTTTGATATACTATATGTCCAAATCGGAGCTACGGATGCAAAGATACGATGCCATGAACATGGGCACTTGGACTGCAGACTTAGGAAAAAGAGGAGGCAACCTAGGGTTTACTGTTCACCCGGATATGGATCTGGGCGCACGCCAACCGAGGTTTGATGCCGTCCTCGCCGGAGTTCTTGCCGGACTTGTCGGAGAAGGGGAAAAACGGTGGCCGGACTTGACGCGGGGTCGACGCGGAGGCGGCGCCGGTGGAGCGGCGTCCGGTCGGCGGGGAGAGGCGGCCGCGGATGACGGGACGGTGCGGTGGCGTGGCGGCCGGCAACGATGGTGAGGCGGCGGCCGAGCGGCGTGGCGACGAAGGCGGAGCGGGGCGGCGCGGGCACGCCGGGTGCGGGTGGCGGCGACTGGGCCCGTGGGGGCCCGCTACGGACCTCGGCGGACCGGGCGGCGGGGAGGCGCGGCGATGTGGGGCTCGGCGCCTCAGCGAACTAGGAGGCGCCACGTGGCGGCGGCGAGGGTGGCAGACATGTCCGTCCGGTGGAGGGGAAACGTCCGGCGGCGCGAGGGGAAGGTTAGGGTAGGGTTTGATCCAGAATTTCGGGAGGGGATGCCTTTTTATAGGTAGAAGGAGCTAGGAGAGTCCAAATGAGGTGCAGTTTTTGGCCACGCGATCGTGATCGAACGATCTAGATGATGGAGAAAGCTTAGGTGGTTTTTGGGCCAAACTGGAGGGGTGTTGGGCTGCAACACACACGAGGCCTTTTTGGTCCCTCGGTTAACCGTTGGAGTATCAAACGAAGTCCAAATGATACGAAACTTGACAGGCGGTCTACCGGTAGTAAACCAAGGCCGCTTGGCAAGTCTCGGTCCAATCCGGAAATGTTTAACCTCCACACACGAAAGAAAGGTAGAAATAACCACCGGAGGAGAACGAAGCGTCGAAATGCAAAACGGACAACGGGGAAAATGCTCGAATGCATGAGATGAACACGTATGCAAATACAATGCACATGATGACATGATATGCGATGCATGACAACGATACAACACACAGAGACAAAAACCCGAACCCGAGAAAATAGAATAACTTAACGCCGGAAACAGCAAGAGTTGGAGTACAAATTGGGAAAGTTACATCAGGGGTGTTACAACCGGAAAGAAGCAAACAACATAGTAAACAACCTTCACATAAGCATGGCATGATGCACAACCAAGTATGATGCATGACCGGTTTAATGAAGCATGGCCTGGCAAAGTGCACAAACAATCCTACAAATTAAGTGGAGCTCAATATGCAACTCCGTTGCATATTGACGAAACACCATGTGACTTATTTAGTTCTCTCTCATTTATGTACTCAACAATATTAAATGTTGATTAACATGGCAAGGGGCGAAGCACAACAAAACTACCTATCTAGGCAAGTTTAAATGAGGCTGGAACAACAAGGAACAAGTCCGAAACATCCTCATGTGCATATTTTTTGTTATGGTACTGTTCTGCCCTAAACCATATTTTAGAGTTGTTAAACATGCAAATAAGGTCACCATGTTACTCTATGCATTTTTCTACCCCATTTACATATAATGTTTGTTAAGTTTGGAACTACAGTTATTAAGTTATGAAATAAATCATTTTAGCATGTTATTTAAGCAAATTAATGCAAACAGCAGTTTAGACATTTTAAACATGCATGAAAATGGCATATTATTAATCTACACATAATTCTAAGCATTTTTCATATATAAAACATTTTAATCCGATGCACCATTTGTGTAGGAGTGGGCCGGCTCGGGAGACTGGATCTGGCATGGGCCTTGGGAGGCTGCGCAAGTGGGCTGGGGAGGCGCTGGGCTTGGAATCGGGACGAGGCTGGCTGGAGCGTCGCGGCGAGAAGTCAACGCAGGGGCGCTCGTTCTCTTCCCTGGTTCGAAAGAAGGAGAGGCAGGGCAGGGGCTTGGCAACGGTGATGGAGCAACGAAGGGACTTGGCGCGCGTGTGTGTTCGAATCAGAGGTGAGGACGGGACGCTGGTGAGCAGGGTCCGGCGAGGGGCGGAGCAGTTCCCGGTGGCGGCAGCATGAAGCATCCATGGCGGGGCCTTGGCTCCCTGGTACAGAGACATACAGAGAGTTGAGAGAGAGATGAGGAAGACAGAGAGGAAGGAGAGGAGCGGGGCGAGGCCGGTCCTGGTTGGTCATCTCGCCGGACGGTGGCTGGCTAATCCGGCCAGACGGAGGTGGCGGCACGAGAGGAGGGCTGCGGGGACGGTGGGAACGAGGCAGGGCTCGGGAGGGTCCTGGAGGCACCGCAAGGACGATGGGGAGGAGCTGCTGGAGGTCGCCGGCTCGGGCGAGGGTTGCAGGCGCAGGGCGCCTGGCCTCGGGTCGTCGGCGGCCGGCCGGCGCGATGCGGTGAGGCGCTCGGGAGATCGGGAGCCCGATCCAGAGCGAGGGAAGCTGTGGGAAGGCCCTGGCTAGCGCAAGGAGATCCCTTGGATCTTCATCCGAGGGTGGAGAAGGAAAGCTACGGGCTAGAATGGATCTGGCCAAGTGGATCTGAGAGAGATGGTGGTTGGCTCGGCACTGAAACCCAGAGAGAGAGTGGCGGCGGCGTGGGGATTTTGTGGAGATTGGACAGGCGGGTTGGACTGTTATATACATCGCGTGGATTATATTAGGGGCTACTCAATCCCTCTTATCGGAATCGGACAGTCGTGAAATAAATAGCTTAGGGAGTCCAAATAAGAAAACGGTGATGTTTTGTAGATGTTTGGGGATGTTCCGGACCCAACAGTGATGACTATCCGGGCCAGGTTCGAGACAGTTTTCGGACGCGCGCGAGGAGGGCCGTGGGCTTACGAGAGAGGTTAGGTTGGGCCTGGCGGTAGGTAGTGGACTGTGTAGACGGTCTAGGAAGGAAAAAGAGGGAGAGCCCGGCAACAGTTTTTCGGAGACCGAAAACTTCCGACGTTAGACCGGCTATACTGCCGCTATAGTTATCCGTTGGGGCACCAAACGAACTCCGAGTGCGATGAAACTTGGCAGGCGGCCTACCTACAACATAACAACACCGCATGCCAACTTTCATCCCATTCCGAGAACATTTTCCGGCCACTTATAAAATAATATTTCGGACGTGCCACGGGCGCGTGCAAGTGTGACTGGGCCCAAAACGGACAACGGACGGAACTGGAGAAACCCGAACGGATGCAAGTGTTGAAAACATGATGATGCAATGCACATGATGACATGATAAAATGCAACACGCAAGCGAATGACATGGCAACGACGGCGAATAACTGGAAGACACTTGGCGCATCGGTCTCGGGGTGTCACAACACTAGTCTAAGTTACTACCTTCATAGTGCAAAGTAACATACTAGTAGTATTATACTACCTTCTTTCCGGTTTATAAGGTTTATCTCAAAATTTTAGTTTTTCCATTTTATAAGGCTCAATTTGGTTTTTCCCCATCACATGTTCAGATTTAAGGTGCATTAAATCATTGCATGCAAGTATTAAGAGAAAATTGACCAATGCATGTACTTTATGCATGCATGCATTGCAATTAATGCATTGGTAAACATAATTTTTTTAAGGAAAACAAAAGTATTAATTGGGTGCTTTTGCAAACTACAAAAAGTATTCCACCACTCATCATCTATCTTGGTTGGTGAGATCTTTGAATTGAGCCCTATAAACCAAAAAGGAGAGAGTAGATTGCTTCATTTATTAACTCATAGACTCATTTTGTCTCAGAAAGCACTATGTAACAGTAACATATTATGTTACCACAAGCACCACTTTCCCCACGATGGCTAGCCTTAGTGATTTCATATCATATGATACTCCCTCCTTTCTGGCTTATAGGGCTTAATTCAAAAATCTCACCAACCAAGGTAGATGGTGAGTGGTGGAATATTTTTTGTAATTTGCAAAAGCACCCGATTAATGCTTTTGTTTTTCTCAAAAATTTATGTTTATCAACATATTAATTGCAATGCATGCATGCATAAAGTGTTGGGGAACGTAGCAGAAATTCAAAATTTTCCTACGTGTCACCAAGATCTATCTATGGAGAGACTAGCAACGAGGGGAAGGAGAGTGCATCTACATACCCTTGTAGATCGCTAAGCGGAAGCGTTCAAGTGAACGGGGTTGATGGAGTCGTACTCGTCGTGATTCAAATCACCGATGACCAAGTGCCGAACGCACGGCACCTCCGCGTTCAACACACGTGCAGCCCGGTGACGTCTCCCACGCCTTGATCCAGCAAGGAGAGAGGGAGAGGTTGAGGAAGACTCCATCCAGCAGCAGCACAACGGCGTGGTGGTGATGGAGGAGCGTGGCAATCCTGCAGGGCTTCGCCAAGCACCACAGAAGAGGAGGGAGAGAAAGATGCAGGGCTGCACCAACAAGAGATCGAATCACGTGTATTGTGGGCAGCCCTAGGCCTCATATATATAGGGAAGGGGAGGGGCTGCGCCCCCTCTAGGGTTCCCACCCCTAGGGGGGACGGCAGCCCTAGATGGGGATCAAGGGTGGCGACCAAGAGGGGGAGAGGAGAGGGAGGCGCACCAATATGGGCCCTAAGGCCCATATCCCCTAGGGTTTGCCCCCTTTCCACCTCTTAGGCGCCATGGACCCTTATGGGAGGCGCACCAGCCCACTAAGGGGCTGGTCCCTCACCACTCTTAGCCCACACAAGCCTCCGGGACTGGTGGCCCCATTTGGTGGACCCCCGGGACCCTTCCGGTGGTCCCGGTACATTACCGATAAACCCCGAAACTCTTCCGATGACCAAAACAGGACTTCCCATATATAAATCTTTACCTCCGGACCATTCCGGAACTCCTCGTGACGTCCGGGATCTCATCCGGGACTCCGAACAACATTCGGTAACCACATACAAACTTCCTTTATAACCCTAGCGTCATCGAACCTTAAGTGTGTAGACCCTACGGGTTCGGGAGACATGCAGACATGACCGAGAAGTTTTCCAGTCAATAACCAACAGCGGGATCTGGATACCCATGTTGGCTCCCACATGTTCCACGATGATCTCATCGGATGAACCACGATGTCAAGGACTTAATCAATCCCGTATACAATTCCCTTTGTCTATCGGTACGATACTTGCCCGAGATTCGATCGTCGGTATCCCGATACCTTGTTCAATCTCGTTACCGGCAAGTCTCTTTACTCGTTCCGTAACACATCATCCCGTGATCAACTCCTTGATCACACTGTGCACATTATGATGATGTCCTACCGAGTGGGCCCAGAGATACCTCTCCGTTTACACGGAGTGACAAATCCCAGTCTCGATTCGTGCCAACCCAACAGACACTTTCGGAGATACCCGTAGTGCACCTTTATAGTCACCCAGTTACGTTGTGACGTTTGGTACACCCAAAGCACTCCTACGGTATCCGGGAGTTGCACAATCTCATGGTCTAAGGAAATGATACTTGACATTAGAAAAGCTTTAGCATACGAACTACATGATCTTGTGCTAGGCTTAGGATTGGGTCTTGTCCATCACATCATTCTCCTAATGATGTGATCCCGTTATCAACGACATCCAATGTCCATGGTTAGGAAACCATAACCATCCATTGATCAACGAGCTAGTCAACTAGAGGCTCACTAGGGACATGGTGTTGTCTATGTATCCACACATGTATCTGAGTTTCCTATCAATACAATTATAGCATGGATAATAAACGATTATCATGAACAAGAAAATATAATAATAATTAATTTATTATTGCCTCTAGGGCATATTTCCAACATAAAGTACATTCATTGGTCAATTTTCTTTTAATACTTGCATGCAATGATTTAATGCATCTTGAAATCTGAACTTATGTTGGGGAATTACCAAATTAAGTCTTATAAAATGAATAAATTAAGATTTTGAGATAAGCCCTATAAACGAGAATGGAAGGAGTATGTGGTAAGCAACGTCAAAACAAACAATGTCAACAAAAAATTAGTAATTTTCGTGTGTCACTTGTACTAAAATATAATTTGTCACGCCTCAGTCCTACAAATAGGCCGGCACAACAACCAGTTTATAGTCAACACGTTCATTCGCTGGTTGTACATCAGTTTTTGTTTCCTTGTTGTCTACTCCCTCCTTCCCAAAATATAAGACGCACATTGATTTTTTTTGTCTTTGTCGCACAACTTTAACTATAATTTTTACTTATTGTATAACTATAAAATTATCATAAAGACATATGAAATAGAATTGTTTTACCAGACAAATACAATGATACTATTGATACACGTTCAATCCCAGTATTTTGGTATATATTAATAGACAAAGTCATGCATCAAAGACCGTGAAAAGTTAAGCGTGCCTTATATTTTAAGAAGGGGGGAGTAATAGCTATACCTGTCTGGTTTTGACCCATCTTTTTTCGTTTTGCTTTTGCTTTGTTTATTTTTTGGTCTTTCTCTGTTGTTTTTCTTTTTATTGGTTTTCTTTGTTTCTTTTCTTGATTTTCAGCCGTTTCTTTTCTTTTCTTTTCTTTTTCACTTTTTCTTCTTTTGTTGGTTTTCCTTGTTTTTTTCTTTGAATTTTTTTGACACAAGTCTAAAATTTTCGTATACATCGATTACATTTTTCTTATACATCTTTAACATTTTTCAAATACATGATTAACTTCCTTTCAAACTTATATTTTGATGGTTATTTGCTTTTTCATACATTTTTTGAATTGTTGCAATAAATATATAAAATTATATATGTTTAATATCTCTTAAATATATGATTAGTTTTTTCCAAACATATGTTTCGATCTCTACTTTTGTTCATACACTTTGAACATTTTTCGTATACATCAGAAACCTTTTTGAAGAACATTTAAAAAACATATATTGTTTTTTTTCTCATACACCATGTACATTTTTTATATATCAAAAACATGTTTAATATATTTTTTGTTTTCTTAAGAAAAAATGCTTAAGGCATGTGGTTTCTTAAGCTCTCTGGACTGCCCCGCAAATGGACCAGAGAGAACAGGTTGAACTCGCCTGTTTTTGCATGAACCGGGAGAAAACCAAGTCCGGGTTGAAACTGCAAAATAAGATGTGTTTTGGGGTTTCAAACTCTGGAATTTGGTGCTAAACCATAGTTTAAAAATTTGGTGACCGAACCATAGTTAAAATACTGGGCATGTTAAGCCATGATGTACTACGTGCAGTGGCGGATCTAGGGGTGGGGTAATGGGGCCATGGCCTCCACAAACAAATTATAATTTTTATTCTACTAGCGCAATGCTTGTCCATCATACTAAACTTTGGTGTTGTGTAATAAAAGAAATTATCCATTGGAATGTTGTTAATGGTTGCCCCCACATTTTCAAATCCTAGATCCACCACTAACCATGTGCATTCTCGTGTCTAACGAATCCAAGGTGGTTCCAACGAATTCGAGAAAGGCCTACTTGCATTCACATCACACAAGCTCGTCCTTCTTGTTCTTTAACCAACATCTTAAGCATGTACTACATTCATCGCAAGAATAAGATTGTGATATACATTTTGCGACAAGTCAGGTCACTTCACATCATGGATGTCTTGAGATGTTTGAAATTTCAGCATATCAAGCATCTCGAAGAGAAAAAAAAGAATAATTTATTGATGCTTATCTAACAATAAAGAATCACTAAGCATACAACCACTGCCCCCACCTCTAATATGTCATTCCAAAAATTCTAATTCTCTTCAATTAACACGTTCCTGTTATGTCCAAAAGTTTGAATTCGTCATGATAACCACCACCATCAGGCTCAACAGCAAACGGAGGGCCGACAAGAAACCTTTCTCCCTTCCTGTTCTCAGTCTCCATACCGCAGATCCTTCAGCATCACTTGTCTGCGTCGTGGTTGTGTTTGCACCGTCAGATTTGGTGACGTTGCTATACAGTTTACTGCATGAATATACAGCATCAGAAGTAGTCCATATTTGGTGAAAATTGTGGCTTGATCTTATACTTCACTATTTAAGATATGTCCGAAATTGAGAAGATAGAGTAGGCTATGAATTTGTGATTCAGACAAGAAGTTTCTAGTCTTAGAAATTTAAGTTGGTCGTCACATTCTCAAGCTCTAGTAGAAATTCAGGGTTCTTTAATTCCAGGGGTTCTATTATGTCCTGCTAAGTATTCTACTGAGAGACTTGAAAGCAAATCAAAATTATCTATTTCCTTATAATAAGCAAAGGACTCTAACCCAGGTTACTTGTATTATGTGGCATACAAAATTGGTTGGACATATCTTAAATACTGAAGTATAAGATCTTTCAGACATTTGAATAAAAAAAATTCAGAAATGTACCTTCCAACAAAGATGCAGCTATCATGACCTGTACAACAAAATGTATCGACTGGTTAGAAAATCAGAAAGGACCTTCAGCGTTAATCTGAAAGTAATACTAGTAAAAGATTAAAGCAGCCTAGCAAACTCATCAGCATGAAATTTAGATAATGCACCAACATGAAAGCGTAATTTGCTATCACCTTGTCCGTTAACTACCTTGAGGCAATATATGATACAGTGATAGCTGATAAGAGTAGTCAAATATTTGAACAAAATAAGCTACTCTAGAAATGTGTAATATCTCAGATGAGACTGGAAAAAGAATGTGACTTCTGAACATAGGTAAGAGAACATGAAGAAAATTTCAACAGTGTGCTAGCAGTTATTTGCACCTGTAAATAAACACACAGAGTAAAAATCTACCATCAGAACAGTCCCTCTTTACTAGTAAAAGCAGGAATGAATCCATGCTAGATTTAGTAAATAGTACTCCCTCCGTTCCGAATTACTTGTCGCGGCTATGGATGTATCTAGATGTATTTTAGTTCTAGATACATCCATTTCTGCGATGAGTAATTTGGAACGGAGGGAGTACAAGCTGCAAAATTGAATTGAATCTACGTATGAAATGAGTTCTGGTATGATATTGGAAGCCTGAATCTAACTTCAGTTCCACGTGTATGAACAATTTGTAGTATTTGTAGCACACATTACTAATTTGAAAAAGGAAACAGTCTGTAGGCACTAAGGACCACATAATTATTATTTGCTGGGCCCATGTGTGACAGCATCCGCATCCCCATTGGCGTCCCTAACATCTAGGTCAGTCAAGTACACACAGAGCTTCCGTTCTGTACTTCTTGTACTCCCTCCGTTCCGAATTATTTGTCGCAGAAATGGATGTATCTAGAACCAAAAAATGTCTAGATACATCCATTTCTACGACAAGTAATTCCGAACGGAGGGAGTACCAGTCAATGACTGATTGACACTTATTAAAAAGATACGAGTATTTCCCTAAGAAAAAGATATAAGTAGATTCGATACAGAAACACTAAATGTTCAGACCCCGGCGAACTGCTAATCTGCAGCAGCACTTTGTAACATTGCTGTGTAAAAAAATCAACCAGGGAAGAAGAATGGGAGAACACCATACGAAAGTGTCCATAATAATACTATTCCCATACCAGACAAACAATACATGCTCCCCACATACACTCCAATGGGCCACTTGCATGGATACACTTTGTCTGGACTCTTGAACCGTATTATGAATTTCAAAAGGTCTGTCTAGATGGCATCCAGATCTGAAAAATCCTAGCATGCACTTCATCTTTTCCCTTAGTTTTTCTCTAACATAAATATTAGTAGTACGTAGTACCTTTTATCCGAAAAATCATTATCAAAGTTGCTTTTGTTCAGGACAACAGCCACTGTCCAAATAGGTTCCTACTTGGCTGCAACTAGCGGGAGTTCAGTACTTCAGTTTCGCTACATTAGCTCGATAAAAGCCTCTTGTGAGATGGTAACGGTACCGCAATCCAAAGGGCAAGAGTGCCTCAGTTCCTAACAAGGGCCTCTATGTCAATATCCGTGAACCATGATTAAACAAGGCACCATGATGTAAACGATGTTATTGACCAGAGTTCATCTGTTGATCATAGGCCACGAAAGCAGTTAAACGGACACCTCTATATAGAGGGCCAATTTATGCATGACGACGAAACTTTGAGTAGGAGTAATAATGTATCATCAAATATGGCAAGGAATGATATTGCCCCCCAAAAAGGCAGAACTCCAAAGATTCCCGTTGCTACCCAACAATGCTCAAACCTCCAGCCGAGTAGGTTGCACATGAAAATGCAGTGCGTACCAATGCAGGAATATCTACACGTACGCCATCATGTGTAACAAGAAAGATCTCAGATCTCAGCTTTAGCTTTTGAAGCATGCCACATGCCATAATGTATGCGAAACGTATACTACCTTACAATTAGCCATGACCATACTTTTCTGAGGAGTAGCAATCTTTACTGAAACATTTTTCCACCAACAGTTTGAAGTATGTTGAACGGGAGAGCAATTCAATGCAGCCATATTTGACACTATGAAAAACAAGCACGAAGATGCATGCAAAACCGTGATGATTATACTTTAACGAAGGGAGAAGAAGTAAAACAGCAATCATTTCCCCCCACTGAGTTCAGATGACATTCTGAAGGCCCTATTAAGAAATTAAAACTTGGGCAAGAATTTCAGAGGTAACAGATTCAGGAAATATATATTTTTGTAAAAAAATAAGCCTGGTGAGAAGAATGAGATGGTAAAGCTGAGGAAAGTGATGGGAGTGAAGACTGAAGAGATGCGAATGTAGGCCTTGGCATGTGATGTGAACATATCGTTGCTCCTACTCACATGCGAGAAAGGGGATTCTTTTTTGCACTCTTGTGGCGCCCTTTTTCTCTTTGTGAAATGGAACTGTGGCTGGGGCCAATCAGATCAAGACGCTCCACGCCCAGAGCACTCTCGCAGACTTGGCAGAGTACTACTACTATCATACAATCTACAGCAAGAACCAGCTCAGCTTCTGTTAAGTGGCCATGGACTCGAGTGATATTAAAAAGAGCGGGCTATGGGTACCAAAACATCATCCATAAGTCTCTGAAAGCTGGGACCTGGATGACGGATGAGTTACCAGAATCGTGTGTTGGCAAGCTTCAGAAATGATGCTGCAAAATGAATGATGTAGTTTGTTCTGAACCAACCTTTTCGTAGCACTAATTAGCTATCTAAAAGCTCACAATTTAGCCTTGTAGAAAGGTCATATCTGAACAATCCTCTCGAGCGGTCATACACCGTCAAGCCTAAAACAAGGTCATATTTTGGGATGTCACGCTGGCTAGCTTTTTCCTCTCTTTTCCTGCCATTCTGCTCGAGGAGGCCGGTTCTTCTGCAAGAGACCGCTTTGGCCTGCAAGCAGCATGCTGGACCATCCGAACCTACGTGTATAGCTGAAGCACCACTCCACGGTGGAGCATTGGCCATGCCCTAAGGAGCGGGCTTGCGATTTTCTGAACTCTGATAAAAGCTGGGCAACATGGGCTCAATCATCAGGCCCCGACCGGAGGCCCTAAGCCATACCTTCCTTAACACGAAATAACAATTCCTACCAGATAGCACACCTGGTTGCTGCACTAGTCATATCCCCTACCAGTCCTAGAACTAAGAAAAGCAACCCTTCTCCTAACCACATCAATGGAATAAATACTAACTGCAACTTTCTTTGCAGTGGAAATGCTAATTGCAAAGTGGTCTCCAATCTCCAATGATAAGACAAATCGAACAACTTTCCGGAATGATTCCATGAGTGCCATCTACTTTTGGGGCGTGACAATGGCGTCGCTCCTACATGAATGAAAATTGAAGCCGGAAGAAAAACACTTCCACTGGCTTATTGCATTATTGACATAATACTATACGTCTGCCCTGAATTGGTCTGGCGCCATACTGTGCTGTCTATGCAACCATCGACACTGATAAGCAGTTGCAAATCTCTAAGCAGTCACTTGTCAGATAATTCAGGATGTGCAGTTCCTCACTCCCTGTCGCCACTCACGAGCATGAGAATAAGTGTTCATGAGACATGATACTACAAGCATTGCTACCAAGTCTTTGTCAATCCCAAGCGCGCAATCAAGTAACCAAAAAGGAACGGCAGAAAACTACACACGACCAATTGCCATTGGAAGACCAAACAGAAGAATGATCAAATGTCAAACCCAAGAACGACCGATGCTCACTAAATTAGCAAGGAAAAATCCATTTCTCAAGCAATGTTATCTAGTAGGAGTATATGCGTCAGAATTCAGAAACTGGTAGTACTCACTGGGATCGGTGGTGGTGACCATGCCGGCGCCCTGGAAGTAGCAGGAGCCGCCGGCCTTGCCCTGCGACTGGTAGTAGGTGTTGAAGGCGAACGAGGCGTGGCTCCGCACGTCGTTGGGCTCGTAGCACCCCTCCCCGGGCTGTATCGCCGTGCAGTCAGACCGGCCGGGGCCGCATGCCCAGTCCATGGCAGCCTGCACCGCCTTCTCGTCCGCGTCGTCCGCCGCGATGCAGAACGTCCGGTCCGTCGTGTCGTTCCCCAAGAAACCGTCCTTCCCGGTCACGTGGAGCAGGTACACCGGCGTGCCGTTGCCGTGGAAGAGCCCCCAGTTGGCCTCCGACGCCGGCCCCGGCCGCAGGTCCTCGTTGAAGAGCTCGTAGATGTACACGCTCGCCTGCGTGCCGGGCCGCATAGGCGTCCCGGGCTTCTCCGTGACATGCTTGATGAGGTTGGAGTTGTAGGTGTTGGCGTTGTCCTTGCTGGCGTACGGCTCTTGCTTGCGGTCCCCGTAGGACGGCCACCCGGTCTCGGTGACCAGCACCGGGATGCCGGCGCTGACGTTGAGGTTCTTGAGGGCGACGTACACCGCGTCGAGCATGGCGTCGAACACGTTGGTGTAGTGGAGCAGCGTGTTGGGGTCGACCATCTCCAGCGACGGCGGGAGCGGCTTGAACATGGCGTTGTCGACGGGGACGACGCCACTGCTCTGCATCAGCGAGTAGTAGGGGTAGAGGTTGAGCATGAGGGGCGCGGAGGTGTTGGCGAGGTGGGAGAGGAGCGGGAGGAGGAAGGATTTGGCGAGGGACTGGTTGAAGTAGGCCTGGGACGGGGGGAAGGGCTCGAGGACGATGGAGAAAGGGAGCGGGGTGGAGACGGGGATGGAGGAGAGGTTGGCGGCGGTGAGCGCGGCGGCGAGGGACTGGATGGCGGGGAGGAGGATGGGGAGCGCGGAGGGCAGGGCGGTGGGGACCTCGTCGCCGACGGCGATGGCGGAGATGAGGCCCGGGGTGGTTGAGTTGGCGGCGGCGAAGGGGAGCACCCGGCGGGCGACCCAGGCGGAGGCGGTGGCCGGGGAGGAGCCGAGCGCGAGGAGCTCGTCGTTGGGGACGCCGACGATGGCGGTGGCGCCGGAGGAGGCGAGCGCGGAGAGCAGGCGTGGGTCGGCGTCGTAGAGGCGCACGTGGGTGATGCGCTGCGCGCGGAGGAACGCCGCGAGGTCCGACGGGGACAGCAGGTTGGTTACCGCCGTGCCGATCGTGACGCCGACGTAGGGGTCGCCGGAGCCCGCCGCGGAGACCGAGCCTGCAGGCAAACATTAGCAGGCGTAGAAACAGAGCACAGTGGCAAGCAAGCGTATGTGGATGGAGAGGAGACCGAGAGCTTACAGCGCAGACAGGAATGGAGGCAGAGAAGGTGGAGCGAGAGGAGGAGCAGGCTGCGTGTGCCTCCTCTGCTCCTAGCCCCCATTGTCCGCCCAGCTTGTCCTGCTCCTGCTGGGAAGGGAAGGGAAGGGAAGGGGATTGCCTCTCCTCTCCTCTTCCGACAGAGATTGGTGGTGCGTGCTTTGGAGGAGCTCCTCGCGTGCTTTCTTCAGGAATTTCCTTTCCTTGTCTGAATTGCGGAGTGAGGGTGAGGATGGAGGACGGTGGTGTGGTGTGGGGTGGGGGGCAAAGGTAAGGGGTTGGTGATTGGCGACGGAATGAATCTCGAATTGGCTGTTTGTTTCTTGCTTTCTTTCTTGGTTGTTAGCTTCCTTTCCGAGGGGAGGCTCCTTTTTCTGAATGGATTCTCTTTATGAGGTTTATTTGGTGGTAGTGCTAGGTATTAATTAGTATCCAATCTTGCTTATTAAAAGTCTTTCTTTCTTTCAGTGGGGAAGGGACAAGGTCCAGGCGGCAGCGAGCCCGTGACAGTGACACTGAGCCGCCTGGCCGGTGGGGACAAGCCTCCATAAGATTAGAGTGGTTCACACTTCCACTTCACTCCACTAGCTGGCTGTGCAAGCCTGTCTTTCTTGTCCTCGCCCGTTTCTTCTACTGCAACAGTCGCAACAACAAGTTCCTACAGACCGGCACACGCAGATCTACAACGTCCAAATGCTGCCTGCGCTCCAGAGGGATTCAAAAACATTCTTACGTACTCCCTCGGTTCCGAATTATATCTAGACAAGTACAAGACAAGTAATTCGGAACGGAGGGAGTAGTAGGTATCAACATGGGAGCAACAAATCTCGCAAGGCAGGAGGTGGAGCGGCTTCGTCTTGCATGGAACTTCGGTGGTGATGTCAAGTCATGCCTGACTGACAGGTGCTACGCTTTGTCATGTCTGGTCGGCAGGTGCTACGCACGGCAGATCTTCCAAGGACTTCAAGCTGTGTCGGCTGGTGATACCTGACAGCATGGCGCTGAGGTGTATCAATGGCGACCGCGACGTGTTCAGCTGTTTGCGCGCAGGGAGGAGGTGCCGTTTGGCGCCGTGGTGGCGTCGACAATAGCTAGACCGAGCAAGATTGATGCAGCAGTACAGTTTTGAAGATGGAGCAGTGGCAGTTGACGGCGACGACATCTGAGTGCACGCCGGACCGGTGAGACCCATGCCCGGCAGGCGTCCTGAATGGGTTCTCAGGTCTTAGATGTTAGGTTTGGCTGCGATGTCTGTTTGGTATTAGGCCAGGCTATCTGCGCCCCTTCATCAGCTGGATAGAGGTGCTTAGACGGCGCCTTTAGTCTTACTGTTGTATTACTTTGTAAGGTCTTATTAAAATAATTAATAAAGTGACCGTATGCATCGCCCAGATGCAGAGGCGGGGGTCATCCTCCTTTTCTAAAAACAAATCTCGCAAGAAAAAAACATGGGAGCAACAAATATACCTTTTTTTAATAGAGTAGCTAACCACTTGTGCCATGTGGTAGCAACAAATATACCTACTTCTACATATTTTCTTTTAAATAATAAAACAAACATATTACTACCTCTTGCCTCTGCACCCGAAAGTGCACGCATCCCACTATTCCAAGGATCCATCAAACCTTGTTGAAAAAAAAGAACCAAAGCAGTCAACACGCTGAAATTCAGCCAGGTATTACAAACCCATTGTGTGCTCTGGCTGATGTCCATTGAGCTGTAATAAGAGGATTGTTTCCAGTAGTTTGTTGCTTCAGATTACTGGTAAAACTTTTAGTTTTCGGACGCGCTGACCTGACAGTCTATAGGATGTGCCTCAAGATCCAATTGATAGTTGGCAGCCCTGACAGAAGGTAATGCACAGACCCAAATTTGAACGTGTCAAGTGCTTCATTTGGAATTTCCTTGTACATATTGGACATAGAGTTATGGTCCATCTTCTTCTTGGCATATATGTCCAAGTCATCATCATGCTCCTCTGGGGCATTAATGATCTGTGCCCACTCAACAACTGTGGATTGGTACCTTGTACCCTCAGACATCCATGTGATCCTCCCATCTGAATAAAAATGTGATGTGGAGTAGAACTGCATTATAAGCTCCTCATTCCACTTTGTGAGGTTCTGCCCAACAAAGTCAGCTACTCCACAAGCTATGAAGCTGTCTTGCACTCCAGGATAGTGCTCCTCATTGTCCTTGATGTACTGCCAGTCAACCCATCTCATATCACAGACTATTGACTTCTTATCAAGCAGCACTGTCTCATAGAAGTCCTGTTGTTCCTTAGCGTGGAACCTGTAGTCAACAGCAGTCCTCCTCCTTGAAGCATACGGGTCTGCTTCTCTCCACTTCCTCAGCCTGAATCTCTCCTGAGCTTCATGTCCTCAGCCACAGGATGCGCATCGTTGTGGTCTGGGATCTTGGGCTTGAGCTTTCTCAGAACTTTCTCTTCATCCTCTTCTTCAGCAACAGTCTCAGGCACTGGGCCTTGTTCTTCTCAGCTGCAGGAATGCTCCTTGTATTCCTCTTTGGTTTTGGCTTGGAGGCAGCTTTGGGCTTAGATGCAGTAGCCCCTGATCTTATGGCATCATCCATCAGCTTGGGTGCCTTGGATGCTGGTGCAGCTACCTCTTCTTCCTCTTCCTCTTCCATGATGGAAGCCTTTCCTAGCACTCTGGCTACAGTCTTCTTGACCCTTTCCTTTCTTTTCTTTCCCTCAGCAGCAACTGGCTCTTTAGGTGCAGACTTCTCAGTTGAAGCTCTTGCCTTTGACATGGGCTGCCTGCCTGCTGGCCTTTTGATTTTCAGCCCTGGCTCAACTCTCTTTGATGTGGCCTCTTCCTCTGCCACATAATCTTCATCTTCGGAATCAGAAGTTCTCTTCTTCCTCTGTCTGGTGGCGGCTTTTGGCAAGTTGCTAGGGGTGCTCCTGCTGCCCTCATCTGAAGAGCTGGAGGGACTAGTGCCCTCACTCATGTGCACCTGCTGCTCTGACATGTTCTGGCTGTCACTTTGATCAGACATGCTGCAAGCTCTGACTGCTGACCCTGTGAATAGGTTATAGATGAGGTAGAAAAGATGAGCATCACAAAATGCAGAGATTTTTGCAAAAGAATGATCCAAAAACTTAGTTTTAGTTTCCCACTGAAATCATCTCGGATCTACCGATTTTCAAACTCGGTGATGCCGAAGCAGTTTTGGAACCTAAACTAGTGAACTCGGTAGGACCGAGTCACAGTTCGGTGGCACCGAGACTGCTAGGGTTTCACAGAGTTCCAAAATCGGTCACACCGATAAGTAATTCTCGGTCAGACCGAGTCTCACTTGTGCAATGGCATAAGCCAAATCGGTGGGACCGAGTTTTTCAACTCGGTGGGTCCGAGATGGTTTCGGCGGAAACCTAACCCTAAAATTTTCGAATCAAAGCTAATCTACGGGCGTATTGACTGGATAGGAGTGTTTCAATCTTGGCAAGAATCATGAAGAACACAATGTGCTAGGAATCGGACGGGGAATAGCACTGTGATTGAGTCCATACCCTAGTTCGGTGGAGACTCACTACGGCGGCAACGGCGGGGCAGAATTCCCGTTGACGGCGACGGAGACCAGCGACTGGAGGCGGCTGGCGGCGAGAAGACGATCCAGAGACCACGTTGGCAGAGCAGGCTATCGCGCGGGCGAAGGGGTTCGGAGAAATTTTCAAATTTTGCCCGTGACTATATATAGCCCGACCCTGTCGGTGTGACCGAGTGGAACAACTCGGTGGCACGGAGATTCATAACTGCATGCAGTTACTGAAACTCGGTGTGACCGAAATGTTCAAATCGGTTGCACCGAGATCGAAAACCTAGATCAACTTAATGATCTCAGTAGGACCGAAAGTGGGGTATCGGTCAGACCGAGAATCATAAAGAGGTTTTGGAAGTTTAAGTCTATGACGAATCGGGGACTCCGAGCGCTCCTCACACAAAGTGGTTCGAATCTGACTTGATCAAATTTTGTGATGCAGCATGAATAGAGTTTGAGACGAGAAAAGCATAGATAGCTAGAGGAGGTTCTTAGGCATTCTTGTCCATCCACTTGGCAAAAGAAAATAAAACCAAACAATCAAAACAACAAGTGGATGTCCTCGAATGAGTAAAATATGCAACCAGCATGCTCACACAATAAGATGGCAAATGAAATATGTGGCAAGGCATGCACAACCAATTCTAGCATCTATCAAGCAATTTGCGATGACAAGGTCATCTATATATGAGTATATTGACTTAGGAGTCAAGTGAGAACACTTGATCATAGGTCATACTCATCGTTTAAGCTCAAGTGGGGTTACCACTTTTACATAAAGCATTGTTGTGTTCACATCTTTAGAGTTGCTTTAGCTCAGTCTTAGAGTAAAGCTCCCCCTAGATGTGATATCCCCCCTTGGAGGGATGAACTAACCTTGGGTTTCGTCGATGATGACTTCATGTAGATGTTGAAGATGTGGATGCTCAATGTTGATGTAGATCACTTGGAGCTATCCATTTGAGTGAATTGCACTTTCAATACCTACATGGGTTAGTCCCACAAGGAACAAACAAGGATATCCATAGACATAGAGTGATGCACACAAAAGATAATGTCCATGAAAACTTTTAGGTTACCTTGTCCCTTGTCTTACCAACAAGAGGGTTTGTGACTCCTTGAACTAGTGCAAGATGCGGAAGTTGATTGCACTTGTTCTTGCCAAAATGATAAGAGTGAAGTATGTTAGCGGAGTCACCCTCAAGAACTCTCTAGTTCTTCTTCTTTTGGATCCACATCATCCTGATGGGAATCCTTGGAGTTGTAGTCGTACTTGATGAAGTGGAACTTGAAGTAGTCTTGGGAATCCACTTGACTAAGGTCTTAGGAGCTTCTTCAAATGCGTCAATTTCCTCTTAAAACTTGTCCTTGCCTTTTTGCTTGTAGTCTTGTGGTGGAAAATCATCTTGAGCTTGTGTCCCCTTGAAAGAAGTATCATACTTCTCTTGTTGAGGAACAAACTTTGTCTTGGGGTATTGATCTTCTTCCCACTCAACTCCATTGGCATTGAACTTTCGTTCAAAATCAACACCTTGATTCTTCCGGTGCATTCCTTGCTTGCGCACAATTTCCTCGAATTGCTTACTCCCGGCAAGGATTTTGTACACTCCTTTCTCTATAATTCCCTTCAATAAACTATTTTCTTGCTCAAGTGTAACTTGGCTAAGAGAGTCATTAGTGGAATCAAGAGAACTACTAGAAGCAACAATATTGGATTTAGCATGATCATTGTTACTGCTAGAGAAAGAATCTTTCTTGTTCTTGTTACTAGACTTAACTTGAGGCATGTAAGTGGATAAGAGTAAACGCTTGGCAATGTAAGAAGAGCTTTTCTTGCGGAGATCATCATTGATTGCTTTTAAGAACTCATGCTCTTGATCAAGATTGAGCTTTTCAAAGCGTAATTTCTCATGAGCTCTTAAAAGTTCTCGATGATCTTCGAAGATAGTTTCATGAGCTAACTTAAGAGTGTTTAGTTCTTTAGTTAGAGCCTCAATCTTCTCCTTATCATTGTCATTCGTTTTATCTTGATTAGCATGTTTAATTGACATTTCATCATAGTATTCATCACTAGAGTTGTCAACAAGCAAATCATCACCTAACAAGTCATCTTCATCACTATTGAAATCAACATACTCGGGGTGTGTTACCTTAGGACCTTTGGCCATGAAGCATCTTCCAATTCCTTCATTTGGTGAGTCAAATATGTCGTAGGAGTTGGTTGACACAAGTGCTAGACCGGCAACACCTTCATCTTGAGTATCTTCGGAGTCGGAGTGATAACTTCTCTCGGAGTGGCTGTCGGAGTCGGAGCCGGATACCCATTCACCAACATGAGCTTGATGTCTTCGTCTTGTGTAGCTCCTTGATGATTTTTCCTTCCTTTCCGAATCCTTGCTTCTCCGTGAGTATCTTCGTTCATAACGATCATCTCTACTCCTCCTCTCTCTTGGTGGTGATTCTTTGCTTCTTCTTTTTGGAGAATCTTCTCTTCTCTTGTAGGGAGCCGTACACTCATTGGAATAGTGTCCGGGTCTTCCACAACTGTAGCAGTTTCGCTCTCGACTAGAAGATCTTTTGTCATTGTAGGACCTTGACTTGAAGCTTCTATCTTTGCTTCTACTCTTGTAGAACTTGTTGAAGTTCTTCACCATTAAGCTCAATTCTTCATTGAAGTCTTGTTTCTCACTTGATGATGTAGGGGCTTCACATGAGGCTTTATAGGCACCACTTGATTTGTTGTGAAGTTCCTCTTTATCCTTAAGTGACATCTCATGAGCAACAATTCTTCCAATCACCTCCGTTGGCTTGAGATCTTTGTAATTGGGCATCATTTGGATCAATGTGCACACGGTATCATATTTTCCATCCAAGGCTCTTAGAATCTTCTTGATGATGAATCTGTCGGTCATCTCTTCACTTCCTAAGCTGGCAATCTCATTTGTGATGAGAGCAAGCCTAGAGTACATTTCAGCGACACCTTCGCCATCCTTCATCTTGAACTTGTCAAGTTGGCTTTGAAGCACATCCAACTTGAATTCCTTGACGGAGTCGGTACCTTCGTGCATATCAATCAAAGTGTCCCAAATTTCATTCGCATTCTCAAGACGGCTGATTTTGTTGAATTCTTCGGGGCACAATCCGTTGAAGAGAATATCACAAGCTTGAGCATTGTATTGCAACATCTTCAACTCATCCGCGGTAGCTTCACGGTTTGGTTCTCTCCCATCAAAGAAGTCACCTTGCAAACCAACACACACAATAGCCCAAACGGCGGGGTTATGTCCAAGAATATGCATTTTCATTTTATGCTTCCAACTAGAAAATTAGTACCATCAAAGTAGGGACCTCTACGGTGATAATTTCCCTCGCTAGACGCCATACTCTCCTAGGTTGTGAAACCAAGGCTATGACCACCAAAAGCTATGGAGATCAAAGCAAATGGAGACCAAAGCTCTGATACCACTTGTAGGATCGAAAGTATGTCTAGAGAGGGAGTGATTAGACTACTTGACCAAATAAAAACTTAACCTTTTCCCAATTTTAGTTCTTAGCAGATTTTAGCTATTTTAGGACAAGTCAAGCAATCATCATACAATTCAAGCAAGCATGCAAAGAGTATATTGGCAGCGGAAAGTAAAGCATGCAACTTGTGAGAATGTAAAGGGAAGGGTTTGGAGAATTCAAACGCAATTGGAGACACGGATGTTTTTCCCGTGGTTCGGATAGGTGGTGCTATCCTACATCCACGTTGATGGAGACTTCAACCCACAAAGGGTAACGGTTGCGCGAGTCCACACAGGGATCCACCCACAAAGGGTAACGGTTGCGAGAGTCCACACAGGGCTCCACCCACGAAGGGTCCATGAAGAAGCAACCACCCACAAAGGGTCCATGAAGAAGCAACCTTGTCTATCCCACCATGGCCATCGCCCACACAGGACTTGCCTCACTAGCGGTAGATCTTCACGAAGTAGGCGATCTCCTTGCCCTTACAAACTTCTTGGTTCAACTCCACAATCTTGTCGGAGGCTCCCAAGTGACACCTAGCCAATCTAGGAGACACCACTCTCCAAGAAGTAACAAATGGTGTGTGGGTAATGAACTCCTTGCTCTTGTGCTTCAAATGATAGTCTCCCCAACACTCAACTCTCTCTCATAGGATTTGGATTTGGTGGAAAGAAGATTTGAGTGGAAAGCAACTTGGGAAGGCTAGAGATCAAGATTCATATGGTAGGAATGGAATATCTTGGTCTCAACACATGAGTAGGTGGTTCTCTCTCAGAACATACGAGTTGGAATGGTGTATGTGTTCTGATGGCTCTCTCATCGAATGAAGAGGAGGTGGAGGGGTATATATAGCCTCCACACAAAATCCAACCGTTACACAGTTTTCCAATCTCGGTGGGACCGAATCAACAAACTCGGTCGGATCGAAAATGTAAACCTAGTGACCGTTAGAGATTTTCGGTGGGACTGACATGCAACTCGGTAGGACCGATATGGTTAGGGTTTGGGCATAACGTAATCTCGGTGAGACCGATTACACAAACTCGGTGAGACCGAATTTGGTAATTAGCTAACCAGAGAGTTGGTCAGGCAAACTCGGTGGGACCGATTTGCTCTTTCGGTGAGACCGAAAAGTTACAAAGGGGAAACACTGAATTTACATTGCAATCTCGGTGGGACCGATTCTCTCTTTCGGTGAGACCAAAAAGTTACGAAAGGGAAACAGAGAGTTTGTAATCCCATCTCGGTGAGACCGAGATCCCTATCGGTAGAACCGAATTGCTAGGGTTTGGCAGTGGCTAATGACAAGTGAAACTCGGTGGCGCCGGATAGGAAGAATCGGTAGGACCGAGTTTGGCTTAGGGTTTAGGTCATATGTGGATATGGGAAAGTAGTTGAGGGTTTTTGGAGCATATCACTAAGCACATGAAGCAAGAGGCTCATTATGCAACACCTCATCCCTCCTTGATAGTATTGGCTCTTCCTAAAGACTCAATGTGATCTTGGATCACTAAAATATAAATTGAAGAGTCTTGAGCTTTTGAGCTTGAGCCAATCCTTTTTCCTTAGCATTTTGAGGGTTCCACTTTCACATCCATGCCATGCCAATCATTGAGCTTTCCTGAAATAATCATCTTGGAATAGCATTAGCTCAATGAGCTATATGTTGTTATGAATTACCAAAACCACCTAGGGATAGTTGCACTTTCACTTTGCAAGACAACATCTCTGCTTACTCAAATAAGCCACTTGGAACACATTAAGATAACTATCAACCTGCCATGCAGATCAGGAGAGTATTGCATCTTCACGGAGTGGGATAATTGAAATAGGGATATTCTCCTCTCAGCTGACCAACAGCTTGTCTCCCACTTCTACTTCACAAGATATCCGATCACATAGAGTGGGTTGCCACTATGGACTGTTGGGGAACGTAGCATGCAATTTCAAAAAAATTCCTATGATCAGGCAAGATCTATCTAAGAGATGCATAGCAACGAGAGGGGGAGAGTGTGTCCATGTACCCTTATAGACCGAAAGCGAAAGCGTTAGTTTAACACAGTTGATGTAGTCGAACGTCTTCTCGATTCAAACGATCAAGTACCAAACATATGACACCTCCGAGTTCTGCACACGTTCAGCTCAATGACGTCCCTCGAACTCTTGATCCAGCAAAGTGTCGAGGAAGAGTTTTGTCAGCACGACGGTCTGATGACGGTGATGGTGAAGTGATCCGCACAGGGCTTCGCCTAAGTACTACGTGAATATGACCGGAGGCGTAAACTATGGAGGGGGGCGCCGCACACGGCTAACAATTGTTGGTGTAGTTTCTAGCGGTGCCCCCCTCCCCGTATATATAGGTTGGAGGGGAGGAGGGGCAACCAAGGGGGCGCCCAATTAGGAGGAATCCTACTTGGGGTCCTCCCAATTCGGCCTCCCCCTTTTCTCATTGCTATTCGGAGTAGGAAGGCAAGAGGGGGAAGGAGGAATCCTATTACCCTTTTCATTTCCTCCTTCCCCTTTTCTACTCCAATTTGGCCAGCCCAAATGGGGGGGGGCGTACCAGCCCCTTAGGGGCTGGTCTGTCCCTCTCTTGGCCCATTAGGTCCATATAGTTTGCCGGTGGTTGCCCGGAACCCCTTCCGGTGACCCGGTACGTACCCGGTACCCCCGGAACACTTCCGTGTCCAAATACTATCGTCCTATATATGAATCTTTACCTCTCGACCATTTCGAGACTCCTCGTCATGCCCGTGATCTCATCCGGGACTCCGAATAACATTCATTCATCAAATCACATAACTCATATAATACAAATCGTCATCGAATGTTTAAGCGTGCGGACCCTACGGGTTCGAGAACTATGTAGACATGACCAAGACACCTCTCCGGTCAATAACCAATAGCGGAACCTAGATGCTCATATTGGCTCCCACATATTCTTGGAAGATCTTTATCGGTCAAACCATTATGACAACATATGTTATTCCTTTTTTTATTCGTATGTTACTTGCCCGAGATTCGATCGTCGGTATCTTCATACCTAGTTCAATCTCGTTGCTGGAAAGTCTCTTTACTCGTTCCGTAATGCATCATATGACAACTAACTCATTAGTCACATTGCTTGCAAGGCTTATTATGACGTGCATTACCAAGAGGGCCCAGAGATACCTCTCGGATACTCGGAGTGACAAATCCTAATCTCGATCTACGCCAACCCAACAAACACCTTCGGAGATACCTGTAGAGCATCTTTATAATCACCCAGTTATGTTGTGACGTTTGACAGCACACAAGGTATTCCTCTGGTATCCGGGAGTTGCATAATCTCATAGCCAAAGGAATATATATATATGACATGAAGAAAGCAATAGCAATAAAACTTAACGATTATTATGCTAAGCTAACGGATGGGTCTTGTCCATCACATCATTCTCCTAATGATGTGATCCCGTTCATCAAATGACAACACGTGTCTATGGTTAGGAAACTTAACCATCTTTGATTAACGAGATAGTCTAGTAGAGCCTTACTAGGGACACGGTGTTTTGTCTATGTATCCACACATGTATCAAGTTTCTGGTTAATACAATTCCAGCATGAATAATAAACATTTATCATGATATAAGGAAATATAAAATAACAACTTTATTATTGCCTCTAGGGCATATTTCCTTCAGTCTCCCACTTGCACTAGAGTCAATAATCTAGTTCACATCGCCATGTGATTTAACACCAATAGTTCACATCACCATGTGATTAACACCCACAGTTCACATCGCCATGTGACCAGCACCCAAAGGGTTTACTAGAGTCATTAATTTAGTTCACATCGCCATTTGATTAACACCCAAAGAGTACTAAGGTGTGATCATATTTTGCTTGTGAGAGAGGTTTAGTCAACGGGTCTGCCACATTCAGATCCGTATGTATTTTGCAAATTTCTATGTCTACAATACTCTGCACGAAGCTACTCTAGCTAAATGCTCCCACTTTCAATATGTATCCAGATTGAGACTCAGAGTCATCCAGATCGGTGTCAAAGCTTGCATCGAAATAACTCTTTACGACGAACTCTTTATCACCTCCATAACCGAGAAATATTTCCTTAGTCCTCTAAGGATAATTTTGACCGCTGTCCAGTGATCTACTCTTGGATCACTATTGTACCCCTTGCCAAACTCGTGGCAAGGTACACAATAGGTCTGGTACACAACATGGCATACTTTATAGAATCTATGGCTGAGGCATAGGGAATCACTTTCATTCTCTCTATATATTATGTCGTGGTCGGGCTTTGAGTCTTACTCAACTTCACACCTTGCAACACAGGAAAGAACTCTTTCTTTGACTGATCTATTTTGAACTTCTTCAAAATCTTGTCAAGGGATGTGCTTTGTGAAAGTCCTATTAAGCGTCTCGATCTATCCCTATAGATCTTAATGCCCAATATATAAGCAGCTTCACCAGGGACTTTCATTGAAAAATTCTTATTCAAGTATTGATACATCTCCAACGTATCTACTTTTCCTAACGCTTTTCCTCTTGTTTTGGACTCTAATTTGCATGATTTGAATGAAACTAACCCCGGACTAATGTTGTTTTCAGCAGAACTACCATGGTGTTGTTTTTGTGCAGAAATAGAAGTTCTCGGAATGGAACGAAACTTTGCGAGGAATTTTTATACAATATATAAGAATTTCTGGAGCCAAGACCTACCGGAGAGGGGCACCTGGGTGGGCACAACCCACCAGGGCACGCCCCCTCTCCTGGCGCGCGTAGGTGGGTTGTCCCCACCTGGTGGCCCCGCAGACCCTGAAACCGACGCTATAAAATCCTATTTTTCTAGAAAAAATCAGGGAGAAAGAATTATTGCAATCCACGAGACTGAGCCACCGTCACCTCCTATTCTTCATCGGGAGGCCAGATCTGGAGTCCGTTTGGGGCTCTGGAGAGGGGGGTCTTCGTTCTTCGTCATCACCAACCCTTCTCCATCGCCAATTCCATGATGATCCCCACGGGGAATGAGTAATTCCTTCTAGGCTCGCTGCTCGGTGAGGAGTTGGATGAGATTCATCATGTAATCGAGTTAGTTTTGTTAGGGCTTGATCCCTAGTATCCACTATGTTCTAAGATTGATGTTGCTATGAATTTGCCATGCTTAATGCTTGTCACTTTGGGCCCAGGTGCCATGATTTCAGATCTGGACCATTTATGTTATCACCATTATATCCATGTTCTAGATTCGATCTTGCAGGTTATAGTCACCTACTACGTGTTATGATCCGGCAACCCTGGAGTGACAGAAACCGGGACTTCTCCCGGTGATGACCATAGTTTGAGGAGTTCATGTATTCACCGTGTGTTAATGCTTTGTTCCAGTTCTCTATTAAAAGGAGGCCTTAATATCCCTTAGTTTCCAATATGGACCCCGCTGCCTCGGGAGGTTAGGACAAAAGATGTCATGCAAGTTCTTTCCATAAGCACGTATGACTACTTACAGAATACATGCCTACATTATATTGACGAACTGGAGCTAGTGCCATAGGGCCCTAGGTTATAACTGTCTCATGATGAATATCATCCAACAAGTCACTGATCCAATGCCTACGAATTTATCTTATATTGTTCCTGCTAAGTTACTACTGCTATCATCACTGTTATACTTGCTACAAAATTACTGCTATCAATGTTACTGTTGTCACTACTATCAAAATTATCATATTACTTTTCTACGGATTACTTGCTTTAGATAATTAATCTCCGGGCATGGTTGCATTGACAACTCAGCTGCTAATATCTTCAAATATTCTTTGATCCCCTTGTGTCGAATCTATAAATTTGGGTTGAATACTCTACCATCGAAAATTGTTGTGACCCCCTACACTTGTGGGTTATCAAGTATCCTTTTATGCTATCCAGAAATTCTACATCATTTCCAATCAATAATATGTCATTCACATATAATATCAGAAATGCTACAGAGCTCCCACACACTTTCTTGTAAATACAGGCTTCATCATAAGTCTGTATAAAACCATATGCTTTGATCACCTTATCAAAGCATATATTCCAACTCCGAGATGCTTGCACCAGTCCACGGATGGATCGTTGGAGTTTGCACACTTTGTTAGCACCTTTAGGATCGACAAAACCTTTTTGGTTGCATCATATACAACTCTTCTTTAAGAAATCCATTAAGGAATGCAGTTTTGACATCTATTTGCCAGATTTCATAAAATGCGGCAATTGCTAACATGATTTGGACAGATTTAAGCATCGCTACGAGTGAGAAAGTCTCATCGTAGTCAACTCCTTGAACTTTGTCGAAAACCTTTTGCGACAAGTCGAGCTTTGTAGATAGTAACACTACCATCAATGTTTGTCTTCCTCTTGAAGATCCATTTATTCTCAATGGCTTGCCAATCATTGGGCAAGTCCACCAAAGTCCTGATACGTCTCCAACGTATCTATAATTTTTGATTGTTCCATGCTGTTTTATTATCAATCTTGGATGTTTTATAATCATTTTATAGTCATTTTATATCATTTTTTGGTACTAACCTATTGACATAGTGCCAAGTGCCAGCTTCTGTTTTTTCATGTTTTTTACATCGCAGAAAATCAATATCAATTGGAGTCCAAATACCACAAAACTTTACGGAGATTTTTTATGGGCTAGAAGGAAGGCAATGGGCCCTGGTTGCACCTGGGGGGTGATACGTCTCCAACGTATCTATAATTTCTGATTGTTCCATGCTATTATATTATCTGTTTTGGATGTTTAATATTTTTATATTATTTTTGGGACTAAGCTACTAACCAAAGGCCCAATGCAAACTGTTGTTTTTTTGCCTATTTCAGTGTTTCGCAGAAAAGGAATATCAAACGGAATCCAAATGGAATGAAACCTTCGGGAGATTTATTTTTGGAACAAACGTGATCCAGGAGACTTGGAGTGGACGTCAAGAAAGAAGCAAGGAGGCCACGAGGCAGGAGGGTGCACCCAGGGGGTAGGCGCGCCCCCACCCTCGTGGGCCCCTCGCAGCTCCACCGACCCACTTCTTCCTCCTATATATACCCATATACCCTGATAACATCTAGGAGCACCATGAAACCCTATTTCCACCGCCGCAACCTTCTGTACCCGTGAGATCCCATCTTGGGGCCTTTCCCGGTGCTCCGTTGGAGGGGGAATCGATCACGGAGGGCTTCTACATCAACACCATTGATACGTCTCCAACTTATCTATAATTTTTTATTGTTCCATGCTATTATATTACCCGTTTTGGATGTTTATGGGCTTTATTATACACTTTTATATTCTTTTTGGGACTAACCTATTAACCGGAGGCCCAGCCCAAATTGTTGTTTTCTTGCCTATTTCAGTGTTTCGAAGAAAAGGAATATCAAATGGAGTCCAAACGGAATGAAACCTTCGGAGAGTTATTTTTGGAACGGAAGTAACCCAGGAGACTTGGAGTAGACGTCAGGGAAGCTTCAAGGAAGCCACGAGGCAGGGAGGCGCGCCCTACCCCCCTGGGCACGCCCCCACCCTCGTGGGCCCCTCGTGGCTCCCCTGGTCGACTTCTTTCGCCTATATATGTCCATATACCCTAAAAACATCGGGGAGCGGAATAGATCGGTAGTTCCACCGCCAGAAGCTTCCGTAGCCACCGAAAACCAATCTAGACCCGTTCCGGCACCCTGCCGGAGGGGGGAATCCCTCTCCGGTGGCCATCTTCATCATCCCGGCGCTCTCCATGATGAGGAGGGAGTAGTTCACCCTCGGGGCTGAGGGTATGTACCAGTAGCTATGTGTTTGATCTCTCTCTCTCTCGTGTTCTTGAGTTGGCACGATCTTGATGTATCCCGAGCTTTGCTATTATAGTTGGATCTTATGATGTTTCTCCCCCTCTACTCTCTTGTGATGAATTGATTTTTCCCTTTGAAGTTGTCTTAACAGATTGAGTCTTTAAGGATTTGAGAACACTTGATGTATGTCTTGCATGTGCTTATCTATGGTGACAACGGGATATCACGTGATCCACTTGATGTATATTTTGGTGATCAACTTGCAAGTTTCGTGACCTCGTGAACTTATGCATAGGGGTTGGCACACGTTTTCGTCTTGATTCTCCGGTAGAAACTTTGGGGCACTCTTTGAAGTTCTTTGTGTTGGTTGAATAGATGAATCTGAGATTGTGTGATTCATATCGTATAATCATACCCACGGATACTTGAGGTGACATTGGAGTATCTAGGTGACATTAGGGTTTTGGTTTATTTGTGTCTTAAGGTGTTATTCCAGTACGAACTCTTGAATAGATCGATCAGAAAGAATAACTTTGAGCTGGTTTTGTACCCTACAATAATCTGTTCGTTTGTTCTTTGCTATTAGTGACTTTGGAGTGACTCTTTGTTGCATGTTGAAGGATAGTTATATGATCCAATTATGTTATTATTGTTGAGAGAACTTGCACTATTGAAAGTATGTACCCTAGGCCTTGTTTCCTAGCATTGCAATACCGTTTGTGCTCATATTTATCATTAGTTACCTTGCTGTTTTTATATTTTCAGATTACAAAAACCTATATCTACCATCCATATTGCACTTGTATCACCATCTCTTCGCCGAACTAGTGCACCTATACAATTTACCATTGTATTGGGTGTGTTGGGGACACAAGAGACTCTTTGTTATTTGGTTGTAGGGTTGTTTGAGAGAGACCATCTTCATCCTACGCCTCCCACGGATTGATAAACCTTAGGTCATCCACTTGAGGGAAATTTGCTACTGTCCTATAAACCTCTGCACTTGGAGGCCCAACAACGTCTACAAGAAGAAGGTTGTGTAGTAGACATCAAGCTCTTTTCTGCCGCTGTTGCCGGGGAGGTTAGTGCTTGAAGGTATATCTTTAGATCTTGCAATCGAATCTTTTTGTTTCTTGTTTTAGCACTAGTTTAGTTTATAAAAGAAAACTACAAAAAAATGGAATTGAGTTTGCCTCATACGCTTCATCTTTTTAATATCTTTCATGAGAATGATGGAAAGGAAAATTGTGCTCAAATGCTAGAAGAAGAAGTCTATAAAATGTTTGGCACTAAATCTATGAATGATGAGCATGATTGCAATGTTGTTAGTATGAACTCCTTGAATACCCATAGTACTAATGATGATTGCACTAGTCATGATGAAAATGTCTCTTATAAGCATGTCAGCTTTTGTGGAGTGCATAGAGCTTGCAAGTACACACCAATTAGGGAAAATAGATTCTGCAAGAGGCATAAGTATTTGGAAACTAAGTGGTTGCAAGAGAGGCTAGATGTTTGTGCTGAAAATTTAAAATTTCTTCACCATACTTGTGAACTTTGCAATGAGCATGGTCATTTAAATCTCCGATGCAAATTGTTCCATGATCGTATCGTGTCCAAAAATTGTGATGATTTGATTTCCCTTGCACATCATAGTGAACTTAGTTTGCTTTTGGGTTATGACGAAATGAAACGTATAACTAAGCATATTCCAGAATATAACCTTGAGAAATTCCTCGATATTGATCTAGAAGAAATTTTTATGTATTGTGCGGTGAATTGCATTGAAAATCCTTATATTGCAAATTACATAAAGAAAAAAAAAATAGAGGATGAAGAGAATACTAATGAAAGGGAAGAGGCTTCCCAATATCCTCCTATTATTTCTTATGATGAATCAGGTAACGAGGATGAGCCTTCTATTCAACCAATCTCATCAATAAGGAGCTCCAAAAATAGGATTGAACCCACACATAATGTGAAGAAAAAAAATAAAAGATGGAGAAGTAAAGGTGAAAAGGTATCCCTCCCAAATGATGTTGCCCCTATTACTCATTGTGATGATGATAATTGCTATACTATTGGTGTTATCCATACTATTAATGATGAGAGTGATTATGCTTATGATATGATAAGGCCCAAGCTTGGGGATGCTATGTTTGATGAGAATGACATGTTTGCGAATATATTTTCTGCAATTAATGTTTGTCCCAAGCTTGGGGATGCTATGTTTAATGAAGATGATATTTTTAGCCCCCCAAGTTTTTATATGCAAATTTTTTATGATGATAGCATGCCTCCTACTTATGATGATTATATTGTTGAAAGTGGGTTTGGAAGAGTGTCAACTTTAGGAAGTAATGATCCCACTATTTTGGAGGATGTTGAATCTTATTGTGATAATTATGAAAGTGGATTTGGAGAGGTCATGACTTTATTTAGTAATGATTCTACTATCTTGGAAGAGGTTTCAATTTATTATGATGAGAACAAAGTTGCTACTTATGATGATTATTGTGATGACACTTATGCTATAAAAAGTAGTGATGACTATATTTATAAAAATTGTCATGATTATGATTACCCCTTTTCTGAACATTACTCTTTTAAAATGGAAACAATTTATAGTATTCAAGTTTCTTATGATACTCCCACTATTCCGAATGAGAAGAATTTTGCTTATATGGAGAGTAATAAAATTTCTATGCTTGTAGATCATAAAAAGAATGCTTTATGTGATGGTTATATTGTTGAATTTATTCATGATGATACTGAAATTTATTATGAGGGAGTAATATATGCTTGTAGGAGTTGCAATAATACCAAGTTTCCTCTCTATGTGCTTAAAGTTTTAAAGTTATGCTTGTTTTACCTTCCTATGCAAGTTGATTCTTGTTCCCACAAGTTGTTTGCTCACAAAATCCCTATGCATAGGAAGAGGGTTAGACTTAAATGTGATAGTCATATTCTTCATTATGCTCTCTTTATTTTTCAATTCTTATCTTTTATGTGAGCATCATTGAAATCATCATGCCTAGATAGGGGCGTTAAATGTTAGCGCTTGTTAGGAGGCAACCCAATTTTATTTTTGTTCCTTGCTTTTTGCTCCTGTTTATAAATAAATAATCTATCTAGCCTCTGTTTAGATGTGGTTTTATGCTTTTAATTAGTGTTTGTGCCAAGTAGAACCGTTGGGAAGACTTGGGGAAAGTCTTTGCGATCTTGCTGTAAAAAACAAAAACTTTAGCGCTCACGAGATTTGCTGCCATTTTTTACTGGAGAGTGATATTTAGTTAATTGTTTTTGCATATGATTAATAGATAAATTCCACACGTCCAACAATTTATTTTAGAATTTTTGGGGTTCTAGAAGTTTGTGTTAGTTACAGATTACTACGGACTATTCTGTTTTTGATAGATTTTGTTTTTCATGTGTTGTTTGCTTATTTTGATGAATCTATGGCTAGTAAAAGAGTTTATAAACCATAGAGAAGTTGGAATACAGTAGGTTTAACACCAATATAAATAAATAATGAGTTCATTACAGTACCTTGAAGTGGTGTTGTAGCGACCAGACCTCAAACAGTCTGATCTCTGTGCTCCGGTGTCATCCCTGGATCAGTAATGCTGACACCACACAGTACTCGGAGGATTTATAACAGAGTAGCAATCACACACTTATTACATCGAGTGTCTCAATACAGAACTTATTACAATAAATATGGCTTAAGGCCATCTAATAACGATAACAGCGGAAGGCTTGGAAGATAAGTGAGTCCATCAACTCCAACGACATCACTGAGTATAGAACCACGACCTAAAAACTCCTTAGTCGTCGTCTGAGAAGTCTGCAATATTAACGTTGCAGCCCGAAACGGGTCAGCACATGGAATATGCTGGCAATGTAACACATAGAGAGTAATGGAATGAAACTGCTATACTATATGCATATTTGGCTGGTGGAAAGCTCTATGGTTATAGTTTTGCGTAAAGCCAATTTTTCCCTACTACAAAGGAATAAATTTTACTTACTATCATGGTAGTTGTTAAACATTGAGAATGGTGGACAGCATCCTCAATCCCAATTAAACATCATCATTACAAAACCCAACAAAATTAATTTAGAGTAACATGTTGAGATTCACATGATAATCCAAGTACTAGATACTCAAGAAGTCCATGACCGGGGACACGGCTAACCATGATTAGTTTATACACTCTGCAGAGGTTTGCGCACTTTTCCCCACAAGACTCGATCGCCTCCGTTTGGTTTCTCGCACTACATGGTGTTTGAGAAGACGGATGACCGAGACATAGTCTTTCAGAAGCGCTAGCACCTTACGATCGGGTAGACCGTACCACCTACATCCCCTATATCTGCTAGTCTACCACTGTAAGAGTTCGCACGACTTAGTCAACTATGCTAGAGCCCATAATAGCTTGTGGCTGCACACGGAAGTTTCTAGTATGACTAGTCTCATGATCCCTTTGAGCCTGGGTGGCGGTCCATAAAGAAAAACAGGCAATCCTGGAATACCCAGGTACCTCAATCCATCCAGATGTGTGTTTAAGTTGCCACCTTAGATAAACCATTAATTAACAAACTCACATTTGTCATGGATATCACTCATCCAATCCACGTCTACTAGCATAGCATGGCATAATGGCAAACGTAGAAGTAACTCCCAAAGGTTTGATATATAACAGGTGATAGGTACTACCTCAACTACTTCCCATCCCACAATTTAATTAGATCCTAATCATGCAATGTTTGAGGATTGATCTAATGCAATAAAACTGGGTAGTAGAAAAGGTATGATCAAAGTGTTACTTGCCTTGCTGATGATCCGCGAAACCTAGAGATTCGAAGTAACAGGCGGCGCACTCCGGGTATTCTATCGCAGACAAGCAAACAAGCATACAATAAGCACTCATCTAATGCACATGTAAAAGTCAAATAAGAGATCTAACCAGAAGGTTCAACTTAAGAACTCCGGTTGGCAAAAAGAATCAAATCAAACGAAGCAACGAAAGTCAAACGGCGAAAGAAAACAACTTTGTTCTACTAATCTGGACCTAAGGCAATTTTTACAGTAGCAAAAACTTGTTTAAGTTGGTTAAACGGATAGAGGGTTTTGAGACGAAACTCCAGGCGCTTGAATCGCCTGATTTCGATAAACGAGCGAAAAGTTATACTAAAACGAAAATCGGATCAGAAATCGCGATCAGAAAAATCGCAGATTTAATCCGAGAAAAAGAAAAACGACGAACGTTCGCTAGAACGAATGAACGGACGAACGCTCACTAAATAAATAAATCGGAAAACCGATCTATTTAAAAAAATGAAACTAAAAAAACCGACGGTTTTTTGATAAGAAAAAAAAATGGCGGCACGGATTTCGAGGCGAACCTCGGGCGGCGTGCGACAAGGCGGCGGGCGGCGGCTCCGGCGGCGGCAGCGGCGCGGCTAGGGTTTGGGGGCGCGGGGCTGGGCTGTGGCTTCGGCTGGGCTCCCCCCGGCTTATAAAGCCTGCCGGGCCAGAGTCCGAGGCGGACACGGCCCGGTTAGGTCGGTGCGATTTTTTTTAAATAATTATGCACGGAAGAAAAATAAAAAGAAATAATAAACGGCTCCAAAAATCCCGAAATAAATTTTCCCGGGCTTCTAAAATCAAGCCGCACAAGGTGAACATTTATTTGGGGCCTAAATGCAATTTTGAAAAACGCACATTTTTCCTAAATTCAAATAAAATAACGAAAAACTCTGAAATAAGATCTTATTTGATTTTATTATTAAATCCTCAATATTTCTTTATTTTGGGAAAGTCATTTTATTTCCTCTCTCATATTTTTGTAATAGAAATAATTGATGATAAAATAATTAAAATCAAATGATTCTATCTTCAAAATTTGAGAAAACTCAAATATGAAAATAACGAAATCCCCAACTCTCTCTGTGGGTCCTTGAGTTGCGTAGAATTTCTAGGATCAAAACCAAAAGCAAATAAAATATGATATGCAATGATGATCTAATGTATAACATTCCAAATTGAAAATTTGGGATGTTACAAACCTACCCCCCTTAAGATGAATCTCGCCCTCGAGATTCGGGTTGGCTAGAAAATAGGTGAGGGTGGTCCTTGAGCAAATCTTCCTCTCGCTCCCAGGTGGCTTCATCCTCCATGTGGTGGCTCCACTGAACTTTGCAAAACTTGATAACCTTGCTGCGAGTGACTCGGCTGGCAAACTCGAGAATCTTAACTGGTTTCTCCTCATAGGTCAAATCGTTATCCAACTGAATTGTTTCCAATGGAACTATGTCTCTCAAGGGTATGTCAGCCATCTCTGCGTGGCACTTCTTCAACTGAGAAACGTGGAACACATTATGAACTCCTGACAATCCTTCGGGCAATTCCAACTTGTAGGCCACTTCTCCCATACGCTCCAAAACTCGATATGGTCCTACAAATCGTGGCGCTAACTTTCCTTTAACCCCAAAACGCTTTGTTCCCCGAAGTGGAGATACTCGAAGATAAACTCGGTCTCCGACTTCGTAAACTGTCTCCTTGCGTTTAGAATCTGCATAACTTTTCTGTCTGGACTGAGCTACCTTGAGCCTATCGCGAATCAATTTCACCTTCTGTTCAGACTCCTTAATCAAGTCAGGTCCAAACAACTGGCAGTCTCCAACTTCATCCCACGATAACGGTGTCCTACACCTCCTTCCGTACAAGGCTTCGAAAGGGGCCATTTTCAAACTGGGTTGGTAACTGTTGTTGTAAGAGAACTCTGCATATGGCAAATTGTCGTCCCAACTAGATCCGTAATCTAGCGCACAAGCTCTCAGCATATCCTCCAAAATCTGATTGACTCTCTTGGTCTGTCCATCTGTCTGTGGATGAAAAGTTGTGCTGAATTCTAGCCTGGTACCCAAAGTTTCATGCAACTGCTTCCAGAACTTTGAGGTAAACTGGGTTCCTCTATCTGATACGATAATCCTCGGAACTCCATGCAGACATACGATCCTGGTCATGTATATCTTTGCCAACTTCGCACTGGTATAAGTGGTCTTTACTGGGATGAAATGAGCTACCTTCGTCAATCGATCGACTACAACCCAAATCGAGTCATAGCCTGAACGAGTCCTGGGTAATCCCATGATAAAATCCATGCCTAACTTATCCCACTTCCATTCGGGTATCGGCAATGGTTGTAACAATCCTGCTGGCTTCTGATGCTCTGCCTTTACTCTCTGACACACATCACAAACTGCTACATACTCCGCAATATCCTTCTTCATTCCAGTCCACCAGAAAATATCCTTCAAATCCAAATACATCTTGGTATTTCCTGGGTGAATCGAATATGGTGAATCGTGTGCCTCTTGCAGAATCAACTTCCTGATCTCCGGGTCATTGGGCACATAAACACTGTCTTCAAACCATAGGGTATCGTGCTCATCCTCACGAAATCCCTTAGCCTTTCCTTTGCTAAGTTTCTCCTTTATAGAGGCAATCTCCTTGTCAGTCTTCTGAGCTTCTCTGATTCTATCCATCAAAGTTGACTGAATCTCCAATGCTGCTACATAGCCTCTCGGAACTATTTCTAAACATAGCTCACGAAGATTTTCTGCTAACTCCTTTGGTATTTCTCCTGTCATTAATGTATTGACATGGCTCTTATGGCTTAATGCGTCAGCTACTACATTAGCCCTTCCGGGATGGTAATGCAATCTCATATCGTAATCCTTGATGAGCTCCAACCATCTCCTTTGTCTGAGATTCAACTCCTTCTGTGTGAAAATATATTTCAAACTCTTATGATCCGTGTACACCTCACAATGGTTTCTAATGAGGAAATGTCTCCATGTTTTCAATGCACGCACTACGGCTGCTAACTCCAAATCATGCGTAGTATAATTCAACTCATGAGGCTTAAGCTGTCGTGAGGCATATGAAACAACTCTCCCTTCCTGCATAAGCACTGCTCCAAGTCCTCAACGTGAAGCATCGCAATACACCTCATAATCCTTGGTCTGGTCTGGCAAAATCAACACTGGTGAAGTAACCAAGCATTTCTTCAACTCCTGGAAACTAGCCTCACACTCCTCAGTCCATATGAACTTGGTATCCTTCTTCAACAACTCAGTCATAGGCTTCACAATCTTTGAGAAATTCTCAATAAATCTCCGATAGTATCCGGCGAGTCCAAGAAAACTTTGTATCTCTCCAACGGTGGTTGGTGCTTCCCACTTGGTCACGGTATCAAATTTAGTGGGATCAACTGCTATTCCTTCTCCGGATATAACGTGTCCGAGGAATCCTACTTCCTTCAACCAAAACTCACATTTGCTGAACTTGGCATATAATTGATGTTCTCTGAGCTTTCCAAGAGCCAAACACAAATGTTCCTTATGCTCCTCTTCGTTTTTCGAGTAAACCAGGATATCATCAATGAACACCATGATAAACTTGTCCAAGAACTCCATAAACACTTTGTTCATCATGTTCATAAAATAGGCAGGCGCGTTAGTCAGACCAAATGACATAACGGTATACTCGTACAGCCCATACCTGGTGGTAAAAGATGTCTTAGGAATATCCTGTTCTCGAATCTTCAACTAGTGGTATCCTGATCGCAGATCGATCTTGGAAAATACCTCAGCTCCTTGCAATCGATCAAACAGATCATTGATCATTGGTAGTGGGTACTTGTTCTTAATCGTTACTTCATTCAATCCACGATAATCAACAACCATCCTTAACGATCCATCCTTTTTCTCCACTAGAAGTACTGGCGATCCCCAAGGCGAAGAACTTGGGCGAATATATCCCTTATCCAGTAACTCTTTAATCTGCTTCTTAATTTCCACCAAATCCTTTGCAGGCATCCTGTATGTCTCTTTGATATTGGCCCTGTGCCTGGCAATAGCTCAATCAAAAACTCAATGTCTCTATCTGGTGGCATGCCTGGCAACTCCTCTAGAAATACATCAGGTAATTCCTTTACCACTGGTATTTCATCCTGCACAACTCCTGTTAAGCAATTTACTTGAGTCCTCTTTGGCACATGTCGGGATACATACTTGATCCTTCTCCCTTCTGGGGTGGTAAGCAAAATTGACTTACTAGCACATTCAATATTCCCTTCATACTTTGATAACCAATCCATGCCTAATATCACATCCAATCCTTGGGATTCCAATACTATTAGGTCTAAGGGAAAAACATAGTTACCAATCCTTAATGGTAACCGATCACACCATAGACTAGCCATATATTCTGCTCCAGGCGAGGTTACTAACATGGGTGACCTAAGGGCTTGGGTTGGCAGTTTATACTTATCCACAAATCCCCTTGATATGTATGAATGCGATGCACCAGTATCGAAAAGAATGAGTGCAGTAAATGACTTAACCAAAAACTTACCGATTACTGCATCCGGCTGCTCTTCAACCTCCTCCACGTTAACGTGGTTCACCTGTCCCCTGTTGAAAGGGTTCGGCTTCTTCCCAGAGCTTCCATTGCCATTTCCATTCTGGGATTCAGGACATTCATTGGCATAATGTCCGGTCTTCCGGCACTTAAAGCAAGTGACTTGGCTCAGGTCTTTCTTGACTGGGGTTGATGGGTTGGTGAGGTTCTGGCCATTGCTTCCTCCATTCCCATTACCATTCCTGGTGCCGTTGTGATTGTGCGAGCTACCTCCTCCATGGGTATGCTGAAAATGTCCTCCCGGTCTAGGGGTAAAACGTGGCTTCTACTGAGCTCCAGAACTGTACTTTCCTTGTCCATACTTCCTCTTGCGGTTCTCAATTTGCTGCTGCTTGCCTTCAATCATAAGAGCACGGTCTACCAACTCCTGGTAGTTGTTGAAGGTTGCTACCATCAACTGCATGCTCAACTCATCATTCAGTCCTTCCAGAAACTTCTCCTGCTTAGCTGCATCCGTAGCAACGTCATCTGGGGCATAACGTGCTAATTTACTAAAGTCCTCCACATACTGGCCAACTGTCCGTCCTCCTTGGCGCAAGTTGCGAAACTCACGCTTCTTCATGGCCATAGCTCTTGCTGAAACATGGGCAGTACGAAAGGCTTGCTGAAACTGGTCCCATGTGACAGTGTCGACAGGGAAAGTGGCTGTGAAATTCTCCTACCATGATGCTGCGGGTCCTTCAAGCTGATGTGCGGCAAACTTCACCTTCTCCACATTTGTGCATCCTGCTGTGGTCAACTCTCTAGCTGTCTTGCAGAGCCAATCATCTGCTACTATCGGCTTGGTGCTACTGGAAAACACCGGCGGATTCAGCCTAAGAAAACGGGCTAAGTGATCAATAGGTGGTGGTGGTGGTGGGTTGTTGTTGTTGTTGTTCCCCTGATTCTGATTCTGGACTAGCAACTGCATCAATGTGTTCTGCTGCTGGATCAACTGGGTGAGCTCCGGTGGAAAGGTAAATCCGGGGTCACGTCTCGGAGGCATCTGAGGGTTTAGAAAAGATGAGATTTAAGAATAGAGGGGATCTAAAGAGAAAACACTACCCATATGCACATGAGGCCAAAGCAAACAATTCACTTCACTCAATCAAACAAGGGCATACAATCGATCTAACTATCGCAAAAGTGCTCGGACTACTGTATTTACATGGTGGACTACTACTACTGATGAGGTGGTCTACTAGAAATATTCTTCGGTTGCAGACTCAATGATATCTGCTCCGGCTTCATCAGTATAGTCATCATCGCTATCATCTGGGTCCGAGTCGGTGTCGTCGATGATGATGTAGTCTTCCGGGCAAATCTCCTTGGGTTCTTCGTCTTCATCTACTGGTGTAGGGTCTCCCATAAATATTCCAATCTTCTTGATCAGGTCGTCATTCTTATCCACTAGTACTTCAATTTCCTCTTCATAATCTTCACGTGTAGCCTTGAGTTCTTCCTCCAGTTCTTTGATTCTTGTCCTAGCCTTCTTCAGGTCTATCATGTCGGCACACATCTGATTCTCCTGTCGTCGAATGTGATGGTTTAACTCCTGGATAAAAGCTGCAATTGATCTATCCTTTCTGGTGCTGATCATCTCCCAGTGTTCATCTCAGCGCTCACAAATCTGGTAGATAGTATCCTTGAGATCATTGCGGTAGACTTCTCCAATGCGTCCCATGGCGATGTGAGCTGCCATGCTCTTTCCTAGACTCCAAGTTGGTGCATCAAAAGAAAACTCTATGGGCTCAGTGACTGGCATGAACGTCCTTCCTGGAACTTGAACTTGAATCATCCAGCGCTCTTCTTCAGGTAAAGTGGCGTTGTAGATTCCGGTGAAGCTTGGTACTACTATGTTCAGGTATCTCGTGACTTCCTTCAAGTGACGTCCAAAGGGTGTATCTTCATCTGGTTGCGTGAACTTGTTCCTTGCATCCGCCATCCTAAAGAGTAGAACAGATGAGGAGTCAGAAGAGAAAAGGGTGAATAGTGTTCTAGGTCTCTAGCTTAGTGGTCATGTCCTACAGTCAGCGTGTGCTCTGATACCATCTCTGTAGCGACCAGACCTCAAACAGTCTGATCTCTGTGCTCCGGTGTCATCCATGGATCAGTAATGCTGACACCACACAGTACTCGGATGATTTATAACAGAGTAGCAATCACACACTTATTACATCGAGTGTCTCAATACAGAACTTATTACAATAAATATGGCTTAAGGCCATCTAATAACGATAACATCGGAAGGCTTGGAAGATAAATGAGTCCATCAACTCCAACGGCATCATTGAGTATAGAACCACGACCTAAAAACTCCTTAGTCGTCGTCTGAGAAGTCTGCAACATTAACGTTGCAGCCCGAAACGGGTCAGCACATGGAATATGCTGGCAATGTAACACATAGAGAGTAATGGAATGAAACTGCTATACTATATGCATATTTGGCTGGTGGAAAGCTCTATGGTTACAGTTTTGCGTAAAGCCAATTTTTCCCTACTACAAAGGAATAAATTTTACTTACTATCATGGTAGTTGTTAAACATTGAGAATGGTTGATAGCATCCTCAATCCCAATTAAACATCATCATTACAAAACCCAACAAAATTAATTTAGAGTAACATGTTGAGATTCACATGATAATCCAAGTACTAGATACTCAAGAAGTCCATGCCCGGGGACACGGCTAACCATGATTAGTTTATACACTCTGCAGAGGTTTGCGCACTTTTCCCCACAAGACTCGATTGCCTCCGTTTGGTTTCTCGCACTACATGGTGTTTGAGAAGACGGATGACCGAGACATAGTCTTTCAGAAGCGCTAGCACCTTACGATCGGGTAGACCATACCACCTACATCCCCTACATCTGCTAGTCTACCACTGTAAGAGTTCGCACGACTTAGTCAACTATGCTAGAGCCCATAATATCTTGTGGCTGCACACAGAAGTTTCTAGTATGAATAGTCTCATGATCCCTTTGAGCCTGGGTGGCGGTTCATAAAGAAAAACAGGCAATCCTGGAATACCCAGGTACCTCAATCCACCTAGATGTGTGTTTAAGTTGCCACCTTAGATAAACCATTAATTAACAAACTCACATCTGTCATGGATATCACTCACCCAATCCACGTCTACTAGCATAGCATGGCATAATGGCAAACATAGAAGTAACTCCCAAAGGTTTGATATATAACAGGTGATAGGTACTACCTCAACTACTTCCCATACCACAATTTAATTAGATCCTAATCATGCAATGTTTGAGGATTGATCTAATGCAATAAAACTGGGTAGTAGAAAAGGTATGATCAAAGTGTTACTTGCCTTGCTGATGATCCGCGAAACCTAGAGATTCGAAGTAACAGGCGGCGCACTCCGGGTATTCTATCACAGACAAACAAACAAGCATACAATAAACACTCATCTAATGCACAGGTAAAAGTTAAATAAGAGATCTAACCAGAAGGTTCAACTTAAGAACTCCGGTTGGCAAAAAGAATCAAATCAAACGAAGCAACGAAAGTCAAACGGCGAAAGAAAACAACTTTGTTCTACTAATCTGGACCTAAGGCAATTTTTACAGTAGCAAAAACTTGTTTAAGTTGGTTAAACAGATAGAGGGTTTCGAGACGAAACTCCAGGCGCTTGAATCGCCTGATTTCGATAAACGAGCGAAAAGTTATACTAAAACGAAAATCGGATCAGAAATCGCGATCAGAAAAATCGCAGATTTAATCCGAGAAAAAGAAAAACGACGAACATTCGCTAGAACGAACGAACGGACGAACGCTCACTAAATAAATAAATCGGAAAACCGATCTATTAAAAAAACCGAAACTAAAAAAAACCGACGGTTTTTCGAAAAGAAAAAAAAAGGCGGCATGGATTTCGAGGCGAACCTCGGGCGGCGGCGGCGCGGCTAGGGTTTGGGTGCGCGGGGCTGGGCTGTGGCTTCGGCTGGGCTCCCCCTGCTTATAAAGCCTGCCGGGCCAGAGTCCCAGGCGGACACGGCCCGGTTAGGTCTGTGCGATTTTTTTTAAATAATTACGCGCGGAAGAAAAATAAAAAGAAATACTAAACTGACTCCAAAAATCCCGAAAAAAATTTCCCGGGCTTCTAAAATCAAGCTGCACAAGGTGAACATTTATTTGGGGCCTAAATGCAATTTTGAAAAACGCATATTTTTCCTAAATTCAAATAAAATAACGAAAAACTCCGAAATAAAATCTTATTTGATTTTATTATTAAATCCTCAATATTTCTTTATTTTGGGAAAGTCATTTTATTTCCTCTCTCATATTTTTGTAATAGAAATAATTGATGATAAAATAATTAAAATCAAATGATCCTATCTTCAAAATTTGAGAAAACTCAAATATGAAAATAACGAAATCCCCAACTCTCTCCGTGGGTCCTTGAGTTGCGTAGAATTTCTAGGATCAAAACCAAAAGCAAATAAAATATGATATGAGATGATGATCTAATGTATAACATTCCAAATTGAAAATTTGGGATGTTACAGGTGTTTTGTTTTCTTTCGCTAACGGAGCTTACGAGTTTTCTGTTAAGTTTTGTGTTGTGAAGTTTTCAAGTTTTGGGTAAAGATTCGATGGACTATGGAATAAGGAGTGGCAAGAGCCTAAGCTTGGGGATGCCCAAGGCACCACAAGGTAATATTTAAGGACAACCAAGAGCCTAAGCTTGGGGATGCCCCTGATGGCATCCCCTCTTTCGTCTTCGTTCATCGGTAACTTTACTTGGAGCTATATTTTTATTCGCCACATGATATGTGTTTTACTTGGAGCATCATTTTATTTCATTTTATTTTGCTTGATGTTTGAATAAAATACCATGATTTGAAATTCCTAAATGTTAGAGAGTCTTCACATAGTTGCATAATTATTCGACTACTCATTGATCTTCACTTATATCTTTTGGAGTAGTTTGTCATTTGCTCTAGTGCTTCACTTATATCTTTTTAGAGCACAGCAGTGGTTTTATTTTGAAGAAATTGTTGAAATCTCATGCTTCACTTATATTATTTTGAGAGTCTTTAGAACAGCATGGTAATTTGCTTTGGTTATGAAACTAGTCCTAATATGATGGGCATCCAAGATGGGTATAATAAAAACTTTCATATAAAGTGTATTGAATACTATGAGAAGTTTGATACTTGATGATTGTTTTGAGATATGAATATTGTGATATTAGAGTCATGCTAGTTGAGTAGTTGTGAATTTGAGAGATACTTGTGTTAAAGTTTGTGATTCCCGTAGCATGCACGTGTGGTGAACCGTTATGTGATGAAGTCGGAGCATGATTTATTTATTGATTGTCTTCCTTATGAGTGGCGGTCGGGGACAAGCGATGGTCTTTTCCTACCAATCTATCCCCCTAGGAGCATGCGCGTAGTATTTTGTTTTAATAACTAATAGATTTTTGCAATAAGTATGTGAGTTCTTTATGACTAATGTTGAGTCCATGGATTATACGCACTCTCAACCTTCCACCATTGCTAGCCTCTCTAGTACCGTGCAACTTTCATCGGTACCATAAACCCACCATATACCTTCCTCAAAACAGCCACCATACCTACCTATTATGGCATTTCCATAGCCATTCCAAGATATATTGCCATGCAACTTTCCACCGTTCCGTTATTATGACACACTTCATCATTGTCATATTGCTTTGCATGATCATGTAGTTGACATCGTATTTGTGGCAAAGCCACCGTTCATAATTCTTTCATACATGTCACTCTTGATTCATTGCATCCCGGTACACCGCCAGAGGCATTCATATAGAGTCATATTTTGTTCTAAGTATCGAGTTGTAATTCTTGAGTTGTAAGTAAATAAAAGTGTGATGGTCATCATTATTAGGGCATTGTCCCATGTGAGGAAAGGATGATAGAGACTGTGATTCCCCCACAAGTCGGGATGAGACTCCAGACGAAAAACAAAAAATAAATAAATAAAGAGGCCATAAAAAAGAGAGAAAAGGCCCAAATAAAAAAATAATAAACAAACAAAAAATGAGAGAAAAAGAGAGAAGGGGCAATGCTACTATCCTTTTACCACACTTGTGCTTCAAAGTAGCACCATGATCTTCATGATAGAGAGTCTCCTATGTTGTCACTTACATATACTAGTGGGAATTTTTCATTATAGAACTTGGCTTGTATATTCCAATGATGGGCTTCCTCAAGATGCCCTAGGTCTTTGTGAGCAAGCAAGTTAGATGCACACCCACTTAGTTTCTTTTTGAGCTTTCATACACTTATAGCTCTAGTGCATCCGTTGCATGGAAATCCCTACTCACTCACATTGATATCTATTGATGGGCATCTCCATAGCCCGTTGATATGCCTAGTTGATGTGAGACTATGTTCTCCTTTTTGTCTTCTCCACAACCACCATTCTATTCCACCTATAGTGATATGTCCATGGCTCGCGCTCATGTACTGCGTGAAGATTGAAAAAGTTTGAGAACATCAAAAGTATGAAACAATTGCTTGGCTTGTCATCGGGGTTGTGCATGATTTAAATATTTTGTGTGATGAAGATAGAGCATAGCCAGACTATATGATTTTGTAGGGATAACTTTCTTTGGCCATGTTATTTTAAGAAGACATGATTGCTTAGTTAGTATGCTTGAAGTATTATTATTTTTATGTCAATATTAAACTTTTGTCTTGAATCTTATGGATCTAAATATTCTTGCCACAATACAGAAAAATACATTGAAGAATATTCTAGAAAGCATTCCACATCAAAAATTCTGTTTTTATCATTTACCTACTCGAGGACGAGCAGGAATTAAGCTTGGGGATGCTTGATACGTCTCCAACGTATCTATAATTTTTGATTGTTCCATGCTATTATATTACCCATTTTGGATGTTTATGGGCTTTATTACACACTTTTATATTATTTTTGGGACTAACCTATTAACCGGAGGCCCAACCCAAATTGCTGTTTTCTTGCCTATTTCAGTGTTTCGAAGAAAAAGGAATATCAAATGGAATCCAAATGGAATGAAACCTTCGGGAGAGTTATTTTTTGGAACGGAAGCAACCCAGGAGACTTGGAGTAGACGTCAGGGAAGCTTCGAGGAAGCTACGAGGCAGGGAGGCGCGCCCTACCCCCCAGGGCGCGCCCCCACTCTCGTGGGTCCCTCGTGGCTCCCTTGACCAACTTCTTTCGCCTATGTATGCCCATATACCCTAAAAACATCGGGGAGCAGAATAGATAGGGAGTTCCGCCGCCAGAAGCCCCCGTAGCCACCGAAAACCAATCTAGACCCGTTCCGGCACCTTGTCGGAGGGGGGAATCCCTCTCCGGTGGCCATGTTCATCATCCCGGTGCTCTCCATGACGAGGAGGGAGTAGTTCACCCTCGGGGCTAAGGGTATGTACCAATAGCTATGTGTTTGATCTCTCTCTCTCCCTCTCTCTCTCTCTCGTGTTCTTGAGTCGACACGATCTTGATGTATCGCAAGCTTTGCTATTATAGTTGGATCTTATGATGTTTCTCCCCCTCTACTCTCTTGTGATGAATTCAGTTTTCCCTTTGAAGTTGTCTTATCGGATTGAGTCTTTAAGGATTTGAGAACACTTGATGTATGTCTTGCATGTGCTTATCTGTGGTGAAAATGGGATATCACGTGATCCACTTGATGTATGTTTTGGTGATCAACTTGCGAGTTCCGTGACCTCGTGAACTTATGCATAGGGGTTGTCACATGTTTTTGTTGGGGAACGTAGTAATTTCAAAAAAAATCCTACGCACACACAGGATCATGGTGATGCATAGCAACGAGAGGGGAGAGTGTGTCCACATACCCTCGTAGACCGTATGCGGAAGCGTTAGCACAACGCGGTTGATATAGTCGTACGTCTTCACGATCCGACCGATCCAAGTACCGAACGCACGACACCTCTGAGTTCTGCACACGTTCAACTCAATGACGTCCTGCGAGCTCCGATCCAACAAAGCTTCACAGGAGAGTTTCATCAGCACGATGGCGTGGTGACGGTGATGATGATGCTACCGACGTAGGGCTTCGCCTAAGCACTACTACGATATGATCGAGGTGGATTATAGTGGAGGGGGGCACCACACACGGCTGGGAGAGATCAACAGATCAACTTGTTGTGTTCTAGGGTGCCCCCCGCCCCCGTATATAAAGGAGCAAGGGGAGGCCGGCCAGCCTCTCTAGGCGCGCCAAAGGGGGGAGGAATCCTCCTCCTAGTAGGAGTAGGATTCCTCTTTTCCTAGTCCTACTAGGAGTGGAAGGAAGGACAAGGGGAGGAGAAGGAAAGAGGGGGCGCAGCCTCTCCCCTAGTCCAATTCGGACTAGGCCCATGGGGGGTGCGCGGCTAGCCCTCGTGGCTTCTCCTCTTTTTCCCTTAAAGCCCACTAAGGCCCATATGTACTCCCGTATTCCCATAACTCCTCCGGTACTCCAGAAAATACCCGAATCACTCGGAACCTTTCCGATGTCCGAATATAGTCGTCCAATATATCGATCTTTACGTCTCGACCATTTCGAGACTCCTCGTCATGTCGCCGATCTCATCCGGGACTCTGAACTACCTTCGGTACATCAAATCACATAAACTCATAATACCGATCGTCATCGAACATTAAGCGCGCGGACCCACCGGGTTTGAGAACTATGTAGACATGACCGAGACACGTCTCCGGTCAATAACCAATAGCGGAACCTGGATGCTCATATTGGTTCCTACATATTCTACGAAGATCTTTATCGGTCAAACCGCATAACAAAATACGTTGTTCCCTTTGTCATCGGTATGTTACTTGCCCGAGATTCGATCGTCGGTATCCCAATACCTAGTTCAATATCGTTACCGGCAAGTCTCTTTACTCGTTCCATAATGCACTATCCCGCAACTAACTCATTAGCTGCATTGCTTGCAAGGCTTATAGTGATGTGCATTACCGAGAGGGCCTAGAGATACCTCTCCGACAATCGGAGTGACAAATCCTAATCTCGATCTATGCCAACTCAACAAGTACCGTTGGAGACACCTGTAGAGCACCTTTATAATCACCCAGTTACATTGTGACATTTGGTAGCACACAAAGTGTTCCTCTGGTAATTGGGAGTTGCATAATCTCATAGTCATAGGAACATGTATAAGTCATGAAGAAAGCAATAGCAGTAAACTAAAATGATCAAGTGCTAAGCTAACGGAATGGGTCAAGTCAATCACATCATTCTCTAATGATGTGATCCCGTTAATCAAATGACAACTCATGTCTATGCTTAGGAAACATAACCATCATTGATTCAACGAGCTAGTCAAGTAGAGGCAAACTAGTGACAATCTGTTTGTCTATGTATTCACACATGTACTAAGTTTCCGGTTAATACAATTCTAGCATGAATAATAAACATTTATCACGATATAAGGAAATATAAATAACAACTTTATCATTGCCTCTAGGGCATATTTCCTTGAGTCTCCCACTTGCACTAGAGTCAATAATCTAGTTCACATCGTCATGTGATTTAACATCAATAGTTCACATCTTTAGGTGATTAGTTCACATCTCCATGTGACTAACACCCAAAGGGTTTACTAGAGTCAATAATCTAGTTCACATCACTATGTGATTAACACCCAAAGAGTGATCATGTTTTGCTTGTGAGAAATTTAGTCAACGGGTCTGGCACATTCAGAGCCGTATGTATTTTACAAATTTTCTATGTCTATAATGCTTTGCATAGAGCTACTCTAGCTAATTGCTCCCACTTTCAATATGTATCTAGATCGAGACTTAGAGTCATCTAGATCGGTGTCAAAAGCTTGTATCGACGTAACTCTTTACGATGAACTCTTTTATCACCTCCATAACTGAGAAATATTTCCTTAGTCCTCTAAGGATAATTTTGACCGCTGTCTAGTGATCTACTCCTAGATCACTATTGTACTCCCTTGCAAAAATCATGTTAAGGTATACAATAGGTCTAGTACATAGCATAGCATACTTTATAGAACCTATGACTAAGGCATAGGGAATGACTTTTCATTCTCTTTCTATTTTCTACCGTGGTCGGATTTTGAGTCTTTACTCAACTTTACACCTTGCAACACAGGCAAGAACTCCTTCTTTGACTGTTCCATTTTGAACTACTTCAAAATCTTGTCAAGGTATGTACTCATTAAAAAAACTTATCAAGCGTCTTGATCCATCTCTGTAGATCTTGATGCTCAATATGTAAGTAGCTTCACCGAGGTCTTTATTTGAAAAACTCCTTTCAAATACTCCTTAATGCTTTCCAGAAAATTCTACATTATTTCCGATCAACAGTATGTCATTCACATATATTTATCAGAAATGTTGTAGTGCTCCCACTCACTTTCTTGTAAATACAGGCTTCACCACAAGTCTGTATAAAACTATATTCTTTGATCAACTCATCAAAGCGTATATTCCAACTCTGAGATGCTTGCATCAGTCCATAGATGGATCGCTGGAGCTTGCACATTTTATTAGCACCTTTAGGATCGACAAAAACTTCTGGTTTCATCATATACAACTCTTCTTTAAGAAATCCATTAAGGAATGTAGTTTTGATATCCATTTGCCAGATTTCATAAAATGTGGAAATTTGCTAACATGATTCGGACAGACTTAAGCATCGCTACGAGTGAGAAAATTTCATCGTAGTCAACACCTTGAACTTTTTGAAAACCTTTTTCGACAAGTCTAGCTTTGTAGATAGTAACACTACTACCGGCGTCCATCTTCCTCTTGAAGATCCATTTATTTTCTATGGCTTGCCGATCATCGGGCAAGTCAACCAAACTCCACACTTTGTTCTCATACATGGATCCCATCTCAGATTTCATGGCCTCAAGCCATTTCGCAGAATCTGGGCTCATCATCGCTTCCTCATAGTTCGTAGGTTCGTCATGGTCTAGTAACATGATTTCCAGAAAGGATTTCTGTACCACTCTGGTGCGGACCATACTCTGGTTGTCCTACAAGGTTCGGTAGTAACTTGATCTGAAGTTTCATGATCATCATCATTAGCTTCCTCACTAATTGGTGTAGAGATCACTAGAACTGATTTCTGTGATGAACTACTTTCCAATTTGGGAGACGGTACAATTACCGTATCAAGTTCTACATTCCTCCCACTCACTTCTTTCGAGAGAAACTTCTTCTCAAGAAAAGATCCACTCTTTAGCAATAAAGATATTGCCTTTCGGATCTGTGATAGAAGGTGTACCCAACAGTTACTTTTGGGTATCCTATGAAGACACACTTCTCCGACTTGGGTTTGAACTTATCAAGATGAAACTTTTTCACATAAGCATCGCAACCCCAAACTTTAAGAAACGATAGCTTAGGTTTCTTGCTAAACCACAGTTCATACGGTGTCGTCTCAATGGATTTAGATGGTGCCCTTTTTAATGTGAATGCAGCTGTCTCTAATGCATAACCCCAAAACGACAGTGGTAAATCGGTAAGAGACATCATAGATTGCACTATATCAAATAAAGTACGGTTATGACGTCCGGACACACCATTACACTGTGGTGTTCCAGGTGGCATGAGTTTGTGAAACTATTCCACATCATTTTAATTGAAGATCAAACTCATAACTCAAATATTCGCCTCTGCGATCAGATCGTAGAAACTTTATTTTGTTGTCACGATGATTTTCCACTTCACTCTGAAATTCATTGAACTTTTCAAATGTTCCAGACTTATGTTTCTTCAGGTAGATATACCCATATCTGCTCAAATCATCTGTGAAGGTCAGAAAATAATGATACCCTCCATGAGCCTCAACACTCATCGGACCTCATACATCAGTATGTATTATATCCAATAAGTCAGTTGCTCGCTCCATTTTTCTGGAGAACAGAGTCTTAGTCATCTTTGCCCATGAGGCATGGTTCGCAAGCATCAACTGATTCATAATCAAGTGATTCTAAAAGCCCATGAGCATGGATTTTCTTCATGCGCTTTACACCAATATGACCTAAATGGTAGTGCCACAAATAAGTTGCACTATCATTATTAACTTTGCATCTTTTGGCTTCAATATTATGAATATGTGTATCACTACGATCGAGATCCAACAAACCATTTTATTGGGTGTATAACCATAGAAGGTTTTATTCATGTAAACAGAATAACAATTATTCTCTAACTTAAGTGAATAACTGTATTGCAATAAACATGATCAAATCATATTCTTGCTCAACGCAAACACCAAATAACATTTATTTAGGTTCAACACTAATCCCGAAAGTATAGGGATTATGCGATGATGATCATATCATTCTTGGAACTAGTTCCAACACACATCGTCACTTCACCCTTAACTAGTCTCTGTTCATTCTGCAACTCCTGTTTCAAGTTACTACTCTTAGCAACTAAACTAGTATCAAATACTGAGGGGTTGCTATAAACACTAGTAAAGTACACATCAATAACATGTATATCCAATATACCTTTGTTCACTTTGCCATCCTTATTATCCGCCAAATACTTGGGGCACTTCCGCTTCCAGTGACTAGTCCCTTTGCAGTAAAAGCACTTAGTCTCAGGCTTAGGTCCAGACTTGAGCTTCTTCACTTGAGAAGCAACTTGCTTGTCGTTCTTCTTGAAGTTCCCCTTCTCCCCTTTGCCCTTCTCTTGAAACTAGTGGTCTTGTTAACCATCAACACTTGATGCTTTTCTCGATTTCTACCTTCGTCGATTTCAGCATCACAAAGAGCTTGGGAATCGTTTTCGTTATCCCTTGCATATTATAGTTCATCACGAAGTTCTAGCAACTTGGTGATAGTGACTAGATAACTCTGTCAATCACTATCTTATCTGGAAGATTAACTCCCACTTGATTCAAGTGATTGTAGTACTCAGACAATCTGAGCACATGCTTACTGGTTGAGCTATTCTCCTCCATCTTGTAGGCAAAGTAATGTCAGAGGTCTCATACCTCTCAACACGGGCATGAGTATGAAATACCAATTTTAACTCTTGGAACATCTTATATGCTCCGTGGCTTTCAAAACATTTTTGAAGTCCCGGTTCTAAGCCATAAAGCATGGTGCACTAAACTATTAAGTAGTCATCATACCGAGCTTTGCCAAATGTTCATAGCGTCTGCATCTGCTCCTGCAATAGGTCCGTCACGTAGCGGTGCATCAAGGACATAATTCTTCTGTGCAGCAATGAGGATAATCCTTAGATCACGGATCCAATCCGCATCATTGCTACTAACATCTTTCAACTTAGTTTTCTCTAGGAACATATCAAAAATAAAACAGTGGAGCTAAACGTGAGCTATTGATCTACAACATAGATATGCTAATGCTACCAGGACTAAGTCCATGATAAATTAAAGTTCAATTAATCATATTGCTTAAGAACTCCCATTTAGATAGACATCCCTCTAATCATCTAAGTGATCACGTGATCCAAATCAACTAAACCATGTCCGATCATCATGTGAGATGGAGTAGTTTTCAATGGTGAACATCACTATGTTGATCATATCTACTATATGATTCACGCTCGACATTTCGGTCTCAGTGTTCCGAGGCCATATATGCATATGCTAGGCTCATCAAGTTTAACCCGAGTATTCTGCGTGTGCAAAACTGTCTTACACCCGTTGTAGATGAACGTTGAGCTTATCACACCCGATCATCATGTGGTGTCTCAGCATGATGAACTTTGGCAACGGTGCATACTCAGGGAGAACACTTTACCTTGAAATTTAGTGAGAGATCATCTTATAAAGCTACCATCGAACTAAGCAAAATAAGATGAATAAAAGATAAACATCACATGCAATCAAAATATGTGACATGATATGGCCATGATCAGCTTGCGCCTTTGATCTCCATCTCCAAAGTACCGTCATGATCTCTATCATCACCGGCATGACACCATGATCTCCATCATCTTGATCTCTATCAATGTGTCATCACATGGTCGTCTCGCCAACTATTGCTCTTGCAATTATTGCTATCGCATAGCGATACAGTAAAGCAATTATTTGGCGCTTGCATCTTATGCAATAAAGAGACAACCATAAGGCTTCTGCTAGTTACCGATAACTTCAACAAAACATGATCATCTCATGAAACAACTTATATCTCATCACGTCTTGACCATATCACATCACAACAAGCCCTGCAAAAACAAGTTAGACGTCCTCTACTTTGTTTGTTGCAAGTTTTACGTGGATGCTATGGGCTGAGCAAGAACCGTTCTTACCTACGCATCAAAACCATAATGATATTTCGTCAAGTTAGTGTTGTTTTAACCTTCGCAAGGACCGGGCGTAGCCACACTTGGTTTAACTAAAGTTGGAGAAACTGACACCCGCCAGCCACCTGTGTGCAAAGCACGTCGGTAGAACCTGTCTTGCGTAAGCGTACACGTAATGTCGGTCCGGGCCGCTTCATCCAACAATACCGCCGAACCAAAGTATGACATGTTGGTAAGCAGTATGACTTGTATCGCCCACAACTCACTTGTGTTCTACTCGTGCATATAACATCTACGCAATAACCAGACTCTGATACCACTGTTGGGGAACATAGTAATTTTAAAAAAATTCCTACGCACACACATGATCATGGTGATACATAGCAATGAGAGGGGAGAGTGTGTCCACGTACCCTCGTAGACCGAATGCGGAAGCATTAGCACAACGCGGTTGATATAGTCATACGTCTTCACGATCCAACCGATCCAAGTACCGAACGCACGACACCTCCGAGTTCTGCACATGTTCAACTCAATGACGTCTTGCGAGCTCCGATCCAGCAAAGCTTCACATGAGAGTTTCGTCAGCACGACGGCGTGGTGACGGTGATGATGATGCTACCGACGCAGGGCTTCACCTAAGCACTGCTACGATATGATCGAGGTGGATTATGGTGGAGGGGGGCACCGCACACGGCCGGGAGAGATCAACAGATCAACTGGTTGTGTTCTAGGGTGCCCCCGTCCCCGTATATAAAGGAGCAAGGGGAGGCCGGCCGACCTCTCTAGGCGCGCCAAAGGGGGGAGGAATACTCCTCCTAGTAGGAGTAGGATTCCTCCTTTCCTAGTCCTACTAGGAGGGGAAGGAAGGAGAAGGGGAGGAGAAGGAAAGAGGGGGCGCGGCCCCTTCCCTAGTCCAATTCGGACTAGGCCCATGGGGGGCGCGCGGCTAGCCCTCGTGGCTTCTCTTTTTCCCTTAAAGCCCACTAAGGCCCATATGTACTCCCGTATTCCCGTAACTCCTCCGGTACTCCCAAAAATACCCGAATCACTTGGAACCTTTTTGATGTCTGAATATAGTCATCCAATATATCGATCTTTACGTCTCGACCATTTCAAGACTCCTCGTCATGTCCCCGATCTCATCCGGGACTCCGAACTACCTTCGGTACATCAAATCACATAAACTCATAATATCGATCGTCACCGAACGTTAAGCGTGCGGACCCTACGGGTTCGAGAACTATGTAGACATGACCGAGACACGTCTTCGGTCAATAACCAATAGAGGAACCTGGATGCTCATATTGGTTCCTACATATTCTACGAAGATCTTTATCGGTCAAACCGCATAACAACATACGTTGTTCCCTTTGTCATCGGTATGTTACTTGCCCGAGATTCGATCGTCGGTATCCCAATACCTAGTTTAATCTCGTTACCGACAAGTTTCTTTACTCGTTCTGTAATGCACTATCCCGCAACTAACTCATTAGCTGCATTGCTTGCAAGGCTTATAGTGATGTGCATTACCGAGAGGGCCTAGAGATACCTCTTCGACAATCGGAGTGACAAATCCTAATCTCGATCTATGCCAACTCAACAAGTACCATCGGAGACACCTGTAGAGAACCTTTATAATCACCTAGTTATGTTGTGATGTTTGGTAGCACACAAAGTGTTCCTCTGGTAAACAGGAGTTGCATAATCTCATAGTCATAGGAACATGTATAAGTCATGAAGAAAGCAATAGCAGCAAACTAAACGATCAAGTGCTATGCTAACGGAATGGGTCAAGTCAATCACATCATTCTCTAATGATGTGATCCTGTTAATCAAATGACAAATCATGTCTATGGTTAGGAAACATAACCATCATTGATTCAACGAGCTAGTCAAGTAGAGGCAAACTAGTGACAATTTGTTTGTCTATGTATTCACACATGTACTAAGTTTCCGGTTAATACAATTCTAGCATGAATAATAAAAATTTATCATGATATAAGGAAATATAAATAACAACTTTATTATTGCCTCTAGGGCATATTTCCTTCAGTTTTCGTCTTGACTCTCCGGTAGAAACTTTGGAGCACTCTTTGAAATGCTTTGTGTTGGTTGAATAGACGAATCTGAGATTGTGTGATGCATATCGTATAATCATACCCACAGATACTTGAGGTGACATTGGAGTATCTAGTTGACATTAGGGTTTTGGTTGATTTGTGTCTTAAGGTGTTATTCTAGTATGAACTCTTGAATAGATCGATCAAAAAGAATAACTTTGAGGTGGTTTCGTACCCTACAATAATCTGTTCGTTTGTTGTCCGCTATTAGTCACTTTGGAGTGACTCTTTGTTGCATGTTGAGGGATACTTATATGATCCAATTATGTTATTATTGTTGAGAGAACTTGCACTAGTGAAAGTATGAACCCTAGGCCTTGTTTCCTAGCATTGCAATACCATTTGTGCTCATATTTATCATTAGTTACCTTGCTGTTTTTATATTTTCATATTACAAAAATCTATATCTACCATCCATATTGCACTTGTATCACCATCTCTTCGCCGAACTAGTGCACCTATACAATTTACCATTGTATTGGGTGTGTTGGGGACACATGAGACTCTTTGTTATTTGGTTGCAGGGTTGTTTGAGAGAGACCATCTTCATCCTACGCCTCCCATAGATTGATAAACCTTAGGTCATCCACTTGAGGGAAATTTGCTACTGTCCTACAAACCTCAGCACTTGGAGGCCCAACAACGTCTACAAGAAGAAGGTTGTGTAGTAGACATCAACCATAGCCTCTCCGATGATGTGTGAGTAGTTTACCACAGACCTTCGGGTCCATAGTTATTAGCTTGATGGCTTCTTCTCTCTCTTTGGATCTCAATACAAAGTTCTCCTCAATTCTCTAGGAGATCTATTCGACGTAATTCTTTTTGCGGTGTGTTTGTCGAGATCCGATGAATTGTGGGTTTATGATCAAGATTATTTATGAACAATATATGATTCTTCTCTGAAATCTTTTATGCATGATCTAATATCATTGCAAGTCTCTTTGAATTATCAGTTTGGTTTGGCCTACTAGATTGATCTTTCTTGCAATGGGAGAAGTGCTTAGCACGGGTTGCCCATCCTTATTTGGCTCAAACTTGCGTTTGTGATCGTTATTGACAGACCTGTTGTCTGAAACGAGCTTGTGCTCCCTGTCCGCAATGAAAGCTTTGTTCACCAGAGTTTGAAAATCTGGGAAATCAAACATGCTGAGAGTACACCGGAGTTGCGGGTTTAATCCACCAAGAAATTTGTCAAGCTTTCTTTCTTCAGTGGCCACGTCATGAAGGGAGTAACGTGACAAATGATTGAATTTTTGCAAATATTCACCCACAGACTGATTTCCTTGGATGAGCGTGAGAAATTATTGCTACTTAGTCTTCATAATTCCAGTAGGGATATGATATTTCCGGAACTGATCCCTGAATTTCGACCAGGTGATTTCCTCATCAGCATGCCACATGGCTTTTATATTTCCCACCATATGACATCAACTCCTTCAAGATAATGAGTTGTAAATGGAAATTTATCACCTTCTTCAGTACGAGCAATCTCAAGTTTCCTCTCAATGGTTCGCAGCCAATCGTCTGCTTCCAAGGGGTCAATAACCTGACTGAAACTGGGAGGCTTGGTCCTTTGAAAATCTGACAGCTTTGAGTGATGACCGTTCTGATTCCCATTCTGCCCAACCATAGCTTGCACACTTTTTAAAATTTCAATCAGATCATTATTCCGTCTTTCCTCAAACATACGTAGTATTTTCTTGGTGGAGGGCAGATTTGGCGGTGGTGGAACGTACGGCTCGGGGGAGTGTCCTGCCTATCATGCAGAACGACAAACATGAGTACCCTCGCAAACGTTGCTACTGCTGCCTCCCCGCGGCATCCTATTGTGATTTTTCCCAAGACAACACAACCGAGATGAGAAGCATTCAAATAAAATTGGGGAAAGGCCAGCAACAAAAGCCTGAGAAAAATCGAAATGACGAACAAAACACAGCAAAAGAAATGGAGTTCCAACATAATTATACATAGACTCATACATGAAAGATACATAACATGCCAGGTTCAACTACCCTCATACATGAAGCGAAACCTCATGGATCTTACGACTACACTCGTACATCATCCGGATGACTGCAAATACTCAGAAACTCTACTGCTTTGCTGGTGCTGCGGGGTCCTCTCCTGACTCGGATCCTGAACTGACGTGGTTAACTGAGACCTTCGGGTTAAAGGTAACACGGCGACGTTGCCTCGAGGGCTCTCCCTCAGGGGCAGGTGCAGGGTGAAGCATCGGGGCTACAGGAGTAGTGAGAAGTGAAACCCACTCAGCAGGAGCACTGAGAGGATTCACGGTCGAGGCGCCCGAGCTACTCGGAGGAGTAACCGGTGAAACAGGGGAACTAGAACTGACTGGAATATAAGGAGTAAATCCCAGGGAGGATGGAGTAGTGGCAGATCTAGTAGAGACTAGAGAAGATGCTAAAGCAGTACGGGCACAAGTCACCTCTCGAGCCAGCTCGTGGATCATAAGATAGCTAGCGGTGATGTAACGAGCAAGATGGCTAGCTACACTATCGGACTCCGGATCAATGATAGGGAAGCAGACACGACCATTGTCGTGCAGAGAAGGGTAGTAGTAGAAACCTAGGTGGTTTTGCATCCGGACCTCCTTGAAACGAAGCTCAACAAGGACCTCAAATGCAACAAACTGGACAGCCTGGGATGCGGTAGAAGCGTAACCGCTCCGAGAGGTACGAGTGTAAGTGCTGGAGTTAGAACTGGTGCACAGAGTAACCACTGCATGATACTCATACATTGAGTCGGCTAGACGCTCCCGGTACACACGGTAAACTAGATCGTCATCGAGGGGGTACAGCAGACGCCACACATTACGAATAAGATGCGGCGACATGTACGACATCAGCTGCAACTGGCACGCATACGGCACCGGAGCCATCTACACTCACAACCATTTGTAGGTTAGCATAAAAATAAGACAAGTATATGCAATACAACAACCAGCTACCAATGCTACCGGCACTCAACGTAAACTCGCATGTACCGTCCAGTCAATCACGTCGTAGTCTAGTGTGGCCTACAGTCAGCGCGGCTCTGATACCAAGCGTTGTGGCACCCCGGCTCAGAGCAACCGGTTTACCATGCATTGCCAACCCAGAGACCATGTCTTCTGGCAACACACAATATCTTGGTACAGAAAACAACCGCTTTATGAATGCTAGCGGATCAAAGTTTACATTACAATAGGTAGCGAGGCCAAGCGACACACACGGTGCGGCTGAACAATATGTACATTATTTAGTGAACATAAAGGCCTCGATCATAACAACTACGCGGCAGCGGAAAAACATTGTAGCAGAAGCTCCATAGCACAGGGACAGCGATGTGGACATGATCTAGACTCGGACATCACTCCTCTTCAACAGGACTTTTTTGAAATCTGGCATGAAACGCCGGGTCAGTACATTGAATGTACTTGCAAGCTCACAACAGACATAAACATAATGACAAACAATATCGTGATATTTAACCAATAATTAATAATGCAACAATATATTCAACATGCTGTGATCATATTCTTGTGAGGAAAAATCCCCCTTACCAACAGCGATCACTACCTGGATCACCACCGTACCAACCTCAAAATCTTAACCATGGATATCTCGTGATCCTTCCGGTGGTCACAACCTCGACCCATACTCGGTCTAAAACAATGATCCTTCCGGCGATCACAACCATGACCCATACTGGGTCTAAAACAATGATCTTTCCGACGATCACAACCACGACCAACACTTGGTCCTGTCCAACCCGATGGCCTTCCCGCCATCCTCAACAGTGCAGATTTCATAACTTAGTGTGCAAGTTTTATTAAATGTTGACCCATGGTGTGACCTACTTTCGAGCGTGTCCGTAACCGTGGACTCAGCTATCGATAGATTAATACACTCTGCAGAGGTAGTGCACTGTACCCACACCACGGAACCCATGGCCTCGTACTCCCATTCGGGTTGACCAATGACATTCCGACGAAACCACTCCATTGCCATGACACTCTCTCGGCCACTCCGACCCACTCCCAACTGGGCTAGTCCTGGGTGGCCCCGTGTCTACCAAAGACACAACGACCACCGTCGTGGCCAAAACGTCCCTCACGGGGACCGGTACCAAAAATCTCAACAACGGGCACACAAGGTTATGTGTGCTTACCGGGCCAGGGTACCGCACGCCCATAACCTTCCCTTGTTGGAGGCACCGACCAAAGGCATGACAACAGACTGAATAAAGGCCTTCCCATACAGGCAAATGTGGTTGCACTGGGAAAAACTCGATTCAGTGGCACCATGACCCGGTCAACAATATATTCAAGTTGTATTATTATCAGGTTCAACTTAAATTGAAAATAACCGGTGTCATAGCATGCCATGAAGTGCAACAATAACATATGCATCACATATTAACGGAAAATACTGAGTCAACTTATCCACACTAAGCATAACCATCAACAACTCTTGACACTCCTCTGGTCAAGATTAACCGCACATTAAGGAAAATCTTTTATAACAAGTTTTACCATTTTTCTCATGCAAGAAAAATAACTTCAATCAATTACTTATATCCATAACCCTATTATTTCTTTCATAGCAAAAATTAATTCTAGCTCTTTATCAACTTAGTTGGCTCTAAACTTTCTGTAACACAAGCATATTAACTTGAACAAGCACTTAACAGAATATAAATAACACAATAATGATCTATATGCATGGATTAAATCATTCATTCAAGTAGGAAAATCACAAATATTGCAATGGCACTATGAAAATGCTGTTGTGGCTTGCCTTAGTGCAGATGAGGTTCACAAGCCTCCTAGTGATCCTCAAGACAAGCATCACGGCTCTGAAAACAATTACACACACAAAAAGAAATTATCAAGAACCCTTCTAAAAATCACCAGAAAATCTAGGCAGCAGGGAAAAATCCCATATTTGGTGAGCTGCTAGATTTCTTTTCAAAGAACACAATGCAAAAAGAATCAATTCATTTGGACTTATGGTTGAAAAGTTATAGCTGTTTGAAGCTCTCTGGATAAATATGAATTTAAGTTTAAATAAACAGACTGGAGGGGGGGGGGGTGACGTCGAAGGCGTAAAGCCTCGGGGCGCCACCACTCGTACCACTTCGCACGCGTACTAACTGGCTGACTAGCGGGCCCCGCTAGTCAGGTGCGAGGGAGAGGGGGAAAGAAACAGGGGACGGCGCAGCTTCGCCGGAGCAAACGCCGGCGACGAAGGCTCCTTGGCCACAACGAGAGGGAGGGATCGAGAGAGGAGACGGAGGCGCACCTGCCCGTACCCGTAGAGTAGCTAGGGGTGGTCGTACGACGTCAGAATCTTCCTCTCTAGCGAAGACAGGAAGCAGAGCTCGCCGGAGACGAAGATGACGGCGAGCAGAGGCGACTCCAGGGGTTCCAACCGGGCGGAACGGCACCACCGCAGAGTGGCGGAGGCCCTAGAAGGGTTGCCCAGGCCTCGGAGGGGCCAGATCTACGAGGACGACCCGAGGGGATCACCGGCGAGCTCGAGCTCGGGGACGGCGGCCCGCGGCCTGCCTGGCCGGGCTACGACTTTCTACTAGGTTGAGGAGTGTGTGGGACTGGTGGATGATGCCCGAGGAGGCTGGGGAAGGGCTCTATTTATAGCCGAGCGTTGAGGGGGTTCGGGCTCCGCCGGTGGACACTTGGACACGGCGCTCGGCGACGAGCAGCGTCAGTGAGAGAGGGAGAAGGAGATGGAGCTCACACGGGGACTGTGGGCGAACAGGGACGAGCACAGGGGCACTGGGGTGACGACGAGTACAGTGCGCACCACACTATTTCGTTGGCCGGACCATGCTCGTGCTCACTACGGTGAGCTCCGGCGTCGGCGAGTGCCAGGGGAGAGTTAAGGGGGCTAGGACGAAGATGGTGGTGAGGTTTGGCATGCTTAGGCAGGCGGGGAAGCGAGCACGCGATCAACAGAGGCTCGGGCGCATCGTAGAGCGCGTCGGCCGCATGCCAGCACGCCTGGACGAACGCAGTCATCGCGTGAACTCTTACCTCATGCCAACCTAAGCCCAAACTTCATGTCTGGCATGTTGTTCGTGGTAGTTTTGAATGTTACCATGCTTTGGTTTGGATCCAGACGCAGTAGAAACGATTTCACAAGCCTAGTAAGTTTCTGATCAGTAACTTTGAGAGCTTACTGTGGTCAAATGGCTAGGAGTTGGGAGCTGAGTTTTGGAGGGTAGCAATCATCTACTAAGGTGATGATGCACAAGAAAATCAGCCCCAAAGGAGCAAGTAAAATGGTAGTTGTTGTAGAAACTACCATTTCTGTCCAGAACAGAAAATATTTTCTGTAGCAAAAATATTCCAAAAAGTCATGCAATATTTTTGCTCAGGAAGGTGCCCTAGGGTTTCAAGAATATTTGTGAATTTTCTCAGATTTTGTGGGCAAGAAAAATTGGGGTTGCTTTGGAGAACATTGATCTAGCTAGGGTTTAAGAGAGGGAAATGAATATTTTTCATTAAGGAAAAATATTCCAAATATTATTTTGAGATGAACCAGAGGGAGAATGATGGTTAGAGAGGGAAATGGGACACTTGGGTGAAAGCCAATGGGGTACCCAAGTGTTTAAGTCCATATGAAAGGATTCAAAAACTCCAAATTTCAAAATCAAACCACTGAAAATCAGGCAAATAAAGGAGGGCAAAAACCAGGCTGTCACAAACCTCCCCCACTTAGAATGAATCTCGTCCTCGAGATTCGGTTGCTTGGGAAAACCATTCAGGATAATGTGTCTTGATAAACTCTTCCCGTTCCCACGTGGATTCTGACTCGGTGTGATGCTCACACTGAACCATGTAGAACTTTCTTACTTTGCTGCGAGTGACCCTTTCCATCTGATCCAAAAATTTAACCAGCCTCTCTTCATATGTTAAGTCCTTTGCCAACTCTAGCTCAGTCATAGTAGTCTTTTTCTCAGGCGGTGATATGCATCGCCTCAACTGTGAAACGTGACACGCTGTGCACGTCCGACAATTCAGGGGGTAGTTCCAACTGATATGCAACAGTACCCACTCATGACATAACTAGAAATGGACCAATAAATCTGGGTGCCAACTTTCCATGAGTCTGAAATCTCTTGACTCCTTTCACAGGGGTGATTCGGAGGTATACCTGTTCTCCAGGTTCAAAACTGATCTGTCGGTGCTTTGCATCATAGTAACTCTTATGTCGGGATTTGGCCAATTGCAATCTATCTCGGATTTCCTTAACTTGTTTCTCAGCTTCCATCATGAGATCTGTTCCGAAGATACGGCTATCTCCGGTTTGAGACCAATTTATGGAGTGCGGCACTTACGGCCATACAAGGCCTCATATGGTGACATTTTTAGGCTGGTCTGGAAGCTGTTGTTATAAGAGAACTTGGCATATGGCAGACAGTCTTCCCATTTAGATCCTTGGGCCAAAGCACAGGCTCACAACATATCTTCGAGTATTTTGTTCACCCGCTCTGTCTGTCCATCGGTTTGAGGATGATAAGCGGTACTGTATTTCAGGGCTGTCCCTAAGGCTTGATGGAGACGTGACCAAAAAGTGGAGGTAAAAAGTGAACCTCGGTCAGAAGTGATGGTTCGGGGTACTCCATGCAGACTGACTATTCTGGATACATACAGTTGTGCAAGTTGATCCGCTCGATATGTAGTTCTGATCGGGATAAAGTGAGCAACCTTGGTTAAGGTGTCCACTATGACCCAGATTGCATAATTGCCTCGCAGAGTCTTAGGTAGTCCTGTGATGAAATCCATGCACACATCATCCCATTTCCATTGCGAGACTGGCAGGGGTTGGAGAAGTCTGGCTGGTTTCTAATGGTCTGCCTTTACCTTGTTGCATATGTCGCAACAGGCTACAAAATAAGCAATGTCTTTCTTCATCCCATCCCACTAAAATACTTGTCGTAGATCTTCATACATTTTCGTACCTCTAGGGTGGATAGAATACGAAGATTCATGTGCTTCCGACAGGATTTTCTGCTTTATATCCGCCTGATTTGGTACACAAATTCTTCCATGGAATCAGAGAGTACCGCATTGATCCTTTGAGAAATCTGAAGTCTGTCCTGCTACCACATTCTTGGCATGTTTCTGCAGAATGGTGTCATCTGGCTGTGCTTTGCGGATTTCTTCTTCAAGGGTGGGGGAGACTTCCAAAATATTAGCAAGGCCAGCATCAACTATGACCAGGTTGAGCTGAGCAATCTTCTATTGAAGTTCAGGAGGCAAGGATTCCAATATGACATTCAGGCTGATAGGCTTTCGACTGAGTGCATCGGCGACCACATTGGCCTTACCCGGGTGGTAATTTATTCCAAGATAATAATCCTTGACTAACTCAAGCCACCTTCGACCGAAGATTTAAATCTGGCTGAGTAAATATATACTTGAGACTTTTGTGATCGGTAAAAATTTGGCACCTCTTCCCGATGAGATAGTGTCTCCAAATTTTTAGAGCATGAACCACCGCTGCTAATTCCAGATCATGAGTGGGATAATTTCCCTCGTGGGGTCGTAGCTGTCATGATGCATAGGCTACTACCTTGCCGTCTTGCATAAGTACGCACCCAAGTCCTTGTTTGGAGGTGTCGCAGTACACATCAAAACTGCGGTAGATATCTGGAAGGGTTAACACTGGTGCGGTTGTTTGCCGTATCTTTAGCTCATTAAAACTTTTCTCACAGTCCTCGGTCCATTCAAACTTCTTATCCTTTTTGAGCAGCTCCTTCATGGATTTAGCAATCTTGGAAAACCCTTCAATGAAATGACGGTAATACCCGGCTAATCCAAGAAAACTCCGGATTTGTGATACGGTTGTGGGTGGCAACCAATCGAGCACATCCTTTACTTTGCTTGGGTCCATAGCTATACCTTCGGCGGATAGCACATGTCCAAGGAATCCAACCTACTTGAGCCAAAATTCGCATTTACTGAATTTGGCGTATAGCTGATGATCGCGGAGTCGTTGTAACACTACTCGGAGGTGTTCCTTGTGATCTTCTTCACTCCTTGAGTAAATAAGTATGTCATCGATGAAGACTACCACGAACTTATCAAGGAAGTCCATGAATGCCTTGTTCATCATATGCATGAAGAAAGCAGAGGCATTGGTGAGACCAAAGGACATAGCTGTATATTCATAAAGACCGTACTGAGTGGTAAAGGCGGTCATAGGAATATCCTCCTTTTTAATCTTGAGCTGATATATCTAGTCCATAAATCAACCTTGGAGAATACTTTGGCCCCACCGAGTTGATCAAACAAGTCATCAATCCTTGGCAGCGGATATTTATTTTTGATGGTGACATCGTTCAGCTGACGGTAATCCACACACATGCGGAGGCTGCCATCGTTTTTGTCCACGAAGATAGCAGGTGATCCCCATGGTGAAGAGCTGGGACGGATATATCCTTTCTGGAGCATTTCATCAAGCTGTTTCTTTATCTCCACTAATTCTGACGAGGGCATCCGGTAATACTTCTTGTATAACGGTGCGGTTCTGGGCACAAGATCTATTGCAAACTCAAGCTCTCGATCTGGTGGCATGCCTGGCAGCTCTTCTGGAAATACGTTAGGAAACTCACTAACCACAAGAATTAATTCCAATTTAGCCACAACGGTGAAGGCCATTTCTTTCTTGGGTATGCTTCTGGGAGCATAGAATTTTGTAGTCTGCCCCTTTTGACTGGTCAAAGTGACTTCTCAAGTCGTGCAATTTATGCATACTTGGTATTGAGTCAGCCAATTCATACCCAAGATAACGTCCAGTTTAGTAGACTCAATAAGTATCAAAGAAGTTGAAAATCAGACTTCATTGATATTGATTTCCAGATTACGGCATACCGGATTGCTCTTGATTAAGGATCCCAGGGTTTGTACCAGCATATTCTTGCCCAAAAGCAAACAAGGAAATTTGTTTTGGGCAACAAAACTTCAAGAGTTAAAAGAGTGGTAAGCCCAGAGTCAAATAAAATTACTGCAGGTATGTTGTTGACAGGAAACATACCAATGACGACTTCGGGGTTTTCTTGGGCTTCATCTGCGGAGAGGTGATGAACGTGCCCAGTGATGTGGTGTTGGTTCGGGCATGATTCCATAAAGTTGACTTGTGGCCTGAATAGAGCATTCTCCTTGCTGTTCTTGGGACACTATCTGGCATAATGTCCGGTTTGCCCACAACTGTAGCAAGCATTGATGCGCTGGCGCTCCTCGCGCACTGGGTTGGGCACGACATTCTTGACTTGTGTGGTGGTCTTGTTAACATTCTGTTGCCAATTGGGCTTGTATTCCACCTGAGTCTGCTGCCAGGTACGAGCCTTTTGCACGGGTTGCCCATCCTTCTTTGGCTCAAACTTGCGTTTGTGATCGTTATTGATAGGCCTGTTGTCTGACATGAGCTTGTGCTTCCTTTCCGCAATGAAAGCTTTGTTCACCAGAGTTTGAAAATCTAGGAAATTAAACATGCTGAGAGTACACCGGAGTTGCGGGTTTAATCCACCAAGAAATTTGTCAATCTTTCTTTCGTCATTGGCCACGTCATGAAGGGAGTAACATGACAAATGGTTGCATTTTTGCAAATATTCACCCACAGGCTGATTTCCTTAGATGAGTGCGAGAAATTCTTGCTGCTTAGTCTTCATAATTCCAGTAGGGATATGATATTTCCGGAACTGATCCCTGAATTTCGACCAGGTAATTTCCTCATCAGCATGCCACATGGCTTTTATATTTCCCACCATATGGCAGCAACGCCTTCAAGATAATGAGTTGCAAATGGAACTTTATCACCTTCTTCGGTATGAGCAATCTCAAGTTTCCTCTCAATGGTTCGCAGCCAATCGTCTGCTTCCAAGGGGTCAATAGCCTGACTGAAACTGGGAGGCTTGGTCCTTTGAAAATCTGACAGCTTTGAGTGATGACCGTTCTGATTCCCATTCTTCCCAACCATAGCTTGCACACTTTTTAAAATTTCAATAAGATCATTATTCCGTCTTTCCTCAAACATATGTAGTATTTGCTTGGTGGAGGGCGGATTTGGTGGTGGAGGCGGTGGTGGAATGTACGGCTCGGGGGAGTGTCCTGCCTGTCGTGCAGAACGACGAACAGGAGTACCCTCGCGAACGCTGCTACTGCTGCCTTCCCGCGGCATCCTATTGTGATTTTCCCAAGACAACACAACCGAGATGAGAAGCATTCAAATAAAATTGGGGAAAGGCCAGCAACAAAAGCCCGAGAAAAACCGAAATGACGAATAAAACACGGTGAAAGAAATGGAGTTCCAACATAATTATACATAGACTCATACATGAAAGATACATAACATGCCAGGTTCAACTACCCTCATACATGAAGCGAAACCTCATGAATCGTACGACTACACTCGTACATCATCCGGACGACTGCAAATACTCAGAAACTCTACTGCTCTGCTGGTGCTGCGGGGTCCTCTCCTGACTTGGATCCTGAACTGACGTGGTTAACTGAGACCTCCGGGTTAAACGTAACACGACGACGTTGCCTCGAGGGCTCTCCCTCAGGGGCAGGTGCAGGGTGAAGCATCGGGGCTACAGGAGTAGTGAGAAGTGAAACCCACTCAGCAGGGGCACTGAGAGGATTCACGGTCGACGCACCCGAGCTACTCGGAGGAGTTACTGGTGAAACAGGGGAACTAGAACTGACTGGAATATAAGGAGTAAATCCCAAGGAGGATGGAGTAATGGCAGATCTAGTAGAGACTAGAGCAGATGCTAAAGCAGTACGGGCACGAGTCAGCTCTCGAGCCAGCTCGTGGATTATAAGATAGCTAGAGGCGATGTAACGAGCAAGATGGCTAGCTACACTATCGGACTCTGGATCAATGATAGGGAAGCGGACACGACCATTGTCGTGCAGAGAAGGATAGTAGTAGAAACCTGGGTGGTTCTGCATCCGGACCTCGTTGTAACGAAGCTCAACAAGGACCTCGAATGCAGCAAACTGGACAGCCTGGGATGCGGTAGAAGCGTAACCGCTTCGAGAGGTATGAGTGTAAGTGCTGGAGTCGGAACTGGCGCGCAGAGTAACCACTGCATGATACTCATACATTGAGTCGGCTAGACGCTCCCGGTACACACGGTAAACTAGATCGTCATCGAGGGGGTACAGCAGACGCCACACATTACGAATAAGATGCGGCGACATGTACGACATCAGCTGCAACTGGCACGCATACGGCACCGGAGCCATCTACACTCACAACCATTTGTAGGTTAGCATAAAAATAAGACAAGTATATGCAATGCAACAACCAGCTACCAATGCTACCGGCACTCAACGTAAACTCGCATCTACTGTCCAGTCAATCACGTCGTAGTCTTGTGTGGCCCACAGTCAGCGCGGCTCTGATACCAAGCGTTGTGGCACCCCAGCTCAGAGCGACCGGTTTACCATGCATTGCCAGCCCAGAGACCATGTCTTATGACAGCACAAAACATCTTGGTACAGAAAACAACCGCTTTATTGATTCTAGCGGATCAAAGTTTACATTACAACAGGTAGCGAGGCCAAGCGGCACACACGGTGCGGCTGAACAATATGTACATTATTTAGTGAACATAAAGGCCTCGATCATAACGACTACGCGGCAGCAGAACAACATTGTAGCGGAAGCTCCATAGCACAGGGACAGTGATGTGGACACGATCAAGACTTGGACAGCACTCCTCTCCAACATGACTTTCCTGAAATCTGGCATGACACGCCAGGTCAGTACATTGAATGTACTTGCAAGCTCACAACAGACATAAACAAAATGACAAACAATATCGTGATATTTAACCAATAATTAATAATGCAACAATATATTCAACATGCGGTGATCATATTCTTGTGAGGAAAAATCCCTCTTACCAACGGTGATCACTACCTGGATCACCACCATACCAACCTCACAATCTTAACCATGAATATCTCGTGATCCTTCCGGTGGTCACAACCTCGACCCATACTAGGTCTAAAACAATGATCCTTCCGGCAATCACAACCACGACCCATATTGGGTCTAAAACAATGATCCTTCCGGCGATCACAACCACGACCAACACTTGGTCCTGTCCAACCCGATGGCCTTTCCGCCATCCTCAACAGTGCAGAGTTCATAACTTAGTGTGCAAGTTTTATTAAATGTTGACCCATGGTGTGACCTACTTTCGAGCGTGTCCATAACCGTGGACTCGGCTATCGATAGATTAATACACTCTGCAGAGGTAGTGCACTGTACCCACACCACGGAACCCATGGCCTCGTACTCCCATTCGGGTGGACCAACGACATTCCGACGAAACCACTCCATTGCCATGACACTCTCTCGGCCACTCCGACCCACTCCCAACTGGGCTAGTCCTGGGTGGCCCCGTGTCTAGCAAAGACACAACGACCACCGTCGTGGCCAAAACGTCCCTCACGGGGACCGGTACCAAAAATCTCAACAACGGGCACACAAGGTGATGTCTGCTTACCGGGCCAGGGTACCGCACGCCCATAACCTTCCCTAGTTGGAGGCACCGACCAGAGGCATGACAACGGACTGAATAAAGGCCTTCCCATACAGGAAAATGTGGTTGCACTGGGAAAAACTCAATTTAGTGGCACCATGACCCGGTCAACAATATATTCAAGTTGAATTATTACCAGGTTCAACTTAAATTGAAAATAACCGGTGTCATAGCATGCCATGAAGTGCAACAATAACATATGCATCATATATTAACGGAAAAGACTGAGTCAACTTATCCACACTAAGCATAACCATCAACAACTCTTGACACTCCTCTGGTCAAGATTAACCTCACATTAAACATAATATTTTATAACAAGTTTTATCATTTTTCTCATGCAAGAAAAATAACTTCAATTAATTACTTATATCCATAACCCTATTATTTCTTTCATAGCAAAAAATTAATTCTAGTCTCTTTATCAACTTAGTTGGCTCTAAACTTTCTGTAACACAAGCATATTAACTTGAACAAGCACTTAACAGAATATAAATAACACAATAATGATCTATATGCATGGATTAAATCATTCATTCAAGTAGGAAAATCACAAATGTTGCAATGGCACCATGAAAATGCTGTTGGGGCTTTCCTTAGTGCAGATGAGGTTCACAAGCCTCCTGGTGATCCTCAATACAAGCTTCACGGCTCTGAATACAATTACAAACACAAAAATAAATCATCAAGAACCCTTCTGAAAATCTCCAAACATCTAGGCAACAGGGAAAAATCCCATTTTTGGCGAGCTGCTAGATTTCTTTGCAAAGAACACAATGCAAAAAGAATCGATTCATTTGGACTTATGGTTGAAAACTTGTAGCTGTTTGAAGCTCTCTGGATAAATATGAATTTGAATTTAAATAAATAGACTGGAAGGCGTAAAGCCTCGAGGCGCCACCACTCGTACCGCTTCGCACGCGTACTGAGTGGCTGACTAGCGGGCCCCACTAGTTAGGTGCAAGGGAGAGGGGGAAAGAAACAGGGGACGGCGCGGCTTCACCAGAGCAAACAGCGGTGACGAAGGCTCCTTGGCCACAACGAGAGGGAGGGATCGAGAGAGGAGACGGAGGCGCACCTGCCCGTACCCGTAGAGTAGCTAGGGGTGGTCAGACAGTGTCGGAATCTTCCTCTCTAGCGGAGACAGGAAGCAGAGCTCGCCGGAGACGAAGACGACGGCGAGCAGAGGCGACTACGGGGGCTCCAACCGGGCGGAATGACACCACCGCAGAGTGGCGGAGGCCCTAGAAGAGTTGCCCAGGCCTGGGAGGGGCCAAAGCTACGAGCACGACCTGAGGGGATCGCCGGGGAGCTCGAGCTCGGGGACGGTAGCCCGTCTCCTACCCGGTCGGGCTACGGCTTTATACTAGGTTGTGGAGTGTGTGGGAGTGGTGGATGATGCTCGAGGATGCTGGGGAAAGGCTCTATTTATAGCCAAGTGTCGAGGGGGTTCGGGATCAGCCGGTGGACACCTGGACACGGCGCCCGGCGACGAGGCGTCAGTGAGAGAGGGAGAAGGAGATAGAGCTCACACGGGGATTGTGGGCGAACGGGGACGAGCACACGGGCACTGGGGTGACGACGAGCACAATGCGCACCGCACTGTTTCATTGGCCAGACCGTGCCCATGCTCGTTGCGGCGAGCTCCAGCGTCGGCGAGTGCCAGGGGAGAGTTAAGGGGGCTAGGAAAAAGATGGTGGTGAGGTTTGGCACGCTTAAGTAGGCGGGGAAGCGAGCACACGATCAACAAAGGCTTCGGCGCGTCGCAGAGCGCGTCGGCCGCATGCCAGCACTTCTGGACGAACGCGGTTACCACGTGAACTCTTACCTCATGCCGGCCTAAGCCCAAACTTCATGTCTGGCATGTTGTTCATGGTAGTTTGGAATGTTACCACGCTTTGGTTTGGATCCAGACGCAGTAGAAACGATTTCACAAGCCTAGTAAGTTTCTGATCAGTAACTTTGAGAGCTTACCATGGTCAAATGGCTGGGAATTGGGAGCTGAGTTTTGGAGGGTGGCAATCATCTACTAAGGTGATGATGCACAAGAAAAATCAGCCCCAAAGGAGCAAGTAAAATGGTAGTTCCTGTAGAAACTACCATTTCTGTGCAGAACAGAAAATATTTTCCATAGCAAAAATATTCCAAAAAGTCATGCAATACTTTTGCTCAGGAAGGTGCCCTAGGGTGTCAAGAATATTTTTGAATTTTCTCAGATTTTTGTGGGCAAAAAAAATTGGGGTTGCTGTGGAGCACATTGATCTAGCTAGGGTTTAAGAGAGGGAAATGAATATTTTCATTAAGGAAAAATATTCCAAATATTATTTTGAGATGAACCAGAGGGGGAATAATGGTTAGAGAGGCAAATGGGACACTTGGGTGAAAGCCAAGGGGTACCCAAGTGTTTAAGTCCATATGAAAGGATTCAAAAACTCTAAATTTCAAAATCAAACCACTGAAAATTGGGCAAATAAAGGAGGGCAAAAACCAGGCTGTCACAGCTTTGGGTTCAATCTTGCGGTGTCCTTTCCAGTGACAGCAGGGGCATCAAGGCACGTATTGTATTGTTGCCACCGAGGATAAAAAGATGGGGTTTATATCATATTGCTTGAGTTTATCCCTCTACATCATGTCATCTTGCCTAATGCGTTACTCTGTTCTTATGAACATAATACTCTAGATGCATGCTGGATAGCGGTCGATGTGTGGAGTAATAGAAGTAGATGCAGAATTGTTTTGGTCTACTTGTCGCGGACGTGATGCCTATATACACGATCAGCCTAGATATTCTCATAACTATGCGCTTTTCTATCAATTGCTCGACAGTAATTTGTTCACCCATCGTAGAATTTGCTATCTTGAGAGAAGCCACTAGTGAAACCTATGGCCCCCGGGTCTATCTTCCATTATATTATTCTCCCATCAACAAGCCATTTCTGTCGCTGTTTATTTTGCAATCTTTATTTTCCAATCTACACAACAAAAATACCAAAAATATTTATCTTATTATCTCTATCAGATCTCACTTTCGTAAGTGATCGTGAAGGGATTGACCACCCCTTTATCGCGTTGGTTGCGAGGTTCTTGTTTGTTTGTACATGTACGAGGGACTTGCGTGTAATCTCCTACTAGATTGATACCTTGGTTCTCAAAAACTGAGGGAAATACTTACGCTACTTTGTTGCATCACCCTTTCCTCTTCAAGGGAAAACCAACGCATGCTCAAGAGGTAGCAAGAAGGATTTCTAGCACCGTTGCCGGGGAGATCTATGCACAAGTCAAGACATACCAAGTACCCATCACAAACTCTTATCCCTCACATTACATTATTTGCCATTTGCCTCTCGTTTTCCTCTCCCCCACTTCACCCTTGCCGTTTTATTCGCCCTCTTTTCCGTTCACCCTCTTTCCGTCCGTCTCTTTTCGCTTGCTTCTTGTGTGCTTGTGTGTTGGATTGTTTGTCACGATGGTTCAAGGCAATACTAAATTGTGTGACTTTTCCAATACCAACAATAATGATTTTATTAGCACTCCGATTTCTCCTCTTACCGATGCTGAATCTTGTGAAATTAATACTGCTTTGCTGAACCTTGTTATGAAAGATCCGTTTTCTGGCCTTCCTAGTGAAGATGCCGCTACCCATCTAAACAACTTTGTTGATTTATGTGATATGCAAAAGAAGAAAGATGTGGATAATGATATTGTTAAATTGAAGCTATTTCCGTTTTCGCTTAGAGATCATGCTAAAACTTGGTTTTCCTCTTTGCCTAAAAATAGTATTGATTCATGGAATAAGTGCAAAGATGCTTTTATCTCTAAGTATTTCCCTCCTGCTAAGATCATCTCTCTTAGAAACGATATTATAAATTTTAAGCAACTTGATCATGAGCATGTTGCACAAGCTTGGGAGAGGATGAAATTAATGATACGTAATTGCCCTACTCATGGATTAAACTTATGGATGATCATACAATTTTTATGCTGGATTGAATTTTGCTTCTAGAAATCTTTTAGATTCGGCCGCGGGAGGCACTTTTATGGAAATCAGTTTAGGAGAAGCTACTAAACTCCTAGATAATATTATGGTTAATTATTCTCAATGGCACACCGAAAGATCTACTAGTAAAAAGGTTCATGCTATAGAAGAAATTAATGTTTTAAGTGGAAAGATGGATGAACTTATGAAATTGTTTGCTAATAAGAGTGTTTCTTCTTATCCTAATGATATGCCTTTGTCTACTTTGATTTAGAATAATAATGAATCTATGGACGTGAATTTTTTTGGTAGGAACAATTTTGGTAACAACACATCTAGAGGAAACTTTAATCCTAGGTCATTTCCTAGTAATTCCTCTAATAATTATGGTAATTCCTACAACAAATCTTATGGAAATTTTAATAAGATGCCCTCTCATTTTGAGATTAGTGTTAAAGAATTTATGATTTTGCAAAAGAATTTCAATGCTTTGCTTGAAGAAAAATTGCCTAATATTGATGAGTTGGCTAGGAACGTGGATAGAATTTCTCTTGATGTTGATTATTTGAAACTTAGATCCATTCCACCTAATAATGATATCAATGAGTCTCTCAAATCTATGAGAAATTCCATTGAGGAGTGCAAAGAAAGAACCGCTAGGATGCGTGCTAAAAAGGTTGCTTTATAAAAGCGTGTTCTTCTAGTTTTCACGATAATAAGGATGAAGATCTAAAAGTGATCGATGTGTCTCCTATTAAATATTTGTTTTGCAATATGAATCTTGATAATGATGGGACTAGAGATGAGTCAACTTTAGATAAAAGGTGTCCCAATGATTCAGAGTTTTTAGATCTTGATGGAAAAATTGGTAAAAGTGGGATTGAAGAGGTCAAAACTTTACATAGTAATGAACCCACTATTTTGGATTTCAAGGAATTTAATTCTGATAATTGCTCTTTGATAGATTGTATTTCCTTGTTGCAATCCGTGATAAATTCTCCTCATGCTTATGATCAAAATAAAGCTTTTACCAAACATATCGTTGATGCCTTAATGCAATCCTATGAAGAAAAGCTTGAATTAGAAGTTTCTATCCCTAGAAAACTTTAGATGAGTGGGAACCTTCTATTAAAATTAAAATTAGAGATCATGAATCCTACGCTTTATGTGATTTGGGTGCTAGTGTTTCCACGATTCCAAAAACTTTGTGTGATGTGTTAGGTTTTCGTGAATTTGATGATTGTTCTTTAAATTTGCATCTTGCGGATTCCACCATTAAGAAACCTATGGGAAGGATTAATGATGTTCTTATTGTTGCAAATAGGAATTATGTGCCCGTAGATTTCATTGTTCTTGATATAGATTGCAATCCCACTTGTCCTATTATTCTTGGTAGACCTTTCCTTAGAACGATTGGTGCAATTATTGATATGAAAGAAGGAAATATTAGATTCAAATTTCTGTTAAGGAAAGACATGGAACACTTTCCTAGGAAGAAAATTAAATTACCTTATTAATCTATTATGAGAGCCAATTATGGATTGCATACCAAAGATGACAATACCTAGATCTATTCTTGTTTTTATGCCTAGCTAGGGGCGTTAAACGATAGCGCTTGTTGGGAGGCAACCCAATTTTATTTTTGTTTCTTGTTTTTGTTCCTGTTTGGTAATAAAAAAATTCATCTAGATTATTTTTACATGTGGTTTTTATTTTTAATTAGTGTTTGGGCCAAGTAGAACCTTTGGGGAGACTTGGTGGAAGTCTTTGCGATCTTGCTGTAAAAAACAGAAACTTTAGCGCTCACGAGATTAGCTGCCATATTTTACTGGAGAGCGCGATTAGGTTGATTATTTTTTAAGATGATTAATAGAAAAATTACTAACGTCCACCAATTTATTTAATAATTTTTGGTTTTACATAAGTATTCGAAACTTACAGATTACTACAGACTGTTCTTTTTTTTGACAGATTCTGTTTTTCGTGTGTTGTTTGCTTATTTTGCTGAATCTATGGCTAGTATCGGGGGTTATGAACCATAGAGAAGTTGGAATACAGTAGGTTTAACACCAATATAAATAAATAATGAGTTCATTATAGTACCTTGAAGTGGTGGTTTGTTTTCTTATACTAACGGAGCTCATGAGATTTTCTGTTGAGTTTTGTGTTGTGAAGTTTTCAAGTTTTGGGTAAAGATTTGATGGATTTTGGAACAAGGAGTGGCAAGAGCCTAAGCTTGCGGATTACCAAGGCACCCCAAGGTAAAATTCAAGGACAACCAAATGCCTAAGCTTGGGGATGCCCCGGAATGCATCCCCTCTTTCGTCTTCGTCCATCGGTAACTTTACTTGAGGCTATATTTTTATTCACCACATGATATGTGTTTTGCTTGGAGTGTCTTGTATGATTTGAGTCTTTGCTTTTAGTTTACCACAATCATACTTGCTGTACACACATTTTGGAGAAACACACATAAATCGGAATTTATTAGAATACTCTATGTGCTTCACTTATATCTTTTGAGCTAGATAAATTTTGCTCTAGTGCTTCACTTATATCCTTTTAGAGCACGGTGGTGGTTTTATTTTATAGAAATTATTGATCTCTCATGATTCACTTATATTATTTTGATAGTATTATGGAACAGCATGGTAATTTGCTTTGGCTATAAAATTAGTCCTAATATGATAGGCATCCAAGATGGGTATAATAAAAACTATCATAAAAAGTGCATTGAATACTATGAGAAGTTTGATACTTGATGATTGTTTGAGATATGAAGATGGTGATATTAGAGTCATGCCAGTTGAGTAGTTGTGAATTTTAGAGATACTTGTGTTAAAGTTTGTGATTCCTGTAGCATGCACGTATGGTGAACCGTTATGTGATGAAGTCGGAGCATGATTTATTTATTGATTGTCTTCCTTATGAGTGGCGGTCGAGGACGAGCGATGGTCTTTTCCTACCAATCTATCCCCCTAGGAGCATGCGCGTAGTACTTTGTTTTGATAACTAATAGATTTTTGCAATAAGTATGTGAGTTCTTTATGACTAATGTTGAGTCCATGGATTATACGCACTCTCACCATTCCACCGTTGCTAGCCTCTCTAATACCGCGCACCTTTCGCCGGTATCATACACCCACCATATACCTTCCTCAAAATAGCCACCATACCTACCTATTATGGCATTTCCATAGCCATTCCGAGATATATTGCCATGCAACTTACCACCATTCCGTTTGTTATGACACGTTTCATCATTGTCATATTGCTTTGCATGATCGTGTAGTTGACATCGTATTTGTGGCAAAGCCACCTCTATAATTCTTTCATACACGTCACTCTTGATTCATTGCATATCCCGGTACACCATCGGAGGCATTCACATAGAGTCATATGTTGTTCTAGTATCGGGTTGTAATTTTTGAGTTGTAAGTAAATAAAAGTGTGATGATCATCATTATTAAAGCATTGTCCCAAGTGAGGAAAGGATTATCGAGACTATGATTCCCCCACAAGTCAGGATGAGACTCCGGACGAAAAAATAAAAAAAGAGTCCATAAAAAATAGGAAAAGGCCCAAATATAAAAATGAGAGAAAAAGAGAGAAGGGATAATGTTACTATCATTTTACCACACTTGTGCTTCAAAGTAGCACCATGATCTTCATGATAGAAGTCTCCTATGTTATCACTTTCATATAGTAGTTGGAATTTGACATTATAGAACTTGGCTTGTATATTCCAATGATGGGCTTCCTCAAAATGCCCTAGGTCTTCGTGAGCAAGCAAGTTGGATGCACACCCACTTAGTTTATTTTGTTGAGCTTTCATACACTTATAGCTCTAGTGCATCCGTTGCATGGCAATCCCTACTCACTCACATTGATATCTATTGATGGGCATCTCCATAGCTCGTTGATACGCCTAGTTGATGTGAGAGTATCTTCTCCTTTTTTGTCTTCTCCACAACCACCATTCTATTCCACATATAGTGCTATATCCATGGCTCATGCTCATGTATTGCGTGAAGATTGAAAAAGTTTGAGAACATCAGAAGTATGAAACAATTGCTTGGCTTGTCATCGGGGTTGTGCATGATTTAAATACTTTGTGTGATGAAGATAGAGCATAGCCAGACTATATGATTTTGTAGGGATAACTTTCTTTGGCCATGTTATTTTGAGAAGACATGATTGCTTTGTTAGTATGCTTGAAGTAATATTATTTTTATGTCAATATTAAACTTTTATCTTGAATCTTTTGGATCTGAACATCCATGCCACAATAAATAAAAATACATTGAGAATTATGCTAGGTAGCATTCCACATCAAAAATTCTGTTTTTATCATTTACCTACTCGAGGACGAGCAGGAATTAAGCTTGGGGATGCTTGATACATCTCCAATGTATCTTTAATTTTTGATTGTTCCATGCTCTTATATTATCTATTTTGGATGTTTAATGGGCTTTAATATACCTTATTATATTATTTTTGGGACTAACCTACTAACCAAAGGCCCAGTGCAAATTGCTGCTTTTTTGCCTATTTTAGTGTTTCGCAGAAAAGGAATATCAAACGGAATCCAAACAGAATGAAACCTTTGGGAGAGTTATTTTTGGAACAAACGTGATCCAGGAGACTTGGAGTGTACGTCAAGAAAGAAGCAAGGAGGCCACGAGGCAAGAGGGCGCGCCCAGGGGGTAGGCGCGCCCCCACCCTCGTGGGCCCCTCGCAGCTCCACCGACCTGCTTCTTCCTCCTATATATACCCATATACCCTCAAAACATACAGGAGCACCACTAAACCCTATTTCCACCGCTGCAACCTTCTATACCCATGAGATCCCATCTTGAGGCCTTTTTTGGCGCTCCGCCGGAGGGGAAATCGATCACGGAGGGCTTCTACATCAACACCATAGCCTCTCCGATGATGTGTGAGTAGTTTACCACAGACCTTAAGGTCCATAGTTATTAGCTAGATGGCTTCTTCTATCTCTTTGGATATCAATACAAAGTTCTCCTCGATTCTCTTGGAGATATATTCGATGTAATTCTTTTTGCGGTGTGTTTGTCGAGATCCGATGAATTGTGGGTTTATGATCAAGATTATCTATGAACAATATTTGATTCTTCTCTGAAATCTTTTATGCATGATTTAATATCTTTGCAAGTCTCTTTGAATTATCAGTTTGGTTTGTCCTACTAGATTGATCTTTCTTGCAATGGGAGAAGTGCTTAGCTTTGGGTTCAGTCTTGCAGTGTCCTTTCCCAGTGACAGCAGGGGCAGCAAGGCACGTATTGTATTGTTGCCATCGAGGATAAAAAGATGGGGTGTATATCATATTGCTTCAGTTTATCCCTCTACATCATGTCATCTTGCCTAATGCGTTACTCTGTTCTTGTGAACTTAATACTCTAGATGCATGCTAGATAGCGGTCGATGTGTGGAGTAATAGTAGTAGATGCAGAATCATTTCGGTCTACTTGTCGCGGACGTGATGCCTATATACATGATCATGCCTAGATATTCTCATAACTATGCACTTTCTATCAATTGCTCGACAGTAATTTGTTCACCCATCATAGAATTTTCTATCTTGAGAGAAGCCACTAGTGAAACCTATGGCCCCCGGGTCTATCTTCCATTATATTATTCTCCCGTCAACAAGCCATTTCTGTCGCCATTTATTTTGCAATCTTAAGTTTCCAATCTACACAACAAAAATACCAAAAATATTTATCTTATTATCTCTATCAGATCTCACTTTCGTAAGTGACCGTGAAGGGATTGACAACCCCTTTATTGCGTTAGTTGCGAGGTTCTTGTTTGTTTGTGCAGGTACGAGGGACTTGCGTGTAATCTCCTACTGGATTGATACCTTGGTTCCCAAAAACTGAGGGAAATACTTACGCTAATTTTCTGCATCACCCTTTCCTCTTCAAGGGAAAACCTATGCATGCTCAAGAGGTAGCAGGGGGTGCCCCGAGGGGGGCACAACCAACCAGGGGGCGCCAGGAGGCCCAGGCGCGCCCTGATGGGTTGTGCCCACCTCGGGTGCCCCCCGGACCGCCTCTTTGCTCTATAAATACCCCAAAAATAGCAGAACCCCGGGGGAGTCATTGAAATATTCATCCAGCCCCCGCAGAGTCCAGAACCACCAGATCCAATCTAGACACCATCTCGGATGGGGTTCACCACCTCCATTGGTGCCTCTCCGATGATGCGTGAGTAGTTCTTTGTAGACCTTCGGGTCCGTAGTTAGTAGCTAGATGGCTTCATCTCTCTCTCTCTCTCTCTCTCTCTCTCCTTGATTCTCAATACAATGGTCTCTTGGAGATCCATATGATGTAATTCTTTTGCGGTGTGTTTGTTGGGATCGATGAACTTCGAGTTTATGATCAGATCTATCTTTTTATATCCATGAAAGTATTTGAGTTTCTTTGATCTATTTTATGCATGATATCTTATAGCCTCATATTTCTTCTTTGATATTTGTGTTTTGTTTGGCCAACTTGATCTATTTATCTTGCAATGGGAAGAGGTGCCCGGTAGTGGGTTCGATCTTACGGTGCTTGATCCCAATGACAGAAAGGGAAGCGACATGTATGTATTGTTGCTACTAAGGATAAAAAGACAAGATCTATATCTACTGCCATATAGATAAACAAATCTTGTCTACATCAAGTCATCATTCTTATTGCATTACTCCATTTTTCCATGAACTTAATACACTAGATGCATGCTGGACAGCGGTCGATGTGTGGAGTAATAGTATTAGATGCAGGCAGGAGTTGGTCTACTAATCTTGGACGTGATGCCTATGTAATGATCATTGCCTGGATATCGTCATAATTATTTGAAGTTCTATCAATTGCCCAACAGTAATTTGTTTACCCACCGTTTGCTATTTTTCTCGAGAGAAGCCACTAGTGAAACCTACGGCCCTTGGGTCTTCTTTCTCATATATTTGCCGTGCGATCTACTTTTCCTTTGCATTTTTATTCAGATCTATTAAACAAAAAATCCAAAAATACATGCTGCAATTTATTTTATTTGGCGTTCGATCTATCAATATTTACAACTTTATCTCCCATCACACGCCGTTTCTGGCGCCGTTACCCGAAAGGGATTGACAACCCCTTTAACACGCCGGGTTGCGAGGTGTTGTTATTTGTGTGCAGGGGTTGTTTACATTGTGTTGCTTGGTTCTCCTACTGGTTCGATAACCTTGGTTTCATAACTGAGGGAAATACCTACCGTGGCTGTTCTACATCATCCCTCCCTCTCCAGGGAAATACCGACATAGTTCCAGCTACCATCAAGGAGAATTTCTGGCACGGTTGCCGGGGAGGATCTTCAACATAATCAGGTTCCTAATCACAAATCTCATCTCCTTGCAATTTACATTATCTGCCATTTTCCTCTCGTTTTCCTATCCCCACTTCACAAAATTTTGCCATTTTTATTCGCCCCTCTTTTTCGTTCGCCGTTTTCTTGCCAGATCTATTTTTGTCTGCAATCTTTTTTGCTACCTTTGCTTATGTTACCATGTGCCTTCTATTTGCTTGCATCTTTGCTTGTTAAAAATCAATTGATATGGATCCTCATCCACTTGCTAGTCTTTTCAAGAGATCCAATTATGATGAAGCCATTGCTAGTGAATTGAATTCACTAGATTATCTTTATGAAGTTTTCCTTGAGATTCATGAATCTGAAAATTGTGATGAAGAAATTTATGAAGTGATTCATGATAGCTCCTTGAATGAAAAGCATGATTGCAATGATTTTACTATAAATTCTATTAATGTCAATTGTGCTAATAATATGCAAAACCCCAAGCTTGGGGATGCTAATTTTGTTATGTCTATTTCTTTTTGCAATGATCATGATTGGGGTGATTATTCTTATGATCTTGAAAATTTATTTAAGCCTCATGATGAATATGTTTGCAATAATATTGAAAGTGGGTTTGGAAGAGCATCAACTTTAAGTAAAAATAATCCCACATATTTGGAGAGTGTTCAATCTTATGAAATTTTTGATAAAAGTGGGTTCGGAGAGGTCATGACTTTTGTTGATGTTAATCTCACTATCTTGGAAGATTATAAAACTATTATGCATGTGGATCATGAAGAGAAAATTTTATATGATAGATATATTGTTGAATTTGATCATGATCCTACTTATAATTATTATGAGAGAGGAAAATATGGTTGTAGAAATTTTTGTGTTACTAAATTACCTCTCGTTATGTTGAGATTGCTATTGTTTCTTTCTTCTTCCTTGCATATGCTAGTTTTTGCTTGCCTCAATAATTTGTTTGCTTATAAAATGCCTATGCATAGGAAGTATGCTAGACTTAAATGTATTCTTCACATGCTACATGATGCTCTCGTTGTGTTTCAATTATTATATTTCATGTGAGCATCATTAAAATTATCAATGCCTAGCTAGGGGCATAAAACGATAGCGCTTGTTGGGAGGCAACCCAATGAATAAAATTTATTTTTGCTTTTTTGCTTTCTGTTCTTGAGTGTTAGCACAATTATTCTACTGTTATGATTGTGTTTTTTATGGTTTAATTAGTGTTTGTGCCGAGTAAAGACTTTAGAATCTTCTTGGGCAATAGTTGTTTGATCTTGTTGAAAAAACAGAAACTTTTACGCTCACGAAACTAATTTTTGTTTTTTACCAGAGAGCGATAAAATCCCATTCCAATTGCAGTAGATCAATATACAAATTTATCAGGTCGTCCTAATTTTTTAGAGTTTTTTGAGGTACATAAGTATTTGAAATAGTCAGATTGCTACATAATGTTCTGTTTTGACAGATTCTGTTTTCTTTGTGTTGTGTGCTTATTTTGATGGATCTATGGTTTTCTTTGATGAGTTTTTGCCATAGAAAAGTTGGAATACAGTAGATATAATACAAAAACAAAATATGAATTGGTTTGATACAACACTTATAGTAGTGGTTTATTATTCTTATACTAACGGATCACACGAAGGCTTTGTTGAGTTTTGTGTGATTGAAGTTTTCAAGTTTTGGGTTATCTTACGATGGATCAAGGAAGGATGTAAGAACCTAAGCTTGGGGATGCCCCAACATCCCAAGCTATTATCCAAGAATGAGCAACCAACTAAGCTTGGGGATGCCCCCGAGTGGCATCCCCGCTTTCTTCCAACAACTATCGGTATTTTACTCGAGACTATGTTTTTATTCGTCAAATGATATGTGTTTTGCTTGGAGCGTCTTGTATGATATGTGTCTTTGCTTGTTTTATTTTGTGTTTTAAGTCATCAATCTTTGCTGGACACACCTATTAGAGAGAGCCAAAATAATCTCATGACTTGTTAGAATTGCTCTCTATGCTTCACTTAAATCTTTTATGAGCTAGGACTTGCTCTAGTGCTTCACTTATATCTTTTTGAGCACGGTGTGCTTTGTTATTTTTTAAGAAATGGTCTCTTGCTTCACTTAGATTTATTTTAGAGTTAGTAAATTTTTGAAGAAGTTCTCTCTTGCTTCACTTAAATTATTTTGAGAGAAAGAAAATTTGTTATGCCCATGATGTTCACTTATATTTGTTTGAGCTTATGAAAAGCAACACATGAAAGTTAGTGCCAAAGTGATAGATATCCAAGAAGGATAAAGAAAAAGAAAATGTCATGAAGATTATTGGACAAAATAAACTTGATTCTTAGTAATAGTTTTGAGATATGATGATGTGATATGTGAGTTATGTTTATGAGTAATTGTGCTCTAGTAAGAATATTGGTGTTAAGGTTTGTGATTCCCTATGCATGCACGAAAGTCAATAATCATGCAATGGAAATTATATCCTACTTGTGGTGCATTATTCGGTGTTAATTATGGTTAATGCCTGCCTATGAGATTATTCATTTCTTGGTTGGTCGCTTCTCAATCTTTTTGCTAGCCTTCATTTTGCACTAAGTATGACCTCTACTTGTGCATCCAAAATTCTTTAAACCAGTTTTGCGACATGAGTCCACTATATCTACCTATATGCGGTATTCTTTTGCCGTTCTAAGCAAATTTGCATGTGCCATCTCTAATTTTCAAAATAAACTTCTCTTTTGTGTGTTTGTTTCGCTCGCGGAGCGGTGAGGGGTGGCTAATATTTTCCATGCTAGATGTGTTATTCTCAAGATGAGTGTTTATTCACTTGTCATTGCATGAGAGTAAGGCAAAGGTATTAGGGATGCCCAGTCCCGAAATGCAAGAAGAAATGAATTTACTTTATGTGGTCAAATTATAAGTTCCTTGGAAAGTGTTGGTATGGAGGGCACCAGCGGATACGGTTAGCCATGGAAAGTGAAAGTTATGGTGGCAAAAGGAATAAACTTTATTTTCTATTTGGGAACCACCTATGGCATATCTATGCATGGAAGTATTGGGAACTCTAAGTCGTTTTCGTTGGTGGGATGGATACACCTCCCAAAATGTTTTTATCTCAATTTTTTCGCTTTGAGCTCTGGCACCTCCGCAAATCCCTACTTCCCTCTGCGAAGGGACTTTATTTTACTTTATGCGATTTTTATTGTGAAATTTGAGTCTCCATCTTCTCTCTTAAAAGCACCAACTAGGAGGCAATATGATCGTGCTCAAGTATTCGGTGTAGTTAATATTCAAGTGTGTTTCATGAATGGATCAATGTTTGAGCATGATTGGCTAGGGATAACTTATTTTAGCATTGATATTTTGAAAGACATGGTTGCTTGTTGATATGCTTGAGTATCTAAATTATTATGTCAAAACTAGACTATTGCTTTGAATCACACAAAAGTCCATCCATGCTATAAAGAAAATAATATGATATGACTTGATGAACAACACTCCACATCAAAAATTCTGTTTTTATCACTTACCTACTCGAGGATAAGTAGGAGTTAAGCTTGGGGATGCTGATACGTCTCCAACGTATCTATAATTTTTGATTGTTCCATGTTGTTTTATTATCAATATTGGTTGTTTTATAATCATTTATATCATTTTTAGTACTAACCTATTGACATAGTGCCAAGTGCGAGTTGCTGTTTTTTCATGTTTTGTACATCGCAGAAAATCAATATCAAATGGAGTCCAAATGCCACGAAACTTTACGAAGATTTTTTATGGGCCAGAAGGAAGGCAATGGGCCCTGGTTGCACCTGGGGGTGCCCCGAGGGGGGCAGAACCCACTAGGGCGCGCCAGGAGGCCCAGGCGCGCCCTGGTGGGTTGTGCCCACCTCGGGTGCCTCCCGGACCGCCTCTTTGCTCTATAAATACCCCAAAAATAGCAGAACCCTAGGGGAGTCAATGAAATATTCATCCAGCCGCCACAGAGTCACCAGATCCAATCTAGACACCATCTCGGATGGGGTTCACCACCTCCATTGGTGCCTCTCCGATGATGTGTGAGTAGTTCTTTGTAGACCTTCCGGTTCGTAGTTAGTAGCTACATGGCTTCATTTCTCTCTCTTGATTCTCAATACAATGGTCTCTTGGAGATCCATATGATGTAATTCTTTTGCGGTGTGTTTGTTGGGATCGATGAACTTTGAGTTTATGATCAGATCTATCTTTTTATATCCATGAAAGTATTTGAGTTTCTTTGATCTCGTTTATGCATGATCTCTTATAGACTCGTATTTCTTCTCCAATATTTGGGTTTTGTTTGGCTAACTTGATTGATTTATCTTGCAATGAGAAGAGGTGCCCGATAGTGGGTCCGATCTTACGGTGCTTGATCCCGGTGACAGAAAGGGAACCGACATGTATGTATCGTTGCTACTAAGTATAAAAAGACGAGATCGATATCTACCTCCATATAGATAAACGGATCTTGTCTACATCGTGTCATCGTTCTTATTGCATTACTCTGTTTTTCCATGAACTTAATACACTAGATGCATGCTGGATAACAGTCGATGTGTGGAGTAATAGTAGTAGATGCAGGCAGGAGTCGGTCTACTAATCTTGGACGTGATGCCTATGTAATGATCATTGCCTGGATATCATCATAATTATTTGAAGTTCTATCAATTGCCCAACAGTAATTTGTCTACCCACCGTTTGCTATTTTTCTTGAGAGAAGCCACTAGTGAAACCTACGGCCCCTGGGTCTTCTTTCTCATATATTTGCCTTGCGATCTACTTTTCCTTTGCATTTTTATTCAGATCTATTAAACAAAAAATCAAAAAAATACCTTGCTGCAATTTATTTTATTTGGCATTCGATCTATCACTATTTACAACTTTACCTCCCGTCACACGCCGTTTCTGGCGCCGTTACCCGAAAGGTATTGACAACCCCTTTAACACGTCGGGTTGCGAGGTGTTGTTATTTGTGTGCAGGGGTTGTTTACGTTGTGTTTCTTGGTTCTCCTACTAGGTTCGATAACCTTGGTTTCATAACTGAGGGAAATACCTACCACCGCTATGCTACATCATCCCTCCCTCTCCAGGGAAATACCGACGTAGTTCCAGCTACCATCAAGTCCATAATTTGTTCTCATACATGGATCCTATCTCAAATTTCATGGCCTCAAGCCATTTTGCGGAATCTGGGCTCATCATCGCTTCCTCATAGTTCGTAGGTTCGTCATAGTCTAGTAACATGACTTCCAGAACAGGATTACCATACCACTCAGGTGTGTAACGTTCTCTGGTTAACCTACGAGGTTTGGTAGTAACTTGATCTAAAGTTTCATGATCATTATCATTTGCTTCCTCTATAGTTGGTGTAGGCATCACTGGAACTGATTTCTGTGATGGACTACTTTCCAATTAGAGAGAAGGTACAATTACCTCATCAAGTTCTACTTTCCTCCCACTCACTTCTTTCGAGAGAAACTCCTTCTCTAGAAAGGATCAATTCTTAACAACAAAGATCTTGCCTTCGGATCTGTGATAGAAGGTGTACCCAACAGTTTCTTTTGGGTATACTATGAAGACGCACTTCTTCGATTTGGGTTCGAGCTTATCAGGCTGAAGCTTTTTCACATAAGCATCGCAACCCCAAACTTTAAGAAACAACAACTTAGGTTTCTTGCCAAACCACATTTCATACGGTGTCATCTCAACGGATTTAGACGGTGCCCTATTTAAAGTGAATGCAACTGTCTCTAATGCATAACCCGAAAATGATAGTGGTAATTGGTAAGAAACATCATAGATCGCACCATATCTAACAAAGTATGATTACGATGTTCAGACACACCATTACGCTATGGTGTTCCAGGTGGCGTGAGTTGTGAAACTATTCCACATTGTTTTAAATGAAGGACAAATTCGTAACTCAAATATTTGCCTCTGCGATCAGATCGTAGAAACTTTATTTTCTTGTTATGATGATTCTCCACTTCACTCTGAAATTCTTTGAACTTTTCAAATGTTTCAGACTTGTGTTTCATCAAGTAGATATAGCCATATATGCTCAAATCATCTGTGAAGGTCAGAAAATAACGATACCCGCCGCGTGCCTCAACACTCATTGGACCGCATACATCGGTATGTATTATTTCCAAGAAGTCATTGGCTCACTCCATTGTTCCGTAGAACGGAGATTTAGTCATCTTACACATGAGGCATGGTTCGCAAGTATCAAATGATTCATAATCAAGTGATTCCAAAAGCCCATCTGCATGGAGATTCTTCATGCGCTTTACACCAATATGACCTAAACGGTAGTGCCACAAATATGTTGCACTATAATTATCAACTTTCCATCTTTTGGCATCAATATTATGAATATGTGTATATGTTGGGGAATGCAGTAATTTCAAAAAAAAATCCTACGCACACGCAAGATCCAACTAGGTGATGCATAGCAACGATAAGGGAGAGTGTTGTCCACGTACCCTCATAGACCGCAAGAGGAAGCGTTATGACAACTCAGTTGATTTAGTCGCATGTCTTCATGATCCGACCGATCCTAGCATCAAAGGTACGACACCTCTGCGATCTGCACACGTTCATCTCGGTGACGTCCCATGAACTCTAGATCCATCTGAGGTCGAGGGAGAGTTTCGTCAGCACGATGGCATGATGACGGTGATGATGAAGCTACCGATGCAGGGCTTCGCCTAAGCACTACAATTATATGACCGAGGTGGAAATCTATGGAGGGGGGCACCGCACACGGCTAAACAATCAACGTGTGTGTGTTCTGGGGTGCCCCATCCCCACGTATATAATGGAGGGAGGGGGAGGCCGGCCGGCCCTCCTTGGCACGCCCCCAAGAGGGGAATCCTACTAGGACTCCAAGTCCTAGTAGGTTTCCACCAAAAGGGAGAGAGGGGAAGGAAGGAGAGGGAGAGGGGAAAGGAAAAGGGGGCCCCACCCCCCTTCCTAGTCCAATTCGGACTCAAGGGGGAGGGGGCGCGCGGCCTGCCCTGGCCGCCCCTCTCTATCTCTCCACTAAGGCCCATCGAGGCCCATTAGTTCCCCCGGGGTTTCCGATAACCCTCCGACACTCTGGTTTTATCCAAAACTTCTCCGGAACACTTCCGGTGTCCGAACATATCCGTCCAATATATCAATCTTTATGTCTCGACCATTTTGAGACTCATCGTCATGTTCGTGATCACATCCGGGACTCCGAACTACCTTCGATACATCAAAACACATAAAATCATAATACCGATCGTCATCGAATGTTAAGCGTGCGGACCCTATGGGTTCGAGAACTATGTAGACATGACCGAGACTCATTTCCGGTCAATAACCTATAGCAGAACCTGGATGCTCATATTGGTTCCTACATATTCTATGAAGATCTTTATCGGTCAAACCACATAACAACATACATTCTTCCCTTTGTCATCAGTATTTTACTTGCCCGAGATTTGATCATCGGTATCTCAATACCTAGTTCAATCTAGTTACCGGCAAGTCTCTTTACTCGTTCCGTAATGCAACATCCCGTAACTAACTCATTAGTCACATTGCTTGCAAGGCTTATAGTGATGTGCATTACCGAGAGGGCCCAGAGATACCTCTCCGATACATGGAATGACAAATCCTAATCTCGATCTATGCCAACTCAACAAACACCATTGGAGACACCTGTAGAGTATCTTTATAGTCACCCAGTTACTTGTGACGTTGGATAGCACACTAAGTGTTCCTCCTGTATTCGGGAGTTGCATAATCTCATAGTCATAGGAAGATGTATAAGTTATGGAGAAAGCAATAGCAGTAAACTAAACGATCAAATTGCTAAGCTAACAGATGGTTCAAGTCAATCACATCATTATCTAATGATGTGATTCCGTTCATCAAATGACAACTCTTGTCCATGGCTAGGAAACTTAACCATCTTTGATTGACGAGCTAGTCAAGTAGAGGCATACTAGTGACATTCATTTTTTCTATGTATTCACACATGTACTAAGTTTCTAGTTAATACAATTCTAGCATGAATAATAAACATTTATCATGATATAAGGAAATATAAATAACAACTTTATTATTACCTCTAGGACATATTTCCGTTAGTCTCCCACTTGCACTAGAGTCAATAATCTAGATTAATTTTAATGATTCTAACACCCATGGAGTCTTGGTGCTGATCATGTTTTGCTTGTGAGAGAGGCTTAGTCAACGGGTCTGCAACATTCAGATCCGTATGTATCTTGCAAATATCTATGTATCCCTCCTTGACTTGATCGCGGATGGAATTGAAGAGTCTCTTGATGTGCTTGGTTCTCTTGTGAAATCTGGATTCCTTTGCCAAGGCAATTGCACCAGTATTGTCACAAAAGATTTTCATTGGACCCGATGCACTAGGTATGACACCTAGATCGGATATGTAATCCTTCATCCAGACTCTTCCATTTGCTTCTTTCAAAGCAGCTATGTACTCCGCTTCACACGTAGATCCAGCCACGACGCTCTGCTTGGAACTTCACCAACTAACAGCTCCACCATTCAATAAAAATACGTATCCGGTTTGTGACTTATAGTCATCCGGGTCAGTGTCAAAGCTTGCATCGACAAAACCGTTTACGACAAGCTCTTTGTCACCTCGATAAACGAGAAACATATCCTTAGTCCTTTTTAGGTATTTCAGGATATTCTTGACCGTTGTCCAGTGATCCACTCCTGGATTACTTTGGTACCTCCCTACTAAACTAATAGCAAGGCACACATGAGGTCTGGTACACATCATTGCATACATGATAGAACCTATGGCTGAAGCATAGGGAATGGCTTTCATTTTCTCTCTATCTTCTGCAGTGGTCGGGCATTGAGTCTGACTCAACTTCACACCTTGTAACACACGCAAGAACCCCTTCTTTGCTTGATCCATTTTGAACTTCTTCAAAACTTTATCAAGGCATGTGCTTTGTGAAAGTCCAATTAAGCGTCTTGATCTATCTCTATAGATCTTGATGCCCAATATATAAGCAGCTTCACCGAGGTCTTTCATTGAAAAATTCTTATTCAAGTATCCTTCTATGCTATTCAGAAATTTAGAATCATTTCCGATCAACAATATAATATCAGAAATGCTACAGAGCTCCCACTCACTGTCTTGTAAATACAGGCTTCTCCAACAGTCTGTATAAAACCATATGCTTTGATCACACTATCAAAGCGTATATTCGAACTCCGAGGGGCTTGCACCAGTCCATAAATGGATCGTTGGAGCTTGCACACTTTCTTAGCACCTTTTGGATCGACAAAACCTTCTGGTTGCATCATATACAACTCTTCTCTAAGATATCCATTAAGGAATGCAATTTTGACATTCATTTGCCAAATTTCATAATCATAAAATGCGGTAATTGCTAACATGATTCAGACAGACTTAAGAATCGCTACGGGTGCGAAGGTATCATCGTAGTCAACTCCTTGAACTTGTCGAAAACCTTTTGCAACAATTCGAGCTTTGTAGACAGTAACATTACCGTCAGCTTCAGTCTTCTTCTTGAAGACCCATTTATTCTCTATGGCTTGCCGATCATCGGGAAAGTCAACCAAAGTCCACACTTTGTTCTCATACATGGATCACATCTCAGATTTCATGGCCTCAACCCATTTTGCGGAATCTGGGCTCATCATCGCTTCCTCATAGTTCGTAGGTTCATCATGGTCAAGTAACATGACCTCCAGAACAGGATTACCGTACCACTCTGGTGTGGATCTTACTCTGGTTGACCTACGAGGTTCGGTAGTAACTTGATCAGAAGTTTCATGATCATCATCATTAGCTTCCTCACTTACTAGTGTAGGAATCACTGGAACTAATTTCTGTGATGAACTACTTTCCAATAAGGGAGCAGGTACAATTACCTCATCAAGTTCTACTTTCCTCCCACTCACTTCTTTCGAGAGAAACTCCTTCTCTAGAAAGGATCCATTCTTAGCAACGAATATCTTGCCTTCGGATCTGTGATAGAAGGTGTACCCAACAGTCTCCTTTGGGTATCCTATGAAGACACATTTCTCTGATTTGGATTCAAGCTTATCAGGTTGAATCCTTTTCACATAAGCATCGCAGCCCCAAAGTTTAAGAAACGACAATTTGGGTTTCTTGCCAAACCACAGTTCATAAGGTGTCGTCTCAACGGATTTTGATGGTGTCCTATTTAAAGTGAATGCAGCCATCTCTAAAGCATAACCCCAAAACGATAGCGGTAAATCAGTAAGAGACATCATAGATCGCACCATATCTAATAAAGTGTGGTTATGACGTTCGGACACACCATTATGCTGTGGTGTTCTAGGTGGTGTGAGTTACGAAACTATTCCGCATTGTTTCAAATGAAGACCAAACTCGTAACTCAAATATTCACCTCCACGATCAGATCATCGAAACATAATTTTCTTTCTACGATGATTTTCCACTTCACTCTAAAATTCTTTGAACTTTTCAAATGTTTCAGACTTATGTTTCATCAAGTAGATATACCCATATCTGCTCAAATCATCTGTGAAGGTAAGAAAATAACGATACTCGCCGCGAGCATCAATACTCATCGGACCTCATACATCAGTATGTATTATTTCCAACAAGTCTGTTGCTCACTCCATTGTTCCGGAGAACAGAGTCTTAGTCATCTTGCCCATGAGGCATGGTTCGCAAGCATCAAGTGATTCATAATCAAGTGATTCCAAAAGCCCATCAGCATGGAGTTTCTTCAGGCGCTTTACACCAATATGACCTAAACGGCGGTGCCATAAATAAGTTGCACTATCATTATTAATGTTATATCTTTTGGCTTCAATAATATGAACATGTGTATCACTACTATCAAGATTTAGTAAAAATAGACCACTCAACAAGGGTGCATGACCATAAAAGATATTACTCATATAAATAGAACAACCATTATTCGCTGATTTAAATGAATAACCGTCTCGCATCAAACAAGATCCAGATATAATGTTCATGCTCATCGCTGGCACCAAATAACAATTATTTAGGTCTAAAACTAATCCCGAAGGTAGATATAGAGGTAGCGTGCCGAAGGCGAACACATCGACTTTGGAACCATTTCCCACGCGCATCATCACCTCGTCCTTAGCTAATCTTTGCTTAATCCATAGCCCCTGTTTCGAGTTGCAAATATTAGCAACAGAACCAGTATCAAATACCCAGGCACTACTACGAGCATTAGTAAGGTACACATCAATAACATGTATATCAAATATACCTTTCACTTTGCCATCATTCTTCTCCACCAAATACTTGGGCCAGTTCCACTTCTAGTGACTAGTCCCTTTGCAGTAGAAGCACACAGTCTCAGGCTTAGGTCTAGACTTGGGCTTCTTCACTTGAGCAGCAACTTGCTTCCGTTCTTCTTGAAGTTCCCCTTCTTCCCTTTACCCTTTTTCTTGAAACTGGTGGTCTTGTTGACCATCAACACTTGATGCTCCTTCTTGATTTCTACCTCCGCAGCCTTTAGCATTGCGAAGAGCTCGGGAATTGTCTTATCCATTCCTTGCATCTAATAGTTCATCACGAAGCTCTTGTAGCTTGGTGGCAGTGATTGAAGAACTCTGTCAATGACACTATCATCAGGAAGATTAACTCCCAACTGAGTCTAGTGGTTGTGGTACCCAGACATTCTGAGTATATGTTCACTGACAGAACCATTCTCCTCCATTTTGCAGTTGTAGAACTTATTAGAGACTTCATATCTCTCAATCCAGGAATTTACTTGAAATATCAACTTCAACTCCTGGAACATCTCATATGCTCCATGACGTTCAAAACGTCGTTGAAGTCCCGGTTCTAAGCCGTAAAGCATGACACACTGAACTATCGAGTAGTCATTAGCTTTGCTCTATCAGACGTTCATAACATCTGGTGTTGCTCCTACAGCGGGTTTATCACCTAGAGGTGCTTCCAGGATGTAATTCTTCTGTGCAGCAATGAGGATAGTCCGTGTAGTTGCTACCATCATCGTTCAACTTAGCTTTCTCTAGGAACGCATGAAAATTCAATGGAACAACAACACGGGCCATCTATCTACAACAACACAGACATGCAAAATACTATAAGGTATTAAGTTCATGATAAATTAAAGTTCAATTAGTCATTTTACTTAAGAACTCCCACTTAGATATACATCCCTCTAATCATCTAAGTGATCACGTGATCCATATCAACTAAACCATGTCCGATCATCACGTGAGATGGAGTAGTTTTCATCTTTACTGGCCTCATATGGGCTGGCCCATGAAAAGCCTATTAACGGTCTCTTCGCAAATAGGCCCTAAAGGAAATCGGCCCAACAACGTCATGTGGGCCTTCGAACATAACACCACCCATTTCACTTTCGGCCCATGTATGGCCCACGACGTCTTTCGGCCCACATGAGGCCTTCGTATCTTTCGGCCCTTTACAGGCCCACGGTGACTCTAGCCCATAATGAATAGTAATATTCTTTATACCCGTTAACGGCCTGTGATTTACATGGGCCGTTTCCAGCCCATGTTAGCTTTTGGCCTATTGACGGCCCATACGTTCTTGGGCTCCTTTTCGGCCCTCGATTGCTTCCAGCCCTTACTGGCCTGTTCCCCTAATGGGCCAAATTCGGCCCATGGCAAGAGTCGGCCCGTTACGGGCCTGTTCCCATAATGGGCCAAATTCGGCCCATGGCAAGAGTTGGCCCGTTACTGGCCTGTTACCCTAATGGGCCAAATTCGGCCCATGGCAAGAGTCGGCCCATTACTGGCCTGTTACCCTAATTGGCCAAATTCGACCCATGGCAAGAGTCGGCCTGTTTCTGGCCTGTTAACCCGTTGCGCCGTTTCCATCCCGTGCTATATTCTGGCCCATTAACGACCTGTTATGCCTGTGACAGAATTAAGCATTTGCTGTCCTACGGCCTGTTACCGTGCTGGGCCGATACCAATTACGCCCGATTACGGCCCATGTAGACCCATTTATCCGACGGCCCGAGGCCCACTGATTACAAGCCCATTTATCGACGGCCCGTAGGAGACCCATGGATCCTACGGCCCGTATATGGCCCATGGTAGTTGCGGCCACTAGCAAACCAGGGAAAAAGAAGACTAGGAAATAAATAAGGCCGAAACTAACGCTAGGCTATTAAGGCGATTGCACAGATTACATCCACTCGGCATCAAAGATCGCCACCAGTGCAAATATAGGGAACACCCTACACTATACAAAAATGGCTTGATGTTTTCTTCAGCCGGTGGCTGCACGTTAAGAATAAATTTTGTATCACACCAAAACAAATTACAACTATATAACCAAAGGAAGGTTGGCATAAAACTTAACAGTCTAGCAGATAAATGCACCACCAGAAGTTCAGAAGCTCAGTTCATTTGACCTGACTGTTACGTTTTCATGCTGTATTGTCCGATGAGCACCATAACCCACGCCTTCATTTCCCCTAGGCTGCTAAACAACATAGCATATCTTGACGACATTGAGGAATGTTTCTCCTTGCTTCACAAACGGTCTCTGTTAGGGAATGGACTTGTGTCTGGAGTGCAGATACAACATTGCTTTGAGCGTGCATATCTTGATCATGAGGCAGTTTGGACGATATTGCCTTAACAACCAACCCAGTATTACGCAGGAACGTGCTTTTGGCACCGTTAGTGGACAGGTACTGACCCACTGCATCAATAGCTGACATTGCGGTTATAGTTGCCTCGCCACCTTCAGAAGGTGGCGGTTCCACCATTTTTTCCATAGCTCGCTGAAAAGTTGAGGTTTTACATTAGTAGTACCAGAACATAAGATATTAAGTAGGCAGCAAAACCAAACAAAATAGCTTTGGTCTATATACAGAACTTATTCTGGTGAACCCATGTAAAATATTAGTTGTATTTCATTGCAAAGTACATAATAAAACCAGGTTCCAAACATATGACCATGTACCATCGCTAATGTATTGTCTATTTCTTCACATTGGATTGAGGGCTAAGGATAAAGAGACGAAGTTCATAATATGGTAAGCATAATATGACATCATTCATATCACAAAACAACTGAGAACAGACAAACAGGCAATTGTAATGTTGTGTGGGCAAGTCCAGCACAGAACTAGATTACAGGTCAAGATCAAAGGAACATCACTCCTCTGTTTTAAACCTTGTAAAGTGCAATGATACGCTAAGACAATTGTGTATAAAATTGAAAAGAGTAATAGACATTGGCTGCAAACCATGCAGTTCAAGGCACAAGTCAGAGTAAGTAGTAGTTAAAAGGCATGAGGATTAAGGACTTACAACAGCGGCTTTGACCGGTGTAGTCATGCCCTTCTTCTTGCTGGTGTGACAGCCCTTGAAGATTTCCACAGCATTTGGTTCAGGTACTTTTTGGTCCTTGCGGGCTTTCCTCTGCATTTCGAACAAGTCAATATAGATATGATAATATGGTACAACGAAAAGAGTGAAACAACAGCTAATTACAAGAGCCTCGCAGTGTGCAACTATGAGATCCTGTCGTCTGTTGGAATTTCACTTTCGTACGGTTGGCCTTGTTCTTTGAACAGTTCACCTACAAGAAGATAGATTTGTGTGGCACATGCGTAAATAGGACTTCAACATGTGATCTGATCACATATATATAATGTACCTGATACTTCGGATCAGACCAGTGTTTAACAAGGCCCCTCTAGTCTTCATCTGATATATTTTCCACTGGAGATGTTTGGGAAAGTTCACTGTTAGCCTTGCCTTCAAAGTGAGTTTTCCTCAAGTTATATCGATACTGTCGTAGAGCAGACTTGAAAACATGGGTGCAAGCTTGTCTGGTTGCATCAACTTGGCTATCCAACTTGAACCTCATCTATTGAAAATTATGGGAGTCTCATTATCAGCGACCTAGAAAGTATGGGACAGAGCAAGACGATATTACTAGTTTCCATACATAACCATACTTACAGATAAATGGTCGAGGAAGGTGTTGAACTGGGTTTCGTCTTTGTCATTCCTGTACTAAATCCATGTTGGGAGGATACGTACATGACACCTAACGGCAACCGCTGCCTCTGATACTAACTTGGCTGACTCTGTAGCATCACGTGGCCTTTTTAAACCTGCCTCAAAACGGATCTCCATTCTTCCTCCTCTAGATTTAGTTAACCTATCGAGCATTATCCCTGATGTTTGTTTCCTCTTGTGCCTAGGTGCTAGTCCAACAACGAACATAGGAAGTGTTAGTGTACATCAAACTGTGAGACTACATATAAAGAAGCATGCAACTGTAACTTGACTCCAGCAACTACCTTCTTGCTGTTGAAGCTCACAAGGTTCATATGATATTGCCAACTCGTCTTGTGTCAAGAGTGCTTGGGAAGTAGTGTCAGGTGGCAAGGGAGCTTGGGAACGTGCTGCTAGCTCAGTTGACGCACGAGTAAGTCGTGCAGCTGGTAGTACTATGGTAGGTGTTGCAAGAACTAGGGCTGTCTCTGCTTGTTAGGTGGCAGCTATTTGTTTTTGTTTGCCTTTTTTTGCAACTCGTGTAGCATGGGATGCCGTGTTTGTAGAATTTTCCGCTGGACTTTGACCTTCTATTGCACCATCAGTACCAGCAGAATCTGCAGGATTCATCCGCTTCTCATTCCCTGCCATTCTGTGTTTCTTCCTCTTTCTCTGTGCCATGTTAAGTCAAGCCGACAAGAAAAACGAATAACAATTTAGTTCTTCAGAACAAATTGATGCGTGATGGAGCATAACTGAACTTTGATGTTAGACAACCACATGATAGGAGGATGTAATATGTATGAAAAACAGGACGGAAGAGATAACCAGAATTATGATGTGTAAACTAAGAAGAAGACATTTCACCAAATTAGAAGCAATGCAATGGAAGGTAGACACCATATGAAAGATGCTACAAATATCCCTCTGCCAAGTTAACAGTGTCTCATCATAAATGGCGTTTAAACAAATGTGAAGCAGTACAAGAAATAAATCATATGCAAGATGCAAACAACATGACACTACCATGTTAGAGGTCTCTCATCATTAGTGCCATTGCATATTCATAGCATTGCATATTCACAGCTTATGATGTGTAAACTAAGGAGAAGGCATTTCAACAAATTAGAAGCAATGAAAGCTAGACACCATATGAAAGATGCAACGAATATCACTCTACCAAGTTAAAACTGTCTCGTCATAAGTGCCATTTCAACAAATTAGTAGTACAAGCTAGAAAAGAATGTGAGATGTAACCTATATCACACTCAGAAGTCAAACGTGTCTTATGATAAGTGATTGTTGCAGGTTACACAACAGTAGTAATTTGATGTAAGAACATGGTGTGATAGACAGATATTGTATGTTCTAGAAACAGGAACACATGTCTTATTCAAGTATAATGTGTAAAGTAAGCAGATGGAATTCAACAAAATTAGAAGCAATACAAGCTAGACATCACACATAACATGCAACCACATATAACAGTGCCAAGTTAGAGGGAGCACCGGTGATGCTACACTAGGGGAGACGTGCTCATCATAAACACAACTTTGTTGAGTGTCTATGCATGTGTTGTCTTGGAAATCATCTTGGGGGTGTGGAGGAGTAGAAACTGTAGAGGCCCTCCATTCAGAAGGAGCACCTTTATCCGCTGCCTTGCTAACTTCCTTCCACTTTATTGATTTTGAATTGTCAAGTAAAACCGACAAGAAAAAGCAATAAAATTCTCTCTTGAGAACTCATTCATGCATGATACTGACAATCACTACTTTGATGTAAGGCAAACACATGATACCAGGATGGAATATGTACGAAAAATAGGATGACATGACATGTTCACAACTGTTTGTGTAAACTAAGCAGAAACCATTCCAGCAAATAAGAAGCAATGAAAGCTAGTCACCACATGAAAGATGCAACCAATATGACTCTGCCAAGTTAAAAGCGTCCCATCATAAATGGAATTTCAACAAATTAGAAGCAGCGCATGCTATAAATCATATGAAAGATGCAACTAATATCGCGCTGCATATACTAAAGGTGTCTCGTCATGTTGATTGATGCGGGAAACAAAAAAACAATAGTTTATGTAAGGACATGCTTAATAGACAGATGTACTATGTACTAAATACAGGAAGGCATGTCACATTAACAGGTATAATGTATAAGCTAAGCAGACTAGCACATGCAGTTTAATCAGATTGGAAGAATTACAATCTAGACACCATATGCAACATGCAACCACATATCACGCTGCCAAGTTAGAGCAAGCACCTGCGATGCTAGTGTAGGGGAAATGATGTAATCAACTATAGATCTACGTTCACTATCTTCATCTAGCATTTCTGTTTCTTGATAATCACGTCGAGAGGCTGACGATGCATTCTTTAAATGAGGAGTAGTCCCCTTGCCTGACTGCCTCGTCATAAGTGATTGATGAGGGATACACAAGAACATTAGTTTGATCTAAGAACATGGTTAATACACAGATGTACTAGTATGTACCAAAAACAGAAAGACATGTCATATTCAAAGGTATAATGTGTAAGCTAAGCAGATGCAATTTAGCCAAATTGGAAGCAATACAAGCTAGACATCCGACTGGAGTGGTGAGCATGATCATCTAGGACCTGAGAGCTTGGTGGGAGGCAGGCTGCTTCGCCACCATCGCAGCTTTTCAGTTGGCTTCCAGGTGATGCCTATCTTTGCTGGGCTTGTCACTAGCTCGGCTAGTGCCCTGACTAGCTATTTGTCTTCTGGTGCTCACCGGATGGTGGTTCATGTAAAAAAATATCTTTCCTTATCTTACCGACTTCGGTCTTTCGAATACAAGCCAGACACCATATGGAACATGCAACCACATATGACACCGCGAAGTTAAAGCAAGCACCTGGGATGGTGGTTCATTGCGAGCGAGGTCATCAACTCCAGAGCTACGTTTACCGTCTCCATCTGCTGACACTGCACCCTTTATAGTGATGTAACGTGTCTTGCCTACCCGCATACGAATCTGGAGCGACTTCTCTCTTTTCTTTTTGGCTTCTCTCATGGCAGCAGAGTCTGAAATACCCTTGCATAAAACACAATAGTGAGAGTAAGGGTGAAGTGTGTGCAGAACTAGTGCACTGTAAAAGTAGCAGATAGCAGGTGGCTGAAAAATAAATGACAGGAGACATATGATAGCTCTACAACATTGCATGGCAAACAAAATTAGATTCTACTCCGTATGATTTTGTAATATATGAGCATAGGAAATGCAGGTACTCCTCCAGCACACTACCACATGTGGTCATATCTAAGATAACAGTTGACTGAAAATAAATAGGTTAGTCGATTTTTTTAATGAACCGTCCGATCTTTAAGGAACGGGCAGATGGCCTTCGTCTACCTCCCGCCAGTCACTGTTGACGATCTTTCTCGAACCGCCAGCGACCACCGGCCCAGACCCCTGCCTCCGCCGCCCCGCCCTCCCATCGACCTCACACCACCGCCGTGCTTGGCAGCGCCCCCAGGCCATCCCTTTAATCCCGGCTGACCTCGAGATCAGGCGCCAGTAGCTCTAGGCCGCACACGCCCCTAAGATAAACACCAAGGCGCTGCTTCCCCGGCGTAATAGGCGTACTAGTGCCTGTTACGCCGGGGAATGCTTCCGTTAGTTGGGAATCAACTGGCCAAAAATTGAAATTCAGGGGGGGGGGGCGACGGACCTCTAGCTAAGGTGAAATAGTATATGAGGAGAAACCTTGTGCATCGCGAGTTACTAGGAACATCTAGTATCAAGAAGAAGCGGTCAACTAGTGTCTTTTGTGGGATGAATACTGTGCAAGTAGAGACGTACGATTTGCACGAATAAGGGAAGAGGAGTACCTTTTTCGGTTGCCGGTGTGGTCACCTCCACATGTCGCGCCGATCTTCTTCTTTTTACCAGGGAAACCGATGTTCTGGAGGGTGCAGGCTTGGATGAACCCATGGCCAAATTGTTGACTGTGTTGCCGTGGCCGTATGTCGGCGGAGGACGACATAGCAGGAACAACTCCGGTGCGGTGGAGGGTGGCGAAGTTGGAGCGGCAGCGGTGAGGCACAGGATGGCGTGGTTGAACTGGCTCGGGTACGGACGGCTCGGCCTCGGCTCCAACTACTAGCCGTGGAGGGTGTTGCGGTTGAGGTTGCGGTGGACGACGACGTCGGGGTATTGGCTCCGGCGTGATGGAGGAGGGCGGCGGTTGATGGGTGGGATGGGGTGGCGGACGGAGGACGGAGGACGCCGGGGTTTCACGACCGGCGGAGAGGTAGTTTTGGCACCCACGGAGTACGAATGGGGAATCAGACGGGTGGGGGGAACCATGTTTCGGTCTGGGACGCGCTTGTTTTTGGCTTTTTTGAACAGAAGATGGGACGCGCTTGTTTGAAATTTGGGGAAAGTACAAACTTTGCCTCCCTCTTAAATTTCGGACCTACTGCGGGTCAGGGGTAGGATGGTAATCCTAGGTGTCCCAAATAGTGGGCGGGAGCGATTTCGGCCGCTCGCATGTGTGCTTAGGCAGCCATTGTGTATGAATGTTTTTCGGATGCGGTTGCGTGGCGTCTAGATGAAGCTACAAACCTACCCCGGTTTAGACCTTTGGACATCGGGCCGGTATGTTTCACGGGTCGGAGTTATTAGAAAAGTAATTTCCTTGTACTACCAAACATTGGTCTCATGTGGTTTCGGGCGAGTAGAGGCTCTTTTGGCGCTTCGTTGGAAATTTTGAAACACAAGCATTCATGTTTAGAGTACTCTTGAACTATTAGGATTGACCTAAATAGATAACGTTATATTTGACCTTGTATGTTTGAAAACCTCATTAAATTATCCGCTTATTTTTGAAATTTTGACACATGAAAATCCTATAACTACGATTATTTTGGAATGGAGGAGCTAAATTTGAATCTATTTTGTACACGACTACATATGCTATTATGTACAAAATCAGAGCAAAGATTGGTGCCCCCATAATTTAGGTATGGTTTACAAATGCCATGATATCAAATTCAAATAATTGAATGGACTTCATGTTGAATTCGATTTTTTTTAAACCACCTTAAGTTGAATTCAAATGTATGCTAGTTCATAGGTAGCTATTTATAATGTCCATTGTGTAACTTTCGTATGTATAATGTGCTTTACACACACAACATGAACTATACTCACGTTTATATTCGATTGCTAAAGCGATGCATTGTCTAGAATTCAAGATACTAACTATGTGGATCAATTGTGTCGAATAATAACATAGACATGCTCAAATTCGATAGAATCTAGATGTCTGATGGATCAATGACCGCTCCTTACGCGAATTGCAAATATCATGATCCCATCCTAATATTTGGATACAATTTATATATTTAATCAATGTGTAGAGCAGTATTTTACGTGTAGTTTCACTCTCCATTAGTGGTCTCTCACACATGCCTCTCCCGAGGTGTCTTTCTCACACACATGCTCTAGATATGACCCTCCCTCCCTCTCGTAACCATTTACAACTGTTTCCACTAACCTTTATCACAAGCACTCTTCCTCTCGTAAACATACACACGCACAATCCTCATCGACCCTTTCTATATACATGGACCTGCCTACGTGTCTCATGTACGCACATTATCTTTATGCCTGTCTCTCACGCATTGTCTCACACCTCTCTTCCTAATCGACGAGTATGATTCTAGTAGAGCATTCTGTAGGATGCCCCTTAAAGTTAGGTTGGATGAATAGTAATATCAGAGATAAAGGGGTTACCTTAGTCCGAGAACCTAGGGTTACAAATCCTAGCCGGCTTTGTCAGTGGACACAGAGTCTTTCACAATTCTGCTATCTTTGTCTTGTACGACTAGTCATCCATGGGTCTTCCTAAATGCGTCATGGGCCAACCAATGTGGCGCAGGACGGAACGGAACGAAGGGCCTCACCTCGACCCACCGGACCTCACACGGTGACACACCCTCTTCCCCCACGTCTCATTATCTTCTCACACCCACACATACCAACACAAACACCACACACACAGAAAATTTCTCCTGGTGCATCTATTCCCTCCCCCTTTGCATATACACACTCAAGGGAATGGAATCTCTTATCGTGACATCATATTCGTCTCTCTCTCTAGACCACTCTCATTTCTCGTGCTATCTCTCCCACGCCCCCCCCCCCCCCGTCGGCCCCTCTATCCATGCCTCTCTCGAATACGTAATACACACACATACCTCTCTAGGCCCTGCCAAATGCATCAACTACACATTCACACATGTTACATCACGTACCCCATTGATCTAAAAAGCCCTCTCTTCATGTTTATTTCGCATACAACATTCCTTTTGAATAAAGTGTGGCCAAAAAATTATTTTAGAGTTTCTACATATATAAAACATTACAATGTTATATGGAGGAGTACGAACGCTAATTTGCATTGCATGGTGCCCACAATGATATTTATTCCGCACTTTGAATTTGTATATTTTTATACTATATACAAAGTTAGTCATAATAAAGAGAAACGAAGAGCATCTCTCTCTCCATCGCATACCCCCTGTACGCCCCTTTCACGTATGCACACAAAACTATCTCCAGGTCCGCTAAAAGTAAGCCCCCAGAAAATTCACGCATGTTTCATCTTTCTCTCGCGATATATGCAATGATGATAATTGTATTTGAAGCGAAAGCACGATACGTACATTGGACTTCAGAATCCACTCATTATGGTCACCATTTACGTTTAGTGGTTATTATACAGTCATGGGCTCACCGTACAACTCTGTATTTGCTCATGACATGACTAGTTGACCAGTTAAACGCTCCATGTGGCACCTCTAGTGTTGCATCACATTATCTCACTACCATCGTGCCCACCTGTCGACTTGTATCTACTCTACATCTACACTCTTATAAAATACATAAAATACACGCTTATAAAAAACAGAGTTGGTCATGATGGTCTGCCTGCCATCCTGCAATATAGGCCGTCCGATTTATATCTGACGGATAGGAAAGAAACTATGGCAATTTTGCAAAAAGGTACCCACACACCTCTCCACATTTGCAAATAAGGCCTTCCCTCGTTCATCATTTTCTCTCACAAGATAAACAAGTCATACAAATGCATCTTGATGTTACGTGCAACGCACGGGCATCTTGCTAGTAAGAATGAAAACGAACGACAAAAATATATTTGGACGGTGGTTTGAAGTCATGACCGCGGGCACAGCGGACAAGGTGGCCTTGTATTGGTATGCTGAGCCATCTGTTTTAACACACATGAGCTGGTGTGGTGATTATACACACACGCACGCATGCACACGAACTGCATCCACGCAACACATGCACCCACGCACGCACGCAACACTCACACGTACACACGCAGCCACGCACGCACGCACGCATGCATGCACACACCAGTACACCACACAACCAACACACACTCTCACGCTCAATTGCTCAACCTACACGTCCATGCGCACACATCAGGCCCTGACAGACACATACACAACCAGGTGATTCCCACGCACGGGTTGGAGCCTTGTCGCGCCTGCGTAAATTTGTGTTTATCTGACCTTTTGCCTATGCGAACTTACAGGTGGGACCCACAAGGAACGTGGTCAATTTAACTAGTCAACATGGCGCCATGCAGACTATTTGGCCGGTCAACAGAGTGCAATCCGATGTTGAACTGTGAGCAAGTGACCGTATAATCACCGCAAAATGTATATAGTGACCGTAATCAGCTTTTTCTGAAGTTCGGTGACCGTATTACACTTTTCTCTCTGTAGGCCCTCCAAAACTACATCTCTACACGTTCTCGCATGTTACATCTAACAACTATGCAATACAGCACTACTATTACACTCTAACATAATAAATCATATGTGTTTTTAGTTTTACTAGATATCATATTGTTACTTATAATTATTCAGTTTGCATACATTAAAATTGCCTTTGAAATGTATGGCCAGTATCATCTACCGCGCGGGAAAAATCCCGCCCTTTCCTGTTTAATTGGGTTTGTATCGATGGATCATGCGAAACAGCAAAACTATAGTACTATACTATACAAGTGACAGTTCACTAGGCCGTCGTGTCGTCTACTCCTCCGTCGTAAGAGTGGAGCGTTCGCTTTCATAAATCTTCTAGTCCCTTTCGCCGACATGTGGGACATCAAGCTACCGGGTCCACGTGCCATACCGGAATACAATGCAGAGCAGCCGGGGTGAAGCACCCCAGTCATGGCGCCGGCATAGTAATGAGCAATGAGGCGTCAAATCACAAAGCTGCACCTTCCTGCGGTTAAGTTGGAGGGACGAAGCAACCATCATTTCACTCATTGCTGAATCCGCTTCTCCCTCATCTTCTTCAACTTAACCACGTGTTGCTTCTGCCATTGTTCTGCCTCATGTGGGACGCGGATCGGCTTGGTAAAGCACTGACACGTGGGACCGCATGTTAGCAAACCGCGAGGACATCGTCCTCCGAAAATAAGAAGCCCAATCCTAGACTTACAAAGGGCTACGTAGCTGCTACGTATACTTTCCATCTAATCTATATATGCCCCCCTGATTTTCAGGTCGGGTGGGCCTAATCCTCTCCTTTAATCCAATCAAATAGTACCACATCACATCAGTTCGTAACTTTACGTAAACCATTACGTGGATGTAGCATTGCAAAAATAAGAAACCTCCCCCGCCATCCGCGCGGCAAAATCACCTCCTTTTTACTAATCTTGATTCTATAATGTTTTAGATCAATATAATTGAGATTTGTATAGATAGCACACAGGAGCAAAACCAAGTGGTACGGTTAAGTGCATCCACAATGTGTAGCCAAATGTGAAAATAGCTTTTGGCATCGTGGGAACCATTGTGGACGGTGTTGCCAAAGCCAAAAAGATGGAACCGAAGCTCCCTGATTGATTGATTGAAGGAATAGAAAAATGCAACGTCTCTCCTCTTTCTCCCATGCTTGGACGCATGTGGTACAGTATAGAGCACAGAGTCTACTCCCCTGTCCCTTCTATCACAAATCACAAAGCAGTGAGGCGTCAAATCACAAAAGCACGGACAAAGCAACCATCATTTCACTCTTCGCTGACTCCGCTTCTCCATCGTCTTCTTCGAGAAACGATCTCATCGCACTAGTACTCCTAGTAGTACTCCCTCCGGTCCTTTTTTGTCTGCGTCTAAGAAAATTTCATTTTCCCCGCAATGCTCTGTGCATTGGCATTTTTTCGCTGCTCTTTCCAACCGGGCCTTCCATCCCTTTCCACGGCATGCGTGCCTGCAGTAATCCCATCTCTCTTTCCCATGTGCTTCGCATCTTCCAAAGGCAGAGAGAGCTGCTTGCATGCAGAAACATGAGAGAGAGCGAGAGGCACATGCATGCAGAGAGATGGCCAGGGGAGAGAGAGAGAGAGACGACATGCATGCATGCGGAAGTGAGAAGGTTGGTTTGCATGGCGCTGCATTAATCAAGCGATGAGGAGTGAGAAGGTTAGCTCTTTGGTCTTTGGAGAAAAAAATACACATTATTTGACACATGAAACGAGGATTTGTATCGATTAAATCCCGCGAAGGAAAACCCCGCCTTTCTTTTGTAACACTAGTACTCCTAGTACGTACGTACTTATCCTGTTTGGGTCTAGGCCTTGCATTGCCAAACTTCGGCACACATTTTTGCCAAGCTTGCCTAAAGTTTTCAAAATGAGAAGGAGGTACACTTGCGCACGGCTGTCGCGGTCGCACCACACCCTCACACGGTCGCTCATGCACGCCGCGGTCGCACCGCACCCTCACACAGTCGCTCCTGCACGCCGCAAACCCAACCAAGGGAACGCACCCTCACTGACACGTGTTGTCGCATGTGAACAAACCAAACTCAGCCATCCTATCGCTGACACACAATTTTCGTTCATAGAGTATGTTTATCCAACCGCATGTTGGGGAGTATCCGTACGGCCCGTGCGGTGGTCTGTTGGGGAAGAAGAAGAGGTGAGGAAGAAGGAAAGAAGGGTTAGGAGACGTAGGATATTCATCCAACCACCTGAAATGGTAGACTGACCCAAGTCAAGCGACTTGCATAACAAATATATGTTTTTACACAGCAAAAGATCCATAAAAACAACAACATAAAGAAAAACTATCACTGCTCGCAGAAAGAGACAGCCTCGTCGTCTTTGGTTGCCGGTGCGAACCAGCCGTCGCTGCCGATGTGTGTCTCCGCACCGTGGTTGTCCTCGGCCTCCAGCTACACGTTCAAGCGGAGTGTGCGGGCGCTCTGCACAGACGAGAGCACAGCCCGGTTCAAGTCGACGACGTCCGGTTCCGCCTGCAGGAGGGCCTCGATGGCAGCGGCATCCACGCGCTCTGCATCGAGTCGAGCCTCCGCCGCCCGGTTCAATTCCAGGACGTCCGGTTCCACCTGCAGGAGGGCGTCGATGAGAGCAGCATCCGCGCGCTCTGCGTCGAGTCGAGCCTCTGCCGCCCGGTTCAAGTCCAGGACGTCCGGTTCCGCCTGCAGGAGGGCCTCGATGGCAGCGGCATCCGCGCGCTCCGCCTCAATTGAGCCTCCGCCGCCCGGTTCACATCCACGACATCCGGTTCCGCCTGCAGGAGAGCCTCGATGGCAGCGGCATGCGCGCGCTCCGCATCGAGTTGAGCCTCTGTCTCCCGGTCCTCCTTTAGTATCGCCATGTTGAACCGCTGGTCCGCCTGCACCATGGGGGACTCGGACGCCGGCACGAAGTCGACGTCCATCGTCTCATACCCATCGGGGGCCTTCTGCGCCGCGACCTCCGCCATGAACATTGGATCGGCTTCCTCCTCCTCGTAGCTTGGCTCCAGAGAACTCGGGGATTGGCCCGCCGCAAAGCGAGCTTGGGAACGGAGGTCTGTGGCGCCGACCTCCGCCGTGATTTCTGTGCGGCGCTCCGACGTCAGCATCTTGTAGTAAGTGATCTTGCGGCACACCATGGCTTTCCGGCGAACTAGGGGACGCTTGATGCGGGCTAGGGGATCGAAAGGTGGGGGAATGGGCTGGATATTTGGTGTGGTTTTAGGGCAGTGGCTGGCGTAGGCCGAGCAGCGAAGGTTCTGGTGTGAATAGTGGTTCCGGTGACGATCGGTCAATCGGTTTTGGTTGTACATCGCTCTTGTCGCGTTCGCGTTGCAGCCCGGCACGCTGGACCCTCCACGTCGCTCACCGAATGGAACGCGCTTCGTCTTGCGTTTTCGCTCGCTTGTGGGACCGCAGTTGAGAGCAAACCGACGTCCCTCCCCCTCCCCCGCCCGCGTAGTTTATTATACCACCACTCCCTCCGTTTTATGTGGAGTAAATAAAAAAAGAGGGAGTATACTACGGATGAGTATCCCCTGACGTGGCCGAACCCATTGAGTAACTGACATGCGGGGCCTAGCAAGCATGGGGTCCGCCAGTAAGTGACCGAAAGGGAGGGTAAGGCAGGGATACCTACGTCAGAGGATCCACTTCCACTACACTACTTTGACCAAATGTTAGAGTAATAATATATGACATGCAACTTACACAAATGTTAGAGTAATAATATAAGACATGCAACTTACACAAAGCATACATGGTCTAATGCGTTTTTCGAGGCTAACTTTGATCAAATGTTAGAGTAATAATATATGACATGCAACTTACACAAAGCATACGGTCAAATTCCTATGTGAAAGGAGTTTCCAATGATATAATTTTCACATTATACATCTCATGTACTATTAATCTTGTCGATAGTCAAATTGGAAACCATCTCGAGTACAAATCTAGGAGTACGTATGAATCTAACAATATTAATTGGGCATTGTTGAATGTTGATACCTTTTTGATCAAAGTAGAGATACTTTGACTACACATAAAACTTATATGTAAACTAGAAAGGATAGGAGGGAGTATATTGTATGTTCAAAAAAGAAATGAACATTGAATACCCTTTATATATGATTTGCGGATGCTATGATCACCGGTTCAAAATTTTGAATCCGCCTTAGGTATCACATGCCCCCACTCGTTCCCTCTCGATTTCATCTCGGGGTCCGGAGAACTATTGAAAGAGGACTAGGGTGGGTACATGCGAATGATACTCGGCGGAATGTTCAAATGAGGCATGCGAGAGGATGGAATCGACTGGAGGGCGACATGATCGATGGAGAAGAGGGTTGGAGAGGAATGAGAAATAAGCAAACGCCACATGATTATACTTGAACGGCTCAAATAAACAATAAGTTGTCTCCCTTGGCCTACATAGTGAAAGGCCTAATGTGCAACGCAGAGCACTGACTCTCGAATATGGCCGGGAAAACAGGGAAACTGACATGTGGGGCAAACTAGTCCAATGGAGGAGCTGGCCCACGACCTCCTCGCCACCGACAACCGTTCATGTGGGTCGTTGGGGCCAACAACGGGGCGCAGCTCCAGCACCGCCTCTGGACACAGCGACCGCGGTGAGTGACACACTCATATCATGGCTAGACACGGTCGGTTTCAATGTGCCGAGGGTGGCGTTAGTGTTGTGGAACGACCAACGGTATGTTTGGTTTGTGCCCAAGGTTGCCCCATCAAAGAAAATTTTGGTTGAGATATTGGTTGCCCATGATTTGGCCGACATTGGCAAGAAAAATGAACTAGAGTTGGCTAGATTGGCATGCCAAAGAAATGGCAACCATCCAAACAAAGACCAATATTTGGGTCATGACCAAAATTTTGGTTGAGGTATTGGTTGCCCATGATTTGGCTGACATTGGCAAGAAAAATGAACTAGAGTTGGCTAGAGTTCATTGGCAAGAAAAATGAACTAGAGTTGGCTAGAGTTCATTGGCATGCCAAAAAATGGCAACCATCCAAACAAAGACCAATCTTTGGGTCATGAACAAAATTTTGGTAAGGTGCACTTTGGCCACAATGCAAACACACCCCAACACCCGGCTCGTCGAGGATGCATGGAGCGCCGCCATGCATCCGCGGAGTGGCATAGCACAGCCAACTGCATCCTTTGGACCTAACACCATGCCGGGTCATCTTGCATTTTCAATGACATGCGGGGATCGCATGTGAGCAAAGGGCATCTCCAACGTTGCCACGACCGCAGCTGACTACCCTAGCACACCAAAACCCTTGTCCCAAGCGCCATCGCGTGGTGCGTTCCCAGCCGGCGCCAGCTGCCCACATTCATGCCATCCGTTCGTATGTCGTCGTTAAGAGGCTCGGTACCCGAGGAACCAACTCCGGTGACTTAATGACGCACCCGGACGCTTGGCCTCACCAGAATGCGCTACTTAGAGCGACAACGCCCAGCTAACCTCCACACCATAGTGCATCGTCCTCCTACCTGGCACCACATCCGCCATGACCGCAAGTGCGAACGCTCTGCGGGAGAGATTGTCTTCGGGGATGAAGCTCGATGTCGCCGTCCTCGCTCAAGTCACCTATCACGACGCAATAGCGGCGTAGCCGGACGCGGACGCAACCGCACAAGCGGTGGCCACGCTGGCGGCCGACGATGGGAGCACCATCAGCCATGCGTCCTACTTGCTGCCGTCCAACGTCTGGCACCGCCGAGGTCGGGGACTCCTCCGAGGATGAGTAGGGCATGGGAGGCGGCAGGGCATGGTGTGCCAACTGGCTGGTCCGTATCCCGGGTTCTACTCTTCCTCGCCGGAGACCGCACCTTCACTTCACGGGTCTTGAACCCCGCCCCCATACATAGAGATCGCAGATGGAGGACGTTGGTCGCCGCCGTAGAATAGGTTTAGGTTCGGGTTTCTTTTATTTTTCTGTCCTATAAAAGTTCGAAATGTAATGAAAATATGTCGTGTTTGCATTAATCTCGGCCGGTGTATATGAACTTTCACAATAATATACATATTGTAGGAGTACTAGCAAGATGCCCGTGCGTTGCACGGAAGATCAAGATCTTGTGGGAGAAAAGGATGAACGAGGGAAAGCCTTATCTGCAAATGTGGAGAGGAGTGCGGGTAAATTGTCATAGTTTCCTTCCTATCCGTTAGATATAGATCGGACGGCCTATATTGCAGGATGACAGGTACACCATCATCACCAACTTTGCTTTTTATTGAACCGAGACAAATCTAACATGCAAAGTAAAATAAACACATTGGGTCTATACATACACAAATTATCTTAGGCACTCCAATAGTACGTCCACTACACATTCACGCATTTCACATCTTTCTACATCTACGAGAACCTATGAAAGGGTTAACGTAAATTGCCTCTCTCTCTCCTCCCCTGATTTTCATGGCGGTGGGCCCCTCCATCCCCCAATCTACAATCAACAGCTCACACGTTTCACATTATGTTAATTACGTAACTGGGATTACGTAGGTGTAGCATTACTCGTCCTAAAAAACCCAACTAAGCCAACCTCCCAGCATATCACGCGGGAAAAGACCCGGTCGCGCCATTTTAGTCGGGATTACCGGATTACTAGTAGTAGTATCGATGGATCGCGCGAAACAGCAAATTTTTTTTTGAGGGGGCGAAGCACCTAGTTTAATAGGAAAAAAAGGCGGTACAGTCACAGCACTCCTGTCGCGGTCGCATTGCACCCCACACACGTTCGGTCCTGCACACGGCTCACGCAAACGGAACGCGCTTCGGCTTGCCTCTTCACTGACACGTGGGACTGCACTTGGAGAAACCGACCATGCGCCAAACTCCCCCTGCCCACCGCGCGAAAATCCTCCCCCCCCCCACACCCAAAAATTCCCCCCAAATCCGGTTCAACCGCCCTTCGGCCAACTAGCCGATAATATTCCCCAAACCCCCCTCCCCCCTGTCCCCTCCACTCCATTCACTCCGCCAAAGCCGCCCTCCCTGCCGCGCCGATACGTCGGCGCCGCGGTTCGGCGATCCTCTCGCTCCCACAATACGCTCTCGTAGACTGCCGTCCTCTAGCCGCGCCGCCACCTCTGGCTACGTTCTTGTGGAGGTGCACGGCGGTCAGTGCCGCCACCGCTGGCGACGTTCGTGTGGAGACGCACGACGGTCAGCTTCTCCCACGGTACGCGCATTCTAGACTGAGGCCCCGTTCATGTCGGTGTAGCGCTGAATGTTAGCTGATAGACACTGTTAATCTAACTGTTTGCCGAAGTAGTTTACTGTTAATATGCTCTGCTTAAGAAGCTTCCTTGCCCTATTCTGCACTCAATCTGCTTAGCTGAGATGGCATGCCAAGGCTGATTAGTTGCTAAAATATCCTGCCATATATTTATTGTGACGTCGATTGCCGTGGTCTAGTAGCCAATCTGTTAGGTGAAATAGCTCTACACCGTTTTATACTCGATCTTTGTTGTTGCGATGGCCTTCGATAGTTCGATGGATGTGCGCTCGGCCTCATTGACTGCTGAAACAACCTGCCATAATTTGGCACTCAAATATGTTTGCTGAATCAGCTTTACATATATTTCGTTACTTAGATATGCTCATCCAAATATCTTGCCATAGCTTTAGACATTGACCTAGGTATTTTTTTTCTGGACTTCATAAAAAAGCATATATGTTTTTCCGGTAATATCTAGTAGAAGAACTAATTTGTATGTCTAACAGATGGACATGACTTGGATAACTTCTGCTCGAAGATTCTCCGCTGCATATGCCGAGGGGGTTGAAAACTTCATGAACTTTATCAGAGCTGAGTACGGTGCTCCGAAATGAGATGTGCTCTGCCCGTGTAGCAGTTGTATGAATTCAGTTACAAGACCCCAGTCAACTATGCAAAATCATCTACACTTGTATGGGATGTCGGTCACATATAGTAGGTGGGTTCATCATGGTGAAGCTGTGAACATCAATGTTATTGACTACGTGGAAGCAGCAGATCACCATCTTGATCTGCCTAATGCTCAGGTGGAAGAGGAGGAGGTGGTGGTGGTGGCGGAGCCAGTGAGTTTGACCAACATTGAAACAATGTCACGGAATGCTTGTGCATTCCGTGAACTTTCACCTGCAAAAGAAAAACGGTGGGCCCGCATGTTGGAACAATGCAACGTTGCTGTCACCCCAGGAAATAAGCTGTCAGTATTCTCAACTATGGTCACCTTTCTTCAGGTGAAGACATCTGAGCGGATGACCAACAAATCATTCCATGCGATGTTGGCTGCTTTCCGCAAATCTTTCCCAGATGCGTCTGAGCTGCCACACACCTATAGTAAAATGAAGAATTTCCTTCGTGCAGTTGGAATTGGATATGATATGATCCATGTTTGTAAGAATAATCGTGTTCTGTTCCGGAAGGATTATGCCAACTTAAGTGAATGCCCGAAATGCAAATCATCAAGATGGAAATATGGCGATGTTGTGAAGAGGATTCCTCATAATGTTCTGAGACATTTTCCAATTACACCAAGATTGCAGAGGTTGTTTCATGATGCTGAAACAAGAGAGGATGTACTGTGGCATTCTAGGAACCAGGAGTACAGAGATCAGAATGTAATGAGCCATACATCTCATGGTAGTGAGTAGAAAAGCTTCAATGATAAACACAATGAGTTTGCTGCTGACCCGAGAAACATTAGACTTGGCTTAGCTTCAGATGGATTTAACACATTTGGCCACCAGAGCGCCACATATAGCATGTGGCCAGTGCTTGTTATCCCTTACAACATGCCTCCAAATGTCTGCACCAAAGAATCAAACTACATGATGGCCTTGCTCATCCCAGGTCCAAAAAGTCTTGGAAAGGATTTTGATTTGTTCATGGAGCCTCTTGTGGAGGAACTTCAACAGCTATGGAAGGGTGTTCTCACTCGAGACCTATATAGCAGCCCACCAGCTGATTTCTTTCTGCGTGCTGTTATAATTTGGTGCATCCATGATTATCCGGCTTTGGGCACTATGTCAGGGCGAACGACACATGGTTACAATGCATGTGTTCGCTGTGACAGGAATCCGCTGTCATACACAATACTTAGCAAGATCTGTTACATTAGACACTGCCGTTTCCTTGCCAAGGACAAGCCGCATCCTAGAAAATACCGAAGACATGTGTTCAATGCAAAGCATGAAAACCATGATGCGACAAAGAGGCTCACCGCCGATGAGTTGCAAGTGGAATTAGAGAAGGTCAGGCATATTACACCAGGAAACCATCCTGGTAATGGTAGCGGGAAAAGGAAGTGTGGCAGGGTAGAAGAGAGATTATTGTTTACCCACAGGTCCACTTTGTGGGACTTGGAGTATTGGAACGATTTGGATCTGCGGCATAATCTTGATGTGATGCACATCGAGAAAAATATATGTGACAGCATTATCGGCACACTTCTTAATATTGAAGGCAAGACGAAAGATACCTTAAAATCTAGGATTGATTTGACACACCTGGGTATCAGAAAGGATTTGCAGGTGCAAGATGAAGGTAAACCACGGGATATGGCACCAGCTGTGTACGTCTTGGACAAAGTAAAAAGAAAATAATTCTGCGAGGTCCTATCACGTGTGAGATTCCCACATGGATTTGCTTCCAACCCTGAAAGGAGAGTCAGTGCAGATGGAAACAAGGTTCAAGGGTTGAAAACTCATGACTGCCACGTCCTACTTCAAAGGGTTTTACCTGTTATCCTTAGAGGATTGGGCCGCCCTAACTTATACAGAGCAGTTGCAGAGTTGGGACAATTATTCAGGGAACTCTGCAGTAGGAATATCAGGATAGATGCTTTGGAGCGTCTTAGAGACAAGATACCAACTATCCTATGCGACCTTGAGAAGATATATCCTCCAACCTTCTTTGATGTGATGGTGCATTTGGCTGTTCATCTACCTGATGAGGCACTACTTAGAGGTCCAGTACAGTATGGCTGGATGTACCCTATTGAAAGGCGGCTAGGCACTTTCAAGGGCTATGTTAGGAACAGAGCTAGACCCGAGGGTTCCATTGCAGAGGCATACATTGTTATAGAAGCGTTGACATTCTGCCCAAAATACATTGAAACAGCTGATCAGCTTAGCAAAGAGGTGGGTGAAGACAATACCGGGCTCAATGTTTTCGATTATTCTGTTCGAGTTACAGGGAAGAGTCGACAAGAGGACAAACCTAAAGATTTAGACAAAATGGTTTGGTATGTGTTGAATAACTTTCCTGAGATACTACCTTATATCAAGTAAGTGCAGTACTGCAGCTTATACATCATAATCTACTAAACTTGCAGCACATTCTTATATATTTAGATGTTTGACGCGATCACTATGTTGTGCAACATCTACAAAGAGGAGTTACTGCCGCAAAATCCAAGAAACATTGACAAACTGGTTATGGCAGGATTTGCGAAATGGTTCAAGAACCATGTAAGCTTTTGAAGTGCACTGTCAGTTTTTTAATATATTGAGTACATAAGATGATTAGCTTGTATATTTTCTAACCATAGGTTAAGAAGATGCGGGAGGATGGGCATGCAGTTGATGATGCCCTTTACTCACTAGCAATGGGTCCTGATACTCGGATAAGACAATATGAATCTTGCGTTGTTGGAGATGTGCGCTACAACACCCTTGCACGAGACGAAGGCAGGAAGACACAAAACAGTCCCATCATGAGCACGGGTATGTATGACAAAGAGACAACTGAAATGTATGCTAACATAACAGACATTGTTCAGTTGCAGTATATCTCCAGTTTCGAGGATCATCGGTGTGTGGTTCTGTTGCGTTGTCGTTGGTATAACCTGTTTTCTAGGATCGCAAAACCCAGAGCTGATGATTATTTCAAATCCATCAATGTCAAGGCGGCGTACCAGACCAACGAACCTTTTATTTTGGAAAATCAAGCAACACAGATATTTTTCTTGGAAGACACATTTGCATGTAGTGATGACTGGAGAGTATTGCAAAGGTTTGAGCAGAGGAATTCATTTAATGAAGTTGCACAACAAGATGATGCTTACACTGCTCCTGATGTACAAGATAACACAGATGTTCCTAATATCTTTGAGAACCATCACGTTAATGACACCGGCGAAAAGATTGCGTGTCGTGTTGTGGACATACAAGAGTTGATCAAGAAGAATCCAACGTTCAAGGACGTTGAGGACGAAGAAGAAGATGACACCGTGGGGAATTACGATTCAGACTGATACACATGGCGAAGATGTTGATGCTGCTGCTGCGGATGATGATTACATTGCTTTTGTCGTATTTGCCTGTCAGAAGACATTTTTTATCTACTATGTGAAATTGTGTTTGCTATGACAACTGAAACCTGATGAATATGTTGTTTAGTATTTTGTTGTGAGAACATCACTTGTTATGTATGCTGATTTGTGTTTGGTGATTGTATGACAACTAAAACATGATGACATTGTTGTTTAGTTGTACTCATATTTGGCTGTGAAACTTGAATTTGATGACATAGTTTGCTGTTGGACTGCAATTTGCTCGACGTCTTCGAATGAGAACAAAGCTGACCCGGCATGGCCTCTGCTATTTATTTATTTATATGAGCAAAAGGGGATACCCCTGATTTCCGTTAATAGAAATCATTAGATGTTCACAACACTACGCCCAGCCTGGTACACATGTTTCATTCATTACTAGTTTCAACAAAGTGCTCATGTCGTAGCCACTGAATACATCACAAGTGCTACATACACTGCAAATAAAGAGACAATCGTCCTACAGAGCACATCGATTTTGCCCATTATCTTCACAAGCTCTTTCATCTCCTCATTGCTGTCAAGGCCGTTCAGCAGCTGTTGCTTGGCCATGATCAGAGGAACTTCATCTTTAACATTCTGCTCTGCATTTTCCTCTTCTGTCGTTCCTTCAGTTACTTGTCCAACACCCCAACCTGCTGGTATTGGGATTCCTCGGCTAACGAAATAATTAGCGTTGTTGCATTCCCCCACATCAGCAACTTCCCAGAAATACAAATCAGACGAATCTTCCCTTTTCTGCACGAATCAAATTGGAAGATCATCAACCAAACTATTTAAAAAATCAGCAACTGAAAGCAGCAGAACAACACTTCAATATATTATTACCCCATGATTCGGGCATTTGTAGAAGACTCGGCCAGGGTTGCGGATTGTGGTTGAGACGCGACGGATGACTCTGCGTGATTTGCAGCAGTGGCACCACACCAACGGCAGCGGGTTGCGATGAGCAATCGGCCGCGGTGCGCGTGCCGGCGGGGGTGTGATGAGACCCACAGGCGATGGTACGGGTGGTGACTTGGCGCATATCTGGTTCTTGTCTACCGAAGAGCAGGTGGACGAGCAGCCAGCGGACATGGTTGCTGCGACCAGAGCTTCTGATGCTAGGCAGAGTAAGTAGAGAAGAGGAGAAGCGAACGTTGGATATGTCAGTTTCATTACTTACAGAGTAGCATAGATAGTCATAGTCTAGGTTTGGATTCGAACCAGCTACAGGAGCACGTCTTTCTTTTTTCTAAAACTCAGCAACATCTCTTTACTGGTACACTAGCTTGTTCTGTACGCCTTCCCAAGTCTTTGATTTTCTTTCTATCTATAAAAAAGTATGCTACTTGATGTCTGCTCAGTCAACAAATGATTGTGCCAACCTTGACTGTTGTATTGATATTCAACGTCTGACGCATTTATTCAGTCTCTTCTTCCTCGAGCCACCAAAGCCAAACCAGCGTTGGCGGGACCGCCTGCTCCCGCCTCCCACGGCTGGCTGTGATCTTCCCCGGCTCCTGTTTGTTCCCGTCCGAGGCCTCACCATCGTCCTCCGCCTTGGTTCGCTCGCCGCGGCACCGCCCTCCGGTGTTGTCAACATGGTCAACAACTGAGAGGAATAAGGAGATGACTGTACATGGTGAGGATGACAGTAGGGACCCAGCAGCGCGCGCAGTAATTTTGTTTTTTCGGGACGAAGAAGGGTATCAACTGGGTTGTGCGGGACCCGTGGCCCGTCTAGCCCAGGATTTTATTTCATATGTTTAGCACATGATCAGCCCAGTTTGTTTTTTTTCCTTTCTGAAAATGGCTAGCCAACTATTTTGTTTTTTGCAGAATAGCCAACGTAGGCCTACTTGCTTTTCTACGCCCCGCTAGGCCGGAAATCTTTCAAGATGAGGAGGGATGCATTTTGCCCAGAAAATGGGCTATAAGTAATAAGAAATGGGCTATAAGTAATAATAAATGGGCTATAAAATGAAAAAATACAAAAAACAGGCAATTAGTTCCAAAATACTGTTTTCTTTCGGATTTTGATATTTTAAATTTCATTGTTTTTGTGCGGGTAAAATTTCATTGAATTTAAATTAAGGTATATTTAGATTTAAAGTTAATTTGAATCTGGCTAGAAATTTCGGGCTGTATGCTGTTTGGGACAGATTTAGAGGCGGACTTATGGGTCTACTAGGTTGGCATGTACTTTGGCTTTGTCAACTTAGTCCACAAACGATTCTAGCAGCAGTGACCGTTGGATGTTAATCCAACGGCCGTGCTGCTTCTTCAATATCTGATCTTCTTGCTCCATCCGCCCAAACTAGCTTCGGTGGGACTCCCTGCTCCCGCCTCCCGTGGCCGGCTGTGCTGCCGCACAGGCCGCACCGCCCCACCCTACTTCATTGCTGGTCAGACCATTCCTCTACTCACCCACACCTCCTGTTATTTTCCGGCGACGGCAACCAGACCAGTAAACCCTCGTACTCCCCACCGCGTGGGCAACCATTGCCCAGTCTTCCCCGGCTCCGTGTCGTTCCCTTCCTAGGCCTCGTTGTCGTCCACCGCCATGGTGCTCTCGGCACGACCTGGTCAACGTGGTCAACGAACGACATCCATCGGCCGTGGACTATACGCGCAAAATAATGATTCCTCCACCTGGCAGCTGGGACCCACCGGAAGGGCCTCTGTATTTCACGAAGGAAACGCCCCCCCCCCCCCCGCTGACATGTCGGACCCACCAGCTATATTTTCGCACGAAAGGAAGTGCCTCCTTATTGCGCACAAAAAATGAATACCCCCTGCTAGCTGGGACCCACCATTGTGGGAGGCTGACTTGTGGGCCTACTAAGTTGACGGGGACGGAGGGCTTTGTCAACTTAGTCAATATGAACAATTCTAGCTCCAGTGACTGTACGATGTCCATCCAACGGCCGTAGTGCTTCTGCAACCTCTGGTCTTTTTGCTCCAGCCGCCCAAAGCAGTGCCCGTTGTGCCGCATGCTCCTGCCTCCCGTGGCCGGCTGTGCTGCCGCGGAGGCCTCACCGCCCCCTACTATTCCCACCGCTGGCCAGGCCCTGCGGCGACGGCAACCTCACACTGCAGCCAAAGCAGTGAACCCTCGTACTCCTCTTCGCGCGGGCTTCCACTGCCGCATCTTCCCCGAATCCGCGTCGTCCCTTTCCTAGGCCTCACCGTCGTCAACCGCCGTGGTGCTCTCCGCGCGGCGTGGTCAACGTGGTCAAGGAACGACTTCCATCGGAAGAGTACTGTACGTGGAGAGGCTGACAGCTGGGTCCACGGCCACAGCCCAGTTTTTTTGTGATTTGCCAAGTAAGTCGCTTTGTCAGGCCTGTTGGGCTACAAATCTTTCAAGACGAGGAGAGCTTTCATTCGGCTGGCCGAGAAAATGGCCCATCAGTAATGAGAAATGGGATGTACATTTTTAAAACACATCAAACCGGCAATTAGTTTCAAATATCTTTTTTTCATTTCGAGATTTTAAATTACATTAATTTTTATGCGTGGAGAATTTGTTGGATTTTATATTGATATACATTTATTTTTAAAATTAGTTTGAATGTGAGTCGAAATTTCGGGATTAAAAATAGTTCAGACCGCACTGAAATATGCAAAATTTCGTATAATTTTTTAACCGTGGCCACAATATGGGCTGTAATGCTAGCAAAAGGAATATGGGCTCCAAAAAACCTTAAGAATTAGCAAATGGGCTGTAAATTATTAGAAATAATGGCAAATGGGTTGTATGCTGTTTTCCACAGATTTGAGGCTTTCCTAAAAAAAAGGTTGACGCATAAGCAGTGACTGTTGGATGGCCATCCAACGGCCGTCATGCTTCTTCAATCTCTGCTCTTCCTGCTCCAGCCGCTCAAACAAGCGCCGGCGGGATTGCCTGCTCCCTCCTCCCCGCGGCCGGCTCTGCTGCCGCGCAGGCCTCACCGCCCCATCGTACTCCCACTGCTGGCCTAGCCATCCCTCTACTCACCCACACCTGCTGATATTCTCCGGCGATGGCAAACGAACCAGTAAACCCTCGTACAGTCGTACTCCCCTCCGCGTGGGAAACAACTGCCGAGTCTTCCCTGCCTCCGTGTCGTTCCCTTCCTAGGCCTCGCCGTCGTCCACCGCCCTGGTGCTCTCGGCGCAGCCTGGTCAACGTGGTCAATGACCGATATGCATCTGAAGTGGACTGTACGTGGAGAGGCTGACAGCTGGGTCCACGGCCGCACGCAAGGAAATGCCTCCTTATTACACGCAAAATAATGATTCCTCCACCTGACATCTGGGACCCACCGAAAGGGCCACTGTATTTCGCGAAAAAAACGTTACCGCCGCTGACAGCTCGGACCCACCAGCTATATCTTCGCACGCAAGGAAGTGCCTCCTTATTACGCACAAAAAAATGAATACTCCCCCTGTTAGCTGGGACCCAATATAGTGGCAGGCTGACTTGTGGGCCTACTAAGTTGACAGGGACGGAGGGCTTTGTCAACTTTGTCAATATATGCATGATTCTAGCTCCAGTGACCGTACGATGTCCATCCAACGGTCGTAGTGCTTCTTCAACCTCTGGTCTTCTTGCTCCAGCCGCCCAAACCAGCGCCGGTCGTGCCTCGTGCTCCTGCCTCCCGTGGCTGGCTGCGATGCGGCGGAGGCCTCACCGCCCCCTACTACTCCCACCGCTGGCCATACCATCCCTCTACTCACCCACACGCCCTGTTATTCTGCGGCGACGGCAGCCTCACACCGCAGCGAACCAGTGAACTCTCGTACTCCTCTATGCGTGGGCATCCACTGCCGCATCTTCCCCGGCTCCGTGTCGTCCCCTTCCTAGGCCTCGTCGTTGTCCACTGCCCTGGTGCTCTCGGCACGGCGTGGTCAATGTGGTCAAGGAATGGCTTCCATCGGACATGGACTGTACGTGGAGAGGCTGACAACTGGGTCCACGGCCGCAGCAAGGAAGTGTCTCCTTATTACGTGTAAAATAATTATTCCTCCACCTGACACCGGGGACCCATCGGACGGGCCACCATATTTTGCGAAAAAAATGTTTCCCCCTGACTGCTGGGACCCATCAGCTACACCTTCGCATGCAAGGAAGTGCGTCCGGGCAAAAAAAACAAAACGATTCGCCCCCCTGACTGCTGTGACCCACCAGCTACATCTTCGCACGCAAGGAAGTGCCTGACAATCGGGACCCACCTGGTCGAAGCGTATGTAGCGTTGTCATTCTGGTCGCGAACGTGTACATACATATATAATGGTCGATGTAGAGGCGCGCACGTGTCGTAGAAGAGGCGCGCATGTAGCATGTACACGTACATACAGCAGCCAGGGTGCAAGAAAGAAAATACAGCCACGTACGTACATACGGGCAGGGTCTCGAACGCCTACTCGCGCATACGTACGGCCAGGGCTCGTGTACATGGCTGCGTCGGAACGGAGAAACATCGTCGTCGTGTTCGTGGGGAGGCAGCGTCGTCGTCGTGTTCATGGGGAGGCAACGGAATGCGTCGTGTTCATGGGGAGGCAACGGAATGCGTCGTGTTCATCGGGAGGCAACGGAACGCGTGGGAGCCAACCGGCTGGGTCGGAACGGAATGCGTGGTCGTGTTCATCGGGAGGGCTTGGATGGAACATGCGATGGAAACGAGGCATGGCGTACCACACAACGGAGGAAACGGACCTCCTACGTTCGGAACGGGGTCCTGTTGATCGGGAGGGGTCCAGCGTACCGCAAAACGGAGGAAACGGACCTCCTACGGTCGAAACAGGGGTCCTGTTGATCGGGAGGGGTGTGGCGTACCGCAAAACGGACGAAACGGATCTCCTACGGTCGAAACGGGGGTCCTGTTGATCGGGAGGGGGTGTGGCGTACCGCAAAACGGACGAAGCGGAGCTCCTACGGTCGAAACGGGGGTCATGTTCATCGGGAGGGGTGTGGCGTACCGCAAAACGGGACTCCACGGGATACTGTTCATCTCCACCGTCGACCTCCTCTAGCCTCCACGGGCTATCGTCGACCTCCTCCAGCCTCCACGGGCTCCTGTTCATCCAGCCTCCACCGCGCGCTACTCCACTGGCTACTGTTCAACCACCCCTCCACCGTCTACTGTTCATCCAGCCCTCCACACCACGGGGTCCTGTTCAGCCACCCCTCCACCATCTACTGTTCATCCAGCCCTCCACCACACCACGGGGTCCTGTTCATCCAGAGGCAACGCCACCGCTCACTGTTCATCCAAACCCCCCGCAACGCTCACTGTTCATTCCAGAGGCAGCATCGATCGGCTACAGTTAGCAGCAATAGCGAAGGAATTGCTCGATCGGGTTCAGTTAACAGCCATCGATCGATCGCTCGGGTTCAGTAACACGTAGCCTACAGTGCAATCGCTCGGGTTCAGTTAGAGCCCAACGCCTTGCTCGGGTTCAGTTAGAGCCAACGCCTCGCGCACATGTGCGTATGTGTACAAGAGAAACACGCATCGCTCGGCCCCCGACCTCCCACCGTAACAGGGAACTCCCCAAAATTTTCCTCCCCCTCGCTTCTACCATGGTTTTTTCCGTCATGGACGGCCCAAAGAATGTCATGCAGCTGCGTCTTGCTACCTCTTGAGCACTGCGTTGGTTTTCCCTGAAGAGGAAGGGATGATGCAGCAAAGTAGCGTAAGTATTTCCCTCAGTTTTTGAGAACCAAGGTATCAATCCAATAGGAGGCTACGCGCAAGTCCCTCGTACCTGCACAAAACAAATAAATCCTCGCAACCAACGCAAATAGGGGTTGTCAATCCCTATGAGGCTACTTACGAGAGTGAGATCTGATAGATATGATAAAGATAATATTTTTGGTATTTTTATGATAAAGATGCAAACTAAATAACAAAGTAGTAGGAGAAAAATGTGATGAAGATAGATACGGGGGCCATAGGTTTCACTAGTGGCTTCTCTCGAGAGCATAAGTATTCTATGATGGGTGAACAAATTACTGTTGAGCAATTGACAGAATTGAGCATAATTATGAGAATATCTAGGCATGATCATGTATATAGGCATCACGTCCGAGACAAGTAGACCGACTCCTGCCTGCATCTACTACTATTACTCCACTCATCGACCGCTATCCAGCATGCATCTAGAGTATTAAGTTAAAAACAGAGTAACGCCTTAAGAAAGATGACATGATGTACAGGGATAGACTCATGCAATATGAAGAAAACCCCATCTTGTTATCCTCGATGGCAACAATACAATATGAGCCTTGCTTCCCTTACTGTCACCGGGAAAGGACACCGCAAGATTGAACCCAAAGCTAAGCACTTCTCCCATTGCAAGAAAGATCAATCTAGTAGGCCAAACCAAACTGATAATTCGAAGAGACTTGCAAAGATAACCAATCATACATAAAAGAATTCAGAGAAGATTCAAATATTATTCATAGATAGACTTGATCATAAACCCACAATTCATTGGTCTCAACAAACACACCGCAAAAATAAGATTACATCGAATAGATCTCCAAAAGCGAGGGGGAGAACATTGTATTGAGATCCAAAAAGAGAGAAGAAGCCATCTAGCTACTAAATATGGACCCGTAGGTCTGAGATAAACTACTCACACTCCATCGGAGAGGCTATGGTGTTGATGTAGAAGCCCTCCATGATCGATGCCCCTCCGGCGGAGCTCTGGAACAGGCCCCAAGATGGGATCTCGTGGATACAGAAAGTTACGACGGTGGAATTAGGGTTTTGGCTCCCGTTCTGATCGTTTGGGGGTATGTGGATATATATAGGAGGAAGAAGTGCGTCGGTGGAGCAACAGGGGGCCCACGAGGTTGGGGGCGCGCCTGGTAGGGTAGGGCGCGTCCACCTACCTTGTGGCCTCCTGTTACGTGCCTTGGCGTAGGGTCCAAGTCTCCTGAGTTGTATTCGATGAGAAAATCACGTTCCCGAAGGTTTCATTCCGTTTGGACTCCGTTTGATATTCCTTTTCTTCGAAACCCTAAAACAGGCAAAAAACAGCAATTCTGGGTTGGGCCTCCGGTTAATAGGTTAGTCGCAAAAATAATATAAAAGTGGATAATAAAGCCCAATAATGTTTAAAACAGTAGATAATATAGCATGGAACAATCAAAAATTATAGATATGTTGGAGACGTATCAAGCATCCCCAAGCTTAATTCCTGCTCGTCCTAGAGTAGGTAAATGATAAAAACAGAATTTTTGATGCGGAGTGCTACTTGGCATAATTTTAATGTAATTCTTCTGAATTGTGGTATGAATATTCAGATCCGAAAGATTCAAGACAAAAGTTAATATTGACATAAAAATAATAATACTTCAAGCATACTAACTAAGCAATTATGTCTTCTCAAAATAACATGGCTAAAGAAATTTATCCCTACAAAATCATATAGTTTGGCTATGCTCTATCTTCACCACACAAAATATTTAAATCATGCACAACCCCGATGACAAGCCAATCAATTGTTTCATACTTTTGACATTCTCAAAACTTTTTCAATTTTCACGCAATACATGAGCATGAGCCATGGACATAGCACTATAGGTGGAATAGAGTGGTGGTTGTGGAGAAGACAAAAAGGGAGAAGATAGTCCCACATCAACTAGGCGTATCAACGGGCTATGGAGATGCCCATCAATAGATATCAATGTGAGTGACTAGGGACTGACATGCAACGGATGCACTAGAGCTATAAGTATATGAAAGCTCAAAAAGAAACTAAGTGGGTGTGCATCCAACCTGCTTGCTCATGAAGACCTAGGGCATTTTGAGGAAGCCCATCATTGAAATATACAAGCCAAGTTCTATAATGAAAAATTCCCACTAGTATATGAAAGTGATAATATGAGAGACTCTCTACTATGAAGATCATGGTGCTACTTTGAAGCACAAGTGTGGTAAAAGGATAGTAGCATTGCCCCTTCTCTCTTTTTCTCTCATTTTTTTTATTTGGGCCTTTTCTCTTTTTTTAATGGCCTCTTTTCTCTCTTTTTTCGTCCGGAGTCTCATCCCGACTTGTGGGGGAATCATAGTCTCCATCATCCTTTCCTCACTGGGACAATGCTCTAACAATGATGATCATCACACTTTTATTTTTCTTACAACTCAACAATTACAACTCTATACTTAGAACAAAATATGACTCTATATGAATGCCACCGGTGGTGTACCGGGATATGCAATGATGCATGAGTGACATGTATGAAAGAATTATGAACGGTGGCTTTGCCACAAATACGATGTCAACTACATGATCATGCTGAGCAATATGAAAATGATGGAGTGTGTCATAACAAACGGAACGGTGGAAAGTTGCATGGAAATATATCTCGGAATGGCTATGGAAATGCCATAATAGGTAGGTATGGTGACTGTTTTGAGGAAGGCATATGCTGGGTGTATGATACCAGTGAAAGGTGCGCGGTATTAGAGAGGCTAGCAAAGGTGAAAGAGTGAGAGTGCCTATAATCCATGGACTCAACATTAGTCATAAAGAACTCATATACTTATTGCAAAAATCTACAATTTATCAAAGAAAAGTATTACGTGCATGCTCCTAAGGGGATAGATTGGTAGGAAAAGACCATCGCTCGTCCCCGACCGCCACTCATAAGGAAGACAATCAAAAAATAAATCATGCTCCGACTTCATCACATAACGGTTCACCATACGTGCATGCTACGGGAATCACAAATCTCAACACAAGTATTTCTCAAATTCACAACTACTCAACTAGCACAAGTTTAATATCACCATCTTCATATCTCAAAACAATTATCAAGTATCGAACTTATCATAGTATTCAACACACTCATAAGAAAGTTTTATTATTAATCTTGTATACCAAGCATATTAGGATTTTAAGCAAATTACCATGTTATTTAAGACTCTCAAAATAATCTAAGTGAAGCATGAGAGATCAATAGTTTCTATAAAACAAATCCACCACCGTTCTCTAAAAGATATAAGTGAAGTACTAGAGCAAAATTATATGACTCAAAAGATATAAGCGAAGCACATAGAGTATTCTAACAAATTCCAAATCATGTATGGCTCACTCAAAAGGTGTGTACAGAAAGGATGATTGTGGTAAACTAAAAAATAAGAACTCAAATAATACAAGACGCTCCAAGCAAAACACATATCATGTGGCGAATAAAAATATAGCTCCAAGTAAAGTTACCGATAGAAGTAGACAAAAGAGGGGATGCCTTCAGGGGCATCCCCAAGCTTTGGCTTTTAGGTGTCCTTAGATTATCTTGGGGGTGCCATGGGCATCCCCAAGCTTAGGCTCTTGCCACTCCTTGTTCCATAATCCATCAAATCTTTACCCAAAACTTGAAAACTTCACAACACAAAACTTAAAGTAGAAAATCTCGTGAGCTCCGTTAGCGAAAGAAAACAAAAGACCACTTCAAGGTACTGTAATGAACTTGTTCTTTATTTATATTGGTGTTATACCTACTGTATTCCAACTTCTATATGGTCTATAAACTATTTTACTAGACATAGATTCATCAAAATAAGCAAACAACACACGAAAAACAGAATCTGTCAAAAACAGAACAGTCTGTAGTAATCTGTAGCTAGCGCATGATCTGGAACCCCAAACATTCTAAAATAAATTGCTGGACGTGAAGAATTTATCTATTAATCATATTCACAAGGAATTAACTAAATAGCACTCTTCAAATAAAAATGGCAGCAGTTCTCGTGAGCGCTAAAGTTTCTGTTTTTTACAGCAAGTTCAACAAGACTTTCCCCAAGTCTTCCCAACGGTTCCACTTGGCACAAACACTAATTAAACACAAAAAACACAACCAAAACATAGGCTAGATAATTTATTTATTGAACAACAGCAAGGATAAATATTGGGTTGTCTCCCAACAAGCGCTTTTCTTTAAAGCCTTATAGCTAGGCATTGATAATTTTAATGATGCTCACATGAAATACAAGTATTGAAGCACAAAGAAAGCAGCATAAAACACGTGACAAACTCATCTAAGTATAACATACTTCCTATGCATAGGCATATTATAGGCAAACAAATTATCAAGGCAAGCAAAAACTAGCATATGCAAGGAAGTGGAAAGAAACAATAGCAATCTCAACATAACGAGAGGTAATTTAGTAACATGAAAATTTCTAGCAGCATATTTTCCTCTCTCATAATAATTGCATGTGGGATCATAAGAAAATTCAAAAAAATAGCTATCACATAAAATATTTTCAACACGATCCACATGCATGCAAAGTTGACACTGTTCCAAAATAGTGGGATTAACATTAACTAAAGTCATGACCTCTTCAAACCCACTTTTATCAAAAATTTCATAAGATTGAACATTCTCCAAATATATGGGATCTAAAGTTAACACTCTTCCAAACCCACGTTCAATAATATTGCAAACACTATTATCAATCTCATATTGATCATGGGGCTTAAATAAATTTTCAAGATCATAAGAAGAATCACCCCAATCATGATCATTGCAACTAGTAGAGGACATAGCAAAACTAGCATCCCCAAGCTTAGGGTTTTGCATATTATTAGCACAATTGACATCAAGAGAATTTGTAGTAAAATCATTGCAATCATGCTTTTTATTCAAAGATCTATCGTGAATCACTCCATAGAGTTCTTCATCACAATATTCAGATTCACGAATTTCAAGCAAAACTTCATAAAGATAATCTAGTGCACAAAACTCACTAGCAATTGGTTCATCATAATTGGATCTCTTAAAAATATTAGCAAGCGGATGAGGATCCATAGGTCTTAGGTTCTCTGTTTAGTAATAAATAAACAACTATTCCAACCATACGAGCAAACAAGAAATGGGCAAAAGAGGCAAATAGAGAAAGAGAGGGAGGATAGAGAGAGAGAGGGCGAATAAAACGGCAAGGGTGAAGTGGGGGAGAGGAAAACGATAGGCAAATCGCAAATAATGCAATGCGGGAGATAGGGTATGTGATGGGTACTTAGTATGTTGACTTTTGCGAAGACCTCCCCGGCAACGGCGCCAGAATTCCTTCTTGCTACCTCTTGAGCACTGCGTTGGTTTTCCCTGAAGAGGAAGGGATGATGCAGCAAAGTAGCATAAGTATTTCCCTCAGTTTTTGAGAACCAAGGTATCGATCCAGTAGGAGGCTACGCGCAAGTCCCTCGTACCTGCACAAAACAAATAAATCCTCGCAACCAACGCAAATAGGGGTTGTCAATACCTATGAGGCTACTTACGAGAGTGAGATCTGATAGATATGATAAAGATAATATTTTTGATATTTTTATGATAAAGATGCAAAGTAAAATAAAGGCAAAGTAAATAACAAGGTAGTAGGAGAACAATATGATGAAGATAGACCCGGGGGCCATAGGTTTCACTAGTGGCTTCTCTCGAGAGCATAAGTATTCTACGGTGGGTGAACAAATTACTATTGAGCAATTGACAGAATTGAGCATAATTATGAGAATATCTAGGCATGATCATGTATATAGGCATCACGTCCGAGACAAGTAGACCGACTCCTGCCTGCATCTACTACTATTACTCCGCTCATCGACCGCTATCCAGCATGCATTTAGAGTATTGAGTTAAAAAACAGAGTAACGCCTTAAGCAAGATGACATGATGTAGAGGGATAGACTCATGCAATATGAATAAAACCCCATCTTGTTATCCTCGATGGCAACAATACAATACGTGCCTTGTTGCCCTTACTGTCACCAGGAAAGGACACCGCAAGATTGAACCCAAAGCTAAGCACTTCTCCCATTGCAAGAAAGATCAATCTAGTAGGCCAAACCAAACTGATAATTCGAAGAGACTTGCAAAGATAACCAATCATACATAAAAGAATTCAGAGAAGATTCAAATATTATTCATAGATAGACTTGATCATAAACCCACAATTCATCGGTCTCAACAAACACACCGCAAAAAGAAGATTACATCGAATAGATCTCCACAAGAGAGGGGGAGAACATTTCATTGAGATCCAAAAAGAGAGAAGAAGCCATCTAGCTACTAACTATGGACCCGTAGGTCTGAGATAAACTACTCACACTTCATCGGAGAGGCTATGGTGTTGATGTAGAAGCGCTCCGTGATCGATGCCCCCTCTGGCGGAGCTCCGAAACAGGCCCCAAGATTGGATCTCGTGGATACAGAAAGTTACGGCGGTGGAATTAGGGTTTTGGCTCATGTTCTGATCGTTTGGGGGTACATGCATATATATAGGAGTAAGAAGTACGTTGGTGGAGCAAAAGGGGGCCCACGAGGGTGGGGGCGCGCCTGGTAGGGTAGGGCGCGTCCCCCTACCTCGTGGCCTCCTGTTACGTGCCTTGGCGTAGGGTCCAAGTCTCTTGAGTTGTATTCGATGAGAAAATCACGTTCCCGAAGATTTCATTCTGTTTGGACTCCATTTGATATTCCTTTTCTTTGAAACCCTAAAACAGGCAAAAAACAACAATTCTGAGCTGGGCCTTCGGTTAATAGGTTAGTCCCAAAAATAATATAAAAGTGGATAATAAAGCCCAATAATGTTTAAAACAGTAGATAATATAGCATGGAGCAATCAAAAATTATAGATACGTTAGAGACGTATCACGTCTCCAGCCCGCCCAGGACGAAAAGCCCATTTTCTGTCATGATTTTTTGTCATAGAAGTAGTTGCCCACCACATCTATGATGATACCGGGTTTTGTCACAATTATCGTCATAGAAGTGTCATATGTATGACAGAAAAAAATTCGTTCGGCCCAAAATATCACGGATGTGTCTTTTTTGTAGTGTAGGCTCTATCATGTATGCAATGCTGTGTACCAGACCTGATGTGTGCCTTGCTATTAGTTTAGCAGGGAGGTACCAAAGTAATCCAGGAGTGGATCACTGGACATCGGTCAAGAACATCCTGAAATACCTGAAAAGTACTAAGGATATGTTTCTCGTTTATGGAGGTGACAAAGAGCTCATCGTAAATGGTTACGTTGATGCAAGCTTTGACACTGATCCGGATGATTCTAAATCGCAAACCGGATACATATTTGTATTGAACGGTGGAGCTATCAGTTGGAGCAGTTCTAAACAAAGCGTCGTGGCAGGATCTACGTGTGAAGCGGAGTACATAGCTGCTTCGGAAGCAGCAAATGAAGGAGTCTGGATGAAAGAGTTTATATCTGATCTAGGTGTCATACCTAGTGCATCGGGTCCAATGAAAATCTTTTGTGACAATACTGGTGCAATTGCCTTGGCAAAGGAATCCAGATTTCACAAGAGAACCAAGAACATCAAGAGATGCTTCAATTCCATCCGGGATCAAGTCCGGGTGGGAGAAATAGAGATATGCAGGATACATACGGATCTGAATGTTGCAAACCCACTGACTAAGCCTCTTCCACGAGCAAAACATGATCAACACCAAGACTCCATGGGTGTTAGAATCATTATTGTGTAATCTAGATTATTGACTCTAGTGCAAGTTGGAGACTGAAGGAAATATGCCCTAGATGCAATAATAAAGTTATTATTTATTTCCTTATTTCATGATAAATATTTATTATTCATTCTAGAATTCTATTAACCGGAAAACATAATACACGTGTGAATACATAGACAAACATAGTGTCACTAGTATGCCTCTACTTGACTAGCTCATTGATCAAAGATGGTTAAGTTTCCTAGCCATAGACATGAGTTGTTATTTGATCAACGGGCTCACATCATTAGGAGAATATGTGATTGAATTGACCCATTTTGTTAGCTTAGCACTTGATCGTTTAAGTTTACTGCTATTGCTTTCTTCATGACTTATACATGTTCCTATGACTATGAGATTATGCAACTCCCGAATACCGGAGGAACACTTTGTGTGCTACCAAACGTCACAACATAATTGGGTGATTAAAGGTGCTCTACAGGTGTCTCCGATGGTGTTCGTGATGTTGGTATAGATCAAGAATAGGATTTGTCACTCCGATTGTCGGATAAGTATCTCTGGGCCCTCTCGGTAATGCACATCACTACAAGCCTTGCAAGCAACATGACTAATGAGTTAGTTGCGGGATGTTGCATTACGGAACGAGTAAAGAGACTTGTCGGTAACGAGATTGAAGTAGGTATTGAGATACCGATGATCGAATCTCGGGCAAGTAACATACCGATGACAAAGGGAACAACGTATGTTGTTATGTGGTTTGACCGATAAAGATCTTAGTAGAATATGTAGGAACCAATATGAGCATCCAGGTTCCTCTATTGGTTATTAACAGGAGACGTGTCTCGGTCATGCCTACATAGTTCTCGAACCCGTAGGGTCCGCATGCTTAAAGTTCTGTGATGATCGGTATTATGAGTTTTTTGTTTTGATGTACCGAAGGTAGTTCGGAGTCCCGGATATGATCATGAACATGACGAGGAGTCTCGAAATGGTAGAGATGTAAAGATCGATATATTGGAAGGTTATATTCGGACACCAGATGAGTTCCGGGGGTTATTGGATTAATACCGGACAACCGGGAGGTTATCGGAACCTCCTGGGGGGGTTATTGGGCCTTATGGGCCCAAGTGGAGGAAGAGGAGAGGTGTCCAGCTAGGGACGCGCGGCCCCCCTATCCCAAATCGAATATGACTAGGGGGGCGACCCCCCATTTCCTTCTTCTTCTCCTCCCTTTCCTTCCCATCTCCTACTAGGACTAGGAAAGAGGGGGGAATCCTACTTGGAGTAGGATTGCCCCCCTTGGGCGCGCCTCCTCCTCCTTGGCTGCCCCCTCCTCCTCTCCCTCCTTTATATACGGGGAGGGGGGCACCCCTTGGAGACACAACAATTGATCTGTTGATCTCTTAGCCATGTGCGGTTCCCCCCTCCACCATAATCCACCTCGGTTATATCGTAGCGGTGCTTAGGCGAAGCCTTGCGTCAGTAGCTTCATCAACTTCGTCACCACGCCGTCGTGCTGACGAAACTCTTCCCCGATCTCTACTGGATCGTGAGTTCGCGGGACGTCACCGAGCTGAACGTGTGCTAAACGCGAAAGTGCCATACGTTCGGTGCTGAGGATCGGTCAATCGTGAAGACGTACAACTACATCAACCACGTTGTTATAACGCTTCCGCTTAACGGTCTAAGAGGGTATGTGAACGACACTCTCCCCTCTCGTTGCTATGCATCACCATGATCTTGCGTGTGCGTAGGAAATTTTTTGAAATTACTATGTTCCCCAACAGAACATCACTATGTGATCATATCTACTATATGATTCACGCTCGGCCTTTCGGTCTCAGTGTTTCGAGGCCATATCTGCATATGCTAGGCTCGTCAAGTTTAACCCGAGTATTCTACGTGTGCAAAACTGGCATGCACCCGTTGTATGTGAACGTAGAGCTTATCACACCCGAGCATCACGTGGTGTCTCGGCATGACGAACTGTAGCAACGGTGCATACTCAGGGAGAACACTTGTACCTTGAAATTTAGTGAGAGATCATCTTATAATGTTACCGTCAAACTAAGCAAAATAAGATGCATAAAGGATAAACATCACATGTAATCAATATAAGTGATATGATATGGCCATCATCATCTTGTGCCTTTGATCTCCATCTCCAAAGCACCATCATGATCACCATCGTCACCGGCTTGACACCTTGATCTTCATCGAAGCATCGTTGTCGTCTCGCCAACTATTGCTTCTATGACTATCGCTGCCGCTTAGTGATAAAGTAAAGCAATTACATGGCGATTGCATTTCATACAATAAAGCGACAACCATATGGCTCCTGCCAGTTGCCGATAACTCTGTTACAAAACATGATCATCTCATACAATAAAATTTAGCATCATGTCTTGACCATATCACATCACAACATGCCCTGCAAAATCAAGTTAGACGTCCTCTACTTTGTTGTTGCAAGTTTTATGTGGTTGCTACGGGCTGAGCAAGAACCGTTCTTACCTATGCATCATTAACCACAACGCGGTATAGTGATTGCTTTTTGATCCTCAGAAAGAACCTTGTTCATTGAATCCGATTCAACTAAAGTTGGAGAAACTAACACCCACTAGCCACCTATGTGCGAAGCACGTCGGTAGAACCAGTCTCGCGTAAGCGTACGCGTAATGTCGGTCTGAGCCGCTTCATCCAACAATACTGCTGAATCAAGAATCAACTAGTGACGGCAAGCAATATGTATATACCCACGCCCACAACTCCTTTGTGTTCTACTTGTGCATATAACATCTACGCATAAACCTGGCTCGGATGCCACTGTTGGGGAACGCAGTAATTTCAAAAAAAATCCTACGCACACGCAAGATCCAACTAGGTAATGCATAGCAACAAGAGGGGAGAGTGTTGTCGACTGACGCCCCCGATTCAATCGTACACTAATCATACACGCAAACATGTACGATCAAGATCAGGGACTCACGGGAAGATATCACAACACAACTCTACAAATAAAATAAGTCATACAAGCATCATATTACAAGCCAGGGGCCTCGAGGGCTCGAATACAAGAGCTCGATCATAGACGAGTCAGCGGAAGCAACAATATCTGAGTACAGACATAAGTTAAACAAGCTTGCCTTAAGAAGGCTAGCACAAACTAGGATACAGATCGAAAGAGGCGCAGGCCTCCTGCCTGGGATCCTCCTAAACTACTCCTGGTCGTCGTCAGCGGGCTGCACGTAGTAGTAGGCACCTCCCGAGTAGTAGTAGTCGTCATCAACGGTGGCGTCTGGCTCCTGGACTCCAACGTCTGGTTGCAGCAATCGGATATAGGAAAGGGGAAAAGGGGGAGAAAATCAACCTGAGTACTCATCCAAAGTACTTGCAAGCAAGGAGCTACACTACATATGAATGCATTGGTATCAAATGGAATAAGGGTATCATATGTGGACTGAACTGTAGAATGCCGGAATAAGAGGGGGATAGCTAGTCCTATCGAAGACTATGCTTCTGGCAGCCTCCGTCTTGCAGCATGTAGAAGAGAGTAGACTGAAGTCCTCCAAGTAGCATCGCATAGCATAATCCTACCCGGCGACCCTCTCCTCGTCGCCATGTTAGAGAGCGATCACCGGTTGTATCTGGCACTTGGAAGGGTGTGTTTTATTTAGTATCCGGTTCTAGTTGTCATAAGGTCAAGGTACAACTCCAAGTCGTCCTGTTACCGAAGATCATGGCTATTCGAATAGATTAACTTCCCTGCAGGGGTGCACCACATAACCCAACACGCTCGATCCCATTTGGCCGGACACACTTTCCTGGGTCATGCCCGGCCTCGGAAGATCAACACGTCGCAGCCCTACCTAGGCACAACAGAGAGGTCAGCACGCCGGTCTAAATCCTATGGCGCAGGGGTCTGGGCCCATCGCCCATTGCACACCTGCACGTTGCGAGGGCGGCCGGAAGCAGACCTAGCCTAGCAGGCGTTCCAATCCAATCCGGCGCGCGCCGCTCAGTCACTGACGTCACAAAGGCTTCGGCTGATACCACGACGTCGAGTGCCCATAACTGTCCCCGCGTAGATGGTTAGTGCATATAGGACAGTGGCCAGACTCAGATCAAATACCAAGATCTCGTTAAACGTGTTAAGTATTCGCGAACGCCGACCAGGGCCAGGCCTACCTCTCTCCTAGGTGGCCTCAACCTGCCCTGTCGCTCCGCCACAAAGTAACAGTCAAGGGCCGTCGGGAACCCAGGCCCACCTCTACCGGGATGGAGCCACCTGCCCCTTCAGCCCCCAACTCCGAACAGTACCACAGGTAATGTAACAGTGCAAAGTATATAGCATATGCCCGTGATCACCTCCCGAAGTGATCACGGCCCGGTAGTATAGCATGGCAGACGGACAAGAGTGTAGGGCCACTGATGATAATCTAGCATCCTATACTAAGCATTAGGATTGCAGGTAAAGGTATCAACAGTAGTAGCAAGGACAGGCTATGCATCAGGATAGGATTAACGGAAAGCAGTAACATGCTACACTACTCTAATGCAAGCAGTATAGAGAAGAGTAGGCGATATCTGGTGATCAAGGGGGGGCTTTCCTGGTTGCTCTGGCAAGAGAGAGGGGTCGTCAACACCGTAGTCGTACTGGGTAGCAGCGGCGTCGGTCTTACGAGGTGGTACCAATGAAGGGGGAAACATCTGGGAAAGTATTCCCGGTGTTTCGCGTTTTCGGATAGAGGAGCCGGAGGGGGAAAGTTGCGTGTTCGCTATGCTAGGGATGCGTGGAGGACGAACGGGCTGCGTATCCGGATTCGTCTCGTCGTTCTGAGCAACTTTCATGTATAAAGTTTTTCCATTCGAGAATGGTTTATTTTATATTAATTTTAAAAGATTTAAATCATTTTTAGGATTAACAGAATTAATTAAATCAAAAGGAATTTATGACGTCATCATGACATCAGCATGATGCAAGCGGTCAAAGTTGACCGTTGACCAGTCAACTAATGGGTGGGTCCCGCATGTCATAGACTGTTATCTAATTGACAGTAGTTAGATTTATCGGCAGGTTAATTAGGTTTAATTAACTAGATTAATTAATTAATTAATTAATATTATTATTATTATTTATTTCATTTATTTATTTATTTCCTTTTTGTTAAAACGTTTCAGGGGGCGGCCCCACTTGTCATTGGGCCAATGGGGGTTCACGGGCACCGGGTGCGGAGGGCAAACGGGCGCGGCGATGGTTTCGGGCGCAACCCAATCGGTCATACACCCAGGGGCGCCGTGGCGAGGCCGGGCAGTCACCGGAGGGGGACGCCGGCAGGAGGGCAGCAGGGCGGCGCCGGAGTGGGGCCGTGGGCGTGGGGCGTCGCCTGCGTGTGGGGGAAGGAGGCTACGGCAAGCGCGAGGACGACGCCGGAGCGGCGCTGTGGACGCCGAGGAGGGAGGCCGGGCACGACGAGCAGGGGCTCGAGGCGATGGCGGCCTCGCTCGGCAGCGATAGTGGCGAGGTGCAGCTAGGCGGGGCTCGGGTATGGGCAGAGTGGGACGGCCGTGGGCGAACTGCCGCCGGCGGCAGCAGCGGGAGGGGCTGCGCGAATGCGCGGACGACAAAGAGGCGCGGCGAGGCCGTGGCGACCGGGCGAGAGGGGAAAGAAGGAGGGGGGTTGTCGTTGCTCACCCCCGTTTCAGGGGATCTGGGGCGGCGAGGCTCGCTGGAGCCGTTGAGGAGGAAGACGGGGACGACTACGACGCCGGAGCAGTGATGGGGTCGGGGTGGTTCGGCGAGCCGGCGATGAAGCTCGAGGGCAGGAGGGGCAGCGTGGTCGAGGCGGAGGACGAATATGGGCGGCGAGGTGGTGGGGCGGCGCCGGTGCAGTTGGAGTGCGGCGACGGGGTGGGGCGCCGGCGTTGGGGCGCGGTCGTCGTCGCCCCGATCCTGATCTGGATCGGGGGAGTGGGGGGAGAGAGCGAGTGGGGAGGGAGTGGGGGTCGTGGGGGGAGAGGGGTTCGGTTAGGTTACTGGGTGAGGGGGCCATATAGGCCAGGTGGGGCGTGCAGGGCAATGGGCCGGCCTGGCCGACTGACTGAATGGCCAGCTGGGCCACGAGGCCCACTAGGGGCCTTTTGGTTTATTTTTATTTTTTGCCTCGGTTATGCATTTAATTAAAATAGCAAAGAATTTTTGTTTGAGTTGAAACTTGTGACATAATTAGTACGAAGTGGTTTTCAACTTGTACACCAAGTCTCAAATTATTTTCAAAAGTAAAACTATTTGTTTAAATTAATTGTCTCAAATAATAGCTGCTGGTTCACCTTCTAATGTATCAAGGGCATTAAAAAAACAATTTGATGTTGATGTCTTTAAGACAAGTTGTTAGTGAATATTTGCAACACTACGAGCATTTTTATTTTGCCGTTTAAATAAACATTTTCTTTAACTTTATTTTAAATGAGTTTGACTGAAATTTTGACCAAGTGACATTTGGCTTAGCAAAAAGGTGATGACATGGCATCATTATCGGAGGTTTATTGTAGCTTAATTATCCGGGCGTCACATCCATGTACCATCATAGACCATAAGCAGAAGCGTTATGACAACGCGGTTGATGTAGTCGTACGTCTTCATGATCCGACCGATCCTAGCACCGAAGGTACGGCACCTCCACGATCTGCACACGTTTAGCTCGGTGACGTCCCATGAACTCTAGATCCAGCTGAGGTCGAGGGAGAGTTTCGTCAGCATGACGGTGTGATGACGGTGATGATGAAGTTACCGACGCAGGGCTTCGCCTAAGCACTACAACGATATGACCGAGGTGGAAATCTGTGGAGGGGGCACCGCACACGGCTAAACAATCAACTTGTGTGTTGTACGGTGCCTCCTCCCCACGTATATAAATGAGGGAGGGGGAGGCCGACCGGCCCTCCTTGGCGCGCCCCCAAGAGGGGAATCCTACTAGGCTCCAAGTCCTAGTAGGTTTCCACTAAAAGGGAGAGAGGGGGAAGGAAGGAGAGGGAGAGAGGAAAGGAAAAGGGGGGCGCCCCCCCTTCCTAGTCCAATTCAGACTCAAGGGGGAGGGGGCGCGCGGCCTGCCCTGGCCGCCCCTCTCTCTCTCCACTAAGGCCCATCGAGGCCCATTAGTTCCCCAAGGGTTTCCGGTAACCCTCCATCACTCCGGTTTTATCCGAAACTTCTCCGGAACACTTCCGGTGTCCTAACATATCCGTCCAATATATCAATTTTTATGTCTCGACCATTTCAAGACCCCTTGTCATGTCCGTTATCACATCCGGGACTCTTAACTACATTCGGTACATCAAAACACATAAACTCATAATACTGATCATCATCGAACGTTAAGCGTGCGGACCCTACGAGTCCGAGAACTATGCAGACAGGACCGAGACTCATTTCCGGTCAATAACCAATAGCGAAACCTGGATGCTCATACTGGTTCCTACATATTCTATGAAGATCTTTATCGGTCAAACCGCATAACAACTTACGTTCTTCCCTTTGTCGTTGGTATGTTACTTGCCTGAGATTAGATCGTCGGTATCTCAATACCTAGTTCAATATCGTTACCGGCAAGTCTCTTTACTCGTTCCGTAATGCAACATCCCGTAACTAACTCATTAGTCACATTGCTTGCAAGGCTTATAGTGATGTGCATTACCGAGAGGGCCCAGAGATACCTCTCCGATACACGGAGTGACAAATCCTAATCTTGATCTATGCCAACTCAAAAAACACCATCGGAGACACCTGTAGAGTATCTTTATAGCCACCCAGTTACGTTGTGACATTTGATAGCACACTAAGTGTTCCTTTGGTATTCGGGAGTTGCATAATCTCATAGTCATAGGAACATGTATAAGTTATGGAGAAAGCAATAGCAGTAAACTAAATGATCAAATTGCTAAGCTAACGGATGGGTCAAGTCAATCACATCATTATCTAATGATGTGATCCCATTCATCAAATGACAACTATTGTCCTTGGCTAGGAAACTTAAACATCTTTGATTAACAAGCTAGTCAAGTAGAGGCATACTAGTGACATTCATTTTGTGTATGTATTCACACATGTACTAAGTTTCCGGTTAATACAATTCCAGCATGAATAATAAACATTTATCATGATATAAGGAAATATAAATAACAAATTTATTATTACCTCTAGGGCATATTTCCTTCAGTATCACTATGTTCGAGATTCAATAAACCATTTATCATTGGGTGTATGACCTTAGAAGGTTTTATTCATGTAAACAGAACAACAAGTATTCTCTGACTTAAATGAATAACTGTATTGCAATAAACATGATCCAATCATATTCATGCTCAACGCAAACACCAAATAACATTTATTTAGGTCCAACAGTAATCCCGAAGGTAGAGGGAGTGTGCAATGGTGATCTTATCAACCTTGGAGTCACTTACAAAACACATCGTCACCTCGACCTTAACTAGTCTCTGTTCATTTTGTAACTCCTGTTTCGATTTACTAATCTTAGCAACTGAAACAGTATCAAATACCCTGGGGTTACTATGAACACTAGTAAAATACACATCAACAACATGTATATCAAATATACTTTTGTTCACTTTGCCATCCTCCTTATCCGCCAAGTATTTGGGGTAGTTCTGTTTCTAGTGACCATTCCCATTGTAGTAGAAGCACTCAGTTTCAGGCTTAGGTCTAGCTTTGGGCTTCTTCAGGGGAGTGGCAACTTGCTTGTCATTCTTCTTGAAGTTCCCTTTCTTTTCCTTTGCCCTTTTTCTTGAAACTAGTGGTCTTGTCAACCATCAACACTTGAGGCTTTTTCTTGATTTCTACCTTCGCCGATTTCGGCATCGCGAAGAGCTCAGGAATCGTTTTTTCCGCCCTTGCATATTATAGTTTATCATGAAGTTCTAGTAGCTTGGTGATACTGACTAGAGAACTCTGTCAATCATTATCTTATCTGGAAGATTAACTCCCACTTGATTCAAGCGATTGTACTACCCAAACATTCTGAGTACATGCTCACTAGTTGAGCCATTCTCCTCCATCTTGTAGGCAAAGTACTTGTCAGAGGTCTCATACCTCTCGACATGCGCATGAGTCTGAAATACCAATTTCAACTCTTGGAACATCTTATATGCTCTGTGGCGTTCAAAAACATTTTTGAAGTCCCGGTTCTAAGCCGTAGAGTATGGTGCACTAAACTATCGAGTAGTCATCATATCGAGCTTGTCAAACGTTCATAACGTCTACATCTGCTCCGGCAATAGGTCTGTCACCTGGCGATGCATAAAGGACAATCCTCAGATCACGGACCCAGTCTGCATCATTGGTACTATCATCTTTCAACTTAGTTTTCTCTAGGAACATATCAAAAACACAGGGGAGCTACAAAGCGAGCTATTGATCTACAACATAGATATGCAAATACTATCAGGACTAAGTTCATGATAAATTAAGTTCAGTTAATCATACTACTTAAGAACTCCCACTTAGATAGACATCCCCCGAGTCATCTAAAAGATCACATGATCCATATCAACTAAACCATGTCCGATCATCAAGTGAGATGGAGTAGTTTTTAATGGTGAACATCTCTATGTTGATCATATCTACTATATGATTCACGTTCGACCTTTCAGTCTCCAGTGTTCTGAGGCCATGTCTGTACATGCTAGGCTTGTCAAGTTTAACCCAAGTATTCCGCATGTGCAAAACTATCTTGCACCCGTTGTATGTGAACGTAGAGCTTATCACACCCGATCATCACGTGGTGTCTCAGTACGACAAACTGTCACAAGAGTGCATACTTAGGGAGAACACTTATACCTTGAAATTTTGGTGAGGGATCATCTTATGATGCTACCACCGTACTAAGCAAAATAAGATGCATAAAAGATAAACATCACATGCAATCAACATATGTGACATGATATGGCCATCATCTCCTTGTGCCTTTGATCTCCATCTCCAAAGCACCGTCTGTGACGCCCGGATAATTAGGCTACAGTAATCCCACGTTAATGATGCCACGTCACCTTGATTATTGTTGCTAATCTCACATTAGTTCGAAACTGGTTCAAATTCAAATTCAAAATCAAGCAAACAATAAAATATTTTCAAATGTTAAAACTGTAATGTTGGGGTGTTGCCAAATAATGCATAGGTAATTATTGTGGAGAAACCCCAATTTTATAAAAGGTTTAAGTGCACTAAAATATTTAAAACAGCAGCAAAACATTTAACTAACTACCCTTTTCAATTTGATAAGATATTAAACTATTTGTTTTATTGCCAAAAATTTATGGGGCAGTGGCATGCTTATTAAAACTAAATTAGGAACCAGTGGTGTAGTTTATAAAACCAAATTCAAAAGGAAACTAAAATAAAAACAGTAAAACAAAAATATAAAATAAAACAAAAATAAAAGGAAAGGAAAACAACTTTACCCCCCCCCCTCCAGCTGGGCCTTGGCCCAGTTGGTCATGTGGCCGAGTGGCCTGCCGGCCCACCCCCTGGCCTACTTAGGCCACCCCCACTCCTGAAACCCTAGTCCACCCACTACCCCACTCCCCCCTCTCTCCCTTGTTCCCGCCTGGATCAGGATCGGGCAACCCCCGTCACCCTCCCCGCCCGATCTCGCGCCGCCCTGCGCCCCTGATGATGGTGCCTCCTCCCCGGAGCCCCCGCCAGCCGACGCCTTGCCGTCCCAGCGGCGTTCGCCGCTGCTCCCCGCGGCCCCGTCGAGCACAACCGCGCGCACGACCTCGACGCCGCCACGGACCACCGTCGTTGCTCGTCACTTGTCGGAGCTCCTCCGCCGTAGCCAACACCGCTCGGCGCCGCCCTCCCCACCGGACCTCCCCGTATCCTCCCCGAACGGCTTCTCTGAGCCTCGCCGCCCCCTTTCCTCGTCCACATCGGTGAGGCCCCGGCCTCTCCCTCCTCTGCCTCGTTCGGTCACTGCATGACCGTTCCCCAGTCCCGTGCCCCTTGTCGATGTCTCCCTACCCGTGCATCGGCCGCGCCCGGGACCCATTGGCCGCGTTCCTCTCACCCGCGCCACGCCCTTCGCCTGCAACCTCGCTGCTGGCCACTGCCTCCCGACGCGATGTGGCCACCGCGTGCCTGCCTGCGCGTGTGCTCGCGCTCACAGCCCCCGCGCTGCCCACGCGCGCCCCCACGAGCACCTGGCCGTGCGCCTCGCGTCATGGCCACTCCCACGCCTCCATCTCGCCAGCGCTACTGCCTTCGCTGCTCGCGCCCCCTGCAACCGCCGCTCGCGACCGAGGCGGCCGCCGCTGCCCGCTGCTCCACCTCGCCCGCTAGCCACCTCTGCCCGCCAGCGTCGTCGCCTCCGCCCGCCTGTGCCACGTTCCGCCCCCACCCAATAGCCACGCCTACCCCGCGCCCTATCGTGACGCGCCGACCGCGCATCCCCGGCAGCCCCTGCTCGCTCCGCTTGTCGGCCCTTGCTGCTGCTGGACCAGGAGCGGCCGTGGCCACAGCCGCCGGCGCCGGACCCTAGCGCCCGCGCCCCCTCTCCCCTGGAGGTCTGCTAGCCATGGCGCACGGCGGGTGCTCCTGCCCGCGCCTGGTAGCCCGTCCCATTTGGACCCAGAGCCACTGACTAGGGGGCCCCACCCCCAAAACGAATTAAAAAATAAATATTAATTAATTAATTAATTAAGTTAATTAATCCTATTTATTTAATCTAATCAATTAGTTAAGTTAATGAAACCCTAATTAGACTAAACAGTCAATAATGAACGGGGCCCACCTGTCAGGTTGACCAGGTTAACTGCTGACATCATGCTGACGTCATGATGACGTCAGCAAACACTATTCTGGATAATGTTGAATTAAATTAATTAAATAAATCCTAAAATTGATTTAAATCTTTTAAAATCAATATAAAATAAACCGTAGCTCGGATGAAAATACTTTCTACATGAAAGTTGCTCAGAACGATGAGACGAATCCGGATACACTATCCGTTCGTCCGCCACACATCCCTAGCATAGCAAACACGCAACTTTCCCCCTCCGGTTCATCTGTCCGAAAACGCGAAACACCGGGAAATACTTTCCCGGATGTTTTCCCCCCTTCGCCGGTATCACCTAGTACTGTGTTAGGCCACCTCTAGCACCACGCAATGCCACATTACGTTTTGTGTTACTTTGATTGCTCTGTTATTTATTGTGTTCCCCCTCCGTTACTTCTTTCCGGTAGACCCCGAGACTGCCGGCAACCCCCCTATTCGACCATGATGTTGACGACACGTCCTGCTTGCCAGAGCAACTAGGCAAGCCCCCCCTTTGATCACCAAATATCGCCTACTCTTCTCTCTACTTCTTGCATTAGAGTAGTGTAGCATGTTACTGCTTTCCGTTAATCCTATTCTGATACATAGCCTGTCATTATTGCTACAACTATTGATACCTTACCTGCAATCCTAAATACTTAGTATAGGATTCTAGATTATCATCAGTGGCCCTACATTCTTGTCAGTCTGCCATGCTATACTATCGGGCCATGATCACGTCGGGTGTTGATCATGGGTAAATACATACATATATTCATACTATACAGGTGGTGACTAAAGTCGGGTCGGCTCGTCGAGTACCCGCAAGTGATTCTGATGTGGGGGCTGAAGGGGCAGGTGGCTCCATCCAGGTAGTGGTGGGCCTGAGTTCCCGATGGCCCCCGACTGTTACTTTGAGGCGGAGCGACAGGACAGATTGAGACCACCTAGGAGAAAGGTGGGCCTGGCCCTGGTCGGCGTTCGCAGTTACTTCAAAATAACACGCTTAACGAGATCTGGGTATTTGATCTGAGTCTGGCTACTGGCCTATACGCACTAACCAACTACGCAGGGACAGTTATGGGCACTCGACGTCGTGGTATCACCCGAAGCCTTTGTGACGTCAGCGACTGAGCGGCGCATGCAGGATTGGACTGGAACGCCTTCTAGGCTAGGTCTGCTTCCGGCCACCCTCGCAACATGCAGGTGTGTAATGGGCGATGGGCCCAGACCCCTGTGCCATAGGATTTAGACCGGCGTGCTGACCTCTCTGTTGTGCCTAGGTAGGGCTGCAACGTGTTGATCTTCCGAGGCCGGGCATAACCCAGGAAAGTGTGTCCGGACAAAGGGGATCGAGCATGTTGGGAAATGTGGTGCACCCCTGCAGGGAAGTTGATCTATTCGAATAGCCGTGATCTTCGGTAACAGGACGACTTGGAGTTGTACCTTGACCTTATGACAACTTGAACCGGATACTTAATAAAACACACCCTTCCAAGTGCCAGATACAACTGGTGATCGCTCTCTCACAGGGCGACGAGGGGAGGATCATCGGTTAGATTTATGCTATGCGATGTTACATGGAGAACTTACCATCTACTCTCTTCCACATGCTGCAAGATGGAGGTGGCCAGAAGTGTAGTCTTCGATATGACTAGCTATCCCCCTCTTATTCCGGCATTCTGCAATTTAGCCCACATATGATACCCTCATTCCATGTGATACCAATGCATACATATGTAGTGTAGCTCCTTGCTTGCGAGTACTTTGGATGAGTACTCACGATTGCTTTGCTCCCTCTTTCCCCCCTTTCTATACCCAATTGCTGCGACCAGGCAATGGAGCCCAGGAGCCAGACGCCACCGTCGACGACGACTACTACTAATCGGGAGGTGCCTACTACTACGTGCAGCCCGCTGACGACGACCAGGAGTAGTTTAGGAGGATCCCGGGAAGGAGGCATGCGCCTCTTTCGATTGGTATCCCAGTTTGTGCTAGCCTTCTTAAGGCAAACTTGTTTAACTTATGTCTGTTCTCAGATATTGTTGATTCTGCTGACTCGTCTATGATCAAGCTCTTGTATTCGAGCCTTTGAGGCCCCTGGCTTGTAATATGATGCTTGTATGACTTATTTTATTTGTAGAGTTGTGTTATGATATCTTCCCGTGAGTCCCTGATCTTGATCGTACACGTTTGCGTGTATGATTAGTGTACGATTGAATCGGGGGTGTCACAAGTTTGTATCAGAGCCAACTGCCTGTAGGAATCCCCCTTCCACACTCCTTGGCCAAAGTCGAGTCTAGACATTGCAAAACTTTTTACTAACATGGCTGTGTGCCTTACGGGCCCACGTCGCCAATTGGGTGGTATTAGGATCTTTTACTCCTCGATCCTTACTCTGGGACTCTGATCTCTCTTCTATTCGGGTTAAAATGAATTTACTAACTCTGACTCTAGGTTCTCGTAAGTACTTCCACCTGGAGAGCACCTAATTACGATGATCGTCTACTGCACTAGAAGATTCCGAAGTTACTCTCAGATGTTCTCTCGAGACTTTGTGCGCACCACTTTCGTTATTCTCGACTATCGAAAATTCCTTATGGATGACTACTTACACTTGTCATTCGTACAATCATTCCCCGTGACCTTGTTATTATAAGATACCACGAATTCCTCTCATTGTTCCGAGAATACTTTGAGCATACTACCTTGCAGTTCCTTGCCACATGAATACCAATGTGGATAATTCCTCGCTCTTACCGAGTATCTGCTCATCCCATTTGATTCAAGTATTTCACAAAAGTCTTCGAAATACCATTCGATCTTTCAAAAATCCTCATCCAACTATTACTCTTCAAATTCTTGCTTGCTTGCATTATGATTAATCTCATAGGTCTGGTAGTATTATTGGCATCCTTAGTCATTATCAGTTTGAGTCTGTTGAACCAATATGTTGCGAATGCTCGCATTCCTTAATCAGATCCTTCGTTTTGTCCTTCTGGCTCAGACGACATTTTAAACATGAGCTGGATCTCGACCAATCAAATTGCCATTGATTGTACCCCTAAGACTATTCAACTTATCCGTCCTTAATCAGAGCGTTTGCTTCTGATGCATTGATTTGGAAATCATAATTCCTTTACATTTGAGCTTTGAGTTAGTCAGTTGTTTCTATAGTCTGATCTCCTTGCATTCTTCCTTCCACCGGTTGAGTACCGATGCTCACATCAGATCCCTTGTGGACCACCAGAACCTTTGTTGGATTTTATCCGACAATGTCCTTTATATTCAATCACTTCGAAAGTTCTTTCCCCGATACATAATGCCATTGGTAAATCCTATTCCTTGATTTGGACAACCATGCTCTGCTTTCGAGCTGGTGATATTTACTATTGAAGCTTGTGGTATATGTTTCCAGAATGCCCCGATGGGTTGAACCTATGCCTTCCTTAATATGTGTGAACTCGAAAGTTTTCACGAGCTATACTCTTCTGGTATTTTGCTAGATAAAATTTCAACACTACAACTTCATCGAACGCGAGAAGTGAATGGAAGGTTATACATTAAAGAAATGGGAGTCGACCTTGAACTTTATGTTCATGCCCATGGACCCGATGTGGAACTTATCATGGAAGCTTCTTGAAAAACTTTTAATTAGTTGGATAATTCTTCCGGTGTCTTTGAATTGGATCCCTTGCAACTATGGTTTCGGCCATATTGATATTCCTTGATAACTTTTCTCGGACAAGTTAAAGTACTTGTCTTTTGTAGATCAATACAATTGTCAAACCTCTATTTTGCTCTACCTCCGAGTATTACCCTCTGGTATCTTGATAATATCATCGAACCATGTTGCTTATTATGAGCCTTCATCGAGTATTATTCCTCATCGATTCCAATGTTCCCTGGTTCCGAGTTGTTAGTCACTCGAGGACACCAATAACTAAATCGGGTCCGCACCACGATTAAACAACTCTTAGTAATCTCCTTTATTCACGAGTTTGTACTCGAGCATGTCAATCCTAGCCTGATTGGCTATCACATTGGGCTAATTTTTAACTGTGCTACCTGGTCCTGCTTCATAGAGCACAAATTTCGACAGTGAGCTAATCTTAAGTCGATCTTCCTTGTCATATCATTTCTCCTTGAATAGCAAACTTGATTTCGAGTATGTTTCATACCCATGGTTCTGATAACTTCCGCTTCACCCTTCCTTTTCCTTGATGTCATCGATGATCGATTATATCCTCATGAAACCCCTCGACAAGTGTGTCGTGATCATCATCAACATTTTGACCCCTTCCAGGATATCAATTGAATTCATGATGAGAGGTACCATCCTTGCCCTCGATGATTTGTGTTATCATCGACCACTTTATTGCCTTCCGTTCAACACAAACTTGTTCATGTTTCTAGCAACCCTATTGCTTTCAAGTTAATGGTCGATATTTCATTCTTAGACTATTGGTTGTTAAATCACCTTCCTAACATTGATCATGCTACCTAAGACCATATTTTGGGTGCACTTTTCAACCAATGCTTAATTGTGTATGTTTTTCTCGAGCATACATCCTTATATCATTTGATCCGACAAATGTTATCTCCTTGTTCACATAACTGTGGAAATCCATCTTTTGAACATCTCAATGAATTGTCGCTGAGTTCATCAACCACCTCTTCATCCTCTCCTTGGTTTTAGTGATGAACTCTTGTTTCGGAACTTGTTTCCATTGTTCATTTCCGAGAATCTAACAATGTCATATCATCAATTTGTGTTGCACCTTTCCTTCTCAGGCATCCTGAGTCTGAGGTATCCTGCCACCTATCAGAACCGAATCTCGGTCTGAGATGATGGTTGAAACATATTTCCAGGAGTTATAACGATGTTCTTTATATGACCCGGTAAGGTGGTGTCATACCTAGCCCACCTGGACGGAGGCCCTATTGTTATAGTTCCCTTTAGCAATGTTATCCATTCTTCCATGAGGAAACTGTAAGACTTATTCTATAAGTTGTTCCTGATGAATCCTTCGTGTATCCCAAGTACGACCTTTGCTTGAAGACCATGTCAATACTATCTCGAAGCATGTCTGTGATACTCCAATTTTCAACAAGATCATTTGAAGCCTAATGCTAAATGTTTCTTGCTCAATTATCCAAACACCGTGGTATGGGTAATTTCATGAAATTTCTCTCCCCTTACCTAAAGAGTTTTCTACATGATATCCTGTCATGGATATCATGCTCTGCTTGTCCTTCCGAAGGATATACCCTTGAAATATGTGTTTAAACACATTGGCCTTTCCATTGTTCTATTTAATCTGATGATCACATTTTCCTTCCATTGATTTGTTTAACCCTCCTTGTGATCTATATGATCTAAGCAGTAATATTCTCTGCTTATGTAAACACCTTGGTGTACAACTGTGTCAGTAAGACTGTGTTACTATTGTTGATGACATTTCGGTAACCACCGATGGACGAGAACTTTGCCTATTGGTCCGCCTCGTTTCAACGAGCAGGAAAATAGTTCTCTTCATCCCTCACCCTTGGTACCAACGATGCTGCCAACATAACTGGCCGGTTATTCTCTACTTTTAACCCACATGGTGGGCCCATAACCCACAATTCCACATGATCGAAACCTGACTCTCCTGTACACCCCTGTTCCCAAGGTTGTTCCTCGCACGTGGCCTCGTATGTAATTCACGGGCCACCTAACTAGTGATCTATTTTCGTAACAGACGCAATACTTAATCTCGTTGCTCTGGACCCCTTTCGCACTTGGTTTCAGACATAGAACCATTGCCTATCCATTTGAAACTTCTCATGGTACCTTCTTACTTTGCTCTCGGTATCTTCTTAAGTTTCAATTCGAGAGATACTTCTGCTTCTTCCCCCGAGTTAACCGTCTGATGCTCAATCCTGTTAGAATCCGTCCTTATAGAGTTTTCCCCTCTTAACCTTTCGTAAGTACGATGAAGATCCTGAAGGAAGGATGGCAACTTCATCATGATGACCTGGAGAAGAGGAATAAATGCATCAACTTAATGGATCGAGCTCTTCGAGAAGAGTAACCAAGGCCGAGAAGATCCATTAGAATTTCGTAACTAAACCTTCCCCCTTTTCACTACCTCTTAAATCTCGGGACGAGATTTCTTGTAGTGGAGGAGAATTGTGATGCCCGGATAATTAGGCAACAGTAATCCCACGTCACCTTGATTATTGTTGCTAATCTTGCGTTAGTTCGAAACTGGTTCAAATTCAAATTCAAAATCAAGCAAACAATAAAATATTTTCAAATATTAAAACTGTAATGTTGGGGTGTTGCCAAATAATGCATAGGTAATTATTGTGGAGAAACCCCAATTTTAAAAAAGGTTTAAGTGCACTAAAATATTTAAAACAGCAGCAAAACATTTAACTAACTACCCTTTTCAATTTGATAAGATATTAAACTATTTGTTTTATTGCCAAACACTTATGGGGCAGTGGCATACTTATTAAAACTAAATTAGGAACCAGTGGTGTAGTTTATAAAACCAAATTCAAAAGGAAACTAAAATAAAACAGTAAAATAAAAATATAAAATAAAACAAAAATAAAATAAAAGGAAAACAGCTTTACCCCCCCCCCTCCGACTGGGCCTTGGCCCAGTTGGTCGTGTGGCCGAGTGGCCTGCCGGCCCACCCCCTGGCCTACTTAGGCCACCACCCCCCCCACTCTCGAAACCCTAGTCCACCCACTACCCCACTCCCCCCCTCTCTCCCATGTTCCCGCCTGGATCGGGATCAGGCAACCCCCGTCACCCTCCCCGCCCGATCTTGAGCCGCCCTGCGCCCCCGACGATGGTGCCTCCTCCTCGGAGACCCCGCCTAGCCGACGCCTCGCCGTCCGAGCGGCGTTCGCCGCTGCTCCCCGCGGCGCCGGCGAGCACAACCGCACACATGACCTCGACGCCGCCACGGACCACCGTCGCCGCTCGTCACTCGCCGGAGCTCCTCCGCCGTAGCCATCACCGCTCGGCGCCTCCCTCCCCACTGGACCTCCCCGTCTCCTCCCCGAACGGCTTCTTCGAGCCTCGCCACCCCCTCTCCTCATCCACGCCGGTGAGGCCTCGGCCTCTCCCTCCTCTGCCTCGTTCGGTCACTGCGTCGACCGTTGCCCCACGTCCCATGCCCCTCACCCGCGCCACGCCCTTCGCCTGCAACCTCGCTGCTGGCCGCCGCTGCCTCCCGACACGATGTGGCCACCGTGTGCCTGCCTGTGTGTGTGCTCGCGCTCACAGCCCCCGCACTGCCCACGCGCGCCCCCGCGAGCACCTGGCCGCGCACCTCGCGTCATGGCCACTCCCACGCCTCCATCTCGCCGGCGCTACTGCCATCGCTGCTCGCGCCCCCTGCAACTGCCGCTCACGACCAAGGCCGCCGCCGCTGCCCGCTACTCCACCTCGCCCGCTGGCCGCCTCTGCCCGCCGGCGTCGTCGCCTCCGCCCGCCTGTGCCACGTTCCGCCCGCGCCCGCAAGCCACGCCTACCCCGCGCCCTGTCGTGTCGCGCCGACCGCGCCTCCCCGGCAGCCCCTGCTCACTCTGCTTGCCGGCCCTTGCTGCTGCTGGACCAGCAGCGGCCGCGGCCACAGCCGCCGGCGCCGGACCCCAGCGCCCGCGCGCCCCCTTTCCCCCGGAGGTCTGTTAGCCGCGGCGCACGGCGGGTGCTCCTGCCCGCGCCTGGTAGCCCGTCCCATTTGGCCCCTAGAGCCACTGACTAGGGGGCCCACCCCCAAAACGAATTTAAAAAATAAATAATAATTAATTTAATTAATTAATTAAGTTAATTAATCATGTTTAATTAATCTAATCAATTAGTTAATTTAATTAAACCCTAATTAGACTAAACAGTCAATAACGAACGGGACCCACCTGTCAGGTTGACCAGGTCAACTGCTGACGTCATGATGACGTCAGCAAACACTATTCTGGATAATGTTGAATTAAATTAATTAAATAAATCCTAAAATTGATTTAAATATTTTAAAATCAATATAAAATAAACCATAGCTTGGATGAAAATACTTTCTACATGAAAGTTGCTCAGAACGATGAGACGAATCTGGATACACTCTCCGTTCATCCGACACACATCCCTAGCATAGCAAACTCGCAACTTTTCCCCTCCGGTTCATCTGTCCGAAAACGCGAAACACCGGGAAATACTTTCTTGGATGTTTCCCCCCTTCACCGGTATCACCTAGTACTGTGTTAGGCCACCTCTAGCACCGCGCATTGCCACATTACGTTTTGTGTTACTTTGATTGCTCTATTATTTTTTGTGTTCCCCCTCCGTTACTTCTTTCCGGTAGACCCCGAGACTGCCGGCAACCCCCCAGTTCGACTATGATGTTGACGACACGTCCTGCTTGCCAGAGCAACCAGGCAAGCCCCCCCTTTGATCACCAAATATCGCCTACTCTTCTCTCTACTTCTTGCATTAGAGTAGTGTAGCATGTTACTGCTTTCCATTAATCCTATTCTGATGCATAGCCTGTAATTATTGCTACAACTGTTGATATCTTACCTGTAATCCTAAATACTTAGTATAGGATGCTAGATTATCATCAGTGGCCCTACATTCTTGTCAGTCTTCCATGTTATACTATCAGGCCGTGATCATGTCGAGTGTTGGTCACAGGTAAATACATACATATATTCATACTATACAGGTGGTGACTAAAGTCGGGTCGGCTCGTTGAGTACCCGCAAGTGATTCTGATGTGGGGGCTGAAGGGGCAGGTGGCTCCATCCAGGTAGTGGTGGGCCTGAGTTCCCGACGGCCCCCGACTGTTACTTTGAGGCAGAGCGACAGGACAGGTTGAGACCACCTAGGAGAGAGGTGGGCCTAGCCCTGGACGGCGTTCGCGATTACTTCAAAATAACACGCTTAACGAGATCTGGGTATTTGATCTGAGTCTGGCTACAGGCCTATACGCACTAACCAACTACGCGGGGACAATTATGGGCACTCAACGTCGTGGTATCAGCCGAAGCCTTCGTGACGTCAGCGACTAAGCGGCGGGCGCCGGATTAGACTAGAACGCCTGCTAGGCTAGGTCTGCTTCCGGCCGCCCTCGCAACTTGCAGGTGTGTAATGGGCGATGGGCACAGACCCCTGCGCCATAGGATTTAGACCGGCGTGCTGACCTCTCTGTTGTGCCTAGGTAGGGCTGTGACGTGTTGATCTTCCGAGGCCGGGCATGACCCAGGAAAGTGTGTCCGGACAAAGGGGATCGAGTGTGTTGGGAAATGTGGTGCACCCCTGCAGGGAAGTGAATCTATTCGAATAGCTATGATCTTCAGTAACAAGACGACTTGGAGTTGTACCTTGACCTTATGACAACTAGAACTGGATACTTAATAAAACACACCCTTCCAAGTGCCAGATACAACCGGTGATCGCTCTCTCACATGGCGACGAGGGGAGGATCATCGGTTAGATTAATGCTATGCGATGTTACTTGGAGAACTTACCATCTACTCTCTTCCACATGCTGCAAGATGGAGGTGGCCAGAAGCGTAGTCTTCGATATGACTAGCTATCCCCCTCTTATTCTGGCATTCTGCAGTTCAGTCCACATATGATACCCTCATTCCATTTGATACCAATGCATACATATGTAGTGTAGCTCCTTGCTTGCGAGTACTTTGGATGAGTACTCACGGTTGCTTTGCTCCCTCTTTTCCCCCTTTCTATACCCGATTGATGCGACCAGGCAATGGAGCCCAGGAGCCAGACGCCACCGTCGACGACGGCTACTACTACTCGGGAGGTGCCTACTACTACGTGCAACCCGCTGACGACGACCAGGAGTAGTTTAGGAGGATCCCAGGCAGGAGGCCTGCGCCTCTTTCGATCGGTATCCCAGTTTTTGCTAGCCTTCTTAAGGCAAACTTGTTTAACTTATGTCTGTACTCAGATATTGTTGCTTCCGCTAACTCATCTATGATCGAGCTCTTGTATTCCAGCCTTCGAGGCCCCTGGCTTGTAATATGATGCTTGTATGACTTATTTTATTTGTAGAGTTGTGTTGTGATATCTTCTCATGAGTCCCTGATCTTGATCGTACACGTTTGCGTGTATGATTAGTGTACGATTGAATCGGGGGCGTCACACCGTCATGATCTCCATCGTCACCAGCATGACACCTTGATCTCCATCGTAGTTTCATGGTCGTCTCGCCAACTATTGCTTCTACAACTATCACTAACACATAGTGATGAAGTAAAGCAATTACATGGCGATTGCATTTCATACAATAAAGCGACAACCATAAGGCTCCTGCCAGTTGCCGATAACTTTTACAAAACATGATCATCTCATACAATAACGTATATCACATCATGTCTTGACCATATCACATCACAACATGCCCTGCAAAAACAAGTTAGACGTCCTCTACTTTGTTGTTGCAAGTTTTAAGTGGCTGCTATGGGCTTCTAGTAAGAACCATTCTTACCTACGCATCAAAACCACAATGGTGTTTCATCAAGTTTGTTGTTTTAACCTTCAACAAGGACCGGCCGTAGTCAAATTCGATTCAACTAAAGTTGGAGAAACGGACACCCGCCAGCCACCTTTATGCAAAACAAGTTGCATGTCTGTCGGTGGAACCGATCTCATGAACGTGGTCATGTAAGGTTGGCACAGGCCGCTTGATCCAACAATACCGCCGAATCAAAATAAGACGTTGGTGGTAAGAAGTATGACTATCATCGTCCACAACTCTTTGTGTTCTACTCATGCATAGCATCTACGCATAGACCTAGCTCGGATGCCACTGTTGGGGAACGTAGCATGCAATTTCAAAAAAATTCCTATGATCACGCAAGATCTATCTAAGAGATGCATAGCAACGAGAGGGGGGAGTGTGTCCACGTACCCTTGTAGACCGAAAACGGAAGCGTTAGTTTAACGCAGTTGATGTAGTCGAACATCTTCTCGATTCAACCTATCAAGTACCGAACGTACGACACCTCCGAGTTCTGCACAAGTTCAGCTCGATGACATCCCTCGAACTCTTGATCCAACAAAGTGTAGAGGGAGAGTTTTGTCAGCAAGATGGCATGGTGATGGTGATGGTGAAGTGATCCGCGCAGGGCTTCGCCTAAGCACTACGTGAATATGACCAGAGGCGTAAATTGTCGAGGGGGGCGCCGCACATGGCTAACAATCATTGGTGTGGTTTCTAGCGGTGCCCCCCTCATATATATATATATATATATATATATATATATATATATATATATATATAGGTTGGAGGGGAGGAGAGGTAGCCAAGGGGGCGCCTCAAGTAGGAGGAATCCTACTTGGCCACTTGGGGTCCTCCCAATTCGGCCTCCCCCCTTTCTTGTTCCTATTCAAAGTAGGAAGGAAAGAGAGGGAAGGGGGAATCCTATTCCCTTTTTCCTTTCCTCCTTCCCCTTTTCTACTCCAATTTGTCCAGACCATATGGAGGGGGTGCACCGGCCCCTTAGGGGCCGGTCTATCCTTATCTTGGCCCATTAGGCCCATATAGTTTGCCGGGGGTTGCCCGGAACCCCTTCCGGTGACCCGATACATACCCGGTACCCTCCGGAACACTCCCGGTGTCCAAATACTATCGTCCTATATATGAATCTTCACCTCTCAACCATTTCAAGACTCCTCATCATGTCTGTAATCTCATCTGGGACTCCGAACAACACTCGGTCACCAAATCACATAACTCATATAATACAAATCGTCATCGAACGTTTAAGCGTGCGAACCCTATGGGTTTGAGAACTATGTAGACATGACCGAGACACCTCTCCGGTCAATAACCAATAGCTGAACCTGGATGCTCATATTGGATCCCACATATTCTACGAAGATCTTTATTGGTCAAACCGTTATGACAACATACGTTATTCCCTTTGTCATCGGTATGTTACTTGCCTGAGATTCAATCGTCGGTATCTTCATACCTAGTTCAATCTTGTTACCGACAAGTCTCTTTACTCGTTCTGTAATGCATCATCCCGCAACTAACTCATTAGGCACATTTCTTGCAAGGCTTATTATGATGTGCATTATCGAGAGGGCCCAGAGATACCTCTCCGATACTTAGAGTGACAAATCCTAATCTCGATCTATACCAACCCAACAAACACCTTCGGAGATACCTATAGAGAATCTTTATAATCACCCAGTTACGTTGTGACATTTGATAGCACACAAGGTATTCCTCTGGTATCCGGGAGTTGCATAATCTCATAGTCAAAGGAATATGTGTATCACATGAAGAAAGCAATAGCAATAAAACTTAACAATCATTATGCTAAGCTAACGGATGGGTCTTGTCCATCACATCATTATCCTAATGATGTAATCTTGTTCATCAAATGACAACATATGTCTATGGTTAGGAAACTTAACCATCTTTGATTAACTAGCTAGTCTAGTAGAGGCTTACTAGGGACACGGTGTTTTGTCTATGTATCCACACATGTATCAAGTTTCCAATTAATACAATTCTAGCATGAATAATAAACATTTATCATGATATAAGGAAATATAAAATAACAAATTTATTATTGCCTCTAGGGCATATTTCCTTCATGGACAACTCATGTGGTGGGTCTCAAATCCATCCCCATCAATGCATTATCTATCACATTATGTGGTAAACCCTTAGTGAAGGGATCTGCCTAGTTTTTGGACGTTTGGATATAATCCAACGTAATAACTCTGGAGTTCCTCAATTTTCTGACAGATTTTAGTCTCCTCTTCACATGCCTTGAGGACTTCATATTATCCTTAGAACTGTTTATCTTGATGATCACAGTTCATCAGGATAGGGGGTATTGATTTTTCAACCATAGGTAAGTCCATCAAGAGCTCATGAAGCCACTCTGCTTCAACAGTGGCAGTGTCTAATGTCGTGAGTTCTGCTTCCATAGTTGACCTCGTTAAGATGGTCTTCTTGCAAGACTTCCAGGAAATAGCGCCACCACCAAATGTAAAAACATAACCACTTGTGGCCTTAATCTCATCAGCATTAGATATCCAGTTTGAGTCTCTATAACCCTCCAGTACCCTTGGATACCCGGTATAGTGAATTCCATAGCTCGTAGTGCCTTTCAAGTAGTGCATAACTCTCTCAAGCGCACGGCAATGATCATCTCCCAGGATTGACACAAACCGACTCAGCTTGCTCACAACAAAAGAGATATCAGGCCTTGTGGCACTCTCCAAACACATAAGCGAGCCAATAATCTGAGAATACCTCAGTTGGTCTCTAGCAATCTGTCGATTCTTTTGAAGCAACACACTAACATCATATGGAGTTGGAGAAGGCGTGCAGTCGCTATACCCAAAACGACTCAAGATTTTTTTCCACATAGTGAGACTGAAGTAGTGTGATCCCACCATTCTCATCTCTCAACAGCTTGATGTTTAAGATAACATCAGCTACTCCTAGATCCTTCATCTCAAAATAGCGAGATAAGAAATCCTTAACCTCCTTGATTAGATGAAGTTTGGTTCCAAAGATCAGTATGTCATCGACATACAGACAAAGAATGACTCCTTCGCCCCCACGATGGCGATAGTACACACACTTGTCACCATCGTTTACTACAAAGCCGACAGAGTTAATGTTCTTTCGAACTTCTCATGCCACTCCTTAGGAGCTTGTTTAAGGCCATATAAAGACTTTAATAACTTGCACACCTTTCCTTCCTGACCAGGTACCACAAAGCCATCTAGTTGATCCATGTAAATTTCCTCCTTCAACTCTCCATTGAGGAAAGCCGTCTTAATGTCCTTTTGATGAACGAGAAGACAATGTTGAAGGAAATATGCCCTAGAGGCAATAATAAATTTATTATTTATTTCCATATAGCATGATAAATGTTTATTATTCATGCTAGAATTGTATTAACCGGAAACATGATACACGTGTGAATACATAGACAAACAGAGTGTCACTAGTATGCCTCTACTTGACTAGCTCGTTGATCAAAGATGGTTAAGTTTCCTAGCCATAGACAAAGAGTTGTCATTTGATTAACGGGATCACATCATTAGGAGAATTATGTGATTGACTTGACCCATTCCGTTAGCATAGCACTTGATCGTTTAGTTTGTTGCTATTGCTTTCTTCATGACTTGTACATGTTCCTATGACTATGAGATTATGCAACTCCCGTTTACCAGAGGAACACTTTGTGTGCTACCAAATGTCACAACGTAACTGGGTGATTATAAAGGTGCTCTACAGGTGTCTCCGAAGGTACTTGTTGGGTTGGCGTATTTTGAGATTAGGATTTGTCACTCCGGTTGTCGGAGAGGTATCTCTGGGCCCACTCGGTAATGCACATCACTATAAGCCTTGCAAGCATTGCAACTAATGAGTTAGTTGCGGGATGATGTGTTACGGAACGAGTAAAGAGACTTGCCGGTAACGAGATTGAACTAGGTATTGAGATACCGATGATCGAATCTCGGGCAAGTAACATACCAATGACAAAGGGAACAACGTATGTTGTTATGCGGTTTGACCGATAAATCTTCATAGAATATGTAAGAGCCAATATGAGCATCCAGGTTCCGCTATTTGTTATTGACCGGAGACGTGTCTTGGTCATGTTTACATAGTTCTCGAACCCGTAGGGTCCGCACGCTTAAAGTTCGATGACGGTTATATTATGAGTTTATGTGTTTTGATGTACCGAAGGAGTTCGAAGTCCCGGATGAGATCGGGGACATGACGAGGAGTCTCGAAATGGTCGAGATGTAAAGATCGATATATTGGACGACTATATTCGGACATCGGAAAGGTTCCGAGTGATTCGGATATTTTCACGAGTACCGGGGAGTTACGGGAATTTTTATTGGGCCTTAGTGGGCCATACGGGAAAGGAGAGAAAGGCCTCAAAGGGTGCCCGCACCCCTCCCCATGGGCTGGTCCAAATTGGACTAGGGAGGGGGGGCGCCCCCTTCCTTCCTTCTCCTTTTTCCTTCCCTTTCCTTCCCTCCTACTCCTACTACATGGAAGGGCTCCTAGTTCTACTAGGAGAGGGGAAATCCTACTCCCGGTGGGAGTAGGACTCCCCTAGGGCACGCCATAGAGGGCCGTCCCTCCCCCTCCTCCACTCCTTTATATACGGGGGCAGGGGCACCCCAAAGACACAACAATTGATCTCTTGATCTCTTAGCCGTGTGCGGTGCCCCCCTCCACCATAATCCACCTCGATCATATCGTAGCAGTGCTTAGGAGAAGCCCTGCATCGGTAGAACATCATCATCGTCACCACACCGTTGTGCTGACGAAACTCTCCCTCAACACTCAACTGGATCGGAGTTCGAGGTACGTCATCGAGTTAAACGTGTGCAGAACTCGGAGGTGTCGTGCGTTCGGTACTTGATCGGTCGGATCGTGAAGACGTACGACTACATCAACCGCATTGTGCTAACGCTTCCGCTTTCGGTCTACGAGGGTACGTGGACACACTGTCCCCTATCGTTGCTATGCATCACCATGATCTTGCGTGTGTGTAGGAATTTTTTTGAAATTACTACGTTACCCAATAGTGGTATCCGAGCCAGGTTTTATGCGTTGATGTAATATGCATGAGTAGAACACAAGTGAGTTGTGGGCAAGATAAGTCATACTGCTTACCAGCATGTCCTACTTTGGTTTGGCGGTATTGTTGGATGAAGCGGCCCGGACCGACATTACCCGTATGCTTACGCGAGACTGGTTCTACCAACGTGCTTTGCACACAGGTGGCTGGCGGGTGTCAGTTTCTCCAACTTTAGTTGAACCGAGTGTGGCTACGCCCGGTCCTTGCGAAGGTTAAAACAGCACTAACTTGACAAACTATCGTTGTGGTTTTGATGCGTAGGTAAGAACGGTTCTTGCTAAAGCCCGTAGCAACCACATAAAACTTGCAACAACAAAGTAGAGGATGTCTAACTTGTTTTTGCAGGGCATGTTGTGATGTGATATGGTCAAGACGTGGTGAGATATAAGTTGTTGTATAAGATGGTCATGTTTTGTTGAAGTTATCGGCAATTGGCAGAAGCCTTATGGTTGTCTCTTTATTGCATAAGATGCAAGCGCCAAATAATTGCTTTACTTTATCGCTATGCGATAGCAATAGTTGCAAGAGCAATAGTCGGCGAGACGACCATGTGACGACACATTGATATAGATCAAGATGATGGAGATCATGGTGTCATGTCGGTGACGATGGAGATCATGACCGTACTTTGGAGATGGAGATCAAAGGCGCAAGATGATCATGGCTATATCATGTCACATATTATGATTGCATATGATGTTTATCTTTTATGCATCTTATTTTGCTTAGTTCGACGGTAGCTTTATAAGATGATCCCTTACTAAAAATTTCAAGGTATAAAGTGTTCTCCCTGAGTATGCACCGTTGCCAAAGTTCGTCGTGCCCAGACACCACGTGATGATCGGGTGTGATGAGCTCTACGTCCATCTACAACGGGTGCAAGCCAGTTTTGCACACGCAGAATACTCAGGTTAAACTTGACGAGCCTAGCATATGCAGATATGGCCTCGGAACACTGGAGACCAAATGGTCAAGCGTGAATCATATAGTAGATATGATCAACATAATGATGTTCACCATTGAAAACTACTCCATTTCATGTGATGATCAGTTATGGTTTAGTTGATTTGGATCACGTGATCACTTAGATGACTAGAGGGATGTCTATCTAAGTGGGAGTTCTTAAGTAATATGATTAATTGAACTTAAATTTATCATGAACTTAGTCCTGGTAATATTTGCATATCTATGTTGTAGATCAATTGCTCGCGTTTAGCTCCCCTGTTTTATTTTTGATTTGTTCCTAGAGAAAACTAAGTTGAAAGATGTTAGTAGCAATGATACGGATTGGATCCGTGATCTGAGGATTTTCCTCATTGCTGCACAGAAAAATTATGTCCTTGATGCACCGCTAGGTGACAGACCTATTGCAGGAGCAGATGCAGACGTTATGAACGTTTTGGCTAGCTCAATATGATGACTACTTGATAGTTTAGTGCACCATGCTTAAATGGCTTAGAATCAGGACTTCAAAGACGTTTTGAACGTCATGGACCATATGAGATGTTCCAGGAGTTGAAGTTAATATTTTGAACAAATACCCGAGTTGAGAGATATGAAGTCTCCAACAAGTTCTATACCAAAAAGATGGAGGAGAATAGCTCAAGCAGTGAGCATGTGCTCAGATTGTCTGGGTACTACAATTACTTGAATCAAGTGGGAGTTAATCTTCCAGATAAAATAGTGATTGACATAATTCTCTAGTCACCATCACCAAGTTAGTAGAACTTCGTGATGAACTATAATATGCAAGGGATAACAGAAACGATTACCAAGCTCTTCGTGATGCTGAAATCAACGAAGGTAGAAATCAAGAAAAGCATCAAGTGTTGATGGTATACAAAACCACTAGTTTCAAGTAAAGGGACAAAGGGAAGAAAGGGGAACTTCAAGAAGAACGGCAAGCAAGTTGCTGCTCAAGTGACAAAATCCAAGTCTGGACCTAAGCCTGAAACTGAGTGCTTCTACTGCAAAGGGACTGGTCACTGGAAGCGAAACTACCCCAAGTAATTGGCGGATAAGAAAGATGGCAAAGTGAACATAGGTATATTTGATATACATGTTATTGATGTGTACTTTACTAGTGTTTATAGCAACCCCTCAGTATTTGATACTAGTTCAGTTGCTAAGAATAGTAACTCGAAACGGGAGTTGCAGAATGAACAGAGACTAGTTAAGGGGGAAGTGACGATGTGTATTGGAAATGGTTCCAAGATTGATATGATCATCATTGCACACTCCCTATACTTTCGGGATTAGTGTTAAACCTAAAATAAATGTTATTTAGTGTTTGCGTTGAGCATGAATATGATTGGATCATGTTTATTGCAATATGGCTATTCATGTAAGTTAGAGAATAATCGTTTTTCTGTTTACATGAATAAAACCTTCTATGGTCATACACCCAATGAAAATGGTTTGTTGGATCTCGATCATGGTGATACACATTTTCATAATATTGAAGCCAAAAGATGCAAAGTTAATAATGATAGTGCAACTTATTTGTGGCACTTCCGTTTAGGTCATATTGGTGTAAAGCGCATGAACAAAATCCATGCTGATGGGCTTTTGGAATCACTTGATTATGAATTAGTTGATGGTTGTGAACCATGCCTCATGGGCAATATGACTAAGACTCCGTTCTCCGGAACAATGGAGCGAGCAACAGATTTTTTGGAAGTCATACATACTGATGTATGTGGTCCGATGAATATTGAGGCTCGCGGCAGGTATCATTATTTTCTGATCTTCACAGATGATTTGAGCAGATATGAGTATATCTACTTAATGAAACACAAGTCTGAAACATTTGAAAAGTTCAAAGAATTTCAGAGTGAAGTGGGGAATCATCGTAACAAAAATAAAAGTTTCTACAATATGATCGTAGAAGTAAAATATTTGAATTACGAGTTTGGCCTTCAGTTAAAACAATGTGAAATAGTTTCACTACTCACGCCACCTGGAACACCACAGTGTAATGGTGTGTCCGAATGTCGTAACCGTACTTTATTAGATATGGTGTGATCTATGATGTCTCTTACCAATTTTCCACTATCATTTTGGGGTTATGCATTAGAGACAACTACATTCATGTTAAATAGGGCACCATCTAAATCCGTTGAGACGACACCGTATGAACTATGGTTTGGCAAGAAACCTAAGCTGTCGTTTCTTAAAATTTGAGGTTGCAATGCTTATGTGAAAAGTTTCAACCTGATAAGCTCAAACCCAAATCGGAGAAGTGCATCTTCATAGGATACCCAAAAGAAAATGTTGGGTACACCTTCTATCACAGATCCGAAGGCAAGATATTCATTGCTGAGAATGGATCCTTTCTAGAGAAGGAGTTTCTCTCGAAAGAAGTGAGTGGGAGGAAAGTAGAACTTGATGAGGTAACTGTACCTGCTCCCTTATTGGAAAGCAGTTCATCACAGAAATCTATTCCTGTGACTACTACACCAATTAGTGAGGAAGCTAATGATGATGATCATGTAACTTCAGATCAAGTTACTACCGAACCTCATAGGTAAACCAGAGTGAGATCCGCACCAGAGTGGTACGGTAATCCTGTTCTGGAGGTCATGTTACTTGACCATGACGAACCTACGAATTATGAGGAAGCGATGATGAGCCCAGATTCTGCAAAATGGCTTGAGGCCATGAAATCTCAGATGGGATCCATGTATGAGAACAAAGTGTGGACTTTGGTTGACTTGCCCGATGATCGGCAAGCAATTAAGATTAAATGGATCTTCAAGAGGAAGACGGACGTTGATAGTAGTGTTACTATCTACAAAGCTAGAATTGTCGCAAAAGGTTTTCGACAAGTTCAAGGTGTTGACTACGATGAGAGTTTCTCACTCATATCTATGCTTAAGTCTGCCCAAATCATGTTAGCAATTGCCACATTTTATGAAATCTGGCAAATGGATAAACAAAACTACATTCCTTAATGGATTTATTAAAGAGAATTGTATATGATGCAACAAGAAAGTTTTGTCAATCCTAAAGGTGCTAACAAAATATGCAAGCACCAGCGATCCATCTATGAACTGGTGCAAGCATCTCGGAGTTGGAATATACGCTTTGATGAGTTGATCAAAGCATATAGTTTTATACAGACTTGCGATGAAGCCTGTATTTACAAGAAAGTGAGTGGGAGCACTACAGCATTTCTGATAAGTATATGTGAATGACATATTGTTGATCGGAAATAATGTAGAATTAATCTGCAAAGCATAAAGGAGTGTTCTTAAAGAAGTTTTTCAAAGAAAGACCTCGGTGAAGCTGCTTACATATTAAGCATCAAAATCTATAGAGATAGATCAAGATGCTTGATAAGTTTTTTCAATGAGTACATACCTTGACAATATTTTGAAGTAGTTCAAAAATGGAACAGTCAAAGAAAGAGTTCTTGGCTGTGTTACAAGGTATGAAATTGAGTAAGACTCAAAGCCCGACCACGGCAGAAGATAGAAAGAGAATGAAAGTCATTCCCTATGCCTTGGCCATAGGTTCTATAAAATATGCCATGTTGTGTACAAGGTCTATTGTATACCCTACACTGTTTTTGGCAAGGGAGTACAATAGTGATCTAGGGGTAGATCACTGGACAGCGGTCAAATTATCCTTAGTGGAATAAGGATATGTTTCTCGATTATGGAGGTGACAGAAAGGTTTGTCGTAAAGGGTTACGTCGATGCAAGTTTTGACACTGGTCCAGATGACTCTAAATCTCAATCTGGATACATAATGAAAGTGGGAGCAATTAGCTAGAATAGCTCCGTGCAGAGCATTGTTGACATAGAAATTTGCAAAATACTTACGGATCTTAATGTGGCAGACCCGTTGACTAAACTTCTCTCACAAGCAAAACATGATCACACCTTAGTACTCTTTGGGTGTTAATCACATAGCGATGTGAACTAGATTATTGACTCTAGTAAACCCTTTGGGTGTTGATCACATGACGATGTGAACTATGGGTGTTAATCACATGGTGATGTGAACTATTGGTGTTACATCACATGGCGATGTGAACTAGATTATTGACTCTAGTGCAAGTGGGAGACTGAAGGAAATATGCCCTAGAGGCAATAATAAAGTTATTATTTATTTCCTTATATCATGATAAATGTTTATTATTCATGCTAGAATTGTATTAACCGGAAACATGATACATGTGTGAATACATAGACAAACAGAGTGTCACTAGTATGCCTCTACTTGACTAGCTCATTGATCAAAGATGGTTAAGTTTCCTAGCCATAGACAAAGAGTTGTCATTTGATTAATGGGATCACATCATTAGGAGAATGATGTGATTGACTTGACCCATTCCGTTAGCATAGCACTTGATCGTTTAGTTTGTTGCTATTGCTTTCTTCATGACTTATACATGTTCCTATGACTATGAGATTATGCAACTCCCGTTTACCGGAGGAACACTTTGTGTGCTACCAAACGTCACAACGTAACTGGGTGATTATAAAGGTCCTCTACAGGTGTCTCCAAAGGTACTTGTTGGGTTGGCGTATTTCGAGATTAGGATTTGTCACTCCGATTGTCGGAGAGGTATCTCTGGGCCCACTCGGTAATGCACATCACTATAAGCCTTGCAAGCATTGCAACTAATGAGTTAGTAGCGGGATGATGTGTTACGAAATGAGTAAAGAGACTTGCCGGTAACGAGATTGAACTAGGTATTGAGATACCGACAATCGAATCTTGGGCATGTAACATACCGATGACAAAGGGAACAACGTATGTTGTTATGCGGTTTGTTCGATAAAGATCTTCGTAGAATATGTAGGAGCCAATATGAGCATCCAGGTTCCGCTATTGGTTATTGACCGGAGATGTGTCTCGGTCATGTCTACATAGTTCTCGAACCCGTAGGGTCCGCATGCTTAAAGTTCGATGACGGTTATATTATGAGTTTATGTGTTTTGATGTACCGAAGGAGTTCGGAGTCCCGGATGAGATCGGGGACATGACGAGGAGTCTCGAAATGGTCGAGACATAAAGATCATATATTGGACGACTATATTCGGACATCGGAAAGGTTCCGAGTGATTCGGATATTTTCGGGCATACCGGGGAGTTACGGGAATTCGTATTGGGCCTTAGTGGGCCATACGGGAATGGAGAGAAAGGCCTCAAAGGGTGGCCGCACCCCTCCCCGTGGGCTGGTCCGAATTGGACTAGGAAGGGGGGTCGCCCCCTTCCTTCTTTCTCCTTTTCCCTTCCCTTTCCTTCCCTCCTACTCCTACTACATGGAAGGGCTCCTAGTTCTACTAGGAAAGGGGAAATCCTACTCCTGGCGGGAGTAGGACTCCCCTAGGGCGCGCCATAGAGGGCTGGCCCTCCCCCTCCTCCACTCCTTTATATATGGGGGCAGGGGAACCCCAAAGACACAACAATTGATCTCTTGATCTCTTAGCCGTGTGTGGTGCCCCCCTCCACCATAATCCACCTCGATCATATCGTAGCGGTGCTTAGGCGAAGCCCTGCGTCGGTAGAACATCATCATCGTCACCACGCCATTGTGCTGACGAAACTCTCCCTCAACACTCGGCTGGATCGAAGTTCGAGGGACGTCATCGAGTTGAACGTGGGCAGAACTCGGAGGTGCCGTGCGTTCGGTACTTGATCGGTCAGATCATGAAGACGTACGACTACATCAACCGCGTTGTGTTAACGTTTACGCTTTCGGTCTACGAGGGTACGTGGACACACTTTCCCCTCTCGTTGCTATGCATCACCATGATCTTGCGTGTCCGTAGGAAATTTTTTGAAATTACTACGTTCCCCAACAAATGTGAGGCAGCCAGTGATAGTAGCACCTGAATAGTGGTCAGTCTAGCCACAGGTGAGTAAGTATCAAAGAAGTCTTCACCTTCTTTTTGGGTATAACCCTCAGCCACAAGTTGTGACTTGTACTTTTCAATTGTACCATCAGGTCTAAGCTTCTTCTTAAACAACCACTTACATCCTACAAGTTTGCACCCATAAGGACGGTCAGCGATCTCCCAAGCTCTGTTAGCTAAGATGGAATCCATCTCGCTACGAACAGCTTCCTTCTAGTAGTCAGCTTCCTTCCAGTCCTCTATCTCTTACTCCTTACAGGAGTTTCATTGTCACCCTCAACAGGATTCTCAACATGTTCCATCGCAATGGTGAGTTCAGGAATTACAACGAATTCCTCACTAGATGGAGTAGGTATCTCCTGATTTGATGAACTCGACATATCCTTCATAGGAAATATATCCTCAAAGAAAGTTGCATCATTCGACTCCATAATCTTACCAACATGCATGTCGGATACCTCAGATTTTATTATCAAAAATCTATAGCCAATGCTATGAAAAGCATAGCCCAGAAGAACACAATCCACGGTTTTTGGTCCAAGCTTGCGCTTCTTGGGAATTGGTATATTGACTTTCGCCAAACAGCCCCAAGTACGTAGGTAAGAGAGTTTCAACCTTTTCCTTTCCCATTCCTCAAATGGGGTCATGGTCTTATGCTTTGTGGGAAATCGGTTTAGGACATGACAAGCAGTCATTAGCGCCTCCCCCCACATTCCTTGGAAAGACCCGATGTGTCTAACATGGCGTTAACCAGATCAGTTAGAGTTCGGTTCTTTCTTTCGGCCACCCCATTCGACTGAGGTGAGTAGGGAGGCGTTCTCTCATGGATTATACCATGTTCCACACAAAAAAAATCAAATTCATTAGAAAAATAATCTCCACCATGATCAGACCTTAGCCGTTTAATTTTTCAATCAAGTTGGTTCTCCGCTTCAGCTTTGTAGTTTTTGAAGAAAGTTAAAGCCTCATCTTTTGAATTGTAACATCCCAAATTTTCAATTTGGAATGTTATACATAGTCATCCATGCATATCATATTTTATTTGCATTTCGTCTCACGATCCTCGAAATCCTAAGCAACTCAAGGACCCTCGGAGACAGTTGGGGATTTCCCGGTTTTCTTATTTGATTTTTATCAAATCCGAAACGAGGATTTTGGTTTTAATTATTTTTCTCTCCGAAAATATTTCATATTAAAATATATGAGAGGAGATAATATGACTTCTCCAAGATAATTGAAATATAGGAGGAAAAATATTAAAATCAAATATTTGTTTTATTTGGATTTTATTGCAATTCTGTTTGCATTAGAAAAATTGCACGTTTTCAAAATTGCATTTTAGGGCTAAGAAAATGTTCATCTCGTTCTAAATATTTTATTTAGAAGATGAAAATTTATTTTGGCATTTTTAGATTTTTATTTATTTTTCTAGGATTTTATTTCGGTCGGCGAAATTATTTAAAAAAAAGTTCCCGCGCCCGACTGGGCCAAAGGCCCAGGCGAGCCAGGCCGGCCCGCAGCCGCCACCGCCTCCCCGTGCGCGCACCGCCCCGCCGCCGCTCGGACTAGAGTCCGAGCCGGACTCCGCCGCCGCCGCCACTTGCCCCTCCTCCAAGCAAGCCGCCCCGCCCCACCCTTTAAATAGCCGCCACCCCTGCCGCCTCAAACCACCACCATCGTCGCCCTGCGCCAACCCCGCCGCCCGCGCTAAGCCGCCGCCGCCGCTTGCCGCGCCACGCGCCGCCGCTTGCCGCCGCCGCCCCGCAAGCCGCCGCCCCACCACCTCGCCTCGCCGGAGGTAGCCGCCGGATCCGAGCCGCCGGTTTTTTTAGAACCGTTCGATTTTTTTCTAGAAACCCTAGATCCGTTTTTTTTCGGATCGTTGGTTTTTCTCGGTTCTTCTAGTTAGAGGACGTTCGTCCGTACGTTCGTTTTAATGAACACTTTTCGCCCGTTAGTTACAGCTAACGAACGCTCGTTCGCTAGTCTGTTCGTCAGTTCTCTTTTATCGGATTTATTCCGCGATTTTTCTGATCGCGGTTCCTGATCCGATCTTAGTTTCTGTTTATCTTTTCGCTCGTTAGTCGGAATCAGGCGATTCAAGCGCCTAGATCTTCGTCTCGAGACCCTCTTTCTGTTTAACCAACTTAAATGAGTTTTTGCTACTGTAAAATTTGACCTAGGTCCAGATTAGTAAACGAGTCTTGTTTCTCTCGTCGTTTGAGTTTCGTTGCTCCATTTGATTTGATTCTTTTTGCGAACCGGAGTTCTTAAGTTGAACCTTCTGGTCATCCTCTTTTATTTGAGTTTTGCTTGCGCATCTTTGCTTGTTGCTTATGTATGTTGTTGTTTGTTTGCGATAGAACACCCGGAGTGTGAAGCGTGCTACTACGAGTCTCTAGGTTTTGCAGATCGTCGGCAAGGCAAGTAACACTTTGATCATACCACTTTATCATCCAGTTTTTATGCATTAGTTCCAATCCTCAACATTGCATGATTAGGATGTCATTAACATGTGGTTTGGGAAGTAGTTGCTGAGGTAGAACCTATTACCCTGTTACATTCAAACCCTTGGGAGTTACTTCTACGTGTTGCTTATATTGCTATGCTATGCTATGCTCGTAGACGTGGTTTGGGTTTGAGTGAAATCCATGACAGATGTGAGTTTGTTAATTGATGGTTCAACTTAAGGTGGCAACTTAAATTAACATCTGGGTGGATTGAGGCACCTGGAGTACCCAGTGTTGCCTGTTTTTTTTTGGAAATCCCGGAGTACCCGTGTGATCTTCCTATGGACCGCCACCCAGGCTCAAAGGGAACTCAGATGATTCATGCTAGAAACTTCCGTGTGCAGCCACAAGCTATTATGGGCTCTAGCATGGTTGAGTAAGTTACGTGAAGCTCTTGAAGAGGCAGATCAACAGGTAGTGGGATGTAGGCTTGGTATGGTCTGTCCGGAGTAGAGAGTTAATGTTTCTGAAAGATTGTGTCTCGGTCATCCGTTTCTCAAACACCATGTAGTGCGAGAAATCCAACGGAGGCAATCGAGTCTTGTGGGGAAAAGTGCGCAAACCTCTACAGGGTGTATAATCTAATCATGGTTAGCCGTGTCCCCGGTTATGGACAATTCTTGAGTATCTAGTATTTGGGTTATTACATGTATCTCATCACTCTTAATTAATACTGTTGGGTTGTTAACCACTTTAATTGGGATTGAGTTGGAGGAACCTTCTCAATGATGTTTCAACTACCATGATAGTTAAATTAAAATCTATTCCTTTGTTGTAGGGAAAAATTGGCTTTTCGCAAAACTGTAACCATAGAGCTTTCCACCAGCCAAATATGCATATAGTGATAGCATTATTCTGTTCTTGCTCTACTGTGTTACTTTGCCAGCATATTCCAAGTGCTGTCCCGTTTTCGGGCTGCAACGTATTATGTTGCCGACTTCTCAGACGAGGAGTAAGGTTCGTTAGGTCGTTGCCGTGCAGCTCAGCTATGCCATTGGAGTTGATGGACTCACTTTATCTTCCAAGCCTTCCGCTGTTATCGTATTAGATGGCCTTAAGCCATATTATTGTAATAAGTTCTCTTTTGAGACATTCGATGTAATAAGTGTGTGATTGCCACTCTGTTATAAATCCTTCGAGTACTGGATGACACTGATGCACAGAGACTTGACCATCTGAGATCAGGTCACTACAAGATGGTATCAGAGCACATGCTGAGTGTAGGACACGACTACTAAGATAAACCCTAGGTCACACTTCTCTACTCATTTCTGACTCCTCTCCATTTTCTACTCTTTAGGATGTCGGAGATGAAGAACAAGTTTGCACAACCGGATAAAGACACACCTTTTGGACGCCACTTGAAGAAAGTCACTAGGTACTTGAACATTGGAATACCAAGTTTCACCGGAACGTACAACGCCACTTTACCTGAAGAGGAGCGCTAGATGGTTCAAGTACAAGTTCCAGGAAGGATGTTCTCGCCAACTTCTAAACCCATAGAGTTTTCTTTTGAAGCACCCACCTGGAGTTTAGGCAAGAGCATGGAAACCCACATTACCATGGGACGCATTGGAGAAGTCTACAACAGGGAGCTTAAGGACACTATCTACCAAATATGTGGGCGCCGAGACGAGCAATGGGAAGTAATCAGCACCAGGAAGGATAGATCCATTGCAACTTTCATCCAGGAGTTAAACCAGCACGTTCGATGCTAGGATAACCAGATGTGAGCGGACATGATGGACTTGAAGAAGGCGAAGAATAGAATCATCGAGTTGGAGGAAGAACTCAAGTCTACACGCGATGGATATGAGGAGGAAATCAAGACACTACTAGAGAAGAATGACGACCTAGTCAAGAATATCGGAGTATTCATAGGAGGACCGGCACCAGTGGAAGAAGAAGAAGAAGAACCCAAGGAGATACACCCCGAGGACTACATCATCATCGATGACACCGATTCCGATCCTAGTGATGATGACCTTGGAGACGAAGCTGGAGCTGACATTATGGAGTCTTCCACCGATCAAAATTTCTAGATGACCACCAAATATTAGTAGTATTTCCCCATGTAATTAGTAGTAGATGAGCACTTTGCGATAGTCCTAGACCGTTTGTATGCCCTTGTTTGATTGATTGAGTGAAATGTTTGTGTTTGTCTTATGTGCATATGGGTAGTGTTTTCTCATTAGACCCCTTTTCTATTCTGATCTCTTCCATCTAAACCCATCAGATGCCTCCGAGACGTGACATCGGTTTTGCTTTCCCACCGGAGCTCACCCAGTTGATCCAGCAGCAGAATACTTTGATGCAATTGCTAGTTCAGAACAAAGGCAACAACAACAACAACAACAACAACAACAACAACAACAACAACAGCAGCAGCAGCAGCAGCAGCAACAGCAACAACAACAGCAGCAGCAGCAGCAGCAACAACAACAACAACAACAACAACAACAACAACAACAACAACAACAGCAACAGCAACAGCAACAGCAACAACAGCAACACCAACAACAACAGCAACAACAACAACAGCAACAGCAACAGCAACAACAACAACAACAACAACAACAGCAACAGCAACAGCAACAGCAACAGCAACAACAACAACAACAACAACAACAACAACAACAACAACAACAACAACAACAACAACAACAACAACAACAACAACAACAACAGCAACAGCAACAGCAACAGCAACAGCAACAGCAACAGCAACAGCAACAACAACAACAACAACCAAACAACGACAACCACAATAACAGCAACAACAACAACAACAACAACAACAACAACAACCAAACAACGACAACCACAACCACAATAACAACAACAACAACAACAACCACAACAACCAAACAACAACAACAACAACCACAACAACCAAACAACAACAACAACAACCACCACCACCACCACCACAACAACAACAACAACCAAACAACGACAACCACAACCACAATAACAACAACAACAACAACAACAACAACAACAACCACAACCACAACAACCACAACCACAACAACCAAACAACAACAACAACAACAACAACAACAACAACAACCACAACAACCAAACAACAACAACCACCACCACCACCACAACAACAACAACAACCACAACCACAACAACCAAACAACAACAACAACCCGCCGCCAGTGGACAACCTAGCCCATTTTCTAAGGTTACAACCGCCGGTGTTTTCAAGTAGCACCGAGCCAATAGTTGCTGATGATTGGCTACGTCGTACTGGAAGGGAGTTGACCACCACAGGTTGCACTGATGCTGAGAGGGTGCACTTTACCGCACATCAGTTGGATGGACCACCAGCATCATGGTGAGAGAATTACACAGCCGCTTTTCTCATAGCCAATGTCACTTGGGACCAGTTTCAGCAAGCTTTCCGCACGGCCCATGTCTCAACTGGAGCTATGTAGATGAAGAAGCGGGAGTTCCGCAACCTACGTCAAGGGAACCGTACTGTGGCTCAGTACGTGGATGAGTTTAGCAAGTTATCTCGCTATGCTCCTGATGATGTGGCCACAGATGCCGCGAAGCAGGAGAAGTTTATGGAAGGGCTGAATGATGAGATGAGCATGCAGTTGATGGTAGCAACCTTCAACAACTACCAGGAGTTGATAGATAAGGCTCTTATGATTGAAGGGAAGCAGCAGCAGATTGAGAGCCGCAAGAGGAAGTATGCACAGTGGAAGTATAACTCAGGAGCTCAGCAGAAGCCTCGCCTAACCCTGAATTCGGGAGGACTTGTTCATAACCATGGAGGTCACAACCACACTGGAGGAGGATCACATAACCATAATGGTTCTAAGAATGGGAATGGGAACGGAACCAACCATAACCAGAACCGCCTCAATCCAGCCACACCCACCAAAAGAGACCTAAGTCACGTTACTTGCTTCAAGTGTGGGAAGACTGGACACTACGTGATAGAGGCAAAGGTGTCCCGATGTTTCGATGAGATGGTGGCTATCGTTTTCTGTGGGAGTCGACCTTGACGATCCGACTACGAACGTGCGAGACGTCACGCCTTAGCAATCGCTAAACCAACTTCCGAGGGTTATTGACCACGCCGGAGCACGATCAACCTGACCACGAGGGTCTGTTTCCTACGAGCAAACTAAGAACAAGCAAGAAACTGAGATTGCAATCTGGATATTGCGAATATAAGATGAAAGCTTTATTGATCAAGGTGGGGTTCTGTGACGTCTTGGTCTGGTCGTTGGACACAAAGAAGTACGCGAAGTTGCAGCTATGGCGAACTTTTAATCTAAACAAAACCCAAAGCCTAAACGATGCCCTAAGGGCTGTATATATGGAGGAGAGAGGGGGAATTTCGTGGCCCTTGGTGGAGGGGGTCCGAAACCAACCCTAACTCTTGTTTCCCCACACATACGGACTCTAAAAACAGCCTATACTTAAGTACTTCGAAAATACATGGGCCTGGCCCAATAATAAGGTGACGCAGCACCTAAAATAGCCTCTGGATGAAATTTATGAAGTGGCATCTTGTATATTTCGTCACATGCTTCATGCACTCATTATGGTGGCTTCAGAGTCCTGGAATCATCACTTGTAACTCCGTTCTTGTTCCCCTTGCGCATGCCATCATCTCCATGCTTGAACTTGCTCCAAGGTTCATCTTTCTTGTCCAAGCTAGGCCCTTCATTTGTAAGCAAAACAAATGTATCCAATTTAGGCAGCATCATATTCTCATGAACATTAGAATCGTTACCAAGAAATGAAAGTACCTGATAATTCAATTGGCGTACGCGAGCTCTAGTAATCGGTCCAGTGTGTATAGCAGCAGGGGCTGTGGGTGTAACAATGGTATTGATGTCCTCATCATCCTCCCCTTCTTGAAATGAAGTCGTCCTCGACGAAAGTTCATCGTCCTCACCCAAATAAGGCTTCAAATCTGCAATGTTAAAAGTGGGACTAACCCCAAAATCTGCAGGCAGCTCAAGTTTATATGCATTATCATTTATTTTCTCTAACACCTTAAAAGGACCATCAGCACGTGGCATTAGCTTTGATTTGCGCAAATTAGGAAATCTATCCTTACGCAAATGTAACCAAACAAGATCTCCAGGTGCAAACACAACATGTTTTCTACCCTTATCTCCAGCAAGTTTATATTTAGCATTCATACGCTCAATGTTTTCCTTAGTTAACTCATGCATTTTTAAAATCAATTCAGCACGTTCTATAGCATCAAAATTAACCTTCTCCGAAGATGGAAGAGGCAACAAGTCAATAGGTGCATGAGGTAGGAAACCATACACAATTTCAAAAGGGCACATCTTAGTAGTAGAATGCAATGAACGATTATAAGCAAATTCAATATGAGGCAAGCATTCTTCCCACATTTTCTTGTTATTCTTTAAAACAGCCCTAAGCATAGTAGACAATGTTCTATTGACTACTTCAGTTTGTCCATCAGTTTGGGGTGACAAGTAGTACTAAAAAGCAGCTTAGTCCCCAACTTAGCCCATAAACATCTCCAAAAGTGGCTAAGAAATTTAGTATCACGATCTAAAACAATAGTATTTGGCACACCATGCAAGCGAATAATTTCACGAAAGAACAAATCAGCAACATTAACAGCATCATCGCTTTTATGACATGGTATAAAGTGTGCCATTTTCGAGAACCTATCCACGACAACAAATATGCTATCCCTCCCCTTCTTTGTTCGAGGTAAACCTAAAACAAAGTCCATAGATATATCCTCCCAAGGAACACTAGGTACAGGCAAAGGCATATATAAACCATGAGGATTGAGTCGTGACTTAGCTCTTTGACATGTAGTGCAGCGAGCAACAAAACGCTCAACATCCCGTCTCATCTTTGGCCAAAAGAAATGTGTAGAAAGTATATCCTCCGTCTTCTTGACGCCAAAGTGTCCCATTAATCCTCCTCCATGCGCCTCCTACAACAACAAAAGACGAACGGAGCTAGCTGGAATGCATAGCTTGTTAGCACGAAACACAAATCCATCGTTAAGAACGAACGTGTTCCATGTTCTCCCTTCCTTACAATTCTGCAATACATCTTTAAATTCAGCATCATGAACATATTGATCTTTGATGGTCTCCAAACCAAATATTTTAAAGTCAAGTTGTGAAAGCATAGTATAACGACGAGACAATGCATCAGCAATAACATTTTCTTTACCCTTCTTGTGTTTAATGACATAAGGGAAAGTCTCAATGAATTCAACCCATTTAGCATGTCTACGGTTCAGTTTTGCTTAACTTTTAATGTGTTTCAAAGATTCATGATCAGAATGTATAACAAATTCCTTGGGCCATAAATAATGTTGCCATGTTTCTAAGGTCCGAACAAGAGCATATAATTCTTTATCATAAGTAGAATAGTTCAGACTAGGCCCACTCAATTTTTCAGAAAAGTATGCAACAGGTTTGCCATCTTGTAATAACACACCTCCTAATCCAATTCCACTAGCATCACATTCAAGCTCAAAAGTCTTATTGAAATTAGGAAGTTGGAGTAAAGGAGCATGTTTCAACTTATCTTTCAATACCGTGAAGGCTTCTTCCTGTGCGGAACCCCAAACAAAAGGCACATCCTTCTTTGTAAGCTCGTTGAGAGGTGCAGCAATGGTGTTAAAATCTCTCACAAAACGCCTATAGAAACCAGCGAGGCCAAGGAAACTCCTCACTTGTGTGACCGTTTTGGGCTGCGGCCAACTCTCAATAGCTTCAATGTTGGCTTTATCAACTTCAATTCCCTGTGGAGTAACAACATAGCCAAGAAAAGATACTCGGTCGGTGCAAAAGGTGCACTTTCCAAGGTTACCAAACAAACGTGCATCACGTAGAGCGATAAAAACAGCACGTAAATGTTCCAAATGTTCCTCCAAAGATTTGCTATAAATCAATATGTCATCAAAGTAAACTACCACAAATCGTCCAATGAAAGCACGTAAAACTTCATTCATTAACCTCATGAAAGTACTAGGTGCATTAGTTAACCCAAAAGGCATGACTAACCACTCATATAATCCAAAGTTAGTTTTAAATGTTGTTTTCCATTCATCTCCTAATTTCATACGAATTTGATGGTATCCACTATGCAAATCAACTTTGGAGAATATTGTAGAGCCACTCAATTCATCAAGCATATCATCTAGCCTAGGAATAGGATGACGATAACGAATGGTAATATTATTAATGCCTCTACAATCAACGCACATACGCGACGTACCATCCTTTTTCGGCACTAAAATGATAGGAATAACACAAGGACTAAGGGATTCGCGTATATAACCTTTGTCGAGCAGTTCTTGTACTTGACGCATAATCTCCTTCGTCTCCTCTGGATTGGTACGGTATGGTGCACGGTTGGGTAATGATGCACCGGGAATTAAGTCAATTTGATGCTCAATCCCTCGAATAGGTGGTAAACCCGGTGGCACGTCTTGTGGAAAGACGTCAGCAAACTCCTGCAAAATGTTAGTGACAGCAGGAGGCAAAGAGGAAGGCACGTCCTCGATTGAAAATAATGCCTCTTTGCACACAAAAGCATAGCAAACAGATTTGCTAAAATCTAGATCATCAATATCAGATTTGGTGGCAAGTAAACATGCACTTTTCAATTTAATTTCATAAGAAACACTAGATTGTTTATTATTATTAGGCTGCATTTGTTGCTCAAATTCTTTTGCCACAATCTGATTTTCACTCTTATTTTTCTCCTGTTTTGCTTTATTAGCTCTATTAATATCATCTTTCAAAATGGAATCAGGAGTCATAGGAAGCAAAGTAATATTTTTATCCTTATGAACAAGAGTACACTGATTGTTTCTACCATGGTGTACAGAATTTTTATCAAATTGCCATGGTCTACCAAGTAATAAGGAACATGCTTGCATAGGTACCACATCACAATCAACATAATCAGCATATGTAGAGATACTAAAATGCACACGAACAATACGTGTTACCTTAACCTTGCCGCTGTTGTTGAACCATTGGATGTAGTAAGGATGTGGATGTGGTCTTGTGGTGAGAGATAGTTTCTCCACCATCTCCATGTTAGCCAAGTTATTGCAGCTCCCTCCATCTATGATGACGCGAACAGAATGTTCCTTCACAACTCCCTTTGTATGGAACAAATTATGCCTCTGATTTTGCTCAGCTTGTGTAACCTGCACACTCAAAACACGTTGAGCAACTAAACATTCATACCTGTCAGCATCTTCAGCAGCCATGTATTGCGTCTCATGATCAGAATCATCTCCACCGTGTTCTTCACATGTAATAAGAGCCAAAGTCTCCTCATCATAGTCACTAGCGGACTCATACCCACCATCCTCAGTAGCAATCATCACACGTTGAGATTGGCATTCTCTCGCAAAATTTCCTCTTCCCTTACAACGACGACAAATAATATCACTTGTGTGCCCTGTTGATGCCATGGAAGAAGAAGAACTCTGCGCAGGTCCAGCAGGTGTGCTCTTGGCAGATAGTGGTGGTTGTGCCTACTTTCTTGTATCATGGCTGGAGGTGGCACCTGATGGAGGTGCTGGTGGAGTGGAAGTAGAGGATGCACGTGGTGACCATGATAAAGATCGACCTGCAGAAAAGTTAGTTCGCGCCAATGCCTATCGATCCTGCACTTCACGTTCAGCTTTACAAGCAAGATGGAATAAACGAGTGATATTATTATACTCCTTATACTCTAGGATGGTCTGAATCTCTCTATTTAATCCACCCATAAAACATGCAAGCATAGCTTCATTCTCCTCAACAATACCACATCTAATCATGCCAGTTTGTAATTCCTGCTAATATTCTTCTACAGAATTTTTTCCTTGTCTTAAACGCTGCAATTTTTGAAGTAATTCACGTTGATAATATGGTGGAACCCAACGAGTACGCATAGCAGTTTTCAAAGCAGCCCAAGTAGCTGGAATAGGATATAATCTACAATGCTCAGACCACCAAACACATGCCAAACTAGTGAATGCACAAACAGCAGCAGGAACACGTCTCTCCTCGGGATATTGTAAACATGTAAATCGTTGTTCAGTTTCTAACTCCCAAGTAAGATATATATCAGGAACATATCTACCCTCAAATGGTGGAATATTCAATTTTAGTTTAGGGAGATGGTCATGATCTCGTACCTGAGGGTGAGCCCTACCATTGCCATTATTTGCATGTGGACAACCTGGTGGTTGCTGTGCTGGTGGTGGCACGTAGTTCTGATTTTCATCAACCTCATCCTCGTAATCTCCGACAAAATCATCCTCCTCCGCATCAGCAGCAGGAGCCACAGAAGTATCAACAACAGCACCAACAGTTTGGCCACGTGCAAGAGGGAGACGGCTCGCTCGGTGGAGGGCTGTTTCATGATGTGTAGGCAGTCGTTGTTGTTGTTGTTGTAGAGGTGCGTTAGGTGCAGCCGGTGGTGGTTGTCGGAGGAAATAACCATGGGTGGCCAAGCCGGCTCCCCCTGGCCCTTCTGAAAAAATTATTACGAGCCCATCCGGCCCTCAAGAATCCAAGACATGGGGCCGCCTTCCCCTCGTCGGCTGTTTCCCAGGCCGACTATCGGAAGGCGGCACGACTTCAGCCTTCATGAAAAAAGTTTTGGGAGGGCCGGCTCCGAGAAGGCCGACTCCAAGAAGCCGGCTCCCATAAAGCGGTCAAGATCGTACCCTCGAAGTCTGCACCCACATAACGGCGATGTGACGGGGTGTGGCTACAGTAAATCTTGCCACCCCCGAATCCCGGAGCACGCCTGGCACAGTGCGCCGTACGGGTGGCCATGCCCGTCCAGCGCGGCACTGTTGCCACGATGACCCTGATGTCATCCACGACGGGCCGCTAGAGTGGCCCACGGGCGGTGGGCCCCTTTAGGCAGCGAGACACCCGAAGGCGGCCCGGCCTCCCCCAGTCGGCCCAAGACAGAGCCGGCTCTCCATAGCCGGTTTGCCACCCCCTCGAAGTGGACGCCCCATTAAGGAGACAAGATGCGGTGAGGCTACAGCGATCACCCGCCGGACGGCGGCACTGTAGCCACGCCCACCTCGGCGAAGCCTTCGTCACCAGGATTGAGCAACAGTAATCAGCCGCCGACAAGGCCCTGGACAGTGGGGCCTGCCTGTCGACCAAGGAACCGGCAGCCGGCGGGACCCACCAGCCGACGGGACCCAGCAACCGGCGCAGAAGCCGGCGAGTGTAGACACAAACGGTTGGGCCCCGCACCCAGCCGGATTACCATTGTATCCCCGGGGGGTGGGCCTATATAAACCCCCCGGGACACCCATGCAAAGGGTTGATCCCTGCTAGTTTTAAACACCACATAGGGAGGAGAAGAGAGCGGGCAGAGCCCTTCTTCCTCCTCTCGCCAAATAGCTCAAGGAGCATCGTGTAGCTACTTGTTCATCTAGTGATCATGCAGAGACCCCGCAGAGCAGCAGTAGGGGTGTTATCTCCACGGAGAGCCCCGAAGCTGGGTAAGATTCGCCGGCGTGCATGTCTTTGCCTCATCCCGCTTCCAGGCACCAGCGATGTCTTACTGGCTCCCACAATGATAAGCCACCCATTGGCATATGTCGCACCTACCACCCGACATTTGGCACCCACCGTGGGGCCAGGTGCACCGTCGTCCAGAGACCTGTTCTGGACGGGAACCTTCTTCCTCCCCCGCGAGCGTAGCCAGCCCAGCACGCCCGATGGCGCTTGCCACGACGCGCTGCAAGGCGTCACCAGCATCTGCGCAGCGAGCGGCTTCGCCGATCTCCTCGAGAAGACCCTCATCTCCGACGAGCTCGCCTCCGACGCGGGCACCGACCACCTCGTCAACCTCCTCGGCCAGCTCCATGTCTCTGGCGAGCCTGCTGTGGATTTGGAGTCGGTTGGCTCCACCGACCCGATGCCTGTCGACTCCGACACGGCCTCACTCAACACCTTCCCCACCGACGTCACGATCTACAATGACCCGCTTCCCCGGGCCGATGGCTGCGACGCTGTCACCACCGAGGTGATGGTCATCGGCCACGGCGGCGCTGCTGACGAGAGCGCCCACGACGCCCCGCACGCGGCGGTCCACGACTTGTCCATCCCCCTCTCGGCCGATGCTGACGCTGAAGCACTGGAGGCTCGCCGCCTCGCCCTCCTCGCGGAGGGCCGGAAGTTGGTTTCCATGAGACGCCTCGCTGAGGCTCACCGACGCGAAGCCGACCGCGCCGCCTTTGGCATGCCGCCCCCAGGCGGGCCCAGCCGGGTCGGCGTTGTCAGACAGCGCGGCGCTGTCGTCACCGACACGTTAGGAGTCGACCGCCCAGTCTACGCCACTCCACTCGAGAACCTGCGCGCCGCCCAGGCAGCCGTAGACGAGCTAGACGGACTGGGGGCGAAGAACTCCCCCACATAACCCGACGCATCCAGCGGCTAATCGATGCAGCCACACAGTAGCACGAAGCTGACGCTCGCGCGGAAAGCCCTCCCCCACGCCGAGATCACGGTGCGACGTCCCGGACGCCGACTACGGGTAGAACCCGCGCGCGGCGCGAGAAAGAGCCGGCTGCCAGCCGAAGCCAAACCCGAATCTCCATCGAGCGAGACGCAGAAGGCCACCCCCGGGCCGTGGAGTGGCGGGGCAACCCGCCTCCGCCTCGGCCTCGTGGAGAGAGATATCCCAGCCCGCCGCCTGTTGCGCATCCGACTCTCAGCGGCCGGCTAGGTCGCCGCGAAGGAGTCGGTGAGAACGACGCCCGCCATCGGATCGACCGCCTGGCGCGATCCCTGGCGCAGGAAGAAGAAGACGATGTCGGCCCGCCTTGCTTTGGCCCCCGCATCCGCGACGAGCCCTTCCCCAAAGGGTTCTCGCTCCCAAGAGACATGCCCAAGTACAACGGCTCCGTGAAGCCGGAAGATTGGTTGATCGACTACTCCACGGCGGTTAGCATAGCCAATGGCAACAGGCGCGTTGCCGTGAAGTACGTGCCCCTCATGCTGCAAGGCACGGCGCGGACCTGGCTCAACAGCCTCAAGCCATACAGCATCAACAGCTGGCTAGATTTCACAGAAGCTTTCGTCCGCAACTTCACCAGCACCTACAAGCGGGCTCCCAAGCCCAGACAGCTCTCCTTGTGCGTACAAGGCCCCGCCGAGTCTACTCGCGATTACCTCACGCGTTGGGACGAGCTCCGCAACTCTTGCGAAGGGGTGCACGAGGTGCAAGCCATAGAATACTTCACTGCCGGGTGCCGAGAAGGCACCCTCCTCAAGCACAAGCTTCTCTGCGACGAGCCGACTACCCTCGACGAGCTTCTGGACATAGCGGACAAGTACGCCACCGCCGACTCCTCAATGAAGACCGAGCTCCGAGTAGACGCGTCCGGGAAGGTACTCAACCCAGCGCCCAAGACGCCGGCTGGGGATTCCGGCCGACGCCCACACCCGAACGACCACAAGCGCAAGGGCCCTGCGCCGCCTCCCGCCAGTCGGCAGGTGGCCTCAGTCGAAGACGAGCAGCCCGAAGGGCAGCCCGTGCCCAAGAAATCCAAGGGCGGCAGGCCGGCTTGGCAGCCAGCCTTCTCCTACGAGCAAACTCTCGACGCCCCGTGCAAGTTCCACAGCGGCGCGAAGCCGCCCAACCACACAACCCAGAAGTGCCATTGGCTCACCCGAATCTCCAAAGGCGAAGGGCTCGCGCCGCCTCCGCCTGCCGGTCCGCCGCCTCCGGCCCCGCAGCCGCCGACTGTTCGGCCCGCAGTCGGAGCTGTGCATGATGAGTTCCCCGACGAGCATGCCGCCTATGTCGTCTTTACAAGACAGCCCGAAGACTGGCACAGCAAACGCCGAGAGCACCAGGAAGTCAGCATGGTCGCTGCCAACCCCGCCGAGCACATGCACTGGACAGAAAAACCTATCAGCTGGAGCCGGGCCGACCACCCAGAGGTGATGCCATCTCCCGGCTCTTATGCGTTGGTCCTGGATGCCACCCTTGCAACGGACAGACGCGCCGCCCGTTTCTCCCGCGTGTTGATAGACGGCGGGAGCAGCATCAACATCTTATACCGTGACACCCTGGAGAAGCTGAACGTCAAGACGAAGCAACTCATGCCTACTCGGACAGTGTTCCATGGCATCGTACCCGGCCTGTCCTGTGCCCCCATTGGCAAGATCAAGATTGATGTACTCTTCGGGGACAAGGAGCATTTCCGCCGGGAAGCGATCTGGTTTGAAGTGGTGGACCTGGAGAGCCCCTACCATGCATTGCTTGGCCGACCTGCCTTGGCCAGGTTCATGGCGGTTCCCCACTATGCATACCTCAAGATGAAGATGCCGAGCACCAAGGGCGTCATCACCATAGCCAGCGATTACAAGAAGTCTTCTGAGTGCGCGGCAGCCAGCAGCCGGCTGGCTGAGTCCCTTGTGATTGCCGAAGAGAAGAAGATGTTGGATCGAGTCGTGGCCATGGCCGGCAAACAGTCGGCCCTGTCCCCCGATCCCAAGGAGTATGATGCCCAAGGATCTTTCCAGCCGGCCAAGGAGACGAAGAAGATACCTCTTGACCCCGAACACCCAGAGAGGTTTGCTGTCATCGGGGCAAACCTAAACAGCAAATAGGAAGGCGAGCTCGCCGATTTCCTCCGTGAGAATCGGGACATCTTTGCATGGTCCCCCAAGGACATGCCGGGTGTTCCGAAGGAATTCGCCGAGCACAAACTACACGTCCGAGAAGACGCAAAACCAGTCAAACAACCCCTCCACCGACTGTCGGAGGAGAAAAGAAGGATTGTGGGAGAGGAGATAGCCCGGCTTCTGACAGCCGGCTTCATTATGGAAGTTTTCTTTCCAGAGTGGCTTGCCAACCCGGTCCTCGTATTAAAGAAGAACAATAAGTGGCGCATGTTCATAGACTACACGAGCCTCAACAAGGCCTGCCCCAAAGATCCCTTTGCCCTGCCGAGGATTGACCAAGTGATAGACTCCACGGCCGGATGCGAGCTGTTGAGTTTCTTGGATGCTTACTCAGGATACCACCAGATAAAGTTAGATCCGGCTGACTGCCTGAAGACCGCCTTCATCACACCATTTGGAGCCTTCTGCTACCTGACTATGACATTCGTCTTGAGAAATGCCGGTGCCACTTTTCAGCGTTGCATGCAGAAGTGCCTCCTCAAGCAGCTCGGGAGAAACGCCCACGTCTATGTAGACGACATTGTGGTGAAGACGGAGAAGCGCGGCACCTTGCTGGAAGACCTCAAGGAAACATTTGAGAACCTACGCCGGTTCCAAATCAAGCTCAACCCCGAGAAATGCGTGTTCGGAGTGCCAGCCGACCAGCTCCTAGGCTTCCTGGTCTCCGAACGCGGCATCGAATGCAACCCGGTGAAAATCAAGGCCATTGAGAGAATGGCGATTCCCACCAAACTTCGAGACATCCAGAAGTTTACCGGATGCTTGGCCTCCCTGAACCGCTTCATCATCCGGCTCGGAGAGAAAGCTCTCCCCCTCTACCACCTCATGAAGAAGACCACTCACTTCGAGTGGAATGACCAAGCCGACCAAGATTTTCACGAGCTGAAGAAGATGCTGGCCACACCGCCGGTCCTGGCGGCGCCGACTGAGAAAGAGCCCATGCTCCTCTACATTGCCGCAACCAGCCGGGTGGTCAGCACCGTCATCATAGTCCAACGCCCAGAAGAGGGACGAGCCCAGCCGGTCCAGAGGCCGGTGTACTATTTGAGCGAGGTACTGTCTACCTCGAAGCAGAACTACCCGCACTACCAGAAGATGTGCTATGGCGTGTACTTCGCCGCCAAGAAGCTGAAGCCCTACTTCCAAGAGCATCCCATCACGGTCGTATGCACCGCCCCGCTTGCCGAGATCATAGGCAGCCGGGATGCATCCGGCCGGGTGGCGAAATGGGCCATCGAGCTAGCCCCTTACACGATCTTCTACTAGCCTCGCACCGCCATCAAGTCCCAAGCATTGGCCGACTTCCTCGTCGACTGGGCTGAGACCCAGTACCTACCGCCGGCTCCCGACTCCACTCATTGGCGCATGCACTTCGATGGGTCCAAGACGCGCACCGGCTTGGGAGCCGGCATCGTCCTCACCTCTCCCAAAGGCGACAAGCTCAGATACACGCTGCAAATTCACTTTGCCGCCTCCAACAATGTGGCCGAGTACGAGGCACTCATACACGGGCTCCGGCTTGCCAAAGAGCTCGGCATTCGCCGGATCCTATGTTATGGCGACTCGGACTTGGTGGTCCAGCAATCATCCGGCGACTGGGATGCCAAGGACGCAAATATGGCAAGCTACCGCTTCCTCGTTCAGCAGATCAGCGGGTACTTTGAAGGATGCGAGTTCCTCCACGTACCAAGAGCCGACAACGAGCCAGCTGATACCCTGGCTCGAATAGGCTCCACTCGGCAGGCAATACCAACCGGTGTCTCTTTGCAACGCCTCCTCAAGTCGTCTATCAAGCCATATCCAGAGTCCGATTCCATCTTCGTGCCGCCTGACCCCAACGCGGCCGGGTCCGGCTCGAAGAACCAAGCAGGTGTCCCGGGGACTTCGATAGTCGGCCCGGGGACGTCAGTAGGTGCCTCGGGGACTTCCGTAGTTACGCCCGACCCGGGGACTGCCACACCCGGCTCGGGGACTGCGGTAGTCGGCCCGGGGACTGCTCCAACACAACAGGCGGCGGCCGACTCCAGCGTTTCACCACCCAGCCTGCCCGCCCTGGTCGCAGTAGCTGTGTTGGCAATAGAAGAAGTCGCGGCTCCATTATGGGCTCAGTCCATCCTCAACTTCCTAATAAACCAAGATCTGCCGGCTGACAAAACAGAGACAAGACAAGTCCAACGCCGAGCCGGAGCATACACAATCGTCAACAGAGAGCTCGTCAAGTGCAGTGTCACTGGAGTCCTCCAGCGATGCGTCGAGCAAGAGAAGGGCATCGCAATCCTTAGAGATATCCACCAAGGAGAATGCGGCCACCATGCGGCCTCAAGATCACTCATCGCCAAAGCCTTCCGCCATGGTTTCTTTTGGCCGATTGCTTTGGATAACGCCAAGGAGTTAGTTAAACATTGCAAAGGGTGCCAACTTTTCAGCTCCAAGCAACACATGCCGGCTTCAGCACTCAAGACCATTCCCCTCACTTGGCCCTTCGCCGTTTGGGGACTGGACATGGTGGGCCCATTCAAGACGGCGCGCGGCGTCATGACACATCTGCTTGTCGCTGTGGACAAATTCACCAAATGGATTGAGGCAAAGCCGATCAAGAAGCTGAATGGGCCGACTGCCGTGACATTCATCGCAGACATAACAACTCGGTACGGCGTGCCACACAGCATCATCACCGACAATGGCACGAATTTCGCCAAGGGAGCCTTGGCACGTTTCTGCGCGACGCAAGGCATCCGGCTGGACTTAGCTTCCGTTGCCCACCCGCAGTCAAACGGCCAGGTCAAGCGAGCCAACGGCCTCATCCTTTCCGGCATCAAGCCCCGACTGGTCGTACCACTGGAGCGTTCAGCCGGCTGTTGGCTCGATGAGCTGCCGGCCGTCCTCTGGAGTCTGCGCACTACCCCAAACAAGTCAACCGGCTTCACTCCTTTCTTCCTCGTGTATGGTGCCGAGGCGGTCATCCCAACCGACATCGAGTTCGATTCACCTCGGGTAACCATGTACACGGAGGCGGAGGCTAGGGAAGCACGAGAAGACGGCGTCGACCTACTGGAAGAGGGCCGGCTGTTAGCCCTCAGCCGGTCCGCCATCTATCAGCAGGGCCTGCGCCGTTACCACAGCCGGAAGGTCAAGCCAAGATCATTCCAAGAGGGCGATCTTGTGCTCCGGCTGATCCAGCGAACAGCCGGCCAGCACAAGCTCTCGGCCCCTTGGGAGGGCCCCTTCGTCATCAGCAGAGCTTTAGGCAACGACTCTTACTACCTAATCGACGCGCAGAAGCCGAAGGCACGAAAGAGAGACGACTTCGGCAAGGAGTCAGAACGACCATGGAACGCCAACCTCCTCCGAAGATTTTACAGTTGAAATACAGTATGTATCACGCTAACTTTTGTATTAAGTACGAGACAATAGGCCCCCCGAGGAGAGATCAGGGACTTCCATCTTTTATCTATGAATGAAGAGTATCATGCTTATGACCTTGTCATTTCATTTACTTTTTTCATCCGGCACCGGGTTCGACTAGTCGGCCCGGGGACTGGCCGCCTTGCGTTATATTAGAAGTCCTACCCGCGGTCAGACAAGTAGTGTGCCGGCACCCAAGCCTTCTCTTGCCAAAAGTCGCAGTTCAAAGAACCGGCTGTCCGGCTGGCAACAGTTAAAGGCAGGAAAGGACGCCCACACGAAAAACGGCTAGGGACTAACCGACTAATATAACAAAAGCCGGTTTTTCTCCCACCACCGACCGACTACCAGAGTAGCCGGCCGGCTGGCTTCCATTCACCTCACTTCAGTCTAAAAAAGCTCGAGTACTTACCTCCCCAAAGGGGAAGGCGGCAAAGGAAACAGCCTAAGGACAAAAAGCATACGTAAATGGAAGCCAAACACGCACACAATAATATTTACATAAAAGACCTTCAAAAGGCCAGCATTCAACATAGTTTGAATACACCCCCGGTGGGTGGAACTGCGCAAGTTTAATAAAATTGTTCAAAAGGCAACAAGCAGGAAAAAACAAGGACGGCAGATTAAGCCAAGGGAGCGACTGGCAAGTCGGGCAAGTCGGTGGAGACGGCAGTGCCGGCTAGAGGAGTGGCCGGCTGGCGAACCTCAGCATGATCACCGCCTCCCGCAGAGGGCACGCTAGCACGTGCCTTGTTGCTGAAGGCACGATCGGGCTGAGGCTGGCTGGCCGCTTCACCGGCCGGCTCAACGTCTTCGCCCTCCTCTCCTTCGTCGTCTTCGCCTTCATCGCTGGAGGCGATCTCCTCTGCTGAGTCCTCACCCGCTGTCGGGTTCAGCCCGAACCACTCCTCCGGCTGGGCAACGCCGTCGTCATTAATTTCAGGAGCGAAGACGCTGATATCAGTGCGCTCGGCGATCATCGAGGCGCGCTGAGCGATAGCCGGCCGCACCCCCTCCAGCTCTTCGTCGGCCTCCAGCCGCCAGGTGCGTAGTTGGTCCAGGTTCAGCCCCGGAGGCTCGGACGAACTCCAGCACCCGCCCAGCTCCAAGTCGGGCTGCCGATGCCTTCCAGGCCTCGAAGCGGCCAACCGCAACCTCCAGCCAGTCGGCGGTCCAACTCGGGGTGAGGGGAATCATCTCGCTTGGCCAGAGGGCGGCCAACACCTGCGCCCCGGCGCGCTGGAGGCGGCGGAGCATACGGTGAGCCGGCTACAGCCGGGCTTGGACCGCCAAGAGTTGCTCCTCGAGCGTCCGGCCCGCGCCTGGCGTGATTTCAGCCCCCGCCAGCCGGCGCGCCTCGCGGTGGGCCTCGATGTTTTGGGTGGCGAAGACGGAGTAGCCGGGAAAGTAGTCTGCATGGAGAACAAAAAGCAGCACAAGTCGGAATACAAATCAGGGATCAAGGGGCAAGCAAGGAGTGAAGAAGGTGGCTTGCCATCGATCAGATCCTCGATACGACCGAAGCCCTCGCTCAATGCCTGCTTCGCCTCAGCCCAGCCCGACGCTTCGGTCTCGAACTCGGCCCTCAGGGCGTTCTCGCTGTCCTGAGCTTCCTTCAAAGCCGCCTTGTGGCTCTCCTCCTGGTCGGCCAACTTCTTGGCCAGGCGGTCACACTCCAGGACCAAGGCGTTGTACTCGGCTTCCTTGGCGCGAAGGGCGGCCTGGGCCCCGCTGAGCTGCTCCCTCAAGTCAGCATTGGCTCCTGCAAGCATGAAGACAGGAAAAAAATAATAAGGAAGAAGTCATCAAGGAAGATCCGACCCGGCTGCTCAGCAGTCGGCCCGAATCTCGGGGACTACACCCAGTGGGTGCGCTGATGCGCCCCCATAGGAGATGAACGAAACAAAGCACGCACTCCGGCTGCTGGTCAGATCCTCGGTTCTTCGACCCAGCTCCTGAGCCTGGGAGTTGAAGGCGGCAGCGCGGAGGTTATGATACTCCTGGAAAATCAGACAGGAGGCGAGAATAAGATAGTCGTCAAGGAAGATCCGACCCGACTGCTTAGCAGTCGGCCCGAATCTCAGGGACTACACCCAGTGGGTGCGCTGACGCGCCCCCACGGAAGAAATCAAAGAACAAAACAACCCAGGACAGAAGACTCACCCGGATGACGGCCCGCGTCGCAAGGAACTCTTGGGTGTATCGCTGCAGCGAGGCAGCCTGAGCTTGAAGCCGGCTCCAGACCTCCTGGGCCGCCGCGTTCAGCTCGCCCATCCCCCCACTGGGGGTCCACTCGGATGCGCTGGTGCTGGCCGCCTCCAGGGCCTCCGCCGTCTGGCCGGCACCCGCAGCCTGGTGCGGTTCCGGCGCGGAGGCGCCACCCCCTGCGCGCCGGCGCAATGCTGGCTGCACCTCGAGGCCGGCCCCTGCCTCCGGCTCGCCCCCGGCCGGCTGCTCTGGCACCACAGCCGATTGGCCGCCTTGGCCCGCTCCGGTCGGCGCTGCCTGCGGCGCCCCCTCCACGAAGATCACGGAGCCCTCCCTCCTCTCCATCACTGGCGGGTCTTGGTCGACCTCCTCCGACAGGGGCACTGGGATGCCGGGGGCCACGGCGCGAAGGGGAACGACGAGCAGCGGAGGCCGGTTGTGCGAGGCCTCCGCCTCCGTCTCCGCGGCTGCCACCTCCGCCCGGGCCTTGGCTGCCGCCTCGGCCTGCTCCTTCCCCGCCTGGGCGGTCCTTCGCTCCGCCGCCTCCTGCTCCTCCCGCGCCTCCCGTGCGTTCCTCTCTGTGGCCTCCCTAAGGTCGGCGCGGGGATCCACGTGGCGGGAGCCTGAAGACCCTCCAGTCGGCCCGACTACGGAGCCGCCGGGACCCCGCTCAAGGGAAAGCGGTGCCCTGTCCGGCGAGCCAAGAAAGGTTTAGAAGAGTTTTGGTCGAAAGGGATAACAAAAAGTATATATACGAGGCATTCGACGACTTACGCCGAGATCGCCTGCGGCTGTTTTACCGCCTTGCGGAAGTGGGCCGCCTTCGCGGCCGCCTCATCCCGCTTGGTCGCCGCCGTGGGAGCCTTGGATTTCTTCGGCCGGCTGCCGAAGAGGATCAACGCGGCCCGGCGCTTCTGCGCGCCGCCGCAGGCAGCCGGCGCGGCGGACGAGCCCGCACTTGATGATCAAGCGCCGGCTGGCGACGCGGGGCGACTTCGACCTCGACATCGTCCGGCCAGTCCTCGAAGCCGGCCCCGAGCCCCGCGCCTCCGGCCTCGTCGCTTTCCCCCATGATGGCGTATTCCATGGCGGCCGCTCCCAAGTCTGGATCGTCGGCGTCGTCCACCGTGTGGTCGGGGAGGAGCTGGCGCTCTACCCCTGCGGCCCCGGTCGTCGGCGGAAGAAGAGGGTTCTGCTAAGGGCAAACCGACTGATCAGAGGCCGGCTATCATGAGGCCGGCTACCAAAGGAAGAAAGGAAGGAAAAACTTATGGCAGGCGGAGGGTTGGCGCGGGAATACGGCTCCTTGCCATATCACCAATCCTCGGCGAGCTTGCAGTTGGAGATGTAGTTCACCATGTAAGACACCTCTGCATGAGGCATCTCCCTGGTGCTCAGCCGGCACGGGTCGAAGCGGCCGCTCATCTGACAAATCATGTGAGGCCGGCCTTGGAGGGGAAGTACCCGGCGCTCCATGAAGGCGGCCACCAAGTCGGCTCCGGTCAGGCCCTCCGACTGGATCATCACCCGAAGCCGGGAGACGGCTGCGTTCCCGGCCTGAGACAACGACCTGGCCCGGTAGCTCCACGAAGGTCGCCTCCCAGCCGGCAGGCCGGCTACATAAGCCGGCAGGTTGACGTAGTCACCTTGCTGGGCGACGTTCTTCACGTAAAAGTAAGACTTCTGCCAGAGTTTCACCGACTGGATCAGCGGGATGGGCGGGAACAGGTTGTTCTCGCCCATCCGCCTCATGGCAATATAGGCTCCGCAGGGGGCGGGCACGCCCGCGACAACGGTGCCGAGCTTGCTCTGGAAGAATTCCCCCCAGAGTTCGAGCATGGGGAGGACCCCGAGGAAGCCCTCGCACAGGGTGACGAAGGCCGACAGCAGCATCACCGCGTTGGGCGTGAGGTGATGCGGCTGGAGGTGGTAGAATTCGAGGAAGGCTCGAAGGAATCCGCTCGCCGGGAGGCCGAAGCCGCGCAGGCAGTGCGAGCAAAAGATCACCCGCTCGCCCTCCTCCGGTGCCGGCGAAATCTCCCTCGCCGGCGCTTGACGAACCCGCACAAAGTTCTTGCCCGGCAGGCGCCGTGTCCGACGGAGGAACTCGACGTGGTCTTCATAGACGTTAGAGCCATCCCACGAGCTTGAGAGCGCCATGGGAGGAACGCGGCGAGGAGCAAGACGATGCGACGGCGGAACGGCGCAGCAATGGGTGGCAGCGGCGGCGGAAAGAAGAAGGAAGGCGAGGAGGGGCGGAGCGAGGGAGAGCGTGCGAGCCTCTGCCGCTCCCTCTCCTCCCCCTACTTATAGACCGGCACGGCGGAGCCGAGGAGGCGCGGAGTGGGGGAACGTGGGGATCAACTGCGCCCACTCCCCCACGTCCCGCGATTATTGTGCCTTGAAGACGTAATAAAATCGCCGCGGGAAGGCGAGCGGTCCGCGTGGGCCGCAGAAGATCCGCGCTCGGGCCGAGGCCTAGGAGTGGCGGGCCCGGGCCTGCGGCAGCGTCCCATCACGCGCGTGCACCGGCAGGATTTCCTTGCCACGTGGCCCGCGGGATGGCCTGCGGTCAGCTCGCAGGTCGACCGCGCTCCAGCCTACGAGAAACGGGGCTTTCCGAAGACGGCGCGCACAAGCACAACCGACCCCTCAGGGTAGGAAGCTGACCGAGCTTCTCGTCCCTTTGTCAGTTTCGAAGCTCGCCAGCTTCGGGGACTACTGTCGGAGGAAATAACCATGGGTAGCCAAGCCGGCTCCCCCTGGCCCTTCTGAAAAAATTATTACGAGCCCATCCGGCCCTCAAGAATCCAAGACATGGGGCCGCCTTCCCCTCGCCGGCTGTTTCCCAGGCCGACTATCGGAAGGCGGCCTGACTTCAGCCTTCATGAAAAAAGTCGCGGGAGGGCCGGCTCTGAGGAGCCGGCTCCGAGAAGGCCAACTCCAAGAAGCCGGCTCCCATAAAGCGGTCAAGATCGTACCCTCAAAGTCTGCACCCACATAACGGCGATGTGACGGGGCGTGGCTACAGTAAAGCTTGCCACCCCCGAATCCCGGAGCACGCCTGGCACAGTGCGCCGTACGGGTGGCCATGACCCGTCTGGCGCGGCACTGTTGCCACGATGACCCTGATGTCATCCACGACGGGCCGCCAGAGTGGCCCACGGGCGGTGGGCCCCTTCAGGCAGCGAGACACCCGAAGGCGGCCTGGCCTCCCCCAGTCGGCCCAAGACAGAGCCGGCTCTCCACAGCCGGTTTGCCACCCCCTTGAAGGGGACGCCCCATTAAGGAGACAAGACGCGGTGAGGCTACAGCGATCACCCGCCGGACGGCGGCACTGTAGCCACGCCCACCTCGGCGAAGCCTTCGTCACCAGGATTGAGCAACAGTAACCAGCCGCCGACAAGGCCCTGGACAGTGGGGCCTGCCTGTCGACCAAGGAGCCGGCAGCCGGCGGGACCCACCAGCCGGCGGGCCCCAGCAGCCGGCGCAGAAGCCGGCGAGTGTAGACACAGACGGATGGGCCCCGCACCCAGCCGGATTACCATTGTATCCCCGGGGGGTGGGCCTATATAAACCCCCCGGGACACCCATGCAAAGGGTTGATCCCTGCTAGTTTTAAACACCACATAGGGAGGAGAAGAGAGCGGGCAGAGCCCTTCTTCCTCCTCTCGCCAAATAGCTCAAGGAGCATCGTGTAGCTACTTGTTGATCTAGTGATCATGCAGAGACCCCGCAGAGCAGCAGTAGGGGTGTTATCTCCACGGAGAGCCCCGAAGCTGGGTAAGATTCGCCGGCGTGCATGTCTTCGCCTCATCCCGCTTCCAGGCACCGGCGATGTCTTACTGGCTCCCACAATGATAAGCCACCCGTTGGCATATGTCGCACCTACCACCCGACAGTGGTGGTGGAAGATGCGCGAGCAATTCATTAAACATGTTATCGAGCTTTGTTTCGAACGTCTTCTCCATGCCATCTATCTTCTCCATGGCCTCTTCAAATCTGTTTAGCACATCTTGCACCTGTGCACTCATCATTTGCTGAAATTTATCATGCAACTCCTTATTCGTCATGTTCTCCCAGTCAGTCTCGTCGGCTTGTGATCCTGCCATGGTTAGCAACAATAGAAACACACAAGAATATGATCCTACAGAATACTAACAAGAGGTGGTGGTGGTGTCACAAATCCGTCAAGCCAATCTCAAATTCTTACCAGTTCTTACCCAGCAGCAGGCGGTGATCGGCAACCGTCGTAGTCAAAACTCTCAAAGCTTGGATAGAGCGATTACTAGGGAGAGTCAAACGCACGACGTAGATGTATGTGGAGCTGGGAAGGCTTATAATATGGTAGCAAAAAGGGTCAGCAATAATCAATTCAGAGATGCAAAGTTGAATAAACGCTCAACGACGGTACTGTGCCGGTCCTAGGCTAGACCGTGCTAGAGACGCGAGCCTAGAACACTAACAAAATCACGGTGCTGCACGTAAACAATGGAGGAGCACACTCTGAATTTTTTTTCCTTTTTTTCACTTTTTTGCACTTTTTTCCCTCTTTTTTTTTGCTCCGCAACAATTTTTTTTCGAAAAAGTCTACAAATGGTCTAAAAACTGCCTAGCAGGAATTTTCCACTTAGTTTTTTTTGAGTTTGGAACTATTTTTCTTCTGCGGGTAGCACGGAATCTCAGGAGTCCTACTCTCTCACGACTCGGAGTATGGCGTGATCTGGAACTCGAAAACAAAGCAACAAATACTAGACTCGGACTAGGACTGGTGGCGGAGATGAATCTGGTGGAACTCGGACTGTGGTGGTATATCTGGACTCAGATTGGTGGTGGTATATGGCGATGGTATATCTGGACTCGGATTGGTGGTGGTATATGGTGATGGTATATCTGGACTTGGATTGGTGGTGGTATATGGTGATGGTATATGTGGACTCGGATTGGTGGTTGTATATGGCAGCGGCGATGTATATGGTGGGGTGGTGGTATATGGTAATGATGATGGCGATGGTGCGGCGGCGGCGTGACAACCTGTGAACAAAACTCAAAACTCTAAAGGGCTAGATGCTAAGACCAGCAACTTGACACGACGATGCAACCGCAAATTCAACAAAGCAAATACAGAAAAGATTATGCAAAGGCTCAGATTGGTTCAGATAGGATGAACTAACCCTAATTTTTTTGGCTTTTTTGTGGACTGTAGGTATGAAGAACAGACTCGATCTAATCTACGAAAAACTATAAAATCTCACCGAGCAACCTGAAAATCCGATACTACTTGATAGAGGCAAAGGTGTCCCGATGTTTCGATGAGATGGTGGCTATCATTTTCTGTGGGAGTCGACCTTGACGATCCGCCTATGAACGTGCGAGACGTCGCGCCTTAGCAATCGCTAAACCAACTTCCAAGGGTTATTGACCACGCCAGAGCACGATCAACCTGACCACGAGGGTCTGTTTCCTGCGAGCAAACGAAGAACAAGCAAGAAACTGAGATTGCAATCTGGATATTGCGAATATAAGATGAAAGCTTTATTGATCAAGGTGGGGTTCTGTGACGTCTTGGTCTGGTCGTTGGACACAAACGAAGTACGCGAAGTTGCAGCTATGGCGAACTTTTAATCTAAACAAAACCCAAAGCCTAAACGATGCCCTAAGGGCTGTATATATGGAGGAGAGAGGGGGAATTTCGTGGCCCTTGGTGGAGGGGTCCAAAACCAACCCTAACTCTTGTTTCCCCACACATACGGACTCTAAAAACAGCCTATACTTAAGTACTTCGAAAATACATGGGCCTAGCCCAATAATAAGGTGACGCAGCACCTAAAATAGCCTCTGGACGAAATTTATGAAGTGGCATCTTGTATATTTAGTCCCATGCTTCATGCACTCATTATGGTGGCTTCAGAGTCCTGAAATCATCACTTGTAACTCCGTTCTTGTTCCCCTTGCGCATGCCATCATCTCCATGCTTGAACTTGCTCCAAGGTTCATCTTTCTTGTCCAAGCTAGGCCCTTCATTTGTAAGCAAAACAAATGTATCCAATTTAGGCAGCATCATATTCTCATGAACATTAGAATCGTTACCAAGAAACGAAAGTACCTGATAATTCAATTGGCGTGCGCGAGCTCTAGTAATCGGTCCAGTGTGTATAGCAGCAGGGGCTGTGGGTGTAACAATGGTATTGATGTCCTCATCACTACGCCACGGAGTGCCCTGAAGGAAAGAATGGAAACGAAAATGGGAGCGCGGGGAAGAAGCCTAATCCATTCAACAAAGGACAAGTGAACCACGTTAACGTGGAGGAGGTTGAAGAGCAGCCGGACGCGGTAATAGGTAAGTTTTTGGTTAAGTCATTTACCGCTCTTGTTCTTTTCGATACTGGTGCATCGCATTCATACATATCAAGGGGATTTGTGGATAAGTTTAAACTACCAACCCAAACCCTTAGGACCCCTCTGGTAGTAAGCTCACCCGGAGCAGAATACATGGCTAGACGATGGTGCGACCAGGTACCCTTAACCATTGGCACACATGTTTTTCAGTCCGACCTAATTATCTTGGAGTCACAAGGATTGGATGTGATATTAGGTATGGACTGGATGTCAAAGTTTGTAGGGAGTATTGACTGTGCTAGTAAGTCGATTTATCTTACCGCCCCGGAGGGAAAAAGGATTAAGTATGTGTCTAGGCATGTGCCTAGGAGGAGCCAGGTGAATGCCCTCACGGGAGTTGTTCAGGAGGAAGTGCCTGTAGTGAAGGATTATCCGGATGTTTTTCCAGAGGAGTTACCACGCATGCCACCGGATAGAGACATTGAGTTTTTGATAGAGCTGTTGCCAGGAACAGGACCAATATCCAAGAGACCCTATCGGATGCCCGCGAATGATCTGGAGGAAATTAAGAAACAGATCAAGGAATTATTGGAAAAAGGATACATTCGAAGAAGTTCATCACCTTGGGGAGCCCCTGTGCTTTTGGTTGAGAAGAAGGACAAATCCCTAAGGATGGTTGTTGATTATCGAGCCTTGAATGAGGTGACGATTAAGAACAAGTACCCACTGCCGATGATCAACGATCTGTTTGATCAGTTGCAAGGAGCTAAGGTGTTCTCGAAGATCGACCTGCGATCGGGATACCATCAGTTGAAGATACGTGAGAAGGATATACCAAAGACAGCGTTCACAATGCGGTATGGATTATACGAGTACATGGTCATGTCTGGACTGACTAATGTCCCTGCTTATTTCATGAGCATGATGAACAAGGTGTTCATGGAGTATTTGGACAAGTTTGTTGTGGTGTTTATTGATGATATTATGGTATACTCGAAGAACGAGGAGGAGCACAAGGAGTATTTGCGCTTAGTTCTCGAGAAACTCAGGGAACACCAGTTGTATGCTAAGTTTAGCAAATGCGAGTTTTGGTTGAAGGAAGTCGGATTCCTTGGTCATGTTATATCGGGAGAAGGTATAGCAGTAGACCCCAGCAAAATTCAGTCAGTCACTGAATGGTTGGCACCCACCTCAGTTAGGGAGATCCGCAGTTTCCTTGGACTCGCTGGTTACTATCGGAGATTCATTGAGAACTTTTCCAAGATTGCAAAGCCAATGATTGAACTGTTAAAGAAGGATACTAAGTTTAAATGGAAAGAAGATTGTGAGGCAAGTTTCCAGGAGTTGAAGGAACGGTTGACTACAGCGCCAGTACTAACACTGCCGGATATACATAAGGAATTCCAAGTGTATTGCGAAGCCTCTCGCTTAGGACTTGGATGTGTACTTATGCAGGACGGAAGAGTTGTTTCGTATGCCTCACGACAACTAAAACCTCATGAGTTGAACTATGCCACGCATGATTTGGAGTTAGCAGCCGTAGTGCATGCATTAAAGACTTGGAGGCATTACCTTATTGGAAACCGATGTGATGTATACACGGACCATAAGAGTTTGAAGGACATCTTCACCCAGAAGGAACTTAACCTTAGACAGAGGAGATGGTTGGAGCTTATAAAGGATTATGATATGAAGCTACACTATCACCCAGGAAAGGCCAATGTTGTAGCAGACGCCTTGAGTAGGAAGAGTTATGCTAATATCCTTGAAAGTAAGGGATTACCGAAGGAGTTAGCAGAGAATATCATGGAACTTCGATTGGAGATGGTTCCTAGAGGATTCGTTGCAACAATGGAGGTCCAGTCGACATTGCTGGGCAAGATTCGGGAAGCTCAGAAGGATGACAAGGAGATTGCCGAGATAAAGGAGAAGATGAGCAAAGGAAAGGCCAAAGGTTTTCGTGAAGATGAGCACGATGCCCTATGGTTTGAGGACCGAGTTTATGTGCCCAATAACCAGGAGATCGGGAGGTTAATACTTCAGGAGGCTCATGATTCACCATACTCGATACACCCCGAAAACACCAAGATGTATCTGGATTTGAAGGAACGTTTCTGGTGGACCGGTATGAAGAAGGATATTGCCGAGTATGTAGCCGTATGTGATGTATGTCAGAGAGTGAAGGCAGAACATCAGAAGCCAGCAGGACTATTACAGCCTATGCCGATACCCGAATGGAAGTGGGATAAACTTGGCATGGACTTTATCACCGGATTGCCTAGGACTAAAGCAGGATATGATTCCATATGGGTAGTAGTTGATCGCTTGACCAAAGTGGCTCACTTCATCCCAGTGAAAACCACTTATACCAGTGCAAAGTTGGCCAAGATTTATATGTCCAGGATCGTATGTCTGCATGGAGTTCCAAGGACCATCGTATCAGATAGAGGAACACAGTTTACTTCAAAATTTTGGCATCAGTTACATCAGACTTTGGGAATAAGGTTAGAGTTCAGTATAGCTTTTCACCCGCAGACAGATGGACAGACTGAGAGAGTGAACCAAATTTTGGAGGACATGTTGAGAGCCTATGCGCTAGATTATTGATCTAGTTGGGATGACAATTTGCCTTACGCAGAGTTCTCGTACAACAATAGCTACCAAGCCAGTTTGAGGATGGCACCGTTTGAAGCCCTATATGGACGCATGTGCAGAACACCTTTGATGTGGGACGAGGTAGGAGTCCGACAGTTGTTTGGACCAGACTTGATCAAGGAGTCTGAAGAGAAGGTTAAATTGATTCGCGATAGATTGAAGATTGCTCAGTCCAGGCAGAAGAGTTATGCGGACTCCAAACGCAAACAGGTAACCTGTGAAATTGGAGATAGAGTATATCTGTGAGTATCTCCCTTGCGAGGAGTGAAATGATTTGGAGTTAAGGGGAAATTAGCTCCGAGATTTGTAGGACCGTATCGTGTTTTGGAACGGATGGAAGAAGTTGCCTACAAGTTGGAATTACCCGAGGGATTGTCAGGAGTTCATGATGTGTTTCACGTTTCACAGCTGAAGAAGTGTCAAGCTGAGATGGCCGATATACCGTTAAGAGATACAGTACCCTTGGAGGCAATTCAGTTGGACAGTAATTTGACTTACGAGGAGAAGCCAGTAAAGATTCTTGAGTTTGCCAGCAGAGTCACCCGCAGTAAGGTCATCAAGTTTTGCAAAGTTCAGTGGACCCACCATACCAAGGATGAAGCCACCTAGGAACGAGAGGATGATATTCGCAAAGACCACCCACACCTATTTTCTAGCCAACCCGAATCTCGAGGGCGAGATTCATCTTAAGGGGGGTAGGTTTTTAACATCCCAAATTTTCAATTTGGAATGTTATACATAGTCATCCATGCATATCATATTTTATTTGCATTTCATCTCGCGATCCTCGAAATCCTAAGCAACTCAAGAACCCTCGGAGAGAGTTGGGGATTTCCCGGTTTTCATATTTGATTTTTATCAAATCTGAAACGAGGATTTTGGTTTTAATTATTTTTCTCTCCGAAAATATTTCATATTAAAATATATGAGAGGAGATAATATGACTTCTTCAAGATAATTGAAATATAGGAGGAAAATATTAAAATCAAATATTTGTTTTATTTGGATTTTATTGCAATTCTGTTTGCATTAGAAAAATTGCACGTTTTCAAAATTGCATTTTAGGGCCAAGAAAATGTTCATCTCGTTCTAAATATTTTATTTAGACGATGAAAATTTATTTTGGAATATTTAGATTTTTATTTATTTTTCTAAGATTTTATTTCGGTCGGCGAAATTATTAAAAAAAAGTTCCCGCGCCCGACTGGGCCAAAGGCCTAGCCGAGCCAGGCCGGCCCGCAGCCGCCACCGCCTCCCCGCGCACGCGCCGCCCCGTCGCCGCTCAGACTAGGAGTCCGAGCCGGACTCCGCCTCCGCCGCCGCCGCCGCTTGCCCCTCCTCCAAGCAAGCCGCTCCGCCCCGCCCTTTAAATAGCTGCCACCCCCGCCGCCTCAAACCACCACCGCCGCCGCCCCGCGCCAACCCCGCCGCCCGTGCTAAGCCGCCGCCGCCGCTTGCCGCGCCCCGCGCCGCCACCCCGCCACCTCGCCTCGCCGGAGCCCTTCGCCGGAGGTAGCCGCCGGATCCGAGCCGCCGGTTTTTTTAAAACCGTTCGGTTTTTTTCTAGAAACCCTAGATCCGGGTTTTTTCAGATCGTCGGTTTTTCTCGATTCTTCTAGTTAGCGGACGTTCATCCGTACGTTCGTTTTAACGAACGGTTTTCGCCCATTAGTTACAGCTAACGAATGCTCGTTCGCTAGTCTGTTCGTCAGTTCTCTTTTATCGGATTTATTCCATGATTTTTCTGATCGCGATTCCTGATCCGATCTTAGTTTCTGTTTATCTTTTTGCTCGTTAGTTGGAATCAGGCAATTCAAGCGCCTAGATCTTCGTCTCGAGACCCTCTTTCTGTTTAACCAACTTAAATGAGTGTTTGCTTATGTAAAATTTGACCTAGGTCCATATTAGTAAACGGATCTTGTTTCTTTCGCCGTTTGAGCTTCGTTGCTCCGTTTGATTTGATTCTTTTTGCGAATCGGAGTTCTTAAGTTGAACCTTCTGGTCATCCTCTTTTATTTGAGTTTTGCTTGCGCATCTTTGCTTGTTGCTTATGTATGTTATTGTTTGTTTGCGATAGAACACCCGGAGTACGAAGCGTGCTACTACGAGTCTCTAGGTTTTGCAGATCGTCAGCAAGGCAAGTAACACTTTGATCATACCCCTTTATCACCCAGTTTTTATGCATTAGTTCCAATCCTCAACATTGCATGATTAGGATGTCATTAACATGTGGGTTGGGAAGTAGTTGCTGAGGTAGAACCTATTACCCTGTTACATTCAAACCCTTGGGAGTTACTTCTACGCGTTGCTTATATTGCTATGCTATGCTATGCTCGTAGACGTGGTTTGGGTTTGAGTGAAATCCATGACAGATGTGAGTTTGTTAATTAATGGTTCAACTTAAGGTGGCAACTTAAATTAACATCTGGGTGGATTGAGGCACCTGGAGTACCCAATGTTGCCTGTTTTTTTTTGGAAATCCCGGAGTACCCGTGTGATCTTCCTATGGACCGCCACCCAGGCTCAAAGGGAACTGAGATGATTTATGCTAGAAACTTCCGTGTGCAGCCACAAGCTATTATGGGCTCTAGCATAGTTGAGTAAGTTACGTGAAGCTCTTGAAGAGGCAGATCAGCAGGTAGTGGGATGTAGGTTTGGTATGGTCTGTCCGGAGTAGAGAGTTAATGTTTCTGAAAGACTGTGTCTCGGTCATCCGTTTCTCAAACACCATGTAGTGCGAGAAATCCAACGGAGGCGATCGAGTCTTGTGGGGAAAAGTGCGCAAACCTCTACAGAGTGTATAATCTAATCATGGTTAGCCGTGTCCCCGGTTATGGACAATTCTTGAGTATCTAGTATTTGGGTTATCACATGTATCTCATCACTCTTAATTAATACTGTTGGGTTGTTAACCACTTTAATTAGGATTGAGTTGGAGGAACCTTCTCAATGATGTTTCAACTACCATGATAGTTAAATTAAAATCTATTCCTTTGTTGTAGGGAAAAATTGGCTTTTCGCAAAACTGTAACCATAGAGCTTTCCACCAGCCAAATATGCATATAGTGATAGCATTATTCTGTTCTTGCTCTACTGTGTTACTTTGCCAGCATATTCCATGTGCTGACCCATTTTCGGGCTGCAACGTATTATGTTGCAGACTTTTCAGACGAGGAGTAAGGTTCGTTAGGTCGTTGCCGTGCAGCTCAGCTATGCCGTTGGAGTTGATGGACTCACTTTATCTTCCAAGCCTTCCGCTGTTATCGTATTAGATGGCCTTAAGCCATATTATTGTAATAAGTTCTCTTTTGAGACATTCGATGTAATAAGTGTGTGATTGCCACTCTATTATAAATCCTTCGAGTACTGTGTGTGTCAGCATTACCGATCCAGGGATGACACTGAAGCATAGAGACTTGACCATCTGAGGTCGGGTCGCTACATGAATTCAAAAGATACACATAACAATATCTAGTGGAGTACATCAATCAACGTCATGAAGTATCTCTTTCCACCCTTTGTCAACACGTCATTCATCTCACAAAGATCAGAATGTATAAGCTCTAGTAGCGCCAAGTCTCTTGCCTTTGCAGTCTTATGGGACTTGCGAGGTTGCTTAGCTTGCACACATACTTGGCACTTGGATCCTTTGACAGTAGGGATTTTCAGAATTAAATTCATATTGGCTAGCCACGTCATGCAACCAAAGTTAATATGACAAAGTCATGAATGCCAAATATCAGACTCATTATTGTGGCAAACATTATTAATAACTCTAGTGCAAATATCTGACAAAGATAGGTGGAACAAGCCTCCACACTCATAGCCTTTTCCAACAAATTGTCCACACTTGCAAATTACAACTTTATTGGACTCAAAAACCAACTTAAAACTATCTCGACATAAATGGGATCCGCTAATGAGATTCTTATTGATGGACGACACATGATGAACGTTCTTTAGACGCACAGTCTTCCCCGAAGTAAACTTCAGATCGGCCGTACCGACACCGATGACATGTGACCCGTTCCCCATCGGCACGGGAAAAGTACCTATGACCTGGCAAGAAGAAAACATGGAGGCGTTAGCACAAACATGTACATTGGCACCGGTGTCAATTAACCAATCAAGAGATTTAAATACTGAAAGGATGGTAGAAAGAATACCGTATCCAGATTCCTTCATATCAGTATCACCGATGACAACATTAGCGGACTTGCCGCTCTTCTCATGTTCGCGCTCCTCAAAGCGGTTAGGACACTTCGGAGCCCAGTGATTAGGATCACCGCAGACATGGCAAAGTCCCTTCCCCTTCTTATGAGAATTCTTCTTGAAGTTGGTAGGATGTGACGGCTTGTTCTTTGTATCAAACTTGCCTTTGCCCTGAGTTTTGTTCTTGTTTGTTTTTAAACCTGTTGGGCTGGAAGTTCTTCTTATGTACCATGTGGGCACTAGAAGCTCCCTCAACAACTCGAGCGCGTGTGTCTTTTGCTCTCGCCTTCTCTTCAACATCAAGAGTACCAATGAGATCAGAAACAGAAAACTTCTGTCTCTTGTGTATCAGAGAAGTAGCAAAATTGTTTCACGAAGGTGGAAGCTTGACAATGATGCCTCCGGCAACAAATTTGTCCGGCAACACACACTTGAAGTACTCAAGTTCCTTTGCGAGCGACTGTAGCTCGTGAGCTTGCTGGACAACAGAGCGCTCATCAGTCATAGAATTGCTCCATGACGTACAACTCGCTGTCGGCGTCCAAGGCCCCAAACTTGGCCTCGAGCGCAACCCACATGTCCTTGCCGTTGTCAAACGACATATACGAATCCACAATGGAATCGTCAAGAACACTCAGAAGGACGCCTTTAAAGAGGTAACGATCTTCTCAAAAGCTTCCCGTTGTGCAGGATTAAGATTGCCCTCAGGCTTGCCCTTGGTGGCGTCATAGCAGTACATGGTTTGAAAACAGTAAACTGCTCTCGTGTGCCACCCCTCTTATAGCGCAATGATCTGTAACGGTGGTGCGAAACCATGCGATACGGCGGCGACTAGTGCATAGCTCTGTTCTTGGCTCGGCTCATTCCTGCAACCCGTGGCGCGGCGCGGCGCAGAGAAGCGTGCGTGTAGGTCTTCTCTTCTCATGCTCATACAAGTGGTAGAAGAACTCACCTTATAAAAAGGTGCAAGTCTCTCTCAACTTTCAGGATAGGACTAAACTTTAGTCTCATTCACACCACTCACATGTCTGCATAAATGGATCAAGAGAATTTTAGTTGGGCTTTGGGCCAAAGGCCTGCTAGCAAATTCCAACGGCACATGCACTGCAGCAACCAGCAGAGATCCTTAATTTGTCTCAAAAAAATAAAGCAGAGATCCTTAATAGACCAGACAATGTGAATGGTACGACCAGTGAACTGCAGTCTGCAGGTGCCGGCCTAATAACAAGTGTTAGAGTGTTCCTTTTGTATAGATTACCTTGTATAGGCATACGATCACCTGCCGATATGTGTTGATTCAGTTAGGGATTCACTTGATCTTGATGGTCAAGACATATAATCTATATATGTAATATGAAACCACCCCATGAGAGGCGTGCAATACACAGAAACATATGTTTTCATGTAGTACTCCTACTAGTAGCATTAACGAAATGAATCTGTAGAAGATATCGAGTGCGTAACTCCGAGGGTCCCATGGAAATTCTGACGCCATAACTTGTGTCAAACTCCAATCCAATGCCTCCGTCAACAATAAATAACAAAGTTTTCATCCAAGAAATTCACACTAGCCTGCAAGCGTTGAAATTCTTGCCATCACTCATCATAAAAAAAAAACTTGCTGCCATCACTGTTGTTGTAGTTATAAACTTACTGGTGTGAGATATCTGGTGGCCAGTGTTTAGCTTAAGTTTGGGGTCACAAAAAATCTACAAATGGTTCTTTTGATTAAACCGGGAACAAACATTGGCAGGCAACTTGAAGAAATTTTCCGCGTCGTTTCTAAATCCATGCCACACCTACTACTTCCAGCAAACCAAACTACCACATATACACATCTGGGGATTCTTCTAGAAACTACATCCATGGTAAATTGTCGAGCCACGACCTCTCCCCACAACGGGATCACAAGCAATGCAAATTTGCAATGCAATAGCATGTCCCCACATTTATCCCCTGGCCGGTTGCTACATAAAGGGGAGGCTTCCCACATGTGGATCTGCATTTGATCTCAAAGTTAGGAAATGGATATCCGTTTCGCAAAAAAAAGTTAGGAAATGGATACAGTATTCATGGGCAGCAATAGATTTTGCCGTAACTAGCTTTAGACATCGTGGCTGAGAATGGCAGTAAGAAAAGAAGAAAAACATACACAAGTTGTTGTCGTGGAGATTCGGGTGCTTACCTGGCTGCTGGGGCTGCTTTATGAACCACCTCGTTCTGAAAGTAGATGGCTCAACAACTTCTTACTACAATAGCAAGGGATGTACTCAAAGTTTTGTCAATATCTCTACGCCCGTCCTAGTGACCAATACAGTGTGCTCAAACTGTGCTGCCCAGCTGCCATCGGCTGTGACAGTAGTCCATCCATTTTCCCATGTAACACACTCTGCTTTGTCCATTGTAAGTATAGGTTCTGCAAACATTTCATCAAGATTGTCAACTTGGTCTGAAATTCCAAGAGCCATTCCTTCCCAATTTAGTTACAAATAAATACCAAGAGCTTCTAGGATTAGACATATAAATAAACATAATGTTTATTGAAGACTATTCACATTTCCTTTCTTTATAGCAATGTTTAATCTTCTGAAAAACATTTTCAATCATAATCAAATCACTGAAAATTCCAGTACACCGTGTTTTAAATGAAAATTACAAACTGTTTGGAAGTAAAAGTCGAAACATAAAAGGAGAGCCCCGAGTACGTACCAATTGTGAATGTTTGACCTTCAACCATTCGACCAGAGTTTTCATTTGCTACAAAAAAGGGTTTTCATTAGTCTACTGTATGCTTCAAACGTCAACTTATTAGTCCGACACAATTCAGGTATACTATTAAAAGTTTAAAACAGTTCATCCAAGAAAGAATGGGAGATAGTAAACCCATAGCTGTATAAATCCTTGGCAACAACTACATGAGACGACATTACCCCTGTCCTTTGAAACTCAGCAACCTGTTCCTATATTCCCGGCAATAATTTGTTACGACAACCAATACAAATTGGCATACTGAACATGTAATTGTGTTGCTTCATATCAGCCTAAATATTCTAAACAAGCGACTGGACTTGGCAAAAATTATAAGCATTACAGAGCAGGAACCCATAAATCGAGTAATGTTATATGCTAAGGTGCTAAGCTACAGAAAGATGTTCCCAGTCGGATGAGTATCAATGGTAAGGTAGGTCAAAAAGAGCAAGGAAATAACAAATAAGTGCTCACCATGATGGAGGATAAGTGGCTCAGAATGCAACATAGTTCCAATTCCATGTCCAACAAAGCGCTCCACCACATGATAGCCGTAGAAATAAGCAAGCTTACTGAAATAATTTGAAGAAAATTTACAGATACACGGCATCACAAATGTTCTTCAGAAAAACTCAGTACAAAGGTGCGGCAATAAAAAACTGGACGATTTGGCTTTTAAGAGTATCGGCGTTAGTCTAGTTTATATTTAGTGCCATACTGGTTTTTATAAATTTAACACTTAGCTTACAATAGCAATAAAAGTGTTGTTGTTATTTAGGATTCACGGATTCTGCACGAGTTTCACATGGAAATAGTTCAAACCTCACAGGAATCCAAGAAAATTCCCATGCTCCAAACGATATCTAGGATCTGGATGCCAACTCACTGCAGATTTGCCCCCCCCCCTCCCCCGCGTCGCCCTCCCCACGGGCGACACGGGAGGCGACGCAGCCTCGAGCTCTCCCTTCCCTCCTCCTCCCCCCTCCCCCTGCCGCCGCCGGTGCTCCCCGCCGGGCAAAGCCCTGGCGGATCCGGCGGTGGCGGGACTTCGCTCCCAGGCTGCCTCCTCCCTCAAGCGTGGGGCTCGACGAGGCTGACGGAGCCGTGCTGCTCCGGACCTAGGGTTTCGCGACGGCGGCCCCAGATCCAGAGGGTCGGGCCTCTGGACCTGGCGTGGCGAGCACGCGGGCAGCGCGGCACGACCCTTTGGGGGTGCGGCTGCGGCTGCTTGGCTGTGCCCTGGTGGATCCAGGTGGCGGAGGCTGCGGGTCACCGCGGCAGCGGCCATGGTCGGCGGCAGCAAGGTGCAGGTGGCAGGTCCCCGCGACGGCGCCACTACCCCTGCTCGACGCGACCCCCTGCGGTGGATGGCCTTGTTTGGCAGCCATCTGGCGGCTGCTGCTCTGCGCTGGCCGGTACTTCCCTACATCGACGGTGACGAAACGTGGTTTCCCTCTTGGTGCTGATGGTCCTCTCCGGCAGTCTGCTTCCCCATCTCCTGTCTGCTCTGCTTCGACGGTATTTGGGGTTCTGGTCTTGGGCCGGGGCGAACGATGGCCTGCGCTGACAACGGCGACACCTGAGGGTGCCGTAACCTCCATGGAGGCTCTGTCATGGCCCAGATTGACCCTCTCCTCGAGCACCGGGGGAAACACTTGGTCCAGTTCATTGGACAAGGCAGCGGTGGCGTCTCAGCGCCATTCCCTTCTTGAAGGCGTTGTTTGGGTCGCACTTGGAGTCCCCGATGCGGCAGCTGGAGATGGTGGCCTCCTCGGTCTTCCGGCGAGGCTTGCTGGTAATGCGATGCTGTGATGAGGGCTTCAGCATAGAGCGTGGGCGTCCGGGGCGCTATGTACGCCAGCGCCGGCATGTCCAAGACGATGACTTCACTAGTCCTGGATGGGTCCTGCCATCCACCTGCCGTCTCTTAGGCCCTTATGGGTGGAAGGTACGTTGGCCTGGACAGCCCTGGAGATGCGGTCTTCTTTGGAGGCGCCTGGCAATGGCTGTGACGCGGCCTTGAGGCTCTGAGTCTAGTTACCTCGCCGTTCATGGTTGGAGGCTGGACAAGGCTAGACCTTTCGTAGTTGCAGTCTGTAGTTGGTAGCACCTCCTCGCCTGCTCGTTTGGTGAGGACGATGATGTGTGTGCGTGTGTCCCTCCTCTTGGGAGGTTGTACCTGTACTGCTGTTCTCTTCCTGTTCAATGAAATGAAACGCAAACTCTTTTGCGTTTTCTCGAAAAAATCTGGATGCCAAACAAGCACAACCCACCGACCAACGCATTTGTACAGTATATCTACATGTTTGGTGGAACTGCAGCAGTGAACAGTAGGCCTGGGCATTCGGTCAGTTTCTACTGTTTGGTTTTTTTATGAATTCGGTTTGCGTGTACGATCACATTACTTCGGTTTCTGTTTCGGTTACGGTATAAAACCGAACTGTACGAATTAAATTTGGTTAGTATAACCGGAAACCGAATTTTACTGTAGCACCAACAAAAACCGAAAATTCGGTTTTTTCGGCTTCGGTTCGTCGGTTTTTATGCCCACCCCTAGTGAACAGTTTGCTCTATGCAACTTAAGGGCCTGTCTGGAACCAGGGCTAGTTTGTTGTATGGTAAATCTAGGAAACTTTCCACGTTCCAAGCATGTCTTTCACTGTTTCATATATTCTCTCAAATCAGCAAACATTTGCAAACCATCTTGTTTGAAAATTACCTAAGGTGCCCAATACATAAGAGGCTGGTTGTAACTAAAATGGAAAGCAGATAATGAATGGTTGGGATTGAGCGGTGACGCCCACCTGCAATAATATGATAAACAAGAAACCTGAAGTCATTTAGTCATAAGCAGTTTTACTAACAGTTTATGCTGCCTCTTTGGTGGGAATGGAAAATTTGTAAGAACAGAAAACTCCTGAAGCAACATTTCAGGTCAAGTGTGGAAATGGAAATTTTGTAAGAACATAAAACTGATTTGGCTCTGAAAGTTAGCTTCACAGGTTTTTCGAAGACAGTATGAAAACAAATTAGAGAGCTGAAAGTTATCTATATTAAGGGCTCATTCAGCTTGCAGGATTTCTAAATCAAAGGAATAGGAAAAGTAAAGGATTGGGATGCTCTCTCCACTTTAATCCTTATGAATTTTCCATGAGGTCTCACCTAATGCTAAGAATCATTAGGAATTAAGCCAATATGGACACAATCCTAAGGAATCTAGTACCTTCATTCTTGTGAAACGAATGTCATACATAGGGAAAAAATCCTATGGGAATCCTCCAAAAATCCTGCAAACCTAATGAGCCCTAAGATTCGAGAACAAGGTCTTGTTTATCCATGATATTCTCTTCAGCGTATATTGAACAGTAAAATATGTACAGACAGATGCTTTTGTAGTCTAAGTTTTCAGAAAGAAGCAACTAACAGGTAACAAACATAGTGTCATGTAGAAAAACTACCTTATCTTCTTGCCAATTTTTCTGTAGTTTACACCGTCCCTGCAGACAGAAATACCCTTCTCCGAGCATTCTTCAGCTGCCTGAACCCAATAAAGATCATTTGGTTTCATGGTTTCATGGATGAAAGAACCTTTTTTTCGATAAAAGAGAACATAGTGTATCACCCAACTGTAAAAAAGTCCTTTCAGAACATTAAGCCTCAAAATTAGATCTATAAAGTAGAACAAATACTACAGGGATTTGTTAAAATCCAACACGGACAAAAACATCGTAAAACTCACATTAGTGCATACTGCTACTGAATGTCTATGTTCGTGGATGAAATACCTCACAAATCAATAATAGCTTACCTTTAGGAAATGCTTGATAGATTCATCCGCTTCTCCGCATACAAATGTTCTGGAAGTTCCGCCATGGTACCCCTGAAAAGAATGGTATGAATCACGTTAAAACTAGGGAATGTGTCAGTAAAATCCGAGACTATGCCAAACATACCAAAGAAGCATATGCACAATCTTAGGAGAGAGGACTTACATTTAGGAACACATTTACATCAATATTTATGATGTCTCCATTCTGCAGTAGAAACAACATTTTTCATCCCAGAGTACATAGGCATGACAGAAAAATAAAGAAAGAGAGATGCAAATTTCATCCTACAGAACCTGCAGCTGTGTTGAATCAGGTAGTCCATGGCAGACACACTCATTTACTGATGTGCAGATACTTTTAGGAAATCCACCATAGCCAAGTGGAGAAGGATAAGCACCCGCCTCAACTATCATATGATGCACCGCCCTGTCGATTTCATTTGTAGTAACTGATGGCTGAAATGACGGTGAAATAATGACTGTTATGAAGTGTACACTGCAGAGTCTTCAGATGATTTAGATATAAAAGGATTCTAGCTATCTATGGAAAAAAGAATATACCTTAACCAATGTTCCCGCGAAGTCCAGTACACGGGCAGCAAGTTTGCAAGCAGCTCTCATCCCAGCGATACCTTCGGCATTGTGTATTTGGCGAACTGCGGGTAGTTCTTGTGGTATGTTTGCACCCACATAAGAAGGTCTTGGAATGTGTTCTGGTACAGGAAGTTGGGGATAGACCTTTCCACGCCTCAAAGGCGCCCTCTTCTTTAACTTGCCTGAACTTTGCTCTTGTGTCCTTCAAATGTGTAAGGGTGTTTACAGAGTCATCATCATCAAATAAGAAACAGACTGGCTGACTTTAGAGCTACATGGCAACTTTCTCTAGATGTCACACCAAGATGAGTACCATCAAGTGTGAAATCTAAGGTCAGAGGAAATTTAGAACCTAGCTCCAAACCAATGGCTACGGCAATTGGTAAATCCTGACGACATGATAAAAGAAGCGACAACAGAAGCTTAAGCACAGCGTAATAGTGACGAGAATCGTACTTTTGTAGCTCCATGAGCTCTTCTTCAACCCCATCAACCCAAGTAAGTCCGCCGGCCACGACAAAGCAGCGCTTTGGCGTTATTGCTTTACCTACAGCAGGACAGCAAAGAAGAATCAGCTACGAACCCTGCTGTAGTTTCAGCTCTGTTAGTCCCATAATGTTTTTTTTTTTTTGAGCAATAAACGGCTGTTGGTAGTAGAACGACCCGCCCAAGCAATTAAGCTGAGCAGGCTCCTTACCAAAACAAGAAGAGGCCGTCCGAGGATCTCTTCGATTGATGGTGAACTTTGAGACGAACGGGGGAGCCGCCGGCAGGAGGAATGTGTGGGTTCCGGCCGGGCGGGGTGGTACCGGAACGCCGGAACATGACGCTCCAGGTGACATGGCAATGGGGATTCGCACGGCGTCGGTGGAGGCGCCGTGGTCGAGGAAACGGGGCCGGCGGCCGTGTTCAAGGAAGAGGAGACCGGCGGGTACAAGGGAGGACGAGGAGTGCAGCGGAGAGAGGGGATGTGCGTTGAGGATGAGACGCCGTCGGGACCGGGAGGTTTCGGCTATGCGTGTTACATGACTGACGTCAGATTTTTTTGGCTTTCCGAGAGAACATCTTGATGGCCGTCGGATTGGATGCACGAATCTTGAAGCAGTGGAGCGTTCCACATCATCCACAGCCACCTGTTCGTTCGAGCGACCCCTGAGCTAATTTCTTTTTTGAAAGAATGGGTTATATTTTTCATATGCTCTCCTCTTGTTGATATGACAAGCAAAGAACAAAAAACTGATCACTTACTTTGCTCGCCCTTTTTTATCGTTTTTAATGCAAATAGATTTAATCTAGTAATTTCTTTTAGATTAAGTCTTATTAGGTCTTGTTTGACCGGTGAAACACGAATGACCTTATCCTTCTTCTCTGTCGCTTCCATTCTCCTCCCATTCCTCTCACCCTCTCTCCATCTCCCTCTCTCTCGGCAATACATGTCACAGATGGATCGAGCGCCAGTCGGTGACGAGGCCAGGAAGCCATCGGATTCTGGACCAGGTCGGCACACCCTGCAATCACCGGTCTTGGGCAAGCATGGCAACTCGAGCGACTAACGATAATGGTACTCTGCTTCAATTTGTTGCCACATCGACGGATGAGGTCATTGAGGAGCCACCACGGGAGGCGGAGGCCATCGAGGAGCTATCGCGCACCTTACCCATTCTGTTTGGTCACGGGAGACGGAGGGCGTTGAGGAGCATGCGGAGAAGAGCAGCCTCGCCGTGGTGGTGTCGTGGTTCCCGGTGAGCAGCGACGCGTTGGAGGTGAGGCACGGGGTGTGTCCACGGCTCGCAGACGGATCCTGATATCCTGACTCATGTCGGCGACGGCGGTGCAGGATCAAATAGGAGAGCGGGGCTTTGTGTCGTCGGCAAGATGATAACGGGGGGCGTCACAGAGTGGCCGACCACCAGCGGCACCATCAATGGGGCACGTGGAGGAGCATTGCCTGCATCGGGTGGTGCTCTTCGCCAGCATCTGTGACGCCTTCTACTTCTGCTTACCCCCCGCCATTCTGCTATGCCCATCAGTAAATCTCCAGAACAACATAGGGCACGTTTGGTAGCCTGCATTAGGCCCAGTCAAGCCCGTGCGGGATGTTTTTGGCCTGTTTGGTTACTCGGGTCGAATCGAAATTTTGGCCCGCACGGAACTTAAATAACCTTTGGTCTGCATCCAGAGGAACAGACGAATCGTTTGTTTCTAGCGAGCCAGGTTGAGTGGAGCCATATTGAGGGCACATGGGTGGGTCTGATTGCACGAGATGATGCGAGTACTATACAGGTTGTATGTGATTTCTTCTCCTACCTCGAGTAAACTGCTTCTCTAGTCTTCTTTCTTCCGTCCCTTCTAATCTACATAATAATGCTTCGATTCAAGATAAGCTCCACATAAAAAAGATGCACGTCGAGGTTATGGGTCCATTCAGGTGATCTGTTCGTAGTTTCATTGACCGTATTTAATTTTATGTTCATGTTCAGAGCTATTTTGGTCAAATTTTGTCAAACTCGTTGCACATGATCGACAATTTGAAATTTCCTTTGACCAATAGCTTCATCTCGTAGTTTCACATGAGTTTCGTGTTGCACGTTTTCTGTTTTGATGAGCATAGATGAGTAGATCTACCTCTTCTTCATGGAGTGTACAATCACATGTGTGTGATCTATTTTAATGACACTCCTTAATCTCCTCCATCAAGTTTTTCCTCTTAGCCTCATCTTCCATGTCCTGCTACACCGGCGTCACCGTGGGCGTGGATCCTCTTGGACTCCTCTCCCGCATGTTGTTGCACTAGTGCCACTGTCGGAGTCGTTCCTCTCAACCTTTTTTTCTGCATCCTACTACACTGTGCGGTCATCGTTCCTTTCTGCCTTATCTCCCATGTCCTGCTACACCGAAGCCATCATCGGCGTCGTTCCTCTCGGCCTACTCGCTTGTGTCCTTCTAAATTGGCGTCGTCGCCATTTTCGTTCTTTCCGGCCTCCTCCTCCGCATCCTACTACACTGACGTTGCCATGGCGCGCGCACTGTATTTTTTTCTCCATCATCCTTTGCCCGCGTGCCCTCCTATTTGTTCTTCCACATGGACTTTTTCTGTGGCAACGACGCTGGCAACTAGTCCAGTGCGCCGCCAATGGGGTCGCTTGCTCGTAACTTCGTGTTCGTCATGTCAGACGCGGCGCCGCGTCCATCATCCACTGTAGTCGCCGAAGCACTCTAGTGTAACTATGTGTTATATGTTGTTATTAACTCTTAATCATGTCCAGTGTGTAAAACCAAACAACATGTAGTTGCATGAACCTAGTTAATGCAAGCAACCAAACACAACACATAGAGTCGTTGCTACGATACAGGGAGAGGGGATGCACGCAACCAAACAACATGCAAATGTTGGTTTTTTGTCTGCATTAGCTCTACCAGACTCAACTGGGACAAGTATGCAAAGTGGCAAAAATGGTTCGAGTAACCAAACACATCTATAATGATGCACATAAGGTCATGCAAATTACTCTGTTTCATTCCACGGCAAAATTACAAGGAACATGCGTACACGTAGTACTACCACAATGGTCAGTTCATCATAAGAGCACAACCGGACTTGGCACATTCGACACCTCAAACGCCTGCGGATGTGCCCGGGCGCGTCCGCGGACACTGACCGATCAAGCATCAAATTACCCTTCTCACAATAGAACACCTTAATTAGCATGTCTCAAATCCATGCAAACTCATGCAACTACTTAAACGATGCTACATCGTCCGACTACTACATGTCATCAGACTACCAAAAATTAGCATGTTTGGCTATGGTGGAGAAGGTCATCCGGGGTTGCCCTTCTTGGTGCCGTCAAAACCGGCTGATCTTGGGTAGGGGGTCCCAAACTGTGCGTCTGAGGATCGAAGGTAACAGGAGACAAGGGGGACACGATGTTTACCCAGGTTCGTTCCCTCTTAATGGAGGTAAAACCCTACGCCCTGATTGATTGTATTTGATGAGTATAGGGGTTACAAGAGTTGATCTACCTCGAGGTCGTAATGGCTAAACCCTAGATGTCTAGCCTATATGAATTATGAGAGACTCTACGGACAAAACCCTCCGGTTTATATAGACACCAGAGGGGTCTAGGGTTGTACAGAGTTAGTTTACAGAGAAATGAAACTACACATCCGGACGTTAACCTTGCCATCCACGCAAAGGAGAGTCCCACCCGGACACAGGGGAAGGCCTTCTACCTTGTATCTTCACGGCCCATCGGTCCATCTCACAACACACGGGACAGACTCTCGAGGACCCCTTAGTTCAGGACTCCCTCAGTAGCCCCTGAACCAGTCTTCCATGACGATGTGTTCGGCTCATAGATTGTCTTCGGCATTGCAAGGTGGGTTCCTTCTCCACATACTTCAAAGCAGTCTTCTGAGCAAGAGAACTGTATCCGGCTCTATATAATAGTTACAACCCTCAACCACAAGGGTACAATACTTAATCAAAATAAGGTATGTCTACTAACAGCTTTTTCGGCGAAACATCACATCTGGCCTTTTTATTATTTTGAATCGTTTGTTGGCCTCCTGCTTTGTGTTTTGAGGCATAGCCTCCATTGACACGTCTTGTCAAAGCAGATATCGTGTCCCCTTATTGCAGGATTTTCATCAATATGGATTTGGGTAATCCAACCGTGCCATTCGCACGACCCCTTCGGAACAGGCGGGTTTTAAGGCTTGTGGGGGCACTTGATATTCACTGCCTATATAAGTGGATAAAGATCCATCTTTTTACCCCACACCTTCTTCCTTCCCCAGCCTTCTCATCCTCGAGCTCCAGCGCTCAAGCTTCAATCTTTCCCACCGCCCAATCTCTCCAGCCATGGCCGGATCTGGCTCGCAGGGCAAGTGGATGACTTCCTCCGTCACGGAGAAGAACGTCAGGGAACTCCGGGAAGTGGGGTACCTGGCTGCGAGTATCGCACACAGGCTCCCTGCAAAAAAGCAGATCATCCCTACTTCGGAGCCCGGCGAGAGGGTGGTGTTTATCCCCCACTTCCTCTGCGGACTAGGGTTTCCTCTCCACCCTTTCGTCCACGGCCTCATGTTCTATTATGGGCTAGATTTCCACGATCTAGCCCAAAATTCCTTCCTCCACATTTCGGCGTTCATCGTCGTGTGTGAGGCGCTCCTCCGCATCCCCCCCACTTCGGCCTATGGCTTAAGGTTTTCAACGTGAATCCGAAAGTGGTCGACGGGCAACATGCGGACTATGGCGGCGCCATGGTGAGCAAGCTCCCCAATGTCACCTGGCCCAAAGGGGCCTTCATGGAGACCGTGAAGGGATAGCAACAGGAGTGGTTCTACATCAACGAACCCCATGGCGCCACATGGGCAGCCACTCCTGAGTTTAAATCCGGACCCCCCCCCCCAATGCGGCTCATGTCCTGGATTAACAAGGGCCTGGATTGGGCATCGTCCGATGAAGTGATGGTGTTGCAAAAGAGCATAAAAAATATGATAGAGAAGAACACCAGTCTCGCTGATATGATTCAGGTGATGCTTTTTCGTCGGATCCTCCCCTGCCAGCGCCGGCTTGTCCACATGTGGGAGTTCAATCCGGAAGGTCCGCGGACCCTGCCGTGAATCTTCGGCATGACACATGAAGAGATCTGGAAACTAATTTTCAAGGCCTAGAAGTCATGGCCGGAGATGACCGATGACATCAGCCTCGACTGCGCTCATCCGGCCACCCCGGTAAGTTTTCTAGTTTCTGAACATAACTTCAGTTCATAAATCAAAGGGTATGTTGAGCCTTCCATCCTGTAATTAGGGCCGGACAAAGGAGGCGGAGTGGATCAAGTGTCCGGCTCTGCTACCCGAAGACCGAGCCATTCCCCTGCTAACGAGGATGCTGGTCCCGGCGCCGTACCAGGCACCGGAGAATAGGGCCAAGAAGAAGGGCAAGGAGGCCAAAAGTGGCCTCCGTCGTAAAGGTACTTCGGACGCTACATCCGGAGATACCGAAGCTCCCTCCTCCCATGAGGGAGATGAAGAGGAGGAGGAGGAAGAGAGCAATTCTCCCCTTAAGGGGAGGAAGAAGAAAAGGGCGGCCTCCGTGGACCTAAAGGCGGGGGCGTCCAAGAGGGGGAAGATATCCCTTTCAGACAGCTCGGACTCGGATGCCGAAGCCATCCCCGAGTGGCGCCCCAGGTCGAAGCCCCTGGCCGCATTGTAAGTACCCTAGGATACCATACATATATCCGGTTTTTATGATTGTAGTTTTAACACATTATATTGTGTGCTGCAGTCCGGCCCGCTGATGACCCACAAGTATAGAGGATCTATCGTAGTCCTTTCGATAAGTAAGAGTGTCGAACCCAACGAGGAGCAGAAGGAAATGATAAGCGGTTTCCAACAAGGTATTCTCTGCAAGTACTGAAATAAGTGGTAACAGATAGTTTTGTGATAGGATAATTTGTAACGAGCAACAAGTAAAAAAAGTAAATAAAGTGCAGCAAGGTGGCCCAATCCTTTTTGTAGCAAAGGACAAGCCTGGACAAACTCTTATATAGAGAAAAGCGCTCCCGAGGACACATGGGAATATCGTCAAGCTAGTTTTCATCACACTCATATGATTCACGTTCGGTACTTTGATAATATGGTATGTGGGTGGACCGGTGCTTGGGTACTGCCCTTACTTGGGCAAGCATCCACTTATGATTAACCTCTATTGCAAGCATCCACAACTACAACAAAAGTATTAAGGTAAACCTAACCATAGCATGAAACATATGGATCCAAATCAGCCCCTTACGAAGCAACGTATAAACTAGGGTTTAAGCTTCTGTCACTCTAGCAACCCATCATCTACTTATTACTCCCCAATGCCTTCCTCTAGGCCCAAACAATGGTGAAGTGTCATGTAGTAGACATTCACATAACACCACTAGAGGAGAGACAACATACATCTCATCAAAATATCGAACGAATGCCAAATTCACATGACTACTAATAGCAAGACTTCTCCCATGTCCTCAGGAACAAAAGTAACTACTCACAAAGCATAAACATGTTCATAATCAGAGGGGTATTAATATGCATATAGGATCTGAACATATGATCTTCCACCAATTAAACCAACTAGCATCAACTACAAGGAGTAATTAACACTACTAGCACCAATCCCGGACTTGGAGACAAGAATTGGATACAAGAGATGAACTAGGGTTTTGAGAGGAGATGGTGCTGATGAAGATGTTGATGGAGATTGCCCTCTCCCGATGAGAGGAGCGTTGGTGATGATTTCCCCCTCCGGGAGGGAAGTTTCCCTGGCAGAACAGCTCCGCCAGAGCCCTAGATTGGTTCCGCCAAGGTTCCGCCTCGTGGCGGCGGAGTTTCGTCCGAGAAGAAGGCTTGTGATTTTTTTTCCCATCGAAAGACTTCATATAGCAGAAGATGGCCACCTGGGGGCCCACGAGGTAGGGGGGCACGCCCAGGGGGATAGGGCGCGCCCCCACCCTCGTGGGCAGGGTGTGGCCCCCCTGGTGAGTTTCTTTCGCTGAGTATTTTTTATATATTCTGAAAACATCTTCCGTGAAGTTTCAGGACTTTTGGAGCTGTGCAGAATAGGTCTTTAATATTTGCTCCTTTTCTAGCCTAGAATCCCAGCTGCCGGCATTCTCACTCTTTATGTAAACCTTGTAAAATAAGAGAGAATAGGCATAAGTATTGTGACATAATGTGTAATAACAACCCATAATGCAATAAATATCGATATAAAAGCATGATGCAAAATGGACGTATCAACTCCCCCAAGCTTAGACCTCGCTTGTCCTCAAGCGAAAAGCCGAAATCGAAAAATATGTCCACATGTTTAGAGATAGAGGTGTCGATAAAAATAAAATACGAACATGAGGGCATCATGATCATTCTTAGAACAACAACTTATATAATTCTTGCCATATGATTTCTTATGCTAGAGTAATAATTCAATCACAATTTCAGGTATGAATCGTAAACTTCATTGAAAACTAACAAACTATAATCTCAGTCATTGGAGCAATTGCAATTTATCATAACAGAGGAAAGAGTCAACATATAAGAGCTTTTCAGCAAGTCCACATACTCAACTATCATATAGTCTTTCACAATTGTTGACACTCACGCAATACTTACGGATATGGAGTTTTAATCGGACACAGAGAAAGATATGGGCTTATAGTTTTGCCTCCCAACGTTTTACCTCAAGGGTAATGTCAACAATAATAGTTCATGAAAACTCACATCCAATTAGCCATATATACTAGGATCTTTCCAACATATTGTGCTTGCCAAAGGATAAAATATAAAAAGGAAGGGTGAAGATCACCATGACTCTTATGCAAGGTAGGAGATAAAAGTAAAAGATAGGCCCTTCGTAGAGGGAAGCAGAGGTTGTCATGCGCTTTTATGGCTGGATGCACAAAATCTTAATGCGAAAGAACGTCACTTTATATTGCCACTTGTAATATGGACCTTTATTATGCAGTCTGTCACTTTTATTTCTTCCATATCACACGATCGTATAAAGCTTATTTTCTCCAACACTAATAAGTCATACATGTTTAGAGAGCAATTTTTATTGCTTTGCACCGATGACAACTTACTTGGAGGATCTTACTCAATCCATAGGCAGGTATGGTGGACTCTCATGGCAAACCTGGTTTAAGGGTATTTAGAAGCACAGGTAGTATCTCTACTTAGTGCGATGAATTTGGCTAGCATGAGAGGGAAAGGCAAGCTCAACCATGTTGGATGATCCATGACAATATAATTTATCTCAGATGTAAGAAAACATAACCCATTACGTTGTCTTCCTTGCCCAACGTCAACTCTTTAGCATGTCATATTTTAATGAGTGCTCACAATCATAAAAGATGTCCAAGATAGTATATCTACATGTGAATACCTCTCTTTCTTTATTACTTCCTATTAATTGCAACGATGACCAAAACTATGTTTGTCAACCCTCAACAACTTTTATTCATCATACTTTTTCTATGTGAGCTCATTACTCTCCATGAGATCCACATGATCTCTTTGTTTCTTTTTTTTCTTTCTCTTTTCTTTTATTCACTTAAGATCATGGCAAAAGAATCAAGCCCTTGACTCAACACTAATCTTTATTATATAGCTCACGGACTCGATTACATAGAAGGATTATAAAGCAAAACTCACAACTAGATCATACTAAGAACTTTTATTCTACTAGATCAAGATATTACCAAAAGGATCGAACTAAGAAAAATGGTAAAGATAAAAGTGATGGTGATACGATACCGGGGCACTCCCCCAAGCTTGGCAGTTGCCAAAGGGAGTGCCCATACCAGATACTCAATTCTTCTTTGTTGGTGTAGACGGTGGTGATTTTGTTGATGGCGTAGGCTTGTCGCCCTTTTTCCAGGGCATAGGCTCACCATCATAGAAGGATGACCGAGTCTCCTGGAACCTCAAATCTGCAGCCAAACTCATCCTCTTGAATCTATATTCATACTCACAGTTTTGATTTTACAGGTCATAGATCTGGGCTTGGAGGTGCTCGTTTTTCTCATGAAGCTTGAAGATCGCCTCCCCAATGTCCTTGATGTCCAGCTTGTGGTTGTTGGTGAACTCCGTGATCATGATGTGATTGGAATCGAGTCCACGCTCCACCACGACCTGACACTTGAAAACTTCTTGCTCCAATGCCTCGAGCCTTGCCTCCGTTCTTCCGGTCTTCCTTGGTCCCTCAGCATCACGGATGTGCAACAACCCCCTCACGCATCTCAATTGTTTGAGGGTGTTGCAGCACTTCTGCGAGGTAGGGGTTGATGACCTTCTCGAAGAACTGGTCCTTGGGGGCGCTTGAAGACGACATGACGACCTGGATCTGTCAGAAAAACAACTCGAAACAAAAACAGGAGATTTTTGCGTGATACGGGAGTCAAAACCCGGGAGATTATATAATGAATTTTTACCGACCAAAATACGTGTCGTGTACGAAAACGGAGTCCGGAGAGCACACGAGGTGCCCACGAGGTAGGGGGCGCGCCCAGGTGGGTAGGGCGCGCCCTCCACCCTCGTGGAGCCCTCGTGTCCTTCCCGGACTGCTACTTATTTTTCTATTTTTCTAAATATTCCAAAACGCAGAAATATTGCCTTAAAAATTGTTTTGGAGTCGGTTTACTTACCGTACCACATACCTATTCCTTTTCGGAGTCTGAAGCGTTCCGGAAAGTGTCCCTTATGTATTCCTCCGGGGGTACGGTTTCAATAATATTGGTTTCAACATTTATGGGATTACCTGAGATATAATGTTTGATTCTTTGACCGTTCACCACCTTCGGATTTGTGCCTTCGAAGTTGTTGATTTTTATGGCACCGGAACGATAGACCTCCTCGATAATGTAAGGAGCTTCCCATTTAGAGAGAATTTTTCCTGCAAAAAATCTTAAACGAGAGTTGTATAGCAATACATAATCACCTACATTAAATTCATGCTTTTGTATTCTTTTGTCGTGCCATCTTTTAACTTTTTATTTAAACAACTTGGCATTTTCATAGGCTTGGGTTCTCCATTCATCAAGTGAGCTAATATCAAATAGCCTCTTCTCACCGGCAAGTTTGAAATCATGATCGAGTTCTTTAATAGCCCAATATGCCTTGTGTTCTAGTTCGAGAGGTAAGTGACATGCTTTTCCATAAACCATTTTATACGGAGACATATCCATAGGATTTTTATATGCAGTTCTATAGGCCCATAATGCATCATCAAGTTTCTTGGACCAATTTTTTCTAGATCTATTAACAGTCTTTTGCAAAATTAACTTGAGCTCTCTATTACTCAATTCTACTTGACCACTAGACTGAGGGTGATAAGGAGATGCAATTCTATGATTAACATCATATTTAGCTAGCATTTTACGGAAAGCACCATGAATAAAGTGTGAACCACCATCAGTCATTAAATATCTAGGGACTCCAAATCTTGGGAAAATAACTTCTTTAAGCATTTTAATAGAGGTGTCAGCACTACTAGTTGGAAAGCTTCTACCCACTTAGTAACGTAATCAACAGCAACTAAAATATGTGTATATCCATTAGAGGAAGGAAAGGGTCCCATATAATCAAAGCCCCAAACATCAAATGGTTCAATAACGAGTGAATAGTTCATAGGCATTTCTTGACGTCTACTAATATTACCAATTCTTTGACATTCATCAGAAGATAAGACAAACTTACGGGCATCCTTGAAGAGAGTGGGCCAATAAAAACCAGATTGCAATATCTTATGTGCAGTTATGTCTCCAGCATGGTGTCCTCCATAAGCTTCGGAGTGACACTTGCGTAGGATCTGTTCATGTTCATGCTCAGGTACACAACGTCTAATAACACCACCTACTCCTTCTTTATAAAGATGTGGATCATCCCAAAAGTAATGCCTCAAATCATAGAAGAACTTTTTCTTTTGCTGGTATGTGAAACTAGGTGGTATAAACTTAGCAACAATGTAATTAGCATAATCAGCATACCATGGAGCAGTATGAGAAGCATTTATGACATTTAGTTGCTCATCCAGAAAGCTATCATCAATAGGAAGTGGGTCATCAAGCACATTTTCTAACCTAGACAAGTTGTCTGCAACGGGGTTCTCAGCTCCCTTTCTATCAACAATATGTAAGTCAAATTCTTGTAGCAAGAGAACCCATCTAATAAGTCTAGGTTTAGCATCTTTTTTTTCCATGAGATATTTAATAGCAGCGTGATCAGTGTGAATAGTTACTTTAGAATCAACAATATAAGGTCTGAACTTATCACAAGCAAATACAACTGCTAAGAATTCTTTTCAGTGGTAGCATAATTTCTTTGAGCATTGTCTAGGGTTTTACTAGCATATTGAATAACATTTAATTTCTTATCAATTCTTTGTCCTAGAACAGCACCTACAACATAATCACTAGCATCACACATAATTTCAAAGGGTAAATTCTAATCAGGGGGCTGAACAATAGGTGCAGAAATCAATGCTTTCTTAAGTATTTGAAATGCTTCTACACAATCATCATAAAAAACAAATGGTATATCTTTTTGTAATAAATTAGTCAGAGGCTGAGAAATTTTTGAGAAGTCCTTAATGAACCTCCTATAAAGTCCGGCATGACCAAGGAAAATTCTTATACCTTTGATGTCCTTGGGACATGGCATCTTTTCAATAGCATCAACCTTGGCTTTATCAACTTCAATACCTCTTTCAGAAACTTTATGCCCCAAGACAATACCTTCATTAACCATAAAGTGGCACTTTTCCCAATTCAAGACAAGATTAGTTTCTTCGCATCTCTGCAAGACATGACCAAGGTTGCTTAAGCAATCATCAAAAGAAGATCCATAAACGGAAAAGTCGTCCATGAAAACCTCACAAATCTTTTCACAAAAGTCAGAGAATATAGCCATCACGCATCTTTGAAAGGTAGCAGGTGTATTACATAAACCAAAAGGCATACGTCTATAAGCAAAAGTACCAAAAGGGCATGTAAAAGTAGTCTTTGATTGATCTTTGGCTGACACAGGTATTTGAGAGAAACCAGAATAACCATCTAGAAAGAAAAAATGTGTATGTTTGGATAATCTTTCTAGCATTTGATCGATAAAAGGTAAGGGGTAATGATCCTTTTTAGTTGCCTTATTTAATTTGCGGAAATCAATTACCATCCTATAACCTGTAATAATTCTTTGAGGAATCAATTCATCTTTATCATTAGGAACGACAGTAATACCTCCCTTCTTAGGGACACAATGGACAGGACTTACCCACTGACTATCAGCAACGGGATAGATTATACCTACCGCAAGGAGCTTTAGTATTTCCTTTCTTACCACTTCTTTCATTTTAGGATTCAGCCGACGTTGATGATCACGAACTGGTTTAGCATCTTCTTCCAAATTAATTTTATGTTGACATAGAGTGGGGCTAATGCCCTTAAAATCATCAAGAGTATACCCAATAGCAGCATGGTGCTTCTTCAGAGTTTTCAATAATCTCTCTTCCTCATGCTCTCAAAGGTTACCACTAATAATAACAAGATATATCTTTTTCTCATCAAGATAAGCATATTTAAGAGTATCAAGTAATTGTTTAAGCTCAAACACGGGATCACCCTTGGGTGGAGGAGGATCCCCTAATATTTCAACAGGTAAATTGTGTTTCAGAATAGGTTCTTATTTAAAGAATACTTCATCTAATTCCCTTCTTTCATTCATAAACATATCATTTTCATGGTCTAGCAAATAATGTTCTAAAGGATCACTAGGAGGTACGGCAATAGAAGCAAGACCAATAATTTCATCCTTACTAGGTAATTCTTCTTCACGGTGTTTTCTACTAAATTTAGAAAAATTAAATTCATGAGTCATATCATCTAAACCGAAAGTAACAACATCCCTTTTGCAATCTATGGTAGCATTAACAGTGTTCAAGAAGGGTCTACCAAATATAATGGGACAAAAGCTATCTTGTGGGGAACCAAGAACAAGAAAATCAGCAGGATATTTAGTTTTCCCACACAAGACTTCAACATCTCTAACAATTCCCATTGGTGAAATAGTATCTCTATTGGCAAGTTTAATTGTGACATCAATATCTTCCATCTCAGCAGGTGCAATATCATGCATAACTTCTTTGTATAAGGAATAAGGTATTGCACTAGCACTAGCACCCATATCACATAAGCCATGATAACAATGATCTCCTATTTTAACAGAAATAACAGGCATGCCTACCACAAGTCTAGGTTTATCTTTAGCACAGGGTTTAGCAATTCTAGCAGTTTCATCATAGAAAAAAATAACATGCCCATCAATATTATCAGACAAGAGATCTTTAACAATAGCAATTTTAGGTTCAACTTTAACTTGCTCAGGAGGTGTATATGTTTTAATATTGCTTTTACGAACTACAGTTGAAGCTTTAGCATGATCCTTTATCCTAATAGGGAAAGGTGGTTTCTCAACATAAGAAGTAGGAACAATAGGATCATTATAAGTGACAATCTTTTCTTCAACTTTAATAGGTGCAGCTACTTTTACTTCTATGGGAGGATGATATTTAAACCACTTCTCCTTGGGGAGATCAACATAAGTAGCAAAAGATTCACAGAAAGAAGCTACTATCTCAAAATCAAGTCCATATCTAGTGCTAAATTTACGAAAAATATCGGTATCAATAAAAGATTTAACACAATCAAAACTAGATGTTATACCTGACTCCTTACCTTTGTCGAGGTCCCAATCTTCAGAGTTGTGTTTAATTCTTTCCAATAAATCCCATTTGAATTCAATAGTCTTCATCATAAAAGAGCCAGCACAAGAAGTATCAAGCATGGTGCGATTGTTATCAGAAAGCCGAGCATAGAAATTTTGAATAATCATTTTTCTCGAGAGCTCATGATTGCGGCATGAATATAACATTGATTTAAGCCTCCCCCAAGCTTGAGCGATGCTTTCTCCTTCGCGAAGCCAAAAATTATATATGTAATTGCGATCACGATGAAAAAGATGCATAGGATAAAACTTCTGATGAAATTCCAATTTCAATCGTTTGTAATTCCAAGACCCCATATCATCACATAGCCTATACCATGTCGATGCGTCTCCCTTCAAAGATAAAGGGAAGACCCTCTTCTTAACAACATCTCCGGGTACACCTGCAAGCTTAAATAGTCCACAAACTTCATCCACATATATTAGATGCTCATCAGGATGTTTTGTTCCATCTCCTAAAAAGGGATTAGCTAGCAGTTTTTCTATCATACCCGAAGGAATTTCAAAGCAGTCATTTTCATTTTCATTTTTAGTAGGTTGAGTAGGTTGAGGAGCAACTCTTTGCTCTACTGTTCGGGGTGAAGATACCCCGAACAAGCCCCTCAGAGGATTACTTTCCATAGTAACAAGTGACAGTAAATTTCAGTACACTATATAAATTTTCCTTACCAAATTCCACCTACCAAAGGCGCTTCACTCCCCGGCAACGGCGCCAGAAAAGAGTCTTGATGACCCACAAGTATAGGGGATCTATCATAGTACTTTCGATAAGTAAGAGTGTCGAACTCAACGAGGAGCAGAAGGAAATGATAAGCGGTTTCTAGCAAGGTATTCTCTGCAAGTACTGAAATAAGTGGTAACAGATAGTTTTGTGATAGGATAATTTGTAACAAGCAACAAGTAACAAAAGTAAATAAAGTGCAGCAAGGTGGCCCAATCCTTTTTGTAGCAAAGGACAAGCCTGGACAAACTCTTATATAGAGAAAAGCGCTCCCGAGGACACATGGGAATATCGTCAAGCTAGTTTTCATCACACTCATATGATTCGCGTTCGGTACTTTGATAATCTGGTATGTGGGTGGACCGATGCTTGGGTACTGCCCTTACTTGGACGAGCATCCCACTTATGATTAACCTCTATTGCAAGCATCCGCAACTACAACAAAAGTATTAAGGTAAACCTAGCAATAGCATGAAACATATGGATCCAAATCAGCCCCTTACGAAGCAACGCATAAACTAGGGTTTAAGCTTCTGTCACTCTAGCAACCCATCATCTACTTATTACTCCCCAATGCATTCCTCTAGGCCAAAACAATGGTGAAGTGTCATGTAGTAGACGTTCACATAACACCACTAGAGGAGAGACAACATACATCTCATCAAAATATCGAACGAATACCAAATTCACATGACTACTAATAGCAAGACTTCTCCCATGTCCTCAGGAACAAAAGTAACTACTCACAAAGCATAAACATGTTCATAATCAGAGGGGTATTAATATGCATATAGGATCTGAACATATGATCTTCCACCAATTAAACCAACTAGCATCAACTACAAGGAGTAATTAACACTACTAGCAACCTACTAGCACCAATCCCGGACTTGGAGACAATAATTGGATACAAGAGATGAACTAGGGTTTTGAGAGGAGATGGTGCTGATGAAGATGTTGATGGAGATTGCCCTCTCCCGATGAGAGGAGCGTTGGTGATGATTTCCCCCTCCGGGAGGGAAGTTTCCCTGGCAGAACAGCTCCGCCAGAGCCCTAGATTGGTTCCGCCAAGGTTCCGCCTCGTGGCGGCGGAGTTTCATCCGAGAAGAAGGCTTGTGATTTTTTCCCATCGAAAGACTTCATATAGCAGAAGATGGCCACCGAAGGGCCACCAGGGGGCCCATGAGGTAGGGGGCGCGCCCAGGGGGGTAGGGCGCGCCCCCCACCCTCGTGGGTAGGGTGTGGCCCCCTGGTGAGTTTCTTTCGCTGAGTATTTTTTATATATTCTGAAAACGTCTTCCGTGAAGTTTCAGGACTTTTGGAGCTATGAAGAATAGGTCTCTAATATTTGCTCTTTTTCCAGCCCAGAATCCCAGCTGCTGACATTCTCACTCTTTATGTAAACCTTGTAAAATAAGAGAGAATAGGCATAAGTATTCTGACATAATGTGTAATAACAACCCATAATGCAATAAATATCGATATAAAAGCATGATGCAAAATGGACGTATCACCCGCAATCTCCCCCAACTATCATCATCTTCGGGGAATTCGCTAGAGCCGGGGATGGTGGAGAGCGAGACGCCTCCGCGAGCCTCTCCGCCAACCGCCACGGATAACACTGAAGTGTTGTCCCGAAGAGCTTCTCCGGGCCATGGAGAGGTGCGGGAGGTCGCCAAGACGGCGCCAGAGGGTAACACCTCGGCTGTCGAGAACATGGGGGAACCAACCCCATGGAGACTGGCGACGGGGGCCATGACCAATCCGTCCCCCAGCCGAACATTATTTCGGAGACCCATACGGCTCCGAAATCGAGCAAGAAGCCCCCTTTAAAGGAGGGGGAGCGTCGACTCCACCGGTGACCTCTATCAATCCAGAGGTGTCGAACACTTTGGTGGAAGCACTTCGACGTGCTTCCATTGTGGAGGAGCACCGTACCCTCGAGGGTACGGTGGTTGAGAAGGTTCAGTCCGCCAAAAGCGGGCTGAACGAAGCCTTCATCAGCCTATTAACAGGCTTTGAGGTACGCGATGTAATATTCTTAGCCACTTTGCATATGCAAAAAATATGCCTGTGTATAGATAGTAGCCCCTGAGACTCTGTTCGGTTTTTGAAAAAAGACCGAACAGAGGATCAAGTAATATTCGCAGGAGATAACATACTTGTCTATTTTGGTAAAACAGGCTTCACTGTTAGTGCCGACCGCCTAGGCCGCCGAAGTATCCAAACTCAAGCGGAAGCTGGAGCGGGCCGATGAGGACCTCGTCTGCATCAACAAGCGGTTTGATGAGGCGCCAATGTATGTTTGAAAAAATTGTTTACACACCTGAAGTAATATGCCAATGCGGAGTCTAATCTCCTGTGTTGCCCTGATTATATTTGCAGGTAGTGCGGCCGAGGTCGAGACCCTGAAGAGCGCCCTCGCTCAAGCCAAGGAGCGGGCATGGGTGAGCCAAGCATCCGTTGACAAAGCGGCTGCAGATTTAAAGGCCGAGCAGGTCACCCACCGCATGTATGAGGAGCGGGTGACCGAACTGGAGCAGGAGCTCAAGGATGCCGCCAGCAAGTGCGAGGCCTTGGAGGAGAAGAATAAGGCCCAAGCGGTCAATCTCACCAAGGCTCTTCGGGAGGCCAAGGAGGCGCGGACCGAGTCCCGGGCGGCTCGCGAGGAGATCAAGCAGGCCGAACAGATAGCGGTTGGTAAGCCCTTTCTGTTATAGAGTATATTTGGCGATCGGAGATATGATTTACTTAATCGATTGTGGAGTTCTCCAAATGCCTTTGCGGACCTTCCGAGGAGTGCTGCCGACGCCGCATAATATTTTCGGGCCCAAGAAGGTAACACGATGGAGAAGCTCTTTGGGTCGCAGTACCTGGAGCCGGAGCGGCCAGCGCTGCTGAACAACCAGATGATGCAACTGGCGGAACTGCATAGGATGTCCAGTTTGGCCATGAAGGACATCATAGTTCGGCTATGGCCAGCCGAACCCATTCCTAGAAGCTACTTCAGCCTGGTCAAGCGGCTCGGCGACGCTTTGCGCCGAGTTGAAGCTGTAAAGCGCTCGGCGTGCATAGAGGGCGCTCGAATGGCCTTTGCCCGTGTCAAGATGCACTGGGCAAAGATGAAGGCCGCCGTCGTGGCAGTTGAGGGCCCACCTGAAGGCAAGGACTATCGCAAGCCGGAGCGATATTTCGAAGACGTCCTAGAGGGTGCCGTTTAATAGAGGGTCAATGCTCAAAGGATATTATGTTTGAATGGATGTATCCGGGCTGCCCAGACTTTGTGTTATGAACCAAGGCTTTTATAATATATTTGTGCCTTTATCTAAAATTGTTTTCCTCCTGTGCGGCCGTTTTTATATCTGAAAGTTTGCTAGTTGTTGGCTTCAGCCCACGTAGATACTACGGGGGTGTTTAAATAGCACATGACCACACTTGACCCAATGTCTTGGTCCGTAAAGGAGGTGACCATGCAGCGAACCAGGCAATCAGACTATGCGACTTTATCACTCTCACTTAGCCATAGGAGTTTGACAATGGGACTATGAGCTAGCCCCTGGTGCGTGTGCGGCTATCCGAACTTGGATGCCTTAGGCACGTGACTGGGTGGAGGCCAGTCCTTCGTATAATACGGAAAAAATCGCAAAAGATTTAGTAAGTCACCGAACCGCTGACCAGCTCTCGCTATATTATGACAATCAGTTTTCGGCTTTCTCTACTGAGGTGTTTGACCGGACGAACCAGAAACACAATCGCATCAGTTCTCCCTTTACTACATTAGTCGAACAAGCGGAACGTAAGGTGGTAACCACAGTAGCCGGGCAACCCAACTATTGACCAAAGACATGATTCGGAGCCGATGCATATAATGCAGTATTCGGGACGTCAAAGTATACTATAAAAGCGTTCAGACTTTTTTCGTGTTTGAAAGATATGTGTGACCGAATAGAGCCCCTCACAATTTATGCCGAGGTGTATATGTCAATCTGTCGTGAAGATAGAATACAGGTTATGAAATAAGCCAACACCAAATAGGGTTGGACAAAACTGTTTCCACTATAGTCTGATTGATATGTCAAAATGTGCTCTTATAGAGAATGCCATAAGCATCAAGGCTATTTTACATGCCAAGAATTTGTGAACAAGGGAAAGCTATATACAGGTCCTAAAACAAGGTGGTCTTGAAGATCCTTTGGACACCGTGCCGCACGTCTGCGCCGCTTTTCACCTTGGTGAAGGATCCTTTAAAAGGATCAACGATCGTATATATAGAAGGGGCCTGAGAAAGGGCCCTTGTACCACCAAAAGTGATCTAGGTTTTAAAGAGCATGAAATAAGAGAGAAAAGAGAAAATAGAAAAAAAGGAGGAAGATTAAGGTCCGAATAGGGCCGAGCCGTATTGTGGACCTTGTCCTTAGTGTGCCTCCGTCCTTCCCCATGGTATTTTTAGTGCATAGTTATGCACGCGCGGTACATATGCCGTGATTAGATGGGGGTTTTGACAGAGGCCAAATTGTTAGTCCAGCTCTGGATGAACCGAACTGTCGTTCTGCAGGGTAGACCGGACTCGTTTGACAATGTCCGGGGGCTTGATGGCTGATGGGGTATTCGGCGTGATAAGGACACCCTGTACCTTAGCTGCGAGAGCCGCGGTATGCTCCTCAGTACAAAGGGAGCGCTCCATATTTCCATTGACTGCTATTGTTGGGGAACGTAGTAATTTCAAAAAAAATTCCTACGCACACACAAGATCATGGTGATGCATAGCAACAAGAGGGGAGAGTGTTGTCTACGTACCCTCGTAGGCCGGCAACAGAAGCATTGACACAACGTAGAGGAAGTAGTCGTACGTCTTCCCGATCCGACCGATCCAAGTACCGAACGTACGGCACCTCCGAGTTCTGCACATGTTCAACTCGGTGACGTCCCTCGAGCTCTGATCCAGCCGAGTGTTGAGGGAGAGTTTCGTCAGCACGACGACGTGATGACGGTGATGATGTTCTACCGACGCAGGGCTTCGCCTAAGCACCGCTACGATATGACCGAGGTGGAATATGGTGGAAGGGGGCACCGCACACGGCTAAGGAACGATCACGAAGATCAACTTGTGTGTCATGGGGTGCCCCCTGCCCCCGTATATAAAGGAGGGAGAGGGGGAGGTGCGGCCGGCCCCTAGGGGTGCGCCTAGAGGAGTCCTACTCCCACCGGGAGTAGGACTCCCCCCTCTTGCCTTGTTGGAGAAGGAAAGGGGAAGGGGGAAAGAGAAAAGGGGGGCGCCCCCCTTCCTTGTCCTATTCGGACTAGGGGGGGGGAGGGGGCGTGCAGCCTGCCCTCCTCTTCTCCCTTAGGGCCCATGTAGGCCCATTAACCCCCCCCCCCGGGGGGGGGGTTCCGGTAACCCCCCGGTACTCCGGTAAAATCCCGATTTCACCCGGAACGTTTCCGATATCCAAATATAGGCTTCCAATATATCAATCTTTATGTCTCGACCATTTCGAGACTCCTCGTCATGTCCGTGATCACATCCGGGACTCCGAACAACCTTCGGTACATCAAAACAAAAAATCTGAATTATGATTGTCATTGAACTTTAAGCGTGCGGACCCTACGGGTTCGAGAACTATGTAGACATGACCGAGACACGTCTCCGGTCAATAAGCAATAGCGGAACCTGGATGCTCATATTGGCTCCTACATATTCTACGAAGATCTTTATCGGTCAGACCGCATAACAACATACATTGTTCCCTTTGTCATCGGTATGTTACTTGCCCGAGATTCGATCGTCGGCATCTCAATACCTAGTTCAATCTCGTTACCGGCAAGTCTCTTTACTCGTTCCGTAATACATCATCTTGCAACTAACTCATTAGTTGCAATGCTTTGAAGGCTTATAGTGATGTGCATTACCGAGTGGGCCCAGAGATACCTCTCCGACAATTGGAGTGACAAATCCTAATCTCGAAATACGCCAACCCAACAAGTACCTTCGGAGACACCTGTAGAGCACCTTTATAATCACCCAGTTACGTTGTGACGTTTGGTGGCACACAAAGTGTTCCTCCGGTAAACGGGAGTTGCATAATCTCATAGTCATAGGAACATGTATAAGTCATGAAGAAAGCAATAGCAAAAAACTAAACGATCAAGTGCTAAGCTAACAGAATGGGTCAAGTCAATCACATCATTCTCCTAATGATGTGATCCCGTTAATCAAATGACAACTCATGTCTATGGTTAGGAAACATAACCATCTTTGATCAACGAGCTAGTCAAGTAGAGGCATACTAGTGACACTCTGTTTGTCTATGTATTCACACATGTATTATGTTTCCGGTTAATACAATTCTAGCATGAATAATAAACATTTATCATGATATAAGGAAATAAATAATAACTTTATTATTGCCTCTAGGGCATATTTCCTTGAGTCTCCCACTTGCACTAGAGTCAATAATCTAGTTCACATTGCCATGTGATTTAACATCAATAGTTCACATCACGATGTGATTAACACCCATAGTTCACATCATCATGTGACCAACACCCAAAGGGTTTACTAGAGTCAATAATCTAGTTCACATCGCTATGTGATTAATACCCAAAGAGTACTAAGGTGTGATCATGTTTTGCTTGTGAGGGAAGTTTAGTCAACGGGCCTGCCATATTCAGATCCGTATGTATTTTGCAAATTTCTATGTCAATAATGCTCTGCATGGAGCTAATCTAGCTAATTGCTCCCACTTTCAATATGTATCCAGATTGAGACTTTGAGTCATCTGTATCAGTGTCAAACTTGCATCGATGTAACCCTTTACGACGAACCTTTTGTCACCTCCATAATCGAGAAACATATCCTTATTCCACTAAGGATAATTTTGACCAATGTCCAGTGATCTACTTCTAGATCACTATTGTACTCCCTTGCCAAACTCAGGGCAGGGTATACAATAGGTCTGGTACACAGCATGGCATACTTTATAGAACCTATGGCTGAGGCATAGGGAATGACTTTCATTCTCTCTCTATCTTCTGCCGTGGTCGGCTTTTGAGTCTTACTCAACTTCACACCTTGTAACATAGGCAAGAACTCCTTCTTTGACTGTTCCATTTTGAACTACTTCGAAATCTTGTCAAGGTATGTACTCATTGAAAAACTTATCAAGCGTCTTGATCTATCTCTATAAATCTTGATGCTCAATATGTAAGCAGCTTCACCGAGGTCTTTCTTTGAAAAACTCCTTTTAAACATTCCTTTATGCTTTGCAGAATAATTCTACATTATCTCCGATCAACAATATGTCATTCACATATACTTATCAGAAATGCTGTAGTGCTCCGACTCACTTTCTTGTAAATACAGGCTTCACGCAAGTCTGTATAAAACTATGTGCTTTGATCAACTTATCAAAGCGTATATTCCAACTCCGAGATGCTTGCACCAGTCCATAGATGGATCGCTGGAGCTTGCATATTTTGTTAGTACCTTTAGGATTGACAAAACCTTCTGGTTGCATCATATACAACTCTTCTTTAATAAATCCATTAAGGAATGCAGTTTTGTTTATCCATTTGCCAGATTTCATAAAATGCGGCAATTGCTAACATGATTCGGACAGACTTAAGCATAGATACGAGTGAGAAACTCTCATCATAGTCAACACCTTGAACTTGTCGAAAACCTTTTTGCGACAATTCTAGCTTTGTAGATAGTAACACTACTATCAGCGTCCGTCTTCCTCTTGAAGATCCATTTAATCTCAATGGCTCTCCGATCAATGGGCAAGTTAATCAAAGTCCATACTTTGTTCTCATACATGGATCTCATCTCAGATTTCATGGCCTCAAGCCATTTCGCGGAATCTGGGCTCATCATCGCTTCCTCATAGTTCGTAGGCTCGTCATGGTCAAGTAACATGACCTCCAGAACAGGATTACCATACCACTCTGGTGCGGATCTCACTCTGGTTTACCTACGAGGTTCGGTAGTAACTTGATCTGAAGTTACATGATCATCATCATTAGCTTCCTCACTAATTGGTGTAGTAGTCACAGGAACAGATTTCTGTGATGAACTACTTTCCAATAAGGGAGCAGGTACAGTTACCTCATCAAGTTCTACTTTCCTCCCACTCACTTCTTTCGAGAGAAACTCCTTCTCTAGAAAGGATCCATTCTCAGCAATGAATATCTTGCCTTCGGATCTGTGATAGAAGGTGTACCCAACATTTTCTTTTGGGTATCCTATGAAGATGCACTTCTCCGATTTGGGTTTGAGCTTATCAGGTTGAAACTTTTTCACATAAGCATTGCAACCTCAAACTTTAAGTAACGACAACTTAGGTTTCTTTCCAAACCATAGTTCATACGGTGTCGTCTCAACGGATTTAGATGGTGCCCTATTTAATGTGAATGTAGCTGTCTCTAATGCATAACCCCAAAACAATAGTGGTAAATCTGTAAGAGGCATCATAGATCACACCATATCTAATAAAGTACGGTTACGATGTTCGGACACACCATTACACTGTGGTGTTCCAGGTGGCGTGAGTAGTGAAACTATTTCACATTGTTTTAACTGAAGGCCAAACTCGTAACTCAAATATTTTACTTCTGAGATCATATCGTAGAAACTTTTATTTTTGTTACGATGATTCTCCACTTCACTCTGAAATTCTTTGAACTTTTCAAATGTTTCAGACTTGTGTTTCATCAAGTAGATATACTCATATCTGCTCAAATCATCTGTGAAGATCAGAAAATAATGATACCTGCCGCGAGCCTCAATATTCATCGGACCACATACATCAGTATGTATGATTTCCAAAAAATCTGTTGCTCACTCCATTGTCCCGGAGAACGGAGTCTTAGTCATCTTGCCCATGAGGCATGGTTCGCAAGCATCAACTGATTCATAATCAAGTGATTCCAAAAGCCCATCAGCATGGATTTTCTTCATGCGCTTTACATCAATATGACCTAAACGGCAGTGCCACAAATAAGTTGCACTATCATTATTAACTTTGCATCTTTTGACTTCAATATTATGAGAATGTGTATCACCACGATCGAGATCCAACAAACCATTTTCATTGGGTGTATGACCATAGAAGGTTTTATTCATGTAAACAGAACAACAATTTATTCTCTTACTTAAATGAATAACTGTATTGCAATAAACATGATCAAATCATATTCATGCTCAACGCAAACACCAAATAACACTTATTTAGGTTCAACACTAATCCCGAAAGTATAGGCAGTGTGCGATGATGATCATATCAATCTTGGAACCACTTCAACACACATCGTCACTTCACCCTTAACTAGTCTCTGTTCATTCTGCAACTCCCGTTTCAAGTTACTATTCTTAGCAACTGAACCAGTATCACATACCGAGGGGTTGCTACGAACACTAGTAAAATACACATCAATAATCTGTATATCAAATATACCTTTGTTCACTTTGCCATCCTTTCTTATCCGCCAAATACTTGGGGCAGTTCCGCTTGCAGTGACCAGTCCCTTTGCAGTAGAAGCACTTAGTCTCAGGCTTAGGTACAGACTTGGGCTTCTTCAATTGAGTAGCAACTTGCTTGCCGTTCTTCTTGAAGTTCCCCTTCTTCCCTTTGCCATTTTCTTGAAACTAGTAGTCTTGTCAACCATCAACACTTGATGCTTTTCTTGATTTCTACCTTCGTCGATTTCATCATCATGAAAAGCTCGGGAATCGTTTTCGTCATCCCTTGCATACTATAGTTCATCACGAAGTTCTACTAACTAGGTGATGGTGACTAGAGAATTCTATCAATCACTATTTTATCTGGAAGATTAACCCCCACTTGATTCAAGCGATTGTAGTACCCAGACAATCTGAGCACATGCTCACTGCTTGAGCTATTCTCCTCCATCTTTTAGCTATAGGACTTTTGTTGGAGACTTCATATCTCTCAACTCAGGTATTTGCTTGAAATATTAACTTCAACTCTTGGAACATCTCATATGTTCCATGACGTTCAAAACGTCTTTGAAGTCCCGATTCTAAGCTGTTAAGCATGGTGCACTAAACTATCAAGTAGTCATCATATTGAGCTAGCCAAACGTTCATAACATCTGCATCTGCTCCTACAATAGGTTTGTCACCTAGCGGTGTATCAAGGACATAACTCTTCTGTGCAACAATGAGGATAATCCTCAGATCACGGATCCAATCCGCATCATTGCTACTAACATTTCTCAACTTAGTTTTTTCTAGGAACATATAAAAATAAAATGGGGAGCAACATCGCGAGCTATTGATCTACAACATAGATATGCTAATACTACCAGGACTAAGTTCATGATAAATTAAAGTTCAATTAATCATATTACTTAAGAACTCCCACTTGGATAGACATCCCTCTAATCATCTAAGTGATCACGTGATCCAAATCAACTAAACCATAACCGATCATCACATGAAATGGAGTAGTTTTCAATGGTGAACATCACTATGTTGATCATATCTACTATATGATTCACGCTCGACCTTTCGGTCTCAGTGTTCCGAAGCCATATCTGCATATGCTAGGCTCGTCAAGTTTAACCTGAGTATTCTGCGTGTGCAAAACTGGCTTGCACCCGTTGTAGATGGACGTAGAGCTTATCACACCTGATCATCACGTGGTGTCTGGGCACGACGAACTTTGGCAACGGTGCATACTCAGGGAGAACACTTTTATCTTGAAATTTAGTGAGAGATCATCTTATAATGCTACTGCCGAACTAAGCAAAATAAGATGTATAAAAGATAAACATCACATGCAATCATAATATGTGACATGATATGGCCATCATCATCTTGTGCCTTTGATCTCCATCTCCAAAGCATCGTCATGATCTCCATCGTCATCGGCATGACACCATGATCTCCATCATCTTGATCTATATCAATGTGTCGTCACATGGTCGTCTCGCCAACTATTGCTCTTGCAACTATTGCTATCGCATAGCGATAAAGTAAAGCAATTATTTGGCGCTTGCATCTTATGCAATAGAGAGACAACCATAAGGCTTTTGCCAGTTGCCGATAACTTCAAGAAAACATGATCATCTCATACAACAACTTATATCTCATCACGTCTTGACCATATCACATCACAACATGCCCTGCAAAAACAAGTTAGACGTCCTCTACTTTGTTGTTGCAAGTTTTACGTGGCTGCTACAGGCTTAGCAAGAACCGTTCTTACCTACGCATCAAAACCACAACGATAGTTTGTCAAGTTCGTGTTGTTTTAACCTTCGCAAGGACCGGGCGTAGCCACACTCGGTTCAACTAAAGTTGGAGAAACTGACACCCGCTAGTCACCTGTGTGCATAGCACGGCGGTAAAACTAGTCTCGCGTAAGCGTACGCGTAATGTCGGTCTGGGCCGCTTCATCCAACAATACCGCCGAACCAAAGTGTGACATGCCGGTAAGCAGTATGACTTATATTGCCCACAATCACTTGTGTTCTACTCGTGCATATTACATCAACGCATAAAACCTGGCTCGGATGCCACTGTTGGGGAACGTAGTAATTTCAAAAAAATTCCTACGCACACGCAAGATCATGGTGATGCATAGCAATGAGAGGGGAGAGTGTTGTCTATGTACCCTCGTAGACCGGCAACGGAAGCGTTGACACAACGTAGAGGAAGTAGTCGTACGTCTTCCTGATCCGACCGATCCAAGTACCGAACATACGGCACCTCCGAGTTCTGCACACGTTCAACTCGGTGACGTCCCTCGAGCTCCGATCCAGCCGAGTGTTGAGGGAGTGTTTCGTCAGCACGACGGCGTGATGACGGTGATGATGTTCTACCAACGGAGGGCTTCGCCTAAGCACCGCTACGATATGACCGAGGTGGAATATGGTGGAAGGGGGCACCGCACACGGCTAAGGAACGATCACGAAGATCAACTTGTGTGTCATGGGGTGTCCCCTGCCCCCATATTTAAAGGAGGGAGAGGGGGAGGTGCGGCCGGCCCCTAGGGGTGTGCCTGGAGGAGTCCTACTCCCACCGGGAGTAGGACTCCCCCCTCTTGCCTTGTTGGAGAAGGAAAGGGGAAGGGGGAAAGAGAAAAGGGGGGCGCCCCCCTTCCTTGTCCTATTCGGACTAGGGGGGGAGGGGGCACGCGGCCTGCCCTGGCCGTCCCTCCTCTTCTCCCTTAGGGCCCATGTAGGCCCATTAACCACCGGGGGGTTCCGGTAACCCCCCGGTACTCCGGTAAAATCTCGATTTCACCCGGAACGTTTCTGATATCCAAATATAGGCTTCCAATATATCAATCTTTATGTCTCGACCATTTCGAGACTCCTCGTCATGTCCGTTATCACATCCAGGACTCCGAACAACCTTCGGTACATCAAAACAAAAAACCCTAATTACGATCGTCATCGAACTTTAAGCGTGCGGACCCTACGGGTTCGAGAACTATGTAAACATGACCGAGACACGTCTCCGGTCAATAACCAATAGCGGAACCTGGATTCTCATATTGTCTCCTACATATTCTACGAAGATCTTTATCGGTCAAACCGCATAACAACATACGTTGTTCCCTTTGTCATCGGTATGTTACTTGCCCGAGATTCGATCGTCGGTATCTCAATACCTAGTTCAATCTCGTTACCGGCAAGTCTCTTTACTCGTTCCGTAATACATCATCCCGCAACTAACTCATTAGTTGCAATGCTTGCAAGGCTTATAGTGATGTGCATTACCGAGTGGGCCCAGAGATACCTCTCCGACAATTGGAGTTGACAAATCCTAATCTCGAAATACGCCAACCCAACAAGTACCTTCGGAGACACCTGTAGAGCACCTTTATAATCACCCAGTTACGTTGTGACGTTTGGTGGCAGACAAAGTGTTCCTCCGGTAAACGGGAGTTGCATAATCTCATAGTCATAGGAACATGTATAAGTCATGAAGAAAGCAATAGCAACAAACTAAATGATCAAGTGCTAAGCTAACGGAATGGGTCAAGTCAATCACATCATTCTCCTAATGATGTGATCCCGTTAATCAAATGACAACTCATGTCTATGGTTAGGAAACATAACCATCTTTGATCAACGAGCTAGTCAAGTAGAGGCATACTAGTGACACTCTGTTTGTCTATGTATTCACACATGTATTATGTTTCTGGTTAAAACAATTCTAGCATGAATAATAAACATTTATCATGATATAAGGAAATAAATAATAACTTTATTATTGCCTCTAGGGCATATTTCCTTCAGCTATAACACCGCGTGGTCCGGGCATCTTGAGCTTTAGATAAGCATAGTGCGGGAATGCGTTGAAACGGGCGAAAGCGGCTGGTCCGAGCAGTGCATGATAACCACTTCGGAAGGGGACAATGTCAAAGATCAAATCTCCGCTTCAGAAATTATCTGGTGAGCTGAAGACTACTTCCAGCGTTATTGACCCCTGTCCAGCAGGTCTCCACACCGGGTATTACTCCTTTGAAGGTGGTTTTAGTAGGTTTGATTCTTGATGGGTCGATACCTGAGGGAGTCCTGGATTAGGGGGTCTCCGGACAGCTGAATATATCCTTTGGCCGGACTGTTGGACTATGAAGATACGAGATTGAAGACTTCGTCCCGTGTCCGGATGGGACTCTACTTGGCGTGGAAGGCAAGCTAGGCAATACGGATATGTATATCTCCTCCTTTGTGTAATCCTAACCCCTTCCGGTATCTATATAAACCGGAGGGTTTTAGTCCGTAGGATAACATACAATCATACCATAGGCTAGCTTCTAGGGTTTAGCCTCTCCGATCTCGTGGTAGATCAACTCTTGTACTACTCATATTATCAAGAATAAATCAAGCAGGACGTAGGGTTTTACCTCCATAAAGAGGGCCCGAACCTGGGTAAAACATTGTGTCCCCTGCCTCGTGTTACCATCCGCCTTAGACGCACAGTTCGGGACCCCCTACCCGAGATCCGCCGGTTTTGACACCGACATTGGTGCTTTCATTGAGAGTTCCTCTGTGTCGTCATCGTTAGGCTTGATGGCTCCTTCAATCATCGATAGCGGTGCAGTTCAGGGTGAGACTTTTCTCCTCGGACAGATCTTTGTGTTCGGCAGCTTTGCACTGCGGGCCAACTCGCTTGGCCATATGGAGCAGATCGAGAGTTACGCCCCCGGCCACCAGGTCAGGTTTGGAAGCTTAAACTACACGGCCGGTATCCGCGGAGACTTGATCTTCGACGAATTCGAGCCCCTGCCTAGTGCGCCACACGGTCACGATGAGCATGATTTAGCTCTGCCATCGGACAGTGTTCAGGAGATCGCGCCGGCAATCACTCCGACCCTCAATTCGGAGGCAGATGTGCCATCCATGGACGGGTGGATAGACCCCGCCACGGAGGCCGCAATCTCATCGGCGATCGAGCCGAGTATCAACCTTACCCTTCATGGGAGCCATGACGCCGAACTACCGGATTCTTCCCCGGCCACGAACTCCGAACCGCCAGCGCTCGTGCCTATCAAATCCGACTGGGTGCCGATCATGGAGTTTACCTTCGCGGATATTTTTCAGCACTCGCCCTTCGGCGACATATTGAACTCATTAAGGTCTCTCTCCTTGTCAGGAGAGTCCTGACCGAACTATTTCCAGCAGGATTTGGATGCGGATGATGAGGAAATTCGCCGCCCACCCACCACCCACTTAGTAGCCACTGTCGACGATTTGACCGACATGCTCGACTTCGACTCCGAAGACACCGACGGCATGGACGACGATGCAGGAGGCGAACTGTAGCGACCAGACCTCAAACAGTCTGATCTCTGTGCTCCGGTGTCATCCCTGGATCAGTAATGCTGACACCACACAGTACTCGAAGGATTTATAGCAGAGTAGCAATCACACACTTATTACATCGAGTGTCTCAAAAGAGAACTTATTACAATAAATATGGCTTAAGGCCATCTAATAACGATAACAGCGGAAGGCTTGGAAGATAAGTGAGTCCATCAACTCCAACGGCATCACTGAGTATAGAACCACGACCTAAAAACTCCTTATTCGTCGTCTGAAAAGTCTGCAACATTAACGTTGCAGCCCGAGAACGGGTCAGCACATGGAATATGCTGGCAAGGTAACACATAGGGAGTAATGGAATGAAACAACTATACTATATGCATATTTGGCTGGTGGAAAGCTCTATGGTTACAGTTTTTGCGTAAAGCCAATTTTTCCCTACTTCAAAGGAATAAATTTAATTACTATCATGGTGGTTGTTAAACATTGAGAATGGTTGACAGCATTCTCAATCCCAATTAAGCATCATCTTTTAACAAACCCAACAAAATTAACTTTAGAGTAACATGTTGAGATTCACATGATAATCCAGGTACTAGATACTCAAGATGTCCATAACCGGGGACACGGCTAACCATGATTAGTTTATTACACTCTTCAGAGGTTTGCGCACTTTTCCCCACAAGACTCGATCGCCTCCGTTGGATTTCTCGCACTACATGGTGTTTGAGAAACGGATGACCGAGACACAGTCTTTCAGAAATGCTAGCACCTTACGATGGATAGACCGGTACACCTACTTTCCCCTACATCTGCTAGTCTACCCTGTAAGAGTTCGCACGACTTAATCAACTATGCCAGAGCCCATAATGGCTTGTGGCTGCACACGGAAGTTTCTAGTATGAATAATCTCATGATCCCTTTGAGCCTGGGTGGCGGTCCAAAAGAAAAACAGGCAAGTCCTGGAATACCCAGGTGCCTCAATCCACCCAGATGTGTGTTTAGGTTGCCACCTTAGATAAACCATTAATTAACAATCTCACATTTGTCATGGATATCACTCACCCAATCCACGTCTACTAGCATAGCATGGCATAATAAGCAAACGTAGAAATAACTCCCAAAGGTTTGATAATAAACAGGTAATAGGTACTACCTCATCTACTTCCCATCCCACAATTTAATTAGATCCTAATCATGCAATGTGTGAGGATTGATCTAATGCAATAAAACTGGGTTGTAGAAAAAGGTATGATCAAAGTGTTACTTGCCTTGCTGATGATCCGCGAAACCTAGAGATTCAAAGTAACAGGCGGCACACTCCGGGTATTCTATCGCAGACAAACAAACAAGCATACAATAAGTACTCATCCAATGCACAGATAAAACTCAAATAGAATATCTAACCAGAAAGTTCAACTTAAGAACCCTGGTTTGCAAAAAGAATCAAATCGAACGTAGCAAAAGAAATCAAACGGCGAAAGAAATCAACTTCGTTCTAGTAATCTGGATCTAAGTCAAATTTTACAGTAGCAAAAACTTGTTTAAGTTGATTATTCGGAAAGAGGGTTTTGAGACGAAACTCCAGGCGCTTGAATCGCCTGATTCCGATAAACGAGCGAAAAGTTATACTAAAACGAAAATCGGATCAGAAATCACGATCAGAAAATAACCGCGGAAAATCCCACGAAAAAGAAAAACGACGAACAGATTAATCATTAATTAACCTAATCTGAAAATAATAAAAAATAAAATAATATTAAAGTCGGCGGCGGCGGGTCCGGCGGCGGCGTCGGCGGCGGCGGCGGGCTAGGGTTTCGGGCGCGGGCGCGGTTATGGGCTGGGGCGCCGGGTGCCTCGCTATTTAAAGGCGCCCCCGGGCGGAGTCCCGCTCGGGTACGGCCCATAGTCGGTTTCGTCGTTTTTTTTAAATAATTACACTCGGAAGAAAAATAAAAAGAAATACTAAACGGACTCCAAAAATCATGAAATAAATTTTCCCGGGTTTCTAAAATCAAGCCCGATAAAGTGAACATTTATTTGGGCCCAAAGAACAACTTTAAAAATGCGTACTTTTCCTAAATTCAATTAAAAATACCGAAAAACTCCGAAATAAATCTTATTTGATTTTTTTATTAAATCCTCAATATTTCTATATTTTGGGAAATTCATTTTATTCCCTCTCTCATATTTTTGTTATAGAAATAATTGATGATAAAATAAATAAAATCAAATGATCCTGTTTACAAAATTTGAGAAAACTCAAATATGTAAATAACGAAATCCCCAACTCTCTCCGTGGGTCCTTGAGTTGCTTAGGATTTTCTAGGATCGAAACCAAAAGCAAAATAAAATATGATATGCATGATGATCTAATGTATAACATTCCAAATTGAAAATTTGGGATGTTACACGAACAAGAACCACTGCCCACAGGGCACTGGACAGCCACCTCGTCATATGACATATATATGATGGACACACCCAAAGAAGGCAATGGCGACAGGACATCGCAGGATGACCCCTGCAAGAAGCAACCCAAGCGCCGACGTCAGAGGCGCCGCTCTAAGTCTCGCCAAAGCAAAAGCGGTGACACCGGCACAGGAGATAATAGCACTCCGGACAGTGCCGAAGACGATAACAATCCCCTCCAGCAAGATTTAGGGCAGGAGGATGGAGCAGCCAGCCCTCCCGAGAGAGCGGCAGATGGAGAGGCGAAGGATGATAATTACATTCCTCCCTGCGAAGACGAGGCAAGCCTTGACAATGAAGAATTCGTCGTGCCTGAGGATCCCGTCGAACAAGAGCGCTTCAAGCGCCGGCTTATAGCCACGGCAAATAGCCTTAAGAAAAAGCAACAACAGCTTCAAGCTGATCAAGATTTGCTAGCTGACAGATGGACTGAAGTCCTTGCGGCCGAGGAATATAAACTCGAACGCCCCTCCAAGAGTTACCCAAAGTGTAGGTTGCTACCCCGACTGGAGGAGGAAGCACCAAAACCTATATCTCTAGCATACGACGCGGCTGATCGGCCACCTCGTGGCCGCGACAAAAAGGCATTCCAGCCAAAAGTTCAGCCCGCACCCCGACGCCACTCAAATAAAAATGTCAAGACATGGGGAAATACGCCAGATCTGCGAGACGTATTGGAGGACAAAGCAAAACACGCAATATCGATCTACGGATCGTGAGGGCGCGCCACTATGCGAGACGATAACCGTCACGTCGGATATAGTAAAAGTAAGTCCGGCCGGGCCGAACACAGCGGGCAAGACTCATTTGAGCTGCGTCGCGATATAGCCCAGTACAGAGGCGCCGCACACCCCCTATGCTTCACAGACGAAGTAATGGATCATCAAATCCCAGAGGGTTTCAAACCCGTAAATATAAAATCATACGACGGCACAACAGATCCTGTGGTATGGATCGAGGACTTCCTCCTGCACATCCACATGGCCCGCGGTGACGATCTACACGCCATCAAATACCTCCCACTTAAACTCAAAGAACCAGCTCGGCATTGGCTCAACAGCCTGCCAGCAGAATCCATTGGCTGTTGGGAAGATCTGGAAGCCGCATTCCTTGACAACTTCCAGGGCACTTATGTGCGACCACCAGATGCCGATGACTTGAGCTACATAATTCAGCAGGCAGAGGAATCGGCCAGGCAATTCTGGACATGGTTCCTAACAAAGAAAAATCAAATCATCGACTGTCCGGATGCAGAGGCCCTAGCAGCTTTTAAGCACAACATCCGCGATGAGTGGCTCGCCCGGCACCTTGGCCAGGAAAAGCCGAAATCTATGGCAGCCCTCACGACACTCATGACCCACTTTTGCGCGGGAGAAGACAGCGGGCTGGCTCGCAGCAATAACATATCAAAGAACCATGGTAATTCGGATACCAAGGATGGCAATGGCAGGTCACATCGCAACAAACACAAGCGCCGCATTAACAGTGACAATACCGAGGATACGACAGTCAATGCTGGATTCAAAGGATCTAAACCCGGTCAGCGGAAAAAGCCATTCAAAAGAAGCACTCCGGGCCCGTCCAGTTTGGACCGTATACTTGACCGCTCGTGTCAAATACACGACACCCCCGACAAGCCAGCTAACCACACCAACAGGGATTGTTGGGTGTTCAAGTAGGCCGGCACGTTAAATGCCGAAAACAAAGATAAGGGGTCACATAGCGACGACGAGGAGGAGCCCCGGCAGCCGAACACCGGAGGACAGAAGAGGTTCCCCCCACAAGTGTGGACGGTGAACATGATATACGCAACCCACATCCCCAAGAGGGAGCGGAAGCATGCGCTAAGGGACGTATATGCATTGGAGCCAGTCGCCCCAAAGTTCAACCCATGGTCCTCTTGTCCAATCACCTTCGATCGCAGGGACCACCCCACTAGTATCCGTCATGGAGGATTCGCCGTACTGGTCCTAGACCCAATCATTGATGGATTTCACCTCACTCGTGTCCTTATGGATGGCGGTAGCAGCCTGAACTTGCTTTATCAGGACACAGTGCACAAAATGGGTATAGACCCCTCAAGGATCAAACCCACAAAAACGACCTTCAAAGGCGTCATACCAGGTGTAGAGGCCCATTGCACAGGCTCAGTGACACTGGAAGTGGTCTTCGGATCCCCGGATAACTTCCGAAGCGAGGAGTTGATCTTTGATATAGTCCGTTCCGCAGTGGCTACCATGCACTGCTCGGGCGAACCGCATTTGCGAGATTCAATGCGGTACCGCATTATGCATACCTCAAGCTCAAGATGCCAGGACCTCGGGGGGTCATCACAGTCAATGGAAACACAGAGCGCTTTCTCCGCATGGAGGAGCACACTACGACCCTCGCAGCAGAAGCACAAAGCAGCCTCTTAAGGCAATCCACCAGTTCGGCGATTCAAGACCCGGACACCTTCAAGCGCGCCCGGAGTAATCGACAACAAGACCGCCTGGCACGTTCCTAGCTCGCATAGCAATGCGGCCCCCACCCAAGTACCAGCCAAATGGCGAAATCTGTGCCACGTGTACATAATTACGCATTAAAAATACCATGGGCACATGTGGGGAGGGGGCACGACTACGGCACGCCCCAAGATGCGGCTCAACCACACTAGGGGCTTCCCGCTTTGTTATTTTTCTCTCTTTCAGGACTTTAATCTCTGGAAACCCCGTCTGGCAGTACGGTTGCCAGACACACGATGCAACAACCAAGGAGGCAGAAAGCTACGTCACACCACGGAACTCCCAGGTGGTCTCTGACAACGAGTGAAATACTTGCTTTAAATACCATTCCTCAGCTTGCCCTTGGAGGGGACATGTCAAATAGTCCTACTTCTTGCTTATCGCACTACTTGTATCATTCTGCTTTAACGCACCTTTTTGAATAAACAATGCATAGCACTAGACTATTACCACACTCTCTGTTCTCTCTTTTTTATACATATATATGTTCATTCATGGCATTCAGCACCCGTACACTCTGGCACGGCCAATACGCCAGGGGCTTAAGCGTACCCCATAATACGGCGTGAGAAGTCTGAACACTTTGACAGTGCGGCACCCCGAACTTATAGCATTATATGCATTAGCTCCGAATCATGTCTTGGGTCAATAGTTGGGTTTGCCCGACTCCCGTGTTTTGGTACCTTATGTTCTGCTATATCGGCTAAGGTAGCACTGGGAAAACTACTGTGATTGTGCCCCGGTTCAGCTGGGCTAAGCACCTCAGTAGAGAAAGCTAAAACTGACTGTCATGATAAGGCGAGAGACTGGTCGCTGTTCGAGAGGTTTCGAGTCCCTAAAGACTTATGCCGCTCAGAGCGAGGAGTCGGCTTTGTCCGGCTTAAGGTGTGTATAGAGCCCCGAATTCGGCCTTCCGAATACCAGGGGCTTCGCCAAAATTTAAAAATTATAGAATTCTATGGCTAAGTGAGAGTGATAAAGCATTATAGTCTGATTGCCTTGTTCGGTGTGGTGAGCACCTCCCTCGAAGGACCCAAAAATGGGAACAAGAGTGCTCAGGTTTGTCCCGAACACCCCAGCACTCGTGGCATGGGGGCAGAAGCCGACGACTAGCCATCTCTCAGATTTGATAAACAGCCGAACATAAGTTAATATATTAAATTCAAACAAGCGTTGCATAGCGCATATGAACAAGTTCTCATAATACAGGATCACATGAGCAAGTTCATTCAAATATTACATCTTTCGCACACTCGTCCGCTACAAGACAGGCACCCTTCAGGACACCCTCATAATACATCTCGGGGTGGCGATGCTCCTTGCCCTGCGGAGGCCCCTCCTTCACCAGCATCTCGGCGTCCATCTTGGCCCAGTGCACCTTTGCACGGGCAAAAGCCCGACGTGCACCTTCGATGCAGACGGACCGGTTGATGACTTCCAGCCGTGGGCAGGCATCCACAAGCCGCCTCACCAGGCCGAAGTAGCTATTGGGAAGGGAGTCACCAGGCCACATCCGGACTATAAAGCCCTTCATGGCCTGTTCGGCCGCCTTGTGCAGCTCGACCAGTTGCTTCAGCTGGTCACTCACAGGCATCGGGTGTTCGGTCCCAGTATACTGAGACCAGAACAACTTCTCCGTTGAGCTTCCCTCCTCGGCCTGGTAATATTCCGCGGCATCCGACACGCTGCGGGGCAAATCTGCGAATGCTCCTGGAGAGCTCCGGACTCGGGTAAGTAACAAGTAATTTACTTGCACATGCTTGCTTTGCATATTGAATGCCTTACCCCCCCGCCATCTTCCTCATCGCCTCAATCTCCTGGAGGGCTTTTCGGGCTTCGGCCTTGGCATTCTTTGCACTCTCGAGGGCCGTGGCGAGCTCAGACTCTCGCGTCTTCGAGTCAAGCTCCAAAGCCTCGTGCTTCGTCACGAGAGCCTGGAGCTCTTGCTGCACCTCGCCCACCCGTGCCTCTTGCTTTTCCCGCTCGGTGCGCTCCTGGGCCGCTTTGTTTTCGTCCTTGGACAACGCTTACTTCAGGGTCCACTTCGGTCGTGGTCCCTGGCAAATTCATGATGATCCTATCATTTCGCAATCGCATCTTTTTGTATATATATATATATATCTATAGACAAGGTATTACTTACCTTTGTTCTCCTCGAGCTGCCTCTTGGCAAGGCCAGGCTCTTTCTCGGACCCCTCGAGGTCCTGCTTCAATGCGGCGACCTCCGCAGTCAGTGCGGCAGAGGTCAGCAGCGAAGCCTGCATACACATATAGACATACTTATATTAGACTCCTGCAGATGTTATTTGATCCTCTATTCAGCTTTTCTTTGTGAACACCAAACAGAGCATCAGGGGCTACTGTCTATGCGGTAATATTTTTCCTACATTTTAAATACTTATCTCAAAGCCTGTTAGAAGGCTGGCACAGGCTTCAGTCAGTCCACTCTTGGCGGACTAAACCTTCTTGATCACCGCACTCATAATAGTGCGGTGCTCTTCATCGATGGAAGCGTCGCGAAGCGCTCCCAGCAGGCTGTCTGGTGCCTCTGGATGGACAGAGGTCACCGACACGGGCGGCTTGCCCCTTTTGTAAGGGGGCCGCCTGCCCGAGTCCGGAACCACTGGAGGTTCCGGCGCGGTGTTCGGCTGAGAGCGGAACTTGGAGCCCCTGGGAGCCTTGCTCCCTTTGCTCCTGGAGTCTGGAAGGTCGCCTTGAGGCGCCTCCGGGACTGTCTCCCCCCGGCTCGGTGCCCCCTGAGACAGTACCTCGGCATTGTCCGTAGGGCAAGGAGAGGTGGCGGTTGGAAGTGTATCACTATTCATGTCCGACGAGTCCAAGGAACCCTCCGACGATGATACATCGATACGGGCTCGGGGCGGACTTCATAATCATATTCGATGTTAGGAGAAGCAATGCGACAAAGGTCTGCTATGAGTTACTCTGGTATCCGAATACTTACGACTTCACCAGGGGCTTGGCCCTGAGAAGCCACTCGTCTTCGCCATCGGCGGCGGTGGTGGAGCAGTCCGGAAGGAGAGTTCTTCCCTTCTTGGACCCTTCGGCCTTCCCGGTTGGGGCGACCTTCCTTTTCTTGTCTCCCCCGACTAGAGGGGGTGAGTCTTCGTCTTCCTTCTCCTCGTTTTCGCGGGAGGAGGGTGTCTCAGTGTTATCGGACGATGAGTCTGATACCACCTGGCGCCGGGAACTCTTTCGGGTTCCCTTGGCCTTCTTCTTGGTCTTCTCCGGCACCTCATAAGGAGCCGGAGTCCGCATCTCTGTCAGGAGAGCGTCCGCAGTGTCTTCGGGCAGAGGGGCTGGACAGTCAATCTACTCCGATGCCTCCACCCAGTCCTGTCAAAGGCATGGGAGCTCAGACCCAGCACATGGTTAAGCTATGGGAAATAAATATCCTACCAGATGTACAGAACTTACCTGATTCGCAGGGCGCTTTGCGCTTAGCCTGCGGTCCTCGGTAAGAGAGGGAGGGACCTCGACGCCCTTGAATAGCACCCTCCATACGTCCTTATGTGTCGTGTCGAAGAGCTCGTGTAGAGTCTAGTGCTGGGCCGGGTCGAACTCCCATAATTTGAAATCCTGTTGTTAACACGGGAGGATTCGGCGGAAGAGCATGACCTGAACTATGTTGACAAGCTTAAGTTTCTTGCTTATCATGTTCCGGATACACTTCTGGAGTCCGTCCAGCTCTACCGATGAACCCTAGGACAGGACCTTCTCCTTCCAGGAAGTGAGCCACATGGGGATTCCGGATCGAAACTCGGGGGCCGCCACCCAGTTGGTGTCGCGCAGCTCGGTGATGTAGAACCACCCCGATTGCCACCCCTTTACGGTCTCCACAAAGGAGCCCTCGAGCCATGCAACATTGGGCATTTTTCCCACCATGGCTCCGCCACATTCCATTTGTTGGCCGCCTACAACCTTCGGCTTGATATTGAAGGTCTTCAGCCATAGGCCGAAGTGGTGCCGGATGCGGAGGAAAGCCTCGCACACGACGATGAACGCCGAGATGTTGAGGATGAAATTCGGGGCCAGATCATGAAAGTACAACCCGTAGTAGAGCATGAGGCCGCGGACGAATGGATGGAGGGGAAACCCCAATCCGCAGACGAGATGGGGGAGGAAAACCACCCTTTCGTGAGGTTCCGGGGTAGGGACGATCTTCCCCGCGGCTGGCAGCCGGTGCGCGATATCCGCGGCTAAGTATCCGGCTCCACGTAGCTTTTAATGTGCCCCTCCGTGACGGAGGAGGCCATCCACTTGCCTCCCGCTCCAGACATGTTTGGAGAGAGTTGAGGAGGAGGATGCAGACTTGGGCGCTGGAGCTCGAGTGCGCAAGAATGGATGAGCAAATAGGAAGAAGGCGTGGGAAGAAAAAGGTGAGATCTTATCCCTTTATAAGGGTGGACTAAACTGTGCGCCCCCACTAGCCTGGTGAAACTCGCTTATCCCCCAAGCGCCGTAATTGATGGCGCGGTTGGGTTACCCATGTCCGTATTGATGAGAATCCCGTAATGAGGGGAACACGATCTCTACTTTGACAAGACGTGTCAAGAAACCGTCTCGCGTTATGTGCGAGGCTGGTTAAAGAAAAACGGTTCGAATAATTACCGGGCCATGGCGTGAGGTCATGCTGCCAAAACGTGTTAGCAGATTAGATTTGTGGAAATATTATTCTCTCTACGGTGGTATGTGGAACTTATTTTGTAGGGTCAGACACTATCCTTGTATTCAAACTCTTCTGTGGTGTATTCGGAGGAGGAACCCGCCTTGCAATGCCGAAGACAACACTGCGCGCTGGACTCATCGTCATTGAAGCCTGGTTCAGGGGCTACTGAGGGAGTCCTGGATTAGGGGGTCTCCGGACAGCCGGACTATATCCTTTGGCCAGACTATTGGACTATGAAGATACAAGATTGAAGACTTCGTCCCGTGTCCGGATGGGACTCTACTTGGCGTGGAAGGCAAGCTAGGCAATACGGATATGCATATCTCCTCCTTTGTAACCGACCTTGTGTAACCCTAACCCCTTCCGGTGTCTATATAAACCGGAGGGTTTTAGTCCGTAGGACAACATACAATCATACCATCGACTAGCTTCTAGGGTTTAGCCTCTCCGATCTTGTGGTAGATCAACTCTTGTACTACTCATATTATCAAGAATAAATCAAGCAGGACGTAGGGTTTTACCTCCATCAAGAGGGCCCGAACCTGGGTAAAACATCGTGTCCCCTGCCTCCTGTTACCATCCGCCTTAGACGCACAGTTCGGGACCCCCTACCCGAGATCCGCCAGTTTTGACACCGACAATACCCATTTTGCAGAACGTGTCTTGGTAAATCAAGTTAAGACTGCTGTCGCCGTCCATGAGGACTCTAGTGAGATGGTATCCGTCGATGATTGGATCAAGGACCAAAGCTGCCGAACCTCCATGACGGATACTGGTCGGTGGTCCCTGCGATCGAAGGTGATCGGACAAGTTGACCAGGTGTTGAATTTTGGGGCGACTGGCTCTACGGCGTAGACGTCCCTTAGTGCGCGCTTGCGCTCCCTTTTGGGGATATGAGTGACATATATCATATTCACTGTTTTTATCTCAGCGGGAAATCTCTTTTGCCCCCTGTGTTCGGTGGGCGAGGCTCTTCATCGTCCTCGCTGGGCGGCCTTTTCCCCTTATGTTCGGTGTTTAGCTTACCGGCCTATTTGAAGACCCAACAATTTCTATTGGAATGATTGGCAGGCTTGTCAGGGGTGCCATGAATCTGGCAAGGCCGATCGAGTATTTTGTCCAAACTAGATGGACCATCTTTGTTTCCTTTGAATGGCTTCTTCCATTGACTGGATTTAGAGCCACTGGATCCGGCGTTGACCGCCATGTCTTCGGTATCTTCATTGTTGCTTCGACGCTTGTGTTTGTTGCATCGTGGCCTACCATTGCCATCTCTGGCTTTGGAAGTGCCAGGGTCGCTGGTGCTGTTGCTTCTATGAGCTAGCCAACTGTCTTCTCCCGTGCAAAAGCGGGTCATGAGTGCGGTAAGAGCTGCCATGGACTTCGGTTTTTCTTGGACGAGGTGTCGGGCAAGCCATTTGTCACAGACGCTATGTTTAAAGGTCGCGAGGGCTTCGGCGTCTGAACAATCGACAATTTGGTTCTTTTTAATTAAGAACCTAATCCAGAGTTTTCGGGCTGACTCTCTGGGTTGCTGGACTATGTGACTAAGGTCATCGGCGTACGGAGGCCGGACATATGTACCTTGGAAGTTGTCTCTAAAGGCATCTTCCAAATCTTCCCAGCTACCACTGGAGTTCTCTGGGAGGTTGTTTAACCAGTGCCGCACTGGTCCTTTCAGTTTTAAGGGGAGATATTTGATGGCATGGAGATCATCACCGCGAGCCATGTGGATATGGAGAAGGAAATCTTCAATCCATACCGCGGGATCCGTCGTGCCGTCGTATGATTCGATATTTACAGGTTTAAACCCTTCTAGGAACTGGTGCTACATTACCTCATCGGTAAAGCATAAGGGGTGTGCGGCGCCTCTGTATCAGGCAACATCACGATGGAGTTCGGATGACATCCGTATGCAGTTTTCATCCCGGGTGAGGTTATGCCTATCGCGCCAGGCCTGATGGTCGTCTTCTCACATTTGGGCACGTCCCCTTGATCCATAGATTGATCTGGTTTGGCCTGTTCTATTGTCCAGGTCTTGTTGTAGGTCGTAGGTGTATCCTGGAGCCGCTCTCTCTCTGCCTCTATGACGAGGTGGTGCGGGTTGGTGTTCGGCGTAGGTGGACACTTTATCTCGCCCACGTGGTGGTCGGTCTGGTTCAACAGCGCGGTCATGTCTTGACGGTATTGGCTCGAGGGCCTCATCGTCAAATTGTGGTAGTAGCCGACGCTTCGGATAACTCTTTGTTGGGTGTTGAAGGCCATATTCTTCGGCAGCCAGGACTTAGGTCCATCTGTCGTTGAGTGTATCCTGTTTAGCTTGGAGCCGTTGCTGCTGCTTTTTTAGGCTTCAAGCAGTGGCGATTAGTTGGCGCTTAAAGTGCTCTTGCTCGAGGGGTTCCTCTGGCATGATGAAATCTTCGTTGCCGAGGCTGACATCATCTTCTGAATCCTCGTTGCTCCTCCTCCGCATCATCCTGTTTGGATGCGGGCTCGACGGGGGCTTCGGGGTCTTCGGCGTTCTCTGGAGTGTTATTGTCTTCGGTGCCGGTATTACTATCTTTTTCATGATGCGAATTTGAGCGGCGTCGCTAGCGTTGATGCTTCGGTGGTGCCTCAGCAGGTTTGTCCTCCAGCAGATCCTTCCTACCTTTGTCGTCATCCTCTTTGGGTGTATCCACCATATACATGTCATATGTGGAGGTGGCCGTCCAGCGTCCGGTAAACGGCGGGTCTTGGCTTTGTTCGTCTCTGGCATCGTCGTCCATGTCGTAGATGTCTTCGGAGGTGTAATCCAGCATGTCGGTTAAGTCCTCGATGGTGGCTATGAAGTGGGCGGTGGGCGAGACGTAAAATTCCCTGCTCTCAGCCCCTAATCCGGGTTGGGCATAGTTCGGAGGTGATCCCACTGTAATGGTGAGGGATCGCATTAAGTCCCGAGCCTCGTTTAAGAGGGAGGATTGGATGGGGAAACGAGAGTCCGCGGAGCCAGCCAGGGCAAAAGACTCCTGGCCATGCTCACTTGGCATGGAGTTCGAGAGTTTGGAGCTAGAGTCCGGGGGAGAGTCCAGCCTTTCAATGATAGGGGGAACCCAGTTTGACTCCGGGCTTGCCGAGGACACAATCGCCTCCGGATCTCCTATAGTGAGCTTCATAGCAGAGAGTCCGGCGGGCTCCAAAGTCCCATCTTCAGACCGAGCAGCTTGCTCCGGATCTAAGGCCAGAGCGGTGGTCAGGGCCGCGAACCCTTCAAAGATCAAGTCTCCTCGGATATCAACGACATAATTCAGGTTCCCAAAACTGTTCTGATGACTAGGGGCGTAGCTGTTGATCTGTTTGAGGTGGCCAATTGAGTTGGCATGCAGAGCGAAGCTGCCGAACACAAAAATTTGACTGGGGAGGAAAGTTTCCCCCAAAACAGCATCGTTGTTGATGATCAAACGAGCCATCGAACCTTTTGTCGATGGCATAGTGGAACTCTCAATGAAAGCACCAAATGTCAGTGTCAAAACCGGCCGATCTCGGGTATTGGGTCCCGAACTATGCGTCTGAGGATCGAAGGTAACAGGAGACAAGGGGGACACGATGTTTACCCAGGTTCCGGCCCTCTTAATGGAGGTAAAACCCTACATCCTGCTTGATTGTATTTGATGAGTATAGGGGTTACAAGAGTTGATCTACCTCGAGATCGTAATGGCTAAACCCTAGATGTCTAGCCTATATGAATACCTCTACGGACTAAACCCTCCGGTTTATATAGACACCGAAGGGGTCTAGGGTTGTACAGAGTCGGTTTACACAAAAATGAAACTACACATCCAGACATTAAGCTTTCCATCCACGCAAAGGAGAGTCCCACCCGGACACGGGGAAGACCTTCTACCTTGTATCTTCACGGCCCATCAGTCCGGCTTGTAATACACGGGCCAGACTCTCGAGGACCCCTTAGTCCAGGACTCTCTCACCCTCGCCATACTTCTCGCGAAGTACCGGTCGAAGACGTAGTAGGGATTGAGCCGGATCTGCTTGTCGCGGGAGTTGTCCCCATTGTCGCTGTCCTCCTTCTCCTCCTTTGGTCTGTCCATGGCACACGCAGTCCGATTCTGCTCTCGGGCGAGGGCACGCATGTTCCTCTGGTGCCGCTTCTTCATAATGCAGGCACATATGTCTTCCTCCACTGTGGTCGCACGCGCCGCTGCATCAGTCGCCTCTGTTGCCGCCATGTCGGCAGTGAGGGCCTCGACAACCCTTATCCTCTCCTTCCCACAGTGGGCACACCAGTCCCAGTGGGATTCATAGTCCGGCCGACCGGTGATGGGGAAGGAGCGATTTTCTGGTTACCGGGCCCGCAATGATCTAGCCCCAGAGGATCTGAGCGCCCGTTGAGCTGGCACTATGGAGTCACGCCAGACAGATCCTGCCATTGATCAGGCAATGTCTTCCCAGGAGCGTGGAGTGCAATGCAGACGACCATTGTTGTCGTGGAATGTTGCATGGGAAACAAAAAAAATCCTACGCTCACCAAGATCAATCTAGGAGATGAACATCTACGAGAGGAGTGATTGCATCTACATACCCTTGTAGATCGCTAAGCGGAAGCGTTAAGAAACGTGGTTGATGTATTCGAACATCTTCGTGATCCAATCACGATCCGTCCACGAACTTCCGACCCATGCGCTGAACGGACGACACCTTCACGTTCAACACACGTACGTCTTGATGATGCCTTCACCTCCTCGATCCAGTGAGCGATGGTTGTCGATGTCAAAACCAGCTGATCTCGGGTAGGGGGTCCCGAACTGTGTGTCTGAGGATCAAAGGTAACATGAGGCAGGGGATACGATGTTTACCCAGGTTCAAGCCCTCTTGATGGAGGTAATACCCTACTTCCTGCTTGATTGACTTTGATGAGTATAGGGGTTACAAGAGTTGATCTACCTCGAGATCATAATAGCTAAACCCTAGATGTCTAGCTTGTATGAATTCTGATTGCCGCTACAGACTAAACCCTCTGGGGTTGTACAAAGTCGGTTTATAAAGAAAGGAATCTTCACATCTGAACACCAAGCTTGCCATCCACGTAAAGGAGAGCCCCATCCGTACATGGGGGAAGGCCCTTCGATCTTGTATCTTCTTGGCCCATCAGTCCGGCCCATATCACATAGCCCGGACGCTCGAGGACCCCCTAGTCCAGGACTCCCTCAGTATCCCCTGAACCAGGCTTCAATGACGATGTGTCCGACACGCAGATTGTCTTCGGCATCTCAAGGCGGGTTCCTCCTCCGAATACTCCAAAGCAGTTGGTCAAAATAACTATGTTTGGCTCTGTATAACTGTCACAACCCTGAACCACAAGGGCAAAAATACTTAAACAAAATAAGCCGTGTCTACTGACAGCTTTTTCGGCGAGACGTTATGTTCTAGCCTTATTATTATTTCGAACTGTTTTTCAGCCTCCCACTTCGCATTTCGAGGCACGGTCCTTATTGACACGTCTTGTCAAAGTAGAGATCGTGTCCCCTTATTACGGGATTCTCATCAATACAGGTTTGGGTAATCCAACCATGCAGTTAGCACGACCCCTTGGAAATAGGCGAGTTTTAAGGCTCGTGGGGGGGGGGACGCTTGATATTATAAGGAGATAAGGACCCATCTTTTTACCCCACGCCTTCTTCCTCCTCAGCCCATGCGCCCTCGAGCTCCAGCGCCCGAGTTCAATTCCTTCCGTCCCCAGCAAACACTCCAGCCATGTCCGGATTTGACGCTCAGGGCAAGTGGATGGCCTCCTCCATCATGGAGGAGAACATCAAGGAACTCCGAGAAGCGGGGTACCTGGCCGTGGAAATTGCCCACCAGCTTCCTACCAAAAAGCAGATCATCCCCACCCCGGAATCCAATGAGAGGGTAGTATTTATCCCCCACTTTCTCCACGGACTAGGGTTTCCTCTCCACCCTTTCGTCTGCGGGCTCATGTTCTACTATGGGCTAGACTTTCACAATCTAGCCCCAAATTCCTTCCTCCACATCTCGGCGTTCATCGTCGTGTGTGAGGCGTTCCTCCGCATCCCCCCACTTTGGATTATGGCTCAAGGTCTTCAATGTGAAGCCCAAAGTGGTGGACGGCCAACACGCGGAGTGCGGCAACGCCATGGTGAGAAAAGCTCCCCAACGTCACTTGGCCCTAGGGGGCCTTCGTGGAGACCATGAAGGGATGGCAGCAGGAGTTGTTCTATGTCACTGAACCTCGAGACGCCACATGGGCCGCCACTCCTGAGTTAAAATATGGGCCTCCAATGCGGCTCACATCGCGGGTTAAAAAGGGCCTAGACTGGGCATCGTCCGATGAGGTTATGACGCTGCAGAAGCACGTCAAGGGCATGATAGAGAAGAAGACTAGCCTCGCCGATGTGATCCAGGTGATGCTTTTTCACCGGATTCTCCCCTGCCAGCGCCACACTCTCCATATGTGGGAATTCAATCCGGCCGGCCCCCGGACCCTGCAGCACTTCTTCGGCACAAAGCACGAAGAAATATGGAAGCTTCTTTTCAAGGCCCAGAAGTCGTGGCCGGGAACAACCAAAGACCTCGGCCTCGACTGCGCTCACCAGGCCACTCCAGTAAGTTTTCAGATTTCCAAATATAACCTCTACTTGTAGATTCGAGGAGTATGCTAAGCCTTCCTTTTCTCCTTCAGGTCTGGACGAAGAAAGCGGAGCGGATCAAGTGTCCGGCTCCGCTGCCCGAAGACCCAACTATCCCTTTGCTAATGAAGATGCTGGTTCCGGCGCCGTACTAGGCGCCGGAGAAGAAGGCCAAGAAGAAGGGCAAGGAGGCTAGAAGTGGCCTCCGCCATAATGGTACTTCGGACATCGCGTCCGAAGACACCGAGGTTCTCTCCTCCCACGAGGGAGACAAAGATGAAGAGGTAGAGGAGGAGAGCAATTCTCCCCTCAAGGTAGAAAATAAATGGGCGGCGTCCGCAGACCTAGAAGCGGAGGCGCCTAAGAAGGGGAAGATTTTCCCTTTTGGGTGATTCAGATTCGGACACCGAAGTCATCCCTGAGCGGTGCCTCAGGCCGAAGCCCCCGACCGAGTCATAAGTATTTAAAGATACTATACATACATCTGGCCTTCTTACAGATCGCGTGATAACATTTTATTTATGTATTTTTAGTCCGGCCCGTGATCTCCCCCAGCAATCGTCGTCTTCGGGAAACTCGTTGGCGCCGGAGATGACGGAGAGCGAAATGCCTGCGCGAGCCTCTCCACCGCGAGCCGCGGATGACACCGAGGTGCTGTCCCAAAGGACTTCTCCGGGCTAGGGGGAGGTGCGGAAGGCCGCTGAAGCGGCGCCAGAGGGTGATGCCTCAGCTGTCGAAAACATGGGGGACACTACCCCCATGGAAACTGATGACGGGGGCCTCGATCAGTCCGGCCCCCAGCCGAATACCACTCCGGAGACCCATGTGGCTCCAGAGCCGAGCGAGCAGCCCCCTTCAAGGGAAGGGGGAGTGTCAACTCCACTGGCGATCTCTATCAATTCGGAGGCGCTAGATATGTTGAGGGAAGCACTTCAACATGCTTCCGTCATGGAAGAGCACCGTACCCCGATTGGTGCGGTGGTTGAGAAGGTTCAGTCCGCTAAAAGCGGTCTAAATGAAGCTTTCACTAGCCTGTTAACAGGTTTTGAGGTAAGTGATATAACATGCTTTAGCTGCTTTTCGTACTGGAAGGATATGCCTGTATATAGATAGTAGCCCCTGAGACTCTATTTGGGTCTTTGGAAAAAGAGCCAGATAGAGGATCAAATAGTCACCGGAGATAACGCGTTCATCTATTTTGATAAACAGGCTTCACTGTTGGCGGCATCAGCTAAGGATGCCGAAGTATCTGAACTCCAGTGGAAACTGAAGCTGGCCGACGATGAGATCGACCGTATAAACAAGCGGTTCGATGAGGCCCAGGGTATGCTTTTTGTTTTTTTAAAGAGACCCCTTTACCAGCCTAAATTATAATGTCAACTTAGAGTTTAAGCTCATGCGCTGCTATGTAAATGGTTGTAGGCAACACGACCGAGGTCGAGGCCCTCAAGAATGCCCTTGCCGAAGCCAAGGAGGAGGCGAGGGCGAGCAAAGTAGCCGCAGAGAAAGCAGCTGCGGATGTAGAGGCCGGAAAGGTCGCCCGCCTTCAGTATGAGGCGAGGGTGACCGAAGTAGAGCAGGCCCTCCAGGAAGCCGCCACCAAGTGTGAGTCCTTGGAGGAGAGCAACAAGGCCCAAGCGGCCGAGCTCACCAAGGCTCGCGAGGAGATAAAGCAAGCCAGACAGATAGCGGCTGGTAAGACTTTTCTTTTACAGAGTATATTCGGCGGTCGGAGATATGCTTTGCTAAATCGACTGTGGAGTGCTCCAGACGCTTTTGCGGATCTCCCAAGGAGTGCTGCCGACGCCGCTGAGTATTTCCGGGCCCAAGAAGGGAACGTGACAGAGAAGCTCTTCTGGTCACAGTACTTGGCACCGAAGCGGCCAGCGCTGCTGAATAATCAGATGATGCAACTGGCAAAGCTGCACTGGATGTCCGGTTTGGCCATGAAGGACATCATAGTCCGGTTGTGGCTAGCCGAACCCATCCCGAACAGCTACTTTGCCCTGGTCAAGCGACTCGGCGACGCCTTGCCCCGAATAGAGGCAGTAAAGCGCTCGACATGCATTGAGGGCACGCGGATGGCCTTTGCCCGTGTCAAGATGCCCTGGGAAAAGATGAAGGCCGCCAGCGTAGCCGTTGAAGGTCCGCCCGGAGACAAGGTCCACCGCACGCCAGAGCGCTACTTCGACGATGTCCTTGAGGGTGCCCGTTTGATAGAGGGTCAATGCTCGAAGGATATTATGTTCGAGTAAATGTATCCGAGCCACCCAGGCATTTTATCATAAGCCGAGGCTTTTGTAATATATTTGTGCCTGTTATCTTGACTTACTTTTCCTCCTGTGCGGCCGTTTGTATCTTTGAGAGTTTGCTAGTTGTCGGCTTCAGCCCCCATGTAGCACTACTAGGAAAAGGGCTATAGATAGGATTGACACTAATGACGCACCAGGGAAGTAGTGCGCCACTACTATATACTAATGGCGCACCAGTTGGTGATGCGCCATTAGTGTGGAAGACATTAATGGCGCACCAGAAAACAGGTGCGCCACTAGTGATAATTTTTTTCCATTTTTACATACATACTAATGGCGCATCCTACCGAAGTGCGCCATTACTAGTTCTAACTAGTAATGGCGCACCAGACAGGGAGTGCGCCAGTACTGATTTTTTTTGCAAAACTACTAATGGCGCACCGCCTCACAGTGCGCCATTACTAGTTTAAACTACTAATATCATGGGCACTTTCTGATATCATGAATATTTTTAAATTTCATGGGCACTTTTTGAATTCATGAATATTTTTTCAAATTTGATGATATTTTTTCATATTCAATATGATAAAATATTGAATATTCATGAGGACACTCGATCTCGATCCCCCTCCATCTCGATCTCGATTCCCCCTCCATCTCGATCTCGATCCCACCCGCGCCTCCTCTCCCCTCTTCATTTTTTAAAAAATAATAAAAAAAGTGTAGACTACAATTGTTGTTAAACAACAATTATTACTGTTTTTATAAAAAAATATTACTGTTTCATATTCATATTCATTTTCTAAAAAATTATTGCATGCAACAATTTTTTTTTACTTACGGCGCACCTCTGGCTGGTGCGCCGTTGCTATATATATAAAAAATATTACTAATGGCGCACCTCTACCTGGTGCGCCATTGCTATGTAAAGAAAAAGATTACTAATGGCGCACCTCTGCCCGGTGCGCCATTGCTATGTAAAAAAAGATTACTAATGGCGCACCGACCGCAGGTGCGCCATTAGTAAGATTCCCCGTAGCTAATTCCCTCCCTCTCGCCAGATCCCCTTCATCCCTCTCCCTCACCCCCTAGCTAATTCCCCCCGCTGCCCCGACCCACGCCGCCGCCGCCGACCCCCCGCACCCTTCCCCGCTCCACCGCCGCCGACGACCCACCGCACCCTCCCCCGCTCCACCGCCACCGACGACCCCCCGCACCCTCCCCCGCTCCACCGCCGCCGCCGACCCCCCGCACCCTCCCCCGCTCCACCGTCACAAATGAATGCAACTAAAAATCCAAAAAAAAACAAATTTGTTTATATTTTCAAATAACAAATTTGATGATATTTTCAAATAATAAATTTGATGATATTTTTTCGATTCATAAATATTTTCAAATAACAAATTTGATGATATTTTTTAAAAAACATTACTGTTTTTATAAAAAAATTATTACTATTTCATATTCATATGCATTTTCTAAAAAAATATTAGATGCAACAAAAAAATAATAATAAATTACTTATGCAAAAAAAGTTACTTATGGCGCACCTCTGGGTGGTGCGCCATTGCTATCAGAAAAAAGATTACTTATGGCGCACCGCTCTGGGGTGCGCCATTGCTAATTCGACCGATCCCTTCATCCCTCCCTTGCCAGATCCACTTCGATCCCCCCCTCGCCACACCCTCACGCGCGCCCCCTCCTTCCGCCGCCCGGCCGACGCCATAGCCGCGCCACCGTGCTCGCCCTCTCGCCCTCTCCCCCGCTCGCCTTCTCCGCCAGATCCCGAGCCTCGTCGCCGTGTTAGCCACGGCCATCGCCATCCCTGCACCTCTGCGGCAAGTCCACGAGCTCTGCTTCATCCTCCCCGACCCCGGCCTCGAGCTCGTCTCCGCTGCGTCGCCCTCGTCTTCCCCCTCGGGCACCGCCACCCTCTGCTGCTACTAAGCTCTCGCCGGCCTGCTTGTGCCTCCCGATGAGCTTCCCCTCTCCCCCTGCTGCTCTCCTCTTCCACCTGGTGCACCGTCGAGGTTTCCAATTGAAACATGTTCAACAATTGAAACAAGTTCAGAAATGTACAGTCTTAGCTAAAGTAATTCAGATGTTTGGGCTTGAACTTGGAGTAGAAAATCTACTGTAAATTCAGATGGTTACTGGATTCAGTTTGAGTTTGCTACTGTACATTGTTATTCACAGTAATCTTCAGTTTTTCCTCTTCAGTTTGCTACTGCATTTGAGCAAGATCTATAGGCTTCCTTGCAGATTAACTGAAGCAAGATCTATAGACTTTTCTTAAACTTGTAAATGCATGCCTTATTACTGTCCTAGTAGATTGCATTGACTGTTCCAGCCAAGGTAGTATGGGTGACATCTGTACCTAAGTCTGCTTTGAAATATTCAGCTAACAACTGAGTTTGATAATTGGTGGTGTCTGGCTAGCTAGTGCCCCAAATAACTATTCTGCTCTTAGTTCCATGTTACTGAAGTTGCGCTGTTTATTTAAATATAAACAACAGAAACCAACAGAATTTGAAATTCAAGTGCTCCTGAAGTGTTCCAGGATTCTGGTTTTTTGACTTGGGGATCTGTTGTTTCTAAATAAACCAGCAGAAATCAAATGCCATTGTTATTCATTAAAAAAACTAATTATTACTGAACAAGAGGAAATAAAATTTTATGTTATGTTTCATGAACTAAATAGTCCTACCTTTGAAAATATTCAGCTCAGCTTGGAGTATTACATTGTAAATCACAGTGCTATTTTGTTGTAAGGGAAAAGTATATTTAGATCGCAACAATTTGTAGTTTGTGTTTTTATTTGTTCCTGATTTGAGGTTGTGGCTTTGGCATTGTTCTGCTCCTTACATCTATCACTATCGTATATGTCAAACTTGAGATCAAGCAAATAACTATTCTGGATACTCCTGTTTACTTCATGCTGAGAACTTCAGCTTTTTCAAGTTGATGGACTATATGTTCATTGGTACTACTTGTGATGCTGCTCTTGTACTACTTGGGAATTTTGTCAACTTGTGATGCTGCTGCTGTACCCCGAGAGGCCCTTGAGTTTGCCGGAATGTCGATTAACTTCCGTTCCAGCAAATTTGGGTACTCCATATGTCCTATTTTCAGCAAAGGTCATGCCGAAATTTTCCGTGAATTTTAGCATGACTTTGCTAAAAATAGGACATATGGGGTACTTGCGACTAATGCATGGGTCGGGGTATCTTAGTACTTAGTTAAGTAGGATCAACTGCCCCGCCATTCTTGCTGCATTAAACCATAGGTGGCAATAGAGCCAAGTGATTAGGCCCAACTTAGAATTCTCGTTAGCATTGATAAACCCTAGATGATAAACCCAACATAGGTGGCAATAGAGCCAAGTGATTAGTGCCAAGTGATTAGGCCCAACCTAGGGTGCCTCGGCATCGATAAACCCTAAATGATGAAAACTTAACTTGGCTTCTATAGGGTGCCTCGGTGTCGACGAGAACCTAAATGATGTACGCTTAGGCTTTTAGGGTGCCTTGGCGTCGACAAAACCTAAATGATGAAAGCTTAGGCTTTTAGGGTGCCTTGACGTCAACAAACCCTAAATGATAAAACCTTGGCTTTTAGGGTGCCTCGGTGTCGATAAGAAGCTAAATGATGAAAGCTTAGGCTTTTAGGGTGCCTCAGCGTCGACAAACCCTAAATGATAAAAGCTTAGCTTTTAGGATGCCTCGGTGTCGACAAACCCTAAATGATGTAGTTTTTAATTATGAATGTAGGATATGTCGTCATCATCATCGGATGACGAAAGTCTCTCGGCGGAGTGCGGCTGGTGCCACGACGATCGAGGTCTGTGCGACATGCCTCACCTGGACGATGATCGGCGCTTCAGCATTAAGCTCGAGGAGACCTTCGAAGTTGAAACAGTACACAACGACGACAAGTGTTATTTTCATAATTAAGCATGACTTCAACTATTTCAACATGTAATTTTCATCTTTTACAATTCGAGTATAGCTTATCCCATGCCATGCAAGACGCTATATCTTGGAGAGGATGGATTTTGAAGACCATGAAATTTCTGAAACAAAGAAAATTCACCTAAGGACTCATCACGATGTGGACTTTGAAGTAAATCTATATAATTCTGAGAGCGTAACCCATTTTGGTTGCAAAAATTGGGAAGCATTTTGCAAGATGTATGGTTTTGATGAGGGTATGCTTATCACCATGGATCTTGGTAATCCTGACATCAACCAAGACAATATGGACATTTGGGTCCTTGTTGATACGCCTCCAGTTCTACCGCTATGTGAGTTTCTCAAACATAGTTATTAGCTAATTTATATTGTTTATTTCAAAATAGTTGACAGCTTATTTCCATTGACACCTTATTTTTATTGTTCAAAGAATGTGCGGGAGATGGTAGACAAAACCCACTACACCGATGGCTCTGAATTAACAACTTGCAAGGAGAAAAATCATCTGGTCGGATTTTGTACTGACATTGAGAATTACACTATCCATAATCAAACTCCTCAACATTATGGTAAATACGTGCCACTAGTGCATGTGTTCAACTACGGTAACTACCATGGAGATACCCTGGTAAGATTTTTACTATTACGACATCCGTGCATCTTTTGCATACTTCTAAAACTAGTACATCATTGCTAACTATGAAGTTATTACTATGTTTTTCAACAGATAATCCCAGAGAATTGTGTGCCTCATATGATGTATCTGAAAGGTAGTGTTAATGTTTTGAACATACAGCCAAGTCGTCCTACGAATCTCAACTGTCCATACGAGATTTCTAAAAGAAGTGGAGACATGAAAATCAAAGGATGGAAAAAATGTATGGACAGTCGTAAGGAGCTTCTTGGAAGCAAAAGGAAGCGAAGCGAAAGAATTGGAGACAGGATGTTCTCCATTCTCCATAATGGAGAGTCAGGGTCTATATTGTTTTATGCTATTTTAGCTTAAATAGGGTATTTAGGTCCTGCCTAATACTGATGATCATGTGCTAAGAACAATTAAGTAGGATTGGTTTGATGACTATCAAGATGATGATCGTATGACTTGTTATGAATAACGAGTAGAAGTTGTATGATGATGATTAGTAGGACTTGTTAGGATTAGTATTACTTCTGACAAACTCGATACTCGTGGTCTCGAGACTTGTAATGTTTTATCTTTGTTCGGTCTTTTGAATTCGGAGACTAATATGATGAATTGTATTCGGAGACTAATCTTCTATTGTATTTGATGAATCTGCTGTTTCTGTGTACTACTATCTATATTCTGTCAAATAATATATTTTGTAACATGTGCAAAAATCAGAAAAGTAAAAAAACCCTAATATTCATACTAATGGCGCATCACTACAGAGTGCGCCATTAGAATGCCAAGTATACTAATGGCGCATCCATCCGCAGTGCGCCATTAGTGTGCCAAAGCACATGGTTAAATATGGCCCCTGGGAGGCACACTAACGGCGCATGGTGTTATATACTAATGGCGCACTGGATGGTGCGCCATTAGTATACCAGATACTAATGGCGCACTAGGTGCGCCATTAGTAAAAATTACTAGTGGCGTGCTACTAATGGTGCACCAGTGATGCGCCATTAGTAGGCAAAACTGGTGCGCCATTAGTAGGCCTTTTCCTAGCAGTGTAGCTAGTACAGGGGTGTTCGGGATAGCACATAATCACTCTTGACCCAATGTCTTGGTCCGTAAAGGAGGTGTTAGTGCGGCGAGCGAGGCAATCGGACTATGCGGCTTTACCACTCTCACTTAGCCATAGGAGTTTGACAATGGGGTTGTAAGATAGCCCCTGGTGCGTATGCAGCTATCGAACTTAGATGCCTTTAGACGCTTGTCTGAACAAAGCCAGACCTTTGAGTAATACAAAAGAAATCGCTAGAGATTTAATAAGTCACCGAATTGCCGACCAGCTCTCGCCGCAACACAACAGTCAGTTTTCGGCTTTCTCTACCGAGGTGCTTAACGGGGCTAGCCGGAAACACAATCGCGGTAGTTCTCCCTTTACTACCTTAGCCGAAAACGGAACGTAAGGTAGCAAGCACAGGAGCCGGGCAACCCAACTATTGACCAAAGACGTGATTCAGAGCCGATGCATATAATGCAGTATTCGGGATGCCGGAGTGTACTCTGAGAGTATTCAGACTTTCTATTGCTGAAGATATATATATATATATATATATATACATAAACACCATTCTGATCACGGGATCAGAATAATATTCTGATCACAACCTGAACTTCCCGTGTAACGCGCCTGAACTTCCCTCTCTATGAACCCGACCTTCGGGCTATCTTCACAACCGTGGCTTCCCCCGTGAATTATTCCGGTCGGTAGTGTTGTCTGGGATGTGACTGTAATCCAGATACTCATACCTGCATCTAAATGCTCGTTTTGATTCGTAATTTTGCATTTTGGCGGATTCACTCTTGGGGCGGATGAACTTGTGTCTGTTTATAAGTTTAATGCATTCACTGGATGTTCTAGAACCTCCAACATGATGGGAATTTGGTGTAAGTACGAGTTTCATGGACAATTTGTCATTAATTTCAACGGATTTGATTACGGGCTCTGTGTTCTTCGTCCGCGAGAGTGGTTCCGCGGCTTCTGTGGATTTGTTATTTTTATTTGAATATAGAGGGCGGATTTGATTGCAGTAGTGAGATTGGACCGTTCATGCATTGTTAATTTGATCGGGCAGGCGAATACACCCCTGAAATCGGGCGATTGGATCTCGTGTCGGCCCGTGCTGGTTTCGGTTCTTCAATGAGACAGCTTGGTTGATTTATCATTTTGATGTCAGGGCGCAATAGGATATCGTTCGAGGTCTTGGATTGAGAAGGTGTAGTCACCCAAGTGATTAAATCTGAAAACCAAATTCGATAATGCGTATTTTTCAGTGATTCTACCGTCTGTGTTACAGAGTTGGACTTCTGCACCTTTTGTGCTTGAACTTCCCTTGTTTTAATTCATGTTTTTTGGGTGATGCTGCAATACGATCTGTTCGGTTGGTGTTGTTATAAAAATTTTGTGTTTGTTTTTTTGTTTTTCAGAGTACTCATATACGTAAATGTGGAGCTGGTCCATAGATACACAAATCATCCTTTTTATATTTATTCTGTCTTCGGGACTAGTTTTTTGGTTCATCCACATTCTGTGGTAGTAGTTGGACTTCTATGGTACCAGTGATTGAACTTCCTGATTTCCACATTGCAAGGTGGTGCAACATCGCGCTCTATTTTTTCTTTTTTCTTTTTATTTTTTTTGTAATTTTCAATTTTCTAATTTGGGTTTTAGTTTGTTTCAAGGCAACTATGGGATTATTCCCAAATATGGATGCATGCCTTACTTATTTTCTTGTAACATGTTTGCATACTTCAAACAGTGGTAGAACTTCAGTATGTGTTTAACGTGAACTTACAAGATTTTTGCTTCCGTGTAATTTGTCTTTCTACATGTTCATTTGATGTTTTTTCAAAACCCCGAACTTCTGTGTTTTTACAACTTGAACTTACCTTTATTTAGAACATTTGATTAGTTAACTTACGCCTTGTGCATTTTGTTTCTTCGATACTAAACATTATTATTCCTAAGGTGCTTCTTTCTTGGTTTTTTATGTCACAACAAAACTTTTCATGAATGCAGGTCCATCTTTTTGACATTGATATTCCAGGACAGATTACATTCCAGAAATCAAAAACCCTTACTAGATTTCTTCTGCAATATGTTGTAACTATTGTGTAAGTGTGGGGCTGGACCACAGGCACATGCATCCTCTTTTCCCTTAGTCTATGTTTCGGTATAGTTTTTTGATCATCCACTATCTTTAGTAGGATCTGGACTTCTTTTTTATTAATGGTCGAACTTCTGGTTTTGGAGATTGCACTCCACATTTTGCAAGGCGAAGGTGCATAATGCTCTATATTTTCTTTGTTTGGTTTTCTTTGTAATTTTAATTCTCCAGATGTTTTTTTAGAATTTTGTCTCGTGAGCAATCATGGGATTAGCCCAAGTATGGGCCGAGACAGGAACGAGCCGGAGCAGGCGACGACGCGGCATGCCGCATCGTCGCATGCGGAGGCGAGTCCGTCATATCCGTGACCCCACTATGTATCTTAGGGTTTTTAGGGTTTAGGGTGCGTGCGGTGGGGGTGGAAGCAGAATAACCGCATTCCGTCCTGTCAAATCCTAGCGCGCAGCAATGCGGTAGTGCGAGGCCGAGCAGGGGGGAGGGGAGGGGGTCGGGACCCCCCTCCCCTCCCCCTGCGAGGTCGAGACAGGAACGAGCCAGAGCAGGCGACGACGCGGCGTGCCGCGTCGTCGCATGCGGAGGCGAGTCCGTCACATCCGTGACCCCACTATCTATCTTATGGTTTTTAGGGTTAGATATGAACTTCATCTGTTTTTGTACTTGAACTTCTTCTTTTTGTTTCTTTAGGGTTTATTTATTCTAATTCCTTTACTTCTTTTATTAGAGTACTTGAACTTCTATTGTTTATTTTTTGAACTTCTTTTTCTCTTGTTTTTTAGGGGCATATTTATGTATGTATGTTTCTTCCTTTAATAGTGTATTTGCCATCTATTTTTGGTTTTGAGGATATCAGTTGTGCTGTTTTGTGATCTTATCTCATTATAATAGATGCATTCAAATGGTGCATTTGTTTATCTACACATGTATTTACAATTTTAGCTGTTGGGGGGTAAAACTGTAAATTCAGTGGCGCTGCAATTCCCACGAGAGAGATGCATTAAGTGAGTATCTCCCATCGCCACCATATGCCAGAAACCCCTCTCCCCCTCCTCGTGTCGCTCGCACTCTCCCCCCTCTCCGTCGCTCCATTGTCTTCCTCGCCTCCAACTCCCCCCGATTTCTCCGCCCCTGTCCCCTGCCCTCGTGCTGGAGTAACCGGCGCACGCCCCCGCTCCTATTTCTCCCCCACACCCCGCTCTCTCTCGCCCAGCCCGCTCTCTTCTGCTCTGAAGCGAGGGCGGCAACTGCCTGCGCGGTTGCAAGGTGCACGTGGCGTCATGGGGAGTGGAAGAAACCGTTGCGGATTCCTGCATGCGGGGGTCATCTGGAGAGGTACAAGTGCTGCCCCCTCCTAATGCTTGCTTCTAGTTTCGCCAGATCTATCGAGTCCGCCTCCTGTGTGCTCTCGCGTCCGCATCCTACCCCCTTCTTCTGATGGTTTGGTGGGAGATTAGGTAGGGTTCTTGTGCATGTGGTGGTTGGATTCCATTCCCCCGTGGTCAGATTTGTCTATGAGATGCTTGTGTGTGCTATTTTATCCGTTCAGAGATGAGTGGATTTCATTTCCCCTTTGGTGATTTCAGCATTCAGATGCATGTAAGAGAGGGTATGGTGTGATGGTTGATGGCAAATCTGATGTATATAATTGTCTTAGTATTGTTGATTTCGAAGTCTAGATTGTGTCTGTCACATGCTATTTAGTTTATGGATTCTTTTTTTGTTTGTGCTTGCCTATATGTGCTACTGTTCATGTTTTCATACTTGTTGATATGTTCTAGTTGTTTCATCCTAGGGTTTCATTTAGTTGTTTTTTGTATTTGTTGTATTATTTTCTACCTGCTAACTATATGCAATCAATCCCCTGTTTTTAGCAGGTTGTTCTAGTGTTTGGAGTTGCATTCATCAAGGCGGTTGTGTTGTCATGGCTTCAAAACCATCTCCAGGTATCTTAATGTAGTTGTATCTTGTATTTTAAATAGCATTATTCTCATATATGTATGCCCATATCTTCACTTAGTATTCATGTTGGACTGCCATTCTTAATAGTGTGAACTTCTAGGAATGGTTATGTGTATGCTTTTTACCATTAGTTTGAGTTAGTAGAGTGTTTTCTTACTTTGTAGTTGATGATTTTGCAGGTGAAACTTTGTCACCAAGTGTTGTTGGACTTCCCAGATGTCTCATTTTTGTAGTGTATATCTTTTTTTGTTATCATGTTGATGGTATTGATATTTAGTTTGCATGTGAAATACTATTTGTGGTCATGCTACATCTTTTTTATGTGCTACTTGCTTGGGTCACATAGTTGAACTTCTGGTTTTAATTATTGTTTGATTGTAATGAAATTTGGTTGAACTTCTGTTATGCACATTTTTTACTGCTTTGTTATGTATCATTGATCTTCTGGACATTCATGATATATGTAGTAGCCCCTCTGGTGTAGATTGTTTTTATATTTAGTTTGTAGATTTTTAGTTTGTTTCTTGTGTTTACTGCTTTGTTAGGTATTATTGAACTTCTGGGTATTGGACATTGTTGTAAAAGTAGAAGTTCCTTTGGTGTAGGATTGCGGATTAGAACTCACCTGCCTTTTTAGTTGCATTTTTTGTAGTTGGTGATGAGTTGAATAGTTCTGAAAAAATGCCTGCGATCAAGATGGAGCTTCAGAGGTTAATACTGATGCTCCAATATTTGATGCGACTAAATCACCCATTATCCCTTTGACTGTGATTGCCGAGGTTGCTTCGAGCCTTGAGAATTTTTCAAGCCTCGAGGATCTTGCTTCTGCAGCTCTTGCTTCACCTAGTATGTGAAACCCCTTTTCTTTTCATTTTAAAGTTTTGAGCCATGTTTTTTAGCTTGTTCATGTCGTTTGTTTTTGTTTTTTTCCTAATTTTTTTTATTTTTTGCTTCGATTTTTTGTGTTCTTTGCAGATGTGTCCACAGAGGAGGAAGCTGTGAACACCATCAACGATGTTTTATCTGAGTTGGGTTTATCAGAAACCCCTGCTGCTGCTGAGGAGGGGGCTCCGTCAGTCAAATGTTGTGATTCCATTCCGGATCCTTTGTGCTCTCTTCAGATGTCAGAGACGCAGTCGCAGTCTATTGATGGCACTAAACCTGTCACGCAACCCGAGGATGTGCCTCTTCAGCTTCTCCTAGAGGACCAACGTAAGAGGAAGAAGCAAGAAGATTTTGACAAGAAGAGGGCGGCCCGCCTTGAGAAAGGTTCTGATGTTCCTGGATCTGTTCATGCGGCTGAGCTCACTGTTGAGGAAGACGTGCCGTGTGGCAGTGATGGCACGGTTGTCCCTGTTAAGAAGAAAATCAAGAAGACTTCTGCGAGGAAGCTAGTAGTTGGTGAAGTTACTCCTCGGAGGAGCCCACGTGTTTCAAGGCCCGCAGAAGTTGTTGAAGATGAATGATTAGGCCTTAGTGGTACGCCACTTCGTAGTCCTCGTGTGCTTGCCACTGCCACGCCTACACCTTCTTCGCTTGGTGCTGGTGCATCTGGTAAGGGGAAGAAATGCGGCGTGAAGCGCAAGGTTCCACCTGCAAAGGTCAACAAGGGTGTGAAGAAGCGTTCTCGTGTTAATCCAGATGACAAGGATGATGCTGATTTCAATGCTGATGATGAGGATGACAACGATGATGATGATACCGCTAATCAGGTATGAATGTCTCATGTTTACTGTTTTTAGAGCATTTGTCGCTATTGCTATAGTTTTATTGTTTTTAGCACTGCCTTGGCATACATAGCTGACCTTCTGCTCCATATAGACGAATAAATTAGCCGACGTGCTTTGCTTTTATGGTATTTCTGCCTTTGTGTACATAGTTGGACTTCTGGGTATATACATGAAGAAATTAGCTTAACTTGTTGGTATACATGTTTGATTACTGCCTTAGTGTATATGGTTGAACTTCTGCTTTTTAAATTTCCAACATTTTTGAAAGCATGTTAACTTGTGTTCATACATGGTTGTACTGCCTATGTATACATAGTTGGACTTCTGATATACATGTTTGATTACTGCCTTGGTATAGATGGTTGAACTTCTGCTTTGTAAATTTCCAACAATTTGAAAGCATGTTAACTTCTGGTCGTACATGGTTGTACTGCCTATGTAGACATAGTTGGACTTCTGATATACATGTTTGATTATTGCCTTGGTATACATGGTTGAACTTCTGCTTTGTAAATTTCCAACAATTTGAAAACATGTTAACTTCTGGTCATACATGGTTGTACTGCCTATGTATACATAGTTGGACTTCTCAGATGTAGTGCGTATGTAGTCATTAGTGGAATTTTGGTAAAGGTTGTGTGTCTCATTGTTCTTCCTTTTTTCCTTGTCAATGTATGTTTTTTTTCAGTATCAGCTTGTGCAGCGGCCTGAGAGGAGGAAGAGAGGAGGCAAAGCGCCTGAAGAAGTTGGCCAAGGAGGAGGTGAGGCGAAACGTTTTAACAAGACGGTTCGCTGCTCACTGAAAGAGGTCAAGACGTGTGCGGAAATGCTACAACTTAGGCACAAGACGAGGGTTATCAATGCTGGTTTTGGTTGTGTGTTTGACTTGAAGGTTGATTCCAACATTTCTCGTCCTTTGATGGGCAACATCTACACGAGGATTGACCCTTCAACCATGATTTTGGACATGGGTGAGGTGAACAAGGTTATACGTATTACAAGTGATGCTATTCACCATCTCTTTGGGTTCCCTCAAGGTAATCGTACCACCCTAGGCCCTCGAATGATGGTTTTGATGATGCTGTTATGAGGTTGAAGGGCAAGCTTGGGTATGCTAGGAGTGATGACATCAAGACAAAGGATTTGCGGAATATCCTCGCTGAGCTTGTGAAGGATGAGACGAAGGATGATCTTGCTCTGTAGGTGTTTTACCTTATTGTTTTCATGGAGGTGGTTATCCCTGGAACGTCTACACGAGTGTCCAGGGAGGCAGCAATGGCCGAGAACCTTGTGTTTGAGGACATGGCAGACATGGACTACTGACAGTTGGTTGTTGACGATATTCGGGGTGCTGTTGTTAGGTATCAGCAAGGTACTACCAGAGGAAAAGCTGTCACAGGCTGTGCCATCGCGCCGCTTCTTATGTATCTGGACTGCCTTATCATTGGCAAGATGCCTAATATTGACTTGAGGACCCTTCGCATCAATTTCATGGATCAGGCCAAGCTTCTTGAGCTTGCTGCGGCTGACTTGGTCACGAAGGGTGATGCTGACCCAGCCAACTGGGTGTTTGGGAGACTGCCTGTGAGTGTTTCTATGCATTATTCTTTCCTGTGTAGTTTAACTTGAACTTCTGGTATTGTCTTGTATATTTTTGTTCCCATGTTCCTTCATTTGTTTTCTGATGCGTTGACTTTTTTTTTGTATGCAATGGAAGACACAGGCTGAGGTTGTGTTCTTTAGGGTTATTGAACGTCCTGTTCTAACTATGCCTCGTTCTGCCGGCCTAGGGAGTGGAATTTCCCCAAGATTTGAATTCTCCAGGGATGTTAATACCGGTGCCCCCCTGTAGATCCAGGAGGTTCTTCTGCCCGTGTGAGTGCTGCAGGTGGCGTTTCTTTCGGGAATTTGTTTGAAGCTGCCAATGTTTCTCTGGTTAGGATTGACAGTCTTCTTGAAACTGTTTGTGGGGAGTTGGCTCGTGTTCCTTCAACTGCTGAGCGTCTTAGTCGCATTGATGGGATTCTTCCTCCCGGACACGGATTTGATGCTGAGTCTTCGAAGGGGGTCTTATCTATTGAAGCTAAATTTCTTGAAGAGCTTCGTCAGAGCACTTCCCACCTTCGGACTAGTGTTGGGCTGTTCAAGGAAATGCAGGATGCTCGTTGCAAGCCTTTTGAAGATGAGGCAAGTTTTGTTGTGAGACAGATTCAGAGGCAAGATTCTATTCTTTCGGGTCATGAAGGAGGCCACGTGGAGCGTACCAAAGAGGTTTGTTTATGTTGGATTTTTATATTTCTTTGCAGTAATGTTTAATATTAGCTTTCAGTTATTACTGTTTGTAGTCATAGGCGACCGTTATTGATTTCATGTGTCGTAAACCGTTTCTTTTTAGCACTAGTGTTCCTATGTGACCTTCTTTGTTTATATAACCTAAAACTTCAACTGCTACAACACCTGAACTTCCATGACTGGCCCTTTTTTGTTCCCTTTTGTATCTTAGAGTAGTTTGATATCTGACTTGCTATTTTTACTGTATTTGGACTTCCATTATATGTCAGTTGTGATAGCTGACCTTCTCTGATTATGCAATCTGAACTTCTGTTGACTAGGTATTTGTTTTCTACATGATTTTTTTGCAGGCTGTTGATGATGATGCTAGGGTTGAGGAGGATGTTTTACCTGCGCATGAAGTTGCTCCTGTGCATGAGGCTGCCCCTGTGCATGAACCTGCTCCCGCTAGTGGTGTAATAGTTGATGAGGTTCATGGCAGTGAAAATAAGGTACCATTTTTTCTTGTCCATTTGTCTTGTTGCCCCTGATACGGACTTGCTGCCCCTGTGCATGAGGTTCAATCAGCACTTTGTAATGACTTTCTGTTTCTTTTTTGCAGCAGCAGAATGATGATGTTAGTGTTCCTCCAGAGAAGGTTGCAGACATGTCCATCTCAGGCACCGGCTGCTCCGACGGGGTGGTCCTGACTGAACCTCAGCTGTCCATTGGTGCTGAGGTTTCTGATGCCAAGCAGGGCAAGACAACTAGAGACATCATTTTGGAGAAATATCATGTTGAGTCTACTGTTGAAACTGGTGGTAGTGCTGCTGCAAGCTCGGAGAAGTCTCCTGTAGCAGAGCCATCAGTTGATGTTGATGCTGTACAGGCACAACCAAATGTTTTTCTTGTTTCAGATTCTCCAGTTGCTCCAGCTGCTGCTGGTGTCCTTCCCGACGACGCTGCAACGTCTACTGGAGATGACGATGAAGATACCGAAAGCGATAGCTATGGAGAGGAGGTTGATCATTCCAGTGCTGCCACTGGTCTAGGCAAGGATCCATGAAGAGAGGAGCATGCTTCTCTCTTCTTTCCCCATCCCCTTCCCTCTTTGTTGTTTGGTTTAGTCCATGATATCCCCTGTGAACTGCCTTTGTGGGTCTAAGTTGAACTTCTGGTTTTATTGTTTGTCGTGTGGGTTGTAAAGAATGTTAAGTGAACCTGTTTTCTATGTGGGTGGAGGTTTGTAATGCATGGGTTGTGATGTCTATGATGCCGTGGTTTTATCTTTTCTGATGTAGCAACTGAGGATGTGCTTATGTTTTGAATGTTTGTGCTTGAATGTTGGTCTGAATTGAAACTGTCGTGAATCTATGTGCTTTGGAGTGTGGCTGTTAATTGCTATTTTCTTTTTCGTGAGCAGATAGCGACCTTGCTATCGTCCGAAAGAAGGTTGATGACTTTTATTATAGTGTAACTAGGCTTTGGAATGATCGTTCCAAGAGGTGAGTGCAGCTGCTCAATATTTACATCATCCATGTACCCCCTGTGAACTGCCTGTGGTTTCATACCTGAACTTCTCAACTCTATGTACCTGAACTTCTTTATTTTTACTTCTCTGGTGCTGAACTTCTGGCCTCTTTTGTACTGTACCGCCTGTTGTGATATAGCTGAACTTCTGTGCTAACATGTGTTATGAACTTCCTGAGTTCCTGCTGCTGAACTTGTTTTACTTTCTATTCGCTTGTTTTAGAGAAATGATTATGTTCCGAAACAAGGAGTGTGAAGCTTCTGTTCAAGAAGTCGCAATATCTTTTGGTCCTCGCGGAATGCTTACATCTAATGTGGCTGAGTGTGCACTCTACTGTCTACGTGCGAAGTACCAGGTATCGGATAAACTCATCCTGCCGTATTGGGTTTGTGTAAGTCAACCATACAATGATTTCTTTTCTGTTTTGTTCCTTACCATTTTAGTTAAAACTTGTTTGTCTCATTTTTGTATTTTTTCATATGTTGGTGTTGTCTGCATTATTTTAGGACAAGATTTTCAGAGGTCAATTTGATTCCCGTGTGAGGAAGTACTTCGTGGCGAGTGGTCCAGATAGCATGGATGCACATGATTTGGTATGCAATATCTTGTTCTTTACCTCTGTATTAGTTTTGCAGTACGATCCACTGTGTTAATATTTGTTTTATTTTTCTTTTGTACCGTTCTGATATTAATTCTCAGTTTTTAATGATTCGTGTGTTTATGATGCTTCAGGTTGTTTTCCCTACTTTTAACCCGCCTGGGATTCCTGCTTCCATGGGTGGTGTCGGTCATTGGGTGTCGATATTCCTTGACCTGAAGAATTCAAGGTTCCAGCTTCTCAGTTCCTACTATGGACCAGGAGATGAATGTGCGGTACGCCTGTTTCGGCGGATGACCGACAACATCGAGAGGCTTTGGAATGATGCCAGCAACGATAGGGAGACACCCTTCAGTCCTCTTACCATCGACAATTTCCCTCTGGATTGGATTGGTGTCCCCCAGCAGCAAAACAAGTATGAGTTCCACTTTTTCTCTTTATCACATCTGTTTAACTGTAGTTGTACTTAAGCTGCGACATGATTAATTCGTTGGCTTTCTTTTTCTATTCTAACACTATTCTTTTACTTCGTTTGATGACAGTATCGACTGCGGATTCTTCATGCTTACGAATGTTAATTCGTATCATGACGGGGTTCTTGCATATTATTCCCATGGGAATATCGGGGATATCAGGAAGACGTGGCTGTACTCAATCGCTTCTTCTAACCTGTTTGAGACAGACTTCCAAGCTCTGTTTGGCTACTACACATGTAAGTATTTGGAACTTGGACTGCTTACCTGCACTGCTTCTTTTATTCTACCTGAACTTCATATTTTTCTCTGAAACTTGGACTTCTGCTTGAGATCTGGCTGGGCTGCTAATTTCGGAAGGAGAGGAGCATTTTCTTTGTACATGAACTTCATTTCTATCTTTTTTAATTTTGCTTGTGTGTTTTGTTTCAGTAATTTATGTCCTTCCATCGATTAAATGGACATGAGCATTTTCTTTTCTAATTGAACTTCAGAGATGATGCCTTTCTATGGTTTTGTTAGCTGTGGTTGAATGATTTCCAATTCATCGGTTTATCCTGAACTGTGCCTCTGGTTGTGCCTGAACTTCATTTAGTTTTTTACTGCAACTAATTTTTTTAGGTCAGCTTGAGTAGTAACCATGTCATCTTTATTAGTTGGACTGCACATTGTGATGTTCCTGAACTTCAGTTGTATTTTAATGGTGATGTTTTCTCTTCCTTTTTTCTTTGAAAGTGGATCCATTGGAGTTGAACTATTACCACTACTCATTCCTCGGGTCACAAGAACACAAGCCTAGGGAGGAACCGATCAGTACAGTTCCGATAGAAGATGATAGACCTCGGACCCTCATTCCTTCCAAGTTGGGGAAGCAGGCTGGTGGTATTCGTGGTACTCCAAAAAACCCTTGCTACAGGAAGGCTGATGCAGTCAAAGCAGCTGAAGCAGAAGTGATTTTGTCCGATGATGATTTTGAGAAGATTGCTTACCCGAAGAATGCTAAATGTGCTGCTGGTACTGTTGCTGGTAGAGGTGGGAAGAATGCTGTCATCACCAGGAGGAAACTGATAGTTGATTCTAGGAACATAACTTCCTCCAAGAGAGCATCAAGATTGCCTTTAAAGTGGCGTTCTCCTGTCGCTCCCCTGAAAAAATATAGTTACCCTCATCTATCCGAGGCCCGGAAGTTGAAACAGTATGTGCTGAGTAAAGATGGTCTGGAGAAGTATTCTGACTGAGTTTTCTTCTTCTTTAACTTTGTTGCTGCCAGAGATGCTACTCTGTGTCTGAAACTTCTGTTGTTGTATAGTATGTGGGCTTCTCTTCATTTCTCCCTTGCCTTGGAGTTATAGTGTCTGAACTTATGTTTTTGTATTGTATGAACTGTCGTTGTTGTAGTATCTGAACTTCTGTTTTATGTCTCCTCTTTGCCTTTTGAGTTATAGTGTCTGAACTTCTGTTTGTTGTTGTATCTGAACCTCTAATATATTTTTACCATCCTTTTGTATTCTACAGGATAAGCTACTGCATGTTTACCATCCCTGCGAATGTGATTGACCACACAGGACGTGTCCTTTATACGCTTTTCGGTGAAGGACAAAAGATGGAAGGAGACATAATGGATCATCTCATAAATTTGTGGAAGGATAAGCTGGAGACCTCTGAGATATTCACTAATGCTCACAGGGTTGTACTTAGTCCCTACTTCATACATGCTTTAGTTCTTTGCACCCCTATATCCTTCTTTTTGCCTTTGTTTTGTTGTAGTGGCATTTGGGAGGTGTTTTAGTTGTGTTTCTGTGAATGCACAATACTGCCTGGAGTATGATTTCTTTAGTGCAACAGTTCCAAAGTTTGATGCAAAAAAATCTGCTGGTCTCCTCCCAATGTTTGTTCGCAAGGAAGAAGACCTTCTTAACACAAAGCTGGTTAGTTTTTCTTAACTCTTGCTTTTTTTAATTTCATGTGCATCCTTTTGCTGAGTTTGTCAGGAAGTTTTTGTTCATGCCGGTTCTTCAGTACATATGCTTTTATAGTTTGTGTTCACCGGTCCTTTCATTCTTGGCATGTTTTCTTGATTCTATTCAAGACAATTGGCACAATGGCGCACTACAGTGTGTACGTGATGAATAGATATCATGGGAGCATTGACATCCCTGATTCACTTCCTTACGATAATATGAAAACATCGCGATCGAGTTTCCACGAGGACTGCCAAAATATCGTGAGTGTTTCTTATCCTGAACCTCCTTTCACATTCTCTTGTTTGACATGAAGTTTATTATGCCTTGTGTTGACAAAATATGTTGCTGTCTCTGTTTTATACTACTTGAACTGACTATCATTTAGAAGTTGAACTTCTGCTATTTTGTTGAGGTGGATCTTATGCAAGTGTCGCTTTTTTATGCACATGAACTTAACTATTTTGGTTAATATGTTTTTGACTTTATCTAATTTTGTTATTTCCGGTAGATCAAGAGATTTGTTGGGTTGCTCGAGGAGGTGTACGACAAGGCTGCGTACAAGGCGAGCAAGCAGCCTAACTGGGTGACTATTGCAAAGAGGCCGACTTTCATCGATGTTCCGAAGCAGAAGAGTAATGATTGTGGTTTCTTTGCCGTGAAGTTCAGCTCTTCGTATGATGGCGATGAGATTATTGAAGATTTTGGTGATGTGGAAGTATGTTCTGTCTTTGTTCTTGTCTCATCATCCTTTGAGTTTTCTTATGTGTTTTTGCTGAGACGCTCCTGCTCTGGTTTTAGATATCCGTTACTAAACCATCATTTCACCTTTCTTTGTTTTGTAGGCTGCTGCAGATGACTGGAAGGCTGAGTTCATGCACACTCTGATTTTTAGCGAGAAGAATGAAGTCATGCGTTCAGAGCTCCCTAAAGAGATCCAGTCCTTTGGCCCATGAATTCGAAGCATTAGTTTCATTGTAGATTTGATTTTGTACAGATTTTTAGGTTTGATAATGATTGGAACAATTCCGTAAAGATTTGGTTGTAAGAATGTTTTAGTGATTTGTGTATCTATAGGTGCAACACTATTACTTATGATATTGTGGACAAATGTATTTGCTGTGAAGAATGATTTGGCTTTGTGAATTTCAATGTACTGCGTTGTTTTTCAGTATCCATATGTTGAATGTTTTTGCCCCAACAGATGTACCTGAACTTCTTCCTCTGTTTTGGTTGAACTGCTTGATTTTTTTGTGTTGCTTATTTTTGGGCCCCCAACATATGATCATAGACTTGAACTTCTGCTTTGAGATGTGGTTGGGCTGCTGGTTTCAGATGGAGATGATATTCTGTGTTGTGTAATGTATTGGTAATTTTCAACCCAACCAATATGTATGCTTATGCATAGATTCTATATTTGTTTTTGTGTGTTTTTTCAAGTGCGAATGTATTTCATATGTAACTCTGTGCAGAAATATTGTTGACATTTCTTTATCCTTTGTCGGCATTGTACATGAACTTCTGCACGTATCCAAGCAGAACTTCACATTTGAACGCGTTGTCTTAGGCTTGCTAACTATAGTTTATGCGGCGAAACTTTATTTTTTAAGCATATTTTTTCCTACATCGATTTTACATACCAGAACTTCTTCTGTAAGCTGACCTGAACTTCAAAACTGTATGATTATTTGTTGGTTGCTCTTTTATGGAATACAACACGAGCAACTCCTGCCATAACATACCAGAACTTGTGCAGTAATATTACTTGAACTTCACAATGTATGTTTTTCATGTTTGTTCTTGCTTGCAGTTTCATGCAATACATCACCAGCACATCACTTCCTGCCATAACATACTAGAACTTCTGCAGTAATATTACTTGAACTTCATTGTGTATGTTTTTTCAATTTATTACTTCTTGCACTTTCATGCAATACAACACCAACACATCACTTCCTCTCATAACATACCAGGACTTCTGCAGTAATATTACTTAAACTTCATAGTGTATATTACCAGGGGATGACATAATGTTCTGTACATTGACATGACATAAGTTTGCATTATGTTAATTGACCTATTCTAACTGTTCATGAGCCTTGCGCTCCTCCTAGGCTTTGGTGGTAGAGGTTTTTGCTTGACATGTACCTCTTCCTCTTCATCGTCCTCTTCCTCTTCATCGTCGTCTTCCTCTTCATCGTCGCATTCCACTTTCTCTTTCTCTTCCTCTTCGTCTTCCTCTTCTTCGACGGTGTCTTCATCTTCATCTTCCTCTTCATCTTCCACCACTTTCTTGTTGTTGGCTCTAGGTCTCGCTTTCTGTTTCTTCTCTGGCATTTTGCTTGTCTTTTCAGCATCTGCACGCTTCGGGCATGTTCTTGCATTATGTGGTTCATACTCCTTGCATATGCTACAAAGTCTGCTGCTTGCTTTATTTGGGTGTGGTCTCTTCTTTTGTTCCATAACTTTGGGCTGCTGTTTTTGAGATTTGGGTTGCTTGACCTCCTCAGCATTGTTTCTTTCCAAGAGTGTTGGACAGGTCAGCTTGTTGTATCCCGCAACCTGGTTGCACACACTGCATTTCTTGTGTCCAAGTGGCACTCCGTTCTCATCAAGCACGATGACTCTTCCTATAGGTGGTGCCTTTATTTGAGCTCTCTTGTCACTTTTCTTTGCTGCAGTAATTTTCTTCCTACCCTTTGTTTCAGAATACAGCGGCAATTTCATCGTCTCTTGCTGTCGCTACTCCATTGAATAGCCATCACCCTGCTTGCATTGGTTGGCTTCAGCAGCGGAGTTGAGCATTTCAGCTGCATAATAATGAAGGTCATCTTCAATTTCAGCGTCCTCTTCAGCCATCCTTTCGTCAGCATCCGCTTGATTTGCTGAATGTATTGCATCAAGCTCTTCCACAAGCCTCTTGAGAACATAGTAGGCTCTTTCATATTGCTAGTCACATCTCATCGCTTTCTTGTTAACCATCAAATTCAGCTGCAGCAAGATGTCTTGCTTCGATAGCCTTGAGCTGCCATCCGATGCGGTTGTGTTGTAGTCCCTTGTATCAAAGGTTGTTTGTGATCTTGCAGTCTTTGTGTACCGTTTGAGGATATACTTGTTTGGAAATTTGTCAGGCTTGAGGTAGTCCAGTATGTTCATGATGTGAAGGCAGAACAGGCCTGCATTTTGTGATGAATGTAGAATACATAGTTTGTGAGCCAGCAATGAGTTTCATAATTTTTGATATGATACTACTAGTCGAGCTATTTAATGAGTTTGTTTTTTCGCTCACCTGTGTGTGTCCAGAGCTTGCATTCACACTCGTATATTTCATTCTCTGGGTCAGCTACAACCTGGAATTCATGCTTTGACCAGGAAAATCTTTCTTCATCATCATGGCCAAGCTTGTTGTGGTAGTACACAAGGTACTTAGTGGGCTCTATTGTACGCTTTGCGCGAAATAGTGTGGCCTTTCTCATCCTATTCCTCATCTCGGTGTACATGGCTCTCATGTACTTGATAGACATGTCTTCCTCGTAGCCGTAAGTTGTTTTTGTCACAGGAATGGTCTGCACATGTCAAAAAGTGAGATATTAGTCGAAGCAGAGTCATGGGTTTCATTTTTTAAAATTCAAAGTGCACATGTTGAAGGTAAAACAGAACATGATGGGGGTGTTTTGTACTTGTCATCATACCATGCTGGTCATTGTTTGCTTGTTCTCCTTCTACATCCGAGTTTGTATGCAAGCATTGACCCTCCTAGCAAACTTGTGTAGGTTCTAGGTCCCCTTGACAAACCCTTTCTTTAGCACGTGGTTCATGCTCTCTCTTCGTTGTGTGGAAGTCATTCTAGCACACATAATGTTCTTGTAATATGCTGAAATCCACATCTTCCTATCACTCCAGAGCTGCATCATCATCTGGTCGTTCTCCAGGTTGTAGTTGTGCACGAGTTTAGCCCAGGCATCTTCAAACTCCATTGGCATTAGCGGCCAGTTTAAAATAGCTGTGAACTCCTCTTTGAATGTTTTATACTTTTTGTACAGCAACGCAAGGTATTCCCTGTACTTCTTCATGATGTGCCAACAGCATAGCTTGTGGATGGTGTTTGGAAATGATTGTGGTATAGCTTTCGCCATCGATGGGCATTGGTCTGCATGAATTAAAAAAATGAAACTTGATTCTTTTTTTGTACTGATGGTGAACTTATGTTGTACAAGTACTTGAACTACACATCTTGGCAGTATGGTATCTAAGAATGTCACATGTTTTTTTCTTTACAACAGTGTTGCTGAACTTCTGTGGTACCAGTGCTTGAACTTCACAGTTAGTAGTAGGACAAAACTAGTAGTGTCGCAATCAAAATTTTTCTTAAAGCATTGTTGTTGAACTTCTGTGGTAGCAGTGGTTGAACTTCACGTAAATAACTATATTTTTCTGAACATGCTACATATATTTATCTTACAACTTTGTCCTTGAACTTCTATGATTCATGTATTTGAACTTCACATTCATAACTAATTTGTTTCTAAGCATGTGACAGATAATTTTGCTTTCTTTGTACTGCTAATTGGACTTCTGTGCTAACAATGGTTGAACTGCATTCTTTACATTATTTTCAGACAAAACAAATGTACCCAACACAGACCCATAGACTGAAAAGATGATGAAACTTGAAGAGTTTTTTTTTGAACTCACTTGTTAAAATGCAAGTTGGGTGCTTGTTGTTCATGCACCATAGAAATGTATCGAACAGCCACTTGAATGACTTTGCATCTTCGTCTCTTATCAGGGCAACAACAAATATCTTTGACTGCAAGTGATGGTTTGTTCCAACAAACACTCCCAGGGGCATATGAAATCTGTTGGTCTTGTAAGTTGTGTCGAATGTTATGCAATCGCCAAAGTCTTGATAGGCTCCTCGGCAGCTTGCATTGGACCAGAAAATGTTTTTAATTGACTTGTCCTTTTCCACTTGGATGTTATAGAAAAACTCATCATTTATTGCCTTCATGTCTTTGAAGAATGAAACAAGTTTCAATACATCATCCAAATCATCTTTCCTTGCATTCATGGCTTTCCTGCAAATCACATGCAAACATGCATTTGTTTATTTTTTGCTAGCAAAGGGTTGTGAGCTAGGATGCTATTTTACTTTGCAGTATGTGGGTGTTTGAATACTTACTGGTTTAGCAGGTCTCGTCCGGTCATGCTTAGGAAGTAGCTTCCATCTTCATTTTCAGATAACATGGACATGATTGTTGTGTGCTTCACATCATGGTACTGCAGGAGCTTTATGTACTCCAAAATAGTGGGGTCATAATTCTTGTGTGACTGCAAAAATACCAGCATGTCATCAGTTTGCATGAGCTGGTGATTATGATTGTACTCAATGTCCACTTCCACGCATGTGTCATCCTCCTGCACCTTCACCCTCATTCTTGCATTGCATCCCGTCCTCTGTGATGTTTTGTTTCACTTCCTATTGGCCTCTGAAATAGAAGATGTGTGTATCCCTTGGAAGGCGTAAACAAAATACTTGTGGTTGTCATTTCCTCTCGTCTTCCTGATTCCAAAACCAGCGTGTCTGGCGTATCTGTTATAAAATTCCCTTGCTTTATCTACATCTTTGAATCGCATCTTTAGTCTTGGTATTAGATAATCCGGTAGATCCGGCATCCGCAGAAACAGAAAATAATAATTCAAACAACACATTAAAATGCACTTTATGAACTTGTTATCCTGGAGGGAGCAGAAATTTTGCAGATAATACAAGATGCGTATATAAATATTTTTTGTTTCACTTACGTGCGTGTATGATTGCAACTCCGCCGGTGTCGGCTGCTGTCCCTTTGGGATGGGGCATGGCGGAGTAATCATAGCAGGATGCAGCAGTGGATCATGAGGAGGAAGGAGGGCTGAAGATGGCCCCTCTCTTGTTTGCGTCCTTTTTGCTTGAAGTGGTTGTGGAGGTATTGCAATCCTGGTCTTGGTTTGCTCTTTTGTTTTGTGAAGCAATCCATCTACCTTATGCCCCGTACAATTCTGACTTGTAGCAGCAGCAGGATCCAACGGTGGTAGTGTGTAGAGCACTCTCCTCTGTGTGTTGCTGTTGGATTTGTCCTAGGATCCGGTTTAGTTGCTTCGCTATGGCATTGATGAGGCACACCAGGATAACCTCCAGAGTTACACGCAGGACTTGAGCTAACCCCCTCCTCCATCGGCGTGCTTGGGAGTCTGCTGGTGGATACAAAGAATCCGCGGGGGATTTCCGGCGTCACCCAATTAGGTGGAGGCGCAAACTTGTGCGAATAGGGCTGTGACCCAACATCTTGTAAGTATCTGTGTGTTCCGGGTGTCATCCATTTTTGGTCTGGAGCAGGTTGGTAATGCTGTTGGTGCATTTGAGGTGTGACCCATTGAGGGGGTGGTGCAACGCGTACAGGCTTTGGATTGTGTACTTGCTGCTGGGAACTTCTAAGCTTCTTCACGCGTCTCTCGTCTTGCTGACATAAAAGAAAAAATGTCGATTAGCACACAAGTTATATCTGCCTATACCTTTATAACTGAACTTAGCATTATTCACAGCCTGAACTTCTCATATATAAGTGGTGAGAGCCATCACACTATGCACTGAGCTAAGCATCTGCCAATACCTTTGTACCTGAACTGAGCACCCCTTTACAGAATGAACTTCACATCCTATTTTTTAATTCTACAATATTTGATTACTTATATGTACCTGAACTGAACACTGTCCACAACCTGAACTTCTTGTTTTGCAAAGGGGAAATACTGTCTACAGTTAAAAAACCTGAACCTTCATGAGTTTGAATGGTTGGACTGCTAGTGCATACCAACCTCACCTCCATGTCATATCACATGCATGTTCTATTTTCCTTTTATTTATTTTTTGCACAGAACCAGATACATACCAACCTGAACTCTAGCACACTTACTAGTTGAACTTCACATGGCTTTTCCACATGTGAATGTGAATGCAGGCAGATTTTATAGTGTTTGTAGCCTGGACTGAGGCTCACACACTACCAGAACTTCACATGGCTGTAAGCAAATAACAAACCAAAGGAAGAAAGAAGTTCAACCATACCCTGGCTAGAAGTTCGGCCAACCTTTTTCCAGCAGTTGATAGGCCACCTTGAGAAAAATTCGTCATGGAGGTAGGAGAGGAACCGGATGGCAATCCATGTCTTGCAGGGGGGCGCGAAGTTCATATGCACGAAGCAAGAAGATCAGAGAAGGCAAGATTGAAGAAGAAGGCAAGATCAGGGAGGAAATTCATATACCGTTCTTAGATTTGAAGGCGCCGCCGATGCAGCCTTCGCCGCCGAGATGCTTCCTTGGGTGCGTTGTTCGTCGTAGGTTGCGCCTTGGCCGTCACGAGCACTGCCAAGCCGTCTGGCGGTGACGATGGACCAAGGATGAGGCTTCCGGAAGTCCATGGCGGCCGTTCGTCGCAGAAATTCGGTGGCTTCGCCGGTTCCACCGGCTCCAGGCGATGCGGTCTCCCTTGCGCCGGTGTCCTCCGTCGCTCGCTCGCCCACGCTGACGGTCGGGCAGGAGGTGGAGTCGGAGGGGGCGGAGCTCGATCCGGTCGGCCAGGATCTGGAGAAGGAAGGGAGGCGCTGGATCCGGCGGATTTTCGGCAGCGAATCATGGCGGAGATCGAGGGGAGGAGCGGCGAGGAGGGGGGTTGGGGAGGGGCGGCTCGATCGGGATCGGGGTCCAGGTGGGATTTTGTCGGGATCGGGGTCCAGGTGGGATTCTGTCGGGCCGGGCCTGTCTTCGGACCCTATATAGGGCTGCTGTGATCCAAATAACTATTCTAATCCTGGGATTAGAATAGTGATGTCATATATATATATATATCACCCAGGGTGCAGAATAAGTTATTCTTGACCCAAGGTAATCTTATGATCGCTTCATAAACAAATTACGTTTGGAATACAAATAGTTACATTCATATTAATTCACTACATAAAATTTGGTATAAGAAAACAAAAAAAGGTTATAAGACCAAAAATATTGCATTTTTATGTATGTTTTTACGTTCGTAACTTTACATAAATAAATAAATATATATATATATGTATATACATAAACACTATTCTGATCACAACCTGCCCTGCCCTGCTAGTAGTACGTTGAACTTCCCCCTGTACTAGGTTGAACTTCCGCTAACATTGCCCAAATGGGGCTTGCGATATACCGTTGGAAAGCTATGGACACCAATATCATGACCCAACTTAATTTTTTTGACAAAATATAAGCGGTTTAAGAGCAGTATTGAAAACCGTTTTTCCTTCACACAAAAAACGTGAATCGTATTTTCGATCGCATTTCTAAACCGTTTATCGGAATGAGGCATATAATATGGCGTTGGAAAGCTGCTGCAAAACCACTCCTTCCACATGTTGAAAGTTTTCTCTAATTCCCTATGGTTAAAGAGTAATTTGAAAAAACGTAAAATTTCGTTTGTTCGAACAGCTGAGTTCGTATTTTTGATGTCATTTCTAAACGGCTAATCCATTTGAGGCATATGATATGGCGTTGGAAAGCTTATGAAAATGCGCTACTTTTTCATCTTGATAGTTTTTTTTCTAATTTTGAATGGTTTAAGAGTAATTTAGAAAATGGTCCAAGTCCTACCGAGCTTGTATTTTCGAGCTAATTTTTTAATTGTGCGTCCGAATGCAGCAAATGATATGGCGTTGGAAAGCTTGAGCTAATGCAAAACTTTTTTGTGTATATTGTTTCTCCCAATTCTTTACGGTTTTAAGTCAATTTTGAAAATAGATAAACACGTATTTTCGCCGTATTTTCTACAAACTTTATCGGAATGGGCAAAATAATATATCGTTGAAAAGCTACGAAAAATGCGGAACTTTTTCATGTTGATGGTTTTCTCGAATTCCCAGCCGTTTTCAAGTAATTGCGAAAATGGCGAGATCATTCGTTCTGCCTTTATCGCGAAACAGATTCTTTGAAAATGCACCGCGTGAAGAACCTGAACTTCTCGGCATGTCTAATTGAACTTCACTCTGTTTTTCACGTGCTTTTTTTTGCTCGTAGATCTCCATCCACTGCTAGTAGCTCTCCATCCATTCACCGGAATTGAGCAGGTGATATACCGATGGAAAGCCGCTGTAAACACGCAACTTCGCCGTGTTGATCATTTTTTCATACTCGAGACGATTTTAAAAGTTTTTCATCTCAAATTCATTCACTATAGTAGTCGAACTTCCTGCTGTTTTCACGTTGAACTTCTGTGACGTAATTTCGTTTGTAATTTTCTCATCCATTTCGACAGTGTTACACAAATGATATTCTTTTTGTACAAACCTCTCTCACAATATTTTTTTTTAACTTTCTCCATCGTAGGACTTGAACTTATAACAACAAAACTTTTAGCCTTTGCTTTTTTATTCTTTTCTTAAAATAAAATGCACACCGTGTAATACGTGAACTTCTAGCAGTTATCAATCTAGACTTCTCTCGGTTACGTGAATATATCTTAGTTTTTTTTAATGATTTTCTTAATCTTTTTTATGAATTTTGAAGCGCTATATTTTTGAAAGTTGAACTTCTTGTTTTTTTTGAACTTCTTGTTTCCATTCTTTAATAACGAGGGAAATCTGAATTTTCTATAATCATTGAACTTCTCCATCTTTCTAATTTGGACTTTCTGGTTTTATTTCTTTTAGTAACGGAAAAATCCTACTTTTTGATAGACATCGAGCCCCTTCGTTAAATTCGAACTTCTAGGTTTATTTTAATAGAACTTCTTCATTATTTCAACTAGAACTTATTGGTCTTATTCTTTAGTAACCGAAAAATGAGTTTTCAAATAAATATCAAACTGATCTGCTTTAAAAAATTGAACTTCTTGGTTTTATTATTTAGTAACAAGAAGAAACTGAGTTTTTAATATGTATTGAATTACTTCATTTTTTAAAATTGAACTTCTTGGTTTTTATCTTTAGTATTGGGGAAAAATGCCCAAAATGACATTGTTTTTTGTCTTTGTTTTTGGAACTTCTAAATCCTAGGTTTTAATATACTTTGAACTTCAATGTTATTTTAATCTGAACTTCACTTTTTTGTGTAAAGTTTTTATTTTTTATTTTTAAATAAACATGATTTTGAAATATTTTATTTTTGATCTTCATGGTCAATTCTTTAATTCCTTTTTTTAAATTTCAACTTCTTCATTTTATTATTTAATAACGAGAAAACATCTAAGTTTTTTTAACATTTGAACTTCTCTCTTATTTTACTTTGAACTACTTAGAGAAAAATATGGTTTTAAATAAGCAAACAATTTTCTAGGTTTTTACCTTTGAACTTCTAGGTTTTTTAACCTTCTCGGTTATTTCAAATTGAACTTCTAGGGTTTTCAAATTTGAACTTCTACGTTTTTTGACCTTCTTGGTTCTTTCAATTTTTCTAGTTTTCTATAAATCCATTTTTATAAACTTTTTTGAGTTGGTCTGTTATTTTGAGTTGGCCTTCTCTCTTATTTTTTAAAAACGAGGAAAATCTAACTTTTAAAAGCTTTGGTTGTTTCCTAGAAACGAGAAAATTCCAAAATTTTAATGTGCATCAGACTGCTTTGTTATTTTATTTTGACCTTCTTGGTTTTATTTTTTAGAAATAGGGAAAATCTATTTTTTTCTCTCTGTGTAGTCCTTTTTTATTTTGATGAATTTCTTCTGTATTTGGCACATGTGAACTTAGAAATTTCTGAAACATGAACATGTGGAGAAAAAATTCATTTCTGACCCTACATGATTTATGTTTCAGCTTTATAAGTTTTTTCCCATGTGTTTTTATGTGAGAGACTGAATAAAATTTGCTTTATTTTTTTCATTCAAGATTTTGACTTTTTTGAATGTTATTTTTCTTCTTTTATTGTCAAGTATTTCGTATTTTGAACCTTAACCGTTCTTGTTTTTTGTACTTGAAGTAGTGAAAACATTAGAGTAAGTAATAACATTATAGAAAATAATTTCCAATTCTTTTATAAAGTTCTAGTGTGAATCGGAGTTAAAAAATACAAGATTTATAGCTGACCGCGATCACTAGGTAAATAGAACATTTGCTTTTTCTCTAAACCACAAGTTATTTTTATCACTAAATAGTCGCACACATTCCTTATCCTCTCACACAACACACGTTTCTTATCCACACCACGTAGGCACACTACTCGTTTATCTCTTTCACTCCATATTTTTTCGCTTTATCTTCTTCCTGGTAACGCCCAAATTAACTATGCAAGCAAACACAAGCAGTAGCAGCAGTAGCTTGGTGCTGGCCATTCTTCTCATCTGTTGGCAGTAGCAAAAATGCAGAAACTACAATCAAGTGAAACACCACTGTTGCCAGTGCCCCCAGCAGTTGAGCTTCCATCGCGCGCGAAGCTGAACTTTTCTAAACTGAATATGTAGTAGAAGAACAGCGGCAGCAACAATCTGATCTCTCCATCGCCCTTTGTGGTGTGTAGGAGAGGTGCGGGGAGACGCAGGCAGAAGTAGGGCATCACCTCGGCGGGCTTCGGCGGCCGACACAAGCCACCCCGCAGGTGAGGCGCGGATCCCGTGTGGCCTGTGCCATCACAAGGCGACGCAGCGCATTGGGTGGTGGCAGTATGGAGATGATGTGGAAGAAACAGGAGTAGAGGGAAGGCCGCGTTGGAGGGGAGGGAAGGTTGCGATGGAGTGCGTGGAAGGTCAGGTCGGAGGGGAAGTTTGGGGCGGGTGGAAGGGAGGTAGTCGGGGCAGAGGGCATGCGAGGTGGTCAGGGCGGAGGGTGGTGGTGGAGGTGGTGGGGGGAGGACGGCGGCGGCGGAAGTGACCGGGGGGACGACGGCGGCGGCGGATATGGTCAGGGAATCTCGTACTGGCGGAGGACGATGGCGTGGGCGTCGTCGAAAGCAGCGGCGGCGGGTGGAGGGGACTGGGAACCTCGGCGGCGGCGGAGGCGAGCCGAAATGATGCGGGGGCGGCGGCTAGCCGGGAGGAGGAGGCCGTGGTGCGCGCGACCGCGAGGTGGGGTGAGGCGAGGCGGCGCACCGGCCGGAACCAAGGGAGGGGGCGGCGCAACGGCCCGATCCGGGGACGAGGGGGGCTCAACGGCCGTTGGGAGGAGGGAGGGGTGTGCGGCGGCGTGGATGGGGCCGGCGCCGGCGGGGGTGGGTTGGGAGGGGCGCGTGGGAGAGGGAGGCGGGTGGATCCAGAGACGTGGGGGAGGTGGAGATTCGGTGCGGGAGAAGGTGGAGGAGATTTTTTTTCTTTTTCTTATCACCGGTTCGAGAGTTCGGGAGGTCCTTCATGCGCCTTATAAGGGGGATCGTGATCCAAATAACTATTCTAATCCTGGAATTAGAATAGTATTATTCTATATATATATATATATAGAGAGAGAGAGAGAGAGTAACACTATTCTGATCCTGGGATGAGAATAGTTATTTGGATCACGGTGGCCCTATAAGGGCCCGACATAAATGTTTCTGAACTCCGGATAAACCAGCGAAGCGGCGCGGCCCAAAAAAACAACTACCCTGTCCCACATCCCACTCCCACGTCGTCCACCTCTCGTTCCCATCCCGCACCATCCAGGAATCACCGCCGACCACGCCCCCACCTCCAACTGCAGCGCCGGCCACCTCCCCCAGACCCGCCGCCGGGCTCCTCCTGTGGACCCTCCGCCGGCCACCTCCCGCGAACCCGCCGCCGGCCTCATCTCGGGGCCCCGCCTCCACAAGCACATAGCGCGCTGCCCCACCGCCGTTCCCATCTGCCGCGTCGCCCCGCCCCCAGAGATGAGTGTGTGTTCAGGGTTGAAAAATTATTTCAAGATACTCTTGTGGTTTTTCAGGGCTTAAATCATGTATTTTGTACACAACAGTGAAGTTCAGTTTGCCAGAGAAAGAGGCGTCACCATGGCCGATGCTGGCTGTTCGTGCATGTACGTCCATGTATTCCGTTTGAAAACCTAGGAGCATGCCCAAAACGTTCAGAAATATCAATGACAGAAGTTCAAATATAGGGAGGTTGATGCTTCGTGTGTGTATACATGGGTGCACATTTTCTTTTTCGTGATATGCATTTCTACAATACCTGTTCAACAATGCAGCAAATTCCTCCGGAATTTGTTCCATTTAGGAATTTGTGTTACGATGTTTTGGTACTTGCTGTTTACAAAACATGTGGTATAAACACATTCACATATAATTTAGTGGCCCCTGGCTAGCTCATGTTACGAAGAGAGGCCCTTTATCTTTTCAGAAGAAATGTTTTACATGGCGTCAATGATTACCATAGGATCACAGGGAGCACTATTGTTCTGAAATAAATTGTCCTTGGGAATTTCTTTCATATAAACGTATACACAGGGTCACAGGGAGCAGACTGGCAGTATACTATAAATGTGAAGTTCATGTTTTAGAAATTCATAAGTTCACGTGTACCACATACTGAAGAAATTCATCAATGAAAAAAGGACAGCCTAGGCCATTTCACCGACAACAAAAAATGCCTAAAATTTTCGCGAGACAAAAGAACAAAACTTCACAAGATATAACATAGTAAGTTCGTAGAAAGGTGGAAAAAACATAATTTTGTTTTGTAAGTTTAACCATTTCTAAAAAATGCATTGAAGTTCAACTTTAAATGATATGGTGGTTCAATGTTAATTACAAACCTGTAGTTTTCCCCATGACCATAGAATACACCAAGAAGTTCAAAAAGTTTATAAAAAAGTGGTGTTTCTATGTTTTAATAAAAATATTAGGAGAAGTTCAAATTTTAGAAAAACCGAGCAGTTTAAAAAGTTTGTAAATATGTATTTGCCCTTTTTTTAAAGATCTGAAAGAAGTTCAAGTGCTGTGTCCGGGAAGTTCAAAAATTCTTGCGAGAGAGGTTCACCTTGTATTTCCATATTCGATTTTTCCGTATAAAAATCGAATACAATTCTTTACTATAAAAATATAAAAATGGTGAAGTTAAAATTGAAATAACAGAGAAGTTCGGAGTTTATTAAAACCTAGGATTTACATGTTCAAAAAATCAAAAACACACCGCCATTTTTCGCACTTTTAAAAACAACTCATAAACGAAAAAATGCTTGCTCGAAGTTCAAGTGCTCGGCGATGAAAAGTTCAAAAAATTCCTGTGAGAGAGGTTCACCGTGTATTTAGGTGTCCAAAATACATAAAAAATATGTTGTTTTTTGTGTTTTAAAATAATTCTCTCAAACCAGAGAGAAGTTCAAAGTGATAACAACCGGAAGTTCACGTGCTACATGGTGTGTATTTCATATAAGAAAATTACAATAAAGTGAAACAGAGTGAAGTTCAAACAGACATGCCCCAGAAGTTTAACTACTTCACGCAGTGCAAAAAGCAACACGTCAAAAAACAACACGTCAAAAACAGAGTGAAGTTCAAACAAACATGCCCCAGAAGTTCAACTACTTCACGCAGTGCATTACCGTTTGCGATTAACGCATAAATCATGATCTCACCATTTTCTAATTTACCTCAAAACGACAGGAATATCATTTGTGTAAGTTCAAGTCCTCGGTCGGAGAAAGTTAAAAAATTTATTGTGAGAGACGTTTGTATAAAAGGAATATTATTTGTGTAACACTAACGAATTATTGAGAAAATTACAAACAAAAATACGTCACAGAAGTTTAACATGAACACAGCAGGAAGTTCAACTACTACATTCAGTGAATTTTAGATGAAAAACTTTTAAAATCGTCGCGAGTATGAAAAAATGATCAACACGGGAAAGTTGCATGTTTACAGCAGCTTTCCATCGGTATATCACCTGCTCAATCCCGGTGAATGGATGGAGAGCTACTAGCAGTGGATGGAGATCTACGAGAAAAAAAGCACGTGAAAAACAGAGTGAAGTTCAGGTAGACATGCCGAGAAGTTCAAGTTCTTCACGCGGTGCATTTTCGAAGAATTTGTTTCGCGATAAAGGCAGAACGCACGATCTCGCTGTTTTTGAAATTACTTAAAAACGGCTAGGAATCAGAGAAAACCATCAACATGAAAAAGTTCTGCTTTTTCCGTAGCTTTTCAGCGGTATATTATTTTCCCCATTCCGATAAAGTTTGTAGAAATTACGGCAAAAATACGTTTTTAGCCATTTTCAAAACTGACATAAAACCGTAATGAATTAGGAGAAACAATATATACAAAAAAGTTGCGCATTTCTTAGAGCTTTCCAATGTCATATCATTTGCTGCATTTGGACGTATGGTTAAAAAATTAGCTCGAAAATATGAACTCGGTGGAACTTGTACCGTTTTCTAAATTACTTTTAAACCTTTCAAAATTAGAAAAAACCTTTAACATGAAAAAGTAGCGCATTTTCATAAGCTTTCCAACGCCATATTATTTGCCTCAATTGGTTTAGCCATTTAGAAATGACATCGAAAATACAAACTCGGGTGTTCCATTTGCGAAATTCTACGATTTTCCAAATTACTCTTTAACCGTAGGGAATTAGAGAAAACTTTCAACATGTGGAAGGAGCGGTTTTGCAGTAGCTTTCCAACGCCATATTATTTGCCTCATTCCGATAAACGGTTTAAAAATGTGATCAAAAATACGGTTCACATTTTTTGTGTGAAGAAAAAATGGTTTTCAAAACTGCTCTTAAACCGCTTACATTTTGTCAAAAATTTAACTTGGGTCATTATACTGATGTCCATAGCTTTCCAACGGTATATCGCAAGCCCCATTTGGACACCTTTTAGCTGAAGTTCAACCTAGTACTCGGGGAAGGTCAGAGCGTTACTCGGGAAGTTCATGTTGTGATCAGAATATTATTCTGATCCCGTGATCAGAATAGTGTTTATGTATATATATATATACATACAGAGAGAGAGAGAGCCCCTGGCGATTTAAGTCATACCAAGGTGTATATGCCAATTTGAACGTAAAGTGGGAAAATAGAAAAAGTCCAATATCAAACAAGGCTAGGTGAAACTGTTTCCATTATAATCTGATTGGTACGTCAAAACGTATTTTTACAGAAGGTTCCATAAGCATCACGGCTATTTTACATGCCGAGAACAAGGGAAAGCTGTATACAAGTCCTAAATTTGAAAAGATGATATATAAGATCCTTTGGACATTTTGCCGCACGTTTGCGCCGCTTTTCACCATGGTGTAGGATCCTTTGAGAGGATCAACAATCGAGTATGTATAAGGGGCCTAGAAGGGGGCCCTTGTTAGCTCCTGAAATTGATGCGAGCTGTAAAGAACCTGAAAAAATAAAAGTAAGAAGAAAAAGGTGGAGCAATATGTAGGTCCGGATAGGGTCAAGCCATATCATGGACCCTATGTTTAGCATGCCTCCGTCCTTGCCCATGGAATTTTTAACATGTAGTTATGTACGCACGGTACGTATGCCGCTATCAGACTGGGGCATTGGCGGAGGCCGAATTGCTAATCTAGCTCTAGATGAGCCGGACTGTTGTTCTACAGGGTAGACCGGACTCGTTTAACAGTGTCCAGGGGCTTGACTGCTAGTGTGGTTTTCGGCTTAGCGAGGCCACCCTGAGCCTCGCCCGCGAGGGCCGCGTATGCTGATACGTCTCCAACGTATCTATAATTTTTGATTGTTCCATGCTATTATATTATCTGTTTCGGATGTTTAATGGGCTTTAATATGCTCTTTTATATTATTTTTGGGACTAACCTATTAACCGGAGGCATAGTGCCAGTTTCTATTTTTTCCTATATTAGAGTTTTGCAAAAAAGGAATACCAAACGGAGTCCAAACGGAATGAAACCTTCGCGATGATCTTTCTTGGACCGAAAGCAATCCAGAAGACTTGGAGTCGAAGTCTGGAACTCCACGAGGAAGCCACGAGGCAGGTAGGCACGCCCCCACCCTCGTGGGCCCCTCGTAGCTCCACCGACGTACTTCTTTCGCCTATATATACTCTTATACCCTAGAAACATCAAGGAGAGCCACGAAACCACTTTTCCACCGTCGCAACCTTCTATACCCATGAGATCCCATCATGGGGCCTTTTCCGGTGATCTGCCGGAGGGGGAATCGATCACGGAGGGCTTCTACATCAGCACCATTGCCTCTCTAATGAAGCGTGAGTAGTTTACCACAGACCTTCGGGTCCATAGTTATTAGCTAGATGGCTTCTTCTCTCTCTTTGATTCTCAATACAAAGTTCTGCTCGATGTTCTTGGAGATCTATTCGATGTAATACTCTTTTGCGGTGTGTTTTTCGAGATCCAATGAATTGTGGATTTATGAACAAGATTATTCATGAATATTATTTGGTTCTTCTCTGAATTCTTATACGCATGATTTGATATCTTTGCAAGTCTCTTCGAATTATCGGTTTAGTTTGGCCTACTAGATTGATCTTTCTTGCAATGGGAGAAGTGCTTAGCTTTGGGTTCAATCTTGCGGTGTCCTTTCCCAGTGACAGTAGGGGCAGCAAGGCACGTATTGTATTGTTGCCATCGAGGATAAAAAGATGGGGTTTATATCATATTGCTTGAGTTTATCCCTCTACATCATGTCATCTTGCTTAAAGCGTTACTCCGTTCTTATGAACTGAATACTCTAGATGCATGCTGGATAGCGGTCGATGTGTGGAGTAATAGTAGTAGATGCAGAATCGTTTCGGTATACTTGACATGGACGTGATGCCTATATTCATGATCATTGCCTTAGATATCTTCATAACTATGCACTTTTCTATCAATCGCTCGGCAGTAATTTGTTCACCCACCGTACTACATGCTATTTTGAGAGAAGCCACTAGTTAAACCTATGGCCCCCGGGTCTCTTTCCTATTATATTACATCTCTTTTATTTACATCGCATCTCATTTACTATTTTGCAATCTTTACTTTCCAATGTATACAACAAAAGTACCAAAAAATATTTACTTTATTATCTCTATTAGATCTCACTTTTGCGAGTGACCGTGAAGGGATTGACAACCCCTTTATCGTGTTGGTTGCAAGGTTCTTGATTGTTTGTGCAGGTACTAGGTGACTTGTGCGTTGTCTCCTACTGGATTGATACCTTGGTTCTCAAAACTGAGGGAAATACTTACGCTACTTTGCTGCATCACCCTTTCCTCTTCAAGGGAAAACCAACACATGCTCAAGAGGTAGCAAGAAGGATTTCTGGCGCCGTTGCCGGGGAGATCTACGCCAAGTCAAGACATACCAAGTACCCACTGTCGGTGTCAAAACCGGCGGATCTCGGGTAGGGGGTCCCGAACTGTGCGTCTGAGGTTGATGGTAACAGGAGGCAAGGGACACGAAGTTTTACCCAGGTTCGGGCCCTCTTGATGGAGGTAATACCCTACGTCCTGCTTGATTAATATTGATGAGTATGGGGGTTACAAGAGTTGATCTACCACGAGATCGCAATGGCTAAAACCCTAGAAGTCTAACCTATATGATTATGATTATCCCTATGGACTAAACCCTCTGGTTTATATAGACACCGGAGGGGACTAGGGTTGTACAAAGTCGGTTACAGAGAAAGGAATCTTCATGTCCGAACGCCAAGCTTTCCATCCACGCCAAGGAGAGTCCCATCTGGACACGGGTGAGAGAGTCTTCGGTCTTGTATCTTCATAGCCCATCAGTCTGGCCCATGCCCAACATGCGGGACGCCCGAGGACCCCTTAGTCCAGGACCCCCTCAGTAGCCTTGAACCAGGCTTCAATGACGAGGTGTCTGGTGCGCAGATGCTCTTCGGCATTGCAAGCCAGGTTCCTCCTCCGATGACTTCAAAGAGCTGTATTCGGCCTTCCATTTAATGCCGCACCCTATCGGGTTCCGTGCATCCATGGCTTTAGCTTCCGCGTGTCGAGCGAATACAAGAGGTCAGAGTATTTTTTTGCACATAACACCCCGGCCATGTCAGAAAAGCGTCTATTTAAAGATATTGGATCTTAGATCCATTCAACACCACGCGGAAAATCCCCAGAGCTTGCTAGGAGGAACCACTCTGACATGGCGTCCGACACGCTGAAGAAGGTGTTCGAAGAGTGGCCTTCCGAATGGTTCTATATTGAGAATGTCGCTCTTTCTAACCTAGTACGAATGGGTCTTCCCAAATTTTCAAGCGCTCCGTTGAAGAAATGCCACAGCTGGCACCCTCGGAGCCTTGAGGAGGAAGATAGCGCGGAAGTCCGTCAATTGATGGGAAAGATAAAGACGCTCGCCCAGTTTGATTATCAATAATCGAGGTAATGGCGACTTCTATAGCGCGGGGGGTCCAACCACTCCAATACAGAGGGCTTACCATGTGGCACTATAATGGGGAAGATGACGCCTCACGCTGCGGTCGGAAGGGTCCGAAAACCCCCGCCGCTTTGGCCAAAATATTGGCCGAACTGTACAAAGGGGAGAAAGAGGAGTTCACTCGTCTCAAACATCGAGATGGATTTTCCATGTTTAATCCTCCTAGATGGGTGAGTTCTAATCCCACCATTTTACTCAGTCCTCTCCTTGAATCATTTTTAATAGATAGTAACCCATCCATTTGCAATAGGAATGGCGGAGGGTTGCCAAGGGGATCCATAGCCCTGACCCCCAGCCAGAGGATCACAACCGGGACCTTGACCCCGGATTCGAAGAAGATCTAGATATATTTGTGGAGCTTGAGGATGGAGTATTCTACCAGGCGAGCTATGATGGCACGAAAGTGCCCATCATCGCCGATTATCCCGGCCTCCTCCCCGCTTCGCATGTAAGTAATTTAAGAGACACCTTCTTCGAAAGAGCTTCCTCATTACATCTCATCCACCGCACTATTTCGTGCTCTAAAGGGGGGGCGCCCGATGCCTAAATGTGCACCAGAGGCATCTCCCAAGAGAGCGGTGCCCGCGCCGAGCAAGTCTTCAAAGAGGAAGGCTAACGACAACACGACAGAGCCTTCATCAATGAGGTATAATTTTTAACCATGCCTCCTAGCAGTCATATCAAACTATGACATTATCCGATGTGTCTTATCAGGAAAAGCGTACGCCGAACCATGTCTGGGGATTTAGGCGGCCATGCCTCCACTAGTCAGATTCCAGACCCTGCCCTAAGGGCGGGGGCTGACACGGGAGTGGTGCCGGACTGTCCTTCCATAGAGGATTCGGATGATATGTCCGTTACAAACTCTGAAGTGGAGAGCTCCATGAATCATCGGCGCCGGAGGGCCGCTCTCCGCGACCCCGGCTTTTCAAAAGAGGCATTCAATGCCTTCAGCTCGACTAATGCATACATCCAAGCTGCTCGAGACAGGCTTACCAGAGCCACAAACCAGCATTTGAAAGATATGCTGGTAAGTACACATTTGTACAAATCTGGTAATTATATACTAGTAGCCCCCGAGACTTGAAGCAGTTGATACAACTGATTTAAGGATCATTGTACGACTAGGTGCTCACAGAAAAGAACAACCTGTTGTCTCAAGAGCTGGAAAAGTGTCGGACTCAGCTAGCTGTTGCGACCGCCGAATTGGAGAAATCCAAGAAGGCATCGCCTGGTAATGTTCCCCTCCGCCGAGGAAATATAATCATATACCAGTAATATTAATACTTTTTGTACTCCTCATAGCAGGATTGTCGGATCGACTGAAGGAGGCCCTGAAAGTCGCACAAGCGGGTGAGGAAGAGGCCAAAAGGCAACTAGCCCCGGGCGAGCATGTGCTAACACGGGCCAGGGATGACAAAAATAAGCTGCAGGATTCTAACACCCTGCTGGGCGAAGAACTAAAAGACGTGCGAGCTCAACTGGCCGACTCCGTGAAGGAGAATAAGAGACTACGAGGCGGTATATTCAGTATGCTTTTCAAACTTGCCTCCCTATAGTTCGGCAAGGGCAGGAACTAACAGATTTATGTCTGCAGGTATACTGACTGGTCATTCCGAAGAAGAAATGTCCGGATCTCAAGGCGACCTGCTACAAGAGCTGTCCCAGATGCATGAGCGAGTTCGACAAGCAATGCGAAGTGTTGCCAAGGCTTTATGGCTGACGGTGTCCTGGACTAGGGGGTACTCACCACGTCATCTCCCGATCTATTAGATTGGGCCGAGGCCCCCATGGCCGTATACTCATGGGCCAGTTTGGACAGCTGCCGCATACAAGGAAGATTCCACAAAGACTTGGCGATCAAGATAAGGACTTCTCCCCACCGGCGTATTCGGCTAGGACTCTTGTTAACCTAGGCCTCTGGTGCATTATATAAACCAGGGCCAGGCTAGTCGATAACATAGACAACAACAATCATACCATAGGCTAGCTTCTAGGGTTTAGCCTCTCTGATCTCGTGGTAGATCTACTCTTGTGCTACCCATATCATCAATATTAATCAGGCAGGACGTAGGGTTTTACCTCCATCGAGAGGGCCCGAACCTGGGTAAAACTTCGTGTCCCTTGCCTCCTGTTACCATCCGGCCTAGACGCACAGTTCGGGACCCCCTACCCGAGATCCGCCGGTTTTGACACCGACATTGGTGCTTTCATTGAGAGTTCCGCTGTGTGATCGACAAAAGGATCGATGGCTCGTCTGCAGGTCAACTGCAATGCCGGCATCTTCGTCGCCGGCTCAACTGGTCACCTTGGCTTGACCGAGGACCGTGCTCCATCTCCGATCGTCATTTTCGGACGAGGGCCTTCATCAAACATCAACTCCGATCTCTATCAAGTTCACGGAGGAATCATCTATGGAGCTCGGGGGCTCAACGTCAACATTGCCCTCAAGCGACCATGCTGTTTTTTTGGAAAACGAACTCGTATCTGCCACCACCACCTCCTCGAGTATCACTTCGACGATCGCTTTGGTGGAATTGTGCGTAATTGAGTCTATAACAACCCTGGAAAATTTCGTCGAGTTCCGATGGAGGAATCTCTGGCAATCCAGGATATACCGGAGCCCTGTCAAATCTGGATGGGAATTTGGATGAGTTTAGGGCGTGGTGTCCAGCTTCTAGCTCGGACGTCCTTTGGAAGATCCAACCGTTGATCGGCTTCGGAATTCCTATATCTACCACCTCTCAAAATTTCAGCTCGATCCGACCGTCCAAACTCCGGCAACCTTCCAATTAGTGCATCACTTTTCGGATCTGTTTTCTGCGCAGAAACGAATCCGACCCGAGTTCATCTTTTTTATGAACGGGATTTCGGACATCCCTTTTGAAGGAAGTTTTGTATGGGGTATTGTGTTTTGTTCTCGAACACATCCCACTAACTTTAAGATCTTTTGAACATGATTTTCAACATCATGCTGGTGTCAAACCAGTCCGGCAATATTACTCCACGGCTGCCGACCTGCTATAGACACGTCTTCACTTTAGCCGAGCTCAACTTCTTCGGATCATCATCTCGGCAAGCCGAACAAGAGTCCGGCATCGCGATGGATAAATCATCATCAACATCGCCGCCCCACGGATTACACGGAGCGGGCATACCGGCATCGCCGCACGGTCGCTTCATCAAGCCGGCATCGACCACGTCACGACCTGCATCGACAGGGCCGCGCTATTGCTTCTTCAAGCTGGTGTCCATCATGCCGACCTACTTCGACTCATCGGCTGACGTCGAGGCTTCGACATCTCGGCTGGACCAGGGGCTTCGCCATCTCTTCATCAACCTACTCCGGGCACTTCGGCGTCACTAGCTGACCAGCTCCGTCACGTTAGCTGGGCCGAGGGCTTTGCCTCGGCGAGTCAACCTTTACCAGTATTGCCATGCCGTCGTTTTATCGCCCATCAGGCAATGGGTGTGCAGAGCGAGTCCCAATTTTGGGAATCACCTTCCTTCGGATTGCTACAACAAATAAACCATGTGCTATTAATCCTAGTATTTTTTGCTTGTTTGGGTTCATTTTTCCCAAGGAATTATTACTCTGGTTTGTCCATGATATGTACACAGGTCTATCAAATGGTGACCGCATTAATGACCGGATCTCAAGGCGACCTGCTACAAGAGCTGTCCTAGATGCATGAGCGAGTTCGACAAGCAATGCGGAGTGTTGCCAAGGCTTTATGGCTGATGGTGTCCTGGACTAGGGGGTACTCACCACGTCGTCTCCCGATCTATTAGATTGCGCCGAGGCCCCCCCATGGCCGTATACTCATGGGCCAGTTCGGACAGCTACCGCATACAAGGAAGATTCCAGAAAGACTTGGCGATCAAGACAAGGACTTCTCCCCACCGGCGTATTCGGCTAGGACTCTTGTTAACCTAGGCCTCTGGTGCATTATATAAACCAGTGCCAGGCTAGTCGATAACATAGACAACAACAATCATACCATAGGCTAGCTTCTAGGGTTTAGCCTCTCTGATCTCGTGGTAGATCTACTCTTGTACTACCCATATCATCAATATTAATCAAGCAGGACGTAGGGTTTTACCTCCATCGAGAGGGCCCGAACCTGGGTAAAACTTCGTGTCCCTTGCCTCCTGTTACCATCCGGCCTGGACGCACAGTTCAGGACCCCCTACCCGAGATCTGCCGGTTTTGACACCGACAATGGCCATCCGCCTCCCCTCCAGGAAGTATGGCGGAGCTCGTGGAGCTATTCAAAGGGGCACGGCGGCGTATTCGATTATGGAAGATATCAGCCTGCCAAGAAGGTGCGCGAGAGGCCTGGGCCATGGTGAATACACGGTACACCAAGCTTGACCCGAATCATATGGCCCGGGTCGGGCCTAAAGGGTCAGATGGAAAAGAAATTCCAGTTAGTTTGGTATACGACCAAGTAAAGGTAGCCGCCACATTTTCCTAACAGGATTGTAAGCTAGACAGCCTTTTAGACGGCATAGAGGAAGAAGTTTTTGAGTCTAAATGACTATGTACTTCAATTGACAAGTTTTTCCCTAGCCGGATTTTAAAACGATTGTCATGGCAGACCTTTTCGCTTCGACCTCTAGACCCGAAGGCTCGGAGTGTTTTCGAATACCCGCTCAGTAATATAAACCGGGGCATGCGTGGAAACCAGGCGTAGGGGCCATAGTTGCTTGAACAAATAAATTGTATCCAGCTAGTTTTGTTATATTACATTGTAATTGTAAGAAACATCTTCCAGGGAGAATAGTTCCGTTAAGGGTTCCTTTCCCTGGGTGAATATGCGTTAGTACGCATGTCCGAACTGTGATTGAAAAAATCATAGTGTGAGTAACATCTGGGGGTTCATAGTGTAATGAGTGTAACACGTCTTTAGTCCGCCGACCGAATATTCCCTTAAGAATGCTAGCTTTTGGGTTCACCCAGTCTGAGGTACACGTCCGGATGACCCGACAGTGACAATCGTAGAGGTGCTCCCTTTATGCCCTAGCCAAACAAATGGGAACGTAGGGCATAAGCACAGGAGCCAGGCAACCCAGCTTGGCCAAAACTTAAGTCATAACGATGCATATAATGGCGAAGAAAAGGTACATATGCGGAAGAGGACACATATGTGTTTAGAGCTTGATGCTCGAAAAATAATAATAAGCTTCTGTGAAAGAAGCCCCCAGGTATTATGAGTGTATACATTTAAGGATGTGTACATCATAGGTGTGCGGTGTGGCCGCACAAGAGCTAAAGAGCTAAACGAAAAGTTAAAGAGAGGAAAAGAAAATAATGGAAACAAAGGGAGAAGGGGACGAACAAAGAGTCCGGCTCTAGGTGTAGAATCTTTGAAGTCTGGTGGCATCCCATGGGTTCGGCTCTAAGCGGTTATCCGATGCATCACACAGGCGGTACGCTCCTCCAGTGAGAACTTCATCTATGATGAAGGGACTCTACCACTTGGGCTTGAGTTTGTCCTTTTTCTTCTCTGGTAAGTGTAGAACAAGTTCGCCAACGTTATAAGTCTTGGCCCGCACTTCTCTGCTTTGCTATCTGCGAGCCTGCCATTGATAAAATGCGGAATGGGCTTTGCAATGTCGCGCTCCTCCTCCGGGGCATCTAAGCCATCCTGCCGATCAAGCCCGGCCTCTCTCTCGCTTTGTACATGCGCACTCGAGGTGAGTCATGAATAATGTCACAGGCAACACAGCCTCTGCGTCGTACACCATGAAGAAGGGTGTAAATCCGGTAGTGCGACTGGGCGTGGTCCGCGGCACCCAGAGTACGGAGTCGAGCTCCTCAACCCAGTGCTTGTCTGATTCTTTCAAAGACCGCACTAGTCTAGGCTTAATGCCGCTCATGATAAGACCATTAGCTCATTCGACTTGACCGTTTTTCTGTGGATGGTAGACCAAGGCGTAATCGAGTTTAATGCCCAATTTAGCACACCAGGATTTCACTTCATCGGCTGTCAAATTGGAGCCGGTATTGGTGATGATGCAGTGTGGGACACCATAACAATGCACGATGCCGGATATAAAGTCTATCACTGGTCCAACTTCGGCCGTTTTCACTGGTTTGGCCTCTATCCACTTGGTGAATTTATCTACCATGACTAGCAGATATTTTTTCTTATGGCTCCCTCCTTTAAGGGGTCCCACCATATCAAGCCCCTAGTCCGCAAAAGGCCAAGTAATGGGGATTGTTTGCAGTGCAGTAGGCGGCATATGGCTTTGATTGGCAAAGAGCTGGCATCCGACACAACGTTGGACCAAGTCCTGTGCGTCTGCTCGGGCCATCGGCTAGAAGAAACCTGTACAGAAGGCCTTACTTACAAGGGCCCGGGCTGCGGCATGGTGACCGCCGAGGCCAGCATGAATTTCAGCCAGGAGTTGTCGTCCTTCTTCTTCGGAGATACATCTTTGAAGGACTCCGGTAGCACTTTTCTTGTAGAGCTCTCTGTCATGGACCTTGTAGGCTTTCGAGTGCCGAACAATGCAGTGAGCCTCATTCTGGTCCTCAAGAAGCTCTCGCCTATTAAGGTAGTCCAGGAACGGTTCAGACCATGTGGCAATTACTGCCATTATTAGATGGGCCGATGGTGTTATTTTGATGGCTAAGCCCCCGATGATATCAGTATTGTGTTCGGAATCTGTGGGTATAGTCGGATCCGGGCTAGTGTTGCCACTCTCATCCTGTCACACCACGGATGGCTTGAAGAGCCTTTCCAAAAAGATGTTAGGCGGGACGGGGTCGCGCTTGGCACCCATGCGAGCAAGGACGTCCGCCGCTTGATTACTTTCTCGAGCCACATGATTAAACTTTGAGTCTCTCGAACCGAGCTGATATCTTGAGTACGGCATTACGGTAGGCCGCCATGTTCGGATCCCTGGCATCGAAGTCTCCATTTATTTGGGATATTGCGAGATTTGAACCCCCGCGCACCTCCAGGCATTGTATGCCCAAGGAGGTAGCCATCCGAAGACCATGCAATAAGGCCTCGTATTCGGCTACGTTGTTGGAGTCTGTGTATAATATTTGGAGTACATACTGGACCGTGTCTCCAGTGGGGGACATTAAAACGATGCCTGCTCTTAAACCATCCAGCATTTTAGAGCCATCAAAGTACATGACCCAGTTGGAATATGTGCCGTACTCTTTAGGGAGTTCGGCCTCTGTCCATTCGGCGACGAAGTCAGCCAATACCTGGGATTTAGTGGCACGGTGTGGTTATGTTATGTCAAATGGTAAGAGCTCAATAGCCCACTTGGCAATCTGACCCGTAGCGTCGCGGTTATTTATTATATCATTGAGTGGTACTTCTGAAGCTACCGTAATCGAACACTCTTGGAAGTAGTGTCATAGCTTCTGGGATGCCATGAATACTGCATATGCTATCTTTTGGTAATGAGGGTATCGGGATTTGCATGGCGTGAGGACAGTGGATACGTAGTATACCGGTTTCTAGAGTGGGAACTTGTGTCAGTCCTCCTCTTGCTCAACGACGAGCACTGCGCTCACTGATGAAGACATGTACCTAGGGTAGGGACACGGACCTGACCGAAGAGTCCTACTCTAGGACATCCCTGGGAGAAGTCACCTTTCAATCGACTTGAAGGCATCCCACTCGACAGGTTCAAGACACTCGACCAAGAAGCTACCACTCGACCATGAAGCTATTCACTCGACTGCCAGGAGATCTACAGTCACTCCGTAGGCAAACGGCCAGCTGTTAAGTAGTCTTCATGGTCATTACAACACTTTATTACAGGCGTTACCAGTAACGCCCCATCTTAAATGTACTTTAAACCCTGCATTACTGAGGGCAGGAGGGGGTCGGCGAACTCTATATAAGCCACCCCCCTCCTCAGTAGGAAGGGTTCGCACCCCTGTAACCTATACACGCATAATCCAGTCGACCGCCTCCGGGCTCCGAGACGTAGGGCTATTACTTCCTCCGAGAAGGGTCTGAACTCGTAAACCTCGCGTGTAACAACTTCCCCATAGCTAGGATCTCGCCTCTCCATACTCACCCCCTACATCACTGTCAGGGTTAGAACCACGACAGTTGGCGCCCACCGTGGGGCCGGAATCTTAGTGCTTAGTTGGAGAAGTTGTGATTTTTCTCGATCCCTTTGATCACGTTTTCTTGCGGAGTTTGGGTGGAGGACCACGAGATCCGTCTCGGCGCGCTCACCTTCATCGTCGACGACTCCGCCTGGCTTCAGGAGGCACCGCTCGACATCGACGCGCTCCCCGCCCGCGGTGCGACACATTTTCGCGCATGCGTTCGTGGCGTCCTCCTGCGGCAACCGTCGACCCAATATGGGTCGGCCCCCGTATCGTCTCCCCGCCCTGTCTCCCACCAGCGCAAGCGCTCCGGTCGGTCGAGACTTCAGCGGTGGGTGAGGCACACCGTGGCCCGCCAATCGGCAGCCCCGCAAGTCGCGGCCATCGAGCCCGTCGAATCCCTCTACGGCCTGTTCGACCTGTTGACTGGCTCCGTGGAGACCGCATCCGAGTGCGACAGCAGCGATCCAGCGGCTGAGGTTCTGGCGGTCGATGGAGCACACAGTCCCCCTGGTTTCCCTCGCACTAATGGAGGCGCGGGTGGGGGCGATCCGTCGCATCCCCACGACGAGTATCTCCCCGAACCTCTCACGTCATTGCAGCGAGAGGAGCTTCGCCGCCGGAACATAGACGCGCTTCACACTCCCATCGTCGGAGAGACCCCCGAGGCCCAGGCCTTGGAGGACGCGCGTTTGGCCAACTTGGCCGAGCGCACTCGACTGGAGAATCTCCAGCGAGCACTCGATGAGCAAGCGCGTCAGCGGGCTCCCGAGTCTAGTCGACGCCAGCTCTTCCCGCCGACGCAGGTATATCGAACCCCAGTTCAGAATCTGGCCGCCGCGGCCCGTATAGCAGAATCGATTCAGCCCTCCCAGTCGGAGGCTGGCAGGGGCTTGTTATAGATCAGAGCATTGCTCCGGGCGGCGGGAGACCAGAATTCCGCTGTCTCTCAGTCGCGGAATAGGATCCATAGTCGGTCCGTCGCAACCGATACCGTTGAGTCAGCTCACAGCCCGAGATCGCCCCCGAGACGTGAAGGACGTGGTGGCCAGCATGGTCAGTACAGGAGGAATGAGCAGTATGATCACCGATTCGACCGTGATGATCGACGTCGAGTGCCAACCCCTCCCCCGAGGAGTGGGTCATATGCGCCTCGACGGCAAGATGACAGACGCCCTCATAGTGTTGGGCAGAGGATTCCAGTCGACCCCAGAGACCCAGGCTTTGATGCGAGATCCATCCTCGTTCAAGGTTTGGTTGACAGGAACAGAGCTCATCGGGAAGGCCACAATAGAGATGCGCCTGCCAGCAGCAGAGTACGTGCATCAGGGCCAGAGTGTTTCAGTCGAGCCATCAGAGCCGCAGTGATACCTCCCAATTTCAGGTTGGCGACCGGAATCGGCAAGTTCACCGGTGAATCTAAGCCTGACACCTGGCTCGAAGATTACCGAGTGGCTGTACAGATTGGCGGTGGCAATGACGAGGTGGCCATGAAGCATTTGCCTCTCATGTTAGAGGGCTCGGCCAGAGCATGGCTAAATCAGTTGGCACCCAGCAGCATTTACACTTGGGAGGACCTCTCCCGAGTGTTTATCACAACCTTTGAAGGAACATGCAAGCGACCCGCAGGCCTAACCGAGCTGCGGTCTTGCGTGCATAAGCCGAATGAAACTCTGAGGGAATACATCTAGAGGTGGATCACGCTGCATCACTCGGTTGAGAACGTGCCGGACCATCAAGCAGTTTGTGCCTTCAAGGAAGGTGTTAAATACAGAGAGTTGAATCTGAAGTTCGGTCGAACTGGAGAGATGTCTCTGAATCGGATGATGGAGATTGCCACCAAGTATGCTAACGGAGAAGACGAAGATCGACTCCGGAGTGGCAAGCAGAAAGAAGTTGCCCAGGGACTGGAGGCAATTCCAGTCGAAAGCAGAAGCGGAAGGCCGAACCAGCCGCTCCTGGGGAGGCCCTGGCCGTAGCCCAGGGAAACTTCAAGGGAAAACCCAAGGGCACCTGGAAGCCCAAAAAAGTCAAGGATCAAGACGGAAATGATGTTTTGGATCTGCCATGTCACATCCACACCAAGAAAGATGAAGAGGGTAATTTTATTTACCCAAAGCATACCACTCGACAGTGTCGACTCCTGATCCAGTAGTTCCAAGGAAAGCAGTCCAAGGATAAGGAAAAAGAGTCGGACAGGGTCGAGGACAAGGAAGACAGCAACGATGGATACCCCCAAGTCAATTCCACCCAGATGATTTTTGCCGATGTCGAGAGCAAAAGTCGACTGAAAGTCATTAACCGAGAGGTGAACATGGTTGCCCCGGCAACACCCAGTTACCTGAAGTGGTCACAGACTGCCATCACATTCGACCAGTCTGATCACCCGACGCACATTGCCACCCCTGGGAGGCAAGCTTTGGTGGTCGACCCAATTGTTGAAGGCACTCGACTGACTAAAGTCCTGATGGATGGAGGCAGTGGCCTGAACATACTGTATGCTGAAACATTGAAAGGAATGGGCATTCCGATGTCTAGACTCAGCACCAGTAACATGAGTTTCCATGGAGTCATTCCTGGGAAGAAAGCCCAATCACTCGGCCAGATCGCTCTTGATGTGGTTTTCGGTGATTCAAAGAATTACCGCAAGGAAAAGTTGACATTCGAAGTTGTGGACTTCCAAAGTGCTTACCACGCCATTTTGGGCAGGCCAGCTTACGCACGCTTCATGGCCCGGCCATGTTACGTGTACCTCAAACTGAAGATGCCTGGCCCCAAAGGTGTGATCACTGTCACAGGCAATCGGAAGAAGGCGGAAGAATGCTTTCAGAAAGGCTCAAAGATTGCAGATGCTCAGATGGCAGTGGTCGAGCTGCAAGAGTACCAAAAGACTGCCGATCCGAGTGAATTGTTACGGGCCAAGAAGCCCGCTTCAGAGTCAGCTTTTCAGTCGACTGGTGAAACGAAGACAGTCCACATTCACCCGACCGACCTCGATGCTGCCCCGACTCATATCTCAACAACGCTTGAATCCAAATAGGAAGAAGCGCTCATCCAGCTCCTCTGTGAGAACTGGGACACCTTCGCATGGAAACCCTCTGACATGCCTGGAGTTCCCAGGGGGCTGGCTGAGCACCGTCTGCGGGTCGACCCAAAATTCAAGCCTGTGAAGGAACACCTTCGACGGTCCGCCGTCCAGAAGAAGCAAGCCATTGGCGAGGAGGTGGCTCGACTCTTAGCAGCGGAGTTTATCCGAGAGATTTACCACTCCGAGTGGCTCGCCAATGTAGTCATGGTCCCCAAGAAAGACAAGTCACTTCGCATGTGCATAGATTTCAAACATATCAATTGGGCCTGCCCGAAAGACCATTTTCCTCTCCCTCGCATCGACCAAATAGTCGACTCGACTGCGGGGTGCGAGAGATTGTCTTTTCTAGATGCTTATTCCGGGTACCATCAGATCCGTCTGTATGGACCCGACGAAATCAAAACAGCTTTCATCACCCCATTCGGATGCTTCTGTTATGTCACCATGCCGTTCGGCCTCAAGAACGCCGGAGCCACGTTCATGAGAATGATCCAGAAGTGTTTACTCACTCAAATCAGTCGGAATGTGGAGGCATACATGGATGATATTGTGGTCAAGTCACGGAAAGGTTCCGACCTGCGAGCTGACCTTGCCGAAACCTTTGCCAACCTCAGGAGGTATGATATCAAGCTCAATCCATCAAAATGCACATTCGGAGTTCCAGGCGGAAAGTTACTCGGTTTTCTCGTTTCCGAACGAGGGATCGACGCCAATCCTGAGAAAATTGGCACCATACTCCGGATGAAGCGTCCTGTACGCGTGCACGATGTCCAAAAGCTTACAGGCTGCCTGGCCGCTTTAAGTCGATTCATCTCTCGTCTCGGCGAGAAGGCATTGCCTCTCTACCGACTGATGAAGAAGTCTGACAAGTTCGAGTGGACTCCAGAAGCTGACGCAGCGTTTGCAGAACTCAAAGCTCTGCTCTCCACCCAGCCGGTGCTTGCTGCCCCAATCAGCAAAGAGCCTCTGCTGCTGTACATTGCGGCCACGGGGCAAGTTGTCAGTACAGTACTCACGGTCGAGCGGGAAGAAGAAGGAAAGGCCTTCAGAGTTCAGCGCCCAGTCTATTATCTGCCTGAAGTTTTGACCCCTTCAAAACAAAGATACCCTCACTATCAGAAGCTTGTATATGGGATTTACATGACCACGAAGAAGGTTGCACACTACTTCTCTGACCATTCCATCACAGTCGTCAGCGATGCCCCACTGTCAGAGATTCTGCATAACAGAGACGCAACTGGTCGAGTGGCCAAGTGGGCGATTGAACTCCTTCCCCTAGATATCAAGTTTGAAGCAAAGAAGGCTATCAAGTCCCAAGCAATCACAGATTTGATTGCCGAGTGGATTGAATAGCAGCTTCCTACTCAAGTTCACTCGGAGCACTGGACCATGTTTTTCAACGGATCTAAGATGCTGAATGGTTCTGGTGCTGGGGTAGTTCTAGTCTCCCCCCGAGGAGATAAGCTCAGATATGTTCTCCAGATTCACTTCGATTCCTCAAACAATGAAGCAGAGTATGAAGCACTTTTGTATGGATTGCGCATGGCCATTTCACTCGGCGTCCGCCGCCTCATGGTCTATGGCGACTCAGGTTTGGTGGTTAATCAGGTGATGAAGGAGTGGGACGTCAGAAGTCCAGCTATGACTGGTTATTGCAATGCAGTGAGAAAGCTAGAAAAGAAATTCGAGGGGTTAGAGCTTCATCACATCCCCCGATTGAAAAACCAAGCAGCTGATGACCTGGCAAAGATAGGCTCCAAGCGAGAAGCCATTCCCAGCAATGTGTTTTTGGAGCACATCCGCTCGCCGTCAGTCCAGGAAGATCCTTTCACAGAAGAAGCCCCACAACCGAAAAGTGCCACAGATTCGACTGAAGTCGAAGTTCCTGCTGTGGTCGACCTGATCATGGAAGTCTTGGCCATCACTCCTGACTGGACGATACCATACATCGCGTATATCCTAAGGAAAGAGCTCCCAGAGGACGAGGAAGAGGCTCGACAGATCGTCCGCCGATCCAAGGCCTTCACAGTCATAAAGGGGCAGTTGTACAGAGAAAGCGCGACTGGAATCGGTCAGAAGTGCATAACTCCGGAAGAAGGTCAGATGATCCTTGATGAGATCCATTCGGGGACCTGTGGTCACCATGCGTCCTCCCGAACCATTGTGGCCAAAGCATACCGGGCGGGATTTTACTGGCCAAGAGCAAATGAGATGGCAAAGGAGATAGTTGACAAGTGTGAGGGGTGTCAGTTCTACTCCAACGTGTCCCACAAGCCCGCATCAGCCCTGAAGACCATTCCACTCGTCTGGCCCTTCGCTGTCTGGGGACTGGACATGGTCGGTCCACTGAGAACAGGCAGGAGCGGGTTCACGCATGTGCTTGTGGCAGTCGACAAGTTCACCAAATGGATCGAAGCCAAGCCTATCAAGAACCTCGATGCTGGCACTGCTATCAGTTTCGTCAAAGGACTAACATTCAGATATGGAGTCCCTCATAGCATCATCACCGACAATGGGTCAAACTTCGATTTGGACCAGTTCAGAGCTTTTTGCGCCTCTCAAGGCACACGAGTCGACTACGCATCAGTCGCGCATCCTCAGTCGAATGGGCAAGCTAAAAGAGCAAATGGTCTGATTCTTAAAGGACTGAAACCTCGGCTGATGCGTGATCTCAAGCACGCGGCAGGTGCTTGGGTCGACGAGCTTCCGTCAGTTCTGTGGGGATTGAGGACCACCCCTAACCGGTCGACTGGAAGAACTCCTTTCTTTCTGGTTTATGGAGCCGAAGCGGTTCTGCCAAGTGATCTTCTTCACAACGCGCCCCGAGTCGAGCTTTACACCGAAGATGAAGCAGAACAGGCTCGGCAAGATGCAGTAGACCTCCTGGAAGAAGAAAGAGAGATGGCCATGATCAGATCGACCATTTATCAGCAAGACTTGCGTCGATTCCATGCCCGGCATGTGAAGAGTCGAGCCTTCCAAGAAGGAGATTTGGTCCTCCGAGTGGATCAACAGAAACCACACAAGCTTGCTCCTACTTGGGAAGGCCCCTTCATCATCACCAGAGTCCTCCACAATGGAGCATATCACCTCTTCAATGTTGATCGCCAGATCGACGAGCCTCGAGCTTGGAATGCGGAACTACTCCGCCCCTTTTACACTTAAGTTCCTTCCCATAAAGATGTAATAAGAGAAACTTCTGCAATTCATTTTTATCAAGGTCAAGAGTGTTCCAATGATTGTTGTCACTCCTGTTTACATACGAGAACCCCCAGTGGGTGACTTAGCCGCGAACCCGTTTCGCCTAAGTTCAAAAAAAAATCCTACCGAGTGGAGAGCAAACCTCCCACTCGGAGGCTTAGCTGCAGTCCAGCACTCGCCTAACTTCTCTTACGTAGAGACTTAGCTGTAGTCAGCACTCGCCTAAGTTTGAAAAATCCTACCGAGTGGAGAGCGATCCTCCCACTCGGGGGCTTAGCTGCAGTCCAGCACTCGCCTAAGCTCTCCTACGAAGAGACTTAGCTGCGGTCAGCACTCGCCTAAGTTTGAAAAATCCTACCGAGTGGAGAGCGATCCTCCCACTCGGGGGCTTAGCTGCAGTCCAGCACTCGCCTAAGCTCTCCTACGAAGAGACTTAGCTGCGGTCAGCACTCGCCTAAGTTTGAAAAATCCTACCGAGTGGAGAGCGATCCTCCCACTCGGGGGCTTAGCTGCAGTCCAGCACTCGCCTAAGCTCCCCTACGAAGAGACTTAGCTGCCGTCAGCACTCGCCTAAGTTTGAAAAATCCTACCGAGTGGAGAGTGATCCTCCCACTCGGGAGCTTAGCTGCAGTCCAGCACTCGCCTAAGCTCTCCTACGAAGAGACTTAGCTGCGGTCAGCACTCGCCTAAGTTTGAAAAATCCTACCGAGTGGAGAGCGATCCTCCCACTCGGGGGCTTAGCTGCAGTCCAGCACTCGCCTAAGCTCTCCTACGAAGAGACTTAGCTGCGGTCAGCACTCGCCTAAGTTTGAAAAATCCTACCGAGTGGAGAGCGATCCTCCCACTCGGGGGCTTAGCTGCAGTCCAGCACTCGCCTAAGCTCTCCTACGAAGAGACTTAGCTGCGGTTAGCACTCGCCTAAGTTTGAAAAATCCTACCGAGTGGAGAGCGATCCTCCCACTCGGGGGCTTAGCTACAGTCCAGCACTCGCCTAAGCTCTCCTACGAAGAGACTTAGCTGCGGTCAGCACTCGCCTAAGTTTGAAAAATCCTACCGAGTGGAGAGCGATCCTCCCACTCGGGGGCTTAGCTGCAGTCCAGCACTCGCCTAAGCTCTCCTACGAAGAGACTTAGCTGCGGTCAGCACTCGCCTAAGTTTGAAAAATCCTACCGAGTGGAGAGCGATCTCCCACTCGGGGGCTTAGCTGCAGTCCAGCACTCGCCTAAGCTCTCCTACGAAGAGACTTAGCTGCGGTCGGCACTCGCCTAAGTTTGAAAAATCCTACCGAGTGGAGAGCCAACCCCCCACTCGGAGGCTTAGCTGCAGTCCAGCACTCGCCTAAGTGTGAAAACATTTCTCATGTCCTAAGGACAACGAGGGGCAGGTCGACTGCCACCTTCTCCTTCAGAGCTGCAGCACAGACACAAAGTTACTTCGAGTGAAGATCAAGTCCCACTCGACGGGTCATCCACAAAGAGATTCAACGACAAATCAATTACGGATAAAGCCTAAAAGGTCCTAGAAACCTCAGGTCAAAGTACTCGAGCCCCCGGCTCGGCAGAGTTTAACTGTTACACTTCCACTCGGCATTTCGAGGCAAATTTAAGGTAGAGTTTAACGGTTTACAAAATAAACTCGGCATTCCGAGGCAAGTTTGTTTCATTCCTCAGGAGGAGGAGGACTGGCAGGGGCCACGAACTCATCCAAGTCGATCCCATCTGCAATGCGGGTAGCAGCAGCAATAAATGTCTCCATGAAGTCCTGGAAGTTGTGCTTCCTCGTGTTGGCGACTTGGATGGCGGCCAGCTTCTCCTCCCGCACCTCCTTACAATGGACGCGGACCAGGGACAGAGCCACGTCAGCGCCACACCGAGCTGAAGACTTCTTCCACTCCTGCACTCGGTTAGAGATTCCATTGAGTCGAGTCATCAGAGACTCGAGATCGTTCTGGAGCGTAGATTCCGGCCAAAGTGTCGAGTCGATCCGCGTCATGGCAACCTTCAGTCGAGCTAAGTAATCCACGACGCTGTCAACACGAGACTCCAGACGGAGCACGTTCATTGCGGCCTCGTCCTTCACAAGAGAGTTAACAGGGTCCAAGCTCGGCTCCACTCGACTGGTCTCCTCTTCAAAATTCTGGCAAAGCTCTGCATACAAGATTCAAGGATAAGACAATTTTCACAGAATGAGTCGACTCAAAAACCAGTCGGAACTGAATGCGCACCTTCAAGCTTAAGGTACAACTTCTTGGCGAGGCTCCCCAAGTAGCTCTCCAGGTCGTTTCTCCCGCGAGCGAGGCCTTCCAGCTTCTCGCTCAGGGTGAGGTGCTCCTTCTTCCAACGCGAACACTCCCTGTTGGCTTCCTTCAGAGCGGTCTTCAACTTGGCGTTCTCCCCTTCCAATTGGTCGACCGAAGCCAGCTTCTGCGCGGCCAGAGCGGTCTTGTCATCAGCCTCCTTACGAGCGGCAGCCAAGTCCTGATCTTTCTTCGCCAGAGCTTCTCTCAGTTTTTCTGCAAAAATCACGATTGAGTCGGAAAAAGCGAAAAGATACTCAAGCCTAAAAACCAACCAGTCGACAAAGGTGGCTTACCTGCGGCGCCATCTCTGACATTCTGCAGCTCTGTCCTGGCCAGCTCCAGATCAAGGTTCATTTGAATTTGCTGCTTCTCCAAGTCAGCCAAACGGGTTCCAAGATCACAAGATTTCTGAAGTCAAAGAGGAGGACTTACAATTTCAGTAAAAAGGAAAAAGCAACAAAGGCAGTAAATACTAAGACTACGGTCGACTGCCAGCAGTCCACCATAGTCTCGGGGACTACACCCAGTGGGTGCACTTAGCGTGCCCCCACCGGTTCCTAACCCACTCGACCGTTCCCTGAAGTCGAGTCCAAGACAAGCTGCTTCCGAGCAGTTAAGAGACAATAACAGAGTTTCTAAGACTACAGCCAAAGCAAACCATTCGACAGTAGTCTCGGGGACTACACCCAGTGGGTGCACTTAGCGTGCCCCCACAGTAAAAAAAAAGAAAGAAAAAGAAAGAGAAGAAAGAGAGAAAAGACGTCGATTGCCCGCAGTCGACGGGGTTCCATTCGACACGACCCGATCAGACAGAGCGGAGAAACTCAACTACGACTCAATTTAAAAAGACTACAGTCAACTGCCAGCAGTCGACCGTAGTCTCGGGGACTACACCCAGTGGGTGCACTTAGCGTGCCCCCACTCGTCCAAGAATTGGCAAAAAACACCCACTGGGTGTGCAAACTTAAAGATCTTCGGAAAAGAGATTCTTCAGAGGACATATCAAAACAGACCAAGTGATGAAGTCGACTGACCTGGACATTGCTCTGAAGAGCCGAGCTTGCGTCATAAGCTGCCTGGCAAGCCTCCCGAGCCACTCTCACGTGTTCCATCATGACTCCAGCCTGGCGTACAGCCTCCTTCGCAGCAGCCGCTTGGTCCTCAGGGACGGGGTACGCAGCAAAAAGTGAAGACGGATCTGCAGTCGACGCTGAAGGCTGCACACTCGTCAAAGGAACTGCAAAAGTCACGGAAGCCCGAGTGGGTTCGCCATCATCCCGAACTGCAGCCTCTGGCGCGGGAGTAGATTGCGGAACCTTGCCAGCCAACACCTTCTTCTTCCTCTTCACCCTCAGTGGTGTGTTGTCGTCGTCATCCGGGAGGTCGATAACATGGGGAGGAGCTGCAAGGAAAACATTCAATCGACTAACGCTTCAGTCGACTCGTAAGCAGGACGGCAGTGATCGTACCAGGGTTGGAGGTGACAACGTCCTCCATCTCTTGGTCGTCGTTCCTGGCGGAGACCTTAGAAGTTGCACCACTTCAAATCTCGAAAGTTAGTCAGTTGGCCCAGTGAATCGACCAAGGATCCGTCCACAGTCGACAAAGGAAAGCAAGTATTGTTGTTACCCCGAAATGGTGGGAACAGCTATCTTCATTTTGGGCAAGGCCTTGGGCGGCTTAGATGGCGCCGTTCGTGGGTGCTTGGGAGCCTTCCCGGTCGGCGGAGGAGAAGAAGTCCGAGGGCGTTTCGACGACTGCCCAACAGGAGCGGCCGCCTTGCCACGTTCCTGCGCTGGATCGTGGGCGAGCTTGGACCGTCCCTCCGGGCGGGAGGGTTCAGCCTCCTCCTCCTCCTCGCTGGAGAAGATGTCGTCGCCCTCCTCTCCCTCTCCATCGGACTCCCACTCGACCTGGTCGTCCCCGCTCTCGCCTCCGCTCCCCTCACCTTCCTCGGTCGACCCCTGTGCCCCGCTGGGCGTCAAGTACATCTCAGTGGTAGCCTGGAGGACAACGGACAGGACGAAAGTCAGTCGACTTATACAAAGAAGACTAATACAGAAGGCCGGATATCCGACACAAAGACATACCTGATCCACTTCATATGAGTTGTCGAGTGGAATCACCCTCCTGGCTCCTCGGGGGTTGTCTTTGTTCCCCGTGATACTTGACAGCCACCCCGCCAGCATCTCATCGGTGACCTCCTCCGGGTGGATCCGCGTGGTGTCGTCAAGGCCAGAATACAGCCACATTGGGTGGTCTCGCGCCTGGAGCGGTTGAATGCGCCTCTGGAGGAAGACCTCTAACAGGTCCATCCCAGTCACCCCCTCACGGACAAGCTCAACTACTCGACCCGCCAACACCTTGACCTGGGCCTTTTCCTCCAGCGTGACTTTCAGAGAGACAGGCTTCTCGGCTCGGTCGAGGGAAAAAGGAGGAAGACCAGTCGACTGTCCGGGGGTCGCCTGGTCCTGGCAGTAGAACCAGGTCGACTGCCAGCCGCGGGCCGACTCCGGGAAAGTGATAGAGGGAAAACAGCTCTTCCCCCTCGTCTGGATCGCCAGGCCCCCGCACAGCTGGATCACTTGCGTCTTTTCATCACTCGACTTGGCCTTTTTAACCGACTGGGAGCGGCAAGTGAAAATATGCTTGAAAAGCCCCCAATGCGGACGGCAACCCAGGAAGGCCTCGCACATAGAAATGAACGCGGCAAGATAGACTATGGAGTTGGGGGTAAAGTGATGGAGCTGCGCTTCGAAGAAATTCAAGAAACTCCGGAAGAAAGGATGGGGCGGCAGAGAAAACCCTCGGTCGATGTGGGTGGCTAGGAACACGCACTCACCGTCACGGGGTTGAGGTTCGATCTCCCCCTCCGGAAGACGCGCAGCTTCGTGAGGAATGGCTCCCCCCTCGACCATGTCGTCAAGATCGTCCTGCCGGAGCACCGAGGGCATCCAGTTGCCCTGGATCCAACCTTTGGGCAGAGCAGTCCTGGAGGAGGATCCGCCCCGAGCGGATCTCTTCCCTTTCCCCGCCGCCGCCGCCTTCTTCGCGCGCTCCAAAGCGGTGGTCTTGCCCTTCACCATCGTCGCCGGGGAGATCTCGCACGGGCTCACGGTGCTAGGGTGAGAGCGGAGGTAGCGGAGAGACTGGCAAAGGGAGAGAGGAAGAAGGAAGGAGAAGAGAGCGTGCGGCTTGGAAACCCCGAGCCGGCAACTTATAAGGGGCCGCTCCCGAGTGGCTGACTGGTAGGCCCGGGCCATCCAGTCAAATCCCGCAACAGACGCGCGCGCAGTACGTGGCGAAAAAGGCGACGCGGAGATCGAGGAACTTCCGCTTTATCGCTTCCGATTACTGCGGCTGCTCCCGTCCCGCGCGCTTCCCAAAATCCAAATCCCGTGAGATCCGCGGGCCGCAGAACCACTTGCCAAAAATAGAAGACCCTGATCGCGACGGCACTCGGTATGGCACAAACAAAGAAATTCACTCGACGGAAGGCCTGGAATGGATCAAGGCGACTGAAAAAGGTTGGCGACGTCATCCGTGACGATTGTCCCGAAACGAGGCGCTCACATAGCCCGAAGAACCAGTCGGAAAGATCTCCAACTCTTTCCCCACTCTAACCTCGATCCATTCGGGGGCTAATGATGAAGACATGTACCTAGGGTAGGGACACGGACCTGACCGAAGAGTCCTACTCTAGGATATCCCTGGGAGAAGTCACCTTTCAATCGACTTGAAGGCATCCCACTCAACAGGTTCAAGACACTCGACCAAGAAGCTACCACTCGACCATGAAGCTATTCACTCGACTGCCAGGAGATCTACAGTCACTCCGTAGGCAAACGGCCAGCTGTTAAGTAGTCTTCATGGTCATTACAGCACTTTATTAGAGGCGTTACCAGTAACACCCCATCTTAAATGTACTTTAAACCCTGCATTACTGAGGGCAGGAGGGGGTCGGCGAACTCTATATAAGCCACCCCCCTCCTCAGTAGGAAGGGTTCGCACCCCTGTAACCTATACACGCATAATCCAGTCGACCGCCTCCGGGCTCCGAGACGTAGGGCTATTACTTCCTCCGAGAAGGGCCTGAACTCGTAAACCTCGCGTGTAACAACTTCCCCATAGCTAGGATCTCGCCTCTCCATACTCACCCCCCTACATCACTTTCAAGGTTAGAACCACGACACTCACCACCTGGTGTGTTGCAGAGATGTATAATAACATCGGTTCGCCGACGGTTGGTGCGGCCAGGATTGGGTTGCTCGCTAAAAGAGCCTTTATTTCCTCCAGTCCGGCTATTGCTGCTTCCGTCCACTCTAAGTGGTTGGAACGTTGGAGAAGGCGATAAAGTGGCAATGCTTTCTCTCCTAGTCTGGAGATTGCTACCTCTTGAGCACTGCGTTGGAATAGCCCCGAAGGGGAGAGGATGATGCAGCAAAGTAGCATAAGTATTTCCCTCAGTTTTTGAGAACCAAGGTATCAATCCAGTAGGAGGCTACGCTCGAGTCCCTCGTACCTACACAAAAACAATAGCTCAACGCAACCAACGCGCTTAGGGGTTGTCAATCCATTCACGGTCACTTACGAAAGTGAGATCTGATAGAGATGATAAATAATACTTTTGGTATTTTTGGTATAGAGATGCAAAGTAAAAAGTAAAAGCAAAGTAAAAGCAAAGCAATAATAAAGTGATGGAGATTGATACGATGATAAAGTGACCCAAGTAAAAGCAAAGCAATAATAAAGTGATGGAGATTGATATGATGATAAAGAGACCCGGGGGCCATAGGTTTCACTAGTGGCTTCTGTTCTGATCGTTTGGGGGTACGTGGATATATATAGGAGGGAGAAGTACATCGGTGGAGCTTCGAGGGGCCCACGAGGCAGGGGGTGCGCCCTAGGGGGGGCGCCCTCCACCCTCGTGACCGCCTCGTGGCTTTCTTGACGGAGGGTCCAAGTCTCCTGGGTCTTATCTGATGAGAAAATCACGTTCTCGAAGGTTTCATTCCGTTTGGACTCCGTTTGATATTCCTTTTCTTCGAAACCCTAAAACAGGCAAAAAAAACATCAATTCTGGGTTGGGCCTCCGGTTAATAGGTTAGTCCCAAAAATAATATAAAAGTGGAAAATAAAGCCCAATATAGTCCAAAACAGTAGATAATATAGCATGGAGCAATCAAAAATTATAGATACGTTGGAGACGTATCAAGCATCCCCAAGCTTAATTCTTGCTCGTCCTCGAGTAGGTAAATGATAAAAACAGAATTTTTGATGTGGAGTGCTACTTGGCATAATTTTAATGTAATTCTTCTTAATTGTGGTATGAATATTCAGATCCGAAAGATTCAAGAAAAAAAGTTCATATTGACATAAAAATGATAATACTTCAAGCATACTAACTAAGCAATTATGTATTCTCAAAATAACATGGCCAAAGAAAGTTCATCCCTACAAAATCATATAGTTTAGTCATGTTTCATTTTCGTCACACAAGAATGCTCTCATAATGCACAACCTCGATGACAAGCCAAGCAATTGTTTCATACTTTAGTAATCTCAAACCTATAAACTTTCGCGCAATATATGAGCGCGAGCCATGGACATAGCACTATGGGTGGAATAGAATATAATGAGGGGGGTTATGTGGAGAGGACAAAAAAGGAGAAAGTCTCACATCAACGAGGCTAATCAATGGGCTATGGAGATGCCCATCGATTGATGTTAATGCAAGGAGTAGGGATTTCCATGCAACGGATGCACTAGAGCTATAAATGTATGAAAGCTCAACAAAAGAAACTAGTGGGTGTGCATCCAACTTGCTTGCTCACGAAGACCTAGGGCACTTGAGGAGGCCCATTATTGGAATATACAAGCCAAGTTCTATAATGAAAAATTCCCACTAGTATATGAAAGTGATAATATGAGAGACTCTCTACTATGAAGATCATGGTGCTACTTTGAAGCACAAGTGTGGTAAAAGCATAGTAACATTGTCCCTTCTCTCTTTTTCTCTCATTTTTTGGGCCTTTTATTTTTTATGGCCTTTCTCTTTTTTTGGGCCTTCTCTTTTTTACGGCCTTTCTTTTTTTATTCCTCACTTGGGACAATGCTCTAATAATGATGATCATCACACTTCTATTTATTTACAACTCAATGATTACAACTCGATACTAGAACAAAGATGACTCTATATGAATGCCTCCGGCGGTGTACCGGGATATGCAATGAACCAAGAGTGACATGTATGAAAGAATTATGAACGGTGGCTTTGCAACAAATACTATGTCAACTACATGATCATGCTAAGCAATATGACAATGATGAATGTGTCATGATGAACGGAATGATGGAAAGTTGCATGGCAATATATCTCGGAATGGCTATGGAAATGCCATAATAGGTAGGTATGGTGGCTGTTTTGAGGAAGATATAAGGAGGTTTATGTGTGAAAGATCGTATCATATCACAGGGTTTGGATGCACCGGCGAAGTTTGCGCCAACTCTCAATTTGAGAAAGGGCAATGCACGGTACCGAAGAGGCTAGCAAGGATGGAAGGGTGAGAGTGCGTATAATCCATGGATTAAACATTAGTCATAAAGAACTCACATACTTATTGCAAAAATCTACAAGTCATCAAAAACCTCGGCACTACGCGCATGCTCCTATGGGGATAGATTGGTAGGAAAAGACCATCGCTCGTCCCCGACCGCCACTCATAAGGAAGACAATCAAATAACACCTCATGTTTCAAATTTGTTGCATAACGTTTACTATACGTGCATGCTACAGGACTTGCAAACTTCAACACAAGTATTTCTCAATTTCACAACTACTCAACTAGCATGACTTTGATATTATTACCTTCATATCTCAAAACAATCATCAAGCATCAAACTTTTCTTAGTATTCACCACACTCATACGAAAGTTTTATTATTAATCTTGCATACCAAGCATATTAGGATTTTAAGCAAATTACCATGCTAATAAGACTCTCAAAATAATCTAGTTTCTATAAAACAAATCCATCACCGTGCTCTAAAAGATATAAGTGAAGCACTAGAGCAAAATTATAACGCTCAAAAGATATAAGTGAAGCACATAGAGTATTCTATCAAATTCTAAATCATGCATGGCTCTCTAAAAATGTGTGTACAGAAAGGATGATTGTGTTAGACTAATAAGCACTCAAATCATAAAAGACACTCCAAGCAAAACACATATCATGTGGTGAATAAAAATATAGCTCCAAGTAAAGTTACTGATAGAAGTAGATGAAAAAGAAGGGATGCCTTCCGGGGCATCCCCAAGCTTTGGCTTTTAGGTGTCCTTAGATTATCTTGGGGGTGCCATGGGCATCCCCAAGCTTAGGCTCTTGCCACTCCTTGTTCCATAATCCATCAAATCTTTACCCAAAACTTGAAAACTTCACAACACAAAACTTAAAGTAGAAAATCTCGTGAGCTCCGTTAGCGAAAGAAAACAAAAGACCACTTCAAGGTACTATAATGAACTCATTCTTTATTTATATTGGTGCTAAACCTACATATTCCAACTTCTCTATGGATTATAAACTATTTTACTAGCCATAGATTCATCAAAATAAGCAAACAACACACGAAAAACAGAATCTGTCAAAAACAGAACAGTCTGTAGTAATCTGTAGCTAGCGCAAGATCTGGAACCCCAAAAATTCTAAAATAAACTCTGGACGTGAGGAATTTATCTACTAATCATCTGCAAAAATAAATAACTAAATATCACTTTCCAAATAAAAATGACAGCAGTTCTCGTGAGCGCTAAAGTTTCTTTTTTTACAGCAAGTTCAACAAGACTTTCCCCAAGTCTCCCCAACGGTTCTACTTGGCACAAACACTAATTAAACACAAAAAACACAACCAAAACAGAGGCTAAATAATTTATTTATTAATTAATAGGAGCAAAAAGCAAGGAATAAAAATAAAATTGGGTTTCCTCCCAACAAGCGCTATCGTTTAACGCCCCTAGCTAGGCATAAGCAAGAATAGATCTAGGTATTGCCATCTTTGGTAGGCAATCCATAAGTGGCTCTCATGATAGATTCATATGGTAATTTTATTTTCTTTATAGGGAAGTGTTCCATGCCCTTTTTTTAATGTAAATTGAAATCTAATATTCCCTTCCTTCATATCAATAATTGCACCAACCGTTCTAAGTAAAGGTCTACCGAGAATAATAGGGTAAGAAGGATTGCAATCTATATCAAGAACGATAAAATCCACGGGCACATAATTCCTATTTGCAACAATAAGAACATCATTAATTCTTCCCATAGGTTTCTTAATAGTGGAATCCGCAAGATTCAAGTTTAGAGAGAAATCATCAAAATCACGGAAATCTAGCAAATCACACAAAGTTTTGGGAATAGTAGAGACACTAGCACCCAAATCACACAAAGAATAAATCTCATAATTTTTAATTTTAATTTTAATAGTAGATTCCCACTCATCATAAAGTTTTATAGGGATAGAAACTTCCAATTCAAGTTTTTCTTCGTAAGATTGCATCAAGGCATCAACGATATGTTTAGTAAACGCTTTATTTTGACTATAAGCGTGAGGAGATTTTAGCACGGATTGCAACAAGGAAATACAATCAATTAAAGAGAAATTTTCATAATTAAATTCCTTGAAATCCAATATAGTGGGTTTAGCAACATCTAGGATTTTAATTTCTTCAATCCCACTTTTATCAAATTTAGCATCAAGATCAACAACTTCCGAATTCTTAGAATGCCTTCTAGGTAAAGGTGGATCATATTCAGTCTCATCATTATCAAGATTCATATTGCAAAACAAAGACTTAATAGGGGACACATCAATAACTTTTAGATCTTCATTATTATTTTCATAGGAACTAGAAGAACACGCTTTTATAAAGGCATCTTTCTTAGCACGCATCCTAGCGGTTCTTTCTTTGCACTCGTCAATGAAAATTCTCATGGCTTTGAGAGACTCATTGATATCATGCTTAGGTGGAATAGATCTAAGTTTCGAAGAATCAACATCAAGAGCAATTCTATCAACGTTCCTAGCCAAGTCATCAATCTTAAGCAATTTTTCTTCAATCATAGCATTAAAATTCTTTTGCGAAGAAATAAATTCTTTAATATTAGATTCAAAATAAGAGGGAATCTTATTATAATTTTCATAATAATTGTTGTAGGAATTACCATAATTATTAGAGGAATTACTAGGATACGGCCTAGGATTGAAATTTCCTCTATACGCGTTGTTACCAAAATTGTTCCTACCAAAAAAAATTCACGTCCATAGATTCATTATTATTCTCAATCAAAGTAGACAAGGGCATATCAATAGGATCAGAAGAAACACTATTATTAGCAAATAATTTCATAAGTTCATCCATCTTCCCGCTCAAAACATTAATTTCTTCTATCACATGCACCTTTTTATTAGATCTTTTAGTATGCTATTGAGAATAATTAACCATAATATTATCTAGGAGTTTAGTAGCTTCTCCTAAAGTGATTTCCATAAAAGTGCCTCCCGTGGCCGAATCTAAAAGATTTCTAGAAGCAAAATTCAATCCGGCATAAAATTTTTGTATAATCATCCACAAATTCAAACCATGAGTAGGGCAATTACGTATCATTAATTTCATTCTCTCCCAAGCTTGTGCAACATGTTACAGATCAAGTTGTTTAAAATTCATAATATTGTTTCTAAGAGAGATGATCTTAGTGGGAGGAAAATACTTAGAGATAAAAGCATCTTTGCACTTGTTCCATGAATTAATACTATTTTTAGGCAAAGATGAAAACCAAGCTTTAGCACGATCTCTAAGCGAAAAAGGAAAAAAGCTTCAATTTAACAATATCATTATCGACATCTTTCTTCTTTTGCATGTCACACAAATCAACGAAGCTATTAAGATGGGTAGCGGCGTCTTCACTAGGAAGGCCGGAGAACGGATCTTTCATGACAAGATTCAGCAAAGCAGTATTAATTTCACAAGATTCAGCATCGGTAAGAGGAGCAATTGGAGTGCTAAGGAAATCATTATTGTTGGTATTGGTGAAGTCACACAATTTAGTATTATCTTAAGCCATCGCGACAAACAAGCAATCCAACACACGAGCAAACAAAAAAAGCAAACGGGCAAAAGAGGCAAATAGAGAGGGAGGATAGAGAGAGAGGGCGAATAAAACGGCAAGGGTGAAGTGGGGGAGAGGAAAACGAGAGGCAAATGGCAAATAATGTAATGCGGGAGATAGGGATTGTGATGGGTACTTGGTATGTTGACTTTTGCGCAGACTCCCCGGCAACGGCGCCAGAAATTCTTCTTGCTACCTCTTGAGCACTACGTTGGATTTCCCCGAAGGGGAGAGGATGATGCAGCAAAGTAGCGTAAGTATTTCCCTCAGTTTTTGAGAACCAAGGTATCAATTCAGTAGGAGGCTACGCTGAGTCCCTCGTACCTACACAAAAACAATAGCTCAACGCAACCAACGCGCTTAGGGGTTGTCAATCCCTTCACGGTCACTTACGAAAGTGAGATCTGATAGAGATGATAAATAATATTTTTGGTATTTTTGGTATAGATATGCAAAGTAAAAAGTAAAAGCAAAGTAAAAGCAAAGCAATAATAAAGTGATCGAGATTGATATGATGATAAAGAGACCCTGGGACCATAGGTTTCACTAGTGGCTTCTGTTCTGATCTTTTGGGGGTACGTGGATATATATAGGAGGAAGAAGTACGTCGGTGGATCTTCGAGGGGCCCACGAGGCAGGGGGCGCGCCCTAGGGGGCGCCCTCCACCCTTGTGACCGCCTCGCGGCTTTCTTGACGGAGGGTCCAAGTCTCCTGGGTCTTATCTGATGAGAAAATCACGTTCCCGAAGGTTTCATTCCGTTTGGACTCCGTTTGATATTTCTTTTCTTCGAAACCCTAAAACAGGCAAAAAACAACAATTCTGGGCTAGGCCTCCGGTTAATAGGTTAGTCCCAAAAATAATATAAAAGTGGAAAATAAAGCCCAATATAGTCCAAAACAGTAGATAATATAGCATGGACCAATCAAAAATTATAGATACATTGGAGACGTATCAGAGATAAAGCGGCTTAAAGCTGCCACACATCCGGCTAGTTTTTGGACCTATTTAAGGTCGGTTGGCGCAGCCAATTGTGAGAAAGCTCGGATTTTGGCTGGATTTGCCTCAATTCCTCTATTGGAAACAATGAAGCCCAGCAGCTTTCCGGCGGGAACACCGAAAACACACTTTTCCGGATTGAGCTTAATGTCATATGTCCGGAGATTGTCGAATGTGAGACGCAAGTCGTGTATTAACAACTCGGCATGTTTAGTTTTGATGACGACGTCATCCACATATGCCTCCACTGTCTTGCCAATTTGCTTCTCCAAGCATGTTTGAATCATGCGTTGGTAGGTGGCGCCGGTGTTTTAAAGTCCGAAGGGCATAATGTTGAAGCAGAGAGGCCCGTATGGGGTGATGAATGCCGTTACGGCTTGATCGGATTCCTTCATTTTGATTTGATGGTATCCGGAGTATGCGTCGAGGAAACACAGTGAGTCATGTCCTGCTGGTAGCATCAATAATCTGGTCGATGCGAGGGAGGGGAAGGGATCCTTAGGGCAGGCCTTGTTGAGTTCCTTGGAATCGACGCATAGGTGCCAGGATTTATCCTTTTTTGGAACCATCACCAGGTTTGCTAGCCAGTCCGGATGTTTAATTTCTCTGATAAATCCAGCCTTGATTAACTTGGCTTGCTCCTCCCCCATAGCTTGTCATTTGGGTTTGGAAAAGTGCCGCAGTGTTTGCTTGACCGGTTTATATCCCTTTACTATGTTGAGACTGTGTTCGGCCAACCTGCGTGGGATTCCTGGCATGTTAGAAGGGTACCAGGCGAATATGTCCCAGTTCTCGCGCAAGAATTCTCGCCTGGTACATATTCGCCTGGTACCCTTCTGACATGCCAGGAATCCCAGTTCTCGTGGGATCCCAATGGTTGACGCCGCGCTACGAGAATTCTTGCGCGAGAACTGGGACATATTCGCCTGGTACCCTTCTGACATGCCAGGAATCCCACGCAGGTTGGCCGAACACAGTCTCAACATAGTAAAGGGATATAAACTGGTCAAGCAAACACTGCGGCACTTCTCCAAACCCAAACGACAAGCTATGGGGGAGGAGCAAGCCAAGTTAATCAAGGCTGGATTTATCAGAGAAATTAAACATCCGGACTGGCTAGCAAACCTGGTGATGGTTCCAAAAAAGGATAAATCCTGGCACCTATGCGTCGATTCCAAGGACCTCAACAAGGCCTGCCCTAAGGATCCCTTCCCCTCCCTCGCATCGACCAGATTATTGATGCTACCAGTAGGACACGACTCACTGTGTTTCCTCGACGCATACTCCGGATACCATCAAATCAAAATGAAGGAATCCGATCAAGCCGTAACGACATTCATCACCCCATACGGGCCTCTCTGCTTCAACATTATGCCCTTCGGACTTTAAAACGCCGGCGCCACCTACCAACGCATGATTCAAACATGCTTGGAGAAGCAAATTGGCAAGACAGTGGAGGCATATGTGGATGACGTCGTCATCAAAACTAAACATGCCGAGTTGTTAATACACGACTTGCGTCTCACATTCGACAATCTCCGGACTTATGACATTAAGCTCAATCCGGAAAAGTGTGTTTTCGGTGTTCCCGCCGGAAAGCTGCTGGGCTTCATTGTTTCCAATAGAGGAATTGAGGCAAATCCAGCCAAAATCTGAGCTTTCTCACAATTGGCTGCGCCAACCGACCTTAAATAGGTCCAAAAACTAGCCGGATGTGTGGCAGCTTTAAGCCGCTTTATCTCTGATACGTCTCCAATGTATCTATAATTTTTGATTGGTCAATGCTATATTATCTACTGTTTTGGACTATATTGGGCTTTATTTTCCACTTTTATATTATTTTTGGGACTAACCTATTAACCGGAGGCCCAGCCCAGAATTGTTGTTTTTTTTGCCTATTTTAGGGTTTCGAAGAAAAGAAATATCAAACGGAGTCCAAACGGAATGAAACCTTCGGGAACGTGATTTTCTCATCAGATAAGACCCAGGAGACTTGGACCCTCCGTCAACAAAGCCGCGAGGCGGTCACAAGGGTGGAGGGCGCCCCCTAGAGCGCGCCCCTGCCTCGTGGGCCCCTCGAAGCTCCACCGACGTACTTCTTCCTCCTATATATATCCACGTACCCCCAAACGATCAGAACAGAAGCCACTAGTGAAACCTATGGTCCCAGGATCTCTTTATCATCATATCAATCTCCATCACTTTATTATTGCTTTGCTTTTACTTTGCTTTTACTTTTTACTTTGCATCTCTATACCAAAAATACCAATAATATTATTTATCATCTCTATCAGATCTCACTTTCGTAAGTGACCGTGAAGGGATTGACAACCCCTAAGCGCGTCGGTTGCATTGAGCTATTGTTTTTGTGTAGGTACGAGGGACTCAGCGTAGCCTCCTACTGAATTGATACCTTGGTTCTCAAAAACTGAGGGAAATACTTACGCTACTTTGCTGCATCATCCTCTCCTCTTCGGGGAAATCCAACGTAGTGCTCAAGAGGTAGCAAGAAGAATTTCTGGCGCCGTTGCCGGGGAGTCTGCGCAAAAGTCAACATACCAAGTACCCATCACAATCCCTATCTCCCGCATTACATTATTTGCCATTTGCCTCTCGTTTTCCTCTCGCCCACTTCACCCTTGCCGTTTTATTCGCCCTCTCTCTCTATCCTCCCTCTCTATTTGCCTCTTTTGCCCGTTTGCTTTTTTTGTTTGCTCGTGTGTTGGATTGCTTGTTTGTCGCGATGGCTTAAGATAATACTAAATTGTGTGACTTCACCAATACCAACAATAATGATTTCCTTAGCACTCCAATTGCTCCTCTTACCGATGCTGAATCTTGTGAAATTAATACTGCTTTGCTGAATCTTGTCATGAAAGATCCGTTCTCCGGCCTTCCTAGTGAAGACGCCGCTACCCATCTTAATAGCTTCGTTGATTTGTGTGACATGCAAAAGAAGAAAGATGTCGATAATGATAATGTTAAATTGAAGCTTTTTTCCTTTTTCGCTTAGAGATCGTGCTAAAGCTTGGTTTTCGTCTTTGCCTAAAAATAGTATTGATTCATGGAATAAGTGCAAAGATGCTTTTATTTCTAAGTATTTTCCTCCCACTAAGATCATCTCTCTTAGGAATGATATTATGAATTTTAAGCAACTTGATCATGAGCATGTTGCACAAGCTTGGGAGAGGATGAAATTAATGATACGTACTTGCCCTACACATGGTTTGAATTTGTGGATGATTATACAAAACTTTTATGCCAGACTGAATTTTGCTTCTATAAATCATTTAGATTCGGCCACGGGAGACACTTTTATGGAAATCACTTTAGGAGAAGCTACTAAACTCCTAGACAATATTATGGTTAATTATTCTCAATGGCACACCGAAAGATCCACTAGTAAAAAAGTTCATGCGATTGAAGAGATTAATGTTTTGAGTGGACAGTTGGATGAACTTATGAAATTGTTTGCTAATAAAAGTGTTTCTTTTGATCCAAATGATATGCCTTTGTCCACTTTAATTGAGAATTATAATGAATCTATGGATGTGAATTTTGTTGGTAGGAACAATTTTGGTAACAACGCGTATAGAGTAAACTTTAATTCTAGGCTGTTTCCTAGTAATTCCTCTAATAATTATGGTAATTCCTACAACAACTCTTATGGAAATTTTAATAAGATGCCCTCTGATTTTGCGACTAGTGTTAAAGAATTTATGAGTTCGCAAAAGAATTTCAATGCTTTGGTAGAAGAAAAATTGCTTAAGATTGATGAGTTGGCTAGGAACGTGGATAGAATTTCTCTTGATGTTGATTCTTTGAAAGTTAGATCTATTCCACCTAAGCATGAAATCAATGAGTCTCTCAAATCCATGAGAATTCTATTGATGAGTGCAAAGAAATAACCGCTAGGATGCATGCAAAAAAAGATTACTTTCTGAAAGCGTGTTCTTCTAGTTTTCATGATAATAATGATGAAGATCTAAAAGTGATTTATGTGACTCCTATTAAATCTTTGTTTTCCAATATGAATCTTGATAAATATGGGACTGGAGATGAGTCAACTTTAGTTAAAAGGCGTCCCAATGATTCAGAGTTTTTAGATCTTGATGCAAAAATTAATAAAAGTGGGATTGAAGAGGTCAAAAATTTACATAGCAATGAACCCACTATTTTGGATTTCAAGTAATTAAATTATGATAGTTGCTCTTTGATAGATTGTATTTCCTTTTTGCAATCCATGTTAAATTCTCCTCAGGCTTATAATCAAAATAAAGATTTTACTAAACATATCGTTGATTCTTTAATGCAATCCTATGAAGAAAAGCTTGAACTAGAAGTTTCTATCCCTAGAAAACTTTATGATTAGTGGGAACCTACTATTAAAATTAAGATTAAAGATTATGAATGCTATGCTTTGTGTGATTTGGATGCTAGTGTTTCCACGATTCCAAAAACCTTGTGTGATGTGCTAGGTTTCTGTGAATTTGATGATTGTTCTTTAAATTTTCATCTTGCGGATTCCACCATTAAGAAACCTATGGGAAGGATTAATGAAGTTCTTATTGTTGCAAATAGGAATTATGTGCCCATAGATTTCATTTTTCTTGATATAGATTGCAATCCTACATGTCCTATTATTCTTGGTAGACCTTTCCTTAGAACGATTGGTGCAATTATTGACATGAAATAAGGAAATATTATATTCCAATTTCCGTTAAGGAAAGGCATGGAACACTTTCCTAGGAAGAAAATTAAATTGCCTTATGAATCTATTATGAGAGCCACTTATCGATTGCATACCAAAGAGGCAATACCTAGATCTATCCTTGCTTTATGCCTAGCTAGGGGCATTAAACGATAGCGCTTGTTGGGAGGCAACCCAAATTTATTTTTTTTCTTTACTTTTTGCTCCTGTTTAGTAATAAATAGTTTATCTAGATTCTGTTTAGATGTGGTTTTATATTTTAATTAGTGTTTGTGCCAAGTAATGTCTGTAGGATCTTCTTTGGTGATAGTTGTTTGATCTTGCTAAAAAACAGAAACTTTTATGCTTACAAAATTAATTTTCTATTTTTACCAGAGAGCGATAAAATACCTACTCAACTTGCAGTAGATCAATATACAAATTTCTCAGGCCCTCCTATTTTTTCAGAATTTTTGGAGTTACAGAAGTATTCGGAAGTTACAGATTGCTACAGACTGTTCTATTTTTGACAGATTCTGTTTTTCGTGTGTTGTTTGCTTATTTTGATGAATCTATGAGTACTATCGGGAGGTATGAACCATAGAGAAGTTGGAATACAGTAGGTTTAACACCAATATAAATAAAGAATGTGTTCATTACTGTAACTAAAAATGGTGGTTTATTTTCTTATACTACCAGAGCTCATGAGATTTTGTGTTGAAGTTTTGTGTTGTGAAGTTTTCAAGTTTTTGGGTAAAGATTTGATGGATTTTGGAATAAGGAGTGGAAAGAGCATAAGCTTGGGGATGCCCAATTCACCCCAAGGTAAAATTCAAGGACAACGAAAATCCTAAGCTTGGGGATGCCCCGAAAGGCATCCCCTCTTCCGTTTTCGTTTATCAGTTACTTTACTTGAGGCTATATTTTTATTCACCACATGATATGTGTTTTGCTTGGAGCGTCTTGTATGATTTGAGTCTTTGCTTTTTAGTTTACCACAATCATCCTTGCAATACACACCTTTTGGGAGAGACACACATGAATCGGAAATTATTAGAATACTCTATGTGCTTCACTTATATCTTTTGAGCTAGATAATTTTGCTCTAGTGCTTCACTTATATCTTTTGAGAGCACGGTGGTGGTTTTTTTTAATTATTGATCTCTCATGCTTAACTTATATTATTTTGAGAGTCTTTTAGAACAACATGGTAATTTGCTTTGGCTATAAAACTTGTCATAATATGATGGGCATCCAAGATGGGTATAATAAAAACTTTCATATAAAGTGCGTTGAATACTATGAGAAGTTTGATTCTTTATGATTGTTTTGAGATATGAAGATGGTGATATTAGAGTCACGCTAGTAGAGTAGTTGTGAATTTGAGAGATACTTGTGTTAAAGTTTGTGATTCCCGTATCATGCACATATGGTGAACCGTTATGTGATGAAGTTGGAACATGATCTATTTATTGATTGTCTTCCTTATGAGTGGCGGTCGGGGACGAGCGATAGTATTTTCTTACCAATCTACCCCCCTAGGAGCATGCATGTAGTACTTTGTTTCGATAACTAATAGATTTTTGCAATAAGTATGTGAGTTCTTTATGACTAATGTTGAGTGCATGGATTATACGCACTCTCACCCTTCCACCATTGCTAGCCTCTTTAGTACCGCACAACTTTCGCAGGTACCATAAACCCACCATTTACCTTCCTCAAAACATCCACCATACCTACCTATTATGGGATTCCCATAGCCATTCCCAGATATATTACCATGCAACTTTCCACCGTTCCGTTTATTATGACACGCTCCATCATTATCATATTGCCTTGCATGATCATGTAGTTGACATCGTATTTGTGGCAAAGCCACCATTCATAATTCTTTCATACATGTTACTCTTGATTCATTGCACATCCCGGTACACCGCCGGAGGCATTCACATAGAGTCATATTTTGTTCTAAGTATCGAGTTGCAAGTAAATAAAAGTGTGATGATCATCATTATTAGAGCATTGTCCCAATGAGGAAAGGATAATGGAGACTATGATTCCCCCACAAGTTGGGATGAGACTCTGGACGAAAAAGATAAAAAAATGAAATGAAAAAAGAGGCCAAAAAAAGATAGGGCAAAAAAACAAAAAAGAGAAAAAGAGAGAAGGGACAATGCTACTATCCTTTTCCACACTTGTGCTTCAAAGTAGCACCATGATCTTCATGATAGAGTCTCTTATTTTGTCACTTTCATATACTAGTGGGAATTTTTGTTATAGAACTTGGCTTGTATATTCCAATGATGGGCTTCCTCAAAATGCCCTAGGTCTTCGTGAGCAAGCAAGTTGGATGTACACCCACTTAGTTTCTTTTGTTGAGGTTTCGTACATTTATAGCTCTAGTGCATCTGTTGCATGGCAATCCCTACTCACTCACATTGATATCTATTGATGGGCATCTCCATAGCCCGTTGATGCGCCTAGTTGATGTGAGACTATCTTCTCCATTTCATCTTCTCCACAACCACCCCTCTATTCCACCTATAGTGCTATATCCATGGCTCAACTCATGTATTGCATGAAGATTGAAAAAGTTTGAGAACATCAAAAGTATGAACCAATTGCTTGGCTTGTCATCGGGGTTGTGCATGATTAAATATTTTCTGTGATGAAGATAGAGCATAGCCAGACCATATGATTTTGTAGGGATAGCTTTCTTTGGCCATGTTATTTTAAGAAGACATCATTGCTTTGTTAGTATGCTTGAAGTGTTATTGTTTTTATGTCAATATTAAACTTTTTTCTTGAATCTTTCGGATCTGAACATTCATGTCATAATAAAGAAAATTACATTCATAATTATGTTAGGTAGCATTCCACATCAAAAATTCTGTTTTTATCATTTACTTATTCGAGGACGAGCAGGAATTAAGCTTGGGGATGCTTGATACATCTTCAAGGTATCTATAATTTTTGATTGTTCCATGATATTATATTATCTATTTTGGATGTTTAATGGGCTTTAATATGCTCTTTTATATTATTTTTGGGACTAACCTATTAACCGGAGGCCCAGTGCCACTTTATGTTTTTTTGCCTATTTTAGAGTTTTGCAGAAAAGGAATACCAAACGGAGTCCAAACGGAATGAAACCTTCGCGATGATCTTTCTTGGACCGAAAGCAATCCAGAAGACTTGGAGTCGAAGTCTGGAACTCCACGAGGAAGCCACGAGGCAGGTAGGCGCGCCCCCACCCTCGTGGGCCCCTCGTAGCTCCACTGACGTACTTCTTTCGCCTATATATACTCTTATACCCTAGAAACATCAGGGAGAGCCACAAAACCACTTTTCCACCGCCGCAACCTTCTGTACCTGTGAGATCCCATCTTGGGGCCTTCTCCGGCGATTTGCCGGAGGGGGAATCGATCACGGAGGGCTTCTACATCAACACCATTGCCTCTCCGATGAAGCGTGAGTAGTTTACCACAGACCTTCAGGTCCATAGTTATTAGCTAGATGGCTTCTTCTCTCTCTTTGATTCTCAATACAAAGTTCTCCTCGATGTTCTTGGAGATCTATTCGATGTAATACTCTTTTGCGGTGTGTTTGTCGAGATCCGATGAATTGTGGATTTATGAACAAGATTATCTATGAATATTATTTGGTTCTTCTCTGAATTCTTATATGCATGATTTGATATCTTTGCAAGTCTCTTCGAATTATTGATTTAGTTTGGCCTACTATATTGATCTTTCTTGCAATGGGAGAAGTGCTTAGCTTTGGGTTAAATCTTGCGGTGTCCTTTCCTAGTGACAGTATTGGCAGCAAGGCATGTATTTTACTGTTGCCATCGAGGATAAAAATATGGGGTTTATATCATATTGCTTGAGTTTATCCCTCTACATCATGTCATCTTGCTTAAAGCGTTACTCCGTTCTTATGAACTTAATACTCTAGATGCATGCTGGATAGCGGTCGATGTGTGGAGTAATAGTAGTAGATGCAGAATCGTTTTGGTCTACTTGACATGGACGTGATGCCTATATTCATGATCATTGCCTTAGATATCTTCATAACTATGCACTTTTCTATCAATCGCTCGGCAGTAATTTGTTCACCCACCGTACTACATGCTATTTTGAGAGAAGCCACTAGTTAAACCTATGGCCCCCGGGTCTCTTTCCTATTATATTACATCTCTTTTATTTACATCGCATCTCATTTACTATTTTGCAATCTTTACTTTCCAATTTATACAACAAAAGTACCAAAAAATATTTACTTTATTATCTCTATTAGATCTCACTTTTTGTGGCGACCCGACCCGAATGAATCAAGTCTACTGTGCTCGGGTGTCATCCCTGGATCAGTAATGCTGACACCACACAGTACATCGAAGGATTTATAGCAGAGTGTCAATCACACACTTATTACATCGTTGTCTCAAAGAGAACTTATTACAATAAGAATGGATTAAGGCCATCTAATCACGATAACAGCGGAAGACTCGGAAGATAAATGGGTCCATCAACTCCAACGGCATCACTGAGTATAGAACCACGACCTAAAAGCACCTTACTCATCGTCTGAAAAGTCTGCAACATGAAAGTTGCAGCCCAAAAACGGGTCAGCACATGGAATATGCTGGCAAAGTAACACATAGAGAGTAATGGAATGAAACATCTATACTATATGCATATATGGCTGGTGGAAAGCTCTATGGTTACTGTTTTGCGTAAAGCCAGTTTTTCCCTACTGCAAAGGAATAAATTTATTTAACTATCATGGTGGTTGTGAAACATCGAGAATGGTTGACAGCATTCCGATCCCAATTAAGTGAACAATTAAAACCCAACAACATTAATTTGGAAGTAACATGTTGAGATTCACATGATATTCAAGTACTAGATACTCAAGTTGTCCATAACCGGGGACACGGCTAATCATGATTAGTTTGTACACTCTGCAGAGGTTTGCGCACTTTTCCCCACAAGACTCGATCGCCTCCGTTTGGTTTCTCGCACTACATGGTGTTTGAGAAGACGGATGACCGAGACACAGTCTTTCAGAAGCGCTAGCACCTTACATGTGGGGTAGACCGTACCACCTACAACCCCTACATCTGCTAGTCCACTCCATAAGAGTTCGCACAACTTAGTGAACTATGCCAGAGCCCATAATGGCTTGCGACTACACACGGAAGTTTCTAGCATGAAAGATCTTATGATCCCTTTAAGCCTGGGTGGCGGTCCAAAAAAAACAGGCAATTCCTGATAGACATCAGGTGCCTCAATCCACCCAGATGTGTGTTTAAGTTGCCACCTTAGATAAACCATTAAAATTAACAAAATCACATCTGTCATGGATATCACTCACCCAATCCACGTCTACTAGCATAGCATGGCATAATAAGCAAACGTAGAAGTAACTCCCAAGGGTTTCATAATAATACAGGTAATAGGTACTACCTCATCTACTTCCCATCCCACAATTTAATTAGATCCTAATCATGCAATGTGAGAGGATTGATCTAATGCAATAAAACATGGGTTATAGAAAAGGTATGATCAAAGTGTTACTTGCCTTGCTGATGATCCGCGAGACCTAGGGTTTCGAAGTAACAGGCGGCGCAATCCGGGTGATCTATCACAGACAAACAACAAGCATACAATAAGTACTCATCTAATGCATAGGTAAAACTCGAACAAAAGAACGAACCAGATAGTTCAACTTAAGAACTCCGGTTGCAAAGAAAGAACGAACCGAACAAAGAAACGGAAAAACAAACGGCGGAAGAAAACAACTCGGTTCTAGCAAGTTGAATCTAGGTCAAATTTTACCGGGGCAAAAACTTGTTTAAGTTGATTAGACGGAACGGCGGTTTCGAAACGAAACTCCAGGCGCTTGAATCACCTGATTCCGATAAATGAGCGGGAAGAAAGACTAGAACGAAGATCGGATCTGAGATCGCGATCGCGGAATACATTCGACAAAAAGAAAGAGACGAACGGTTAAACGAACGGATGTTCGTTAACCGAGAATAACCGGTGATCACGTTCGTTAAGACGAACGGTCCGAAAGAGAATGAAAACCGATCTAGGGTTTTCAGAAAAGAAACCAAAAAAGAAACGGAAAACCGATCTAGGGTTTCGGAATAAAACCGAAACAAAAACCGGAAGAAAAAGAAAAGAATCGGAGAGAAAACAGAACGGTTCCTTTAGGAAAAACCAGACCGAGGAAGAAAAAGAGGCGCGGCGCGGGGCTACCTCGACGAGGCTCCAGCGAGGGGCTCCGGCGGCGGCGGCTAAGGGCGGCGGCGGCTACTAGGCGACGACGGTGGCTACTAGGCGGCGGCGGCAGCTAGGCGGCGGCGGCTGCTAGGCGGCGGGGCTGGCGCGCGGCTCGGGGCGGGAGGCGGCAGTGGCTGCTGCTGCTGCTTGGGGTGGAGAGGGGGGGGGTGGCTAGGTATTTATAGGAGGGAGGGTGGGTTTACTTGGGGAAGGGGCAAACAAGGGCGGCGGCGGCAGGCTTGGAGTCCAAGCCGGACTCGGGCGAGGCGGCGGCCTGGCTGGCGCGCGCGGCTAGGAGGCCGGCTGGGCCTTGGCCCAGGCGGGGCGCTGCTCCTTCTCTTTTTTTTAAATAGTTTCGCGCGCAGAAAAACGAAGAGAAAGAAAACTAAACGAGCTCCAAAAATTCTAAAGTAAATTTTCCCCGACTCCTAAAAATGAGTCGAACAAAATGAACTTTACTCCGGACCTAAAATGCAATTTTTGAAAACACGTATTTTTCCCTATCCAAATAAAATGCAAATAAACACCGGAAAACAAAAATTGATTTATCCATTAGATCTTCATTTTCCTAAATTTTTGGGGAAGTCATATTATTCCCTCTCTCATATTTGATATTGGAAAATAATTGAAGATGAAATAAATAAATCAAATGATCCGCTTTTCAAATTTGAGAAAACTCTCAAATATGAAAATAACGAAATCTCCAACTCTCTCCGTGGGTCCTTGAGTTGCGTGAAATTTCTAGGATCAACCAAAATGCAAGAAAATATGATATGCATGATGATCTAGTGTATAACATTCCAAATTGAAAATTTGGGATGTTACAAACCTACCCCCCTTAAGATGAATCTCGCCCTCGAGATTCGGGTTGGCTAGAAAATAGGTGAGGGTGGTCCTTGAGCAAATCTTCTTCTCTTTCCCAGGTGGCTTCATCCTCTGAGTGGTGGTTCCACTGAACTTTGCAAAACTTGATAACCTTGCTGCGGGTAACTCTGCTGGCATAATCGAGAATCTTGACTGGCTTCTCCTCATACGTTAAGTCGTCCTTCAACTGAATCGCTTCGAGTGGCACGGTATCTCTTAGCGGTACCTCCGCCATCTCAGCGTGACATTTCTTCAGCTGAGAAACATGGAATACATCGTGAACTCCTGACAGTCCCTCTGGTAATAACAACTTATAAGCAACTTCTCCCATACGTTGCAAAATCTTATACGGTCCAACGAAACATGGTGCTAACTTTCCCTTAACTCCAAAGCGCTTAACTCCTCGAAGTGGGGATACTCGGAGATAAACTCTGTCTCCAGTTTCGTAAACTGTCTCCTTGCGTTTTGAATCTGCGTAGCTCTTCTGCCTGGACTGGGCTACCTTGAGCCTATCGCGAATCAACTTAACTTTCCGTTCAGACTCCTTAATCAAATCTGGTCCAAAGAACTGACGATCTCCAACTTCGTCCCATGACAACGGTGTCCTGCACCTCCTTCCGTATAAAGCTTCGAAAGGTGCCATCTTCAAACTGGTTTGGTAACTGTTGTTATAAGAAAACTCCGCATACGGCAAGTTATCGTCCCAGCTAGATCCATAATCTAGTGCACAAGCTCTCAGCATATCTTCCAAAATCTGATTGACTCTCTCAGTCTGCCCATCCGTCTGCTGATGAAAAGCTATGCTGAACTCTAGTCTGGTTCCTAAGGTTTCATGCAACTGATTCCAAAACTTTGAGGTAAATTGGGTTCCTCTATCTGATATGATACTCCTCGAAACTCCATGCAAACAAATGATCCTAGTCATGTATATCTTTGCCAACTTAGCACTGGTGTAAGTGATCTTAACTGGAATGAAATAAGCTACCTTCGTCAAACGATCAACTACTACCCATATCGAGTCATAGCCTGCTTTCGTCCTGGGTAGTCCTGTGATAAAATCCATGCCTATCTTATCCCACTTCCACTCGGGTATCGGCAATGGTTGTAACAATCCTGCTGGCTTCTGATGTTCTGCCTTTACTCTCTGACATACGTCACAAACTGCTACATATGCTGCAATATCCTTCTTCATTCCGGTCCACCAGAATGTTTCCTTGAAATCCAAATATATCTTGGTATTCCCTGGGTGAATCGAATACGGTGAATCATGTGCCTCTTGCAAAAATCAACTTCCTGATCTCCGGGTCATTGGGCACATAAACACGGTCCTCAAACCATACGGTATCGTGCTCATCCTCACGAAATCTCTTTGCTTTTCCTTTACTCATTTTCTCTTTTATAGCAGCAATCTCCTTGTCAGATTTCTGAGCTTCTCTGATCCTATCCATCAATGTTGACTGAATATCCAATGCTGCTACATAGCCTCTCGGAACTATTTCCAAACATAGCTCACGAAGGTTTTCTGCTAACTCCTTTGGTATTTTCCCCGTCACTAGGGTGTTGACATGGCTCTTATGGCTCAATGCGTCAGCTACTACATTAGCTTTTCCGGGATGATAATGCAATTTCATATCATAATCCTTGATGAGCTCCAACCATCTCCTTTGTCGGAGGTTCAACTCCTTCTGAGTGAAAATGTATTTCAAACTCTCGTGATCCGTATACACCTCACAATGATTTCCAATGAGGAAATGTCTCCACGTCTTCAATGCATGCACTACGGCTGCTAACTCCAAATCATGCGTGGCATAATTCAACTCATGAGGCTTCAGTTGCCGTGAAGCATACGAAACAACTCTTCCTTCCTGCATAAGCACTGCTCCAAGTCCTCGACGTGAAGCGTCGCAATACACCTCATAATCCTTGGTCTGATCTGGCAAAATCAATACTGGTGAGGTAACCAAACGTTTCTTCAATTCCTGGAAACTAGCCTCACACTCCTCAGTCCATTTGAACTTAGTATCCTTCTTCAACAATTCAGTCATAGGCTTTGCAATCTTTGAAAAGTTCTCAATGAATCTCCGGTAGTATCCTGCGAGTCCAAGAAAACTCCGGATCTCTCCAACTGTCGTTGGTGCTTCCCATTCGGTTACGGTCTCAACCTTAGTGGGGTCAACTGCTATACCTTCTCCGGATATAACATGTCCGAGGAATCTAGCTTCCTTCAACCAAAACTCACATTTGCTGAATTTGGCGTATAACTGATGTTCCCTTAGTTTCTCCAAAACCAAACGCAAATGTTCCTTATGTTCCTATTCATCCTTTGAATAAACCAGGATGTCATCAATGAACACTACGATGAACTTATCCAAAAACTCCATAAACACTTTGTTCATCAGGTTCATAAAATAGGCAGGTGCGTTAGTCAATCCAAATGACATAACGATACATACTCATACAGTCCATATCTTGTGGTGAATGCCGTCTTAGGTATGTCCTGCTCCCGAATCTTCAATTGATGGTACCCTGATCGCAAATCGTTCTTGGAAAACACTTTAGCTCCTTGCAACCGATCAAACAGATCGTTGATCATTGGCAGTGGGTACTTGTTCTTGATGGTTGCTTCATTCAATCCCCGATAATCTACAACCATCCTTAATGATCCATCCTTCTTTTCCACTAGAAGTACGGGTGATCCCCAAGGCGAAGAACTTGGGCGAATGTAACCTTTCTCCAGTAACTCCTTAATCTGATTCTTAATTTCTACCAAATCCTTTGCTGGCATCCGGTATGGTCGCTTCGATATTGGGCCGGTACCTGGCAAAAGCTCAATTAAGAACTCTATGTCTCTATCCGGTGGCATGCCTGGCAATTCCTCAGGAAATACATCAGGAAAATCCTTTACCACTGGTACTTCCTCCTGCACAACTCCTGTTAGGAAATTCACTTGTGTCCTTTTTGGTACATGCCGGGATACATACTTGATCCTTCTCCCTTCTGGTGTGGTAAGCAAAATTGAATTACTAGCACACTCAATATTCCCTTCATACTTTGATAACCAATCCATGCCTAATATCACATCCAATCCTTGAGATTCCAATACTATTAGGTCTGAGGGAAAAACATAGTTACCAATCCTTAATGGTAACCGATCACACCATAAACTTGCCACATACTCCGCTCCTGGCGAGGTTACTAACATGGGTGACCTAAGGGCTTGGGTTGGTAGGTTATACTTATCCACAAATCCCCTTGAGATGTATGAATGCGATGCACCAGTATCAAAAAGAACGAGTGCAGTAAATGACTTAACCAAAAACTTACCTATTACTGCATCGGGCTGATCTTCAACCTCCTCCACATTAACGTGGTTCACCTGTCCCCTATTGAAAGGGTTCGGCTTCTTCCCAGAGCTTCCATTGCCATTTCCATTCTGGCCTTCGGGACATTCATTGGCATAATGTCCGTTCTTAGAACACTTGAAACAGGTGACTTGACTCAGGTCTCTCTTGGTTGGGGTCGATGGGGTGGTCCGGTTCTGGCCGTTGCTTCCTCCATTCCCATTACCATTCTTGTGGCCATTATGGTTGTGCGAGCTACCTCCTCCATGGGTGTGCTGAAACTGAAATCCCGGTTTAGGGGTAAAACGGGGCTTCTGCTGGGCTCCGGAGTTATACTTCCCCTGTCCATACTTCCTCTTACGGTTGTCAATCTGCTGTTGCTTCCCTTCAATCATGATGGCACGATCTACCAACTCCTGGTAGTTTTTGAAACTTGCTACCATCAACTGCATGCTTAGTTCATCATTCAGTCCTTCCAGAAACTTCTCCTGCTTAGCTGCATCCGTAGCAACGTCATCTGGGGCATAACGTGCTAACTTGCTGAAGTCGTCAACCTACTGGCCAACTGTCCTTCCTCGTTGGCGTAAGTTGCGGAACTCACGCTTCTTCATGGCCATAGCTCCTGCTGAAACATGGGCAATGCGGAAAGCTTGCTGAAACTGATCCCATGTGACAGTGTCAACTGGGTAAGTGGCTGTGAAATTCTCCCACCATGCTGCCGCGGGTCCGTCAAGCTGGTGAGCGGCAAACTTCACTTTCTCATCATCCGTGCATCCTGCAGTGGTCAACTCCCTTCCTATCTTGCGGAGCCAATCGTCTGCTACTATTGGCTCGGTGCTACTGGAAAACACCAGCGGATTCAGCCTAAGGAAACGGGCTAAGTGGTCAACAGGTGGTGGTGGTGGTGGGTTGTTGTTGTTGTTCTGCTGGTTCTGGACTAACATCTGCATCAACTGATTCTGCTGCTGGATCAACTGAGTGAGCTCCGGTGGGAATCCATTGTCACGTCTCGGAGGCATCTGAGGGTTTAGAAAAGATGAGAATTAAGAATATAATGAGGTCTAAAGGGAAAACACTACCCCAATGCACATGAGCAAATGCACACAAAATCACTTCATTCAATCAAACAAGGGCTTACAAATGATCTAACTATCGCAAAAGTGCTTGAACTATTGTGTTTACATGGGGGAAATACTACTACTATCTGGTGGTCATCTAGAAATTTGAACCGGTGGAAGACTCCATGATATCTGCTCCAGCTTCGTCTTCAAAGTCGGGTTCACTTGGATCCGAATCGGTGTCGTCGATGATGATGTAGTTGTCCGGACATGCGACGTACTCGTCTTCCTCCTTTGATGCTAACTTCCTCTTGAGTTCTTCAATCTCTTGCTTAAGATCGCCATTGTGTCTTGCTAGAGCTACGATCTCGTCCATGTAGTCCTTGCGTGTAGCCTTCAGTTCTCCTTCTAGCTCAATGATCCTTGCCTTCACATTCTTCAACTCTATCATATCATTGCACATCTGGTTCTCGTGGCGTCGAATGTGCTGTTTTAACTCCTGGATGAATGATGCAATGGATCTATCCTTCTTGGTGCTGACTAACTCCCATTGTTCATCTCGGCGTCCGCAAATCTGGTAGATAGTGTCCTTGAGGTCTTCTTGATAAACTTCTCCAATGTGTCCTATGGTGATATGAGCTGCCATGCTCTTTCCCAAACTCCAGGTTGGTGCATTGAAAACACTATCTATGGGCTTCGTGATTGGCGCGAATTTCCTTCCCGGAACGTGAGCTTGAATCTTCCAGGACTCCTCTTCAGGCAGAGTGGCGTTGAAGGTTCCCGTGAAGCTCGGTAATCCAATGTTCAGGTACTTAGTGACTTCCTTCAGGTGAAATCCAAATGGTGTGCCTTCATCCGGTTGAGTGTACTTAATCTTCGCGTGCGTCATCCTAAAAGAGTAGAAAAGATGAGGAGTTAGAAAATGAGAAGAGAATAGTGATCTATGGCTTTAACTTAGTGGTCGTGTCCTACAGTTAGCGTGTGCTCTGATACCATCTCTATGGCGACCCGACCCGAATGGATCAAGTCTACTGTGCTCGGGTGTCATCCCTGGATCAGTAATGCTGACACCACACAGTACATCGAAATATTTATAGCAGAGTGGCAATCACACACTTATTACATCATTGTCTCAAAGAGAACTTATTACAATAAGAATGGCTTAAGGCCATCTAATCACGATAACAGCGGAAGACTCGGAAGATAAATGGGTCCATCAACTCCAACGGCATCACTGAGTATAGAACCACGACCTAAAAGCACCTTACTCATCGTCTGAAAAGTCTGCAACATGAAAGTTGCAGCCCGAAAATGGGTCAGCACATGGAATATGCTGGCAAAGTAACACATAGAGAGTAATGGAATGAAACAGCTATACTATATGCATATATGGCTGGTGGAAAGCTCTATGGTTACTGTTTTGCGTAAAGCCAGTTTTTCCCTACTGCAAAGGAATAAATTTATTTAACTATCATGGTGGTTGTGAAACATCGAGAATGGTTGACAGCATTCCGATCCCAATTAAGTGAACAATTAAAACCCAACAACATTAATTTGGATGTAACATGTTGAGATTCACATGATATTCAAGTACTAGATACTCAAGTTGTCCATAACCGGGGACACGGCTAATCATGATTAGTTTGTACACTCGGCAGAGGTTTGCGCACTTTTCCCCACAAGACTCGATCGCCTCCGTTTGGTTTCTTGCACTACATGGTGTTTGAGAAGACGGATGACCGAGACACAGTCTTTCAGAAGCGCTAGCACCTTACATGTGGGGTAGACCGTACCACCTACAACCCCTACATCTACTAGTCCACCCCGTAAGAGTTCGCACAACTTAATCAACTATGCCAGAGCCCATAATGGATTGCGGCTGCACACGGAAGTTTCTAGCATGAAAGATCTTATGATCCCTTTGAGCCTGGGTGGCGGTCCAAAAAAAACAGGCAAGTCCTGATAGACATCAGGTGCCTCAATCCACCCAGATGTGTGTTTAAGTTGCCACCTTAGATAAACCATTAAAATTAACAAACTCACATCTGTCATGGATATCACTCACCCAATCCACGTCTACTAGCATAGCATGGCATAATAAGCAAACGTAGAAGTAACTCCCAAGGGTTTCATAATAATACAGGTAATAGGTACTACCTCATCTACTTCCCATCCCACAATTTAATTAGATCCTAATCATGCAATGTGAGAGGATTGATCTAATGCAATAAAACATGGGTTGTAGAAAAGGTATGATCAAAGTGTTACTTGCCTTGCTGATGATCCGCGAGACCTAGGGTTTCGAAGTAACAGGCGGCGCAATCCGGGTGATCTATCGCAGACAAACAACAAGCATACAATAAGTACTCATCTAATGCATAGGTAAAACTCGAACAAAAGAACGAACCAGATAGTTCAACTTAAGAACTCCGGTTGCAAAGAAAGAACGAACCGAACAAAGAAACGGAAAAACAAACGGCGGAAGAAAACAACTCGGTTCTAGCAAGTTGAATCTAGGTCAAATTTTACCGGGGCAAAAACTTGTTTAAGTTGATTAGATGGAACGGCGGTTTCGAAACGAAACTCCAGGCGCTTGAATCACCTGATTCCGATAAACGAGCGGGAAGAAAGACTAGAACGAAGATCGGATCTGAGATCGCGATCGCGGAATAAATCCGACGAAAAGAAAGAGACGAACGGTTAAACGAACGGACGTTCGTTAACCGAGAATAACCGGTGATCACGTTCATTAAGACGAACGGTCCGAAAGAAGAACGAAAACCGATCTAGGGTTTTCGGAAAAGAAACCAAAAAAGAAATGGAAAACCGATCTAGGGTTTCGGAAGAAAACCGAAACAAAAACCGGAAGAAAAAGAAAAGAATCAGAGAGAAAACGGAACGGTTCCTTTAGGAAAAACCGGATCGAGGAAGAAAAAGAGGCGTGGCACGGGGCTACCTCAACGAGGCTCCGGCAAGGGGCTCTGGCGGCGGCGGCTAAGGGCGGCGGCGGCGGCTACTAGGCGGCGGCGGCAGCTAGGCGGCGGCGGCGCTAGGGTGGCTGCTAGGCGGCGGGGCTGGCGCGCGGCTCGGGGCGGGAGGCGGCGGTGGCTGCTGCTGCTGCTTGGGGTGGAGAGGGGGGTGGCCAGGTATTTATAGGAGGGAGGGGGGTTTACTTGGGGAAGGGGCAAACAAGGGCGGCGGCGGCAGGCTTGGAGTCCAAGCCGGACTCGGGCGAGGCGGCGGCCTGGCTGGCGCGCGCGGCTAGGAGGCCGGCTTGGCCGGCTGGGCCTTGGCCCAGGCAGGGCGCTGCTCCTTCTCTTTTTTTAAATAGTTTCACGTGCAGAAAAACGAAGAGAAAGAAAACTAAACGAGCTCCAAAAATTCTAAAGTAAATTTTCCCCGACTCCTAAAAATGAGTCGAACAAAATGAACTTTACTCCGGACCTAAAATGCAATTTTTGAAAACACGCATTTTTCCCTATCCAAATAAAATGCAAATAAACACCGGAAAATAAAAATTGATTTATCCATTAGATCTTCATTTTCCTAAATTTTCGGGAAAGTCATATTATTCCCTCTCTCATATTTGATATTGGAAAATAATTGAAGATGAAATAAATAAATCAAATGATCCTCTTTTCAAATTTGAGAAAACTCTCAAATATGAAAATAACGAAATCTCCAACTCTCTCCGTGGGTCCTTGAGTTGCGTGAAATTTCTAGGATCAACCAAAATGCAAGAAAATATGATATGCATGATGATCTAGTGTATAACATTCCAAATTGAAAATTTGGGATGTTACACTTTTGCAAGTGACCATGAAGGGATTGACAACCCCTTTATTGCGTTGGTTGCAGGGTTATTGATTGTTTGTGAAGGTACTAGGTGACTTGTGCGTTGTCTCCTACTAGATTGATACCTTGGTTCTCAAAACTGAGGGAAATACTTACGCTACTTTGCTGCATCACCCTTTCCTCTTCAAGGGAAAACCAACGCATGCTCAAGAGGTAGCATATGCTCCTTTGTACAGAGGGAGCACTCATGTTTCCATTGACTGTTATAACGCTACGTGGTCCATGCATCTTAAGCTTGAGATAAGCATAGTGCGGGACTGCATTAAAATGGGCGAACGCGGTTCGTCCGAGTAGTGCATGATAGTCACTTCGGAATGAGACAATGTCGAAGATCAGGTCTTCACTTTGGAAGTTGTCCGATGAGCCGAAGACGACTTCCAGTGTTATGGATCCTGTGCAACAGGCCTCTACGCCGGGAATTACCCTTTAAAGGTGGTTTTAGTGGGCTTGATTCTTGATGGATCAATGCCCATTTTACGGACGGTGTCCTGATAAAGCAGATTGAGATTACTGCCGCCGTCCATAAGGACTTGCGTGAGGTGGAATCCGTCGATAATTGGATCGAGAACCAATGCAACCGATCCTCTGTGATGGATACTGGTCGGATGGTCTCTGCGATCGAAAGTGATTGGACAAGCTGACCATGGGTTAAATTTTGGGGCGACTGGCTCTATGGCGTAGACATCCCTTAATGCATGCTTGCGCTCCTGTTTAGGGATGTGAGTGACGTAGATCATGTTCACCGTTTTGACCTCGGGGGGAAATTTCTTCTGTCCCCCTGTTTTCTGTGGGCGAGGCTCTTCATCATCATCCTCGCTGGGTGGCCCCTTCCCCTTGTTTTCGGCGTTGAGCTTCCGGCCTGTTTAAAGACCCAACATTTTCTGTTGGTATGATTGGCAGGCTTATCGGGGGTGCCGTGAATCTAGCAAGGCCGATCGAGTATTCTGTCCAAACTAGATGGACCATCTTTGTTTCCTTTGAATGGCTTCTTCCGCTGACCGGGTTTAGAGCCACTGAATCCGGCGTTAACCACCGTGTCTTCGGTATCTTGGTTGTTGCTTCGACGCTTGTGCTTGTTGTGTTGTCGCTTGCCATTGCCATCCCTGGCTTCGGAGGTGCCAGGATCGCCGGTGCTATTGCTTCTACGAGCTAGCCAGCTATCTTCTCCTGCGCAAAAGCATGTCATAAGTGCGGTAAGGGCTGCGATGGAGTTCGGCTTTTCTTGGCCGAGGTGTCAGGTGAGCCATTCGTCTCGGACACTGTGTTTAAAGGCCGCGAGGGCTTCGACACCCGGAAAGTCCACAATTTGGTTCTTTTTAATTAAGAACCTGGTCCAGAGTTTCCGGGCTGACTCTCCGGGTTGCTGGACTATGTGACTGAGGTCATCGGCGTCTGGCGGCCGAATGTAGGTACCTTGGAAGTTGTCTCTAAAGGCATCCTCCAATTCTTCCCAGCTACTGATGGAGTTCTCGGGGAGGCTGTTTAACCAGTGCCGAGCTGGTCCCTTTAATTTGAGCGGGAGGTATTTTATGGCGTGGAGGTCATCACCGTGTGCCATGTGGATATGGAGAAGGAAATCTTTGATCCATACTGCGGGGTCTGTCATACCATCGTATGATTCAATGTTGACGGGTTTAAACCCTTCTGGGAACTGATGTTTTTATCATTTACCTACTCGAGGACGAGAAGGAATTAAGCTTGGGGATGCTGATACGTCTCCAACATATCTATAATTTTTGATTGTTCCATGCTATTATATTATCAACCTTGGATGTTTTATATGCATTTATATGATTTTTTGGGACTAACCTATTAACCCAGAGCCCAGTGCCAGTTTCTGTTTTTCCCTTGTTTCAGTGTTTCGCAGAAAAGGAATATCAAACGGAGTCCAAACAGAGTGAAACCTTCGGAAAAGTTATTTTTGGAAAGAAAGCAATACAGGAGACTTGGAGTGCACGTCAGGGGATCAACGAGGAGAGCATGAGGTAGGGGGCACACCCTCCACCCTCGTGGGCCGCTCGTGGCTCCCCTAATGTATTTCTTCCGCCTATATATATATATATATCCATATACCCTAAAACTATCGGAGAACACAATAGATCGGGAGTTCCGCCGCCAGAAGCCTCCGTAGCCACCAAAAACCAATCTAGACCCGTTCCGGCACCCTGCCGGAGGGGGAATCCCTCTCCGGTGGCCATCTTCATCATCCCGGTGCTCTCCATGACGAGGAGGGAGTAGTTCTCCCTCGGGGCTGAGGGTATGTACCAGTAGCTATGTGTTTGATCTCTCACTCTCTCGTGTTCTTGAGGTGGTACGATATTGATGTATCGCGAGCTTTGCTATTATAGTTGGATCTTATGGTGTTTCTCCCCCTCTACTCTCTTGTAATGGATTGAGTTTTCCCTTTGAAGTTATCTTATCGGATTGAGTCTTTAAGGATTTGAGAACACTTGATGTATGTCTTGCATGGGATACTCGTGGTGACTATGGGGTATTCTATTGATCCACTTGATGTATGTTTTGGTGATCAACTTGCGGGTTCCGCCCATGAACCTATGCATAGGGGTTGGCACACGTTTTCGTCTTGACTCTCCAGTAGAATCTTTGGGGCACTCTTTGAAGTACTTTGTGTTGGTTTGAATAGATGAATCTGAGATTGTGTGATACATATCGTATAATAATACCCACGGATACTTGAGGTGACATTGGAGTATCTAGGTGACATTAGGGTTTTGGCTGATTTGTGTCTTAAGGTGTTATTCTAGTACGAACTCTAGGGCTGTTTGTGACACTTATAGGAATAGCCCAACAGATTGATTGGAAAGAATAACTTTGAGGTGGTTTCATACCCTACCATAATCTCTTCGTTCGTTCTCCGCTATTAGTGACTTTGGAGTGACTCTTTGTTGCATGTTGAGGGATAGTTATATGACCCAATTATGTTATTATTGTTGAGAGAACTTGCACTAGTGAAAGTATGAATGCTAGGCCTTGTTTCTTAGCATTGCAATACTGTTTGTGCTCACTTTTATCATTATTTACGCTCACTTTTATCATTAGTTACCTTGCTGTTTTTATATTTTCAGATTACAAAAACCTTTATCTACCATCCATATACCACTTGTATCACCATCTCTTCGCCGAACTAGTGCACCTATACAATTTACCATTGTATTGGGTGTGTTGGGGACACAAGAGACTCTTTGTTATTTGGTTGCAGGGTTGCTTGAGAGAGACCATCTTCATCCTACGCCTCCTACGGATTGATAAACATTAGGTCATCCACTTGAGGGAAATTTGCTACTGTCCTACAAACCTCTGCACTTGGAGGCCCAACAACGTCTACAAGAAGAAGGTTGTGTAGTAGACATCAAGCTCTTTTCTGCCGCCGTTGCCGTGGAGGTTAGCGCTTGAAGGTATATCTTTAGATCTTGCAATCGAGTCTTTTAGTTTCTTGTTTTATCACTAGTTTAGATTATAAAAGAAAACTATAAAAAATGGAATTGAGTTTACCTCATACGCTTCATCTTTTTAATATCTTTCGTGAGTATGATGGGAAGGAAAATTGTGCCAAAGTGTTAGCAGAAGAATGCATTAAAATGTTTGGCACTAAATCTTTGAATGATGAGCATGATTGCAATGTTGTTAGTATGAACTCCTTGAATATTCATAGTACTAATGATGATTGCACTAGTTATGATGAAAATGTCTCCTATAAACATGTCAAATTTTGTGGAGTACATTGGGTTTGCAAGTACACACCAAATAGGGAATATAGATATTGCAAGAGGCATACGTACTTAGAAACTAAATGGTTGAAAGAAAGGCTAGATGTTTGTGCTGAAAATTTAAATTTTCTTAGCTGTACTTATGAACTTTGCAATGAACGTGATCATTTCAGTACCCAATGCAAATTGTTTTATCATCGTATCGTGTCCAAAAATTGTGATGACTTGATTTCTCTTGCACATCATAATAAACTTAGTTTGCTCTTCGGTTATGAAGAAATGAAACGTATAACTAAGGTTGTTCCAGAATTTGCCCTTTATAGAGTTCTTAATTTTGATCTATAAGAAATTTATATGTATTGTGCGGTGAATTGCATTGAAAATCCTTATATTGCCAATTACATAAAGAAAAGAAAACAAATAGAGGATGAAGAGAATACTAATGAAAGGGAAGAGACTTCCCAACATCCTCCTATTATTTCTTATGATGAATCAGGTAACGAGGAGGAGCCTTTTATTCAACCAATCTCATTAATAAGGAGCTCCAAAAATAGGATTGAACCCACACATGATGTGGTGAAGAAGAAGAAAAGAAAAAGGAAGAGAGGTAAAAAGATATCTCTCCCAAATAATGCTGCTCCTATTACTGTTGTGCCTCATGAAAATATAATTGTGGAAGATGATGCACTTGATGATGATCTCGTTATGCCTATTGCTTGTTGTGATGATTATGATTGGGAAGATAATGATGCTTCTTATGATTTTTAAAATCTTTTTGGCATTTCCTTGGAAGAATATGATAATTGCTATATTATTGGTGTTATCCATACTATTAATGAAGAGAGTGATTATTCTTATGATATGAAAAGGCCCAAGCTTGGGGATGCTATGTTTGATGAAGATGATGTTTTTGAGAATATATTTGCTGCAATTAATTTTTGTCCCAAGCTTGGGGATGCTACGTTTAATGAAGATCATATTTTTAGTCTCCCAAGTTTTGATATGCAAATTTATAATGATGATAGCATGCCTCCTACTTATGATAATTATTGTGATGATACATATGCTATAAAAAGTAGTGATGATTATATTTATAAAACTTGTCATGATTATGATTACCCTTTTTCTGAACATTACTCTTTTAATGTGGAAACAATTTATAGTATTCGAGTCTTTTATGATACTCCCACTATTCCGATTGACAAGAATTTTTCTTATGTAGAGAGTAGTAAATTTTTCTATGCTTGTAGATCATGAAAAGAATGCTTTAGGTGCTGGTTTTATTGTTGAATTCATTCATGATGCTACTGAAAATTATTATGAGGGAGGAATATATGCTTGTAGGAATTGCAATAATATCAAGTTTCCTCTCTATGTGTTGAAAGTTATGAAGTTATGCATATTTTACCTTCCTATGCAAGTTGATTATTGTTCCCACAAGTTGTTTGCTCACAAAATCCCTATGCATAGGAAGTGGGTTAGACTTAAATGTGCTAGTCATATTCTTCATGATGCTCTCTTTATGTTACAATTCTTATCTTTTATTTGAGCATCGTTGAAATCATCATGCCTAGCTAGGGGCGTTAAATGATAGCGCTTGTTGGGAGGCAACCCAATTTTAATTTTGTTCCTTGCTTTTTGCTCCTATCTAGTAATAAATAATTTATCTATCCTCTGTTTTGGTTGTGTTTAATTAGTGTTTGTGCCAAGTAGAACCGTTGGGATGACTTGGGGAAAGTCTTTTTAATCTTGCTGTAAGAACAGAAACTTTAGCACTCACGAGAATTGCTGCCATTTTTATTTGGAAAGTGCTATTTAGTTAATTATTTTTTAAGATGATTAATAGATAAAATCCTCACGTCTAGCAATTTATTTGAGAATTTTATGAGTTCCATAAGTATATGTTTGATCCAGATTACTATAGACTGTTCTGTTTTTGACAGATTTTGTTTTCGATGTGTTGTTTGCTTATTTTGATGAATCTATGAGTAGTATCGGAGGGTATGAACCACAGATAAGTTGGAATACAGTAGATATTACACGAATATGAATTTAGAATGAGTTCACAACAGTACCTAAGTGGTTATTTATTTTCTTATACTAACAGAGCTTACTAGTTTTCTGTTACGTTTTGTGTTGTGAAGTTTTCATGTTTTGGGTAAAGTTTCGATGGACTATGGAATAAGGAGTGGCAAGAGCCTAAGCTTGGGGATGCCCAAGGAAACCAAGGTAAAATTCAAGGACAACCAAAAGCCTAAGCTTGGGGATGCCCCGGAAGGCATCCCCTCTTTTGCCTTCGTTCATCGGTAACTTTAGTTGGAGCTATATTTTTATTTACCACATGATATGTGTTTTGCTTGGAGCGTCATTTTATTTTATTTAGTTTTGATTGCTGTTTGAATAAAATACCAAGATATGAAATTATTAAATGTTAGAGAGTCTTCATATAGTTGCATAATTATTCGACTACTCATTGATCTTCACTTATATCTTCCGGAGTAGTTTGTTGTTTCTGTAGTGCTTCACTTATATCTTTTTAGAGCACGGCGGTGGTTTTATTTTGAAGAAATAGATGAACTCTCATGCTTCACTTATATTATTTTGAGAGTCTTTAGAACAGCATGTTAGTTTTCTTTGGTTAAGAAACTAGTCCTAATATGATGGGCATCCAAGAGGGATATAATAAAAACTTTCATATAAAGTGCATTAAATACTATGAGAAGTTTGATACTTGATGATTGTTTTGAGATATGGAGATGGTGATATTAGAGTCATTCTAGTTGAGTAGTTGTGAATTTGAGAAATGCTTGTGTTAAAGTTGGTGATTCCCGTAGCATGCACGCATGGTGAACTGTTATGTTAAGAAGTCGGAGCATGATGTATTTATTGATTGTCCTCCTTATGAGTGGCGGTCGGGGATGAGCGATGGTATTTTCCTACCAATCTATCCCCCTAGGAGCATGCACGTAGTCCTTTGTTTCGACAACTAATAGATTTTTGCAATAAGTATGTGAGTTCTCTATGACTAATGTTGAGTCCATGGATTATACACACTCTCACCCTTCCACCATTGCTAGCCTCTCTAGTACCGCGCAACTTTCGCCGGTACCATACACCCACCATATACCTTCCTCAAAACAGCCACCATACCTACCTATTATGGCATTTCCATAGCCATTCCGAGATATATTGCCATGCAACTTTCCACTGTTCCGTTTACTATGAAACGCTGCGTCATTGTCATATTGCTTTGCATGATCATGTAGTTGACATTGTATTTGTGGCAAAGCCACCGTTCATAATTCTTTCATAGATGTCACTCATGACTCATTGCACATCCCGGTACACCGCCGGAGGCATTCATATAGTCATATTTTGTTCTAAGTATCAAGTTGTAATTCTCGAGTTGTAAGTAAATAAAAGTGTGATGATCATCATTATTAGAGCATTGTCCCATGTGAGGAAAGGATGATGGAGACTATGATCCCCCCACAAGTCGGGATAAGACTCTGGACAAAAAGAGGCCAAAAAAAAGAGAAAAGGCCCAAATAAAAAAATAAAAAAATAAAAAAAATGAGAGAAAAAGAGAGAAGGGGCAATGCTACTATCCTTTTACCACACTTGTGCTTGAAAGTAGCACCATGATCTTCATGATAGAGAGTCTCCTATGTTGTCACTTTCATATATACTAGTGGGAATCTTTCATTATAGAACTTGGCTTGTATATTCCAATGATGGGCTTCCTCAAAACGCCCTAGGTCTTCGTGAGCAAGCAAGTTGGATGCACACCCACTAGTTTCTTTTGTTGAGCTTTCATATACTCATAGCTCTAGTGCATCTGTTGCATGGCAATCCCTACTCACTCACATTGATTTCTATTAATGGGCATCTCCATAGCCCGTTGATACGCCTAGTTGATGTGAGACTATCTTCTCCCTTTTTGTCTTCTCCACAACCACCATTCTATTCCACCTATAGTGATATGTCCATGGCTCACGCTCATGTATTGCGTGAATATTGAAAATGTTTGAGAACATCAAAAGTATGAAACAATTACTTGGCTTGTCATCGGGGTTGTGCATGATTTGAATACGTTGTGTGGTGAAGATGGAGCATAGCCAGATTATATGATTTTGTAGGGATAACTTTCTTTGGCCATGTTATTTTGAAGAGACATAATTGCTTAGCTAGTATGCTTGAAATATTATTATTTTTATGTCAATATTAAACTTTTGTCTTGAATCTTATGGATCTGAATATTCTTGCCACAATAAATAATAATTACTTAGATAAATATGTTAGGTAGCATTCCACATCAAAAATTCTGTTTTTATCATTTACCTACTCGAGGACGAGAAGGAATTAAGCTTGGGGATGCTGATACGTCTCCAACATATCTATAATTTTTGATTGTTCCATGCTATTATATTATCAACCTTGGATGTTTTATATGCATTTATATGCTATTTTATATGATTTTTTGGGACTAACCTATTACCCAGAGCCCAGTGCCAGTTTCTGTTTTTCCCTTGTTTCAGTGTTTTGCAGAAAAGGAATATCAAACGAAGTCCAAACGGAGTGAAACCTTCGGAAAAGTTATTTTTGGAAAGAAAGAAATACAGGAGACTTGGAGTGCTCCTCAGGGGATCAACGAGGAGAGCACGAGGCAGGGGGCGCGCCCACCCCCTAGGCGCGGCCTCCACCCTCGTGAGCCCCTCGTGGCTCCCCTAATGTATTTCTTCTGCCTATATATATATATCCATATACCCTAAAACTATCGGAGAACACAATAGATCGGGAGTTCCGCCGCCAGAAGCCTCTGTAGCCTCCAAAAACCAATCTAGACCCGTTCCGGCACCCTGTCGGTGGGGGAATCCCTCTCTGGTGGCCATCTTCATCATCCCGGTGCTCTCCATGAGGAGGAGGGAGTAGTTCTCCCTCCGGGCTGAGGGTATGTACCAGTAGCTATGTGTTTGATCTCTCGCTCTCGTGTTCTTGAGGTGGTACGATCTTGATGTATCGCGAGCTTTGCTATTATAGTTGGATCTTATGATGTTTCTCCCCTCTACTCTCTTGTAATGGATTGAGTTTTCCCTTTGAAGTTATCTTATCGGATTGAGTCTTTAAGGATTTGAGAACACTTGATGTATGTCTTGCGTGGGATACCCGTGGTGACAATGGGGTATTCTATTGATCCACTTGATGTATATTTTGGTGATCAACTTATGGGTTCCGCCCATGAACCTATGCATAGGGGTTGGCACACGTTTTCGTCTTGACTCTCCGGTAGAATCTTTAGGGCAATCTTTGAAGTACTTTGTGTTGGTTTGAATAAATGAATCTGAGATTGTGTGATGCATATCATATAATCATACCCACGGATACTTGAGGTGACATTGGAGTATCTAGGTGACATTAGGGTTTTGGTTGATTTGTGTCTTAAGGTGTTATTCTAGTACGAACTCTAGGGCTGTTTGTGACACTTATAGGAATAGCCCAACGGATTGAGTGGAAAGAATAACTTTGACGTGGTTACGTACCCTACCATAATCTCTTCGTTCGTTCTCCGCTATTATTGACTTTGGAGTGACTCTTTGTTGCATGTTGAGGGATAGTTATATGATCCAATTATGTTATTATTGTTGAGAGAAGTTGCACTAGTGAAAGTATGAACCCTAGGCCTTGTTTCCTAGCATTGCAATACCATTTGTGCTCACTTTTATCATTAGTTACACTTACTTTTATCATTAGTTACGTTGCTGTTTTTATATTTTCAGATTACAAAAACCTTTATCTACCATCCATATACCACTTGTATCACCATCTCTTCGCCGAACTAGTGCACCTATACAACTTACCATTGTATTGGGTGTGTTGGGGACACAAGAGACTCTTTGTTATTTGGTTGCAGGGTTGCTTGAGGTAGACCATCTTCATCCTATGCCTCCTATGGATTGATAAACCTTAGGTCATCCACTTGAGGGAAATTTGCTACTTTCCTACAAACCTCTGCACTTGGAGGCCCAACAACGTCTACAAGAAGAAGGTTGTGTAGTAGACATCAAAGCATAGGTGGTGCGCGGTGCCCCTGTACCAGGCGATATTGCGGCGTAGTTCGAACGAAGGCCGTAAGGGTTTTTGGCCCGCGTGAGGTTGTGCCTGTCACGCCAGGTCTGATGGTCGTCCTCTCGCATTGGGGCACGCCCCCTCGATCCATATATTGATCTTGTGTGACCGGATCTATTGTCCAGGTCCTTGCGTAGGTCATAGGTGTAGCCCGGGGCCGCTGCCTCCCCTGCCCCGATGATACGTCTCCGTCGTATCTACTTTTCCAAACACTTTTACCCTTGTTTTGGACTCTAACTTGCATGATTTGAATGGAACTAACCCGGACTAACGCTATTTTCAGCAGAATTGCCATGGTGTTATTTTTGTGCAGAAATAAAAGTTCTCGGAATGACCTGAAAATCAACGGAGATTATTTTTGGAATATATAAAAAATACTGGAAGAAGAATCCACGTCAGGGGGCCACACCCTGTCCACGAGGGTGGGGGGCGCGCCCCCTGCCTCGTGGGCCCCCTGACGCTCCACCGACCTTAACTCCAACTCCATATATTCGTGTCCGGGGAGAAAAAAATTAGAGAGAAGGAGTCATCGCGTTTTACGATATGGAGCCGCCGCCAAGCCCTAAACTCTCTCGGGAGGGCTGATCTGGAGTCCGTTCGGGGCTCCGGAGAGGGAAATCCGTCGCCATTGTCATCATCAACCTTCCTCCATCACCAATTTCATGATGCTCACCGCCGTGCGTGAGTAATTCCATCATAGGCTTGCTGGACGGTGATGGGTTGGATGAGATTTATCATGTAATCGAGTTAGTTTTGTTAGGGTTTGATCCCCAGTATCCACTATGTTCTGAGATTGATGTTGCTATGACTTTGCTATGCTTAATGCTTGTCACTAGGGCCCGAGTGCCATGATTTCAGATCTGAACCTATTATGTTTTCATGAATATATGTGAGTTCTTGATCCTATCTTGCAAGTCTATAGTCACCTACTATGTGTTATGATCCGGCAACCCCGAAGTGACAATAATCGGGACCACTCCCGGTGATGACCGTAGTTTGAGGAGTTCATGTATTCACTATGTGTTAATGCTTTGGTCCGGTACTCTATTAAATGGAGGCCTTAATATCCCTTAGTTTCCAATAGGACCCCGCTGCCACGGGAGGGTAGGACAAAAGATGTCATGCAAGTTCTTTTCCATAAGCACGTATGACTATATTCGGAATACATGCTTACATTACATTGATGAATTGGAGCTAGTTCTGTGTCGCCCTATGTTATAACTATTGCATGAATAATTGCATCCGGCATAATTCTCCATCACCGATCCATTGCCTACGAGCTTTTCATATATTGTTCTTCGCTTATTTACTTTTCCGTTGTTACTGTTACAATCACTATAAAACCAAAAATATTACTTTTGCTACCGTTATCACTACTATCATATTACTTTGCTACTAAACACTTTGCTACAGATATTAAGTTTCCAGGTGTGCTTGAATTGACAACTCAGCTGCTAATACTTGAGAATATTCTTTGGCTCCCCTTGTGTCGAATCAATAAATTTGGGTTGAATACTCTACCCTCGAAAACTGTTGCAATCCCCTATACTTGTGGGTTATCACCCGACGGCGGGGTGGCGCGGGCTGGTGTTTGGCATGAGTAGCCAGTCTGTCCCGTCCACTTGGTGGTCGATCGGGCTCGTCAGCAGTTTTGTGCTTTGGCGGTATTGGCCCAAGGGCCTCGTTGTCGAATTTTGGTAATAGCTTGCGCTGCGGGTATCTCTTAGTTGGGCGTTTGAGGCCATACTCCTCAGCTGCTAGGACATTAGTCCATCTGTCATTAAGTAAATCCTGATCAGCTTGGAGCTGCTGCTGCTTCTTTTTCAGGCTTCTTGCAGTGGCGATTAGCTGGCGCTTAAAGCACTCTTGTTCGAGGGGTTCCTCCGGCACGATGAAATCTCCTTCGCCGAGGCTCACATCCTCTTCGGAGATTGGTAGGTAGTTACTGTCCTCCAAATCCTCATTGCCGACAGGATCGTCAGGGTTAACTTGCCCATCCTCCCAATCCTCCTATTCGGATGTTGGCTCGATAGGGGCTTCGGGGTCTTCGGCGTTCTCCGGAGTGTTATTGTCTTCGGTGCCGGTATTGCTGTCTTTTTCGCGACGCGATTTTGAGCGGCGCCGCTGACGTCGACGCTTTGGCAGGCTTGTCCTCAACCGGATCCTTCTTGCCCTCGTCGTCATCCTCTTTGGGTGTATCCACCATGTATACGTCGTATGTGGAGGTGGTCGTCCAACATCCGATAAAACGGAGGGTTTTGGCCTTGATCGTCTCTGGCATCGTTGTCCATACCGTCGATGTATTCGGAGGTGTAGTCCAGCATGTCGGTTAGATCTTCGGCAGTGGCTATGAAGTGGGTGGTGGGTGGGACGTAAAATTCCCCGCTCTCGGTCCCTAGTCCGGGCTGGGAGTAATTCGTAAGCGATTCCTCTATTATGGCGGGGGATCGCATTAAGTCCAGAGCCTCGTTTAGGTGTGAGGTTTGGTCATAGAGGTGAGAGTCTGCTGGGCCGACCGGAGTGAGGGCCTCCTGGTCACGAACCTCGAGAGTTCGGATTTAAAGTCCGAGGGAGAGTCCAATGCTCTAGCGACAAGGGGAGCTCGGTTCATCTTTGGGTTTGCCGATGACGCCGTCCCTTCCGGATCTCCAGTAGAGAGGTCCATAATTGTAGGGAGTCCGACGGGCTCTAAATTCCCGTCTTCGGACCCAGTGGTCCGCTCTAGATCTAAGGCCGAATCGGTGGTCGGGGCCATGAATCCTTTGAAGATAAAGTCTCCTCGGATATCGGCAACATAGTTTAGGTTCCCGAAACTGATCTGATGACCAGGGGCATAGCTGTCGATCTACTCAAGGTGGCACACAGTGCGAAGCCGCCAAATACAAAAATTTTGCCGGGGAGTAAAGTCTCCTCCAAAACAGCATCGTTGCAGATGATCGAATGAGGCATCGAACCCTCCGTCGACAACACAGAGGAACTCTCAATGAAAGCAGCAACGTCGCTGTCAAAACTGGCCGATCTCTGGTAGGGGGTACCGAACTATGCGTCTGAGGATCGCAGGTAACAGGAGGCAGGGGATACGATGTTTACCCAGGTTTGGGCCCTCTTGATGGAGGCAATACCCTACTTCCTGCTTGATTGACTTTGATGAGTATAGGGGTTACAAGAGTTGATCTACCTCGAGATCGTAATAGCTAAACCCTAGATGTCTAGCCGTATGAATTCTGATTGCCTCTATGGACTAAACCCTCCAGTTTATATAGACACCGGAGGGACCTAGGGTTGTACAGAGTCGGTTTACAAAGAAAGGAATCTTCACATCTGAACGCCAAGCTTGCCATCCACGTAAAGGAGAGTCCCGTCCGGACACGGGGAAGGCCCTTCGATCTTGTATCTTCTCGGCCCATCAGTCCGGCCCATATCACATAGCCCGAATGCCCGGGGACCCCCTAGTCCAGGACTCCCTCAATGGTGAAGTAGTAGCTCGAGTCCTCCGGTAGCACGTGGACGTGAAGGCGGCGGTGGTGGAGTGATCTCAGCAGAGCTTCGCTAAGCTACGCGAAGAGAGAGAGAGAGAGATAGAGATAGAGAGAGGAACTACGAGGGAGAGGGAGGGTAGCGCCATGGCATAGATGGGTGCGTCTTCCCTCCCTCTACCTCTCTATATATAGGGGGAAGGGAGGAGGGGGCACCCTAGGGTTCCCCCTAGGGGGTGCGGCCACCAGATGGGGGCGCCTAGGGTATGGGTGCCCCCAGGTGCCTTGCCCCCCAAGCAAGGGGGAGGCAGCCCTAGGGGGGCGCAACACCTCTCCTGGTGGCATGGGTTGGGGTGAGGGTGCTCTCAGCCCCTTAGTGGGCTGGTGCTCCCTTCCCCTGGTCCATGAGGCCCCCAACAGTTGCCGGGCCCCCCGAAACCCCTTCCGGTTCTCCTGGCGATAACCCGGTACCCCTGGAACACTTCCGGACTACGATGCCCTTCATCCTATATATCAATCTTCACCTCCATACCACTCCGAAGTTCCTCGTTAGATCCAGGATCTCATCCTGGACTCCGAATAACCATCGGTTACCACCATAACAACTCAACTATACTTATATCATCACCAAAACGTTAAGTGTGTAGACCGTGCGGGTTCGAGAACTATGCAGACATGACCAAGACACCTGTACGGCAATAACCAATAGCAGGACCTAGATGTCCATATTGGTTCCTACATATTCTACGAAGATCTTTATCGGTCGGACCTCGATGTCAAGGATTCAGATAATCCTGTATGCAGTTCCCTTTGTCTATCGGTATGTTACTTGCCCGAGATTTGATCGTCGGTATCACCATACCTAGTTCAATCTTGTTACCGGCTAGTCTCTTTACTTGTTCTGTAATACAAGATCTCGTGGCTAACTCATTAGTCACATTGCTTGCAAGCTCATTGTGATGTTTTATTACTGAGTGGGCCCTGAGATACCTCTGTCATACAGAGTGACAAATCCCAGTCTTGATCCATACCAACTCAACAGACACCCTCGGAGATACCTGTAGAGCACCTTTACAGTCACCTAGTTACGTTGCGACATTTGGTACACACAAGGTACTCCTCTGATGTTAGTGTGTTGCATGATCTCATGGTCACTCGAACATATACTTAACATGAAGAAAACGGTAGCAATAAACTTGATACGATGATATGCTACGTTTTTAGTTTGGGTCTTGTCCATCACATCATTCTCCTAATGATGTGATCCCATTATCAAATGACAACTCATGTACATGGCTAGGAAACCACAACCATCTTTGATTAGCGAGCTACTCTAGTAGAGGCTCACTAGGGACATGTTGTTGTCTATGTATCCAAACACGCATTTGAGTTTCTGGTCAATACAATTATAGCATGGATAATAATCGATTATCATGGTCAAGGAAATATAATATTAACCACTTTATTATTGCCTCTAGGACACATTTCCAACATTCTCCCACTTGCACTAGAGTCAATAATCTTGTATTACATGGTAATGAATCTAACACCCATAGAGTTCTGGTGTTGATCATGTTTTGCCCTTGGAAGAGGTTTAGTCAACGGATCTGCAACATTCAGATCCATATGTACTTTGCAAATGTTTATGTCCTCCTCCTTGACTGCATTGCGGATGGAGTTGAAGCATCGCTTTATGTGTCTGGTCCTCTTGTGAAACCTTGGTTCCTTGGCTAGAGCAATGGCACCAGTGTTGTCACAGAATAAAGTCATTGGGTTTAGTACACTGGGCACAGCTCGAACATTTGTCATGAACTGCTTCATCCAGACACCTTCCTTCATTCATTGCCTCCAAGGCAGCTATGTACTCCGCTTCGCATGTAGAATCAGCGAACCGCACCAGCTTGCTGCTCCCCCATTTTAGAATATATACGTATCCGGTTTGAGACTTATAGTCATCTGGACCAGTGACAAAGATTGCATTGACGAAACCCTTTACGACGAGCTCTTGATCACCTCCATAAACGAGAAACATCTCCTTAGTCCTTTTCAGGTACTTAAGGATATTCTTTACCATTGTCTAGTGTTCCATCCTTGGATTACTTTGAAACCTATCGGCCATACTTATGGCAAGGCTGCCATCTGGTCTTGTGCACAACATCGCATACATGTGATACGTCTCCAACGTATCTATAATTTTTGATTCTTCCATGCTGTTTTATTATCAATCTTGGATTTTTATAATCATTTTATAGTCATTTTATATTATTTTTTGGTACTAACCTATTGGCATAGTGCCAAGTGCTAGTTGCTGGTTTTTCCATGCTTTTTTACATCGCAGAAAATCAATATCCAAGGGAGTCCAAATGCCACGAAACTTTACTGAGATTTTTGATGGACCAGAAGGAAGATATTGGGCCCTGGTAGCACCTGGGAGGAGTCCCGAGGAGGGGACAACCCACCAGGGCGCGCCAGGAGGCCTAGGCACGCCCTGGTGGGTTTTCCCCACCTCGGGTGCCCCCCGGACCGCCTCTTCGCTCTATAAATACATAAAGGGAATCAACACGTATGTATTGTTGCTACTAATGATAAAAATATGGGATCTTTATCTACCTCCATAGATAAACGGATCTCGTCTACATCATGCCATTGTTCTTATTGCATTACTCCGTTTTCCATGAACTTAATACACTAGATGCATGCTGGATAGCGGTCGATGTGTGGAGTAATAGTAGTAGATGCAGGCAGGAGTTGGTCTACTAATATTGGACGTGATGCCTATGTAATGATCATTGCATGGATATGTCATAATTATTTGAGGTTCTATCAATTGCCCAAAAGTAATTTGTTTACCAACCGTTTGCTATTTTTCTCGAGAGAAGCCACTAGTGAAACCTACGGCCTGCGGGTCTTTTTCTCATATATTTGTCTTTGCGATCTACTTTTTATTTGCTTTTATTTTAATATCTATTAAACCAAAAACCCAAAATTACCTTGCTGCAATTTATTTTATTTGGCGTTTGATTTATCAATATTTACGACTATCTCCCGTCCATGCACCATTTCTGGCGCCGTTACCCGAAAGGAATTGACAACCCTTTAACACGTCAGGTTGCGAGTGGTTGTTATTTCTATGCAGGGGTTGTTTACGTTGTCTTTCTTGGTTCTCCTACTGGTTCGATAATCTTGGTTTCATATCTGAGGGAAATACCTACCGCTGTTGTGCTACATCATCCCTTCCTCTTTGGGGAAATACCGACGTAGCTTCAAGCGACATCAAAAGGAATTTCTGGCATCGTTGTCGGGGAGGATCTTCATCATAACCAGGTTCCTAATCACAATTCTCATCTCCTCGCAATTTACATTATTGGCCATTTTCCTCTCCCCCACTTCACAAAAAAATGTTGTTTTATTCGCCTATCTTTTTCCGTTCGCCGTTTTCTTCCGGGATCTGTTTTTGAGTGCAATCTTGTTGTGTGGTCATCATGACTCAAGAGAACACCAAGTTATGTGATTTCTCAAATACCAACAACAATGATTTTATTGGCACTCCGCTTGCTCCTCTGCCACTAGTGCGGAGACTTGTGATATTAATACTACTTTGCTGAATCTTGTTATGAAAGACCAATTTTCCGGTACTCCTAATGAGGATGCCGCATCCCATCTTAATACCTTTGTGGAATTATGCGATATGAAAAATAAAAAAAGATGTGGACAATGATGTGGTCAAGATGAAATTATTTCCGTTTTCTTTGCGCGATTCTGCAAAAAATTGGTTCTCTTCTTTGCCTCACAACAGTATCGATTCTTGGAATAAGTGCAAAGATGCTTTTATTACTAAGTATTTTCCTCCCACAAAAATTATTTCCCTTAGAACCTAGATCATTAATTTCAAGCAAATTTAACATGATCTTGTTGCACAATCTTGGGAAAGGATGAAAATGATGCTAAGGAATTGCCCAACTCATGGGTTAAATCTTTGGATGATCATACAATTTTTTTACGCGGGGTTGAATTTTGTTTCCCGTAATCTTTTATATTCCGCCGCGGGTGTTACTTTTATGGAAATTACTTTGGGTTAATCCACCAAATTTCTTGATAATATTATGGAAAATTATTCGCAATGGCATACCGAAAGAGCTCCTACTAGTAAAAAAGTTAATTCGGTTGAAGAAATTTCTTCTTTGAGTGAAAAAATTGATGCTCTTGTGAAATTGGCTGCTAGTGGAAGTGCTCCTATTGATCTTAATGATATGCCTTTGTCTACTTTGATTGAGCGAAATAGTGATGCCATAGATGTGAATTTTATTTCTCGCAATAATTTCGACAACAATGCTTATAGAGGTAATTTCAATCCTAGTCCTTTTCCTAGTAATTCCTCTAATAATTATGGTAATTCCTACGGAAATCAATCTTATAATAATAATAACAGTAACACCTCTGATCTTGAGAACAATATAAAAGAATTTATCAACACACAAAAAGTTTTCAACACTTCCATAAAAGAAAAGTTGAGTAAGATTGATGATTTGTCTAAAAATGTTGACATAATTGCTCATGATGTGGAAAATCTCAAGATGAAATTTTTTGTGCCTAAAGGAGATGAATCAATTAAAGCTCTTTATGTTTCTATGGATGAAAGTAAGAAAAGAACTGCTATGCTTAGAGCTAAAAGAGAATTTTTAGAAAAAGATTTTTCTAGTGATTATTCTTGCAAAGATGATGAAGATCTTAAAATTATTGGTGTTTCTTCTATTGATTATTTGTTTAGTAAAGTTAAGAATGATGAAAAAGGGACTGTAGAAGAGTCAACTTTAGGTAGAAGGCGTCCCAATATTTCAGAGGGTGAAAATCTTGTTAAAAAACTAATGAAAGTGGGTTTGGAGAGGTCAAAACTTTAGGTAGTGATGCACGCACTCTTTTGGATTAAAAAGACTTTAATTATGATAGTTTCTCTTGATTGATTGTATTTCTTTGTTGCAATCCGTAATGAATTCACCCCATGCTTATCAACAAAACAAAGCTTTTACTAAACATATTGTTGATGCTATGATGAAAGCTCTTGAAGAGAAATTGGAATAGGAAGTTTCAATTCCTAGAAAATTGTATGATGAGTGGGAACCTACTATCAAAGTCAAGATTAAAAATTATGAGTGTTTTGCTTCATGTGATTTGGGTGCTAGTGTTTCTACAATTCCGAAATCTTTATGTGATGTGCTTGGTCTTACCAATCTTGAAGAATGTTCCTTGAATTTGCACTTGGTGGATTCTACAATTAAAAAGCCTATGGGAAGAATTAATGATGTTCTTATTCTTGCAAATAGGAATTATGTGCCCATAGATTTTATTGTTCTTGCTATTGATTGCAATCCGTCTTGTCCAATTATTCTTGATAGACCATTTTTATGCACTATCGGGGACGTGATTGATATGAAAGAAGGCAATATTTAGTTCCAATTTCCTTTGAGGAAGGGTATGGAACACTTTCCTAGAACTAGAATTAAGCCACCTTATGATTCAATCATGAGGGCACCTTATGGATCTCGAACCAAAGATGACAAAACTTAGATCCTTGCCTTATGCCTAGCTAAGGGCGTAAAACTATAGCGCTTGTTGGGAGGCAACCCAATGAATACAATTTATTTTTGCTTTTTGCTTCCTTTTTTGAGTGTTACAACAATTATGATACTGTTATGATTGTGTTTTTTGTGATTTAATTAGTGTTTGTGCCAAGTAAAGCCTTTAGGATCTTCTTGCGCAATAGTTGTTTGATCTTTCTGAAAAAACAGAAAGTTTTGCGCTCACGAAATTTATTTTCGTTTTTACCAGAGAGCGATAGTAGATAAATATAAAAATTTCTCTGGTCGTCCTAATTTTTCAGAGTTTTTTGAGTTACATAAGTATTCGAAATAGTTAGATTGCTACAGACTGTTCTGTTTTGACAGATTTTGTTTTCTTTGTGTCATGTGCTTATTTTGATGGATCTATAGTTTTCTTTGATGATTTTTTGCCATAGAAAAGTTGGAATACAGTAGATATAATACAAAAACAAAATATTAATTGGTTTGATACAACACTTATAGTAGTGATTTATTATTCTTATACTAACGGATCTCACGAAGGCTTTGTTGAGTTTTGTGTGATTGAAGTTTTCAAGTTTTGGGTTATCTTACGATGGATGAAGGAAGGATGTAAGAGCCTAAGATTGGGGATGCCCTGGAATCCCAAGATATTATCCAAGAATGAGCAACCAACTAAGCTTGGGGATGCCCCCGAGTGGCACCCCCCTTTCTTCCAACAACTATCGGTATTTTACTCGAGACTATATTTTTATTTGTCACATGATATGTGTTTTGCTTGGAGTGTCTTGTATGATATGTGTCATTGCTTTTTCTATTTTGTGTTTTAAGTCATCAATCCTTGCTGGACACACCTATTTGAGAGAGCCAAAATTATATCTTGACCTGTTAGAATTGCTCTCTATGCTTCACTTAAATTTTTTATGAGCAATGGACTTGCTCTAGTGCTTCACTTATATCTTTTTGAGCACAGTGTGCTTTGTTATTTTTGAAGAAATGCTCTCTTGCTTCACTTAGATTTATTTGAGAGTTAGTAGAATTTTGAAGAAATTCTCTCTTGCTTCACTTTAATTAGTTTGAGAGAAAGAAAATTTGTTATGCTCATGATCTTCACTTATATTTGTTTGAGCTTATGAAAAGCAACACATGAAAATTAGTCCCAAAGAGATAGATATCCAAGAAGGATAATGGAAAAATGAAAAAAATGTCATGAAGATCATTAGACAAAATAAGCTTGATTCTTAGTAATAGTTTTGAGATATGATGATGTGATATGTGAGTCATCTTGATGAGTAATTATGCTTTAGTAAGAATATTGGTGTTAAGGTTTGTGATTCCCTATGCATGCACGAAAGTCAATAATCACCCAATGAAAATTATATCCTACTTGTGGTGCATTATTCGGTGTTAATTATGCTTAATACTTACTTATGAGATTATTCGTTTCTTGGTTGGTCGCTTCCCAATCTTTCTGCTAGCCTTCATTTTGCACTAAGTATGACCTCTACTTGTGCATCCAAAATCCTTTAAACTAGTTTTGCCACATGAGTCCGCTATATCTACCTATAAGCGGTATTCTTTTGCCGTTAGCAAATGTGCATGTGCCATCTCTAATTTTCAAAATAAACTTCTCTTTTGTGTGTTTGTTTCACTCGCGGAGCGGTGAGGGGTGGCTAATATTTTCCATGCTAGATGTGTTATTCTCAAGATGAGTGTTTATTCACTTGTCATTGCATGAGAGTAAGGCAAAGGTATTAGGGATGCCCAGTCCCAAAATTAAAATACTAATGAATTTACTTTATGTTGTGAAATAATAAATTCCTTGGAAAGTGTTGGTATGGAGGGCAACAGTGGATACGATTAGCCATGGAAAGTGAAAGTTATGGTGGAAAAAGGAATAAACTTTATTTTCTGTTTGGGAACCGCCTATGATATATCTATGCATGGAAAGTATTGGGAACTCTAAGTCGTTTTCGTTGGTGGGATGGATACACCTCCCAAAATGTTTTTTATCTCAAATTTTTTGCTTTGAGCTCTAGCACCTCTACAAATCCCTACTTCCCTCTACGAAGGGCCTTTCTATTACTTTATGCAATTTTTATTTTGAGTCTCCATATCTCTTATAAAAGCACCAACTAGGAGGCAATATGATCGTGCTTAAGTATTGGGTGTGGTTAATATTCGAGTGTGTTTCATGAATGGATCAATGTTTGAGCATGATGGGCTAGGGATAACTTATTTTAGCGTTGATATTTTGAATGACATGGTTGCTTGTTGATATGCTTGAGTATCTAAATTATTATTTCCAAACTAAACTATTGCTTTGAATCACATAAAGGTCCAAATGTCCATGCTATAAAGAAAAGAATATAATATGACATGATGAACAGCACTCCACATCAAAAATTCTGTTTTTATCACTTATCTACTCGAGGACGAGTAGGAGTTAAGCTTGGGGATGCTGATATGTCTCCAATGTATCTATAATTTTTGATTGTTCCATGCTGTTTTATTATCAATCTTGGATGTTTTGTAATCATTTTATAGTCATTTTTGGTACTAACCTATTGACATAGTGCCAAGTGCCAGTTGCTGTTTTTTCCATGTTTTTTTACATTGCAGAAAATGAATATCAAATGGAGTCCAAATGCCACAAAACTTTACAGAGATTTTTTATGAACTAGAAGGAAGATATTGGGCCCTGGTAGCACTTGGGGGAGTCCCGAGGAGGGGAAAACCCACCCGGGCATGCCAGGAGGCCCAGGCACGCCCTGGTGGGTTGTGCCCACCTCGGGTGCCCCTCGAACCGCCTCTTTGCTTTATAAATACCCAAATATTCCCAAAACCCTAGGGGAGTCAACGAAATATTCATCCAGCCGCCGCAGAGTCCAGAACCACCATATCCAATCTAGACACCATCACGGAGGGGTTCACCACTTCCACTGGTGCCTCTCCGATGATGCGCGAGTAGTTCTTTGTAGACCTTCAGGTCCGTAGTTAGTAGCTAGATGGCTTCATCTCTCTCTCTCTCTCTTGATTCTCAATACAATGGTCTCTTGGAGATCCATATGATGTAACTCTTTTGCGATGTGTTTGTTGGGATCGATGAACTTTGAGTTTATGATCAGATCTATCTTTTTATGCCCATGAAAGTATTTGAGTTTCTATGATGTCTTTTATGCATGATCTCTTATAGCCTCGTATTTTTTCTCTGATATTTGTGTTTTGTCTGGCCAACTTGATCTATTTACCTTGCAATGGGAAGAGGTGCCTGGTAGTGGGTTCGATCTTACGGTGCTTGATCCCAGTGACATAAAGGGAATCAACACGTATGTATTGTTGCTACTAATGATAAAAATATGGGATCTTTATCTACCTCCATAGATAAACGGATCTCGTCTACATCATGCCATTGTTCTTATTGCATTACTCCGTTTTCCATGAACTTAATACACTAGATGCATGCTGGATAGCGGTCGATGTGTGGAGTAATAGTAGTAGATGCAGGCAGGAGTTGGTCTACTAATATTGGACGTGATGCCTATGTAATGATCATTGCATGGATATGTCATAATTATTTGAGGTTCTATCAATTGCCCAAAAGTAATTTGTTTACCAACCGTTTGCTATTTTTCTCGAGAGAAGCCACTAGTGAAACCTACGGCCCCGGGGTCTTCTTTCTCATATAGTTGCCTTTGCGATCTACTTTTTATTTGCTTTTATTTTAATATCTATTAAACCAAAAACCCAAAATTACCTTGCTGCAATTTATTTTATTTGGCGTTTGATTTATCAATATTTACGACTATCTCCCGTCCATGCACCATTTCTGGCGCCGTTACCCGAAAGGAATTGACAACCCCGTTAAGAGTTGGGTTGCGAGTGGTTGTTATTTGTGTGCAGGGGCAGTTTATGTTGTGTTGCTTGGTTCTCCTACTGGTTCGATAACCTTGGTTTCATATCTGAGGGAAATACCTACCGCCGCTATGCTGCATCATCCCTTCCTCTTTGGGTAAATACCGATGTGGCTTCAAGCGACATCAACATGATAGAGCCTATGGAAGAAGCATAGGGGATGACACTCATCTTTTCACCATCCTTTGTAGTCGCTGGGCATTGAGTCTTGCTCAACTTCACACCTTGCAAAACAGGCAAGAACCCCTTCTTGGATTGATCCATTTTGAACTTCTTCAAAATCCTATCAAGGTATGTGCTTTGTGAAAGTCCTATCAAGCGTCTCGATCTATCTCTATAGATCTTGATGCCTAATATGAAAGCATTAGGTCCACTAAGCATCATCACTTTCTCCTAGGTCCTTCATTGAAAAACTCTTGTTCAAATATTCCTTCATGTTTTCCAAAAGTTCTATATTGTTTCCAATCAGCAATATGTCATCCACATATAATATTAGAAACACTATGGAGCTCCCACTCACTTTCTTGTAAATACAAGATTCTCCTAAACTTCTATAAAGCCAAACGCTTTTATCACCTCATCAAAGCAAAGATTCCAACTCCGAGATGCTTGCACCGGTCCATAAATGGATTGCTGGAGTTTGCACACTTTGTCAGCATTCTCTGGATCGACAAAACCTTCCAATTGCATCATATACAACTCTTCCTTAAGAAAATCATTAAGGAACGCTGTTTTGACATCCGTCTGCCAAATTTCATAATCGAAAACTGCAACTATTGCTAACATGATTCTGATGGACTTAAGCATCGCTACGGGTGAGAAAGTCTCATCGTAGTCAACTCCTTGAACTTGTGAAAACCCCTTTGCCACAAGTCGAGCTTTATAGACGATGACATTACCGTCTGTGTCCGTCTTCTTCTTGAAGATCCATTTGTTCTGAATGGCCTTTCTCCCTTCAAATAATACTTCCAAAGTCCATACTTTGTTTTCATACATTGATACCATCTCGGATTTCATGGACTCTAACTATTTGTCGAAATACAGGCCCACCATCGCTCCTCCGTAGTTCGTAGGTTCATCGTTGTCCAACAACATGACCTCTAAGACAGGGTTACCGTACCACTTAGGAGCAGTGCGTACCCTTACTGACATGTGAGGTTCGATAGTAACTTGATCCGAAGCTTCATGATCACCATCATTAGTTTCCTCTTCAACTGACATAGGTGCCATAGAAACATCTTCCTGGGCTGCTCTACTCTCTGGTTGAAGTAAAGGTTCAACAACTTCATCAAGTTCTATCTTCCTCCCAGTCAATTCTTTCGAGAGAAACTCTTTCTCGAGAAAGAACCCATTCTTAGCGACAAACACTTTGTCTTCTGATCTAACATAGAAGGTATACCCAACCGTATCTTTTGGGTATCCTACGAAGACACATTTGTCCGCTTTGGGTTTGAGATTTTCCGGCTGAAGCCTTTTGACATAAGCATCGCAGCCCCAAACCTTAAGAAACGACAACTTAGGTTTCTTGCCAAACCACAGTTCATACGGTGTCTTCTGCACGGACTTAGATGGTGCCCTATTTAAAGTGAATGCACCTGTCTCTAACACATAACCCCAAAACGATAGTGGCAGATCGGCAAGAGACATCATAGAACGCACCATATCCAATAAGGTACGAATACAACGTTCGAACATGATACATCTCCAACGTATCTATAATTTTTGATTGTTCCATGCTACTATATTGTATATTTTGGATGTTTTATATGCATTAATATGCTATATTATATTATTTTGGGGGACTAACTTATTAAGCCAGAGCTCTGTGCTAGTTTCTGTTTTTTTCCTTATTTTTGAGTTTTATAAAAAAGGAATATCAAACAGAGTCCAAAAGGAATAAAACTTTCGCGATGATTTTTGTTGGATCAGAAGACACACGTAGGACTTGGAGATGAAGGCAAAGGAGTCCCAAGGCGGCCACAAGCCTCAGGGGCGCGCCCTAGGGGGGCACCCCGAGGGCTTGTGGGCCCCTCGGAGCTCCTCCAACACTAATCTTTGGCCTATAAATTCCCAAATATTCCCAAACGACCAGAAGTCTCCACCAAAATCACTACAAAAAAAGACACATCCGTGACATTTTGGACCGAACGAATTTTTGTGTGTCATGCTTATGACACTTCTATGACGATAATTGTGACAAAACCCGATATCATCATAGATGTGGTGGGGCCCTGCTTCTATGCCAGAAAATGGGCTTTTCATCTTGGGCGGGCCGGAGACACAGCTGCATGACATTCTTTGGGCCATCCATGACAGAAAAAACTATGGTAGAAGCGAGGGCGAGGAAAATATCGGGGAGTTCCCGGTCACGGTGGGTGGTCGGGGGCCTAGCGATGTGCGTTTCTCTCATACACGTATGCACGTGGGTGCGAGGCATTGGGCTCCCACTGAACCTGAGCGATTGCACTACAGGCTACGCGTTACTGAACCCGATCGATCGATCTGGCTGTTAACTGAACCCGATCAAGATATTCCTTCGCTACTGCTACTAACTGAAGCCGATCGAACCTGCTACCTCCTTCCCTTGATGAACAGTGAGCATTGTTGGGAGGGGGGTTGGATGAACAGTTCCCGGTGGGGGTTTGGATGAAAAGGATCCCATGGTAGTAGAGGCCGTTGCCGCTAGATGAACATGACCCCGATCGAGCCGGTTGGGGGTGGATGAATAGGACCCCGTGGAGGACTGGATGAACCGGACCCCGTGGAGGGCTGGTTGAACAGTAGTCGGTTGAGGGCTGGATGAACAGTAGCCCGTGGAGGGGTGGTTGAACAGGACCTCATGGAGAGGGCTGGTTGAATAGTAGCCAGTGGAGGAGCGGTGGAGGCTGGATGAATAGGAGCCCGTGGATGATCAGGAGCCCGTGGATGAACAGTCGCAGGTGGAGGGTGGAGGAGGTCGACGGTGGATGAACAATAGCCCGTGGAGGCTGGAGGAGGCCGACGGTGGAGATGAACAGTAGCCCGTGGAGTCCCGTTTTGCGGTACGCCACACTCCTCCTGATGAACACGACCCCCTGTTTCGTCCGTAGCGCTCCAACAGAAGTCCGTTCCTCCATTTTGTGGTAGGCCACACCCCTCCCGATCAACAGGTCCTCATTTCGAACGTAGGAGGTCCAAAAGAAGTCTGTTTCCTCCATTTTGCGGTACACCAGACCCCTCCCGACGAACAGGATCCCGTTTCGACCGTGGCCGGTCGAACACAAGGCCGTTTCCTCAGTTCCGCGGTACACTAGGCCTCATTTCAATCGGTTGTTCCGTCCAATCCGGTTGGCTCCCGATGAACATGACGCATTCCATTGCCTCCCGATGAACACAACGACGCAGTTTCTCCATTCTGACCCAGCAAGTTGGCTGCTGATGAACACGTCACCACCGCTGCCTCTCCATGTACACGAGCCCTGGCCGTACATATGCGCGAGTAGGCGTTCGAGACCCCGCCCGTATGTACGTATGTGGCCGTATTTACTTTCTTTCACCCTGGATATACGTACGTGTACATGCTACGTGCACGCCTCTACTACGACATGTGCCCTTCCTTACTCGGCCGGTTCATCGCTGCAACCTGCAGACAGACCGATCGTATGTATGTACACGTTCACGACCAGAATGACAACGCTACGTATGCTTCGACCAGGTGGGTCCCGACTATCAGGGAGGATAATGAGGCACTTCCTTGAGAGCAAAGATGTAGCTGGTGGGTTCCAGCAGTCAGGGGGAAACATTTTTTTCGCGAAATACGGTGGCCCGTCCGGTGGGTCCCTACTGTCAGGTGGAGGAATCATTATTTTCCGCGTAATAAGGAGGCACTTCCTTGCTGCGGCCATGGACCCAACTGTCAGCCTCTACACGTATAGTACTATTCCGATGGAAGTTGTTCTTGACCACGTTGACCACGCCGCGCCGAGAGCACCAGGGCGGTGGACGATGGTGAGGCCTAGGAAGGGGACGACGCGGAGCCGGGGAAGACGTGGGAGTGGATGCCCACGTGGAGAGGAGTACGAGGGTTCACTGGTTCGGCTGTGGTGTGAGGCTGCCATTGCCGCAGAATAACAGGGGGTGGTGAGGCCTCCGCGGCAGCACAGCCGGCCACGGGAGGCAGGAGCAGGCGGCATGACCGGTGCTGGTTTGGGTGGCTGGAGCAAGAAGACCAGAGGTTGGAGAAGCACTACGGCCGTTGGATGGACATCGTACGGTCACTGGAGCTAGAATCGTTCATTGACTAAGTTGACAAAGCCCTCCGTCCCCGTCAACTTAGTAGGCCCACAAGTCAGCCTCCAACTATGGTTGGTTCTAGCAGTCAGCGAGGATTCATTTTTTTCGTGCCTAATATGGAGGCACTTCCTTACGTGCGAAGATATCGCTGGTGCATCCGAGCTGTCAGCAGGGGGAACGTTTTTTCATGAATTATAGAGGCCCTTCGGGTGGGTCCCAGCTGTCAGGTGGAGGAATCATTATTTTCCGCGTAATAAGGAGGCATTTCCTTGTGTGTGGCCGTGGACCCAGCTATCAGCCTCTCCACGTATAGTCCTCTTCAGATGGAAGTCGTTCCTTGACCACGTTGACCACGTCGCGTGAGAGCACCAAGGCAGTGGATGACAACGAGGCCTGGAAGGGGAGGACGAGGAGCCAGGGAAGACACGGCAGTTGTCGCCGTTCTGGGAACGGGGGTCCCCAGACTTGCCAGCCTACGGCCCACGGCGTGGCTTTGTGAGCGGGCCCGTACGGCCCATCTTCACTAGCAAGGACTTAAGACCCTCGCGAGGGGCCAGGACTCGCGAGGCGAGCGACACAAGACCTCCTCAGGAGTGGCCTCACCAGGATGGCTCGCGAGGGGCCAGGACTCGCGAGGCGAGCGACACAAGACCTCCTCAGGAGCGGCCTCACCAGGATGGCTCACGAGGGGCGGAGAGTTCAAGGCCAGCCGAACCTCGCGAGGTTCTAGTGATGTGAGCCATGATGACCAAGGCCAGGCGGGCACTAGCATGCACAGTGTCCTTGTTTCCTCTTCGGTGCTAAGGAAGCAGGCGCAAGCGCAGAGTACCGAGGTGTCAAGCAAAGGTTTCCGTATCGGTGCAACAAGACCAAGACCAGAAGGACGACAAGACAGAGGTCACCGTGGAGCCCAAGATGGCGTCACCACTAGAGCCTTTGGCAGGCGAAGACTGCTTTTGTCAAGATAGGCTTTTGTCAGGAGGTGTCCCCTTTCAAATTGGCCGTTGTTGGCTCTCTTGCCACTCAATATTTGGGGAGAGTACCGGGTCCCCTATAAATAGGACCAGCCACCACCGTAACTAAAGGGAGGGAGGATCGATCGAATAGTCTGGCCAAGAGAGACCAGAACAACCACAAGTTCACCAAGCACAAGAACACCTCTCCTCAAGAGGCTGTTCTTCCCCTTGTACTATTCATCCTCAGCCCAAGAGGCAATCCACCACACCAAACTGGAGTAGAGTATTACACCAGAACGGTGGCCCGAACTAGTATAAATCTTGTGTCCTTTTTGTTGCGAGTTCGTCGAGTTAGTTCATAAGATCTTAGCTGAGCTAGGACGTGGATCGGTTGGGGGGAGATCTTCGCGGGCACCCCAGTGTTCGAACCTTGAGGGTTTTGCTGGAACCCGTGATACGACATTTGGCGCACCAGGTAGGGGTGCGCCGAAGCTTCCCTTTCTTCGCTCCGCGTCCCGTGGTCTCATCGTCTGCATGTCGGACGCTCGCCGTGCTCGCGCTGAGCGCCGGGCTGCCCTCGCCGCTCGCGTTCCTCAGACGGCTCCCATTGGCGGGCCGCCCCATCGTTCCCCATCGCTTGCCACCAACGCCGCCACCGGCCCGACGAGGAACGAGAAGCAATCATCCTCGTTGCACCCCTCGGTGCGGCGGGAAGGCCGCACCGCTACTCCATCGCTGACCCCATCCGGTTCGTCGTCCCACGCTCGTCGCGCTCCCATGGGTGCGCAGGTCACTCTGTGCATGGCGCACGAGCTCCTGCGCTATCTCCCAATCGACAACCTCTACGAGGACTAGCTCGACCGCATCGCTGAGCTTGTCCGCGCCGCAGGGGGCTCCCATGCACCGTCCCTCTCGCCACCTCACCATCCGCCAGCCATGGGCGGCTTGGCCCATGAAGCGCCTCCACCACCTCTGCCCCAAGATGGAGTCTTGGCGCGCAGGCGCGCGGCCCCACAGCACGACCTACCGCGTTCGGTGCCCGCTGTCGGCATCCTGGGAACGGGGGTCCCCAGACTTGCCTGCCTGCGGCCCGCTGCGTGGCTAAGCCAGCAGGCCGTACGACCCATCTTCATCAACAAGGCATCCAAGACCCTCGCAAGGGGCCAAGCCTCGCGAGGAAGACGACACGAGACCTCCTCTGGAGCGGCCTAGTCAGGCAGGCTCACGAGGAGCGGAGATATCAAGGCGAGGCGAACCTCAGGAGGCTCTCGTGACGTGAGCATGACGATCGACACCAGGAGGGCGCCAGCACACACAGCGTCCTTGTTTCCTCTTTGGTGCTAAGGAAACTAGCGCAGGCGAGGAGTACCGAGGCATCAGGCAAGGGTTGCCATTTTGGTGCAACAAGACCAAGACCAGAAGGACGGCAAGACGGAGGTCATCGTGGAGCCCAAGACGGCGTCACCACCAGAGCCTTTCGCAGGTGCAGACCACCTTTTGTCAGGATAGCTTGTACTAGTTGTCCCCCTTCAAAATAGCCCCCATTGTTGGCTCCCTTCCCGCTCAATATTTGGGAAGAGGACCAGGGTCTCTATAAGTAGGGATAGCCACCACCATAGAAAAGGAGGGCGAGGAGACGACATCTTAGATCGCTCGCTCACCCATACAAGTTAGCCACGCACAAGAACACCTCAACCTGAGGAGGCAGTTCTTCCCCTTGTATTGTTCATCATCAGCCCAAGAGGCAATCCACCACCACCACACTGGAGTAGGGTGTTACACCACAATGGTGGCCTGAACCAGTATAAACCCAGTGTCTTTCTATGTTGCGAGTTCGTCGAGTTCGTCCGCGAGATCATAGCGAGCTAGGGCGTAGATCGGTAGGAGGGAAAGACTTCGCGTGCACCCCAGTGATCGAACCTTAAGGGTTTGCCGGAACCCCACATCCGACATTTGGCGCGCCAGGTAGGGGTGCACCGCGGCTTCCCTTCCGTCGATCTAGGCTCCGTCGCCACCGCGCTTCGCCCACATGACAGGCGCCCTACCGCCGACTCCGACGGTCAGCGTCGACAATCGGGCAAGGGGGCTCCGAGCTCTGGCCTCCGCCCTGCGGCGGGTGCAGTGGCCACCCAAGTTCAGGCCGGAGATGCTGCCGCGCTATGACGGCGCGGCGGACCCGTCAGCTTTCCTGCTGGCGTACAAGGAGGCCGTCCTCGAGGCCGGGGGCGATGACAATGTCATGGCCAACTGGCTTCCCGTGGCCCTCGCCGGCGAGCCACGCACCTGGATGCTCAACCTTCCTAGATCCATGGTGGCATCTTGGGAGGAGCTCCGCGACCTCTTCACTGCTCGCTACGCGGTGCCGGCGCACCACGCAGTTGCGGCCCTGCTGGGCGGATCTCAAGCGCCTCCATCAGATCGGGGCCACCTCCAGGCACCCGAGGGCTCCCCGGGTTGGGCTACGCCAGAGGCCGACCTTACCTTCGGCTCAGAAGATCACCCTGACTCCACCACCGGCTCCGGAGTGCTTCCGATGCTCTGCACGCCCACCATCTGCAACGTGGCCGTCACCAAGACCCTCATCGACTGTGGTGCTGGCCTCAACTTGCTCTCCGTGGAAGCCTTCAGCCTTCTCCACGTGCCACTCGAGCGGCTCGGCCTCAGTAAGCCCTTCTCAGGAGTGGGTGGCGGAGCTGCCCACTCCCTGGGACAGATTCGCCTCCCTGTCACCTTCAGCACATGCAACAACTACCGCACCGAGCTGGTAGACTTCGATGTCGCTCGCATCAGCCTCCCGTACAACACCATCCTCGGGTACCCGGCTCTCGCTCAGTTCATGGCAGCGACTCACCCGGCTTACAACCTCATGAAGATGCTAGGGAGCAAGGGCGCCCTCACCATCAAGGGGGACACTAAGGAGGCTGCGACGGTGCTCAGGCTCGCCTTCAAGACCGCGACAGCAGCACAACCTGCCGACGCAGGTGCCCCCGCGGCCACGGAGGTCACGCCCACCAAGAAGAAGAAGCTGTTCACCCAAGACAAGGCGGAAACCAAGCAGGTACCGGTCAGCGAGGACAGGCCTTCAGGAGCCACCTTTACCATAGGAGCCGGTCTCGACCGGGAACAAGAAGAAGCTCTGGTGAGGTCCTTGCGCGCGAACAAGGAGATATTCACGTGGGAGCCAAATCAGCTGGTAGGGGTCCCGAGGGAGGTGATCCAGCATCATCTAAGGGTATGCCCCAACATCCACCCCGTGAAGCAGCGAGCGAGACGGCAGTCCACTGAGAAGCAGGCCTTCATCGTCCTAGAGACACGCAGGCTGGAGGCGGCAGGTGCCATCCGAGAGGTCCGGTACCCCGAATGGCTGGCGAACCCTGTCGTGGTGCCGAAAAAAGGTGGGAAGGAACGGATGTGTGTCGACTTCACCACTCTTAACAAATCCTGCCCTCAAGACCCGTTCCCACTCCAGCGCATCGACCAGATCGTTGACTCCACCGCCGAGTGTGACCTACTGTGCTTCTTGGATGCATTCTCAGGGTATCATCAAATCAAGATGGCGGTGGAATATGTGGAGAAGACGGCCTTCCTGACACCATGTGGGGTGTACTGCTACACCTGCATGCCCTTCGGGCTGCGCAACGCGGGCGCGACCTTTCAGCGGTTGATGCACATCGCTTTGGGGTGGCAGCTCAGGAGAAACACAGAGGCTTACGTCGATGACATAGTGGTCAAGTCTCGTGAGGTAACGACATTGATTCAAGACTTGGAGGAGACCTTCGAGAGCCTGCGCCAAGTGAACTTAAGGTTCAACCCGGAGAAGTGCGTGTTCGGTGTCCCCTCCGGCAAGCTGCTGGGATTCCTTGTATCCCATAGGGGGATCGAGGCGAACCCGGAGAAGGTAAAGGCCATCGAGGACATGAGCCTGCTGCAGACCCTCAAAGAGATGCAGAAGCTAGTAGGGCGGGTAACCGCGTTAGGGCGTTTCATCTCCAAACTGGGAGAGCGTGCCTTACCATTCTTCAAGCTCATGAAGAGGAAGGGCCCGTTCGGGTGGAACCCGGAAGCCGACCGGGCCTTCCAAGACCTCAAGAAATACCTTACTAGCCCCCCAGTGATGGTGGCACCGCGGCCCCTCGAGCCTTTGGTACTCTACCTTGCTGCCACCTTGTACTCCGCCAGCGCGGCGTTGGTGGCGGTTCGGGAGGAGCGCCAAGTCAAGGGCGCACCCCGCCAGGCCAAGGATGAAGTAGCGCGGGGTCAGGAAGGCGCTAGAAATGCATCAGTGGTGGAAGGCCAAGCTCAGCAGGGCGGCGCCGCAGAAGCTCCTAAGGACACCAGGGTCTCAGGGACCCTTCCACCTCAGGATATGTCCCGATCTCCGCAGGACCCGAGCCTCGACAGCATGCCAGCCCTCGTTGAACACCCGGTGTACTTTGTCAGCACCGTACTACAAGATGTGAGAGCACGCTACCCCATGCCCCAGAAGCTCCTGCTCGCACTCCTGGTGGCCTCACGCAAGCTGCGACACTACTTCCAGGGCTACCCCATCAAGGTCCTCTCAGCCTACCCACTAGAAAGGATACTTAGGAGCCCTAACTCAGCCGGAAGGGTCGCAGAGTGGAACAACGAGTTGCAAGCATTCCAGTTGGAGTTCAGCACTACCAGGGTCATCAAGGGGGCCGCACTCGCTGACTTTGTGGCAGAATGGATGGATGCCCCGACACTTGAGAAAGGAGAAAACCGGCCCACCTCCCCAGGAAGTGAGGCTCCGGACGGTTGGGTCATGTATTTCGATGGCACCTTCGCACACCAGGGCGCGGGGGCTGGAGAAGTGCTAATCTCGCCCACCCAGGACAAGCTCTACTACGCCGTGCAACTCTACTTTCAGCACAGCGAGAAGGTCTCCAACAACATCGCAGAGTACGAAGGCCTCATAGCTAGCCTGAAGGCTGCAGCGGCCCTAGGGGTGAAGCGCCTCACTGTCAGAGGCGACTCACAACTCCTCGTCAACTTCTCCAACAAGGTGTACGAGCCGAAGGACGAGCACATGGAGGCCTACCTCACGGAGGTGCGCAACATGGAGAAACAGTTCTCGGGCCTAGAGCTGTAGCACGTACCCCGGGGCACCAACAAGGAAGCCGATGACATCGTCCGGAGAGCATCCAAGCGGCAACCGCAGGAGCCTGGTGTCTTTGAGGAGTGGCTCTTCAAGACATCAGCTGCGCCACCTCTTTCAAGCACGACCCAACCTCGGGAGGAGCTCCCCCAGCCTCCGGCCACGGGAGCCCCGACCTGTGGACCGACCTCCGGGGCTCGGCTGCTCTTGGCGCTCGAGCCTCAGGAGGAATGCTGGACCAAGGAATTTAGGGAGTACTTAACGCATGGGACGTTTCCGAAAAAGGAAGAGGAGGCGGAGCGCGTGGCCGGCAAGCCATGCCATACTGTATCCAAGACGGCGAGTTATATAGGAAACGACCGAACGATGTCACACTGTGCTGCATATCCAGCGACCAAGGAAGGGAGTTGCTGATTGACATACACGGCGGGGACTGCGGACACCACTCGTCATCACGGACCCTCGTCGGCAAGGTGTTCCGCGGTGGATTCTACTAGCCTACAGCATTCAACGACGCAGCCGAGCTGGTGAAGTCTTGCGAAGCCTGCCAATTCCACGCCAAGCAAATCCATTAACAAGTTCAAGGCCTTCAAACTATCCCGCTCACATGGCCGTTCGCGGTCTGGGGGCTGGATATCCTAGGCCCATTCCCTCGGGTGCCAGGGGGCTACCATTACCTCTACGTCGCCATCGACAAGTTCACCAAGTGGGTGGAAGTGGAAGCCATCCGTACCATCCCAGCCGGCTCTGCTGTCAATTACATCAAGCGCCTCATGAGCTGCTTCGAGGTCCCCAACCACATCATCACAGATAACGGCTCGTAGTTTACTAGCAAGCTCTTCAAAACCTACTGTGCTAACCTTGGAACGCAGATATGCTATGCTTCGGTGGCCCACCCCAGGAGCAATGGTCAGGCCGAACGTGCTAACATGGAGGTCCTGAGGGGCCTCAAGACCAGGACCTTCAAGAAGAAGCTGGAGGCCTACGGCAGGGGCTGGCATGAAGAGCTCCAGTCCATACTGTGGTCCATCCGGACCACCGCCAGCAAGCCAACGGGAGAGACTCCATTCTTCCTCGTCTATGGAGCGGAAGCGGTCCTCCCTCACGAGCTCAAGCATCGCTCCGCACGGGTCCTGGCGTTCAGCGAAATGTAGCAGGACGCCGCGTGGGGGATGGACCTCGTGTTAGTGGAGGAACATAGCCGTGGAGCTGCGCTGCGGGCGGTGAGGTACCAGCAAGCACTGCGGCGATACCACTGCCGCAACATCCGCTCCAGGACACTCGAGACGGGAGACCTAGTCCTGAGGCAGGTCCTCTCCAGGGAAGGGCTGCATAAGCTTTCACCAATGTGGGAGGGCCCGTTCAAGGGTCGTCCACATCTCCAGGCCTGGCGCTGTGCGCCTGGAGACACAAGACGGAGTACCGGTCCAAAATGCCTGGAACATCCAGCACCTCCGAAGGTTTTACCCATAAAGCAAGGCCCAGAGTCTGAGAAGCAAGGCCCAGAGCCTGAGAAGCAAGGCCCAGAGCCTGAGAAGCAAGGCCCAGAGCCTGAGAAGCAAGGCCCAGAGCCTGAGAAGCAAGGCCCAGAGCCTGTGAAGCAAGGCCCAGAGCCTGAGAAGAAAGGCCCAGAGCCTGTGAAGAAGGCCCGGTGCCTGTGAAGAATCGCCGCTCGTGACACTCTCACGTAATAATGCGTTGGGGCTGTACACGCCCCGGAGTCTCAGGGGTGCCAGCATCAGGCCCTGGGGCTCCTGCCCACGCCTAGTGGACAGCACTTAGCTCCACGTTGGTGAGAATACTTGAAGACTAGATTAGGTGCCGGACGCGGATTTTCATTTGCTTTCCGTATTTGGATCCCTTTTTCTTAATCGAAATTTGCTTTTGGCATTCCTTGCTGAGTTGACCCTCTCGTTTCTCGCTGCGTTTTTCTGGCTCGGGTTAGCTCGTGTTCTCTCTCTCACATGCCTCACGAGGGGGCTGGGCAGGTGCCCTCGCAAGAATTTTCTCCCTTCTCTGCCTTCTCGCGAGCCACCCTCGTTCGAGCCCAGAAGCTGGCGTGCCTCTCCTAGTCTGTGCCCCTCGGGTACCGTGATACAAGGCGCCAGGCCAGGACCAGGGCGAACGACTAATCTTTTAATGCACTTCCTAACGAGCTTTCGCAGTTCCCCAGCAGATGCAGGCCACCAAGGCAAGATGGGCACGAGGAAATGAGCACCTCATGAGGAAGAGGGCATCCCAGATATACCAGATTAAGTCATCTTTGCACGAAATAACGACACAACATGCACGGTGCCACAATCAAGGTACCATAGTTCGATACACACCCCTGGGCCCAAACTAGTTACATTGTTGATGCAGGAAAAAGAGTAAAACAAAAGCAGCGTCACAACAATCTGCGGAGGCAGGCCCCTAGCGGCACCCCGAACCTAGCCGGATCTTTCTTCACGCTTCACGGAGGCGCGGCGACGGGATGACCCACTGCTGCCTCCAAAGCGGGCACGGCGGCGCGTCGTGGCCACTGTTGCTGGAGCTGTCACTGGAGGAAGAGCCGCCATAGCGGGACAAGACGCAACCTCCCCCGAGGGCAGGCTCGCCCCCATCCTCGTCGTGACCGTCCCTGAGACCGAGCACCTCCTCACCATCGTTCGCCTTGAGGCAGCACCCGGCACGGCGACCATCTTCCCCAAACACCCTCACGAAGAGGGTTGATTCGCCGTCGTACTTGAAGTGGAGGGCGCACCGCTGGCCCAGGCCACGCGCGTGGGTGAACGTCTGCCAACCGCGGGCCAGGGTTATGTTTCCCGCGGCGGAAGTCACGACTGCAACCCAAGAGGCCTTGCTGCAGCAACCATCCGAGTGCAGCCAGAGTCCGCCTGGACCGGAGGCCGGTAGCTCGTTGGCGAAGAAGTGCGGAAGTTGGAGCCAGTTGCCGGCTGGGTTCTCCGACCAGACGACAAACTCCGGCGACACTTCCACTGTGTGGAAGCGCGGATGGGGGGGCGCCACCAAAGCACGCCTCCCCTTGTCAGTTGGATCGCCGTGGTTGGGATGACCCACTCCGCGTGCCGTGGCGCCACTCCGATAGTGGGCCGCGACAGGGGACGCGGTGTGCTTGCGCGGACGGCCATGTCTGCGCTTGGGCGCCAGGTAGCCGGGTCCCTCGCGAGGAGCCTTTCCCTTCTCGATGGCAGAGAACTTCCTTCATGGCGCCAGTGGTGGCACAGCGAGCAACGAAGCGAGGAAGAAGAAGCTAGGAGCAGAGCGAGGAAGAAGAAGCAGCAAGCGAGGAATAGATGAGCGACGGGGGCTCCGCCCCCTCCCCATTTATAGCAAGAGAAGGCCAACCGGCACCTCCCACGACCGCAGGTAATGATGGTTTCCCTTTCATGTCACAGGGACTCGTCTAGTGGTGCAGTCGCCGAGGCAGCATGGGGAAGCGGAGGCACCCACGACCTATCAACCGCCACGCGTCAACCAAGGCCGCATGCTTTGGGGGCCCGCGGTGCTCCGTGCTTGGCCATTGGCTTCGTCGTGAAGCCAATCCCGAGCGCACCTTCGGCCCGGGGGCTACTGTTGGCATCCTGGGAACGGGGGTCCCCAGACTTGCCTGCCTGCGGCCCCCTGCATCGCTAAGCTAGTAGGCCGTATGGCCCATCTTCATCAATAAGGCATCCAATACCCTCGCGAGGAGGACGACACGAGACCTCCTCTAGAGCGGCCTAGTCAGGCAGGCTCACGAGGAGCGGAGATATCAAGGCGAGGCGAACCTCACAAGGCTCTCGTGACGTGAGCCATGACGATCGACACCAGGCGGGCGCCAGCACGCGCAGCGTCCTTGTTTCCTCTTTGGTGCTAAGGAAACTAGCACAGGCGAGGAGTACCGAGGCATCAGGCAAGGGTTGCCATTTTGGTGCAACAAGACCAAGACCAGAAGGATGGCAAGACAGAGGTCATCATGGAGCCCAAGATGGCGTCACCACCAGAGCCTTTCGCAGGTGTAGACCACCTTTTGTCAGGATAGCTTGTACTAGTTGTCCCCCTTCAAATTAGCCCGCCGTTGTTGGCTCCCTTCCCGCTCAATATTTGGGAAGAGGACCAGGGCCTCTATAAGTAGGGCTAGCCACCACGATAGAAAAGGGGGGGCGAGGAGATGGCATCTTAGATCACTCTCTCACCCATACAAGTTAGCCATGCACAATAACACCTCAACCTGAGGAGGCAGTTCTTCCCCTTGTATTGTTCATCATCAGCCCAAGAGGCAATCCACCACCACCACACTGGAGTAGGGTGTTACACCACAACGGTGGCCTGAACCAGTATAAACCCAATGTCTTTCTATGTTGCGAGTTCGTCGAGTTCGTCCACGAAATCTTAGCGAGCTAGGGCGTAGATCGGTAGGAGGGAAAGACTTCACGCGCACCCTAGTGTTCAAAACTTAAGGGTTTGCCGGAACTCCACATCCGACACCCGCGCAAGAAGAAAGAAGCTTCCAAGAAGTCCCTCGGCCGTGAGAAAACGCCCTCGCGCTCCCTGCGCCACCACGGCAAAACCACGTGCTGCCTGCGGCGGCGGTGCGCGGACCCCCTCAAGGACAAGTTCTCCACCAGCACAAAGTCCCGATGACCACGGTAGGTTGCCGCGCCTTCACCCCTGAGCTACGTAGCGTCGCTTGGCCGGGCAAAATCAAGCCGGATCTGCCACCTTGCTACGACAGCACCCGACCCCGCGGAGTTCCTGTAGCTCTATGAGCTGAGCATCGAGGTAGCCAACGGCGACGAGAAAGTCATGGCGAACTAATTTTCCATGGCTCTCAAGGATGGTGCCCGCTCTTGGCTCCTGAATCTGCCCCAGGCTCGATCTCCTCCTGGGACGAGATGCGCGACCGTTTTGTCGCCAACTTCCAGGGCACTCGCAACCACCCACCGGCTGTGGGTGACCTGCGCCACGTCAAGCAACAACCAGGAGAGACCCTCGAGAAGTACATCCAGCGCTCAACAACGTTAGCCTCAAGATCCCCAAGGTGACGGACGAGGCAATCATCTCTGCATTCTCTGATGGCGTCCACGACATCAAGATGAAGTAGGAGCTCGCCATCCACGAGGAGCTGTGCACATCTCTGGAGCTGTTCAATCTGGCGACCAAGTGCACAAGAGCTGAGGAGGGGCGCCTCTCCCTCCTCGAGCTCCCGGCTGCGGACCCGAAGGAGAAAAAAGCCAAGGCCAAAGACATGAAGCGCAAGGGAGCAGCTGTGCTCGCGGTGGAGCCGGACACAAAGCGCGGCAGGGACCAGCCCGAGTCATCCAAGAGCAGCCGACTGTTCTGCGCCTTCCATAACCTGCATAGCCACAACACCAACGACTGTCAAGAGCTTAGAGCCATTCTAGAAGGACGCTTCGGTCGACGCCCCTAGTGCAACGACCGGGGCGACGGCCGAGGAGGAGGACGTGGTTGCGGACGCTGGGATGTCCGTGGCCCGTGCCAGGAGTGGCGCGACCAGCCTCGTGAGGACCACTGGCAGGATCAGCCTCGCGAGGGCGCCTGGAGGGATCAACCTCGTGAGCATCGCCCTAAGGGCAACGCCGGTCTTCCTCCACTACCGCCACCACCAAGAAGAAATGACGACCACCACCAAGACGAGGGGGCTGGGGGCTTCCAAGATCTGTGTGCCATCGCCTGCATCTTGGGCGGAGCTCAAGCCCTAGCCTAATAGCGTATCTTCAAACAGTTAGCTCATGAGGTGAACGCAGTCCTCCCCAAGCTTGAGGCCACGCACCCGCTCAGGTGTTCCCAGTGCGCCATCACGTTCAGCTCAACAGACCAGCTCAAGTGTGGCGCTACTGCCGGCGTCCTCCCGATGCTTTGTTCATCCGTCATCAGCAACGTGCAAGTCACCAAGACCCTCATCGATGGCGGCGCAGGGCTCAACGTCATGTCCGTCGAGACGTTCGACAGCCTCCAAGTGCCGTATGTTCAGCTTCAGTCCACCAAGCCTTTCTCAGGAGTGACCGACGGCTCCACCACGCCGATCGGTCAGGTCCGCCTCCTAGTCACCTTCGGACAGCGCAACAACTACCGCACCGAGCTCATCGACTTCATCGTCGCCCACATCCGTCTGCCATACAATGCCATCCTCGGGTATCTGGCCCATGCCAAATTCATTGTTGTGACGCACCACGGCTACAACATCTTCAAGATGCCAGGAAGCGGCGGCATCATCACAGTCCCTTGCGAAGAAAGAGATGCGGTGTGCTCCCTCGAGCGTGCCTTCCAAGCAGCGTCAATCAAAGACCCCAACAACAATGCAGCTCGGTACCCTCCCGAGGTCTTCCCCAAGAAGAAGAAGCAGCAACTCCGTGCTGGACCTCAGGAGGGCAGCACCGCAAGTGGCACCTCGTCAGGATCAGCGCCCGCACCTGGGGCGCCTCCCTCTATCGCATAGGAAGGCACGCTCGACGCCATCCTTGGTTGGGGCTCGGGGGCTCTCTTCTGGAGGGCCTCAGACCTCGCCAACGTCACGAGGGAGGCGCTCGGGCACCACTTGGAGGCGTGTTTCACGGCACATCTCCTTTAGGAGAGCAATGGGCAAGCAGCGCCCGATGCTCAGGAGTTTGTCACCAAGGTATCTCAGGAGCTTCAGGAAGCAAGAGCAATACGCGGCGACCGCCGCCTACCTGGCGCTACTCCCCACCTAGGCGAGGGTTGTGAGCTCCTCGTGTGCATCGACATATCAGGGCTCAACCGAGGCGCATCTCAGGAGCGCTTCTGGCCTTCGCGTGTCGGGCGCTGCGAAGGTCCACCTCACAGCTATGTTCGCATGCCGTTCGGCCTGCCGAGCGTGGCCGCTGCCTTCTAGCTCAAACTGCGGGGCATCATGACGGGTCAGGAGTCCAGGCACCATGCAGTCTGGGCGGAGATGGAGACGGTCCTCAAGGAACCGCCGGGACCCCCAGAGCTTCCCGAGGCTCAGGGCCCCGGTGGCTCGTGAGGGGCAACCCCTTCGCCGCGTACCTTCAGCTTCCTCAACACCCCTTCATCAACGGAACCAGGTGACATTTTCCAAGTTCGTTTAGCTAGGAGTGCCCCCAGGGCTACATTATTCCCAGGCTGTGTGGGTCCGTCCCTGTGGCATGTATCTTTCCTTGTTTATGTCTTTAGCTTACCTTGCTGGGGGCGCCCCTCGGGCTGCATCATCCCCAAGCCGCTCGGGCCGGACCCAGTGGAGACGGCGAAGAAGAAAGAAGCTACCAAGAAGTCCCTCGGCCGCGAAAAAACGCCCCCACGCTCCCCGCGCCACCATGGCAAAACCACGCGCCGCCTGCAGCGGCGGTGCGCAGACCCCATCAAGGAAAAGTTCTCCACCAGTGCAAAGTCCCGGTGACCACGGCAGGCTCCCGCGCCTTCACCCCTAAGCTACGTAGCGTCGCTTGGCCGGGCAATATCAGGCCGAATCTGCCACCTCGCTACGACGGCACCCCCGACCCCGTGGAGTTCATGCAGCTCTACGAGCTGAGCATCGAGGCAGCCAACGACGACGAGAAAGTCATGGCAAACTGGTTTCCCATGGCTCTCGAGGATGGTGCCCGCTCCTGGCTCCTGAATCTGCCTCCAGGATCGATCTCCTCCTGGGACAAGATGCGCGACCGTTTAGTTGCCAACTTCTAGGGCACTCGCGACAGCCCACCGGCTGTAGGTGACCTGCGCCGCTTCAAGCAACAACCAGAGAGACCCTCCAGAAGTACATCTAGCGCTTCAACAACGTTCGGCTCAAGATCCCCAAGGTGATGGACAAGGCCATCATCTTTGCGTTCTCTGATGGCGTCCGTGATGTCCAGATGAAGGAGGAGCTCGCCATCCATGAGGAGCTGTGCACATCTCTAGAGCTGTTCAACCTGGCGACCAAGTGCGCAAGAGCTGAGGAGGGGCGCCTCTCCCTCCTCGAGCTCTCGGCTGCGGACCTAGAGGAGAAAAAATCCAAGGGCAAAGACGTGAAGCGCAAGGGAGCAGCCGTGCTCGCGGTGGAGCTGGACACAAAGCGCGGCAGGGACCAGCCCGAGTCATCCAAGAGCAGCCGACTGTTCTGCACCTTCCATAACCTGCATAGCCACAACACGAGTGACTGTCAAGAGCTTAGAGCCATTCAAGAAGGACGCTACGATCGACGCCCCGAGTGCAACGACTGGGGCTCCGGCCGAGGAGGAGGACATGGTGGTGGACGCTGGGATGACTGTGGCCCGCGCCAGGAGTGGCGCGACCGGCCTCGTGAGGACCACAGGCAGGATCAGCCTCGCGAGGGCGCCTGGAGGGATCAGCCTCGTGAGGACCGCCCTCAGGGCAAATCCGGTCTTCCTCCACTACCGCCACCACGAAGAATAAATGACGACCACCACCAAGACGAGGGGGTTGGGGGCTTCTAGGAGCCGCATGCCATCACCTGCATCTTGGGCGGAGCTCAAGCCCCAGCCTCACAACGTATCTTCAAACAGTTTGCTCGCGAGGTGAACGCAGTCCTCCCCAAGCTCGAGGCCACGCGCCCGCTCAGGTGGTCCCAGTGCGCCATCACGTTCAGCTCAACAGACCAGGTCAAGTGCGCGGCTACTGCCGGCGTCCTGTCGATGCTTTGTTCACCCGTCATCAACAACGTGCAAGTCACCAAGACCCTCATCGACGGTGGCGCAGGGCTCAACGTCCTGTCCGTCGAGACGTTCGACAACCTCCAAGTGTCATATATTCAGCTTCAGCCCACCAAGCGTTTCTCAGGAGTGACCGACGGCTCCACCACGCCGATCGGCCAGGTCCGCCTCCCAGTCACCTTCGGACATCACAACAACTACCGCACCAAGCTCATCGACTTCATCATCGCCCACATCCGTCTGCCATACAATGCCATCCTCGGGTATCCGGCCCAGGCCAAATTCATTGCTGTTACGCACCACGGCTACAACATCCTCAAGATGCCAGGAAGCGGCGGGATCATCACAGTCCCCTGCGAAGAAAGAGATGTGGTGTGCTCCCTCGAGCGCGCCTTCCAAGGAGCGTCAATCGAAGACCTCGGCAACAATGCAGCTCAGTACCCTCCTGAGGTCGTCCCCAAGAAGAAGAAGCTGCAACTCCATGCCGGACCTCAGGAGGGTAGCACCGCAAGTGGCACCTCATCAGGATCAGCACCCGCACCTGGGGCGCCTCCCTCTATCGCATAGGAAGGCACGCCCGGCGCCCTCCTCGGGCGGTGCTCGGGGGCTCTCTTCTGGAGGGCCTTAGACCTCGCCAACGTCACGAGGGAGGCGCTCGGGCACCACTTGGAGGCGTGTTTCACGGCACACATCCTTCAGGAGGGCACTGGGAAAGTAGCGCCCGGTGCTCAGGATTTCGTCACCAAGGTATCTCAGGAGCTTCAGGAAGCAAGAGCAATACGCGGCGACCGCCGCCTACCTGGCGCTGCTCCCCACCAAGGCGAGGGTGGTGAGCTACGCGTCTGCATCGACACATCACGGCTCAACCGAGCCGCATCTCAGGAGTGCTTCTGGCCATCACGTGTCGGGCGCTGCGAAGGTCCGCCTCACAGCTACGTTCGCATGCCGTTCGGCCTGCCGAGCATGGCCGCTGCCTTCCAGCTCAACCTGCGGAGCGTCATGACAGGTCAGGACTCCAGGCACCACGCAGTCCCGGCAGAGATGGAGACGGTCCTCAAGGAACCGCCGGGACCCCCAGAGCTTCCCGAGGCTCAGGGCCCCGGTGGCTCGTGAGGGGCAACCCCTTCGCCGCATACCTTCAGCTGCCTCAACACACCTTCATCAACGGAACCAGGTGACATTTTCCAAGTTCGTTTAGCTGGGAGCGCCCCCAGGGCTGCATTATTCCTAGGCTGTGTGGGTCCGTCCCTGTGGCATGTATCTTTCCTTGTTTATGTCTTTAGCTTACCTTGCTGGGGGCGCCCCTCGGGCTACATCATCCCCAAGTCGCTCAGGCCGGACCCAGTGGAGCCGGCGAAGAAGAAAGAAGCTACCAAGAAGTCCCTCGGCTGCGAAAAAAGGCCCCCACGCTCCCTGCGCCACCATGGCAAAACCACGTGCCGCCTGCGGCGGCGCGCGGACCCCATCAAGGACAAGTTCTCCACCAGCGGAGAGTCCCGGTGACCACGGCAGGCTGCCGCGCCTTCACTCCTGAGCTACGTAGCGTCGCGTGGCCGGGCAAGTTGAAGCTGGATCTTCCACCTCGCTACGACGGCACCCCCGACCCCGCGGAGTTCCTACAGCTCTACGAGCTGAGCATCGAGGCAGCCAACGGCGACGAGAAAGTCATGGTGAACTACTTTCCCATGGCTCTCAAGGATGGTGCCCGCTCCTTGCTCCTGAATCTGCCTCCATGCTCGATCTCCTCCTGGGACGAGATGCGCGACCGTTTCGTCGCCAACTTCCAAAGCACTTGCGACTGCCCACCGGCTGCGGGTAACCTGCGCCGTGTCAAGCAACAACCAGGAGAGACCCTCCAGAAGTACCTCTAGCGCTTCAACAACGTTCGCCTCAAGACCCCCAAGGTGACCGACGAGGCCATCATCTCTGCGTTCTCTGATGGCGTCCGCGACATCAAGATGAAGGAGGAGCTCGCCATCCACAAGGAACTGTGCACATCTCTGGAGCTGTTTAACCTGGCGACCAAGTGTGCAAGAGCTGAGGAGGGGCGCCTCTCCCTCCTGAAGCTCCCGGCTGCAGACCCGGAGGAGAAAAAAGCCAAGGCCAAAGACGTGAAGTGCAAGGGAGCAGCCGTGCTCGCGGTGGCGCCGGACACAAAGTGCGGCAGGGACCAGCCCGAGTCATCCAAGAGCAGCCGATTGTTCTACGCCTTCCATAACCTGCATAGCCACAACAATAGCGACTGTCAAGAGCTTAGAGACATTCGAGAAGGACGCTTCAGTCGACGCCCCGAGTGCAACGACCGGGGCTACGGCCAAGGAGGAGGACATGGTGGCGGACGCTGGGATGACCGTGGCCCGCGCCAGGAGTGGCGCGACCGGCCTCGCGAGGACCACTGACAGGATCAGCCTCACGAGGGCACATGGAGGGATCAGCCTCGTGAGGATCGCCCTCAGGGCAACGCCGGTCTTCCTCCACTACCGCCACCACCAAGTAGAAATGACGACCACCACCAAGACGAGGGGGCTTGGGCTTCCAGGAGCCGCGTGCCATCGCCTGCATCTTGGGCGGAGCTCAAGCCCCAGCCTCACATCATATCTTCAAACAGTTTGCTCGCGAGGGAACGCAGTCCTCCCCAAGCTCGAGGCCACGCGCCCGCTCAGGTGGTCCCAGTGCGCCATCACGTTCAGCTCAGTAGACCAGCCCAAGTGCGTGGCTACTGCCCGCGTCCTCCCGATGCTTTGTTCACCCATCATCGGCAACGTGCAAGTTACCAAGACCCTCATCGACGGTGGCGCAGGGCTCAACGTCCTGTCCGTCGAGACGTTCGACAGCCTCCAAGTGTGGTATGATCAGCTTCTACCCACCAAACCTTTCTCAGGAGTGACCGACGACTCTACCACGCCGATCTGTCAGGTCCGCCTCCCAGTCACCTTCGGAAAGCACAACCACTACCGCACCGAGCTCATCGACTTCGATGTCGCCCACATCCGTCTGCCATACAATGCCGTCCTCGGGTATCCGGCCCTGGCAAATTCATGGTTGTGCCGCACCACGGCTACAACGTCCTCAAGATGCCAGGAAGCGGCGGGATCATCACAGTCCCCTGCGAAGAAAGAGATGCGGTGTGCTGCCTCGAGCGCGCCTTCCAAGCAGCGTCAATTGAAGACCCCAGCAACAATGCAGCTCGGTACCCTCCTGAGGTCGTCCCCAAGAAGAAGAAGCAGTAACTCCATGCCGGACCTCAGGAGGGCAGCACCGCAAGTGACACCTCGTCAGGATCAATGCCTGCACCTTGGGCGCCTCACTCTATCGCATAGGAAGGCACGCCCGGTGCCCTCCTCGGGAGGGGCTCTGGGGCTCTCTTCTAGAGGGCCTCAGACCTCGCCAACGTCACGAGGGAGGCGCTCGGGCACCACTTGGAGGCGTGTTTCACGGCATGTCTCCTTCAGGAGGTCACTGGGCAAGCAACGCCCAGTGCTCAGGAGTTCATCACCAATGTATCTCAGGAGCTTCAGGAAGCAAGAGCAATACGCGGCGACCGCCGCTTACCTGGCGCTGCTCCCCACCGAGGCGAGGGTGGTGAGCTACGCGTCTGCATCGACATATCAGGGCTCAACCGAGCCGCATCTCAGGAGCGCTTCTGGCCTTCGCGTGTCGGGCGCTGCGAAGGTCCACCTCACAGCTACGTTCGCATGCCGTTCGGCCTGCCGAGCGTGGCCGTTGCCTTGCAGCGCAACCTACGGAGCATCATGACAGGTTAGGAGGCTAGGCACCACACAGTCCTGGCGGAGATGGAGAGGGTCCTCAGGGAACCGCTGGGACCTACAGAGCTTCCCGAGGGTCAGGGCCCCGATGGCTCATGAGGGGCAACCCCTTCGCCGCGTACCTTCAGCTGCCTCAACACCCCTTCATCAACGGAACCAGGTGACATTTTCCAAGTTCGTTTAGCTGGGAGTGCCCCCAGGGCTGCATTATTCCCAGGCCGCATAGGTCCGTCCCTATGGCATGTATCTTTCCTTGTTTATGTCTTTAGCTTACCTTGCTGGGGGCGCCCTCGGGCTGCATCATCCCCAAGCTGCTCGGGCCGGATCCAGTGGAGCCGGGGAAGAAGAAAGAAGCTGCCAAGAAGTCCCTCGGCCGCGAGAAAACGCCCCCGCATTCCCTGCGCCACCACGGCAAAACCATGTGCCGCCTGCGGCAGCGGTGCGCGGACCCCATCAAGGACAAGTTCTCCACCAGCGGAGAGTCCCGTTGACCACGGCAGGCTGCCGCGCCTTCACCCCTGAGCTACGTAGCGTCGCTTGGCCAGGCACGTTCAAGCCGGATCTGCCACCTCTCTACGACGGCACCCCCGACCCCGCGGAGTTCTTGCAGCTCTACGAGCTGAGCATCGAGGTAGCCAACGGCGACGGGAAAGTCATGGCGAACTAGTTTTCCATGGCTCTCGAGGATGGTGCCCGCTCTTGGCTCCTGAATCTGCCCCAGGCTCGATCTCCTCCTGGGACAAGATGCGCGACCGTTTTGTCGCCAACTTCCAGGGCACTCGCGACCACCCACCGGTTGCGGGTGACCTGCGCCACGTCAAGCAACAACCAGGAGAGACCGTCCAGAAGTACATCCAGCGCTCAACAACGTTAGCCTCAAGATCCCCAAGGTGACAGACGAGGCAATCATCTCTGCGTTCTCTGATGGCGTCCACGACGTCAAGATGAAGGAGGAGCTCGCCATCCACGAGGAGCTGTGCAGATCTCTGGAGCTATTCAACCTGGCGACCAAGTGCGCAAGAGCTGAGGAGGGGCGCCTCTCCCTCCTCGAGCTCTCGGCTGCGGACCCGAAGGAGAAAAAAGCCAAGGCCAAAGACGTGAAGCGCAAGGGAGCAGCTGTGCTCGCGGTGGAGCCGGACACAAAGCGCGTCAGGGACCAGCCCGAGTCACCCAAGAGCTTAGAGCCATTCATAACCTGCATAGCCACAGCACCAGCGACTGTCAAGAGCTTAGAGCCATTCGAGAAGGACGCTTCGGTCGATGCCCCGAGTGCAACGACCGGGGCGACGGCCGAGGAGGAGGACGTGGTGGCGGAAGCTGGGATGACCGTGGCCCGCGCCACGAGTGGTGTGACCGGCCTCGTGAGGACCACTGGCAGGATCAGCCTCGCGAGGGCGCTTGGAGGGATCAACCTTGTGAGGATCGCCCTCAGGGCAACGCCGGTCTTCCTCCACTACCGCCACCACCAAGAAGAAATGACGCCCACCACCAAGACGAGGGGGCTAGGGGCTTCCGGGAGCCACGTGCCATCGCCTGCATCTTGGGTGGACCTCAAGCCCCAGCCTCACAGTGTATCTTCAAACAGTTTGCTTGCGAGGTGAACGCAGTCCTCCCCAAGCTCGAGGCCACGCGCCCGCTCAGGTGGTCCCATTGCGCCATCATGTTCAGCTCCGCAGACCAGCTCAAGTGCGAGGCTACTGCCAGCGTCCTCGCGATGCTTTGTTCACCCATCATCAGTAACGTGCAAGTCACCAAGACCCTCATCGACCACGGCGCAGGGCTCAACATCCTGTTCGTCGAGACGTTCGACAGCCTCCAACTGTCGTATGATTTGCTTCTGCCCACCAAGCCTTTCTCAGGAGCGACCGACGGCTCCACCACGCCAACCGGTCAGGTCCGCCTCCCAGTCACCTTCGGACAGCGCAACAACTACCGCACCGAGCTAATCGACTTCGACGTCGCCCACATACGTCTGCCATAAAATGCTATCCTCGGGTATCCGGCCCTGACCAAATTCATGGCCGTGACGCACCACGGCTACAACGTCCTCAAGATGCTAGGAAGCGGCGGGATCATCACAGTCGCCTGCGAAGAAAGAGATGCGGTGTGCTCCCTCGAGCGCACCTTCCAAGTAGCGTCAATCGAAGACCCCAGCAACAATGCTGCTCGGTACCCTCCTGAGGTCATCCCCAAGAAGAAGAAGCAACAACTCCGTGCCGGACCTCAGGAGGGCAGCACCACAAGTGGCACCTCATTAGGATCAGCGCCCGCACCTTGGGCGCCTCCCTCTATCGCATAGGAAGGCACGCCCAGCACCCTCCTCAGGCTGGGCTCAGGGGCTCTCTTCTGGAGGGCTGCAGACCTCGCCAACGTCATGAGGGAGGCGCTCGGGCACCACTTGGAGGTGTGTTTCATGGCATGTCTCCTTCAGGCCTTCGCGTGTCGGGCGCTGCGAAGGTCCACCTCACAGCTACGTTCGCATGCCGTTCGGCCTGCCGAGCATGGCCGCTGCCTTCCTGCACAACCTACAGAGCGTCATGATGGGTCAGGAGGCCAGGCACCACGCAGTCCTGGCGGAGATGGAGACGGTCCTCAAGGAACCGCCGGGACCCCCAGAGCTTCCCAAGGCTCAGGGCCCCAGTGGCTCGTGAGGGGCAACCCCTTCGCCGCGTACCTTCAGCTGCCTCAACACCCCTTCATCAACGGAACCAGGTGACATTTTCCAAGTTCATTTAGCTGGGAGCGCCCGCAGGGCTGCATTATTCCCAGGCCGCGTGGGTCCGTCCCTGTGGCATGTATCTTTCCTTGTTTATGCATTTACCTGAGCTAGGTTGCCTTTCATGCTTAATCTATCTATGACTATCACCCGCTTGATTGTCGCCCATTGCGGGAGCCGCGCGCCGGTCGTCTTTCTTCAGGACCCTTCGCGTGAGAGGATTAGGCACGACGTCTATGCTTGGGCCCGTCCCTGCAGCATCGATAAATCCAACGGACGAGCTCTGTCTGGCGGGCCGGCCCCGTTCACGTCACCTCGTGGGGCCGTTGGTGCTTGGCCTTCTCATGCAATAACCTCAGGAGATTCGTTCGGTGCAGGTTGTCTAACAACCTCCCAGGACGAAGACAGCAAACAAGAATCAAGACCAGGAACAACCCGCCTTGAGGTAGGGCCTCGTGAGTCCCGCGCTGGCTCACGAGTGCCCAGACACAACTCGTCTAGCTCTGCCGTGCAAGCCACGTGTCAGGGCAGGGATGTACATGCCCCGGGGGCTCTTCGCAGTAGGGAGTCCCCTCCCACATACTAGTGGAAGCACCATGCTCCGCGCTGGCAGTCGACACTGCCGAGGAGCGGCTATTCCCGTGCAAGTGCAGAAGCGCCATGGTCCGTCTTGGTGATAAACAACTGATGGCGGCCTCACAGCCGTATCAACCTCAGGGAGCCTCCGGGCTCAGTGTCTGGCCTCAAGGCAATGCCTCCCCTCGGGAGAGCCGCGCGAGGGGGCTGGGCACGGGGGCTGCGCTCGGGTCACGCCCAAGCGTGCGCCACCCCGCTAGGTCCCTCGGACCTGGTCGTCACGCACCCTCCCAAGCAGAGCTAAGGTAAGAAGGTCGTTTGAAAGTCAAGGGGGACTCCTGAGCACCGCGACTCAGGAGCCTAGCTGACCACGTAGCCCCTCACTCCTTGGTCCATCCTAGTCTCCGGTCGGCCCAACAGCGGTTGAGGTATGTGCGGGGTCGGGCCCTGCCGACGTAGAACACAAGACCAACCATTGCATCTCCTTTCCACAAGCTGTTTGCGCATCAAGGGGGACTCCTGAGCATCTCGACTCAGGATCCTAACTGGTCATGTATTCCCTCACTCCTTGGGTCTGTCCTGGTCTCCAGTCGGTCCAACGACAGCTGAGGTATGTGCGGGTGAGGGAGTCCTGGATTAGGGGATATTCGGACAGCCGGATTATATCCTTTGGCCGGACTGTTGGACTATGAAGATACAAGATTGAAGACTTCGTCCCGTGTCCGGATGGGACTCTACTTGGCGTGAAAGGCAAGCTAGGCAATACGGATATGTATATCTCCTCCTTTGTAACCGCCCTTGTGTAAACCTAGCCCCCTCCAGTGTCTATATAAACCAAAGGGTTTTAGTCTGTAGGACAACATACAATCATACCATAGGCTAGCTTCTAGGGTTTAGCCTCTCTGATCTCGTTGTAGATCAACTCTTGTACTACTCATATTATCAAGAATAATCAAGCAAGACGTAGGGTTTTACCTCCATCAAGAGGGCCCGAACGTGGGTAAAACATCATGTCCCCTGCCTCCTGTTACCATCCGCCTTAGACGCACAGTTCGGGACCCACTACCTGAGATCCGCCGGTTTTGACACCGACAGCGGGGCCGGGCTCTGGCGACGTAGAACATACAAGCAAATAGGAAGAAAATCGCAAAATCTCAAAGCAAATATTACCAGACATATTGTTCTCCGAATACCAAACACAAGTTTAAACGCCTCCGTGAGGCACACTACATGCTGCAGGAGTTTCAAACAGGAAAGAAGCCGCAAGCCAGTCATCCCTCGATGTTGCCGGCACCTACAAGAGGTGCCCCCTCCTGGGTGGTGTCGTCTTCACCTGCACTACCAGTCGAAGACGCGGGGGCGAAGGCGTCGAACTTCTCCTAGCAGGGCTTCCACCTGACCCTTCACGGCTGCGGCAGCAGCCGTGCAACGCTCCTCGTCCACAGGCTCCAGCAGCTCGTCAAGGCGGGTAGCAGGATCGCGAAGATGGAGGTGGCTGAAGACGCGTGTCAGCGCGGCTGAAGAAAGGACGCGAGCCTCTGCCTCCGCCATGGGGCCGATGCCACGCACAACTTCCTCAATCGCATCGACCAAGCAGGGAAGCAACTGGGCGGGGCCGTCCTCATTGTTGGCCAACGGCTTCTCCAAGCCCTTCTCATAGAGCGACTTCAGGGCCTCGCAAGACCTCTTCTCCAGAAGCACGAAGGCCGCGCGGTCCTCGGCCAGAACCGTCGCCTTGGCGTCAAGATCGACCCCGTTCGCCTCCACCTTCCGCTCCAGCTCCTCTAGCCGGCTGCGTTCAGTGGCCCGTGCCTTCACCAACTCCCCCAGCTCAGCGTCGCGGTCCTTGATGGCGTCTTCCCGGGCCTTCATCTCCTCCTCCTTCGCCTGACGGCCGCGAGCTTCCTCTGCGCGCTCATCAGGCAAACTCTTCAGCTCGTCTTCCAGCGCCTGACAACGGTCGTGGGTGGCTTTGGCGTCCTTCATCGCCGCCTCGCGATCGGCCACAGCTTGGGCGACGGCCTGCTTCTCCTTCTTGGAGGTCGTCGCGGCATGGCTTAGCGCATCTCGGACTGCTGCGTCAGACTGACGCAAGTCGGAGGCGAGCTCCAGGCGCGGATCCGCGCTCAGGAGATCTTCCCACAGCTAAGTCATCTCTGAAAGGGAACGCTCCAAGACATCAGAGGAGGCAGAAGAGCCTGGGAGTAATGGCACAAAAGAAGGAAGAGGCGCCGTCACCATGGCCTGAGAGGCAGGAGGCTCCTGAGCCTCTTGGACCTCAGCACCTGAGCCGGACATCGGCACCTCCTAAGCCGGCGATGCTTCGGGGGCTGACTCCTCCCGAGGATGCTTCACCTGGCCTCATGAGGATGGTCGCGCTGGAGAAGCACCAGCACCGTCCCCACCTTTGCTCATGGAGAGGGGCGCGGTCGCAGGAGGCAACCCGGACTCAAGCAGTGCCACCTCGCTCTCCCTCCTCCTCTTCACCACAGGCATCGGTCTGGTTGCACAACAAGGAAAAAGAGTCGGAAACAAGCACCAACAGCAAAGACAAGGGCGAAACGTCAAAAGGCAGCAGTATAAGCAAGAAGAAGATAAAGCTCAAACACTTACTAGTCTACAGCAGCGTAGTCCACCCTCCGCTTGGTGAGCTTGAAACCGGAGAGCTTCGCAACCCGAGGCGTGGGCGCGCCAGCTCCGGAAGCAGAAGCAGGAGCGGTGGTTGGGCCGGAAGCGGCTCCAGGCGGTGTCGGAACGGAAGCAGCGTCCTAGGAGATCAACGTCGATCGGTCCCTCGTCGGGACAGCGGGCGGCTCCCCCCTCTCCAGGTGGTCACCGGCCTCATCGTCGTCAGGAAAGGCGCGGAGGATGTCAGCTTTACTCAAGGCGGAGGTCTCCCTTGTCCCTTCGGGGGTCACCTCCGAATCTTCCTCCTCCTCTTCTTCCTCGCTACGGGACTCACCAGAAGACAGCTCCACCGGCGTCAGCGCCGCAGGGGCCCCATGAGCACCAGCGGCACCAGTCCACGCCCATCAAAGGTCGGCCTGGAGGCCACGATCAGCGCCCCGTCCTTGTGGCGGAACAAGGGAGTGAAGACATTCGGCGGATACTCCTGATCGTCCCCAACTAGGAGGTGGAGAGCTGCGGTCAGCTCCTCATCGGACAAGGCCTCCGAGCTCAAGCGAACCTTGTCCTCTTCATCCCCAAGTTCCCACAAAGGGCGCGTGCGGGCTTGAAGCGGGGCCACACGCAGCACTAGGAATTCCCTCAGGAGCATGGCCCCTGTAATCTTCGTTGCCTTCACGTTGCCAGGCTTCACATCAGACTTCATCTGCTCCTGCACCAACGTCACCCGCTCCTCGGTGAGCTTCGCGCAGGACCACCCCTTGTCAGACTGGGGCCTCTCTGTCGACAGCATCAAGCGTGGGTGGATGCATTTAGCATCCGTCATGGCCCACTTGCTCCAGAAGCCGTCGGCTTTCTTCCCCATCTTCGAGATCGAGTTGGCCTTGCCGACCATGATGGAATTGACACACCCGGAGGCGTGACCCTCCTATGCGCGGAGGAAGAAGAAGTGGCGCGGAAGGGCCATGGACAGCATCATGCCAAGGTACGCCTCACAGTAGTAGGCGAAGATCGACAAGAGAAGGATAAAGTTGGGATGAAGATGCAGTGCCTGCAGCCCAAAGTGATCAAGGACCTCGTAAAAGAAGTCAGAGAAGGGAGGAACCAGCCCAGCGGCGATGCTGCTCGTGAAGAAGGGGTAGAAGGTGCTTCCCTCGGGCTCAGGCACGTCGGAGCCGGCCCGAAGTCCAGTCTTCCCCTTCTCGTTGCTTTCCCCCGCCGTCAGCAAGCGCGTGGCAGCAAGGTTCTTCTCCAAAACATTGCGCGCGTCGAGAGCCAGCTCGTACCAAGCCGGCGACGAGGCGGGCTTGACCCTCCGGGGCGCCATTGGTCGTGGATGCGGGAAGGATGTAAGTCTGGATATCTCGGAGGTAGGGGCAAGAAAGGGGATCTGAGAAAGGAGAAAGGAAGCAGTCAAGGCAAGCGCTATCTACGCCAACCTTTTTGACAGTCGGGCAGTTGCTGAGGCAGTGTGGGGAAGCGGAGACGCCCACGTCCAATCAACCGCCACACGTCGACCAAGGCCGCATGCTATTGGAGCCCGCGGCGCTCCGCACTTGGCCTTTGGCTTCACCTCGAAGCCAAGCCCGAGCGCGCCATGGGCCCGGGGGCTACTGTCGGCGTTCTGGGAACGGGGGTCCCCAGACTTGCCTGCCTGCGGCCCACGGCATGGCTCTGCGAGCAGGCCCATACGACCCATCTTCACCAGCATGGACTCAAGACCCTCACGAGGCGAGCGGCACAAGACCTCCTCAGGAGCAGCCTCACCAGGCTGGCCCGCGAGGGACAGAGAGTTCAAGGCCAGGCGAACCTCGTGAGGTTCTAGTGACGTGAGCCATGACGACCAAGGCCAGGCGGGTGCCAGGCGGGCGCCAGCGTGCACAGTGTCCTTGTTTCCTCTTCAGTGCTAAGGAAGCAGGCGCAGGCGCAGAGTACCGAGGCGTCAAGAAAAGGTTTCCATATCGGTGCAACAAGACCAAGACCAGAAGGATGGCAAGACGGAGGTCACCGTGGAGCCCAAGACGGCGTCACCACCAGAGCCTTTGGCAGGCGAAGACTGCTTTTGTCAGGATAGGTTGTACTAGCTGTCCCCTTTCAAATTGGCCGCTGTTGGCTCCCTTCCCACTCAATATTTGGGGAGAGGACCAGGGCCCCTATAAATAGGACTAGACATCACCGTAGCTAAAGGGAGGGAGGATCGATCGATCAGTCTGGCCAAGAGGGGCCAGAACAAGCACAAGTTCACCAAGCATAAGAACACCTCTCCTTAGGAGGCTGTTCTTCCACTTGTACTATTCATCCTCAGCCCAAGAGGCAATCCACCACACCACACTGGAGTAGGTTATTACACCACAAGGGTGGCCCGAACCAGTATAAATCTTGTGTCCTTTGTGTTGCGAGTTCGTTGAGTTAGTTCGTAAGATCTTAGGTGAGCTAGGACGTGGGTCGGTAGGGGGGAGATCTTCATGCGCACCCCCAGTGTTCGAACATTGAGGGTTTTTCCGGAACCCGTGATCCGACAGCAGTGGATGCCCCACACGGAGAGGAGTACGAGGGTTCACTGGTTCGGCTGCCGTGTGAGGTTGCCATCACCGCAGAATAACAGGGGTTGTGGGTGAGTAGACAGTAGAGGGATGGCCTGGCCAGCGGTGGGAGTAGGGTGGGGCGGTGAGGCCTGTGTGGCAGCACAGCCGGCCACTGGAGGCAGGAGCAGGCGGTCTCGCGGATGCTGGTTTGGGCGGATGGTGCAAGAAGAGCAGCGATTGAAGAAGCAACAGGATTGTTCGATTCAAATCCAAGAGTCACCGCTGCTAGAATTGTTTGTTGACTAAGTTGACAAAGCCCTGCGTACGAGTCAACTTAGTAGGCCCACAGGTCAGCCTACGAACCGGTGCACCCCAGATGTCAGTGGGAGGAATCATTTTTCCGCGTAATAAGGAGGCAATTGATTGCATGCGGCCAGGCCAGCAGAGGGAGTAGGGTGGGCCGGTGAAGCCCGCGCAACATCACAACGGTCCACAAGAGGAGGGAGCAAGCAGACCCGCCGGCGCTGGTTTAGGCGGCTGGAGCAGGAAGATCAGAGATTGAAGAAGCACATCGGCTGTTGGATGGACATCCAACATTCACTGCTGCTAGAATCGTGTGTTTACTAACAAAGCCTTGTGTAAACAAGCCATCCTCGAAATCTGTGGCGTGTACAGCAGGTTTGCTATTATTTTTATAATTTTTAATCATTTTCTAATACATATGGAATTTATTGCAGCCCATTTTCCATTTTTGGAATTGCTGCCCATTTTCTGGTCAGTGCCAGGGTTAAAAAGCTGAACTAAAAAATGTGCAAAATTTTAAAAATTCGCATATTTTTGCCGGGGAACAAAATATTCTTAATCGAAAAATTAATAGCCATACTAAAACAAATTTAAAAATAGATTAGTACTATGTCATGTTAAAGTCCAATGAAATATAAAATATCAGTGAAGAACAAAAACAAAAAAGAAACTAATTGCCCATTTGCTGTAATTTTTTTGGAATTTGCAACCCCTTTGATATTACTTTTAAGATATACTAACCATACTCTTTGGCCAGGCCAGAATGCATCCCTCCTCATCTTGAAAGATTTTCAGCCCAGTAAGTCGGACAAAACAAATAGGCCTAGCTTGGGTATTCTTCAAAAAGAAATAATGGGCTACCTATTTTCTCAAAGGAAAAACTACTGGGCTGGTCATGTTGTTAGACGGGCCACAGAGACCGCACAACCCAGTTTATAGCCTTCTCCTCCGAACAGATCCTCAAAAAGAAGTTGTGCAATTCTGTCATTAATTGACTATATGTTGACAATGATGTGGGTCCCAGATATCAGAAGAAAATGGTGGGTGAAAGAAGACTGGTCGCTATCTTTGCCTAAGAATAATATCGAGTGAATGTAACGACGCTATCATAGGAAATAATATTCTCCTGTTAAAATTTGACTTTTCAAATCATGAATTTAAAGAACTAGTGCATGAGCATTTAGATTTATTTATTTATGTTTAGGGGACCATGAGCATGTACCTGGGCCGAATTCATGTGAGAGCCTCCCTTCTAGTTAATTATCGGCTCCTGTATTGGGCCTTCATCAGTGGGCTGCATGTTATCGACAAGCGGAAAATGTGTTCCATACCAAAAATAGTATGCGCTACATACGGTATGGGGAACTAAAGGATTGGACCATGCAACGACTTCCAAAACACTGTGTTTATCATTCTAACAACACATTTATTCAACCAACGGACGAATATACTACTGATTGTACATTGAAAATAGCAGCAGCAACAACCAGGGCTGGGGGTGCAACAGAAGCAGTAAGCAGGCCAGAAGAGTAAAGACGCAGCTCTCTCTTCCAAACCAAACATCAGCCATCATTACAAAAAAGGGCTACCAAGAAAGAACAAGTGTATGCATCAAACTAAATAAAGATCCTACTACATCAAGTGTACGCATCTAACTAACAGGCTCAGTTAGACGTTGCTATTTATTAAGCTATGGAGATTGGCTGAGGGCTTGAACCAGATGGGTGCCTGACGAGGGAAACTCGAGCCAGCAGGTCGAAGTCTGATACTTGCGACCCTCTCTCCTACTTTGGGTTGCAGATCGTGGCAGCGCATATCAGGCTATGGTGCATGCAGAGACGCATGGTACGCTGTGTACACACAATTTTGCCCGATGAATGAAACCATGCTGTCATCATGATCCTTGCTGTCGGTTAACTCCTGGTTAATCAGATAATTCAGTCCGAGAAACAGAGAGCGTGTACCAAGGCTACTTACTAGCCTCCAGTCAAAAATGAAGGCACAGAGAAGCTGGGATCCTGCTCAAAGACCTTGTAGTGACTGTGATTGTATTCCGCCAAACAACACGTCTGGAACGTGTGAACGATCATCAATCGTTCACCGTCATTTGATCGAGCCAGGAATCACCTGCAACTGCCATACCGCTTTTCTTTGAAAGGTTCTGGGATTAGGAAGGGTAGGGACACCAGGTGGCCTAGAACATCATATCAAGTTGGAGTCAAATAAAAAGGGCTCCTAATGTAGTCAATCTTAAGAACAACATATTATGAGCATGAATATTTTTCAGTAAATGTTGACATTAATATAAGAAAGTCATCATGATATCATAGGAAAGTAACATACTGCTATAACAACCATTTGTAGCGATGACTGGAGTAGGCCAGCAATACGTCCAGCCATAGAAGGAGTCGACAGCATAAATGAAGCCCTTGTGTTCAATGGCATCAGAGAACCATGGAGGATGTATGATCCTGCGATGGACGTGCAGATTTATCCACTTACCGCCGTGACCTGTCAGATAAGTGAGACCGCGGTTGAAGAACGCAATTTGCCTGAAGTCTTTATAATTCACAGATCTTGTGGGCACTTGGCAGATTACAACCTTGAGCGAATCAAACTTGGTATCTTGTTGGCTACTGTAAGATTCCGAGTATTCTAGGCCCCGGTGCCAAAGCATTGCATTGTTAATCGAAGGAAGGGGATCAATTGCCAGTGTAGACCTCCACGAGCTTCAAGCTGCCATTATCGTCGACGAGCACCATCCAAGACGTGTTCATGCCGGCCCAGTACATACCATTAATGTAGTTGAGGGTGACGGGGATCGGATCACAGTCAAGGGAGTTGATGCTCTCCACCCTATGATCATTATGCTGCGTGACACACCGTTTCTGAAGATTAGGCGGCATCAACAAGCAAGGAGCTGGCTTAAAAAGCTCTGGCCCGAGGGCTTTGAATAAACGGTACAGCCCCGATGAGCACGCGACGAGCGGCATGGTACTGAGATTGTCCACACGTAAAACAATGAGCTTGATTACCTCTGTGGGGATTGAATTCTAGCCACTCTTTCGGCGGATGTTGTTCGGTTCTGCCATTGTTAGTGGTTGGTGTCGGTGTCAAAACCGCGGACGCTGCTCAGTTCACGTTTTGAGACGCGGTTTTCATTAGCACGTCTTGTCAAAGCAGAGATCCCGTCCCTTTATCACAGGATCCTCATATGGGTGCGAGTAATCCAATCGTGTTGTTGGAGATCCCTTGGGAATAGGCGAGCAAAAAGGCCCGGGAGGAGACGTTCGATATTCTTCGCCTTTATAAAGGGGCACAGACCCGTCCTTCCTCTTACTCAACCTTCGCAGCCTCAAGCTCTAGCGCCCAGGATTCGATTTCTCCCATTGTTATCCGGCCCTCTAGTTATGAACGGATCCATCTCCCAAGGTAGGTGGGCGGCTTTCTTGGTCACCAAGGAGGATATCGCGAAGCTTCGGAAGGCGAGGTACCTGACCGCAGAGATCCCCCACAGGCTCCGTACGAAAGGGCAGGTCATCCCCACACCAAAATCCGGCGAGAGGGTTGTATTCATCTCCCACTTTCTCCGCGGGTTAGGGTTCGCACTTCACCCCTTCGTTCGCGGCCTCATGTTCTATTATGGGCTAGACACGGGAGGAAGTCTTCTATCTTGTATCTTCGCATCCCAATAGTCCGGCCCATGTCACAAAGGTCGGACATCCGAGGACCCCTTAATCCAGGACTCCCACAGTAGCCCCTGAACCAGGCTTCACTGACGATGTGTCCGGCACATAGATTGTCTTCAACATTGCAAGGCGGGTTCCTCCTCCGAATATTCCAAGGCGGTCTTTTGAACATAGAAAACGAGTCCGGCTCTGCAAAACGAGTACCACACACAATCACAGATAGTATAAAATTTAACAAGTCCCATCTACTGACATCTTTTTGTAGTGAGACGCCACGTCTCTGCCCGGTCATTATTTCGAACCGTCTTTTAGCCTCATGCTTCACGTTTCGAGACGCAGTTTTCATTGGCACGTCTTGTCGAAGCAGAGATCACGCCCCTTTATCACGGGATCCTCATATGGGCGTGGGTAATCCAATCGTGTTATTGGAGATCCCGTGGGAATAGGTGAGCATAAGGCCCGGGAGGAGGCGTTCGATATTCTTTGCCTTTATAAAGGGGCACAGACCCATCCTTCAGCTTCCTCAACCTTCCTAGCCTCAAGCTCCAGCGCCCAGGATTCGATTTCTCCCATTGTTGTCTGGCCCTCTAGTTATGTCCGAATCCATCTCTCAAGGTAGGTGGGAAGCCTCCTTGGTCACCGAGGAGGATATCGCGAAGCTTCGGAAGGCGAGGTACCTGACTGCGGAGATCCCCCACAGGTTCCCTACAAAAGGGCAGGTCATCCCCACACCAACATCCGGCGAGAGGGTTGTATTCATCTCCCAGTTCCTCCGCGGGTTAGGGTTCACTCTTCTCCCACTTTGTCCTTGGCTGATAGGACATTAGTCCACCCGTCGTTGATTAGATCTTGATTAGGTTGAAGCTGCTGCTGTTTCTTTTTCAGGCTCCTCGCAGTGGCTATTAGCCGGCACTTAAAGCGCTCCTGCTCAAGAGGTTCCTTAGGCACGATAAAGTCTTCGTTGCCGAGGCTCACCTTATCCTTGGAGAGTGGAAGATAATTACTGTCCTCCGAGTCTTTGTTTATGGCATGTTCATTAGGGCTAACTTGCCCATCTTCCCGATCGTCCTGTTCGGTGGTTGTCTCGATGGGGTTTTCTTGGTCTTCAGCCTTGTCCGGAGTGTTTGTTGTATCTCATGCCGGTATCGCTGTCTTTTCCATAGCATGATTTAGAGCAGCGCCGCTGACGTCGGCGCTTTGGCTGTATCTCAGGAGGTTTATCCGCGACTGGATTTTTCTCATTATTGCCGTCACCCTCCTTGGGTGTGTCCACCATGTACACATCATACAAAGAGGTGGCCGTCCAGCGTCCGGTAAACGACGGGTCTTGGTCCTACTCTTCTCCGGCATCATTGTCCATACCGTCGATGTCTTCGGAGCCGTAATCAAGCATGTCAGTTAAGTCCTTGACTGTGGCGATGAAGTGCGTGGTGGGTGGGACGTAAAATTCCCCGCTCTCAGCCCCTAGTCTGGGCTGGGCGTAGTTCGGACGTTGCTCCTCTGTAATAAAAAGGGATCACATCAAGTCCAGATCCTTGCTTAAAGGTGAGGTTTGTCCAGGGAGAAAAGAATCCATGGAGTACAGCGGGAAGGGGTCTCCATGGCCGAGCTCACACGAGGCTGACTCTGAGGGTTCGGAGCCAATGTCCCGAGAAGTGTCCGGCTTTATGATGGTTGCCAGCGACACTGCTTCCTCCGGCTCTCCTGTACTGGGCTTAGTAGCCGCAGGTAGTCCGGCGGGCTTAGAAATCCCGTCTTCGGACCCGGTGACGCACTCCGGATCTAAGGCCAGAGCGAAGGTTGGGGTCGTGAATCCTTGGAAGTTCAAGTCTCCTCGGATATCGGTGACATAATCCATGTTTCCAAAACTAATCTGGTGACCTGGGGTGTAGCTGTCGATCTGCTCTAGATGGCCAAGTGAGTTGGCCCGCAGTGCGAAGCCATCAAATACAAAGATCTGGCCGGGGAGAAAAACCTCCCTTGGGGTAGCATCGGAGTAGATGATTGATGGAGCCATCGGACCTTCTGGCGGCGACACAGTGGAACTCTCAATGAAAGCACCAATGTCGGTGTCAAAACCGGCGGATCTCGGGTAGGGGGTGCCGAACTGTGCATCTAAGGTCGATGGTAACAGGAGACAGGGACACGATGTTTTGCCTAGGTTCGGGCCCTCTTGATGGAGGTAATACCTTACGTCCTGCTTGATTGATCTTGATGAGTATGAGGATTACAAGAGTTGATATACCATGAGATCATTGTGGCTAAACCCTAGAAGTCTAGCCCGTATGATTGTGATCGTCTCTACGGACTAAACCCTCCGGTTTATATAGACACTGGAGGGGGCTAGGGTTACACAAAGTCGGTTACAGAGAAAGGAAATAATACATTCGGACGCCATGCTGGCCATCCACGCAAAAGAGAGTCACATCTGGACATGGGAGGAAGTCTTCTATCTTGTATCTTCATGGCCCAATAGTCTGGCCCATGTCACACAGGTCGGACGTCTGAGGACCCCTTAATCCAGGACTCCCTCAGTTGGGTTTCAGAAGAGGGGGGAGCCGCCTTAGTGGGGATGGAAGATTGGACGATTATGTGCGGACAAAGATGGAGAAGTGAATATGTGACGCGGGAAGTGGACAGGTGATGATGACTACATCACGCAGCTTGACTTACGAGACACATACCAGCAGCGTAGGGTCATATCGATGCCAGACAACTTGCTTGAGTTCTCACGGTACTAGTACTCCCTACAGTACCTACTACTATGCCCTAGTTTGCATATAGAGTAGTGGTGTAGGACTCTGCTCTACTACTAGCACCGGAGGAGTAGTATATTCTAATCTAAAATAGTTACAAACTTCAACGCCCGAGCATGGAATGACTACGAACCGCCATCGGTGCTAACTCCAATCCCCAGCAAACATTCGCTAGGAGACATGGTAGTTGCAAATCCCCGCGACGCAGTTACAGTATGTGTGTAAGGGTGGCGGTTTTGTCAAATACTATGGCTTAAAAACAGGCCACTGTTGGATGGAAATCTGATAGTTATGTGGGATTCGCCATGATTGAGCTCGTGGCGAACAATCACCAGATATCATTACTAAAAAAAGGTTAAAACACCCGGGGCTATAACTTGCACCGACTGACCATTAACAATGATACTAACGTAGTTGTAAAAAGGTCAAAAACCGTGTCTACGTGGTGTTTGGAATTATATGCAAAAAAACTAGCAAGATGCCCGTGCATTTCACGGGACATCAAGGTGCATTTTTTTACAAAACACCTGTTGTGATTGACCCATGTAGGAGTAATACCATGTGTAAAAACTAATGATATCTCAAGAATTTTATCAGAAAAATGGTATCTCGAGAATTTCATCGAAAAAATGATATCTCGATAAAGATGAAAGATAAGGTGAGGAGGAGTGGGGCGTGGTAGTAACTGGTGGTCAGACTGGCCAAAGGCATGGGGATGGACGGCGCTGGCAACGACCACCATGCCAGATTGTTCCAGAGACTTCCTTTTTAATTGCTCAACAATGAGGTTGTGGGAGATAAGGATGAACGAGGCAAGACCTTATCTGTAAATGTGGAGAGAGGTGCGGGTTGTTGGGGATCGTTGCAGAAATTAAAAAATTCTCCGGCAGGGCTTCGCCAAGCTCAACAGAGGAGGAGGGGGTGTTGGAGAGGGGGAGGGCTGCGCCTTGGATGTGGTCCTGCTGCCCTCCCTCCACCCCTCTATTTATAGGGCGAAGGGGAAGGGGGCCGGCCCCTCTAGATGAGATCTAGAGGGGAGGCGGCGGCCAAGGGGAGGGGGCTTGCCCCCCAAGCCAAGGGGGCGCCCCCTTTAGGGTTTCTTCCCCCAACCCTAGGCGCATGGGCCCTAGGGGGGATGGCTCCCAGCCCACTTAGGGGCTGGTTCCCTTCCACATACAGCCCATAGGGCCCTCCGGGCCAAGGTGGACCCTCCCGGTGGACCCCCGGAACCCCTTCGGTGGTCCTGGTACAATACCAATAAACCCCCGAACACTTCCGGTGATCGTATGATGACTTCCGATATATAAATCTTCACCTCCGGACCATTTCCGAACTCCCCGTGACGTCCGGGATCTCATCCAGGACTCCGAACAACATTCGGTAGCTGCATACTATTTCCCATAACAACTCTAGCGTCACCAACCTTAAGTGTGTAGACCCTACGGGTTCGGGAATCACGCAGACATGACCGAGACATCTCTTCGGCCAATAACCAACAGCGGGATCTGGATACCCATGTTGTCTCCCACATGTTCCACGATGATCTCATCGGATGAACCACGATGTCGGGGATTCAATCAATCCCGTACACAATTCCCTTTGTCTACCGGTATGATACTTGCCCGAGATTCGATCGTCGGTATCCCTATACCTTGTTCAATCTCATTACCGGCAAGTCTCTTTACTCGTTCCGTAACACATCATCCCGTGATCAACTCCTTGGTCACATTGAGCTCATTATGATGATGTCTTACCGAGTGGGCCCAGAGATACCTCTCCATCACACGGAGTGACAAATCCCAGTCTCGATTCGTGCCAACTCAACAGACACTTTCGGAGATACCCGTAGTGTGCCTTTATAGCCACCCAGTTACGTTGTGACGTTTGGCACACCCAAAGCATTCCTACGGTATCCGGGAGTTGCACAATCTCATGGTCTCAGGAGATGATACTTGACATTAGAAAAGCTTTAGCAGACGAACTACATGATCTTGTGCTATGCTTAGGACTGGGTCTTGTCCATCACATCATTCTCCTAATGATGTGATCCCGTTATCAATGACATCCATTGTCCATGGTTAGCAAACCGTAACCATCTATTGATCAACGAGCTAGTCAACTAGAAGCTCACTAGGGACATGTTGTGGCCTATGTATTCACACATGTATTACGATTTCCGGATAACACAATTATAGCATGAACACTAGACAATTATCTTGAACAAGGAAATATAATAATAACCATTTTATTATTGCCTCTAGGGCATATTTCCAACACGGGTATCCTTTGTAAAATTTTCATAGTTTGCTTTCTATCCGTCAGATATAGATCGGACGGTCTATATTACAAGATGGCAAGCACACCATCATCACCAACTCAATTGATTATTATTTATATATTATATATTATTTACTAGCAAGATGCCCGTGCATTGCACGTAACATCAAGATGCGTTTGTATGAGTAGTTTATCTTGTGAGAGAAAAGGATGAATGAGGGAAGGCCTTATTTGAAAATGTGGAGAGGTGTGTGGGTACCTTTTTGCAAAATTGCCATAGTTTCCTTCCTATCCGTCAGATATAAATCAGACGGCCTATATTGCAGGATGGTAGGCACACCATCATCACTAACTCTGTTTTTTTATAAGAGTGTAGAGTGTAGAGTGTAGATAGATAGATATTATTATAAGAATAAGAAGATAAGAAGAGTAGTAGAGATAGAGATAAGAGTAGAGATAGAGACTAGGGAGGAGCACCATCTACTGCTTCGTGTGCTACTAATGCACTCCATTTGGTGGTGCAACATCCCTACATCTCTGTTATAGCCGTCAAGATTTATTTTGTGCTTATTCGGATTAAATCTCATACTAACTTGCTCATATATTGAACTGGCGCAACATCCCCTACATCGCGCTTTGCTACTGCTATGGGTGCACGTTGCCATTTTGGGGCTCGCGGGCGAGCCTCGTGCATCACCTCACGCAACTGCCCGTTGATCACTACTGGCCCGCGGCGGTGAACATCAAGTACGAGACGTGCTACCCGTTCCTCGTGCTGGAGTCGCTGAAGGATCACCGCCGCCTGCTAATCTCGAAGGAGGAGGACAGAGTCTTGCTCTTGATTGTGGGCACCGGCGAGACCCGCACAGGCCGGCGCCCCGTCTCTGTAGTGTGCATCAGGGGCGACGCCGCTGACGCTGACATTGTCACGAGGCCGATGTACGGGTGCGTGCTCACTGTTACCGCCCCTCAGAGGTACGTGGGCGCCCACACCAACTCCACCATGCTGACTAGGACTGTGCCGAGCTACGACATTCCCACCGATGTGGACATGGAAGACGCATGGTATGATTCCCCCCCAGGATGGTGCATGGGGAATCCAAGGAGGTTCACCTGGACATATGCATTACCAAGTTAAATGTTGATCATTAGTCTTCGCTCAATGTAAGCCGCTGTCTAAGCATGTGGAGACTTCTTATTTATATAGTATAGAACCTTTGATGCATGATCTTGCTCTATTAGAGTATCGCGCTTGAATAAAAGTGTATCCATTTATGGTTTAGTCTAGAATCTTCCATGTATGCTTTTGATCCATTAGAGTTCTCGCTTCCCATTTATGAGATGAACTGAGAATTTTTACTGCAGTACTGGTGAAATACTTATGATGAACCATTTCTTACATCTCCTCTGCCCCCTTCCAAGTCATCTTGATTGAATCCCTCCGTCTAGTTGTATAAGAGCATGGTTCATACTTTATAGTATAGCCAACTATTGACTATAAGAAAGTGTCATGCCATCTGTAGCCAACATGTATAACAATCGATACTCAAAAACTAATTCTTAAAGATCATTTCTTGCAAAGTACAATAAGTGTTATTTCTTCACAAGTTTTGGATGCAGGCTGAATAGTTGAAGGCTTTTGTTTGCAAAAGATACTTTTTTATCTATTTCACCCGGATGTTTGTGAGCTCTAGAGATGAAATAATATCCAAAGAAACCTATCGATACCTATTACACATGACATGACCCCCACATCCTTTGTCAAAATAAACAACTCCCCAATCAATGCATTTCACTATTCCGTGCAACGCACGTGCACCTTATAGATTAGTACGCCCATAAATTTAACTAAAAATATATATAGTACGATAAATGCTCATGCATGTCAGCTAAAATTATATCATTGAAAACTATGTTCAAATACAAATCCAACGATATAGTTTTTATTAACATGCACTAACATTTTGTCAGTTAAATCTTCAGTCAAATTCAATGGGGGACTAATAAACCACGACTGAGGTAGTACTAGTGTAGAGGGCGGCGCTGCACAGGAGTCTCACCCCGCTCGTGGCGCGGCAGTAAAGCCGTCATATCACAAAACCCCACCACTCCCAGTAATAAGTGGCCTGGTAAAATAAATGGACAAGCAATCATCACATCCCTCCATTTTTTTGCATTTCATCTCTCTGCATTTACTTTCCCCGGTTCATCTCGCACTCTCGATCCCTAGCTACTACTCCTATTATCCCGAGCTACTACTCCTAGGGCCAGTTCTTTTGGCGGCTTAAAAAATAAGCTGTCTCTTCCCCAGCTTTTCCCATAAGACTAGCCACAGTGGAGAGTAACATAAGGCACCTCACTCATTTATTTGGGCTTCTAAACTACTAGTACTTCTGTCCTAGTTTATTCATCACCATTGTAATTTTGCTAAATTTTGACCAAAGATTTAACTGATAAAATGTTAGTGCATGTGACATGCATGAACATTTCATTAGTTAAATTTATGGTCAAACTTTGACATAGATTACAATGGGGACCAATAAACTAGGACGGAGGTACTAGTTATGGGATTACTAATCTAGAAGCCTAAAAGAACTAGCCCCTGTTACTCCTAGTAGTAGTAGTACTCAAGTTGGAATTCCAATTGTACGGCACAACTTGTTTGGCAAAAAATTCGATATAGGGTGTAGGAAGCGGTTTGGGAATTTGCATGCTTCCCAACCAGTGAGATACTTTGTACAAAGTATGATAGAGAAATAACCATAGAGAAGGAACCTAAAAGTAAACAATCAAATGAGCATTTTTGCATTGAATCGTTTCACAAGCTTGACTAGTGCTGTTTTTCTACTTTTACAAAAATCGCATCGTAATGTTAAAACGTGCATTTGCATGTACATATGTAATAGTAGTAGCACAGTCTGCAAGCATATAGAGAGAGACACGTGTAGTGCGATAGTATATAGTAAAGTTTGTGCTATGCGTACGGATACACAAGGTTTCCAAACTTTTCCTTTTACATACTTAATTAAGGACGCTAATAATTCCCGAACGTTCGAGATTTATAATTTGCGTCCCAAAACTAATGAGATCACCTTATGAAACTAAATTATATTCCTAATAAAAGCCACGACGCTTGCAGGAGCACTTGCGGCGCGCCACGAGTGCCCTGGTCCGCGGCCGTTTCCCAGCGCGCCGACACAACACCTCTCCCTCAGCCTCACAACTCGCGAGGTGCTGATTGGCGGTTTGCCGGCGGGCGAGGGCGATCTCACTAGTGTGGTGATCCGGCGCCAATAGGTACTCCACCTCACTGGAAGCGTGCACTTGCTCCATGTACTGCCAATCGTAGATGAGGCGCTTGGGCCCGACTGCACTCAGGGCTTTGGCACGGGCGTCTTTCGCCACCCTCATGGCCCTCGCACGAGCCTTCTGCCAAAGAGACAATTGCCTAACTCTCTCAGACGTGAAATAGGCCTGCCAGGTAGCATGCCTCGCGGCACGCTTCTCTTCGTCGGCCTTCTTCTCCGCCTCTATTTTTGCGCGCTCTATCGGAGGCAAAGGCTCCCACAAGGCTACATCCATTTCTTTACAAAGCTTCTCAAGGCTAGGGGCTCAGAGGGCGGAACAGCGTTCTCCTCGTAGCGGGGAGCCGACGCATCGTCCAACGCGCGTGTTGGCGTGACTAGAACACCGACGCGTCCACCTTGACGCGTTGCGACGAGGAGCGGAACGCCGACGCGTCCTCCTCGACTAATGGCGTCGAGGAACGAAACAGCAACCCGTGACCGTCCGCGCGGTGCAGCGAGGGGGGCCTAGGGCATGGGAGGGGCGATGCCATGGTGGTCAACGTGAGAGGGAGGGGGAGGAGATAGCGATGAACGTTTGTGTTCTTTGGAATGCCGTGGGAGGCGCAGTATTTATAGCGAGCAATGGCACACCATGTAAGATATGGACTGAGCTTCACTGACTTAACTGCAGGTGCGGTTGTGTCACTGACATGTGGGCCAGATGCCTATTGAGCCCACATGTCAGTGACCCAATGCACCTGAAGTTAAGTAACTGAAGCAGCGTCCCATAAGATATGTTGTGTGATTAACATAACAACTACCTGGGCATATTTATTGGAGTAAATTACAGGGGAGGGAAGGGGTGGAAATATTGCTGGTCACAACGGATTGGACAAGCGCGGGGGGAGGAGAGTCATGCATGTAGATTCTTTTTCCACATGGGGTGGAGCGGTGGGACTGCCGGAGGGAGAAGGAGAGTCAAGTAGGTGTTCAAATTTCAAGGTGCACTAAATTATTGCATGCGATGATTAAGGCTGGCCATAGTGGTGGTAATGTGGTACTCCCTCCTTTCCGGTTTATAGGGCGTAATTTGAAAATCTCTTCAACCAAGGTAGATGATGAATGGTGGAACTAATTCCGTAGTTTGCAAAAGTACTTAATTATTACTCTCATTTTTCTCAAAAATTCGTGTAAACCGATGCATTAATTACACCACATGCATGCATGACCACTTAATTATGAAGAACTTCTACATGCATTGGTGAGTTTTTTCTTCATCCTTGCATGCAGTGATTTAATACACCTTGAAATATGAACATGTGATGGTATGTAGTAGAATTGAGACTTATAAAACGAAAAAACAAACTTTTTGAGATGAGCCCTATAAACCGGAAAGGACTGGTATCATGCACACGGGAATAGCAAACATATTGATGTGGCGAAGAATTAAAGAAGAGAGGGGGGTTAGGGTAACATAGGTAGATACCATATCATGTTAAATAATATGCTACTTTGTGTCATGCATCACACTATAAAGGTAGTCACGTATCATACACTAGTATCATGCACATGATACTAGTATATGCTACTTTCTACTATAAGTGGCCTAAAGAGAATATTAACTAATCTCTACTCTCTACTCTTATAACAAGTAGAGTTGGTGATGATGGTGTGCCTGCCATCCTGCAATATAGGCCGTCCGATCTATATCTAACGAATAGGAAGGAAACTATCACAATTTACCCGCACTCCTCTCCACATTTGCAGATAAGGCCTTCCCTCGTTCATCCTTTTCTCCCACAAGATCTTGGTATTCCGTGCAACGCATGGGCATCTTGCTAGTGCATGTAAAAATCTTTGTCATTTACTAGTGTTCATGCATGCATGCAGGCAATGCGATAATGCATTGGTAAACACATTTTTTGTGAAGAACGACAACATTAGTTGAGTACTTTTGCAGACTACAAAAACTATTCCACCGCCTCTATCTTGGTAAGAGTAGGTGAAAATTTTGAATCGAGCCCTTTAAACTAGAAGGGAGGTAGTAGTTCTCTAATAGCTAACCTTGTTGTGATGACTAGATAGGACATGGCACACCCCTGGATGGAGGAACTAGTCTGCATTGTGCATATAAGTTTTGTCTGAAGTCAATGTACCTCTACTTTGACCAAACTTATAGAAAAATGTATCAACATTCACAATGTCAAATCAATATTTTTATACTCATTATAAAACGTAGTTTCATAAAATATATATTTGGTATTGTAGATATTGATATTTTTAGTATAAATTTGGTCAAAAACTTTGCAAACTTTGACTTGACACAAATCTTACGCGGAGTAAAAAGGACCAGAGGGAGTATCATGCATGCGAAGTAGGCAAAAAAATTGCTCATTTATAGCTGTCTGAAGTCTCAAAGGGCGCGATCACGCGAGGGAGGCCAAGATCGTGGGAGGCGTGATGGTTGACGAAATTAAGTGAAGTTACATCCACGCGCGGGCATGGCGTGCGAACACGCAGAAGCTATACCATCAAGCCTACGATATGGGTCTAGTAGACATGACATCTAGTGGGTCCCGCATAGTACTTGAGAACTCTTTGGGAGCATGCAGCCGTTTATCCACCGGGCAAGCTAACAACCCCACGCCGTTCACACGCCCTACTCGTCCCCGTCTTCTACCTTACAATAGTTTGCTCCCAGTCATCCCGTCCTTTCACATTACACCAGTTCAACTTCTCCTAACCCGCCTCCAAAATCCATGGACTCCCAAATCTCCATGATTGCCACTGAGTACCAGGTTAGAGCCATCACTGGTGATGAGTTCATCGTCATCTACACCCGTAGATCCACAATGGTGGAAGCATGCCTTGCTCGCTTCCTATGCATGTTCAATGGTTCAAAGGATGAGTGGGCCGTTGGGCTAGATGTTAAGTACACCATAGTCCTAGAAAGCGAGAAGATTCTAAAGGAGGCAGAGAAGAAGAAGCCTGCCATGATCCAATTTTGTGTACATAACATGTGCTTGGTCTACCACATATGCCATGCCCACGTTGAGTGCCAGGATTTTAAGAACTTCCTCAAGGACAGAAGAGTGAAATTTGTTACTGTAGACTTTAGGAACGACATGAGTGTCCTGGGTCGGATAGGCCTCCTTGTAGGCCAGCCCTTCGATCTCCATAAGGCAAGCCTGGTGCCCTCCTCTCAGCCTTCAATGCTGACCCTGGCAGCAGCCATGATTGATCCTTCGTACGCTCAACTGAAGAAACCTCACCACGAGTTTCATCATGCATGGGAGTCAAAGACAATAAATGAAGATCACATCCTGTACGCAGCAATGGATGCCTACCTTTGCTTAAATATCTACAAGGGTTGGATGAAGAAGCAGAGCCCAGTGTCCGGTTCAAGCAAAGAAGCGTAGGCGAAGAGGAAGAGGAAGAGGGACAAGGATGAAGTCATGGACGTGGACTCGGACTCCGAGTAAGGTGGCAGTGCCGTCACTCAGCTGGTTCTATTGCAGTGTCAAGAGGACTAGTTGCTTAGTTTTATTTCAGGGATGTGTTGTGTAGAGCCCCCAGCGGAACTATGTTTATGTTCTTTCTCGTTATTTGAACTCTTTAGTACGCATAGTAGTACTAGTATGTCTTACTACTATTCATCTTGTAGTTGGTACTCCCTCTGTTTTCTTTTAATCCACGTCTAAGTTTTTCTCGTTTTTCTCTTTTTAGTCTGCGCGCTAGCTTTTTACCCCTCGTTCTCCCAAAATTGCCCCTCATTTTTAGCTGTGCATGCGTATGCATTAATTACTTGGAAGAAAGAAGGCATGCGTGCAGTGGTCGAGCGCCCTTGGCAGCATGCATGTGGGACATGGGGAACGAGGAGTGAGGAGGGTAGCCAATCAACCGAAATGCAATTACAGCTGTGCAACAATATCGGTCATGGAGATCAAGGAAGGTCACTGATACGTCCACTTTGCATCATGCTTTTATATCGATATTTGTTGCATTATGGGCTGTTATTACACATTATGTCACAATACTTATGCCTATTCTCTCTTATTTTACAAGGTTTACATAGAGAGGGAGAATGCCGGCAGCTGGGATTCTGGGCTGGAAAAGGAGCAAATATTAGAGACCTATTCTGCACAGCTCCAAAAGTCCCGGAACTTCACGGAAGTCATTTTCAGAATATATAAAAATACTGAGCGCAAGAAGTTCCAGAGGGGGGCCACACCCTCACCACGAGGGTGGGGGGTGCACCCTACCCCCCTGGGCGCGCCCCCTGCCTCATGGGCCCCCTGGTGGCCCTCCGATGCCCATCTTCTGCTATATGGAGTCTTTCATTGAGGAAAAAATCACAAGCAAGCTTTCGGGACGAGACTCAACTGCCACAAGGCGGAACCTTGGCGGAACCAATCTAGGGCTCTGGCAGAGCTGTTCTGCCGGGGAAACTTCCCTCCGGGAGGGGAAAATCAACGCCATCGTCATCACCAACGATCCTCTCATCGGGAGGGGGTCAATCTCCATCAACATCTTCACCAGCACCATCTCCTCTCAAACCCTAGTTCATCTCTTGTATCCAATTCTTGTCTCCAAGTCTGGGATTGGTACCTGTGGGTTGCTAGTAGTGTTAATTACTCCTTGTAGTTCATGCTAGTTGGTTTATTTGGTGGAAGATCATATGTTCAGATCCTATATGCATATTAATACTCCTATGATTATGAACATGAATATGCTTTATGAGTAGTTACGTTTGTTCCTGAGGACATGGGAAAAGTCTTGTTATTAGTAGTCATGTGAATTTGGTATTCTTTCGATATTTTGATGAGATGTATGTTGTCTCTTCTCTAGTGGTGTTATGTGAACGTCGACTACATGACACTTCACCATTATTTGGGCCTAGAGGAAGGCATTGGGAAGTAATAAGTAGATGATGGGTTGCTAGAGTGACAGAAGCTTAAACCCTAGTTTATGCGTTGCTTCGTAAGGGGCTGATTTGGATCCATATGTTTCATGCTATGGTTAGGTTTACCTTAATACTTTTGTTGTAGTTGCGGATGCTTGCAATAGAGGTTAATCATAAGTGGGATTCTTGTCCAAGTAAGGACAGCACCCAAGCACCGGTCCACTCACATATCAGATTATCAAAGTACCGAACGCGAATCATATGATCGTGACGAAACCTAGCTTGACGATAATTCCCATGTGTCCTCGGGAGCGCTTTTCTCTATATAAGAATTTGTCTAGGCTTGTCCTTTGCTACAAAGAGGATTGGGCCACCTTGCTGCACTTTATTTACTTTTGTTACTTGTTACTCGTTACAAATTATCTTATCACAAAACTACCTGTTACCTATAATTTCAGTGCTTGCAGAGAAGACGTTGCTGAAAACCGCTTATCATTTCCTTCTGCTCCTCATTGAGTTCGACACTCTTACTTATTGAAAGGACTATGATAGATCTCCTATACTTGTGGGTCATGAAGACTCTTTTCTGGCGCCGTTTCCGGGGAGTGAAGCGCCTTTGGTAGGTGGAATTTGGTAAGGAAAAATTTATATAGTGTGCTGAAATTTACTGTCACTTGTTACTATGGAAAGTAATCCTCTGAGGGGCTTGTTCGGGGTATCTTCACCCCGACCAGTAGAGCATAGAGTTGCTCCTCAACCTACTGAACCTACTGAAAATGAAAATGTCTGCTTTGAAATTCCTTCAGGTATGATAGAAAAACTGCTAGCTAATCCTTTTGCAGGAGATGGAACTTTACATCCTGATGAGCACCTGTAACATCCCAAAATTCTAATTTTTGGAATGTTATAATAAATAGATAGATTTGATTGACTGTTTGATTGACTGACTAAAAGTGACTGAAATTCGAAACTTTTTGAAAGTTAAATGAGAGGGAATAAAAGGACTTTCCCAAACTTTCATTTTTGCATTTATGATCTCTGTGAGTTCAAATACTTTTCATCACAAAATCCTGGAGAGAAGATGACATGACTTCTTCCATTTTAAATAAATGAAAAGGGTTTGAAAAGATTTGAATTTCATTTGGAAAATATTTCCAATTCAGCAACTTTAAGCAACTCAATGATTTTCACGAGCGAAGATAAAATGACTTCTTCAAACCTATGAAATATGAGTTGGGAGTTTCAAAAAATTAAATTCAAAGTTCTTTTGAATTTATTTCCAATTTGGAGTTATTTGAGTTTTATTCAAATCATTTTTCTCCAAAAATAAAATATATGGAAAATAGGGTAACATGATTCCCAACATCAGAAAATTGGAGAGAAATAAATTTGAATTCATTTTGGTATTTTAAAAATGATTTTTATTGGATTTTATTAGACCAGTAGCACTCTTTGATTTATCTGATTTTGTGAGGATTTTATTTGGCATTATAAAAATGTTCACGTTGTAGACAATCTTTTTCTGAAAATCTCGATATATTATATGCCTATATTATATTTTGTATTTATCTCTTTTGTTTTATTTCTTTGTCTGTTTAAAAAAACGAAGGAAACCCTCCGTCGCCGACTGGGCCGGCTCAGGGCCCAGCCAACCGCGTCGCTAGCCCAGCCCGGCCGACCGCGCCGTCTCCTTCCTCGCGCAGGAGACCGGCCGCCGCACGCCTCCCGAGCGCCGGCCTCGGCGTTCGTGTCCGCCCCGGACTCTCCTTGCCCCTCCCGCAAGCCGTCCGCCGCCCCCGGCCCTTAAATAGCTCGGCCCCGGGCCCCCCTCTCCCTTCTCTTCCCTCACCAAGCGCTGCCGCCGCCGCACTTTTGCCGCACCACCGCCACCCTCGTCGCCGCTGCCGAACCTCGCTGCCGCACCGCACCCCGCCGCCTCTTGCCGCCGCCGCTAGCGCCGCTGCCTGCCGCGCAATGCTGCATCCCGTCTGCTGCCGCGCCGGAGCCGCCATCTCACCGAAGCCCCGCTGCCGCCGCCAACCATCGTTGCCGGTCGTTGGTTTTATCACCGAACCACCGAACCGACCGAACCGGTATAACCCCGATCGGTTTCCTGGTTTTTTTGGGGTTTTGTTTCAAGAACCCGGTTTAGTTTTTTTAGTTAGATCTATTCAAAGAACGTTCTTTGTTTAGAACTAGTTAGCGAACGTTCGTTATTTAGCTTTTTCTTTTATTTTAGTTTTCTGTCCAAGGACCTATTGGTAGTATTTCTTTTATAGATTAGTCCCTGTACTTCAAACGATCATTACTTTTTACTCGTTAGTCCAAAACCAACGCTCACATCTTCGTTATGATCTCCTCTATCTAGTAATCCAACTCAAACATGTTTTTGAAAAGTTTAAAATTTGAATTAGATCAGATTTGAATTCAAACTTTGTTTGATCATAACTTGAGTTTCATAGCTCCGTTTTAGTTGATTCTTTTTGCAAATCGAAGCTCTTGACCTAAACTTTTTGATAAGGCCAAATTCACATAATTTTGGAACTGTTAGAAATTGTTTTATGTTGCAAGAGTTATTTGCTTGGTTTTTATGTTTTCTGAACCGTCTTCTTCGTTCTTTCTGATCTTTTGAGTGATTGCTTATGTGTGGTTACTATTGCTTGCTTACGATAGATTAACCGGAGTGTGACGAGTAGAACTATCAAGAGTTATGAGTGTGAATCATCTTCATCAACATTGCAGGCAAGTTCACACTTTGATCATATCCCTTTTCATACCCAGTTTTTATGCATTAGTTTCACCCTCAAACATTGCATGAGTAGGATTGATAACATGTGGGTATCGGGAAGTAGTTGATGAGGTAGGAACCTATTGCCCTACATTCAAACCTTGGGAGTACTATTACGTTATGCCTATAGTGCCATGCTATGCTCGTAGACGTGGATTGGGTTTTGAGAGTATCCATGACAGTTGTGAGATTGTTAATTAATGGTTTACTTAAGGTGGCAACTTAAACACACATCTGGGTGGATTGAGGCACCTGGGTATTCCCGGATTGCCTGTCTAGGCACTGGGGTAGACCAGGATTGCCTGTTTTTTTATGGACCGCCACCCAGGCTCAAAGGGATCATGAGATTATTCATACTAGAAACTTCCGTGTGCAGCCACAAGCTATTATGGGCTCTAGCATAGTTGATTAAGTCGTGCGAACTCTTACAGGGTAGACTAGAAGATGTAGGGGAAAGTTGGTGTAACGGTCTATCCATTGTAAGGTGCTAGCGCTTCTGAAAGACTATGTCTCGGTCATCTGTTTCTCAAACACCGTGTAGTGCGAGAAACCAAACGGAGGCGATCAAGTCTTGTGTGGAAAAGTGGGCAAACCTCTGCAGAGTGTACAAACTAATCATGATTAGTCGTGTCCCCGGTTATGGACATCTTGAGTATCTAGTACCTGGATTATCATGTGAATCTCATCATCTTACTTTAAATTAAGTTTGTTGGGTTTAATGATGTTTCTTAATTGGGATTGAGAAAGCTGTCAACCATTCTCAATGTTTAACAACCACCATGATAGTTAAACAAAATTTATTCCTTTGCAGTAGGGAAAAATTGGCTTTTTGCAAAAACCTTATAACCATAGAGCTTTTCCACCAGCCAAATATGCATGTAGTGATAGCTTTTATTCATCATTCTCTATGGTGTGAATTTGCCAGTACATTCAATGTACTGACCCTTTGTGGCTGCAACGTCTCATGTTGCAGGAATCTTACGACGAGTAAGTGATACGTTAGGGTTACTATTTCTACACTCAACTTTGCTGTTGGTGTTGACGGGAATCCACAACCTTGTTACTTCCGCTATTTTGGATTGAGGTAATAGTATTTACGTTACTTTCACATGTGATTTACCTCTATTATAAATCCTCGAGTACTGTGTGTGTCAGCATATCGATCCAGGGATGACACTTAAGCACAGAGACTTGATCCATTCGGGTCGGGTCGCTACAGCACCTAATATAAGTGGATGAAGTTTGTGGATTATTTAAGCTTGCAGGTATGCCCAGAGATGTTATCAAGAAGAAGGTCTTCCCTTTATCTTTGGAGGGAGACGCATTGACATGGTATAGGCTATGTGATGATATGGGATCATGGAACTACAAATGATTGAAATTGGAATTTCATCAGAAGTTTTATCCTATGCATCTTGTTCATCGTGATCGTAATTATATATATAATTTTTGGCCTCGCGAAGGAGAAAGCACCGCTCAAGCTTGGGGGAGGCTTAAGTCAATGTTATATTCATGCCCCAATCACGAGCTTTCAAGAGAAATGATTATTCAAAAAATTTATGCTCGGCTTTCTGATAACAACCGCACCATGCTTGATACTTCTTGTGCTGGCTCATTTATGATGAAGACTATTGAATTCAAATGGGACTTATTGGAAAGAATTAAACACAACTCTGAAGATTGGGATCTCGACGAAGGTAAGGAGTCAGGTATGAAACCTAAGTTTTACTGTGTTAAATCTTTTATGGATACCGATGTTTTCCGTAAATTTAGCACTAAATATGGACTTGACTCTGAAAGAGTAGCTTCTTTCTGTGAATCTGTTGCTACTCATATTGATCTCCCTAAAGAGAAGTGGTTTAAATATCATCCTCCCATAGAAGTAAAAGTAGCTGCACCTATTAAAGTTGAAGAAAAGACTATCACTTATAATGATTCTATTGTTCCTACTGGTTATGTTGAGAAACCACCTTTTCCTGTTAGGATAAAAGATCATGCTAAAGCTTCAACTGTGGTTCATAAAAGCAATATTAGAACCTATACACCTCCTGAGCAAGTTAAAGCTGAACCTAATATTGCTATTGTTAAGGATCTCTTGGCTGATAATATTGATGGGCATGTTATTTATTTCTGTGATGAAACTGCTAGAATTGCTAAACCTTGTGCTAAATATAAACATAGACCTGTGGTAGGCATGCCTGTTATTTCTGTTAAAATAGGAGTTCATTGTTATCATGGCTTGTGTGATATGGGTGCTAGTGCTAGTGCAATATGTATCAACTTGTACAACGAGATTATGCATGATATTGCACCTGCTGAGTTAGAAGATATTGATGTCACAATTAAACTTGCCAATAGAGATACTATTTCACCAATTGGGATTGTTAGAGATGTTGAAGTCTTGTGTGGGAAAACTAAATATCCTGCTGATTTTCTTATTCTTGGTTCCCCACAAGATAGCTTTTGTCCCATTATATTTGGTAGACCCTTCTTAAACACTATTAATGCTAGGATAGACTGCAAAAACGATGTTATTACTATTGGTTTAGGTGATATGTCTCATGATTTCAACTTTTCTAAATTTCGTAGACAACACCGTGAAGAAGAATTGCCTAGTAAAGATGAAATTATTGGTATTTCTTCTATTGCCGTACCTCCTAGTGATCCTTTAGAACAATATTTGCTAGACCATGAAAATTATATGTATATGAATGAAAGAAGGGAAATAGATGAAGTGTTCTTTAAATAGGGACCTATTATGAAACACAACTTGCCTGTTGAAATCTTAGGGGATCCTCCTCCACCCAAGGGTGATCCCGTGTTTGAGCTTAAACCATTGCCTGATACTCTTAAATATGCTTATCTTGATGAAAAGAAGATATATCCTGTTATTATTAGTGCTAACCTTTCAGAGAAGGAGGAAGAAAAGTTATTGAAAACTCTAAAGAAGTACCGTGCTACTATTGGATATACTCTTGATGATCTTAAGGGCATTAGTCCCACTCTATGTCAACACAAAATAAATTTGGAAAAAGATGCCAAACCAGTTAGTGATCACAAACGATGACTGAATCCTAAGATGAAAGAAGTGGTAAGAAAAGAAATACTAAAGCTCCTTGAGGCAGGTATAATTTATCCCATTGCTGATAGTCAGTGGGTAAGTCCTGTCCATTGTGTTCCTAAGAAGGGAGGTATTACTGTCGTTCCTAATGATAAAGATGAATTGATTCCACAAAGAATTATTACAGGTTATAGGATGGTAATTGATTTCCGCAAATTAAATAAGGCTACTAAAAAAGATCATTACCCCTTACCTTTCATTGATCAAATGCTAGAAAGATTATCCAAACATACATATTTTTGCTTTCTAAATGGTTATTTTGGTTTCTCTCAAATACCTGTATCAGTTGATGATCAATCTAAGACCACTTTTACTTGCCCTTTCGGTACTTTTGCTTATAGACGTATGCCTTTTGGTTTATGTAATGCACCTGCTACCTTTCAAAGATGCATGATGGTTATATTTTCTGATTTTTGTGAAAAGATATGTGAGGTATTCGTGGATGGTTTCTCCATTTATGGATCCTCTTTTGATGATTGCTTAAGCAACCTTGATCGAGTTTTGCAGAGATGTGAAGAAACTAACCTTGTCTTGAATTGAGAGAAATGCCACTTTATGGTTAATGAAGGTATTGTCTTGGGGCACAAAATTTATGAAAGAGGCATTGAAGTTGACACAGCTAAAGTTGATTCTATTGAAAAGATGCCGTGTCCCAAGGACATCAAAGGTATAAGAAGTTTCCTTGGTCATGCCGGTTTTTATAGGAGGTTCATTAAGGACTTATCAAAAATTTCTCGGCCTCTGACTAATTTATTACAAAAAGATGTACCATTCGTCTTTGATGATGATTGTGTAGAAGCCTTTGAAGTACTTAAGAAAGCATTAATCTCTGCACCTATTGTTCAGCCACCTGATTGGAATTTACCTTTTGAAATTATGTGTGATGCTAGTGATTATGCTGTAGGTGTTGTTCTAGGGCAAAGAGTTGATAAGAAATTAAATGTTATTCAATATGCTAGTAAAACTCTAGACAATGCCCAGAGAAATTATGCCACTACTAAAAAGGAAATCTTAGCAGTTGTATTTGCTTGTGATAAGTTCAGACCTTATATTGTTGATTCTAAAGTAACTATTCACACTGATCATGCTGCTATTAAATATCTTATGGAAAATAAATATGCTAAACCTAGACTTATTAGATGGGTTCTCTTGCTACAAGAATTTGATTTGCATATTATTGATAGAAAGGGAGCTGAGAACCCCATTGCAGACAACTTGTCTAGGTTAGAAAATGTTCTTGATGACCCACTACCTATTGATGATAGCTTTCCTGATCACCTAGTTTCACATACCAGCAAAAGAAAAAGTTTTTCTATGATTTAAGACATTACTTCTGGGATGATCCACATCTTTGTAAAGAAGGATTAGATGGTGTTATTAGACGTTGTGTACCTGAGCATGAACAGGAACAGATCCTACGCAAGTGTCACTCTAAGGCTTATGGAGGACACCATGCTGGACATAGAACTGCACATAAGGTATTGCAATCCGGTTTTTATTGGCCTACTCTCTTCAAGGATGCCCGTAAGTTTGTCTTATCTTGTGATGAATGTCAAAGAATTGGTAATATTAGTAGACGTCAAGAAATGCCTATGAATTATTCACTTGTTATTGAACCATTTGATGTTTGGGGCTTTGATTATATGGGACCTTTTCCTGCCTCTAATGGATATACACATATTTTAGTTGATGTTGATTACGGTACTAAGTGGGTAGAAGCTATTCCAACTAGTAGTGCTGATCATAACACCTCTATTAAGATTCTTAAAGAAGTTATTTTTCCGAGGTTTGGAGTCCCTAGATATCTAATGACTGATGGTGGTTCACATTTTATTCATGGTGCTTTCCGTAAAATGCTTGCTAAGTATGATGTTAATCATAGAATTGCATCTCCTTATCACCCACAATCTAGTGGTCAAATAGAATTGAGTAATAGAGAACTCAAATTAATTTTGCAAAAGACTGTTAATAGATCTAGAAAGAATTGGTCCAAGAAACTTGATGATGCATTATGGGCCTATAGAACTGCATATAAAAATCCTATGGGTATGTCTCCGTATAAAATGGTTTATGGAAAAGCATGTCACTTACCTCTTGAACTAGAACATAAGGCTTATTGGGATATTAAAGAGCTCAATTATGATTTCAAACTTGCCGGTGAGAAAAGGTTATTTGACATTAGCTCACTTGATGAATGGAGAACCCAAGCCTATGAGAATGCCAAATTGTTTAAAGAAAAGGTTAAAAGATGGCATGACAAAAGGATACAAAAGCGTGAGCTTAATATAGGTGATTATGTATTGCTATACAACTCTCGTTTAAGATTTTTTGCAGGAAAGCTTCTCCCTAAATGGGAAGGTCCTTACGTTATCGAGCAGGTCTATCATTCCGGTGCCATAAGAATCAAAAACTTCGAAGGCACAAACCCAAAGGTGGTGAACGGTCAAAGAATCAAACATTATATCTCAGGTAATCCTATAAATGTTGAAACCAATGCTATTGAAACCGTAACCCCGGAGGAATACATAAGGGACACTTTCCGGAATGTTTCAGACTCCAAAAAGGAATAGGTATGTGGTACGGTAAGTAAAACCGACTCCAAAATAGTTCTAATGGCAATTTTTCTCCGTTTTGGAATATTTAGAAAAATAGAAAAATAAGAAGCAGTCCGGGAAGGACACAAAGGCTCCACGAGGGTGGAGGGCGCGCCCTACCCCCTAGGCGCGCCCCCTGCCTCGTGGGCACCTCTCGTGCTCTCCGGACTCCGTTTTCTTGCATGATACTTCTTTTGGTCGGTAAAAATTCATTATATAATCTCCCGAAGGTTTTGACTCCTGTATCACGCAAAAATCTGCTATTCTTGTTTCGAGCTATTTTCTGCCAGGGTTGTCAAAGCCAAGCATCATGTCGTCTCCCTCCACCTCCAACAAATGAGGGCAATGATGCTTGGCTAATGAAGACAGAGCTGAAGAGAGAAGAACCCATGGAGATCAACAAGGTTAACACCCTCGATGCGGCTATATCTCCCACGTGTCGAAGCACGACTTAGAGGCATAACCGCATTGAAAGAAATGTCGCAGGTGAGGTAATCTTCACACAACCCATGTAATACAAAAGGGAAAGAGATACATAGTTGGCTTACAATCGCCACTTCACACAATACATGAATAAAGCATTACATCAACCAGATACAATCAAGGTCCGACTATGGAACCAAAATGAAAGAAGACTACCCCAAATGCTACACAGATCCCCGATCGACCCCAACTGGGCTCCACTACTGATCAACTAGAACGAAACAACACAAAGGACAAGATTTTCATCGAGCTCCTCCTTGAGCTTGGTTGCGTCACCTGCACGTATCATCGGCACCCGCAAACTGGTTTTTGGAAGTATCTGTGAGTCACGGGGACTCAGCAATCTTACACCCTCGCGATCAAGACAATTTAAGCTTATGGATAAGGTAAAGGTATGAGGTGGAGCTGCAGCAAGCGACTAGCATATATGGTGGCTAACATACGCAAATGAGAGCGAGAAGAGAAAGCAAAGCACGTTCGAGAAAGTATGATCAAGAAGTGATCCTAAAACAACCTACGTCAAGCATAACTCCAACACCGTGTTCACTTCCCGGACTCCGCCGGAAAGAGACCACCACGGTTACACACGCGGTTGATGCATTTTAATTGAGTTAAGGTTCAAGTTATCTACAACCGGACATTAACAAATTCCCATCTACCCATAACCGCGGGCACGGCTTTCGAAAGTTCAAATCCCTGCAGGGGTGTCCCAACTTAGCCCATGACAAGCTCTCACGGTCAACGAAGGAATAGACCTCCTCCCGAGACATTCCGATCAGACTCGGTATCCCGGTTCTACAAGATATCCTCGACAATGGTAAAACAAGTCTAGCAAAGCCGCCCGATGTGCCGACATCCTGATGGGAGCTGCACATATCTCGTTGTCAGGGCAACACCGGATAGGTCAAGCTACGAGTAAAACCAGCCCTCAAGTTTCCCCGAGGTGGCCCCAAAGGCTGCCCATTTCGGACCAACACTTAGACAAGCACTGGCCCGGGGGGGGGGGGGGGGTTAAAATAAAGATGACCCTTGGGCTGGCCTAACCCAAGGGAAAAAGAGGCTAGGTGGCGAATGGTAAAACCAAGGTTGGGCCTTGCTGGAGGAGATTTATTCAAAGCGAACTGTCAAGGGGTTCCCATTATAACCCAATCGCGTAAGGAACGCAAAATCCGGGAACATAACACCGATATGATGGAAACTAGGGCGGCAAGAGTGGAACAAAACACCAGGCATAAGGCCGAGCCTTCCACCCTTTACCAAGTATATAGATGCATTAATTACATAAGATATATTGTGATATCCCAACAAGTAAACATGTTCCAACAAGGAACAACATCTCCATGTTCCAACAAGGAACAAACTTCAATCTTCACCTGCAACTAACAACGCTATAAGAGGGGCTGAGCAAAGCGGTAACATAGCCAAACAACGGTTTGCTAGGACAAGGTGGGTTAGAGGCTTGGTTCAAACAATATGGGAGGCATGATAAGCAAGTGGTAGGTATCGCAGAATAGGCATAGCAAAAGAGCGAGCAACTAAGCAAGCAAAGATAGAAGTGATTTCGAGGGTATGGTCATCTTGCCTGAAATCCCGCAAGGAAGAAGAACGAGTCCATGAAGAAGACAAACGGACGAAGTCGAACGGATCCTCACAAACGCGACGTTACCGGAACCAACCCCAAGAAGCACACCGGAAAGAAGCAAACAATCATGGTAAACAACCACCACATAAACATGGCATGATGCACAACCAAGTATGATGCATGTCCGGTTTAATGAAGCATGGCATGGCAAAATGCACAAACAATCCTACAAATTAAGTGGAGCTCAACATGCAACTCCGTTGCATATTGACGAAACACCACAACAAGATTAAATGTTGTTAGCATGGCAAGAGGGTGAAGCAAAGATGACGACCTAACTAGGCAAGTTTAAAAGAGGCTGGAAATAACAAACAACAATTCTGGTAAATCCCCATATGCATTTAGCAATTTGGTGCAACAACAATTTTAAACATTTTAAATGTTGTTATCATGATGCGGATGACAAGTGCAAGTTTATGGAAGTTTTAAGGCAATGTTGACATGAGCATTATGAAGCATTAGTCATCGTGGCGGAAACGAAAGGGGTGCCACGGCAACGAATCTGAAAATGGTGCCACGGCAACATATCGGTTCCAGTAGCTCATGGATATACCGGTGAAAAGAACAAGTGTGCGGATGTGTGGAACGAATTAGAGATGATGGGGTGATCCCGGTTACCGGGTGTCCCATGAGACGACGGCATGACAACGGGCAACATGCAAGACACATGTTGGGCACGGTGCAAATGCAAGCATTTCATGCAACACAAGCAAACATTCTCGGAAGGTCGTCTCGGGGTTATACCTTCGAAGTGTGCAAACGGGACGGTTCTCGTTCGGTACCAAGTAGAGGAAGTAGACGTTCTCGGGATGCTCGTAGTAGAAGTAGGGGTACATGACGACGGTAGAGGTACTCGTGATCTTGGCGGCGGTAGTTGTTCACGTTCTTAGTTGCACAATTTCCCTTAGATGTTCGGGGTCACGACGAGGGACTTGACGTCCACGGAGGCTTCGAGGGTCGACGGTAGTTGTTCTCGTATCATCGTGGAAGTAGTCGTACTCGACGATGGTGGTACTTGGCATTTCGTTCGGTACTCGTTCGGACATCCAAGGTCTTGTCGGTGGTGTACTTGGCGGTCTCGTTCCGTGGGTCTTGCCGGTCTCGGTAACGTGGTTGTACAATAGCGTCATCGAACTTGTCGAACCCGAACTCTTCAGAGGGCGTCGTGCTACTTAGCGAATCCGTATAGTCATGCACATTCCAACATCACACTTGGAGGGACACCGACGACGTGGTACTTGACGAATCCGGATACGGTCTTAGAGCCACGGTCTTAGCATCAACAGAAAGCGGAGACGCACGAAGGGCGAAGTAGTACGCTGTTGTTGCACGCCGGGCCGGCAGGAGGAGGCGCTCGGGAGCCCGACACGCCTGGACCGATGCTGCTACAACCTCGGGCTGCTGGAGCGCTTCGGAGCTGCTTCTTGCAGATCCCAAGGATGACGAGCAGGTGCAGGCAGAGGAGGACGGTGCTGGCGACGATGGCCTTGACGGCGCCATGGGTTCCCTAGACGGCATCTGGCGAGGCTGGAAGATGGCATTCGCGGGGGTTTTGGAGAGGCAAGGCGGAAGGAGGAGCCTGGGCGGCGGCAAGGATGGCCAGAGGCAAGGATGCAACAGTGACGCGAGGAGGTATAGCAGCGGTGGAGCTGGGCTTCGTCCTCCTTGTTCCCCTGCTCGAAACAGGAGCAGGCGCCGGTGGAACCTAAGCGGCCAAACATGGCGGTCTCCTGCCTCGAGGTCGCAGTTGGCGGTGCCGGTCCTCGAACGACGAGTTGCAGGTGAAGGAGCATGGGGTGGTAACTCCATGGACTTGGCAAGGCGGCGGGGAATCGATTCGTTCCGGCCAAAGTTGAGGCGGAGGAGCAGCGGGGCGATGGAGAGGGCGCTGCAATGGAGGCGAGCGGGATCGAGGGGAAGAGAGAAGACGAGCGAGAGGAGGCAGATCGAGCGGGAGATGGATCAGGTAGCGCTCGATCTGGCGGCGCTGGGAAGGAATCGAGGGAGAGGGAGAGGGAGCGGGAGAAGGATCCGGCTAGGGTTAGCTGTAGGTAGGGGCTGGGCCTTAGAGGCCAGCGCTGGAGTGGGCCTAGGGAGACCCAAGTGGGCTGCGGCTCGCCTGAGGTGCAGCTGGGCCTAAATGGCCTGTTGGGCACCCTCTCTCCCACTCAAAAGAGAAAAAAATAGAGATAAGGAAGAAAAGAAAGAGAGGATAGGGGACGAAGTTGGAAGCGCGGATAGTTTTCCCGGACTCACAAAAATATGTTAGGACCAAGAAAATTAGGAAAGACCAAGATTGAAAGAATAAATTCAAATGTATTTGAATTTAATTCAACTCGTTTGAAAGGAGTAGGGATCCGAAGTTTCCAAAAATGTTGAACATTTAGGAAGAGCCCCGAGGTCGATAAAAGAAAATGAGGACAAGTCGGAGACCAAGAATTGAAATGACCAAGGCATTGGGATTTATTTGCAAGTGTGTCAATGTTAATTCCAAAAGAATGGAATATTTAATAATAGCTCCATAATTATTAGGAGGATATGTTATATAGAGAAATCACCAGGTGAACTCCCTTGGTTTAAATGGACTGAAAATCCATACGATTTATTTATTTGATTTGAGATGCAAAGGTTAAAGACATGATGACATGATGACATGATGCAAATGCACGTGATGCAAAGATGAAATGCAGCGGACCAAACAAAACACACGATGAAACCCGGAAACCCCGGAAGGCAACTGAAGCTCCGGTCTTGGGGCGTTACACAAGGATAAAGGGATCAAGAAGACCATGGAACACAACGTAATGGGTTGTGTTTTCTTACATCTAAGATAAATTATATTGTCATGGATCATCCAACATGATTGAGATTGCCTTTCCCCCTCATGCTAGCCAAATTCTTTGCACCAAGTAGAGATACTACTTGTGCTTCCAAACACCCTTAAACCAATTTTGACATGAGCATACACCATACCTACCTATGGATTGAGTAAGATCCCTCAAGTAAGTTGTCATCGGTGCAAGCAATAAAAATTGCCCTCTGAATATGTATGCCTTATTAGTGTGGGAGAAAATAAGCTTTATACGATCGTGTGATATGGAAGAAATAAAAGCGACAGACTGCATAATAAAGGTCCATATCACAAGTGGCAATATAAAGTGACGTTCTTTCGCATTAAGATTTTGTGCATCCAACCATAAAAGCGCATGACAACCTCTGCTTCCCTCTGCGAAGGGCCTATCTTTTACTTTTATCTCCTACCTTGCATAAGAGTCATGGTGATCTTCACCCTTCCTTTTTACATTTTATCTTTTGGCAAGCACAACATGTTGGAAAGATCGTATATATGGCTAATCGGATGTGAGTTTTCATGCACTATTATTGTTGACATTACCCTTGAGGTAAAACGTTGGGAGGCAAAACTATAAGCCCCTATCTTTCTCTGTGTCCGATTAAAACTCCATACCCATAAGTATTGCGTGAGTGTTAGCAATTGTGGAAGACTATATGATAGTTGAGTATGTGGACTTGCTGAAAAGCTCTTATATTGACTATTCCCTATGTTATGATAAATTGAAATTGCTCCAATGACTGAGATTATAGTTTGTTAGTTTTCAATGAAGTTTATGATTCATACTTGAAATTGTGATTGAATTGTTAATCTAGCATAAGAGATCATATGACAAGAATTATATAAGTTGCTGTTTTAAGAATGATCATGACGCCCTCATGTCCGTATTTTATTTTTATCGACAGCTCTATCTCTAAACATGTGGACATATTTTTCGATTTCGGCTTTTGCTTGAGGACAAGCGAGGTCTAAGCTTGGGGGAGTTGATACATCCTTTTTGCATCATGCTTTCATATCGATATTTATTGCATTATGGGCTGTTATTACACATTATGTCACAATACTTATGCCTATTCTCTCTTATTTTACAAGGTTTACATAAAGAGGGAGAATGCGGGCAGCTGGCATTCTGGGCTGGAAAAGGATCAAATATTAGAGACCTATTCTACACAGCTCCAAAAGTCCTGAAACTTCACGGAAGTCATTTTCAGAATATATAAAAATACTGAGCGCAAGAAGTTCCAGAGGGGGGCCACACCCTGGCCACGAGGGTGGGGGTGCGCCCTACCCCCCTGGGCGCGCCCCCTGCCTCGTGGGCCCCTGGTGGCCCTCCGATGCCCATCTTCTGCTATATGGAGTATTTCGTTGAGGAAAAAATCATAAGCAAGCTTTCGGGACGAGGCTCTACCGCCACGAGGCGGAACCTTGGCGGAACCAATCTAGGGCTCTGGCAGAGCTGTTCTGCCAGGGAAACTTCCCTCCGGGAGGCGGAAATCATCGCCATCGTCATCACCAATGATCCTCTCATCGGGAGGGGGTCAATCTCCATCAACATCTTACCAGCACCATCTCCTCTCAAACCCGAGTTCATATCTTGTATCCAATTCTTGTCTCCAAGTCTGGGATTGGTACCTGTGGGTTTATAGTAGTGTTAATTACTCCTTGTAGTTGATGCTAGTTGGTTTATTTGGTGGAAGATCATATGTTCATATCCTATATGCATATTAATACTCCTTTGATTATGAACATGAATATTCTTTGTGAGTAGTTACGTTTGTTCCTGAGGACATCGGAGAAGTCTTGCTATTAGTAGTCATGTGAATTTGGTATTCGTTCGATATTTTGATGAGATGTATGTTGTCTCTCCTCTAGTGGTGTTATGTGAACGTCGACTACATGACACTTCACCATTATTTGGGCCTAGAGGAAGGCATTGTGAAGTAATAAGTAGATGATGGGTTGCTAAAGTGACAGAAGCTTAAACCCTAGTTTATGCGTTGCTTCATAAGGGGCTGATTAGGATCCATATGTTTCATGCTATGGTTAGGTTTACCTTAATACTTTTGTTGTAGTTGCGGATGCTTTCAATAGAGGTTAATCATAAGTGGGATGCTTGTCCAAGTAAGGACAGCACCCAAGCACCGGTCCACCCACATATCAAATTATCAAAGTACCAAACGCGAATCATATGATCATGATGAAACCTAGCTTGACGATAATTCCCATGTGTCCTCGGGAGCACTTTTCTCTATATAAGAATTTGTCCAGGCTTGTTCTTTGCTACAAAAAGGATTGGGCCACCTTGCTGCAATTTATGTACTTTTGTTACTTGTTACTCGTTACAAATTATCTTATCACAAAATTACCTGTTACCTATAATTTTAGTGCTTGCATAAAATACCTTGCTGAAAACCGCTTATCATTTCCTTCTGCTCCTCGTTGGGTTTGACACTCTTACTTATCGAAAGGACTACGATAGATCCCTTATACTTGTGGGTCATTAGTCACGCGCCAGGTCATGGGTAAAACAGTCCAGATTTTTGCTTCCTCAGCTCTCCTTGGTATCTGTGATTGCTCTTAGGCGCAAACTAAACAAAAACGGAGGGAGTACTACCACTCGTATCTTCGTGTTCCTACTGTACTTGATAGTACGTACTAGTAGTGTAATTTGGGTCAGTCAATTTGTGAAAAAAGTTCAACGAAGCGAAGGAAGAAGATGGCAGAGAAGCTACCCCAGTATTTATATTAGGGTGGCAGGGTGCCCATGATCAATCTTATGAGTGTTGGGTGTGGAATGCAGTTTGCCGGAAAAAATGTATCGTGCCCGGGGATAAATGGATGGCGGAGGTGGGGGAGCATGGCGGTGGTAGCCTGGCAGGCGGTTCAGGGGAGGGCGGGGCAGCAGCGGCAGGCGGTTAGGCGTGTGGCGGGCTGGCGGCTCGATGCCTGAGAGAGAAGATGAACAATGCATCAATTTCGGAGGTTGAAGAAGCCCTTCTGGCCATCCATGTTGCATCCAACGGCTCACAAGAGTCGACTGAACCATATTGCTCCTTCATATTGCAGGATCCGCATGGCATTCAAGGTCTCGAAGGTAGATTCTGTGTCCGCACTCAGTTTGTGGGCTCAGCACGGGCGCGACCGGCTTCCGCCGTGACAGCCACCATGCCGCGCCTCCTCCGCGCATGCGGAGACAACAATGACACGCTAGCGCCTCCTAGCCGGCGTGCTGGAGCACGCGCTCGTCCTCCTCTTCGTACACTGCGTGCTGATCTCTACTACACAACCTTCTTCTTGTAGACGTTGTTGGGCCTCCAAGTGCATAGGTTTGTAGGACAGTAGCAAATTTCCCTCAAGTGGATGACCTAAGGTTTATCAATCCATGGGAGGCGTAGTATGAAGATGGTCTCTCTCAAACAACCCTGCAACCAAATAACAAAGAGTCTCTTGTGTCCCCAACACACCCAATACAATGGTAAATTGTATGGGTGCACTAGTTCGGTGAAGAGATGGTGATACAAGTGTAATATGGATGGTAGATATAGGTTTTTGTAATCTGAAAATATAAAAACAGCAAGGTATCAAGTGGTAAAAGTGAGCGTAAACAGTATTGCAATGCGTTGAAACAAGGCCTAGGGTTCATACTTTCAATAGTGCAAGTTCTCTCAACAATAATAACATAATTGGATCATATAGCTATCCCTCAACATGCAACAAAGAGTCACTCCAAAGTCACCAATAACGGAGAACAAACGAAGAGATTATTGCAGGGTACGAAACCACCTCAAAGTTATCCTTTCTGATCGACCTATTCAAGAGTTCATAGTAAAATAACACGAAGCTATTCTTTCCATTCAATCTATACTAGAGTTCGTACTAGAATAACACCTTAAGACACAACTCAACCAAAACCCTAATGTCACCTAGATACTCCAATGTCACCTCAAGTATCTGTGGGTATGATTATACGATATGCATCACACAATCTCAGATTCATCTATTCAACCAACACAAAGAACTTCAAAGAGTGCCCCAAAGTTTCTACCGGAGAGTCAAGACGAAAACGTGTGCCAACCCCTATGCATAAGTTCACGAGGGCACGGAACTCGCAAGTTGATCACCAAAACATACATCAAGTGGATCACGTGAATATCCCATTGTCACCATAGATAAACACATGCAATACATACATCAAGTGTTCTCAAACCCTTAAAGACTCAATCTGATAAGATAACTTCAAAGGGAAAACTCAATTCATCACAAGGAGATAGAGGGGGAGGAACATCATAAGATCCAACTATAATAGCAAAGCTCACGATACATCAAGATCGTGCCGAATCAAGAACACGAGAGAGAGAGAGTGATCAAACACAAAGCTACTGGTACATAGCATCAGCCCTAAGGGTGAACTACTCCCTCCTCGTCATGGAGAGCGCCGGGATGATGAAGATGGCCACCAGAGAGGGATTACCCCCTTCGGCAGGGTGCTGGAATGGGTCTAGATTGGTTTTCGGTGGCTACAGAGGCTTGCGGCGGTGGAACTCCCGATCTAGGTTTCTTTCTGGAAGTTTGGGTATATATAAGAGGTGTTGGAGTCAGGAACAAGTCAGGGGGGGTCCCCGAGGCGGCCACGAGGTAGGGGGCGCGCAGGGGGGGTGTAGGGTACGCCCCCACCCTCATGGGTGCCTCGGGACTCTTCTGGCCCATCTCCGGTACTCCATGGGCTTCTTCTGGTCCAAAAATTATCTCCGTGAATATTCAGGTCAATTGGACTCCGTTTGGTTTTCCTTTCCTGCAATACTCAAAACAAAGAAAAAACAAAAACTGGCAGTGGGCTCTAGGTTAATAGGTTAGTCCCAAAAATCATATAAAATAGCATATAGATGCATATAAAACATCCAATATTGATAATATAATAGCATGGAACAATCAAAAATTATAGATACGTTGGAGACGTATCACGTGCATAGACGTGGCTCCACCAACTTCTCGCGTGCTTGGAAGCGGGGCGGCATCGCGAGGAGGGACTGCAGACGACTGTTGGGGAACGTAGCATAATTTTAAAATTTTCTACGCATCACCAAGATCAATCTATGGAGTCATCTAGCAACGAGGGAGAGGTGAGTGCATCTACATACCCTTGTAGATCGCGAGCGGAAGCATTCAAGAGAACGGGGTTGATGGAGTCGTACTCGTCATGATCCAAATCACCGATGACCTAGCGCCGAACGGACGGCACCTCCGCGTTCAACACACGTACGGTTGGGAAGATGTCTCCTCCAACTTGATCCAGCAAGCGGGAAGGAGAGGTTGATGGAGATCCAGCAGCACGACGGCGTGGTGGTGGAAGCAACGGTGATCTCAGCAGGGCTTCGCCAAGCTCAGGGAGAGGGAGAAGTATCACGGGAGGGAGAGGGCGGCACCAGGGGCTAGGGTGTGGCTGCCCTCCCTTCCCCCCACTATATATAGGACCCCTAGTGGGCGCCGGCCCTAGTAGATGCAATATCCAAGGGGGGCGGCGGCCAAGGGGGGTGGAGTGCCCCCCAAGCCAAGCGGGGCGCCCCCACCCTAGGATTTCCAACCCTAGGCACAGGGGGAGGCCCATGGGGGACCGCACCAGCCCACTAGGGGATGATTCCCCTCCCACTTCAGCCCATGGGGCCCTCCGGGATAGGTGGCCCCACCCGATGGACCCCCGGGACCCTTCCGGTGGTCCCGGTACAATACCGATTACCCCTGAAACTTTCCCGATGGCCGAAACATGACTTCCTATATATAAATCTTCACCTCCGGACCATTCCGGAACTCCTCGTGATGTCCGGGATCTCATCCGAGACTCCTAACAACTTTCGGGTTACCGTATACTAATATCTCAACAACCCTAGTGTCACCGAACCTTAAGTGTGTAGACCCTACGGGTTCGGGAGCCACACATACATGACCAAGATGACTCTCTGGTCAATAACAAATAGCGGGATCTAGATACCCATGTTGGCTCCCACATGCTCCTCGATGATCTCATCGGATGAACCACGATGTCGAGGATTCAATCAATCCCGTATACAATTCCCTTTGTTAATCGGTACATTACTTGCCCGAGACTCGATTGTCGGTATCCCAATACCTCGTTCAATCTCGTTGCCGGCAAGTCACTTTACTCGTACCGTAATGCATGATCCCGTGATCAACCACTTGGTCACTTTGATCTCATTATGATGATGCATTACCGAGCGGGCCCAGAGATACCTCTCCGTCATACGGAGTGACAAATCCCAGTCGCGATTCATGCCAACCCAACAGACACTTTCGGAGATATCCGTAGTGTACCTTTATAGTCACCTAGTTACGTTGTGACGTTTGGCACACCCAAAGCACTCCTACGGTATCCGGGAGTTGCACAATCTCATGGTCTAAGGAAATGATACTTGACATTCGGAAAAGCTATAGCAAACGAACTACACGATCTTTGAGCTATGCTTAGGATTGGGTCTTGTCCATCACATCATTCTCCTAATGATGTGATCCCGTTATCAATGACATCCAATGTCCATAGTCAGGAAACCATGACTATCTTTTGATCAACGAGCTAGTCAACTAGAGGCTCAGTAGGGACGTGTTGTGGTCTGTGTATTCACACATGTATTACGATTTCCGGAGAACACAATTATAGCATGAACAACAGACAATTATCATCAACAAAGAAATATAATAATAACCATTTTATTATTGCCTCTAGGGCATATTTCCAACAGTCTCCCACTTGCACTAGAGTCAATAATCTAGTTACATTGTTATGAATCGAACACCCATAGAGTTCTGGTGTTGATCATGTTTTGCTCTAGGGAGAGGTTTAGTCAACGGATCTGCCACATTCAGGTCCGTATGTACTTTACAAATATCTATGTCTCCATTTTGAACACTTTCACGAATGGAGTTGAAGCGACGCTTGATATGCCTGGTCTTCCTGTGAAACCTGGGCTCCTTGGCAAGGGCAATAGCTCCAGTGTTGTCACAGAAGAGAGTCATCGGGCCCGACGCATTGGGGATGACTCCTAGGTCAGTAATGAACTCCTTCACCCAGATTGCTTCTTGTGCTGCCTCCAAGGCTACCATGTATTCTGCTTCACATGTAGATCCCGCCACAACGCTTTGCTTGCAACTGCACCAGCTTACTGCCCCACCATTCAAAATATACACGTATCTGGTTTGTGACTTAGAGTCATCCAGATCTGTGTCGAAGCTAGCATCGACGTAACCCTTTACGGCGAGCTCTTCGTCACCTCCATAAATGAGAAACATATCCTTAGTCCTCTTCAGGTACTTCAGGATATTCTTGACCGCTGTCCAGTGTTCCATGCCAGGATTACTTTGGTACCTTCCTACCAAACTTACGGCAAGGTTTACATCAGGTCTGGTACACAGCATAGCATACATGATAGACCCTATGGCCGAGGCATAGGGGACGGCACTCATCTTTTCTCTATCTTCTGCCGTGGTCGGGCATTGAGTCGTGCTCAATCTCGTACCTTGCAATACAGGCAAGAACCCCTTCTTTGACTGATCCATATTGAACTTCTTCAATATCTTGTCAAGGTACGTACTCTGTGAAAGACCAATGAGGCGTCTCGATCTATCTCTATAGATCTTGATGCCTAATATGTAAGCAGCTTCTCCAAGATCTTTCATTGAAAAACACTTGTTCAAGTAGGCCTTTATGCTTTCCAAGAATTCTATATCATTTCCCATCAACAATATGTCATCCACATACAATATGAGAAATTCTACAAAGCTCCCACTCAATTTCTTGTAAATGCAGGCTTCTCCATAAGTCTGCGTCAACCCAAACGCTTTGATCATCTCATCAAAACGAATGTTCCAACTCCGAGATGCTTGCACCAGCCCATAGATCGAGCGTTGGAGCTTGCACACGTTGTCAGCATTCTTAGGATCGACAAAACCTTCCGGCTGCGTCATATACAATTCTTCCTTAAGAAACCATTAAGGAATGCCGTTTTGACGTCCAATAGCCATATCTCATAATCATAGAATGCGGCAATTGCTAACATGATTCGGACGGACTTCAGCTTCGCTATGGGTGAGAAAGTCTCATCGTAGTCAACCCCTTGAACTTGTCGATAACCCTTAGCGACAAGCCGAGCTTTATAGATGGTTACAGTACTATCCGCGCCTGTCTTCTTCTTAAAGATCCATTTATTTTCTATGGCCCGCCGATCATCGGGCAAGTCAGTCAAAGTCCATACTTCGTTTTCATACATGGATCCTATCTCGGATTTCATGGCTTCCAGCCATTTGTCCGAATCTGGGCCCGCCATCGATTGCTCATAGTTCGAAGGTTCACCATTGTCTAACAACACGATTTCCAGGACAGGGTTGCCGTACCACTCTGGTGCAGAACGTGTCCTTGTGGACCTACGAAGTTCAGTAGCAACTTGATCTGAAGTTTCATGATCATCATCATTAACTTCCTCTCTAGTCAGTGCAGGCACCTCAGGAACATTTTCTTGAGCTGCGCCACTTACCGGTTCAAGAGGTAATACTTCATCGAGTTCTACTTTCCTCCCACTTACTTCTTTCGAGAGAAACTCTTTCTCTAGAAAGGATCCATTCTTGGCAACAAAGATCTTGCCTTCGGATCTGAGGTAGAAGGTATACTGTCGGTGTCAAAACCAGCGGATCTCGGGTAGGGGGTCCCGAACTGTGCGTCTAGGCCGGATGGTAACAGGAGGCAAGGGACACGAAGTTTTACCCAGGTTCGGGCCCTCTTGATGGAGGTAAAACCCTACGTCCTGCTTGATTGATATTGATGATATGGGTGTTACAAGAGTAGATCTACCACGAGATCAGAGAGGCTAAACCCTAGAAGCTAGCCTATGATATGATTGTATGTTGTGATTGTTGTCCTACGGACTAAAACCCTCCGGTTTATATAGACACCGGAGAGGGTTAGGGTTACACAAGGTCGGTTACAAAGGAGGAGATATCCATATACGTATTGCCTAGCTTGCCTTCCACGCCAAGTAGAGTCCCATCCGGACACGAGACGAAGTCTTCAATCTTGTATCTTTATAGTCTATCAGTCCAGCCAATGGAGATAGTCTGGCTGTCCGGAGACCCCCTAATCCAGGACTCCCTCAGTAGCCCCCGAACCAGGCTTCAATGACGATGAGTCCGGCGCGCAGTTGTCTTCGGCATTGCAAGGCGGGTTCCTTCTCCAAATTCTGTGTACCTGTCGAAATAATGTCCGGTTCCTTATGATAGTTTGTATTTCTTGGCTTCCACGCCCAATAATGGCCACTTTCCACGTGTTGAGCGAATGTGAAGAGCCAGGGTGTTTTCACATTTACCCCCCTAGCTATGCAAATGAGCCGCCTATTTAAAAAGACGAGGATTCAGATCCAAATCACATCATCCTCCCTTGCCGAGTCTTCATCGGAGCGTACTCGACAAAGATCCATTCCACCATGGCCGGTCGACGCAGCTCCTCCACTCGCACCCCTAGATCCAAGCCTGGAGATTGGGAGAGATGTTCCATCCTGCATAGCAAGTTGGTGATGCTTCAGTCCAAGGGATTTCTTCCCCCAGCGTACCTGGTCCCAGTTCAAGCTGGGCTTGCCACCTATAATGGCGGAGAGCAAGCGGAGAGCCGTCCCAAACCCTCCAAGGAAGAACGGGTGTGCCTTGTCCCTTATCTGGTAAGAGGGCTCGGATTCCCAATCCATCCGTTTCTCCGAGGGCTTTTGGAGTTCTATGGCCTCCAGCTGCACAACCTCACGCCTGCTTCTCTGCTACATATCACGGGATTCGTAGCCCTTTGCGAGTTATTTTTGGGCTGTGAGGCTCATTTCGCTCTATGGAAGAAGCTGTTCTATCTGGTGCCCCGTTCTAAGAAGGGATCAATATATCAAGTGGGCGGAGCCGAAGTGTGGCGTATCGCCGGGACCGGATACCTATCCGGGACCCCAAAGAAGACGTCCGAAGACTGGCCTTCAGAATGGTTTTATATAGAAGATGTCCCCCTTCCGGACCCTATTCGGATCGGCCTTCCAGAGTTTGACAATGCCCCTTTGAAGAAGCGTCAGAGCTGGTGTCCACGGAGCCCCCAAGAGGAAGACGACCGGGACATTCTTTATCTGATGAGCCGGATAAGCTCTTTAGCCCGATCCGGATTGACCATGATCGAGGTCATGGCTATATGCATTATGCGGGGGGTGTAGCCACTCCAGTATAGAGGCCACCCCATGTGGGATTTCAACGGGGAGGATGACGCCACCCGCCACGGCCGCAAAGGGCCGGGATCGGCTGCTGATCTAATAAAGATCTTGTCCACTTTGTACAAGGGAGAAGAGGAGGAATTCCTCCGTCTCAACCCACAGGGCGGATTCTCCATGTACAATTCTCCGAGCTGGGTAAGCGGAGATTTTTCTCGCCCATCCGTTTCATATTCCCGTAGTCTAAGTATTCATTCTAGCGATTTCGTCGCAGGAGCTACGCCAGGCAGTAAAGGAGATAAACAACCCTCCCCCACAGCTCGAGGACCCTGGACGGTCCCTTGACCCGGCCTCCCAGGAGGATCCGGACATATCCGTGGAGCTGATCAACGGGGTATTTTACCAAGGGAGTAATGACAATACCTTGGTGGCCATTACGGCCGATTACCCTGGGCTAGTTCCAGCCTCACAGGTGACTGAGACCGAAATCCCAGCACTTAAAAAGGGATCCGTCCTTGTTCTCTTTTTATTGCCGTATAACAGCCGTGTTTTGCAGGGGAGGTCCTCGGGGCAGAAGGCTGAGCCCGTGGCAACTAGCCAACAAGGGGCCGCTAGGCCAGGCAGGCTGAAAAGATCCGCAGTCCGGATTGAGGCTCCGGCGCAGAGGTATGGCGTGCCGTCTTTATTACAAGACATTATTTACAGAGGCATACTAACGCCCATGCCTTCTTTTCAGGAAAAAGAGCGCTCGCCGGACTATACCCGGAGAGGCTACCAATCGTGCTCCACAAGCCAGGCTCCAAGGCCAGACTCATAGGTGGGAACGAGTACAAGGCGTGCGCCGGGTGCTCCTCTGACAGAGGATACGGATAGACTGTCCGCCACTCATTCCGAGGTGGAAAGTTCCATGAACCACAGGTGTCGCCGGACTGTTCTTCATGACGCTTGTTTCTCCCCAGAGGCATTGGATGCCTTCAACTCGGGAGACGCGCACCTCCGTGCCGCTGAAGATGGTATAGCCAGAGCCACGGAGCAGTATGTAAAAGACATACGAGTGAGAAAATTTGATGATTATATATATACCAGTAGCCCTTGAGACTTGAAACAATTAGTATAACTGATTTAAGGATCATTTGTTATGTAGGTTCTTACAGAAAAGAATACTCAACTGTCCCAGGAGCTGGAAGAGTGCAAAGCCCAGCTTCAGGCCGCAATGTCCGCTGCAGGGGAGCCCAAAGAGACCCCCACTGGTAACATATCCGTTAAATGATAAGTATCATATTAGAGTGCGGCTTTATATGCAAATCTGATGAAAAAATTACAGATGACGCTGGGGTGAATCTGGATAAGCAACAGCTCAAACGCCAGTTGAAGGCTGGTGAGAACGTGCTTACAAGGGTGATGCAGGAGAAGAATGATCTCCAATATACCAACACCAAGCTGGGCGTGGAACTGAAAGATGTTCGTGCCCAACTGTCGGACTCTGTTAAGGAGAATCGACGGCTTCGGCACGACATATTTAGTAAGTGCTTGAACAAACTTAAAAAGAGTTCGGCGGGGAAGCTGACTGACAGAGTTATGTCTGTAGGTATGTTAACAGGTCGTCCTGCCGAGGAGATTCCTAGTTCGACGGGTGATCTTCTTCCCGAGCTCGCACAGTTGCACGAACGAGTTCGGCAAGTGATGCGAGGCGTTGCCCAGGCCTTGTGGCCGTCCGTCTCCCTACCCGAAGGCCTTGGAGAGCTTGTAGAAAAGCTGAAGGGAGCGCGGCGACGCTTCCAATTATGGAAGATATCGGCCTGCCGTTAGGGCGCCAGGGAAGCTTGGGCGATGGTGAAGACACGGTACACGAAGGCTGACCCGAACCACATGGCCGAAGTCGGACCTGTGGGGCCTGATGGCAAGGAGATCCCTGTAAATTTAGTGTACGGCCAAGTAGAATTGGCCGCAAAGTATTCCCAACAAGACTGTAGACTAGACATCCTATTGGATGGCATTGAAGAGGAATTCAACCAGTCAAATTGACTATTCAATTGTAAAGTGGCATATATGATGCCTTCTAGCCGGATTGTAGATCATTTGCCGTGGCGGACCTTTTCGCTTCAACCTCGGGACCCGCCAGTCCGGAGTGTATCCGAATACCCTCTCGGTTATATAAGAACCGGGGCGTGCGTGGAGACTAGGCGTAGAGGTCATTAGTGCTTTATCAGACAAGTGCCCAACTAGTTATGTTATATTACATGGGTAGTAAGAAACATCTTCCAGAGAGAATAGTTCCGTTAAGGGTTCCTTTCCCTGGGTAGGCATGCCCTAAAGTGCATGTCCGGACTGCGACAAGCGTAGTAAAAACGTCTGGGGGCAGATATGGTTAATAAATAAAAGTCATCTTTTGTTCACCGACCGAATATTCTCTTAAGAACGCTATCTTTCGGCTTCACCCAGTCTGAGGTACACGTCCGGCTGACCCGGCGGTAACAATCGCAGAGGTGCTCCCCTTATGCCCTAGCCAAATTAACGGGAACATAGGGCATAAATACAAGAGCCAAGCAACCCAGCTTGGCCAAAACTTAAGTCATACCGATGCATATAATGGTGAAAAGAGGTACATGCGGAAGTATGACGCATGTGTTGAGCGTGATGCCCAAGTAAATAATTTAAGCTTCTGTGAAAGAAGCCCCCAGGTGTAGATAGTGCGCCTAGCACCTCTGTAGTGTACAAGTGAGGCACAAGGTGACCCTTGAAGACCTAGAGGAATAAAAGAAAGAAAGGGAAACAAGATAGACGACGCATATGCAGAAAATGGACGAAGGGAAGGGACTAACATAAAGTCCAGTGCTAGGTGTAGAATCTTCGGAGCCTGGCTGCGTTCCATGGGTTCGGCTCGAGTCGACTAGTCGATGCATCCCGCAGTTGGTACGCTCTGTCGGCCAGAACTTGGTCGATGACGAAGGGACCTTCCCATTTGGGCTCAAGCTTGTTCTTTTTCTTATCCGGCAGCCGGAGAACTAGTTCACCAACGTTATAAGTTTTGGCTCGTACTTCTCTCCTTTGGTATCTGTGGGCATGTTGCTGGTAAAATGCGGAACGGGCTTTGGCTACGTCACGCTCTTCCTCCAAGGTGTCCAGACTGTCCTGCCGATCGAGCTCGGCTTCTCTTTCTTCGTACATGCGCACTCGAGGTGAGTCATGAATTATCTCACAGGGAAGGACTGCCTTTGCTCCGTACACCATAAAAAATGGTGTGTATCCGGTACTATGATTCGGCGTGGTTCGCAGCCCCCAGAGTACGGAGTCGAGCTCCTCTACCCAGTGCGTGCGAGACTCTGTTAAGGAGCGCACTAGTATGGGTTTAATGCCACTCATTATAAGACCATTTGCTTGTTCGACTTGACCGTTGGTTTGTGGATGGTAGACTGAAGCATAATCGAGCTTGATGCCCATTTTGCTGCACCAGATTTTACCTCGTCGGCCGTGAAGTTCGTGCCATTATCAGTGATGATGCTATGGGGGACGCCGTAGGGATGTACAACCGCGGATATGAAATCTATCACCGGTCCGGATTCAGCTGTTTTAACCAGTTTGGCCTCTATCCATTTGGTGAATTTATCCACCATGACCGATAAGTATTTTTTTCTTGTGGGTTCCACCTTTAAGGGGTCCAACCATGTCAAGCCCCCAGACCGCAAAGGGCCATGTAATGGAGATTGGTCGGAGGGCGGTGGGTGGCATGTGGCTTTGATTTGCAAAGAGCTGGCAACCGGCGCAACGCTGGACTAAGTGATGTGTGTCTGCCTGGGCCGTTGGCCAATAGAATCCTGTACGGACGGCCTTGCTCACAAGAGCCCGGTCTGCGGCGTGATGACCGCCGAGTCCGGCATGAATTTCTGCCAAAAGGTTCCGTCCTTCCTCTTCGGAGATGCACCGTTGAAGGACTCCGGTAGCGCTTTTTTGGTACAATTCTCCTTCGTGGACCCTGTAGGCCTTTGATCGCCGCACTATGCAGCGTGCCTCATTTTGGTCCTCCGGGAGTTCCTATCTAGTTAGGTAGGCCAGGAATGGTTCTGTCCACGGGGCAATAATAGCCATTATTTTGTGGGCTGATTGTGTTATTTCGGTGGCGGAGCCTCCGATTGTGTCAGAGAGTTTGGTATCGGGTATTTTGGCCGGGTCCGGACTGTTGTTACCGGTGTCCCCTTCCCATGCTACGGATGGCTTGAAAAGCCTTTCCAGAAAAATGTTGGGAGGGACCGCGTCGCGTTTTGCGCCAATGCGGGCGAGGATATCTACCGCCAGATTGTTTTCCCGAGCCACATGGTGAAATTCGAGCCCCTCGAACCGGGCTGACATTTTTAGGACGCCATTGCGATAAGCGGCCATTTTTGGATCCTTGGCATCAAAGTCTCCATTTATTTGGGATATTGCAAGGTTTGAATCCCGCGCACCTCTAGGCGTTGAATGCCCATGGATACTGCCATCCGGAGACCATGTAGAAGGGCCTCGTATTCGGCTGCATTGTTGGAGTCCGTATACATTATCTGCAGTACGTATTGAACTGTGTCTCCTGTTGGGGACGTCAAAACGACGACGGCCCCCAGACTAGCCAACATTTTGGAGCCGTCGAAGTGCATGATCCAGTTTGAATATGTGCCGTACTCTTTAGGGAGTTCGGCTTCCGTCCATTCAGTGACGAAGTCAGCCAAAACTTGTGATTTAATAGCTCGCCGTGGCTTGTAAGTTATGTCGAACTGGAGGAGCTCAATGGCCCATTTGGCAATCCAACCCGTCACGTCGCGGTTGTTTATAATATCGTTAAGTGGTACTTCCGAGGCTACCGTTATCGAACACTCTTGAAAGTAGTGTCGCAGCTTCCTGGATGCCATAAATACCGCGTACGCTATCTTTTGATAATGCGGGTACCACGATTTGCATGGAGTAAGGACAGTGGACACGTAGTAAACCGGCTTTTGAATGGGAAATTTGTGTCCGTCCACTTCTCGCTCGACGACAAGCACTGCGCTTACCACTTGATGAGTTGCCGCAATGTATAATAGCATTGGTTCGCCAATGTTTGGCGCGGCCAGGACTGGGTTTGTTTCCAACATGGCTTTTATTTTGTTGAGTCCGGCCGTGGCGGTGTCCGTCCACTTGAAGTGTTCGGTACGCTGGAGGAGGCGATAGAGGGGTAATGCCTTTTCTCCCAAGCGGGAGATAAAGCGGCTTAGAGCCGCCACGCATCCAGTTAGTTTTTGTATTTGTTTGAGGTCTGTTGGGGTAGCCAACTGTGACAATGCTCGGATTTTGGCCGGATTAGCTTCAATACCTCTACTGGAGACAATGAATCCTAGGAGCTTTCCTGCTGGTACGCCGAAGATGCATTTTTCCGGATTGAGCTTGATGTCATATGTTCGGAGGTTGTCGAACGTGAGCCTCAAGTCGTCTACTAACGTTTCGACATGCTTGGTTTTAATGACCACGTCATCCACGTATGCCTCCACTGTTTTGCCGATCTGGTTTGCCAGGCATGTCTGAATCATGCGCTGATATGTTGCACCGGCGCTTTTTAGGCCGAAGGGCATTGTGTTGAAGCAGAATGGGTCGTATGGTGAGATGAATGCCATTGCAGCTTGGTCTGGCTCTGCCATTTTGATTTGGTGGTAGCCAGAGTATGCGTCGAGGAAACACAATGAATCGTGTCCTGCGGTAGCATCGATGATTTGATCGATGCGGGGGAGGGGGAAAGGATCCTTTGGGCAGGCCTTGTTAAGGTCCTTAAAATCGACGCACAAGCGCCATGATTTGTCCTTCTTTGGTACCATCACCAAGTTTGCTAGCCAGTCCGGATGTTTTATGTATCTGATGAATCCGGCCTCCAATAGCTTGGCTAGTTCCTCTCCCATGGCTTGTCTTTTAGGCTCGGAGAAACGTCGAAGAGCCTGCTTGACTGGATTCAACCCTTTTATGATATTTAGACTGTGTTTAGCCAGCCTGCATGGGATTCCTGGCATGTCTGAAGGGTGCCAGGAAAAAATATCCCAGTTCTCGCATAGGAACTCTCGCAGTGCGGCGTCAACATCAGGGTTTAATTGTGCCCCGATGGAAGCTGTTTTTATAGGGTCCGTTGGATGGACTTGGAATTTGACTATTTCTTCCGCCGGCTTAAAGGAGGTGGACTTGGATCTTTTATCGAGTATCACGTCGTCCCTGTTTACCGTGGAGTGCAGTGTAGTTAGTTCTTCGGCCGCTAGGGCTTCGGATAGTGCCTCAAGGGCCAGTGCAACTGTCTTGTTTTCGGCGCGGAGTGCTATGTCCGGATCACTAACAAGAGTGATGATTCCGTTGGGCCCGTGCATTTTGAGCTTCATCTACCCGTAATGGGGTATGCCTTGGAAGATTGTGAACGCCTCCCGCCCTAATAGAACGTGGTATCCGCTGCTGAACGGGGCCACTTGTAATGTAATTTCTTCGGACCTATAATTATCCGGCGTGCCGAATACCACGTCTAGTGTGATTTTTCCGGCGTAGCGTGCTTCCCGACTGGGGATGATTCCTCTAAAGGTTGTGCTACTTTGCTTAATGCGGCTCCAGTCAATTTCCATCTTTTGAAGAGTTTCCTCGTAGATGAGGATTAATGCACTGCCACCATCCATGAGTACCCTGGTGAGTCGAAAGCCGTCCATGATTGGACTAAGGACCAGTGCGGCTCCAGTCAATTTCCATCTTTTGAAGAGTTTCCTCGTAGATGAGGATTAATGCGCTGCCACCATCCATGAGTACCCTGGTGAGTCGAAAGCCGTCCATGATTGGACTAAGGACCAGTGCGGCAGGTACTCGGGCTGTTCGGAATTTAGGTTCGTCACTGGCATTGAAGGTAATAACCGTGTCACTCCAAGTATTTGTTTCTTTTATGTGGCAGATTTCGGACATGCTGCGGAGTGTTCGCTTCCGTCTTTTATTTGACGAAAAGGTCTCGAAGACCGTTAAGACCGTACTATTGTCCTCGGGGTGGTGCTCTCTGGTTTTTGGGAGGAGTAGATCCTCACCACTTTTGGCCACCTGTCGGAGTATCTAGCATGCTCTAAGGCTGTGCGTTGGTATAGCATCCGTTGTAATATGAATTTTGCAGGGTCCGTTGAGCCATCCATCCAGTACAGTTCCTTGCCCCGTAGAAGGCTTTTGCTTTTTGGTAGTTAACCCAGGTGTTTTGTGATAATGCACCCTTTTATTTTGGACTGGGTTTGTATTCAGGGCCGGATTATCCCAAAATTTTATTTCGGTTTTCCAGGAGCTTTCCAACGCACAGTACTTTCGTACTATCGGCACCAAGTCGGCAAAGTGTGTAATTTCGCAATGACTTATGGCATTGAGGATTCCCATGTCTGTGCAATTATTGCAGAAGAATGAAATTGTGTCTTCCTCGCGACAGTCCTTTATCCTGTTCTTGACCAGGAGGAATCTGGACCAGTAATGGTGTACTGTTTCTTCGGGCTCTTGCCTAATTTGGGATAGATCGCGTATGTTTGGGTGGGTGGGTGGGTGGAATTGAATCCGAATCCTCACCCGATCTGAGGCTCAGTGGCCATGGAGTTTTCGAACTCGAAAGCTTGGATTCTTGAACATTTTCTGGTAAATCTAGCCCGCTGCCTGATTCTGGGTCCAGGCTTTGAGTGATGTCCTCCCCTCCGTGGGTATCTGGTTTGGGGGGATCGGGAATCCGGAAGTAGCTAGTCCTTAAGATACATGGAGTTTTGCCGCATTGTTCTTCCACCACTGCAATGTGGTGGGTGACCTGGGGAGAGTTAATTTCTCTTAGATCAGGTTTAGGCCCAATCTGATCGTAGTCTGTAGCGACTCCCAGGGCAGCGATACGATCCAAGAGATCGTTCAGGGAAGAGAGCTCCATTGAATCTAACTGCTCGGCGGGTTCCGAGTTGACGTGAAGATTGCTTTCGATGACCCGAGAAGTCATCGACGCAGCGGCCGAACAGGCGGTCATAAGAAAACCACCTAGCCAGAGAGTATGGCCGATAGCCAGAGCTCCCTCAGCGATAGTGCCGTCTTTAAAGACGGGACGAGACATCCTTCCTTGTGGCGACGGCATAGCGGAACTCTCAATGAAAGCACCAATGTCGGTGTCAAAACCGGCGGATCTCGGGTAGGGGGTCCCGAACTGTGCGTCTAGGGTAGATGGTAACAGGAGGCAAGGGACACGAAGTTTTACCCAGGTTCGGGCCCTCTTGATGGAGGTAAAACCCTACGTCCTACTTGATTGAGATTGATGATATGGGTGTTACAAGAGTAGATCTACCACGAGATCAGAGAGGCTAAACCCTAGAAGCTAGCCTATGGTATGATTGTATGTTGTGATTGTTGTCCTACGGACTAAAACCCTCCGGTTTATATAGACACCGGAGAGGGTTCGGGTTACACCAGGTCGGTTACAAAGGAGGAGATATCCATATACGTATTGCCTAGCTTGCCTTCCACGCCAAGAAGAGTCCCATCCGGACACGAGACGAAGTCTTCAATCTTGTATCTTCATAGTCTATCAGTCCGGCCAATGGAGATAGTCCGGCTGTCCGGAGACCCCCTAATCCAGGACTCCCTCATATACCCAATAGTTTCTTTAGGGTATCCTATGAAGACGCATTTTTTCCGATTTGGGTTCGAGCTTTTCAGGTTGAAGTTTTTTGACATAAGCATCGCATCCCCAAACTTTTAGAAACGACAGGTTAGGTTTCTTCCCAAACCATAATTCATACGGTGTCGTCTCAACGGATTTCGACGGAGCCCTATTTAAAGTGAATGCGGCAGTCTCTAAATCATAGCCACAAAATGACAGCGGTAGATCGGTAAGAGACATCATAGATCACACCATATCCAATAGAATGCGATTACGATGTTCGGACACACCGTTACGCTGAGGTGTTCCAGGCGGTGTGAGTTGTGAAACTATTCCACATTTCCTTAAGTGTGTGCCAAATTCCTGAGTCAAGTGTTCTCCCCCACGATCTGATTGCAAGAACTTGATTTTTCTATCACGTTGATTCTCAACCTCACTCTGAAATTCCTTGAACTTTTCAAAGGTCTCAGACTTGTGTTTCATTACGTAGACATACCCATATCTACTCAAGTCATCAGTGAGGGTGAGAACATAACGATAGCCACCGCGAGCCTCAACACTCATTGGACCGCACACATCAGTATGTATGATTTCCAATAAGTTGATTGCTCGCTCCATTGTTCCTGAGAACGGAGTCTTGGTCATTTTACCCATGAGGCATGGTTCGCACGTGTCAAATGATTCGTAATCAAGAGACTCCAAAAGTCCATCTGCATGGAGCTTCTTCATGCATTTGACACCTATGTGACCAAGGCGGCAGTGCCACAAGTATGTGGGACTATCATTATCAACCTTACATCTTTTGGTATTCACACTATGAATATGTGTAACATTATGCTCGAGATTCATTAAGAATAAACCATTCACCAGCGGAGCATGACCATAAAACATATCTCTCATATAAATAGAACAACCATTATTCTCGGATTTAAATGAGTAGCCATCTAGAATTAAACGAGATCCTGATACAATGTTCATGCTCAAAGCTGGCACTAAATAACAATTATTGAGGTTTAAAACTAATCCCGTAGGTAAATGTAGAGGTAGTGTGCCGACGGCGATCACATCGACCTTGGAACCATTCCCGATGCGCATCGTCACCTCGTCCTTCGCCAGTCTCCGCTTATTCCGCAGCTCCTGCTTTGAGTTACAAATGTGAGCAACCGCACAGGTATCAAATACCCAGGAGCTACTACGAGTACTGGTAAGGTACACATCAATTACATGTATATCACATATACCTTTAGTGTTGTCGGCCTTCTTGTCCGCTAAGTATTTGGGGCAGTTCCGCTTCTAGTGACCACTTCCCTTGCAATAAAAACACCCAGTCTCAGGTTTGGGTCCATTCTTTGACTTCTTCCCGGCAGCTTGCTTACTGGGCGCGGCAACCCCCTTGCAGTCCTTCTTGAAGTTCTTCTTACCCTTGCCTTTCTTGAACTTAGTGGTTTTATTCACCATCAACACTTGATGTTACTTTTTGATTTCCACCTCCGATGATTTCAGCATTGAATATACCTCAGGAATGGTCTTTTTCCATCCCCTGCATATTGAAGTTCATCACAAAGCTCTTGTAGCTCGGTGGAAGCGACTGAAGGATTCTGTCAATGAACGCGTCATCTGGGAGATTAACTCCTAGCCGAGTCAAGCGGTTATGCAACCCAGACATTTTCAGTATGTGCTCACTGACAGAACTATTTTCCTCCATCTTACAACTGAAGAACTTGTTGGAGACTTCATATCTCTCGACCCAGGCATGAGCTTGGAAAACCATTTTCAGCTCTTCGAACATCTCATATGCTCCGTGTCTCTCAAAACACTTTTGGAGCCCTAGTGCTAAGCTATAAAGCATGCCGCACTGAACGAGGGAGTAATCATCAGCACGTGACTGCCAAGCGTTCATAACTTCTTGGTTCTCTGGGATAGGTGCGTCACCTAGCAGTGCTTCTAGGACATAATCTTTCTTGGCAGCTATGAGGATGATCCTCAGGTTCCGGACCCAGTCCTTATAGTTGCTGCCATCATCTTTTAGCTTGGTTTTCTCTAGGAACGCGTTGAAGTTGAGGGCAACATTAGCGTGTGCCATTTGATCTACAAGACATAATGTAAAGATTTTAGACTAAGTTCATGATAATTAAGTTCATCTAATCAAATTATTCAATGAACTCCCACTCAGATAGACATCCCTCTAGTCATCTAAGTGAAACATGATCCGAGTCAACTAGGCCGTGTCCGATCATCACGTGAGATGGACTAGTCAACATCGGTGAACATCTTCATGTTGATCGTATCTTCTATACGACTCATGCTCGACCTTTTGGTCTTCCGTGTTCCGAGGCCATGTCTGTACATGCTAGGCTCGTCAAGTCAACCTAAGTGTATTGCGTGTGTAAATCTGGCTTACACCCGTTGTATTCGAACATTAGAATCTATCACACCCGATCATCACGTGGTGCTTCGAAACAACGAACCTTCGCAACGGTGCACAGTTAGGGGGAATACTTTCTTGAAATTATTACGAGGGATCATCTTATTTAAGCTACCGTCGTTCTAAGCAAATAAGATGTAAAACATGATAAACATCACATGCAATCAAATAGTGACATGATATGGCCAATAGCATTTGCTCCTTTTGATCTCCATCTTTGGGGCTCCATGATCATCGTTGTCACCGGCATGACACTATGATCTCCATCATCGTGTCTTCTTGAAATTGTCTCATCATCTATTACTTCTACTACTATGGCTAACGCTTTAGCAATAAAGTAAAGTAATTACATGACGTTTATGTTGACACGCATGTCATAAATAAATTAAGACAACTCCTATGGCTCCTGCCGGTTGTCATACTCATCGACATGCAAGTCGTGATTCCTATTACAAGAACATGATCAATCCCATACATCACATATATCATTCATCACATCCTTTTGGCCATATCACATCACACGGCACATGCTGCAAAAACAAGTTAGACATCCTCTAATTGTTGTTGCAAGTTTTTATGTGGCTGCTATACGTTTCTAGCAAGAACGTTTCTTACCTATGCCAAAACCACAACGTGATATGCCAATTTCTATTTACCCTTCATAAGGACCCTTTTCATCGAATCCGATCCGACTAAACTGGGAGAAACAGACACCCGCTAGCCACCTTATGCAACTAGTGCATGTCAGTCGGTGGAACCAACACGTAATCGTACGTGTAAGGTCGGTCCGGGCCGCTTCATCCCACGATGCCGCCGAATCAAGATAAGACTAGTAACGACAAGTAAATTGACAATATCGACGCCCACAAATGCTTTGTGTTCTACTTGTGCATAGAAACTACGCATAAACCTGGCTTTGATACCACTGTTGGGGAACGTAGCAGAATTTTAAAATTTTCAACGCATCACCAAGATCAATCTATGGAGTCATCTGGCAACGATGGAGAGGGAAGTGCATCTACATACCCTTGTAGATCGCAAGCGGAAGAGTTCAAGAGAACGGGGTTGATGGAGTCGTACTCGTCGTGATCCAAATCACCGATGACCTAGCGCCGAATGGACGGCACCTCCGCGTTCAACACACGTACGGTTGGGAAGATGTCTCCTCCAACTTGATCCAGCAAGGGGGAAGGAGAGGTTGATGGAGATCCAGCAGCACGACGGCGTGGTGGTGGAAGCAACGGTGATCTCGGCAGGGCTTCGCCAAGCTCAGGGAGAGGGAGAAGTGTCACGGGAGGGAGAGGGAGGCGCCAGGGGCTAGGGTGTGGCTGCCCTCCCTTCCCCCCACTATATATAGGACTCCTAGGGGGGGCGGCCCTAGGATATGCAATCTCAAAGGGGGGCGGCGGCCAAGGGGGGTGGAGTGGCCCCCAAGCCAAGTGGGGCGCCCCCACCCCTAGGGTTTCCAACCCTAGGCGCAGGGGCAGGCCCATGGGGGGGCGCACGAGCCCACTAGGGGCTGGTTCCCCTCCTACTTCAGCCCATGGGTGTAACACCCTCGATGCGACTATAGCTCCCACGTGTCGAGGCACGACTTAGAGACATAATCGCATTGAAGGCATATGTCGCAAATTAGGCAATCTTCACAACATCCCATGTAATATGATAATGAAAGGGGAGATAACATAGTTGGCTTACACTCGCCACGTCAATCAAGTACATAAATAACATTACATCATCCAAACACTCATGGCCCGACTACGGCGCCAAAATAAAAGAGAACCCAACATGCGACACGGTCCCAATCACCCCCAACTGGGCACCACTACTGATCATCGGGAAAGGAAACATAGTAATGTTGAGAGTCTTCCTCGAACTCCCACTTGAGCTCATACGCGTCTCCTGGAGCGGAATCATCGGGCCCTGCATCTGGTGTAATAGTAATCTGTGAGCCACAGGGACTCAACAATCTCGCACCCTCGCGATCAAGACTATTTAAGCTTATAGGAATGGTAAGGTAAAATATGAGTGGAGCTGCAGCAAGCGACTAGCAAATATGGTGGCTAACTTATTCGCAAAAGAGAGCGAGAAGAGGAGGCAAAGCGCAAGCAAGAAACTAGAGAGCAACCTGCGCAAACATTACTCCAACACCGTGTCCACTTCCCGGACTCCACCGAGAAGAGGCCATCACGGTAACACACTCGGTTGATTGATTTTAATTAAGTTAAGGTTCAAGGTATCTACAACCGGACATTAACAAATTCCCATCTGCCCATAACCGCGGGCACGGCTTTCGAAAGTTCAATCCCTGCAGGGGAGTCCCAACATAGCCCATGACAATCTCTCACGGTTAACGAAGGAATATACCTCCTCCCAAGACGTTCCGATCAGACTCGGTATCTTGGTAATTCAAGACACTTCGATAGGTTAAAACAAGTCCAGCAACACCGCCCGAATGTGCCGACAAATCCCGATAGGAGCTACACATATCTCTTTCTCAGGGCACACTCAGATTGTCCTAGGTACGGGTAGGCCAGCCCAGAGTTGCCCCTGGTGGCCACCGGTAGCTGACAGGTGGACCAACACTCAGAGGAGCACTGGCCCGGGGGGGGGGGGTTAAATAAAGATGACCCTTGAGTCTGCGGAACCCAAGGGAAAGAAAAGGCTAGGTGGCAAATGGTAAAACCAAGGTTGGGCATTGCGGGAAAAGCTTTAATCAAGGCGAACTATCAAGGGGTTCCTATTATAACCCAACCGTGTAAGGAACGCAAAAATCCGGGAACATAACACCAATATGATGGAAACTAGGGCGGCAAGAGTGGAACAAAACACTAGGCGAGAGGCCGAGCCTTCCAACCTTTACCAAGTATATATATGCATTAAGATAACAAGGCAATATAATGATATCCTAACAAGAAAATAAATGTTTCAACAAGGAACGGCCTCCGATCTTCACCTGCAACTAGCAACGCTATAAGAGGGGCTGAGCAAAGCGGTAACATAGCCAGTCAACAGTTTGCTAGGACATCGGGGGGTTAGAGGTTTGACATGGAAATTTGGGAGGCTTGCAAGCAAGTGGTAGGCATCGTAGCAATGGCATAGCAAAAGAGCGAGCAAACTAGCATAGCAAAGATAGTAGTGATTTCGAGGGTATGATCATCTTGCCTGCACAGTTGTTAGAGTTGACTGGATCATCAAAAGCAAACTCAATGGGCTCCTCGTTAGCGAACTCGTCTCCCGGCTCTACCCAAACAAGACCAACAAGCAACAAGGATACAATCAACCACGTGCAAGAACAAGCAATATGATGAAATGATGATATGCTATGCGGGTTGCGATGCGGGATGCCAAATGCAAGATATGACAGGAAATGCATGAACCTGGCCTCAACTTGGAATTCCAAGTGTGCCACTGGAAAGATGAGATGAAATCTCTTGAAACGATATAAAGAACGCCGGAATCGGAGTTACGGTTTGGAAATGGCAAGCGATTCAAAAATGACACCAGTCTGCGATTTACAGCAAGTAGGCATCTAAATGCAATGAGATGAACATGCTACAGCACCCAAACATGACAACAAAATACATGGCAGGGAAGCATTCAAGATGCTTAACAAAAGTCTAGCACTGAGCTATGGCCAATTCATCCATAAGGAGGTTCAAGCAAGCATGGCAAAAACGCAAATGGTAATAGAGATCTCAGACTTAGTGAAATTAACACTTGTCTGGAATTTCAGATCATATAGCCCTCTTTGGAGCAACAAAACAACATGCTACAGGACCTGAACATGACAAAGAAAGACATGGAATGGAGCTACTCAACAAGCTTAACAAAAGTCCCTTAGTGACCTTGAGCCAAAAGGGATCACAAAATATACTAACAAGCACACGAACATAGCAAAAACATAATCAGTTTTCAGACTTCGTGGAAACTGGGACATGCTGAAACATAACTCACGAAGGCATGTTTACGAGCTTGATGCACTCACCAAGGTGCAAGTCATGGCAAGACAAGCATACATCCCTTAAGAAGGCACAAAATACAAGCTAGACAAGGCAATAACAATGGCATAGCATGCACGGATCAACTACAATAACATCGGCAAAATCGCAAACAAGTTGACGATCTGCCCAGATTCGCAACGAAGCAAAAGTAGAGCTCGATTGACTCAAGATAGGGTGCTCCATGATTGCAAACAAAGACATGGATGGATAGAGCACTATAATATTAACAAAACTCCCTTACTGATTATCCTCAAAAGAGGCACGGATCACTAGGAAACAACAAGAACATATGGCATCATGAACTAAACAATCCCAGGACTTCGTGGAACTACTAAGTCCCTGAAAACAGGTTTACCGGGTGCCTCACTTTGCAACCTTGCAAAAGTCACCACACATATCCTAAAAATACATGGGTTGCACCTCTGGAAAGATGACAAAACCCTTAACAAAACACATGTAGAACTCACGGGCATATCATGCACACAATAATCATGGCAAAAATGACAAAAGTGCTAAACGGAGTAACAGATCTGACAATTCACTCAAGTAGCCCTCTTCTAACAGCATTTCGGGCATCAAGATGAGCTCAAATGAAAATGATGAAATGGAATGAAATGATGTACTCTCTGATATGAACATTTTGATATGCTATATGCATGAATCGGAGCTACGGATGCAAAGTTACGGGGCCGCGAACAGAGGCATATGGATCTGCATTTCGGGGACTTAGACGAAAATTCAACTTCGAGATCTAGGGTTTGCACGGAAGCCGAGGCGGGATCGGTGCACTGTTCGCCGGCGGAGGAGTTGGTGGCGGCCGGAGATGGTGAGGTGGCCGCGGGCCGGAGGAGGGCTCGCCGGAGAGGAACGGGCGGCGGGGCGCGGCCGAGGTCGGTGGGGGCGGCGGCTGGCGGCGCCGGGCCCGGCTCCGGTCGGCGGAGTCCCGCGGCGGAGCGGCGAGCTCCGGGCGGAGGTGGCTGGAGGCGGCGGGTGGCTGGATGCGGCGGGCGACGCACGGCGGCGGCTGGAGGCGGCGGGCGGCGCGCGGGCGCGGGCAGGCGGGAGGCGGCAGCCCGGTCGCGCGGAGGAGAGGGCCCGCCCTGGGCCAGGACGGGCCGCGGCGGTGGGAGGCCGGCGCGGGACAGGTGGCGCCTCAGGATTGGCGGCGGCGACGGGCGGACGTTGTCCGGCTCCCCTGGACACGTCCGGAGCGGCGGATCTGGGATTTTTGGGTTTCGGGGGAGGAGGAGATCCGAAAACGGAGGGGTCTGTTTATAGGCATAGAGGGAGCTAGGAGAGAACAAATGAGGTGCGGTTTTCGGCCACGCGATCGTGATCGAACGCTCTAGGACATGGAGCAGAGTTTGGTGGGTTTTGGGCCAAATTGGAGGGGTGTTGGGCTGCAACACACACGAGGCCTTTTCGGTCCCTCGGTTAACCGTTGGAGTACCAAACGAAGTCCAAATGGTATAAAACTTGACAGGCGGTCTACCGGTAGTAAACCAAGGCCGCTTGGCAAGTCTCGGTCCAATCCGGAAATGTTTAACCCCCACATACGAAAGAAAGCTAGAAAATACCACCGGAGGAGAACGAAGCGCCGGAATGCAAAATGGACAACGGGGAAAATGCTCGAATGCATGAGACGAACACGTATGCAAATGCAATGCACATGATGACATGATATGAGATGCATGACAATGACAACAACACACGGAGACAAAAACCCGAACCCGAGAAAATAAATATAACTTAATGCCGGAAACGGCAAGAGTTGGAGTACAAATTGGGAAAGTTACATCCGGGGTGTTACAACACTCCACCACTACGAAAGGATCTCGTCCCAAGATCTAGGACTGAAAGAACACCGGGTACTCAGAACGGAGGTGATCCTCGCGTTCCCAGGTAGCTTCACGGTCGGAATGGTGTGACCACTTGACTTTGAGAAATTTGATTGACTTGTTGCGAGTCTTGCGTTCAGTCTCTTCAAGAATAGCAACTGGGTGCTCACGATAAGAGAGATCTTCTTGGAGCTCAATGTCCTCAAAGTTGACGGTGCGGTCAGGAGTCTTGAAGCACTTTCGAAGCTGAGAGACATGGAACACGTCATGAAAATTTGCAAAGTTTGAAGGAAGCTCGAGTTGATAGGCGAGGTCGCCTCTCTTGCTGACAATCTTGAAAGGTCCCACGTATCTGGGGGCAAGCTTCCCTTTGATACCGAAGCGACAGTACCTTTCATAGGAGAGACACGGAGGTAAACATGATCTCCGATCTCGAAAGCCAAATCACGGTGCTTACTATCATAGTAGCTGTTCTGGCGGGATTGGGCTGCTTTGAGGTTATCACGAATGACTTTACACATTTCTTCTGCCTCTGTGATTAAGTCATTACCCAAAAGCTGACGTTCACTGGTTTCAGACCAGTTGAGAGGGGTACGGCACTTCCTGCCATATAGAATTTCAAAAGGGGCCTTGCCCGAACTTGCTTGAAAACTGTTGTTGTAGGAGAATTCAGCATAAGGAAGACAATCCTCCCACTTCAATCCGAAGGAGATCACACAAGCCCTGAGCATATCTTCAAGAATCTGGTTGACACGCTCGACTTGACCGCTTGTTTGAGGATGGAAAGTTGTGCTGAAGCGGATGTTAGTGCCCATGGCCTTCTGAAAAGAATCCCAAAACTTCGAGGTAAAGATACTGCCACGGTCTAAAGAGATCACTTGAGGAATACCGTGCAGAGAGACAATGCGAGAGGTATAGAGTTCCGCTAATTGAGCTAAAGTGATTGACTCTTTGATAGGCAGAAAGTGAGCCACTTTGGTGAGTTTGTCGATGACAAAAAATATAGCATCATTGCCACGCTTGGACTCTGGAAACCCAGTCACGAAGTCCATTTCAATGTGGTCAAACTTCCATTCTGGAATGGCAAGAGGTTGGAAGAGACCAGCTGGCCTTTGGTGTTCTGCCTTCACTCTTCTGCAGACATCACATTCATTCACGAATTGAGCAATCTCGCGCTTCATTCGAGTCCACCAATAAGCTTGCTTGAGGTCCTGATACATCTTCGTGCTCCCAGGGTGGATGGAGAGGAGAGAATTGTGAGCCTCGTTCATGATCACTTTACGGAGGTCACCTTTGGGTACAACAATACGATCCTCGAAGAAGAGAGTGTCCTTGTCATCAAGGCGGTAGCACTTGTACTTGGATTGACTCTTGGCAATCCCAATCTTCACCTTTTTCACCATAGCATCAAGAAGCTGGGCTTGGCGAATCTGGTCTTCTAAGGTAGGAGAGACTAGAAGGTTGGCGAGGAAACCTTGAGGAACAACTTTCAGATTAAGTTTGCGGAAAGCTTCACAAAGCTCGGGTTGATAAGGCTTAAGAATCAGACTGTTGCAGTAAGCTTTTCTGCTCAAAGCGTCAGCAATCACATTGGCCTTGCCTGGAGTATACTCGATACTCGGATTATACTCTTGAATCATTTCGACCCATCGAGTTTGCCTGAGGTTGAGATTAGGCTGAGTGAAGATGTACTTGAGACTCTTGTGATCAGTGAAAATGTCCACTTTTCTTCCCAATAGAAGATGTGTCCAAGTCAAAAGAGCATGCACAACTGCCGCCAACTCGAGATCATGAGTGGGGTAGTTCTTCTCATTAGGATTCAACTGGCGAGATGTATAAGCAACAACTTTCTTCCCTTGCATCAATACTGCGCCAAGACCTTGGAGAGAGGCATCACAAAAGACCTCGTACGGCTTGGATTCATCAGGCGGAGTCAGAACTGGAGCAGTGATCAACTTCTCTTTCAAAGTGTTGAAAGCAATATCACACTCCGGAGACCAAACATACTTGACGTGCTTCTGGAGAAGATTAGAGAGAGGCTTCGCGATCTAGGAAAAGTTTTCAACGAATCTTCGGCAATAGCTTGCGAGACCGAGGAAGCTACAGAGTTGCTTCACGTTCTGAGGAGGTTCCTAATTCACAATTGCAGACACCTTCTCAGGATTCACGGCAATGCCCTTGGCAGAGATGATATGACCAAGATAAAGAACCTCATCGAGCCAAAATTCACACTTGGAGAACTTGGCGTAGAACTGATGTTCCCTGAGCTTATCAAGAACCAAACGCAAGTGCTTGGCATGATCTTCCTTGTTCTTCGAGAAAACCAGAATGTTGTCGAGATAGACCAAAACAAAGTCATTGGTGTAGGCATTAAAGATGAAGTTCATCATGCGAGAGAACGTCGGAGGAGCGTTGGCGAGGCCAAAAGACATGACAGTGTATTCATATGAACCAAAGCTTGTTCTGAATGCTGTCTTGGGAATATCCTCTTCACGAATGCGAATCTGGTGATAACCCATACGGAGATCAAGCTTGGAGAATACTTGGGCACCTTTGACTTGTTCGAACAGCTCATTGATGTTGGGAAGTGGGTATTTGTTCTTGATGGTCTTCTTGTTCATTGGACGGTAATCAACACAAAGTCGGTCCGTTCCATCCTTCTTCTTCACAAAAAGAACACCACAACCCCACGGAGAAGAACTAGGCCGGATGAGACCCATTCTCTCTTGCTCATCGAGTTGCTTCTTCAGCTCCTTCAACTCTTCAGGTCCGAGCTTGTAAGGACGTTTGCACACAGGTTCCGTGCCAGGCTCAAGATCAATAACGAATTCAACTGGCCGGTGCGGAGGCATTCCTAGAAGCTCTTCTGGAAAGACGTCTTGATATTCGCAAGCGACTGGAATTTGAGAGATAGCATCCAATTCACCCTTCTCATTGAGAGAAAACAGACGGATGGTATTATCCCGAGCGACGAAGATAATAACATCCTCAGACGAATGAGTCAATTGAATCTGCCTGGCAGCACAATCAAGATGTGCCTTGTGCTTAGAAAGCCAATCCATTCCGAGAATAAGATCAATATCCGAGTCACCGAGAACCGTTGGAGAAGCCAAGAACTAGTAGTCACCCAAAGTGATAGAAACATCCGGAACGATGGAGTTAGCCTGCATGCGCTTACCAGGAGAGACAACTGCTAAAGGACTAGGCAAGACTTGCGAAACCAATTCATGCCTATATGTAAACGGTCTCGAAATGAAGCAATGCGATGCACCAGTGTCAAAAAGAAGTTTAGCTGGAATATCATTAACAGGAAGGTTACCCATGATCACATCTGACGTGTCCTCTGCCTGAGCTGCATTCATCAAATTGACCTTGGCATGGTTGGGGTTATGCTTAACCACAGCTGTACTTGCCGATCTGACAGGAGGAGGAGGAAGACGCCTCTGGTTGAAACACTTGTTGGCATAGTGAATCTTATGTTGGCACTTGTTGCACGTGACCTCTGAAAGCGGACGGTGATATGGAGCACTCGATCTTGGAGCTTGAGACGAAGTCTTGTTCTGAAAGCCAGGGTTGGGTGGGTGGGAAGAACCACTGCCACCTTTGCTCTTCTGCTGATACGGCTGACGGAACGGAGGAGGAGGAAGCCAAAACTTCTGCTGCTTGGCCACTTGAGTAGAGGAAGAAGGAGTAACATCTCTGACTCGCTTCTTGGAAGCATCACACCTCAACTGAGCAGCCTCTTGCTTCAGTGCCATGTTGTAGAACTCATCGTACCTCAAGGGCTCAAAGAGAACAAGACCGAGCTGGATATCTTCTCTGAGACCACCCCTGAACTGGTATATCATGCTCTTCTCATCAGGGACGTCCTGCTTGGCAAAGAGGGCGAGCTTCTGGAACAACTTGTTGTAGTCATAGACAGACAAAGAGCCTTGCTTCAGATTGAGGAATTCCTCACGCTTGCTTTCAACCATGCTCTGGGGAATATGATGAGCTTAGAAATCTCGACGGAAATCATCCCAAGTGATAACACGTCCACCTCTGGAGTCCTTGTACTGCTGGAACCATTCTGCAGCTTGATCTTTGAGTTGGAAGGAAGCGAACTTAAAAAAGTCCTCAGGCCTGAAGTTACTGCACTCGAAATGCTTGCACAGATCCACAAGCCAATCGTCAGCATCGGTTGCCTCAACACAATTGCTGAAAGTCTTTGGCCCGTTAGCAAGGAACTGGTTGAGTGTAGCAAAGTGACTCTGATTGCTGCCTTGATTCCCTTGACTGCCTTGATTACGCTCTTGAAGAATTTGCATGATCAACTGTGTGTTTGCATTGGTTGCGGCCATCACAGCTTGCCATGCCTCCGGAGGAGGTGGAGGTGGTGGCGGATCAGGATTCAGAGTTGTGCGCGTTGCAGGAGCCATCCTGAAGAGGTTGACCACCATTAGCACATTGACAGATACATATTGAAGCTGAATCCAACGGAATGAAAATTGCAACATATAGTCTTCACATCCGAACAAAATGAACGAATGCATTCCTCTTGAAATGGCCACATATCCATAAATTGACAAGCCACGTAGAATTAAGGTAGAGAAATAAATCAACAAGGTACGGATCAAGAACGAATAATCGGTAAGAAATCCCAATCTCAAACCAATATCCGTAGAAGAAGAACTAGAGCTACTAGAATTCCCACCTATGAAACTCCCGAACCTTTCCGGTTATGCAATCAGGTGTTGGGGATACAGGGGAAGCATAATATCTCACGCAAACTAGCAATTCCTACATCCAGCTGTATCCATCCTTCAACACATAACCAAGAAACCTTCAGAAACCATCTACCTTAACCTTCGAAAAGCATCCATTATACAAGTTATGGCGATACTCCCGAACTCCCGCCCCAGTACTGGGTGGCGTCGAGGTTATCTCACCAACGAACTGCATAAAAGAGATTTTTGATGTCGGCGTACTAAACTCAGGCATTCCAGAACTGCAACGATAAAATTATGATGACAACACCTCAGAGCTCAACTCCCGGGGACACTTCCACTAAACCCCTGACAGGAGGCACCAAGTCAATGTTCTCATCATAAAACCATCGGAATGATTTCAAGATACCCGTGTGATCCTAAAAAAAAATTAGTGAAATTTGAGAAGAGAAGAGTGAAAATTCTATGTTAGGATGCCTTACCAGAGCGATGAGGAGACTGGGAAGTAAAAAGAATTCCTAATCTCTCTGATGTATAATTCCTAAAGACTCAAAACATTTTTCTAGACACAACTCGGCCGCTAAAAACGATCAAGCAATGGGTCTCCTAAGGTCGGGGAAGGCTCTGATTACCAACTTGTAACACCCTCAATGCGACTATAGCTCCCATGTGTCGAGGCACGACTTAGAGACATAATTGCATTGAAGGCATATGTCGCAAGTTAGGCAATCTTCACAACATCCCATGTAATATGATAATGAAAGGGGAGATAACATAGTTGGCTTACACTCACCACGTCAATCAAGTACATAAATAACATTACATCATCCAAACACTCATGGCTCGACTACGGCGCCAAAATAAAAGAGAACCCAACATGCGACACGGTCCCAATCACCCCCAACTGGGCACCACTACTGATCATCGGGAAAGGAAACATAGTAATGTTGAGAGTCTTCCTCGAACTCCCACTTGAGCTCATACGCGTCTCCTGGAGCGGAATCATCGGGCCCTGCATCTGGTGTAATAGTAATCTGTGAGCCACAGGGACTCAGCAATCTCGCACCCTCGCGATCAAGACTATTTAAGCTTATAGGAATGGTAAGGTAAAATATGAGTGGAGCTGCAGCAAGCGACTAGCAAATATGGTGGCTAACTTATTCGCAAAAGAGAGCGAGAAGAGGAGGCAAAGCGCAAGCAAGAAACTAGAGAGCAACCTACGCAAACATTACTCCAACACCGTGTCCACTTCCCGGACTCCGCCGAGAAGAGGCCATCACGTTAACACACTCGGTTGATTCATTTTAATTAAGTTAAGGTTCAAATTATCTACAACCGGACATTAACAAATTCCCATCTGCCCATAACCGCGGGCATGGCTTTCGAAAGTTCAATCCCTGCAGGGGAGTCCCAACTTAGCCCATGACAAGCTCTCACGGTCAACGAAGGAATAGACCTCCTCCCAAGACGTTCCGATCAGACTCGGTATCTTGGTAATACAAGACACTTCGACAGGTTAAAACAAGTCCAGCAACACCGCCCGAATGTGCCGACAAATCCCGATAGGAGCTGCACATATCTCTTTCTCAGGGCACACTCAGATTGTCCTAGGTACGGGTAGGCCAGCCCAGAGTTGCCCCTGGTGGCCACCGGAAGCTGACAGGTGGACCAACACTCAGAAGAGCACTGGCCCGGGGGGGGTTAAAATAAAGATGACCCTTGAGTCTGCAGAACCCAAGGGAAAGAAAAGGCTAGGTGGAAAATGGTAAAACCAAGGTTGGGCATTGCTGGAAAAGCTTTAATCAAGGCGAACTATCAAGGGGTTCCCATTATAACCCAACCGCGTAAGGAACGCAAAAATCCGGAAACATAACACCGATATGACGGAAACTAGGGCGGCAAGAGTGGAACAAAACAGTAGGCGAGAGGCCGAGCCTTCCACCCTTTACCAAGTATATAGATGCATTAAGATAACAAGGCAATATAATGATATCCCAACAAGTAAATAAATGTTTCAACAAGGAACGGCCTCCGATCTTCACCTGCAACTAGCAACGCTATAAGAGGGGCTGAGCAAAGCGGTAACATAGCCAATCAACAGTTTGCTAGGACATCGGGGGGTTAGAGGTTTGACATGGCAATTTGGGAGGCTTGCAAGAAAGTGGTAGGCATCGTAGCAATGGCATAGCAAAAGAGCGAGCAAACTAGCATAGCAAAGATAGTAGTGATTTCGAGGGTATGATCATCTTGCCTGCACAGTTGTTAGAGTTGACTGGATCCTCGAAAGCAAACTCAACGGGCTCCTCGTTAGCGAACTCGTCTCCCAGCTCTACCCAAACAAGACAAACAAGCAACAAGGATACAATCAACCACGTGCAAGAACAAGCAATATGATGAAATGATGATATGCTATGCGGGATGCGATGCGGGATGCCAAATGCAAGATATGACAGGAAATGCATGAACCTGGCCTCAACTTGGAATTCCAAGTGTGCCACTGGAAAGATGAGATGAAATCTCTTGAAAACGATATAAAGAACGCCGGAATCGGAGTTACGGTTTGGAAATGGCAAGCGATTCAAAAATGACACCGGTCTGCGATTTACAGCAAGTAGGCATCTAAATGCAATGAGATGAACATGCTACAGCACCCAAACATGACAACAAAATACATGGCAGGGAAGCATTCAAGATGCTTAACAAAATTCTAGCACTGAGCTACGGCCAATTCATCCATAAGGAGGTTCAAACAAGCATGGCAAAAACGCAAATGGTAAAACAGATCTCAGACTTGGTGAAATTAACACTTGTCTGGAATTTCAGATCATATAGCCCTCTTCGGAGCAACAAAACAACATGCTACAGGACCTGAACATGACAAAGAAAGAGATGGCATGGAGCTACTCAACAAGCTTAACAAAAGTCCCTTAGTGACCTTGAGCCAAAAGGGACCACAAAATATACTAACAAGCACACGAACATAGCAAAAACATAATCAGTTTTCAGACTTAGTGAAAACTGGGACATGCTGAAACATAACTCACGAAGGCATGTTTACGAGCTCGATGCACTCACCACGGTGCAAGTCATGGCAAGACAAGCATACATCCCTTAAGAAGGCACAAAATACAAGCTAGACATGGCAATAACAATGGCATAGCATGCACGGATCAACTACAATAACATCGGCAAAATCGCAAACAAGTTGAGGATCTGCCCAGATTCGCAACGAAGGAAAAGTAGAGCTCGATTGACTCAAGTTAGGGTGCCTCATAATTGCAAACAAAGACATGGATGGATAGAGCACTACAATATTAACAAAACTCTCTTACTGATCATCCTCAAAAGAGGCACGGATCACTAGGAAACAACAAGAACATATGCATCATGAACTAAACAATCCCAGGACTTAGTGAAACTACTAAGACCCTGAAAACAGATTTACCGGGTGCCTCACTTTGCAAGCTTGCACAAGTCACCACACACATCCTAAAAATACATGAGTTGCACCTCTGGAAAGATGACAAAACCCTTAACAAAACACATGTAGAACTCATGGGCATATCATGCACACAATAATCATGGCAAAAATGACAAAAGTGCTAAACGGAGTAACATATCTGACAATTCACTCAAGTAGCCCTCTTCTAACAGCATTTCGGGCATCAAGATGAGCTCAAATGAAAATGATGCAATGGAACTAAATGATGTACTCTCTGAGATGAACATTTTTATATGCTATATGCATGAATTGGAGTTACGGATGCAAAGTTACGGGGCCGCGAACAGAGGCATATGGATCTGCATTTCGGGGACTTGGACGAAAATTCAACCTCGAGATCTAGGGTTTGCATGGAAGCCGAGGCGGGATCGGTGCACTGTTCGCCGGCGGAGGAGTTGGCGGCGGCCGGAGATGGTGAGGTGGCCGCGGGCCGGAGGAGGGCTCGCCGGAGAGGAACGGGCGGCGGGGCGCGGCCGAGGTCGGTGGGGGCGGCGGCTGGCGGCGCCGGGCCCGGCTCCGGTCGGCGGAGTCCCGTGGTGGAGCGGCGAGCTCTGGGCGGAGGCGGCTGGAGGCGGCGGGCGGCTGGATGCGGCGGGCGGCGCGCGGCGGCGGCTGGAGGCGGCGGGCAGCGCGCGGGCGCGGGCAGGCGGGAGGATAGGGCCCGCCCTGGGCCGGGACGGGCCGCGGCGGTGGGAGGCCGGCGCGGGACAGGTGGCACCTCAGGATTGGCGGCGGCGACGGGCGGACGTTGTCCGGCTCCCCCAGACACGTCCGGAGCGGCAGATCTGGGATTTTTAGGTTTCGGGGGAGGAGGAGATCCGAAAACGGAGGGGTCTATTTATAGGCATAGAGGGAGCTAGGAGAGTCCAAATGAGGTGCGGTTTTCGGCCACGCGATCGTGATCGAATGCTCTAGGACATGGAGCAGAGTTTGGTGGGTTTTGGGCCAAATTGGAGGGGTGTTGGGCTGCAACACACACGAGGCCTTTTCGGTCCCTCGGTTAACCGTTGGAGTACCAAACGAAGTCCAAATGGTACGAAACTTGACAGGCGGTCTACCGGTAGTAAACCAAGGCCGCTTGGCAAGTCTCGTTCCAAACCGGAAATGTTTAATCCCCACATACGAAAGAAGCTAGAAAAGACCACCGGAGGAGAACGAAGTGCCGGAATGCAAAACGGACAACGGGGAAAATGCTCGAATGCATGAGATGAACACGAATGTATGACAATGACAACAACACACAGAGACAAAAACCCGAACCCGAGAAAATAAATATAACTTAACGCCGGAAATGGCAAGAGTTGGAGTACAAATTGGGAAATTTACATCCGGGGTGTTACAATGGGGCCCTCCGGGATAGGTGGCCCCACGCGGTGGTCGCCCGGGACCCTTCCGATGGTCCCGGTACAATACCGATTACCCCCGAAACTTTCCCGATGGCCGAAACTTGACTTCCTATATATAAATCTTCACCTCCAGACCATTACAGAACTCCTCGTGACGTCTGGGATCTCATCCGGGACTCCGAACAACTTTCGCGTTACCGTATACTAATATCTCAACAACCCTAACGTCACCGAACCTTAAGTGTGTAGACCCTACGGGTTCGAGAGATACGCAGACATGACCAAGACGACTCTCCGGTCAATAAGCAACAGCGGGATCTGGATACCCATGTTGGCTCCCACATGCTCCTCGATGATCTCATCGGATGAACCACGATGTCGAGGATTCAATCAATCCCGTATACAATTCCCTTTGTCAATCGGTACGTTACTTGCCCGAGACTTGATCGTCGGTATCCCAATACCTCATTCAATCTCGTTGCCGGCAAGTCACTTTACTCGTACCGTAATGCATGATCCCGTGATCAACCACTTGGTCACTTTGAGCTCATTATGATGATGCATTACCGAGCGGGCCCAGAGATACCTCTCCGTCATACGGAGTGACAAATCTCAGTCTCGATTCGTGCCAACCCAACAGACACTTTCGGAGATACCCGTAGTGTACCTTTATAGTCACCCAGTTACGTTGTGATGTTTGGCACACCCAAAGCACTCCTACAGTATCCGGGAGTTGCACAATCTCGTGGTCTAAGGAAATGATACTTGACATGCGGAAAAGCTATAGCAAACGAACTACACAATCTTTGAGCTATGCTTAGGATTGGGTCTTGTCCATCACATCATTCTCCTAATGATGTGATCCCGTTATCAATGACATCCAATGTCCATAGTCAGGAAACCATGACTATCTTTTGATCAACGAGCTAGTCAACTAGAGGCTCACTAGGGACGTGTTGTGGTCTATGTATTCACACATGTATTACGATTTCCGGATAACACAATTATAGCATGAACAACAGACAATTATCATGAACAAAGAAATATAATAATAACCATTTTATTATTGCCTCTAGGTCATATTTCCAACAATGACGTGAGCGGGCGAGCCTTTGGCTTCATGGCATAGGGATGGTGGCGACACGGCGGTGATGGGCAAGAAATGGTAGGCCAGAGCAGGCGGGCGCCGGCATGCGCAACGACGGCTGTGGTATATTGATGAGTGCGTGTATGGGAGCTTAGTTTAGTTTTATATAGGGTTGGCCAAACTTAAAAGAACATGTACTAGTACACGTAAACATTAGTCTGAGGCAGCTCTTATATTAGTTACCACAACAATGATATGGAATCCTGTGCAAGCCGGTGTTGACAACCCCTTTATATCAGATCCCATCCTTGCAAGTGACCGTGAAGGGATTGACAACCCCTTTATCGCATTGGGTGCAAGTGTTTGATTGTTTGTGCAGGTGCATAGATTGGAGACTTGTGTGTATCTCCTAATGGATTGATACCTTGGTTCTCAAAACTGAGGGAAATACGTATCTCTACTTTGCTGCATCACACTTTCCTCTTTAAGGGAAAAACCAACGCAAGCTCAAGAAGTAGGAGGAAGAATTTCTGGCGTCATTGCCGGGGAGATCTACATCAAGCCTACCAAGTGTCCATCATAAACTCTCATCTCTTGCATTACAATATTTGCCATTTTCCCCTCATTTTCCTCTCCCTCACTTCTAAAAAGATTTCATAAAAACGCAAAATGATTTGCCTTTTTATTCGCCCTTCTTCCATTCGTCTTTCTAGATTGCTTGCTTTGTCACAATGTCTCAAGAAAATACCAAGTTGTGTGACTTTTCCAATACTAATAATAATGATTTTATTAGTACTCCGATTGCTCCCGCCACTAGTGCGGAATCTTACGAAATTAATGTGGCTTTGCTGAATCTTGTTATGAAAGATCAATTCTCCAGCCTTCCTAGCAAAGATGCCGCATTCCATCTAAGTACTTACATTGAGTTGTGTGATGTGCAAAAGACGAAAGATGTGGGTAATGATATTGTTAAATTGATGCTATTTCCGTTCTCACTACAAGATCGTGCTAAAACTTGGTTTTCATCTTTGCCTGAAAATAGTATTGATTCACGGAACAAGTGTAAAGATGCTTTTATTTCCAAGTATTTTACTCCCGCTAAGATCATCTCCCTTAGGAATGATATAATGAATTTTAAGCAACTTGATCATGAACATGTTGCACAATCTTGGGAGAGAATGAAATTGATGATAAGAAATTGCCCTACTCATGGTTTAAGTTTATGGATGATCATACAGAAAATTTATGCCGGATTGAATTTTGCATCTAGAATCTTTTAGATCCAGACACGGAAGGTAATTTTATGGAAATCACATTAGGAGAAGCTAATAAACTCCTAGATAATATTATGGCTAATTACTCTCAATGGCATACCAAAAGATCTTCCAGTAGTAATAAAGTGCATGCGATTGAAGAAATTAATACTTTGAGTGGAAAGATGGATGAACTTATGAAATTGTTTGCTAGTAAGAGTGCTTCTATTGATCGTAATGACATTCCTATATCTACTTTGATTGAGAACAATAATGACTCTATGGATGTGAATTTTTTTGGTAGGAACAATTTGGGTAATAATGTGTATAGAGGTAATTTCAACCATAGGCTGTTTCCTAGTAATTCCTCTAATAATTATGGTAATTCATCCAACATTTTTTATGAAATTATAATAAGATGCCCTCTGATCTTGAGAACAATATTAAATATTTTATTAATTCACAAAACCTTTCAATGCTATGGTTGAAGAAAAATTGCTAAAGATTGATGATTTGGCTGGGAACATTGATAGAATTTCTCTTGAGATTGATTCTTTGAAAAATAGATGTGTACCACCTAAGCATGATATTAATTAATCTCTGAAAGATATTAAAATTTCTATGGATGAGTGCAAAGAAAGAACTACTAGGATGCACGCTAAGCGAGATTGGTTTGTAAAAGCGTGTTCTTCCAGTTTTTGTGAAAATAATGATGAAGATCTTAAAGTGATTGATGTGACTCCTATTGAATATTTGTTTTCTAATATAAATCTTGATAAATATGGGATTGGAGATGAGTCAATGTGGCACCCCGGCTCAAAGCAACCAGTTTACCTTGCACTGCCAGCCCAGAGATCAAGTCTTCTGGCAACACACAACAAGTTGGTATGGAAAACAACCGCTTTATTGATGCTAGCGGAAACATAGGTCTGATATTACATCAAGTAGCGTGGCCAAGCAGCACACACAGTGTGGCTAAATAGTATGTACATTATTTAATGAACATGAGAGGGCCTCGATCATGATAATTACGTGACAGTGGAACAACGACGAAGTGGAGCTCCATAGCACAGGGACACCGATGTGGACACGATCTAGACGCGGGAAGCTCTCCGATCCGATACGACTTGCCTGAAATCTGGCATGACACGCCAGGTCAGTACATTGAATGTACTTGCAAGCTCACAACAAACATAAGCATAATGGCAAACAATATCATGACAATTAATCAGGTGAATGCAATACAAATCATACTGCTGATGCGGTGAAATCACTTGTGCACCGAGTCACTCGGACTCTCTTACCAGATGGGTTACCTCGTAACCGAACGGTGATCATACCTAGATCACAAATGAAACCAACACTTTGGTTCCAACCACAGTCGTCTCATGATCCCACATATCATCACATGCCAGTGCCAACAATAAACTTTTAGTGTGCAAGATTACTTGTTAATGTTGATCCATGGTGTGACTTACTCACGAGCTATGTCCGTAACCAAGGACGCGACTATCGATATATTAAATACACTCTGCAAAGGTAGTGCACTTTACCCACATCACGGAATCCATGGCCTCATCATCCCATTCAGGTGGACCAATGACATTCCGACGAAACCCTCCCATTGCCATGATACTCTCCCAGCCACTCCGACTAACTCCCCACTGGGCTAAGTCATGGGTTGCCCCGTGCCTAGCAAAGGAATCAACGACCACTATCGTGGCAAAAACAGTCCCAAACTGGGACAAGGTACCATAACAACAAATGGGCACACATGGTTATGTCTACTTACCTAGCCAGTGTACCGCATGCCCATAGCCTTCCCTCATTGGAGGTACCGACCAAAGGCATGACAATGGACCGAATCAAGACCTTCCCATGAAGGAAAATGTGGTCGCATTGGGTAAAACTCGATTCAGTAGCACCATGACTCGATCGACGTTATGTTCAAGTTGGATTAACATCAGGTTTACCTAGAAAATAAAATAACTCAAGTCATCATATGCCATGATCATGCAACTATTTGACATGCAAAACAAACCACTCAAGTAAGCAGATCAACATCATCAAAATTTCATACTTGTACTACTCATCATTTAAACTTTACTTGTTTTTATCACACATCATTTTAATTGTGTCATCATATATTAAAATCAATTTATCACAAAAAGAAACTACCATTATTCATAAAAGCATAATCACACAATAAAAAATTCTTCTACTGCCTTAAACTAGCTCATGCATTCAACCAGTATCATAACAAAGAAATTCAAGCATGATAAAATAACTTGCACTAAACCATATTCATTTAATTAATTAAATGCATGAAAATAACTCATATTCAAGTTGGAAAAATCATATATATTGAAATGACACCATACAAATGTTGGTGTGGCTTGCCTTAGTGCGCAGCAGGTTCACACTCCTCCTAGTTGTCTTCAAGACAAGCTTCTCCCTCTGAAAATATTTAAAAACAGCAAAATAAAATATCAAGAACCACTTTGAAAATCACTAGAAATTCTAGAAAGCAAGGAAAAATCCCTATTTTGCTGTACTGCTAGAACTTCTCAAAACAAACACAATGCAAAAAGAGTCAACTCATTTGTACTTATAGTTTAAGAGTTATGGCTGGTCAAAGTTGCTGGTCAAAGATTTGAATTTAATTTGAATTAAATAGAAAACCAAGGGATGACGTCGATGGCGTATTTTTAGAATACACCTCCACTCGTGCCACTTCGTGCGCGAGTGGAGAGGCTGACAGTGGCCCCCATTGGTCAGGTGTGGAGGGAGGGGGAGAGAAACAGAGCGGAGGCGGCGCTTCGCCAGAGCTTAAGCCGGCGAGGAGGGGTCCTTGGCCAGATCCAGAGGGATAGAAAGAGAGAGGGGGTCGAGGCGCACCTGCCTGTACTCGTGGCTCGAGGAGAGACGGCCAGAGCAGCTTGGAACCAAGCTCGCAAGCGGCGGTTGTGGTCGGATCTTGCCGGAGATGAGGAAGACGACATAGAGGGATGGTTCCAGGGGCTCCAACGTGTTCGGACAGCACCAGCGGACCACCAGGGAGTCGCCTGAGTAGTTGCTCGAGCTCGAGGGCCACCAGAGCAAGGAGGAGGGGCTGCAGGGATCGCCGGTGAACTCGGTCGGGGGCGGAGGCCAGAGGCCTGCCCGGCCAGGCTGCGGCAATGCTACAGGATTGTGGAGGTTGGGTGGTGGGTTTTGAGTGCTTGGAACGCCAGGAGGGGCTTGAATTTATAGCCGGAGGGAAGAGGGGTACATGGCTCCGCCAGAGCTATCTGGAAGCCGGCGAGTGACAACGAGCGGTGTCAGCGAGGGGTGGAGGGGCTCAACGTTCACGCGGGAGCTGTGCAGCGTGCACACGAGCACTAGAGTTGGTGGAGGAAGAAGACAGAGGCACGGGGTGCACTGTGGCTTTGGCCGCGTCGTGCCCCTGCCCGCTGTGGCGTCTCCGGCATCGGCGAGCACCAGGGAGAGGTCAAAGGTGAGGAATGAAGGAAGGTGGCATGGTGCGGCAGTCATCGGCGAGCTCTGGATCGATCACACATTGAACAAACACTCGGGCATAGTGCAGAGCACGTCGGGCACGTTGCCTGAGCCGTGTCCACACGCGGTCACCTCGCTAGCATGGTCAAGACGACGCCCACTTGGTGCCAAGCTATGTCTGGGGTGTTGTTCGTGCAGTGTTAGGTCTAGGAAGGGTGATGGCACACTGCCAGGCCGACCAGATGAGACTTGAGCCTGTTGGCCAGTTTCTGGTCAGAAACTTGGTCGCCAAGTTTGGTGGGCTTGTAGAAGGTGATTAGGGCTGATTCTCTCAGGTTAAGGTTTACTTAGGAGGGTAATGAAGCTCAAGAAAAATCAGCCTCATTGGATCAAGGAAAATGGTACTTGCTATAGAAAGTGTATTTTAGGGCCAGAAAATAAATGATTTTCTATAGGAAAAATATTCCAAAAGTCATGCAATATTTTTGCTCAGGAAGGTGGGCCAGGGTCCAAAGAATATTTGAGAATTTTCTCAGTTTTCTGGAAGCAAGAAAAAGGAGGGTTGCTGTGGAGCACAAGTCTCTGAATTGAATTTTAGAGAAGAAATTGAATATTTTTCTTTTATGAAAAATATTCCTGGGTTATTTTGGGATTTTCAAAGAAATAATGTTGAATGAGAGATGGATAGGTCACTTGGGTGAAAATCAAGGACATGCCCAAGTGTTTAAGTCCATTTGAATTGATTCAAAAACCAAAATTCAAAGCAAGAACAAATGAAGTCTGGAAAAAGAGAGAAGGAAAAATCTAGGCTGTCACAAACCTCCCCCACTTAGGATGAATCTCATCCTCGAGATTCAGTTGCTCGGGAAAACAATTCTGGGTATGCTGTCCTTAAAAATTCCTCTCTTTCCCAGGTTGCTTCTTCCACGGTGTGATGCTCCCACTAAACCTTGCAACCCTCTCTGTCTCATCCAATATTCTGATCGGTCTCTCCTCATAGGTTAAATCCTTAGCAAGTTCTATCTTTGCCATATCAGTCCTTTTCTCCGGTGGCGAGATACACCTCCTTAACTGTGAGACATGGAACACATTGTGCACTTCGGACAATTCTGGTGGCAAATCCAACTGATAAGCAACTGTTCCAACTCTGGACATGACTGGGAATGGACCAATATATCTGGGTGCCAGTTTTCCTTGGGTCTAAAATCTCTTGACTCCTTTCATGGGTGTGACTCAGAGATACACGTGTTCTCCGGGTTCAAAACTGATCTGACGGTGCTTTGCATCATAATAACTCTTCTATCGTGACTTGGCCAACTGGAGTCTATCTCGGATCTCCTTGACTTGCTTTTTGGCCTCCATCATCAAATCAATTCCGAAAATGCGGCTATCTCCGGTTTGAGACCAGTTTAGCGGAGTGCGACACTTACGGCCATACAAAGCCTCATAAGGTGACATCTTCAAGCTGGTCTAAAAACTGTTGTTCTAGAGAAATCGGCATACGACAGACAATCTTCCCACTTGGGTCCTTGGGCCAAAGCACATGCTCGGAGGATATCTTTGAGTATCTGATTTACTTGCTCAGTCTGCCCGTCTATCTGAGGATGATAGGTTGTGTTGTATTTTTGGGATGTCCCCAAGGCTTGATGGAGACGGGACCAAAATGCAGAGGTAAAAAGAGAGCCTTGGTCTGAAGTAATTGTTTTTGGCACTCCATGCGAACTGACGATTCTGTACACATATAACTGTGCATGTTGATCGGCTCGATATGTGTTCCGGATGGGAATGAAGTCAGCTACCTTTGTCAGGGTGTCCACCACGACCCATACTGCATCATTGCCTCGGTGAGTCCTTGGTAGGCCTATGATGAAATCCATGCAAACATCATCCCATTTCCATTGCGAGACGGGTCGTGGTTGGAGGAGTTCGATGGGCTTTTGGTGTTCCGCCTTCACCTTATTGCATATATCACAGCAAGCGACAAAATATGCAATATCTTTCTTCATTCCATCCCACCAAAATATCTGACGAAGGTCTTCGTACATTTTGGTACCTCCTGGGTGAATTGTATACGAAGATTCATGTGCTTTTGCCAAGATCTTATTTCTCAGGTCTGCTTGCTCAGGTACGGAAATCCGTCCTCCAAACCTTAGCGTACCTTGTTGATCCTCAGAGAAATCCTGAGTCTTTCCTTCTTGCATACGCTTGACATGGGCTTGTAGCGATACGTCATCTGTCTGGGCCATGCGAATCTCATCCTCAAGGGTAGGAGCAACTTCCAATATATTGGCAAGACTGGCATCAACAATCACCAAATTGAGCTGAGCAATCTCATCTTGAAGTTCAGGGGGCAAGGAATCCATTATCGCATTCAGATTGGCAGGCTTTGTGGCTAAGGGCATCGGCAACCACGTTGGCTTTACCCAGATGATAATTTATCCTGAGGTCATAATCCTTGACCAACTCAAGCCATCTTCGCTGTCGGAGGTTTAAGACTGGTTGAGTGAGTATATATTTGAGACTCTTATGGTCGGTGAAAATTTCACACCGTTTTCCAATGAGGCAGTAGTTTCTCCAAATTTTCAAAGCATGCACAATAGTGGCCAACTCCAGATCATGCGTTGGTAATTCCCTTTGTGAGGCCATAACTATCGAGACACATAGGCCACAACCTTGCCATCTTGCATGAGTACACATCCAAGGCCTTTCCTGGATGCGTCGCAGTATACATAAAAGCTACGGTAGATGTCTGGAAGAGTCAATACTCGTGCTATTGTCAGTCTGGTTTTTAGCTCGTTGAAGCTCTTTTCACAGTCCTTAGTCCATGCAAACTTCTTATCCTTCTTGAGGAGATCTGTCATTGGCTTGGCAATCTTAGAGAATCCCTCGATAAAGCGGCGGTAGTATCCAGCTAATCCAAGGAAACTCCGGATCTCTGATACTGTCGTGGGTGCAGTCCAATCAAGCATATCTTTCACCTTACTTGGATCCACGGCTGTGCCTTCTGCTGAAAGAACATGCCCTAAAAATCCAACTTGCTTGAGCCAAAACTCACATTTTGCTGAACTTCGCATATAGCTGATGGTCACGGAGCCTTTGTAAAACTACTTTGAGGTGTACCTTGTGCTCTTCTTCACGCTTTGAGTAAATGAGGATGTCATCGATAGGACCACCACAAACTTATCCAAGAAATCCATAAATACCTTATCCATCATATGCATGAAAAAGGCTGGGGCATTGGTGAGACTGAAAGACATGATGGTATATTCATAAAGATTGTATCGAGTAGTGAATGCGGTCTTGGGAATATCTTCCTTCTTGATTTTGAGCTGGTGATATCCGATCCTTAAATCAATCTTGGAGCATACTTTTGCCCCACTGAGTTGATCAAACAAATCATCAATCCTTGGAAGTGTGTATTTGTTCTTGATGGTGACATCATTCAGCTGACGGTAATCCACACACATCTGAAGACTACTGTCCTCCTTGTCCACAAATATCGTGGGTGATCCCCATGGTGTAGAGCTCGAAGGGATGCATCCTTTTTGAAGCATCTCATCAAGTTGTTTCTTTAATTCCACTAATTCTGACGAAGGCATCCGATAATACTTCTTGTATAATGGTGCGGTTCCAGGCACCAGATCAATTGCAAACTCAAGCTCCCTGTCTGGCGGCATGCCTGGTAATTACTCGGGAAATACATCTGGAAACTCACTAACCATAGTAATTAATTCCAATTTATAAGCCACAGCCGTGAGAACCATTTCTTTCTTGGGTATGCTCCTCCTGGCATAGAATCTTGTGGTTCAACCTTCCTGACTTGTCAATGTGACTTCTCTGGTCGCATAGTTGATGCATACTTGATATTGGGTTAACCAATTCATTCGCAAAATGATGTCTAATTTGGCAGACTCGATGACTATTAAGGATGTTGGAAATCTGACTCCTTTGATATCAATTTCTAAATTACGGCAGACTAGATTGCTTCTGAGCATGGATCCCGGGGATTGTACCATCATACTTTTTCGCAAAATCGAGCAAGGAAATTTGTTTTGGGTAGCAAGACTCTGCGAAATAAAAGAGTGGGAAGCCCCGGAGTCAAATAAAATTATTGCAGGTATGCTATTAACAGGAAACATACCAATGACAACTTCAGAGTCCTCTTGGGCTTCGTCGGCGGAGAGGTGGTGAATTTTCCCTTGGATGGTCCTCGGGGCTGAATAGGGTTCTAGGTGATTGACTTGTGGCCTGAATGGAGTGGTTGGTTTGCCGTTCTTGCGGCACTGTCTGGCATAAACACCGGTCTACCCACAATTAAAGCCGGAATTGTTGCGCTGACATTCTTTGTGCACCGGGCTGGTCACGACATTCTTGACTTGGGTAGTGGTCTTGTTAACATTCTGCTGCCAATTGGGTTTGTACTCAACCTGAGTCTACTGCCAAGTACGAGCCCTCTGCACTGGCTGTCCATCCTTCTTAGTCTCGAATTTGCGCTTCTGGTCATTATTAGAGGGCTTGTTGTCGTGCAAGAGCTTGTGTTCCCTTTCAGTGATGAGGGCTTTGTTGACAAGAATTTGGAAGTCCGGGAAATCAAACATACTGAGAGTGCATCTGAGGTGTTGGTTCAGTCCTCCAAGAAATCTGTCGATTTTCCTTTCTTCTGTGGCCACATCATAAAGAGAATAATGGGCCAAATGGTTGAACTTGTGCAGGTACTCACTTACTGACAGGCTTCCTTGTGTGAGAGCGAGGAATTCGCGCTGCTTGACCTTCATAATCCCGGCTGGAATATGGTACTTGCGGAAATGATCCTTGAATTTAGTCCAAGCGTTTTCTTCGTTTGCGGGCCACATAGCCTTAGCATTATCCCACCATATAGCGGCAACTCCTTTAAGATAATGCCTAGCAAACGGAATCTTGTCATCTTCTTTAGTGCGAGCAATCTCAAGCTTTTTCTCAATATTCCTTAACCAATCATTAGCTTCCAAAGGATCGATAACTTGACTGAAACTGGGAGGCTTGGTCCTGTGAAAATCTGACAGCTTGGAGTGATGACCATTCCGATTTCCATTTTGCCCAACCATAGCTTGCACACTTTTCAACAGATCGATCAGATCGTTGTTCCTTCTTTCTTCAAACATACACATGATTTGCTCAGTGGAGGGAGGATGTGGCGGTGCAGGCGGTGGTGGCTGGTATGGCTCGGGGGAATGTCCTGCCTGTCTTGCTGAGCGACGAACATGGACATCCTCACAAGCGTGGTTGTTGCTACCTCCCTGCATTATCCTATTATTTATTTTCCCAATATAAAGCAACCAAGATGAGGAATATCTGAAAATGGGAATGAAAGCCAACGACAAACCCAGAAGAAAATGGTGAAAAGAAATCAAGGCAAATAAATAAAAATGTTCGAACATAAGTATACATAGACTCATACATGAAAGATAAACATCATGATGGGTTCGACTACCCTCATACATGAAACTAAGCATCATGACACGAATGACTACATCCGTACATCAACCTCATGATGACTGCGGTACTCTAAGGATCTAGTGCTCAGCTGGCGCTGCAGCAGGCTCCTCTCCTGAGCCAAACTAAGATCGTGAGCTGATAGTGGAAACCTCAGGGTTAAAAGTGACATGGCGGCGCTGCCTTGAGGACTCTCCCTTAGGGGCAGGTGCGGGACGAGACCTAAGCATAGGGGCTGCAGGAGTAGCGACAAGGGAAGCCCACGTAGAAGGGGCACTGCGAGGGGTCACTGCCAAAGAGTTTGTAGTACCCTGAGTGGTCACCGAAGTAACCGGTGTAAAAGAGGCTGGAGGAACAAGTGGAGTGAAACCAACAGTAGGTGGAGGGTTCCTATTCTGAGCGGTGGCAAGGGCTATCTGGGCTCGGGTTAGCTCTCAGGCTAACTCATAGATCAAGAGGTAACTAGCGGTGATATAGCGAGAAAGGTGGCTAGCAGGACGATCGCACGCCTGATATATAAAAGGGAAGCGGATACGCCCGTTCTCGTGCAGAGACGGGTAGAAATAGAAACCTGGGTGGGCCTGCATGCGTACCTCGTTGTAGCACAAGTCTACAAGAGCCTCGAATGTAGCAAACTGGATAGCCTGAGACGGCGTGGAAGTGAAACCTCCCTTAGAGGAACAGGTGTAAGCGCAGGAAGGAGAAATGTGGTGTAGAGTGACCTCCACATAGTACTCGTACAACGAACCGACTAGATGCTCCCGATACACCTGATACACTGGATCAACACCCTCGAGTCATCATATGCCATGATCATGCAACTATTCAACATGCAAAACATACCAATCAAGTAAACAGATCAACATCATCAAAACTTCATACTTGTACTACTCATCATTTAAACTTTACTCCTTCTACTTTACTGGTTTTTATCCTTCATCATTTTAATTGTGTCATAATATATTAAAATCAATTTATCACAAAAAGAAACTACCATTATTCATAAAAGCATAATCACATAATAAAAATTTCTTCTACTGCGTTAAACTAGCTCATGCATTCAACGAGTATCATAACAAAGCAATTCAAGCATGATAAAATAACTACCATTAAACCATATTCATTTAATTAATTAAATGCATGAAAATAACTCATATTCAAGTTGAAAAAATCATAGATATTGAAATGACACCATAAAAATGTTGGTGTGGCTTGCCTTAGTGCAGAGGAGGTTCACACTCCTCCTAGTTGTCTTCAAGACAAGCTTCTCCATATAAAAATATTTAAAAATAGCAAAATAAAATATCAAGAACCACTCTGAATATCACCAAAAATTCTAGACAGCAAGGAAAAATCCCAATTTTGGTTTGCTACTAGAATTTTTCAAAACAAACACAATGCAAAAAGAATCAACTCATTTGGACATATAGTTTAAGAGTTATGGCTGGTCAAAGTTCCTGGTCAAAGATTTGAATTTAATTTGAATTAAACAGAAAACCAGGGGGGTGACGTCGATGGAGTATTTTCAGAATACGCCTCCACTCGTACCGCTTTGGGCGCGAGTGGAGAGGCTGACAGTGGGCCCCGCTGGTTAGGTGTGGAGGGAGGGGGAGAGAAACAAAGCGGAGGCGGCACTTTGCTGGAGCTTACGCCAGCGAGGAGGGGTCCTTGGCCGGATCCAGAGGGATAGAAAGAGAGAGGGGGTCGAGGCGCACCTTCCTGTACCCGTGGCTCGACGACAGACAGCCGGAGCGGCTCAGAACCAAGCTCGCAAGCGGCGGCTGCGGTCGGGTTTCGCCGGAGATGAGGAAGACGATGAAGAGAGATGGTTCCAAGGGCTCCAACGTGTTCTGACAGCACCAGCGGACTACCAGGGAGTCGCCTGAGTAGTTTCCCGATCTCGAGGGGCACCGGAGCAGGGATTGTCGGTGAGCTCGGTTAAGGACGGGGACCAGAGGCCTGCCCGGCCGGGCTGTGGCTGCGGCTATGCTACGGGCTTGTGAATGTTGGGTGCTGGGTTTTGAGTGCTCGAAACGGCAGGAGGGGCTCGAATTTATAGCCCGAGGGAAGAGGGGTACGTGGCTCCGCCGAAGCTCTCTGGAAGCCGGCGAGCGATGACAAGCGGTGTTAGCGAGGGGTGGAAGGGCTCAACATTCACGCAGGAGCTATGCAACATGCGGACGAGCACAGGAGGTGGTGTAGGAAGAAGACAGAGGCATGGGGCGAACTGTGGCTTTGGCCGCGTCGTGGCCGTGCCCGCTACGACATCTCCAGCGTCGGCAAGCGCCAGGGAGACGTCAAAGGTGAGGAGACGAAGGAGGTGGCGCAATGCGGCAGTCGTCGGCGAGCTCTGGATCGATCACGCGTTGAACAAACACTCAGGGGCAGTGCAGAGCGCGTCGGGCGCATTGCCAGAGCCGTGTCCACATGTGGTCACCTCACTAGTATGGTCAGGACGACGCCCACTTGGTGCCAAACTATGTCTGGGGTGTTGTTCGTGTAGTGTTATGTCTAGGAACGGTGATGGCACACTGCCAGGCCGACCAAATGAGTCTTGAGTTTGTTGGCAAGTTTCTGGTCAGACACTTGGTCACCAAGTTTGGAGGGCTTTTAGAAGGTGATTAGGGATGATTCTCTGGGGTTAAGGTTTACTTACGAGGGTAATGAAGCTCATGAAAAATCAGCCTCATTGGATCAAGGAAAATGGTACTTGCTATAGAAAGTGCATTTTAGGGCCAGAACAAATATGATTTTCTCTAGGAAAAATATTCCAAAAAGTCATGCAATATTTTTGCTCAGGAAGGTCGGCCTGGGTCCAAAGAATATTTGAGAATTTTCTCAGATTTTTGGAAGCAAGAAAAAGGAGGGTTGCTGTGGAGCTCACGTCTTTGAATTGAATTTCAGAGAAGAAATTGAATATTTTTCTTTTATGAAAAATATTCCTTGGGTTATTTTAGGATTTTTCAAAGAAAGAATGTTGAATGAGAGGTGGATAGGTCACTTGGGTGAAAATCAAGGACATGCCCAAGTGTTTAAGTCCATTTGAATTGATTCAAGAACCAAAATGCAAAGCAAGAGCAAATGAAGTCTGGAAAAAGAGAGAAGGCAAAATCTAGGCCGTCAGAGTCAACTTTAGCTAAAAGGCGTCCCAATGATTCTGAGTTTATAGATCCTAATGCAAAAATTGATAAAAGTGGAATTGGAGAGGTCAAAACTTTAAGTAGTGACGAACCCACTCTTTTAGATTTCAAGGATTTTAATTATGACAATTGTTATTTGATAGATTGTATTTCCTTGTTGCAATCCATGTTGAATTCTCCTCATGCTTACAATCGAAATAAAGCTTTTACTAAACATATCGTTCATGCTATGATGAAATCTTTTGAAGAAAAACTTGAGTTGGAAGTTTCTATCCCTAGAAAGCTTTATGATGAGTGGGAACCTACAATTAATATTAAAATTAAGGATTATGAGTGCCATGCTTTGTGTGATTTGGGTGCTAGTGTTTCCACGATTCCAAAAACTTTATGTGATGTGTTAGGTTTTCGTGAATTTGGTGATTGTTCTTTAAATTTGCATCTTGCGTATTCCACTATTAAAAAACCTATAGGAAGGATCAATGATGTTCTTATTGTTGCAAATAGGAATTATGTGCCTGTAGATTTTATTGTGCTTGATATAGATTGCAATCCTACATGTCCTACTATTCTTGGTAGACCTTTCCTTAGAACATTTGGTGCAATTATTGATATGAAAGAAGGAAACATTAAATTTCAATTTCCATTAAGGAAGGGCATGGAACACTGTACAAGAAAGAAAAATTAAGTTGTCATATGAATCTATTATGAAAGCTACTTATGGATTGCATACCAAAGATGACAATGCCTAGATCTATGTTTGATGCCTAGCTAGGGGCGTTAAACAATAGCGCTTGTTGGGAGCCAACCCAATTTTATTTTTGTTTTTTGGTTTTTGGTTATGTTTTTCAATAAATACACATTATTACCTATGTAGTAATTGTGTTTTGGTGTTTTAATTAGTGTTTGAGCCAAGTAAGACCTTTGGGATTGCTTACGGTGATAGTTTATTTGATCTTGCTGAAAAACAGAAATTTTTGCGCCTAGTAAAACAATTTTAAAAAAACATAGAAGCATGATATTGATATGAATGTTTTATACAATATTGATATACAAATTTCCCAGGTTGTCCTAATTTTTCAGAATTTTTGGAGTTACAAAATTATTCAATTTCTTTAGATTTCTACAGATTGTTCTGTTTTTGACATATTCTGTTTTCTATGTGTTGTTTGCTTATTTTCATGAAACTATGGGTAGTATCGAGGGGTATGAACCATGGAGAAGTTGGAATACAATAGATATTACACCAATATAAATAAAGAATGAGTTCACAATAGTACAAAAAAGTGGTGATTTATTTTCTTATACTAAGGGATCTCATGAGTTTTCTGTTGAGTTCTGTGTTGTGAAGTTTTAAAATTTTGGGTAAAGATTTGATGGAATATGGAATAAGGAGTGCCAAGAGCCTAAGGTTGGGGATGGCCAAGGCACCCAAGGTAATATTCAAGGACAACCAAGCATCTAAGCTTGGGGATTCCCCGGATGGCATCCTCTCTTTCGTCTTCGTCTATCGGAAAATTTACTTGAGGCTATATTTTCATTCACTACATGATATGTGTTTTGCTTGGATGATCTTGTATGATATGAGTCTTTGCTTTTTAGTTTGCCACAATCATCCTTACTGTACACACCTTTTGAGAGGGACACGCGTGAATCGTGAATTTTGTTGATGCTCAAAAGTGGCACAATCATAAAGAGTAGCTTTAAGTTGTATCAAAACTAATTCAAACTTGTGATTGGAGGTCAACTATGGATGGATCTCTTTAATGAGATTGAGATGGATATGAGCATGGTCTAAAACGGAGCTCTTATGCAATAGTTATGACAAGTTCAGAGATGCTCATGTTGACACCAGATTAAAGAATAACATGAAACTCAATTAATATGGTCTCTGATGGAAAACATTTCAACACAAAAGTTGTGCGTCTCATTGAAACAGAAGACTTTGATATAAAAATCATCTCAATCTGAGTTTATATACAAAAGTTAGAGCCATCGGAATGCAGCCCTGTCAGGAGGCAAAATATGGCGTGCCCCGCCACACACGTGTCTGATGAGTAGCGCCATGAATCAGCTATTTTTTGTGAGAGATTCGGTCCTCAATATGGCTTCGAATTGAAAAACATTCAACACGAAAGTTGTTCGTCTCATCGAAACGGTCAAATTTTCTTTTGGCATTATCTTCATCCGAGGTCGTTTGTGGCCTGTGGTACCTAAAAACCGAACTGCTGTTCCAGACTTACCTAAATCCGAATTCGGTTAATTTTTCTTGTACAGAAAGTCCAGCCATCTCATAAATAGATGAGAGGTGACAGTCGATTGAACAACACACAATCGCAAAACCATCTACTTTTTACCCTAATTTTACAGCTCTCCCTGGTTCGTTCTATCGTGTTCTTCGTTCATTCTTCGTGTTGAAGGGCAGCGATCCTCGAGGCTCTAGGGGCGGGCGAACCAACCTAGGGTAGCCCATAGCCACCGCGCATCTAGACGGGGTCCCTTCGGGCGCGTGGGGTTTCGGGTCCTGAAAAGCACCCGCCGGATTGCTTGCGTACCGCGCTTCCGGACAGGTCGCCTTCGACATGAGCTGCGGTGCATCACCCTCGGTGTTGTCGGTACACGGTGCCGTCTTCGTGTGCGAATACACTTTTTGGCCACTCCGCTGGGGATGAAGCTTTGAATGGTCTCTAGCCCATTCTTGCTACGAAGAGATCGTCATCTAAGGTTTTCAATCTACAAAGGTAATATGAATACCCAATTCACTTATGTAGATGCAAATAATACATATGTTGTTGCTAGATCATTTAATGAGCATAATTTATCGGCTAGCCCTAGTTTTATCAATCATGCATCTAGTTATGCACAACAGCCGATTCAGAATAATCTCCATGCTTCAATTTCATATAATTTTAGTAACATGCCACATATGTATCCCAACTCTCATGCATCCGTAACCCCTCAAATCTATATGCCAATGAACAACATGATGACTTCGGTTAATCAAGTTGAGACACCCCATGTAGGAACTTCCATTAGTATGCAGCAAAGTGTTTCAACTTTTTATTCATCGGCAAGTAATTTGCAATATGTTAATCCAAACATGCCGGTGGATACGGGAATTGGCCATGCTACTACAAGTTATTCGACAAATTACCCTCAAACATCATATGCTACACCTCATGCTATTGATTTTCTGGCACCATATGCAACTGTTGATGTCCATAATTCGGCTCCTCACCTTCACGGTTATGGCTGAATAAGTGAAACTTCTGAAGAGCACAAATGCCTTCATCTACTACCGTGGCATATCATGCCCCCCTACACAATTACAGAATTTCGGCAACATCTCATTGCCGAAAGAGTCTAAAAGCATCAGGGGCAACCATATCCAGACTGGGTAATTGAGAACAGGCTTACATTCTCTTGGGATTTGTGCAACTCTATTCGCTAGGAACTAATAGAAGGCAGGAAGCCTCATGACTTTGCTGCTGTAAAAGCTAGAGTTGTGCAAATGATGCATTCGTCCAGTGTTGTACCATCCAGTGTACCCTCTAATCAATTGCAAAGTTTCGGCAACTCATTGCCAAAAGAGTCTCAAAGCATTGGGGGGCAATCCCATCAGGAGTGGGTGGAAATTGAGATGAAATTTTTTAAAACTCGCCAAGCTAAGATGTGGATTACAATTAGCCAAGAACAAGCAACCATACAAATTCAAAAGGAGCAAAGTAGTGATTCAGGTAACAAAAAAAATTTGGTTATTGAAAAAGCCGAATCGAATAGTATGTGTACCAAATCTATTCAGGAAAAAGGGGACGCCAAGGCATTGGAGAGTCATTCAAAAGTATAGCAGAATATTATTCACGTGATACAACCATCATGCTCTCCCAACGTGTATGAAGAGGTATGTCTAGCAAGTGATTTACATGTTTTCAGATTTGGTAAAAACTTTATTGTTGTTGCATCTATTAGAAAACTCTCATAAATAATTTTGAAAGATCAATGATGAAGGGAAATTTACTTGTTAGCAATAAAATTATTACTAAGCATATTCGTCAATATATTGCACCATTCAAAGAGACCGATAGTGACTTATTACTGCAGCCAACACTTTTCCCATTACTTTATCTAAAGTTCATATCTAATTGGGTAGCTTTGCTTGCTTCATACTTGTCTTATGCATGGTCTTAAATGAGACATCTATGTTCTAGCTACATTGATTTTAGAAATTTAAAGCCAAGGTTATACTCTATTAAGAAAACCGATGATAGTGTAATTTCCTTGTCAAAGACATCAGAGATAGAGTGCAAAACACAATGCATAGCCGAATGGGGTAATGCAAAATCTGAACCATTCATTTGCTTAACTCCAAAGCCGATTTCACAGTAAGATTGGCTAGAGAATAAAAAGTTTACCTTCAATTCAAGCATGTGTGATCAACTATTTGATTTGTTGCTGGAAAATAATTACATAAATTTTTTGGATCACCATGTCAAGCCATCAATTCAAGGACGAATGTATTGTAGATTGCATCATTCATTCAAACATAATTTTGAGGATTGCAACATGTTTCGTCAAATAGTCAAATCGGCCAATTATGGAGGACGATTGAAGTTTGTTGAAATACCAAGAGATGACCAATCTATTCCAATTGGTCCTGATGGCAAACGATTTTTGCGTTGGCTGCTTCAAGCTGATCCATTTAAACATGAGAAGATAAAAACTGCGAATAATGGGATCAAGCTTTCAAGTAAGGAAGTTCTTCAAGAGCATAATGATAATATTTTTGAGGGCGAAAATTCCATCAAAGATACAATGAAGACGCCAAGTACTGGAGGGCAGCAAGAAAATTAAAAGATTGATGCAAGCAAAGGACGAGGTAAGCACAAAGTTAAAAAGCCGAAAGTCACTTTCGCGAAACTATTGGAAAAATGTAAGAAGATTGGTAAGGAGAAGATTGCTTATCGGCCAACTAATGCAAAAGCATCAAGATCACCCCCTAGGAGAAAATCTGAGGATAGGTATTAGCAAAGTGAGAATTTCAATGCAACATATTCATATCCTTATTTTGGGCCGCCAATGCTAATGTCGTGGATGCCTCCCTATGCTCATGTAGATCCATATCCATCATGGGACATGTATGATAAAGAAAAAGTGTGTTCACACACGAACACACCACCGTGTACCTCCAACACCGAGGGTGATGCACCACAACTATCATCGAAGGAAACCTGTCCGGAAGCGCGATACGCAAGCAATCCAGTGGGTGCTTTTCAGGACCCGAAACCCCACGCGCCCGAGCGGGACCCCGCCTGGACGCGCGACGGCTATGGGCTGCCCGAGGTTGCTTCGCCCGCCCCTAGAGCCTCGAGGATCGCTCTTGGGTAACACAGTAATTTCAAAATTTTCCTACGCACACACAAGATCTATCTAGGTGATGCATAGCAACGAGAGGGGAAGAGTGTTGTCCACGTACCCTCATAGACCGTAAGCGGAAGCATTATGACAACGCGGTTGATGTAGTCGAACGTCTTCATGATCCGACTAATCCTAGCACCGAAGGTACGGCACCTCCGCGATCTGCACACGTTCAGCTTGGTGATGTCCCACGAACTCTAGATCTAGTTGAGTGTCGAGGGAGAGTTTCGTCAGCACGACGACATGATGACGGTGATGATGAAGCTACCAGAACAGGGCTTCACCTAAGCACCGCTACAATATGACCGAGGTGGATTATGGTGGAGGGGGGCACCGCACACGGTTAATACAATGATCAACTTGTGTGTCTATGGGGTGCCCCCTTCCCCCGTATATAAATGAGTGGAGGAGGGGGGAGGGCCGGCCCTCTATGGCGTGCCCTAGGGGAGTCCTACTCCCACCGGGAGTACGATTCCCCCTTTCCAAGTAGTAGGAGTAGGAGAGAAGGAAGGGGAGGAGAGAGGGAAGGAAAGGGGGGGCCCGACCCGATTCGGATTGAGCTAGGGGGGCGCGCCTCCCACCTTTTCCTTTCCTCTCCTCTATTCCACTAAGGCCCAATAAGGCCCATACACTCCCCGGGGGGTTCCGGTAACCTCCCGGTACTCCAAAAAATGCCCGAACTCATCCGGAACCATTCCAATGTCCAAACATAAGCTTCCAATATATCGATCTTTATGCCTCAACCATTTCGAGACTCCTCGTCATGTACGTGATCATATCTGAGACTCCAAACTACCTTTGGTACATCAAAACACATAAACTCATAATGCCGATCGTCACTGAACGTTAAGCGTGCAGACCCTACGAGTTCGAGAACTATGTAGACATGACTAAGACTCATCTCCGGTCAATAACCAATAGCGGAACCTGGATGCTCATATTGGTTCCTATATATTCTACGAAGATCTTTATCGGTCAAACCGCACAACAACATACGGTGTTCCCTTTGTCATCGGTATGTTACTTGCCTGAGTTCGATCGTCGGTATCTCAATACCTAGTTCAATCTCGTTACCGGCAATTCTCTTTACTCGTTCCGTAATGCATCATCCCGCAACTAACTTATTAGTCACATTGCTTGCAAGGCTTATAGTGATGTGCATTACTGACAGGGCCTAGATATACCTCTCCGATACTCGGAGTGACAAATCCTAATCTCGATCTATGCCAAGTCAACAAGCACCATCGGAGACACCTGTAGAGCATCTTTATAGTCACCTAGTTACGTTGTGACGTTTGATAGCACACTAAGTGTTCCTTCAGTATTCGGGAGTTGCATGATCTAATAGTCATAGGAACATGTATATGTTATGGAGAAAGCAATAGCAACAAACTAAATGATCATCGTGCTAAGCTAACGGATGGGTCAAGTCAATCACATCATTCTATAATGATGTGATCTCGTTAATCAAATGACAACTCATGTCTATGGTTAGGAAACATAACCATCATTGATTCAACGAGCTAGTCAAGTAGATGCATATTAGTGACACTCTGTTTGTCTATGCATTCACACATGTACTAAGTTTCCAGTAAATACAATTCTAGCATGAATAATAAACATTTATCATGATATAAGTAAATATAAATTACAACTTTATTATTGTCTCTAGGGCATATTTCGTTCAGTCTCCCACTTGCACTAGAGTCAATAATCTAGATTACATTGTAATGATTTTAACACCCATGGAGTCTTGGTGCTGATCATGTTTTGCTCGTGAGAGAGGCTTAGTCAACGGGTCTGCAACATTCAGATCCATACGTGTCTTGCAAATCTCTATGTCTCCCTCCTTGACTTGATCGCGTATGGAATTGAAGCGTCTCTGGATGTGCTTGGTTCTCTTGTGAAATCTGGATTCCTTTGCCAAGGCAATTGCACTAGTATTGTCACAAAAGATTTTCATTGGACCCGATGCACTAGGTATTACACCTAGATCAGATATGAACTCCTTCATCCAGACTCCTTCTTTTGCTGCTTCTGAAGCAGCTATGTACTCCGCTTCACACGTAGATCCCGCCACGACGCTCAGCTTGGAACTGCACCAACTGAAAGCTCCACCATTTAATAAAAATACGTATCCGGTTTGTGACTTAGAGTCATCCAAATCAGTGTCAAAGCTTTGCATCGAGGTAACCGTTTACGACGAGCTCTTTGTCACCTCCATAAACGAGAAACATATCCTTAGTCCTTTTCAGGTATTTTAGGATGTTCTTCACCGTTGTCCAGTGATCCACTCCTGGATTACTTTGGTACCTCCCCGCTAAACTAATAGCAAGGCACACATCAGGTCTGGTACACAACATTGCATACATGATAGAACCTATGGTTGAAGCATAGGGAATGACTTTCATTTTCTCTCTATCTTCTGCAGTGGTCGGACATTGAGTCTGACTCAACTTCACACCTTGTAATACAAGCAAGAACCCTTTCTTTGCTTGATCCATTTTGAACTTCTTCAAAACTTTATCAAGGTATGTGCTTTTTGAAAGTACAATTAAGCGTCTTGATCTATCTCAATAGATCTTGATGCCTAATATATAAGCAGCTTCACCGAGGTCTTTCATTGAAAAATTCTTATTCAAGTATCCTTTGATGCAATTCAGAAATTCAATATCATTTCCCATCAACAATATGTCATCTACATATAATATCTGAAATGCTACAGAGCTCCCAATCACTTTCTTGTAAATACAGGCTTCTCCAAAAGTCTATATAAAACCATATGCTTTGATCACACTATCAAAGCGTATATTCCAACTCCGAGAGGCTTTCACCAGTCCATAAATGGATTGTTGGAGCTTGCACACTTTGTTAGCACCTTTTGGATCGATAAAACCTTCTAGCTGCATCATATACAACTCTTCTTGAAGATATCCATTAAGGAATGCAGTTTTGACATCCATTTGCCAAATTTCATAATCATAAAATGCAGCAATTGCTAGCATGATTCAGACAGACTTAAGCATCGCTACAAGTGAGAAGGTCTCATCTAGTCAACTCCTTGAACTTGTCGAAAACCTTCTGCAACAAGTCAACCTTTGTAGACTCTAACATTGACGTCAACGTCTTTCTTCTTCTTGAAGATCCATTTATTCTCTATGGCCTGCCGATCATCGGGCAAGTCATCCAAAGTCCACACTTTCTTCTCATACATGGATCCCATCTCAGATTTCATGGCCTCAAGCCATTTTGCGGAATCTGGGCTCATCATCGCTTCCTCATAGTTCGTAGGTTCATCATGGTCAAGTAACATGACCTCCAAAACAGGATTACCATACCACTCTGGTGCGGATCTTACTCTGGTTGACCTACAAGGTTCAGTAGTAACTTGATCAGAAGCTTCATGATCATCATCATTAGCTTCCTCACTTACTGGTGTAGGAATCACTGGATTTCTGTGATGAACTACTTTCCAGTAAGGGAGAAGGTACAATTACCTCATCAAGTTCTACTTTCCTCCCACTCACTTCTTTCAAGAGAAACTCCTTCTCTAGAAAGTATCCATTAGCAACGAATATCTCGCTTTCGGATCTATGATAGAAGGTGTACCCAACAGTATCCTTTGGGTATCCTATGAAGACACATTTCTCCGATTTGGGTTTGAGCTTATCAGGTTGAAGCTTTTTCACATAAGCATCGCAGCCCCAATCTTTAAGAAATGACAACTTGGGTTTCTTGCCAAACCATAGTTCATAAGGTGCCTTCTCAATAGATTTTGATGGTGCCCTATTTAACGTGAATGCCACCGTCTCTAAAGCATAACTCCAAAAGGATAGCGGTAAATCAGTGAGAGACATCATATATCGCACCATATCTAATAAAGTGCGGTTATGACATTCGGACACACCATTACGTTGTGGTGTTCTAGGTGGCGTGAGCTGCGAAACTATTCCGCATTGTTTCAAATGGAGACCAAACTCATAACTCAAATATTCACCTCCACGATGAGATCGTAGAAACTTGATTTTCTTGTTACGATGATTTTCCACTTCACTCTAAAATTCTTTGAACATTTCAAATGTTTCAGACTTATGTTTCATCAAGTAGATATACCCATATCTGCTCAAATCATCTGTGAAGGTAAGAACATAATTGAGGGAGTCCTGGATTAGGGGGTGTCCGGATAGCCGGACTATACCTTCGATCGGACTACTGGACTATAAAGATACAAGATTGAAGACTTCGTCCCGTGTTCGGGAGGGACTTTCCTTGGCATGGAAGGCAAGCTTGGCGATACGGATATGTAGATATCCTACCATTGTAACCGACTCTGTGTAACCCTAGCCCTCTCCGGTGTCTATATAAACCGGAGGGTTTTAGTCCGTAGGACGAACAACAATCATACCATAGGCTAGCTTCTAGGGTTTAGCCTCTCTGATCTCGCGGTAGATCTACTCTTGTACTACCCATATCATCAATATTAATCAAGAAGGACGTAGGGTTTTACCTCCATCAAGAGGGCCCGAACCTGGGTAAAACATTGTGTCCCCTGCCTCCTGTTACCATCCGCCTAGACGCACAGTTCGAGACCCCCTACCCGAGATCCGCCGATTTTGACACCGACATTGGTGCTTTCATTGAGAGTTCCTCTGTGTCGTCACTTTTAGGCCCGATGGCTTCTCCGATCATCAACAACGATGCGATCCAGGGTGAGACCTTTCTCCCCGGACAGATCTTCGTATTCGGTGGCTTTGCACTGCGGGCCAATTCGCTTGGTCATCTGGAGCAGATCGAAAGCTATGCCCCTGGCCATCAGGTCAGATTTGGAAGTTTGAACTACATGGCCGACATCCGCGGAGACTTGATCTTCGATGGATTCGAGCCACAGCCGAGCGCGCCGCACTGTCATGATGGGCATGATCTAGCTCTGCCGCCGAACAGTGCCCTGGAGGCCGCACTTGTGTCCGCTCCGACCCCTAGCTCGGAGCCGATCACACCAATTGAGGATGGGTGGTTAGACACCGCCTCGGCGGCTGCAATCTCTATGGCGGTCAAGCCGAACACCAGCCTTGTCCCCTGTGAAGCCCGTGACTCCAAGGTGCCGGACTCCGAGCCCTCCGCGCTGCCGATCGAATCCGATTGGGCGCCGATCATGGAGTTCACCGCCGCAGACATCTTTCAGCACTCGCCCTTCGGCGACATTCTGAATTCACTCAGGTCTCTCCCTTTGTCAGGAGAGTCCTGGACGGACTATGACTGGCAGGATTGGGATGTGGACGACGAAGAAATTCGATGCCCACCCACCGCCCACTTCGTAGCCACTGTCGATAATTTAAACGACGTGCTCGACTTCGACTCCGAAGACATCGACGGTATGGACGACGATGTAGGAGATGAACATGAACCAACGCCTATAAGACACTGGACAGCCACCTCATCTCATGATGTATACATGGTGGACACGCCCAAAGGAAGCGACGACGAGGAACACAGGGATGCAACAAGGGATCGTTCACTCAAAAAGCAATCAAAGCGGTGACGTAAGCGCCACTCCAAGCCCCGCCTTGACAGAGACAGTAGCCATACAGACCCAGACATAGAGCAGGACGAGCCGGCGGATGACGAGCATGCCTTCGAGCAACCTCCCGAACAGGGCAACTTGGATAAACAAACTGAACAGCCCGCCCCCGGCGAAAACAACAGGCTGGACAACCTTACGCCGGATAAGCTCATGGAGTAGAAGAACCTCCATAAAAGGCTCGTCGCCACTGCGCGTAGCCTAAAAAAGCAGAAGCGGAAGCTCAAAACTGCGGAAGATGCACTCAGAATCAGATGGAGCAAAGTACGCAGCACCGCAGACAAATATGGCGGCAGTTGCCGCACAAAAAGCTATCCAAAGCGAAAGCTACTGCGTGAATTTGACAAGGAGGCCTTAGAGCCCCCGTAGTCAAAAAATAGGAAAGCCACCCGGTCGGATAGACGACCGCATGGCCAGCATGGAGCGGCAAGGGGCGCCGCACACAAGCTGGCATGCGATCCACCAAAGGATATGCATCAAAAAGATGGCCCAGCCAGATCTATCTACGGGCCAAGAAAGCAAGCTCTAGTAAGCAATGCAACACAACAAATATCCGAACATCACGGCACACCCAAATACAGGGGTGCCGCACACCCCCTATGTTTCACCGATGAGGTGCTGGATCATGAATTCCCAGCGGGATTCAAGCCCGTAAACATAGAGGCGTACGATGGAACAACAAACCCTGGGGTCTGGATCGAGGATTATATCCTCCACATACACATGGACAGAGGAGATGACCTCCACGACATAAAATACTTACCCCTCAAGCTTAAAGGGCCAGCCCGGCATTGGCTCAAAAGCCTTCCCGAAAACACCATTGGAAGTTGGGAAGAACTTGAGGATGCTTTCCGGGCAAATTTTCAAGGGACCTATGTCCGCCCTCTGGATGCAGACGATCTCAGTCACATAACTCAACAGCCCGGAGAGTCAGCCCGGAAATTCTGGAACAGATTTCTTACTAAAAAGAATCAGATAGTCGACTGTCCGCATGCCGAAGCCCTATCAGCTTTTAAGCATAACGTTCGAGATGAATGGCTTGCCAGACACCTCGGCCAAGAAAAGCCAAGAACAATGGCCGCATTAACTAGCCTCATGACCCGCTTTTGCGCAGGAGAGGACAGCTGGTTGGCAAGATGTAGCACCAGCGACCCAAGTACACCCGAAGTTAGGGATGGAAATGGAAAACCCCGACACAGCAAGGACCAGCGCCGGAATAAGAGAAACAGCCCAAAGAGCACAGCGGTCAACGCCAGATTCAAAAGCTCGCGGTAGAATCAGAGAAAGCCGCCCCTCAAGGATAACAGGGACGAGCTATCCAACTTAAACAAAATCTTGGACAATATATGTTAAATACACAGTACTCCCGGGAAGCCTGCGAACCACACCCACAGAGATTGTTGAGTTTTCAAGCAATCCGGCAAACTCAATGCCGAACACAAGGGGCTCGACACACCAAGTGAGGACGATGAAGAACCCCACAAGCAGAGCACTAGGAAACAAAAGGATTTTCCACAAGAAGTCAAAACAGTAAACTTACTTCACGTGACGAACAGAATGGCGCCAACAGAGACACGCGCCATACGGCCTATCCCAAAGGAGTCTCGCGAATGGTTGTTAAAACCGATCACCTTCGACCATCAGGATTACTCTAGAAGTATCCGGAACGCAGGCTAGACTACCTTGATATTAGATCCAATAATTGGCAGACTCCACTTTACAAATGTCCTAATGGACGGCGGCAGTGGTCTAAACCTGTTATACCAGGACACAATCTGCAACATGGGGATAGACCCAACAAAACTTCGCCATAGCAAAACCTCCTTTCAAGGGGTAACGCTAGGCCCGGATGCCCGTTGTATGGGTTCTCTCCGGCTAGAAGTTATGTTCAGCTCCCCCGATAACTTCCGTTGCGAACAGCTAACTTTCCACATCGCCCCATTCTCAAGTAGCTATCAAGCACTGCTGGGACGCGAAGCTTTCGCCCGCTTTAACGCAATACCACATTATGCATCTCCTACACTTAAGATGCCCGGTCCATGAGGCGTCATCTCATTAAAGGGAAAACATTGAGTGTTCCTCCCACGCAGAAGACAGTGCGGCTGCCTTGACAGCCCCGGAATAAAGCGGCTTCACCAGCCAAAGCACCTAAACAGGTCGTCAAGACCACAGACACGGCTAGATGAGTCTGGCATAAACATACAATTGATAAAGGCTTAATATCCGTATACCCCTGTACTAGGGGCTCCGCGCATATAAAACAAGAGACAATAAAGCTCAATTTTACCCATTTCGATTTATACTTTGTTTATTTAGTATAACTCATGTTTGGCATGATCTTTCTTTAACTAAGTTCCTCTCTTTTACAGATGAACACCGTGCTATGCCCGTCCAGGATACGGCACAACGGAGACACAGGCGCAGACGTGCAGCAGGGACCCGTTCCAAGGATTCTTTTCAGATTAAGACCCTACGTAAACCTTTTTTACTGTCTCTTGTTGATACACATCCCCTGGTTTCTTGGTATAACCAAGGAGGAGGCTGGCATTTTGGCATGTGTCCACGTCAGAGTTTTGCACGTACCTGGACACTAGGGGCTTATTACTAAGGGCGTTATCCCGCCCGCCCTCATAAAGACCGAATACCTTAGGGAGTGTTCGGCGTCGCGAGTTTGGTGTTATATGCATCAGCTTCGAATCATGTCTTTGGTCAAATGTTGGGTTTGCCCGGCTCCTGTGTTTTGCTACCTTACGTTCTGCTCTATCGGCTAAGGTGGCACCAGGAGAACTACTGCGATTGTGCCCTGGTTCGGCCAGGCGAGCACCTCAGTAGAGAAAGCCGAAAACTGACTTTCATGATATAGCGTGAGACTGGTCAACCACTCAATGACTTACCGGAATCTTTAGGATTCCTCCGCATTAACGAAGGGCCGTTTCCCGGCCAGGCACATACGCGCCCCGAGTTCGGGCGAGCGCAGGCGCCACCAGGGGCTATATAAGTAGTCTCACTGTCAAACTCCTATTGCTAAGTGAAAGTGATAAAGCATCATAGTCTGATTGCCTAGTTTGTTGCACTATCACCTCCTTTGTAGGACCAAGACGTTGGATCAAGTGTGAAAATGCGCCTTCTGCGAACACCCCCGCATTATGTGCGTGGGGGCTGAAGCCGACGACTGCCATCTTTCAGATTATACATACATATATGTTAAACGGACGCACGGGAGGTATTATAATACTTGCAGGCACAAGTATAAAAAGCTTCTACAATTTATCAAAATATTGTTTTACAATAACAAATGCTATTCGAATATCATATCCTTCGAGCACTGCGTCTCTATTAAACGAGCGCCTTGCAGAACTTCGTGAAAATAGTGCTCGGCAGGTACTCGGCTTCCATCTGAGTCCGGGGATGCAATAGCGGTTGCCTCCATTTCCGCCCAGCATGTCTTGACACGGGCAAGAGCCATCCGTGCAGCCTCTATACACGCTGACCTCTTCATCGCATTGATATGCGGCGCCGCACCAAGGAACTGCTGCACCAAGTTGAAATAACTTTTCGGCTCTGTCCTCTCTGGCCACAGATGACTCATGACATACTTCATGGCAAGTACGAACAACCTATTTAGCTCGGCCCATTCGGGAAAACGATCGGCTAATGACAGCGGACGCTCCAGATTGTGGAACTGCGACCAAAAGAGCTTTTCCACTTCGCGATCTTCTTGATCTCGGAAGTGTTCGGCTGCATCTGCGGCACTCGCTGCCAAATCTAGATATGTGTCCGCCGTACTCCACGTCCGGTCTAACGGAGCATGTTTAGGATCACAGAACTTCCTCCGCAGCATAAAGGGCTTTCCAGCCGCGATCTCTCCGGCCTGACACAGCTCCTGCTTCATAGCTCTCATCGTAGAGCGAGCATCCTTGGCATCGGCAACGGCCTTCTCCAGGTCCGTCTGTTCCGCCCGATCTTCCTTTTCAAGAAGCTTGCAACGGTCAGCAGCGTTTTTCAGCTTCATGGCCATCTCGGCCATTTCCTTCTTGCTTCGGCAGTGAGCAGCCTGTTCGGCTTTCAGCTCTTCAATCCCCTTTCCGGCAGCCACATCACTTTTCCTGGCTTGCTCCTTGGCTCAGGCAGGTTCCGCCCGAAGATTCTCCATGGCAGTAGCACCATCTGCATCAAGCGCACACATTGTAAGATACTGGCATAAAGCTCCTCTTACCAGGTGCCGCCGGAGGAATTACATACCTTGTGCCTCGTCAAGCCGCTTGTTGGCAAGCGCGATGTCGGCATCTGCCACATCAAGTTGCCGCTTTAGCTCGGCAAATTCATCAGTCCGGCTTGCCACCGGACACTTCGCCACATACGTATGAAGGCGACATATTAGACCTGGGATTATGATCCTCTATGCGCCGTCACTTTTGACAACGCACAGAGTCTCAGGGGCTACTATCTACACAGGGCGCATCTTATTTATGCGCAACTGTCCAAAAAGGGTACATTACTTTGCGTACCTCAAAACCTGTCAGTAAACTCCTGACGGCCTGGTGCAATCCGCTCTCCGCGGATGAAATCTTCTCAATCACCGTACCCATCAATGCATGGTGCTCCTCTAAGATAGATGCTCGCCCTAGCAGATCCTTCAGCTCCTCCGACCGCGCACCAGACGGTGCAGGACTCGTCCGATGGCCCTTTTCGAAGGCCGGACGCGGAGGGCTTTGGGGGGCCATATGACTACCTTCCGGCCCTGCGGGATTCGGAGAAACCCTCTGCGACGATACCTCAGGGTTGCCCACCTCGCAAGGCGGTACGACAGGGGGAGGCGTTTCGCTCTGCATCATCTCCGGAAGAAGATCCCCCGAAGACGAGCTCTGCTGAGAAGGGCAAAGGTCCGAGCTACAAGGTAAATTTTCGATTACTCTTCTTAGATATAACGCAAGGATTTCTCTCATTTCTTAAAAAGAAAAACTCCTCTCTACTTACGGCTTGGTGGAGGGCTGATCCCCTTGAGGGCATAATTCGGTCGCAGTATGCCCCGGCGCAGGACCCTCTGACGAATATTTCTTCCCCCGCTTTGAGGCCATGGTCTCCGGGTCGTCAGAGGCGGTCCTCTTCTTCCCCTGAGGAGAGGAATTTTCGATTCCTCCCTTCTGGACAACCTTCTTCGAGGAGGATTTAGCTTCTTTGTCCCCTCCCTCGCTTTCCTCCGAAGGCACAACCTCCAACATCCTGACTAGCACGGGATCCGGCGTGGTCTCGGGGAGTGGGGCTGGACACCTGATTAGCTTTGCTTTCGCTATCCACTCATGTTTAAAGGACAGCTCTTTTAGGGGCAATTTTATGATAAATATACGGATAGCGAGTCCAGGCACAAGGCTACTTACTTGAGTATCTGGACGATTATAGCTCAGACCTGCGTCCTCTGTAGAATCCGGACACACTACTTGTGGTCCGAAGAACAATTTGTACATCTCCACGGGCGTCATGCCAAGAAAATGTTGGAGAACTCATGGTCCCTCCGGGTTGAACTCCCACAAGCGGAGGGGGCGACGTTTGCAGGGCAGAACTCGGCGAATTAACATAACCTGCATTACCATGACCAGACTGATGTCTCTTTCTAGGAGATCTCGGATGCGGCCCTGCAACAGGGGCATGTCCTTTGCCGACCCCCAGTCCAGCCCCTTATTGACCCATGACGCCAGTCGTGGCGGGGGACCCGAGCGGAAAGTAGGCAGCGCCACCCACTTGGTGCTCCTAGGAGCTGTGATATAAAACCACTCTCGTTGCCATAAGCTGGACTCCCCTTGAAAAGAGCCCTCGAGCCATGGAGCACCAGCATTCTTGCTTATAAAAGCACCTCCGCACTCCGCGTGCCGTCCCTCGATCATCTTCGGCTCTACTTTGAAGGTCTTGAGCCATAATCCGAAGTGAGGAGTAATACGGAGGAAGGCTTCACACACGACGATGAATGAGGAAATATGAAGGATGGACTCCAGAGCTAAGTCGTGAAATTCTAGCCCATAATAAAACATGAGCCCCCTCATGAAGGTATCCGTCGGGAAGCCTAGCCCCCGAAGGAAGTGAGACATTAACACCACACTCTCACCAGGCTTGGGAGTGGGAATGACCTGCCCTTGAGCAGGCAGCCTATGCCAGATTTTGCCGGTCAAGAACCTGGCCTCTCTCAACTTCAGCACGTCCTCCTCCGTGACGGAGGAGGGCATCCATCGGCCTCGAAGGTCGGAATCAGACATTGTCGAAGGTCCGAAGCTCCTGAAATCTGGAGCCTTGGGTGTTGGAACTTGAGGCGAAGGGCGAACTCGTTTGAGATTGAAAGAAAGGAGTAAGGCCCTGGTCTCTTTATAAGAGGTTGAATACCAAGGGCCCTCCCCATGACCGTTTGGGACGCACCTTTGATCGAGAAAAGATACCAACGGGTACAATTGGGTTACCCACACCCGTATTGATGAGAATCCCGGAATAAGGGGACACGATCTCTACTTAGACAAGACGTGCCAAGGAAACCGCCTTGCTAAACGCACTGAGGTGGGACAGTAAAACGATTTGAATAAAGACTTGGCCGTGGTGTGATGTCATGCTGCGGAATACGTTAGCAGATTAGATTTGTGTAAATATTATTCTCTCTATGGCAATATGTGGAAACTTATTTTGCAGAGCCGGACACTACCTTTGTGTTCAAAATCTTCTATGAAGTACTTGGAGGAGGAACCCGCCTTGCAATGCCGAAGACAATCTGCGTGCCAGACTCGTCGTCATTGAAGCCTGGTTCAGGGGCTACTGAGGGAGTCCTGGATTAGGGGGTGTCCGGATAGCCGGACTATACCTTCGGTCGGACTCCTGGACTATAAAGATACAAGATTGAAGACTTCGTCCCGTGTCCGGGAGGGACTTTCCTTGGCGTGGAAGGCAAGCTTGGCGATACGGATATGTAGATCTCCTACCATTGTAACCGACTCTGTGTAACCCTAGCCCTCGCCGGTGTCTATATAAAACGGAGGGTTTTAGTCCGTAGGACGAACAACAATCATACCATAGGCTAGCTTCTAGGGTTTAGCCTCTCTGATATCGTGGTAGATCTACTCTTGTACTACCCATATCATCAATATTAATCAAGCAGGACATAGGGTTTTACCTCCATCAAGAGGGCCCAAACCTGGGTAAAACATTGTGTCCCCTGCCTCCTCTTACCATCCGCCTAGACGCACAGTTCGGGACCCCCTACCCGAGATCCGCCGGTTTTGACACCGACAATAATGATATCCACCGTGGGCCTTAATGTTCATTGGACCACATACATTAGTATGTATGATTACCAATAACTCTGTTGCTCGCTCCATTGTTCCGGAGAACGGAGTTTTAGTCATCTTGCCCATGAGGCATGGTTCGCAAGTACCAAGTGATTCATAATCAAGTGATTCCAGAACTCCATCAGAATGGAGTTTCTTCATGCGCTTTACACTAACATGACCCAAACGGCAGTGCCACAAATAAGCTGCACTATCATTATCAACTCTGCATCTTTTGGCTTCAATACTGTGAACATGTGTATCACTACTATCAAGATTTAGTAAAAATAGACCACTCATCAAGGGTGCATGACCATAAAAGATATTACTTATATAAATAGAACAACCATTATTCTCTTATTTAAATGAATAACCATCTCACATCAAACTAGATCCAGATATAATGGTCATGCTCAACGCTGGCACCAAATAACAATTATTTAGGTCTAAACTAATCGTGAAGGTAGATGTAGAGGTAGCATGTCGACGGCGATCACATAGACTTTGGAACCATTTCCCACGCGCATCGTCACCTCGTCCTTAGCCAATCTTTGCTTAATCTGTAGCCCCTGTTTTGAGTTGCAAATATTAGCAACAGAACCTGTATCAAATACCCAGGCACTACTGCGAGCATTAGTAAGGTACACATCAATAACATGTATATCAAATATACCTTTCACTTTGCCATCCTTCTTTTCCGCCAAATACTTGGGGCAGTTCCGCTTCTAGTGACCGGTCCCTTTACAGTAGAAGCACTCAGTTTCAGGCTTAGGTCCAGACTTGGATTTCTTCACTTGAGCAACAACTGTCTTGCTGTTCTTCTTGAAGTTCCCCTTCTTCCCTTTACCCTTTTTCTTGAAACTAGTGGTCTTGTTGACCATCAACACTTGATGCTCCTTCTTGATTTCTACCTCTGCAGTCTTTAGCATTGTGAAGAGCTCGGGAATAGTCTTATCCATCCCTTGCATTTTATAGTTCATCACAAACCTCTTGTAGCTTGGTGGTAGTGATTGAAGAACTCTATCAATGACACTATCATCAGGAAGATTAACTCCCAGCTGATTCAAGTGGTTGTGGTACCCAAACATTCTGAGTATATGTTCACTGACTGAAATATTCTCCTCCATTTTGCAGCTGTAGAACTTATTGGAGACTTCATATCTCTCAATCTGGGCATTTGTTTGAAATACTAACTTCAACTCCTGGAACATCTCATATGCTCCATGATGTTCAAAACGTTGTTGAAGTCCCGGTTCTAAGCCGTAAAGCATGGCACACTGAACTATCAAGTAGTCATCAGCTTTGCTCTGCCAGGTGTTCACAACATCTGGCATTGCTCCTGCAGCGGGTTTGTCACCTAGTGGTGCTTCCAAGATGTAATTCTTCTGTGCGGAAATGAGGATAATCCTCAAGTTACGGACCCAGTCCACGTAGTTCCTACCATCATCTTTCAACTTAGCTTTCTCTAGGAACGCATTAAAATTCAACGGAACAACAGCACGGGCCATCTATCTATAACAACATAGACATGCAAAATACTATCAGGTACTAAGTTCATGATAAATTAAAGTTCAATTAATCAAATTACTTAAGAACTCCCACTTAGATAGACAACTCTCTAATCATCTAAGTGATCATGTGATCCATATCAACTAAACCATGTCCAATCATCACGTGAGATGGAGTAGTTTTCAATGGTGAACATCACTATGTTGATCATATCTACTATATGATTCACGCTTGACCTTTCGGTCTCTGTGTTCCGAGGCCATATCTACATATGCTAGGCTCGTTAAGTTTAACCCGAGTATTCTGCGTGTACAAACTGGCTTGCACCCCTTGTATGTGAGCGTAGAGCTTATCACACCCAATCATCACGTGGTGTCTCGGCACGACGGACTGTAGCAACGTTGCATACTCAGGGAGAACACTTGTACCTTGAAATTTAGTGAGAGATCATCTTATAATGCTACCGCCGAACTAAGCAAAATAAGATGCATAAAGGATAAACATCACATGCAATTAATATAAGTGATATGATATGGCCATCATCATCTTGTGCCTTTGATTTCCATCTCCAAAGCACCGTCATGATCACCATCGTCACCGGCTTGACACCTTGATCTCCATCGAAGCATCGTTGTCGTCTCGCCAACTATTGCTTCTATGACTATCCCTACCGCTTAGTGATAAAGTAAAGCAATTACATGGCGATTGCATTTCATACAATAAAGCGACAACCATATGGCTCCTGCCAGTTGCTGATAACTCCGTTACAAAACATGATCAACTCATACAATAAAATTTAGCATCATGTCTTGACCATATCACATCACAACATGCCCTGCAAAAACAAGTTAGACGTCCTCTACTTTGTTGTTGCAAGTTTTACGTGGCTGCTATGGGCTGAGCCAGAACCATTCTTACCTACGCATCAAAAACCATAACGCGGTATAGTGATTGCTTTTTGATCTTCAGAAAGAACCCTGTTCATTGAATCCGATTCAACTAAAGCTGGAGAAACAGACACCAACTAGCCACCCGTGTGTGAAGCACGTCGGTAGAACCAGTCTCGCGTAAGCATACGCGTAATGTCGGTCTGGGCCGCTTCATCCAACAATACCGCTGAATCAAGAATCAACTAGTGAAGACAAGCAATATGTATATACCCACGCCCACAACTCCTTTGTGTTCTACTCATGCATATAACATCTACGCATAGACCTGGCTTGGATGCCACTGTTGGGTAACACAGTAATTTCAAAATTTTCCTACGCACACGCAAGATCTATCTAGGTGATGCATAGCAACAAGAGGGGAAGAGTGTTGTTCACGTACCCTCATAGACCGTAAGCGGAAGCATTATCACGACGCGGTTGATGTAGTAGAACGTCTTCACGATCCGACCGATCCCAGCACCGAAGGTACAACACCTCCGCGATCTTCACACGTTCAGCTCGGTGACGTCCCACGAACTCTAGATCCAGCTGAGTATCGAGGGAGAGTTTCGTCAGCACGACGGCATGATCACGGTGATGATGAAGTTACCGGAACAGGGCTTGGCCTAAGCACTGCTACGATATGAACGAGGTGGATTATGGTGGAGGGGGGCACCGCACACGGTTAAGACAATGATCAACTTGTGTGTCTATGGGGTGCCCCCTTCCCCCGTATATAAAGGAGTGGAGGAGGGGGGAGGGCCGGCCCTCTATGGCGTGCCCTAGGGTAGTCCTACTCCCACCGGGAGTACGATTCCCCCTTTCCAAGTAGTAGGAGTAGGAGAGAAGGAAGGGGAGGAGAGAAGGAAGGAAAGGGGGGCGGCCCCCACCCAATTCGGATTGGTCTAGGGGGGTGCGCCTCCCACCTTTTACCTTCCTCTCCTCTATTCCACTAAGGCCCAATTAGGCCCATACACTCCCCGGGGGGTGTCGGTAACCTCCCGGTATTCCGAAAAATGCCCGAACTCATCCGGAACCATTCCGATGTCCAAACATAGGCTTCCAATATATTGATCTTTATGTCTCGGCCATTTCGAGACTCCTCGTCATGTCCGTGATCATATCCAGGACTCCGAACTACCTTCGGTACATTAAAACACATAAACTCATAATATCGATCGTCATCAAACATTAAGCGTGCAGACCCTACGGGTTCGAGAACTATGTAGACATGAACGAGACTCATCTCTGGTCAATAACCAATCGCGGAGCCTAGATGCTCATATTGGTTCCTACATATTCTATGAAGATCTTTATCATTCAGACCGCACAACAACATATGTTGTTCCCTTTGTCATCGGTATGTTACTTGCCCGATATTCGATCATCGGTATCTCAATACCTAGTTCAATCTCATTACCGACAAGTCTTTTTACTCGTTCCGTAATGCATCATCCCGCAACTAACTCATTAGTCACATTGCTTGGAAGGCTTATAGTGATGTGCATTACCGAGAGGGCCTAGAGATACCTCTCTGATACTCGGAGTTACAAATCCTAATCTCGATCTATGCCAACTCAACAAACACCATCGGAGACACCTGTAGAGCATCTTTATAGTCACCCAATTACATTGTGACATTTGATAGCACACTAAGTGTTCCTCCGGTATTCGGGAGTTGCATGATCTCATAGTCATAGGAACATGTATAAGTTATGGAGAAAGCAATAGCAACAAACTAAACTATCATCGTGCTAAGCTAACGGATGGGTCAAGCCAATCACATAATTCTATAATTATGTGATCTCGTTAGTCAAATGAAAACTCATGTCTATGGTCACGAAACATAACCATCATTGATTCAATGAGCTAGTCAAGTAGAGGCATACTAGTGACACTCTGTTTGTCTACGTATTCACACATGTACTAAGTTTCCGGTTAGTACAATTCTAGCATTGTCGGTGTACTAGAGTAGGGGTACCCTAGTATCCCGAACTTGTGCACGGGCAGTTGCAGCATCCCGCGGCAAGGCTTGCTGGGTGACCGCCAAGGTCCTCCGTGGTTCCTTTGGAGCCATTCAAGGACAAAGTATCGAAGCCAAGGAGACAAGACCCCGGCAAGAGGAGCTTGCCGGGAAGGCCAACAAAGGCATCTCAAGACCCCGGCAAGAGGAGCTTGCCGGGAAGGCCAACTAAGGCATCTCAAGGAACTTGCCGCGACGCGCCACGCGTCCCGGCAAGGCCCGGTGAGCGACAAGCTCCCGGACGCGACAAGACAACGACCGCGGCAAGGCGCTTGCCGCGGCAAGCCACCACTCTGTGCCCGCGCTCCAGCACATCCACCAACGTGTCGCTCTGGGACCCTTCCAGGCGTACGTGGCGGGAGGCTGTGCAGCCAGCGGTGCGTGGTGGCAAGCGGCGCTGACAAGATTGCCATCATGGCGAGCGGTGGCGTCCCTGGCGGTCCCTTTTGCACTATTTAGGCGACGCAGACGGGCATTTAATGCCCTTGTCCCCTGCCGTCAGGGTTAGGTATGATGCACTATAGCAGGTAGTTGTACCAACCGCAACAACTTTCCATTTTTACCCTTGTCTACGTTGCCACCTGTCGGTGACCCCTTGAGCATATAAAAGGAGGCCCATGCGCAACGTAGAAGGGGGTTGGAAGAAAGAGAACACTCACGCTCGGTCTCGTTAGCTGCTGGGGTGTACTGTAGCACTCCGCGCTCCCGAGCAAGAACTCAATACAAACCACAAAGCAGGAGTAGGGTTTTACGCATCCGTGCCGCCCGAACCTGGGTAAACTGCTCGTGTGCTTTGCCTCGATCCGCTCTTCGTGCGACCCTCGCCCCCACCGAACTGAAAGGGACTCGGTCCGCCGGTCCCATAGGTGCTCGTGGATTAGTCCCCCGGCAAGCATGAATAATAAACATTTATCATGATATAAGGAAATATAAACAAAAAATTTATTATTGCCTCTAGGGCATATTTCCTTCAATCGCTGCCTTCAACACGAAGAACGAACGAAGACCGAGATAGAAAGAACCAGGGAGAGATGTAAAACTAAGGCAAAAAGTAGATGGATTTTGTGATTGTGTGTTGTTCAATCGGCCATCACCTCTCATCTATTTATGAGGCGACTGGACTTCCTATACAAGAAAAGGACTCCAAATCACGTCCAAATCTTTCCAAAATTAACTGAACTCGTATCTAGGTAAGTCTGGGACATAAGTTCGGTTTTTAGGTCTCACAGGTCACAAACGGCCTCAGATGAAGATGATCCGAAAAGTAGATTTGACCATTTCGACGAGACGAGCAACTTTCGTGTTGAACGTTTTTAGATTCAAAGCCATCTTGAGGACAGAATCTCTCACGTAGAATAGTCGATTGGTGGCGCTACTCATCACACACGTGTCTGGTGGGGCGCGCCATATTTTTCCTCCTGACAAGGCTGCATTCTAATGGCTCTAACTTTTGTATAAAAATTTGGATTGGGAATATGTTTATATCAAAATCATCTGTTTCGACAAGACACATAACTTTTGTGTTGAAACTTTTTTCCATCAGAGGCCATCTTAATTTAGTTTCATGCCATTCTTTAATCTGGTGTCAACATGAGGATCTCTGAACTTGTCATAACTATTGCATAAGACCTCTGTTTTAGACCATTTTCATATCCATCTCGATCTTCTTAAAGAGAGCCATCCATAGGTGACCTCCAATCATAAGTTTGAATTAGTTTTGATACAACTTAAAGCTACCCTTTATGATTGTGCCACTTTTGAGCGTCAACAAATTTATTAGAGTACTCTATGTGCTTCACTTATATCTTTTGAGCTAGGCAATTTTGCTCTAGTGTTTCACTTATATATTCTTAGAGCATGGCGGTGGCTTTATTTTATAGAAATTATTGAACTCTCATGCTTCACTTATATTTTTTTGAGAGCCTCTCTAAATAGCATGGTAATTTTCTTAGGTTGTGAATTTAGTCCTAATATGATGGGCATCCAAGAGGGATATAATAAAAACTTTCATATAAAGAGCATTGAATATTATGAGAAGTTTGATATCTTATGATTGTTTTGAGATATAAACATGGTGATATTAGAGTCATGCTAGTGAGTAATTGTGGACTGGTAGAAATACTTGTGTTAAAGTTTGTGATTCCCGTTGCATGCACGTATGGTGAACCGTTTTGTGATGAAGTCGGAGCATGATTTATTTTTTGATTGTCATCCTTTGTGTGGAGGCCGAGAGCGCGAGATGGTTAACTCCTACCAACTTATCCCCTAGGAGCATGTGTCTAATACTTTGTTTCGATAGCTAATAAATTTTTGCAATAAGTATGTGAGTTATTTACGACTAATGTTGAGTTCATGGATTATACGCACTCTCACCCTTCCACCATTGCTAGCCTCTCTAGTACCGCGCAAATTTCGCCGGTGCATTAAACCCACCATATACCCTTCCTCAAAACAGCCACCATACCTACCTATTATGGCATTTCCATAGCCATTCCGAGATATATTGCCATGGAACTTTCACCGTTCTCTTTTATTATGAAACATACCATCATTGTCATATTGCTTTGCATGATCATGTAGTTGACATAGTATTTGTGGCAAGGCCACTGTTCATATATTTTTTATACATGTTACTCTTGATGATTCCACATACCGGTACACCGCCGGAGGCATTCATATAGAGTCATATTTTGCTCTAGTATCGAGTTGTAATTTTTGAGTTATAAGTAAGTAAAAGTGTGATGATCATCATTATTAGAGCATTGTCCCATGCGGGGAAAGGATGATGGAAGTTATGATTCCCTCACTAGTTGGGATGAGTCTCCAGACTTTATGAAAAATAAAAGAGGCAAATAAAAGAAAATAGGTAAAAGAATCCCACAAAAAAAGAGAAAAGTGAGAAGGGGCAATGATACTATCCATTTTCCACACTTGTGCTTCAAAGTAGCACCATGATCTTCATGATAGAGAGTCTCCTATGTTGTCCCTTTCATATACTAGTGGGGATTTTTCATTATAGAACTTCGCTTGTATATTCCAATGATGGGCTTCCTCAAATTTCCCTAGGTCTTCGTGAGCAAGCGAGTTGGATGCACACCTACTTTGTTTCTTTTTGAGCTTTCATAAACTTAGTGCATCCGTTGGATGGTAATTCCTACTCACTCACATTGATATCTATTGATGGGCATCTCCATAGCCTATCAATACGCGTAATTGATGTGAGACTATCTCCTTATTTTTGTCTTCTCAACAACCACCATACTCTATTCCACCTATAGTGCTATATCCATGGTTCACGCTCATGTATTGCGTGAAAGTTGAAAATGTTTGAGAATACAAAAGTGTGAAACAATTGCTTGGCTAAAACCGGGGTTTTGCATGATGAAATACTTTGTGTGATGAAGATGGAGCATAGCCAGACTATATGATTTTGTAGGGATAACTTTCTTTGGCCTTGTTATTTTGAGAAGACACGATTGCTTCATTAGTATGCTTGAAGTAATATTGTTTTTATGTCAACATAAAACTTTTGTTTTGAATCTTATGGATCTGAATATTCATGCCACAATAAATAAAATTACATGGATAAAAATGTTAGGTAGCATTCCACATAAAAAAATTGTTTTTATCTTTTACCTACTCGAGTATGAGAAGGAATTAAGCTTGGGGATGCTTGATACATCTCCAACGTATCTATAATTTTTTATTGTTCCATGCTATTATATTATCTGTTTTGAATGTTTTATATGCATTAATATGATATTTTATATTATTTTTTGGGACTAACTTATTAACCTAGAGCACAGTGCCACTTTTTGTTTTTCCTTGTTTTTGAGTTTTACAGAAAAGGAATATCAAACGGAGCCCAAACGGAATAAAACTTTCACGACGATTTTTCTTGGACCAGAAGACACACGTAGCAGTTGGAGATGAAGTCATAGGAGTCCCGAGGCGGCCATAAGCCTCAGGGGCACGCCCTAGGGGGCGCCCTGAGGGCTTGTGGGCCCCTCGGAGGTCCTCCAACCATAATCTTTGGCCTATAAATTCCCAAACGACTAGAAGCGTCCACCAAATTACTTTTTCGCCGCCGTAACCTTATGTACCTGTGAGATCCCATCTTGGGGACTTTTCCGGCATCCTGCCGGAGGGGGATTCGATCACGGATGGCTTCTACATGAACTCTATTGCCCTTCCGATGAAGCGTGAGTAGTTTTCCATAGACCTAAGGGTCCATCACTAGTAGCTAGATGGCTTCTTCTCTCTCTCTGATCCTCAATACCATGTTCTCGTCAATGTTCTTGGAGACCTATCCGATGTAGTATTCTTTTGTGGTGTGTTTGTCGAGATCCGATGGATTGTGGATTTATGATCAGTATATCTATGAATATTATTTGAATCTTCTCTGAATTCTTATATGCATGATCTGATATCTTTGTATTTCTCTTCGAATTATCAGTTTGGTTTGGCCAACTAGATTGGCTCTTCTTGCAATTGGAGAGGTGCTTAGTTTTGGGTTCAATCTTGCGGTGATCTCACCCAGTGACAAAGTAGGGGTAGAGAGACACGTATTGTGTTGTTGCCATCAAGGGTAAAAAGATGGAATTTTCATCATATTGCTTGAGTGTATCCCTCTACATCATGTCATCTTACTTAAGGCGTTACTCTGTTCTTATGAACTTAATACTCTAGATGCATGCTGGATAGCTGTCGATGTATAAAGTAATAGTAGTAGATGTAGGTAGGAGTCAGTCTACTCGACATAGACGTGATACCTATATTCATAATCATTACCTTATATATCTTCATAACTTTGCACTTTTCTATCAATTGCTCGACAATAATTTGTTCACCCACTATATTATTTTCTTTCAAGAGAGAAGCCTCTAGTGAAACCTATGGCCCCCGGGTCTATTTTCCACCATATATTTTCATATCTATAAAACAAAAAACCCAAAAATACCTCACTGCAATTTATTTGTTTTTACTTTGTTTTACATTTTAGTAATGTTTTATATCTATCTCTATCCGATCTCATCCTTGCAAGTGACCATGAAGGGATTGACAACCCCTTTATCGTGTTGGGTGCAAGTGTTTGATTGTTTGTGCAGGTGCATAGATTGGAGAATTGCATGTATCTCCTACTAGATTGATACCTTCGTTCTCAAAACTGAGGGAAATACTTATCTCTACTTTGCTGCATCACCCTTTCCTTTTCAAGGGAAAAACCGATGCAACCTCAAGAAGTAGTAGGACACGCCATTACGCTATGGTGTTCTAGGTGGCGTCAACTATGAAACAATTCCATATAGTCTTAATTGATTGCCAAACTCATAAATCGGATACTCTCCCTGATACATCCATTTTGCATCATGTTTTCCTACTATTATTTATGATGCTTTTATCCATAATAATGCTTTTTGGAGTAATTCTAATGCCTTTTCTCTTATAATATGCAAGTTATACACAAAGAGGGAGAATTCCGGCAGCTGGAAATCTGGACCTGGAAAAGCTACGTCAGGCCACCTATTCTGCACAACTCCAAACAAGCTGAAACTTCATGTAAATTTTTTATCAAATATATGATGAATATTGGAGCAAATAACTACTAGAGGGGGCCCACCAGGTGGGCACAACCCAGCTGGGTGCGCCAGGGAGCCCAGGCGCGCCCTGGTGGGTTGTGCTCACCCATGCCCCCCTTCGATGCCCATCTTCTGGTATATAAGTCATTTTGACCTAGAAAAAAGAGGAAGATGACTTTTGGGATGGAGTGCCGCCGTCTCGAGCCGGAACTTGGGCAGGAGCACTTTTGCCCTCCGGCGGCGCGATTTCGTCGGGGGGAACTTCCCTCCCGGAGGGGAAATCATCATCATCATCATCACCAACAACTCTCCCATCTTGGGAGGGTAATCTCCGTCAACATATTCTACAACACCATCTCATCTCAAACTCTAGTTCATCTCTTGTGTTCAATCTTGTTACCGGAACTATAGAATCACTAGTACTCGTCGGTGCTATACAAACGGTTTTTAACCCCTTTCCACGACGGTATTTGGAACCGTCACCTAGTGAGTGACGGCGATAGGGGGTCCTTCCCACACGACCTAGAAACTATCGGGGATAGGGACCCTATAGTACTCCTACTCGTTTCTGCTCGCATTGCCATGGCAGTCGGTATTCTGTGGTGCTACGTTTACAATGCGCGGCCCATCACAAATGGTTCACTATTATAGAATGTGTATGATAAGCATACAATCACACACATTCGCTTTTCCCAATCCATATGCGATAACTAATTAAGAAGATTAGCTAATCGTCGTACGAGTGTCAGATAGGATTACGAAACATCGGACCATCGTAACATCACCGTACACGACAACTATCGCACACGCTATTCTATGGTGCAATGTTTACGATGCATACTTCATCAGAAACAGTTCATGGTTGTGAATTGTGTACGATAAGGCAACTAACACAAACATTTAGTTTGCCCGCACCATTTGTGATATTGTGTGACATCGCACACGCTTTACAAACGGCAACTGTGTGCATGCTTGCACATGTTTCCTCTCTGTGAACCGTCTCAGATTATGGTGTATATCACAAACGTTTGTGTTTTACCAACCATGTGTGCCGTAACAACCTGGAGAGCATAATTTCACCATAATTTAATTGCTGCTATTTCAAATTGTACCGGATTTGAATTTGAATGTATGCTACAGCTTTATTCATATCCATCAGGTTCAAACAACCAGTGCATTATTCGATTCATGGGTACATATGTTCAAGAATTACATAAGAACCAAATAAAGAATGATGAACCATAGTTGTATACTTGTACTATTAAGACGGTAAGAGAAAGAGGCGAAATACATTCTGGTTGCTGAACAAGGTGAAGCGGAATGCCCATATTGTGCCCTCCTCCATGCAGAAGGCACACACGACTCTAGTCCAACCCCTTGTGATGGCCGACCGCCCATCCTTCATGATCTTCATGAAAACATCTAGATAATCATCGTGTTCTGGTAGAAATACTTTAACCATTGCATGCCCACCAATCATGTAGTCTGAGAGGTAATATTGAGTAAACTGCTTTGGCAACCACTGCAAAGGAAAAAGATTCAGACATTGTCATCTAACACAACTCATTATGGGTAGTAAAAAGAAGGCTGCAGAGTTCTTACTTACCATCCTGCAGTTCATTGTTGTCTTGGATAAAGTGTAAACAAATAGTTTAATTGCGAACTTTGGACCCATTTTACTAACAATCTTTATCAGCTTCCTCACTTAATGCTGGTTCATTGATATCTCAATGCCCCATACGCAAAAAGGGTCGAAGCGTGGATCTTTACCAATGACATATGTACCTAAAAGCACCAACTAATATTATAAGCTAAACAACAATTTCACAATGATGTAGTACAACACTCTTTTATAATACTCCCTCCGTTCCTAAATATTTGTCTTTCTAGCGATTTCAACAAGTGACTACATACGGAGCAAAATGAGTGAATCTATACTCTAAAATATGTCTATATACATCCATATGTGGTACTCCATTTGAAATCTATAAAAAGACAAATATTTAGGAATGGAGGGAGTATCTTATAACATCCAATATACTCACATATTATATGAATTAACATCTTATATTATGGGCCGGAAGGAGTTTAGTGCATTCTTACAAATTATCGGCTGATTAACTACTCCTCTATCCATGGGTTACAATTAGTTTGAGCTAGTTTGGGCTCAAATAGCCCTAAAGTATATCTAAACATGAGGCCTAGTTTGAGCTAGTTGCATCTATAACCCACCCAAAAAAACTATCCAACCCAAGAAGTGCTAATTGGAGCTAGTTCTCCTAGTGCATTTATTGTCAATCTAACCCTGCCATCCAAATAACTCTTTGGATGGAGTTAGTTCAGGGTTAGTCATGAGCTAGAAACTAACTCTAACCTCTAGCTAAGTCGAGTATCCAAAAAGGGATGTGTTGTTGTTGTTGTTGTTGGTGGTGGTGGTGGTGTTGCTGTTGTTGCTGTTGTTGCTGTTGCTGTTGCTGTTGTTGTTGTTGTTGTTGTTGTTGCTGCTGCTGCTCTTCTACGTATATCTAGACATCATTAGAACATTAATATAACACTCTTCCTTGTTGCTATGTAGCCTAGGATTGCATATTTAGACATTAAGTACAGTGCATGTTGCTATGTAGCCTCGGATATATTACATATGGCCCTAGTTAACCTAACGATAAATGGGTTGCAGATATATTCAGTTAAAATTCCGATTCACCAATTAGTCCTATATGGTACCAACTACTAATATCCTGAATAGTGAGCAGATATAATCCATGGGATGAAACTAACCTCGATGGAAAACAACAGTCGTTCCCAAAATTGTCCTGTGTAGGTACATCGAGAAGCATGTTAAGCACAACAGGCTAAACATCAACCAAAATTATCCATGGCAGACAAAATAATCTCCAAAAGATAGCTTCAGTGTGCATGTTTAAGCATGCTAGTAAAGCAAAACAAGTGGAAAGGTGTGTTAACTGCAATAGGCCTAACATTTAACAACAAGAAAACATATTCATTCAAACTGGTATTGTGCCAGTCTAAGTACACTGGTTATTGTTAAATAAAAATGGAAAGACGTGTTAACTACAAGATGCAGCAACCAAATGTAGTCATTCATATTGGTATTTTTGAAACTAGTACTGATGAAATTGAACTGCACAGTTCACACTTGCACATATAGAACATCACCTTGTGAATAACTAGAATAAACAAGGAATACTACGAACAACCAGAGATAGCATTTGAAACTGGACATATGCTAACTACAAACAACCGACCAATCAAAAAACTTTAAAAGAGGCATATGCTAGCTATAATAGGCTTAACAGCAAGCCAATATATGCATTCCTATTGGTATGTTTAAAACTGGATTGATGAAATGTACTGCACAGTAAATAATTGCACATATAGAGCATCACATTGTGAACAACTGAAATAAACAAGGCATACTGCAAACAACTAGATATAGCAATTAAAACTGTACATATTCTCACTACACTAAAAAAGGGACTCGACAAAACAAATCACGGGTTTCCCCCTGTGAAGAGGCACGACAAAACAAATCATGGGTTTCCTCACTTGTCACAGATGGGCTCGTTCCCGTGGGAAGAGCACGAACCCTAGATGCGCTCTATGTTGTCGCAGATGGGCTCCTTCCCCTAGGAAGAGCACGGCTGTAGGGTACCCTCCCTAATGTCGCAGACGGGCGCTTTCCCCTTGGAAGAGCAGATGGGATCTTTCCCCTTGGAAGAGCTGGAGAAGGTGCCCTCCTCGTGGTCGCTGTCGGTGTCAAAACCGGCAGATCTTGGGTAGGGGGTCCCAAACTGTGCGTCTAAGGATCGATGGTAACATGCGACAAGGGACAGATGTTTTACCCAGGTTCGGGCCCTCTTGATGGAGGTAATACCCTACATCCTGCTTGATTGACTTTAATCAGTAAAAGGGTTACAAGAGTTGATCTACCACGAGATCGTAATGGCTAAACCCTAATTGTCTAGCTTGTATGATTATGACTGTGTCTCTACGGACTAAACTCTCTGGTTTATATAGACACCGGAGGGGGCTAGGGTTGTACAGAGTCGGTTTACAGAGAAAGGAATATTCATATCCGCACGCTAAGCTTGCCTTCCACGCCAAGGAGAGTCCCATCCGGACATGAGGGAAGGCCTTCTATCTTGTATCTTCACGACCATCTGTCCGGCCCACATCACGTAGTCTGGACACCCGAGGACCCCATAATCCAGGACTCCCTCAGTAGCCCCTGAACTAGTCTTCAATGATGATGTGTTAGGTAAGCATATTGTCTTCGGCATTGCAAGGCGGGTTCCTCCTCCGAATTCTTCAAAGCAGTTGATCGCCGGTACTATATTCGGCTTTGTACAACAGTCTACCTCTGAATTAGAATACATATAAGTTCTGTCCTCAGAAGATTTCACTGGTGAGACATCATGTCCGGCCATTCTATTATTTCAAACCATTTTTCAGCCTCCCATTTTGCGTTTCGAGACGCAACCACCAATGACATGTCTTGTCAAAGCAAAGATCATGCCCCCTTATTACGGGATTCTCATCAATACGAGTGTTGGTAACCTAACCGTGCGGTTCGCGTGACCCCTTTGGAACAGGCGAGTTTTAAGGCTCGAGGGAGGGGGCACTTTATATTCGCAGTCCATATAAATGGATAGAACCCATCTGTTCCACCCCACGCCTCATTCTCTTTGCCTTTTTGTCCTCGAGCTCCAGCGCCCAAACTCAAAGCTCTTCCCTTCCCAACAACTCATCCGACCATGGCTGGTTCTCAAGGCAAGTGGGTGCCCTCCTCCATCACGGAGGAGAACATCAAGGAGCTGCGGGAAGCGCGATATCTGACCGCGGAAATCAAGCACAGGCTTCCTGATCCGGCGCAGGTCATCCCCACTCCGGGACCCGGTGAGAGGGTGGTGTTTATCCTCCACTTCTTTCATGGACTCGGATTCGCCCTCCACCCCTTTGTAAGGGGTCTCATGTCCTACTACGGGCTGGATTTTCACGATCTGGCCCCAAATTGGTTCCTTCACATCTCGGCGTTTATCATCGTGTGTGAACCCTTCCTCCGTGTCCCTCCACACTTCGGCTTATGGCTCAAGATCTTTAATGTGAAATCGAAGGTGGTCAATGGGCAACACGCGGACTGTGGTGGCGCCATTGTGAGCAAGCTCCCCAAAGTCAGTGGCCAAAGGGAGTCTTTGTGGACACCATCAAAATATGGCAACAGGAATGGTTCTATATCACATTAGCCCGCGGCTCCAAGTGGGGAGTTGCGCCAGCCTTTAGATTCAGAACCCCGCTGAGGCTTACATCCTGGACCAACAAGGGTCCAGACTGGCGGTCGGTCTCTGAGGTGCTGCGGCTGCAGAAACGCGTCAAGAGCATGATAGTGAAGGACATTACCCTTGCCAACGTAATCCAAGTGATGCTGATCTGCCGAGCACTTCCCTGCTAGAGGCGGCCTCCCAAGATGTGGGAGTTCAATTCGGAAGGGCCGCGAACCCTACAATGGTTCTACGGCACAACGCACAAGGGGATCTGGAAACTTCTAAGAACTCCGAACACCAATAAGCTTTGTTTAACCTGAGGTGCTAAGTAATCCCTTCCCCGAACAGGTTTGGCTCAAGAAGGCGGAGCAGATCCGGTGTCCGGCTCCGCTCCCCGAAGACACAGACAATCCCCTTCTAATGAGGATGCTGGTCCCGGCCCCATACCAGGCACCGACAAAGAAGGACAAGAAGAAGAAAAGAGGAGGGCACTTCGGACGTAGTGCCCGAAGACGCTGATGCCCAGTCCTCTAACGAAGGTGATGATGACGACGACGAGGAGGAGGAAGAAGAAGATCCTCCCCGCAAGGGCAAAAATAGGGCGGCCTCCAATGACCTGGAAGCCGAAGCGTCCAAGAGGGACAAAATTACCCTCCCCGATGACTCGGAGTCAGACGCCGAGGTCCTCCCGACGCATCATCGCCGGACCAGGCCCAAAGCCGACTCATAAGCAGCTCGAGATGCCTCACATATTGTTCAATTCTTTATGAACTATGATTATAACTCTAGGTTCTATATTTTCTAGTCCGGCACGCAGTCTCCCCCAACTATCTTCGCCCTGGGGGGATCTTCCACCGGAGATGATGGAGAGCGGGTCGCCTCCATTAGCCTCCCCGCCGCCTAAGGCGGATGATGCTGAGGTGTCGTCTCATAGGCCCTCCCCAAGCCTGGAAGAGATGCGGGGGGGGGGGGCGATCTAACGGCACCAGAGGGTAATACCTCAGCTACCGGAGGGCTGGGGAGGACGGTCCTTATGGAGACCGGCGACGAGGGGCCCGGTCAATCCATCCCTCAGCCGCAGACTACTCCGGAGACCAGTACGGCCCCGGAGTCTAGTCAATGACCCCCGCGGGAGGAAAGGGAGCGACGACATCTGCTAATTCGGAGGTGCCAAATACCATGATGGACGTTCTTCAAGGTGCATCCATCCTGGACGAGCACCGCACCCTAATGGGTGCGGTGTCTGAGAGGATTCAGTCTGCCAAGAGCGGACTGAACGAAGCCTTATCCAGCCTGCTAGCAGGCTTCGAGGTATGCAATGTAATGTTTTTTGATCTTTTTTATGAGAAGTATGCCCATATATAGATAGTAGCCCCTCAGACTCCGTTCAGTTTTCTGAACGAAAAGTGAGCAGAGGATCGATAATCAGTTGTCAGGCGGTAACATGCTATTTTATTTGAATTTCAAAACAGGCCTCTCTGTTAGCGGCGACTGCCCAGTCAACGGAGATTCCCGAACTCAAATGGAAACTGGAGCGAGCCGATGAGGATATACTCCTTGTTAACACGCGGCTCGACCAAGCGCAAGGTATAAGATACATCTCACCGTATGCCTGTTTATTTACGTGCTTTCTGTGGAAATTCAAGAGCTGCAATGTGCGTGTTTGTACAGATAGTGCCACCGCAGTGGAAACCCTCAGAAGAGAGCTTTCTCAGGCCAAGGAGCAAGCAAGGGTACGACTGCGGACTTGGCGGCCGAACAGGCCGCTCGGCGCTATTTTGAGGAACATGTGACCGAGATGGATCAAAAACTCAAGGTCACCGCCGACAAGTGCGAGTCCTTGGAAACAAAAAAAATAAGGCGAAGGGGATTGAACTCGCCGAGGCCCTTGAAGATGCTTCAGAGGCACGATCCGAATCGCATGCAACGCGCGAGGAAATCCATCAAGCCAGTCAGATAGCGGCTAGTAAGCCTTTTCTTTTACAGGCTAAATTTGGGGACCAGAAGTATGCCTTGCTTAATTGACTGTGGAGTCCTCCAGACGCATATGCGGATCTGCCGACGAGTGCTGCGGACGCTGCCCAATTCTTCCAGGCCCAGGAGGGGTACGAGTCGGAGAAGCTCTTCTGGTCGCAGTTTGTGGGGCAGGAGTATCCCCTACTGCTAAACGATCAGATGGCGCAATGGGCGGAGCTGCATAAGATGTCCGCCACGACCATGAAGGATGTCATAGTCCGGTTGTGGCCGGCTGAAGTCATTTCGGACAGCTACTTCGGCCTCGTGCGCCGTCTCATCGATGTGCTGCCCCGGATTGATGCCGTCAAGTGGTGGTCATGTATGGAAGGAGAGCGCATGGCTTTTGCCCGTGTCAAGATGCACTGGATGAAAATGAATGCCTAAGAGGTGGAAGTTGAGGGTCCTCCCGAAAGCAAGGCCCACGCACACCGGAGCGCTATTTTGAGGACGTGCTAAAAGGTGCTCACCTTATAGAGGGACAATGCTCTAAGGACGTAGTGTTCGGATAAAAGGGTCTGAACTGTCCTGGAATTTGTGTTATAAACTAAATGTTTTATAATATATTCATTCCTTGATGAAAAGTTTTTATTCTCCTGTGCAGTCATTTATTATATCTGAGAGTTCCCAGTCGTCGGCTTCAGCCTCCATGTAGATGCTACTGGGGTGTTTGGAATTGCACATAACTACACTTATCCCACCGTATTGGTCCTTGAAGGAGGTGTTAATGCGGCGAACCTGACAATCAGACTATTCGGTTTTATTGCTCTCACTTAGCTATAGGAGTTTGACAATGGATCTATTAGGTAGCCCCTAGTATGTATGCGGCTACCCTGATGCGGGCGCGTTACGTATGTGACCGGGAAATGGTCCCTCGTGTAATACGGAAAAAATGCTATGGGTTGTAATGAATCACCGAGTGGCTGACCAGCCCTCGCCGCATCATGACAGTAAATTTTTGGCTTTCTCTACTAAGGTGCTTAACCGGATGAACCAGAAACACAATCGCAGTAGTTCTCCCTTTACTACCCTAGCCGATCAGATGGAACGTCCGGTAGCAAGCACAGGAGGCGGGTAACCCAACTATTGACCAAAGGCATAATTCGGAGCCGATGCATATAATGCCAAACTCAGGACGCCGAATTGTGTTGAAAAGTCATTCAGACTTTTGTTTGGAAACACATATGTTACCTTATAGAGCCCTTGGAAATATCATGCCGAGGTGTGTACGTGGGACCACGTAATAGACGGAATAAGAAACGATACCGAATAAGAATTTTGGTTCACTGAAATCTGATCAATACGTCAAAACATAATCTTACAGAAGGTACCATAATCACCAAGGCCATTTTACATGCCGAGGGTCTAGGATTAATGGAAAATCTCTATACAGGTTCTTGAGATAAGTTGTGGTCTTCCTGCAACACGTCTGCGTCGCTTTTCGACCAAATAAGAAAGATTTCTTTAAAGGAATGGTCTTCGGCCATGTATACGGAACCGGGCTTGGAAAGAGTCCTTGTGGGTCCGAAGAATAAGTAGGTTTTGATTCACGTGTGGTAAAAAGGAAAGGATGATTAAAGGAAGGGCAAGGCCGTATAAGGTTGAACCTTTGTATAGGCATGTCCGTATATTGCCTCCACCGATGCCCAAGGTATTTTGAGTGCATAATTGTGTACGCACGATACGAATTCCGCTGATGTACGTGGCATTCAACGGAGGCTAGGCTACTAATCCAGCCCTGAAGTTGCCGGACTGCCGGTATGTAGAACTGATCGGTCTTGCGTGGGGAATCCAATGGCCTAACAGCCAAGGGGCTATGCGGCTTCATATGGCCGCTTTGTACTTTGGCCGCAATGGCCACTGCATGCTCCTCAGTACGGGGGGAGCGCTCCATTTTTCCATTGATTGTCATGACACCACGTGGATCAGGCATCTTGAGCTTCAAATAGGCATAATGCGGGACCACATTGAAGCGGGCAAAAGCAGTTTGTCCAAGCAGTGCGTGATAGCCGCTACGGAAGGGGACGATGTTGAAGATCAATTCTTTGCTTCGGAAGTTGTTCGGTGAGCCGAAGACTACTTCCAGCGTGATTGAGCCCGTACAGCGGGCCTCTTTTCCAGGTATTACTCCTTTGAAGGTAGTTCTAGTGGGTTTGATTATTGTCGGATCAAAACCCATTTTGTGGACAATGTCCTGATAAAGTAGATTGAGACTGCTACTGCCATCCATGAGGACTCGCGTAAGATGGAATCCGCTGATGATTGGATCGAGGACCAAAGCTGCCGAACCTCTGTGATGGATACTGGTTGGGTGGTCATTTCGATCAAAGGTGATCGGACAAGCCGACCATGGGTTAAATTTGGGGGCGACCGGCTCCATGGCGTAGACGTCCCGTGGTGCGCATTTGCACTCCCTCCTAGGGATATGTGTGACATATATCATATTCACTCTTTTTACTTCGGGGGGAAATTGCTTCTGTCCCCCTATGTTCAGCTGACAAGGCTCTTGGTCATCGTCGTCGCTTGGTGACCCCTTTCCCTTGTGTTCGGCGTTAAGCTTGCCGGTTTGTTTGAAGACCCAACAATTTCTGTTGGTGTGATTGGTGGGTTTATTGGGGGTGCCATGAATCTGGCAAGGCAGATCAAGTATTCTTCTCTAGTCTGGATGGGCCATCTCTATTTTCCTTGAATGGCTTTTTCTGTTGATCGGGTTTGGAGCCGCTGAATCCGGCGTTAGCCGCCGTGTCTTGTGTTCCTTCATTGTTGTTTCGACGTTTATGCTTGTCGCGTCGTGGCTTGCCATTGTCGTCCCTGGTTTTAGAGGTACCAGGGTCGCTGGTGCTATTGCTTATGCGAGCAAGCTAGCTGTCTTCTCGCGTGCAAAAATGGGTCATGAGTGCGGTGAGGGCTGCCATGGACTTCGTCTTTTCTTGCCCGAGGTGTCGAGCGAGTCACTCGTCTTGGACGCTATGATTGAAGGCCGCGAGGGCTTCTGCGTCTGGACAATCCACAATCTGGTTCTTTTTGATTAGGAACCTTGTCCAAAGCTATCAGGCTGATTCCCCGGGTTGCTGGATTATGTGGCTAAGGTCATCGACATCTAGGGGCCGAACATAGGTACCTTGGAAGTTGTCTCTCAATGCATCCTCCAGGTCTTCCCAACTACCAATAGAATTTTCTGGTAGGCTATTCAGCTAGTCCCGTGCTGGTCCCTTAAGTTTGAGGGGAAGGTATTTAATGGCATGTGGATCATCACCGCGAGCCATGTGAATTTGGAGAAGAAAGTCTTCAATCCATACTTCGGGATCTGTTGTGCCGTTATACGATTCGATGTTCATGGGTTTGAACCCTTCTGGAACTGGTGCTCCATTACCTCATCGGTGAAGCATAGGGGGTGTGCGGCGCCCCAATATCGGGCAGTGTCACTGCGCAGTTCGGATGAAGTCCGTATGCGGTTTTCGGCCGGGGCGTGGTTATACTTGCCGCACCGGGATTGGTAACCGTATTCTCGCACCGGGGCATGCTCCCGCGATCCATAAATTGATCTGGTTTGACCTGCTGAAAGCACAAGTGCTCCCTAGGTGGTTTTGATAATTGATGACAACATATCTCTTGTTGGACTAACATTTCGATCTAGCATGTTTCAGATAAGTTCAACAATGGAGTGGCATGGACTAAAGGTTGTGGGAACTCCTTCAATATTCTAAGGACAAAGGATTGGCTAAAGCTTCAAGCTCAAGACTCTTCATTTTATATTTTAGTGATCCAAGATCACATTGAGTCTTTAGGAAAAGCCAATACTATCAAGGAGGGATGAGGTGTTGCTTAATGAGCCTCTTGCTTCATGTGCTTAGTGATATGCTCCAAAACCCTCACCTACTTTCCCACTTCCACATATGACCTAAACCCTAAGCCAAACTCGGTCCTACAGATTCTTCCTATCCGGCGCCACCAAGTTTCACTTGTCATAAGCCACTTCCAAACTCTAATCAGTTCGGTCTCACCGATGGGATCTCGGTCTCACCGAGATGGGCTTGCAAACTCTCTGTTACCCATTGCAATATTCTCGGTCCCACCGAGATATGCAATCGGTCCCACCGAGTTTGCTTGATCAAATCTCAGTTTCACTTATTACCCAAATCGGTCCCACCGAGTTTGAGTAATTGGTCAAACTGAGTTTTGGATTTACCCTAACCCTAGCACATCGGTCCCACCGAGTTGATCCAGTCGGTCCCACCGAAATCTCTAATGGTCACTAGGTTTACATTTTCGGTCCGACCGAGTTTATTGATTCGGTCCCACCGAGATTGGAAAACTGTGTAATGGTTGGATTTTGTGTGGAGGCTATATATACCCCTCCACCTCCTTCTCATTCGATGAGAGAGCTATCAGAACACACACACCATTCCAACTCATATGTTCTGAGAGAGAACCACCTACTCATGTGTTGAGACCAAGACATTCCATTCCTACCATATGAATCTTGATCTCTAGCCTTCCCGAGTTGCTTTCCACTCAAATCTTCTTTCCACTAAATCCAAATCCTATGAGAGAGAGTTGAGTGTTGGGGAGACTATCATTTGAAGCACAAGAGCAAGGAGTTCATTACCTACACACCATTTGTTACTTCTTGGAGAGCTGTGTCTCCTAGATTGGCTAGGTGGCACTTGGGAGCGTCCGACAAGATTGTGGAGTTGAACCAAGGAGTTTGTAAGGGCAAGGAGATCGCCTACTTCGTGAAGATCTACCGCTAGTGAGGCAAGTCCTGTGTGGGCGATGGCCATGGTGGGATAGACAAGGTTGCTTCTTCGTGGACCCTTTGTGGGTGGTTGCTTCTTCGTGGACCCTTCATGGGTGGAGCCCTGTGTGGACTCGCGCAACCATTACCCTTGGGTGGAGCCCTGTGTGGACTCGCGCAACTGTTACCCTTCGTGGGTTGAAGTCTCCATCAACATGGATGTAGGATAGCACCACCTATCCGAACCACGGGAAAAACATCCGTGTCTCCAATTGCGTTTGAATTCTCCAAACCCTTCTCTTTACATTCTTGCAATTTGCATGCTTTACATTCCGCTGCTCATATACTCTTTGCATGCTTGCTTGATATGTATTGTGTGTGTTGAAATTGTGCCTAAACTCCACTTAAACCAAAAAAGCTTAAAAATTGCAACTCTAGCATTAATTGTCTAACCCCCCCTTCTAGACACATCTACTTCTAGATCCTACAAGTGGTATCAGAGCTTTGGTCTCCATTGCCTTGGTTTAATCACCATTGGAGGAAGATGGATGTGTCTACATTAGGGAGTCTTAGACATAGAGTGCCTATTCTTGAGGGAGAGTATTTTCATGAGTGGAAATATGAGATGCTTGTAATCTTCAATCAATATCATTTGAACAAGTATATTGCTAGCCCTTGTGCACCCCATATTGATCCCTTGCATCCTACCCTAGATGAAGATATTGACATGATTCGCAATCTTAGAACTATTGAGCTCATCATTAGAGGATTGCCCAAAAATTTTATTGCTAGTTTGCTACTCACAATTGTGCCTATACCATATGGAAATTTCTTGAGGAACGACTTCCCGATTATTCCTTGAAAACTTTGGATGAAATTCTCCATAAATCTATTGCCTTGAGTAAGATGAACTCTAGTGATCCTAGTTTTGGTAAATGTCTTTTTGAACTTGCCAATCTTAAGCATGCTAAAGGAGATGTTGGAATCATTAATGATATCATATTCAAAGCTATAAGAATTCATAAAAGTAACCACTTTGATCATTTATCTAATGAATTACCCTCTCTAGGAAATGATGAGTCACAAGATCATGATGAACATGAATATTATGATGATGATGATAGTGACTTAGATCTTGATGATGCAATGAGACATTTTGGTCTTATGGCAAATCTTCGGGGATATGAATCAGGAGGAAAGGAATGGGTTCTTGATAGTGGATGTACCGATCATATGACCGGAGATGAAGAGATGTTTCGTGAGCTTGCTGAAAATGACGGCCCTCGAAAATATGTCACCTTTGGTGATAATTCAAAGGGTAAAGTGGTTGGCCTTGGTAAGGTGGCCATCTCACATGATAGTTCCATTCAAAATGTCATGCTCGTTGAATCTCTTGGCTATAACTTACTTTCAGTATCTAGACTTGCTGATTTCGGTTTGAATGTCCTATTTACTGAGGTAGATTGCCAAGTATTTTGTCGAGACAATCATAAAATGGTCTTTACGGGTATGCCTAGAGGTGATCTTTACATTGTCGATTTCTCTAAAAAGGCACAACCTAAAACTTGCTTTGTTGCTAAATCCTCAAAAGGTTGGTTGTGGCATAGACGACTAGGTCACGTTGGCATGAGAAACCTTGACAAGCTTATGAAAGGAAATCATATCCTTGGAGTCAACGATGTCATATTTGATAAGGATAGACTTTGCAGTGCTTGTCAAGCAGGTAAACAGGTTGGAGGAAGACATCCCGTGAAGAACATCATGACCACAAGGAGGCCACTCAAGCTACTTCACATGGATCTTTTTGGTCCCAACGCCTACAAGAGTCTCGGTGGAAATTCTTTTGGTCTAGTTATAGTTGATAATTTTTCAAGATTTACGTGGGTGTTCTTTATTAATGACAAGTCGCAGGTCCAGAAGATCTTTAGAAACTTCGCTAGGAAGGCCCAAAATCAGTTTGATGTGAAGATCAAGAAGGTTCGGAGTGACAACGGAACGGAGTTCAAGAACGCAAATGTGGACACCTTTCTTGACGAAGAAGGGATTTCACACGAGTTCTCGGCTACGTACACACCTCAACAAAATGGAGTTGTTGAGAGGAAGAACCGGACGCTCATCGAAATGGCAAGAACGATGCTTGATGAATACAAGACGCCAAAGCACTTTTGGGCAGAAGCGGTTGAGACAGCTTGTCACGCAACAAATCGCTTATATCTTCACAAGCTACTCGGCAAAACGGCATACGAGCTTCTCACCAGTAACAAACCCCAAGTTGGATACTTTCGAGTATTCGGCTCAAAGTGCTACATTCTTGATAAGCATCGTCGTTCAAAGTTTGCTCCTAAATCTCATGAAGGTTTTCTACTTGGTTATGGCTCAAACTCTCACACTTACCGTGTCTACAACAATTTCACCCGAAAGGTTGAAGAGACTGTAGATGTGAAGTTTGATGAATCTAATGGCTCGCAAGTAGAGCAACTGCCAATTGATGTAGGAGGCAAAGACTCTTCAGAAGCAATTCAAGACCTGTCCATCGGCAAAATTCGTCCAACGGAGGTGAAGGAGAGTACTTCATCCGTCCAAGTGGAAGCTTCTACTTCACAACAAGGTGAACCAAGAATCGACACGGAAGCATCCACAAGTGGGACACACCAAGATGAAGAAAACGAGGAAGTACGTCAAGATGAACATCAACAACCTCCTTCTCCACCACGACAAGAGAACGACGACGTCAACAATGAAGAAGGCCAAGAAGAAGAACAAGATGAAGAAGATGTTCAATGAAGACCCAAGCAAAAGCTCTCACGAGTTCGAGCAAGAATTGCCAAAGATCATCCCGTCGAGCAAATCCTCAATGATATACAAACCGGGAGAATCACTCGCTCAAAAACTCGTTTAGCTAACTTTTGTGAAAACTATTCATTCATCTCTAGCATTGAACCTATGAAGGTTGAAGAAGCATTGGAAGATCCGGATTGGATAAACGCTATGCATGAAGAGCTACATAATTTTGAGAGAAACCAAGTTTGGACATTAGTTGAGAAGCCCGACAACAACCACAACATCATTGGTACCAAATGGGTGTTTCGCAACAAGCAAGATGAAGATGGACAAGTGGTTCGCAACAAAGCACGTCTCGTCGCCCAAGGGTACACACAAGTCGAAGGTATGGACTATGGTGAGACGTATGCTCCCGTTGCTAGACTTGAGTCCATTCGCATCTTGCTTGCCTATGCTAATCACCATAATATCACCTTGTACCAAATGGACATTAAAAGTGCTTTTCTAAATGGTGAAATAGAGGAGGAAGTTTATGTCAAACAACCTCCCGGCTTTATCAATCCTAAGAAACCAAATCATGTTTACAAACTTCACAAAGCTCTTTATGGTCTTAAACAAGCTCCTAGAGCATGGTATAAATGCTTGACCAAGTTCCTTACTACAAGTGGTTTTGAAATTGGTAAAATTGATTCTACTCTTTTTACTAAAAGGGTTAATGGAGAACTATTTATATGCCAAATTTATGTTGATGATATCATATTTGGATCAACTAACCCTCTCTTTAGTGAAAAGTTTGGAAAGCTAATGTCAGAGAAGTTTGAGATGTCTATGATGAACTAAGGAAGGTACATTTGTCTCTCAAACAAAGTACACCAAGGACTTATTCAAGAAGTTCAACATGCAAGAATGCAAAGGTATGTCTACACCCATGCCTACTAGTGGACATAATGATTTGACCAAAGATGGTGAACCGGTTGATCAAAAGGTTTATTGCTCTATGATTGGTTCATTATTATACCTATGTGCTTCACGTCCCGATATTATGCTAAGTGTGTGCATGTGTGCACGATATCAAGCTGCTCCTAAAGATTGTCATCTTAAGGCTGTGAAAAGGATAGTGAGATACTTAATCCATACACCAAATTTTGGCATTTGGTATCCTAAGAGGTCTTATTTCGATCTTGTTGGCTATTCGGACTCGGATTATGCCGGAGACAAGGTTGATAGAAAGTCCACTTCGGGTACTTGTCAATTTCTTGGTAGATCTCTTGTGTCTTGGTCTTCCAAGAAACAAAACTCGGTATCCTTATCCACCACCGAAGCGGAATACATTGCCGCTGGTTCATGTTGTGCTCAATTACTTTGGATGACCCAAACTCTTAAAGATTATGGGATTTATGTGAAACATGTTCCACTGCTTTGTGACAATGAAAGTGCTATCAAAATTGGTCATAATCCTGTACAACATTCTCGAACTAAGCATATTGAAGTTCGTCATCATTTCATTCGAGATCATGTTGCTAAGGGTGACATCAATCTTAAGCATGTTCGCACTAATAAGAAATTAGCAGATATATTCACTAAACCGCTTGATGAGAAAGTGTTTTGCAGGTTGAGAGGAGAATTGAACATCATTGATGCTTCGAACTTAGAGTAGAAACTCCATTGGATACATGCAAGACATGAGCTTATGACTAATCCATGATATATCTCTTATGATAACTATCTTATGTCTTGGATATATTTGCACCTTGCATGTTGTCTAACCCATGTAGGTGCTTGGTTGAATCTAATTCCATGAGATTGCGACTCACTCATATCTTGAGCAATCTCTACATCACCAAGACTCTACACAATAGTGGTTGAAGACAAGGAAGCACAAAACCATTCAAACATATCCTTTGACAAATTCTATATTAAGCTTCATGATTGTCATTTCTAGATACACAAGTGCTTTTCCTTGCAAGAACTAACCCGTGTAGGTAGATGAACTCAAACTCCAAATGGTGCTCCCAACTCTCGATGAGCTACATCAACCTTGAGCACCCACACAAGTTCAACTACATGAGCAAGAACCACACCACCACCCAAGGTATGTTATTCCATCTTAGAGAAGCTTTACTCCAAGACATGAGTCAAAGCAACTCAACAAGATGTGAGTACATCAAGATGCTTAAACGAAAGATGGTAACCCCATTTTGAGCTTAAACAATGAGTATGACCTATGATCAAGTGTTCTCACTTGACTCCTAAGTCAATATACTCTAACATAGGTGACTATGTCACCGCCCAATTCTAGATGAAGATCTCTTGTGTTCTTTTCTGAGTTATTGCATTTGTCCCTTGCATATTCGTTTCTTTCTTTTTCAATCAAAAAAAAACTTCATCTAGAAACTTTCACTCTTTCCTTTTTGGTTTTTGTTCTGCATATATTCTGCATCAAATTCCTTGCAAATCTTTTAGCTAACTCATTGCAAATCTTTGTGAGATCTTACTTGACTAGTGAGCTGAGGTGACAAGTGTTTTTCTCTGTGATGAACTCGGTTTCACCGAATTGTCATTTTCGGTCCAACCGAATCCCTTCGGTACTACCGAAACATGCCACTCAGTGCCACCGATTTCGCAACAGGAAAAACAGTTTGCCACATATTCTATATTTCTTCTGATCCGGCTCCACTCAATGAATCTTGTCCTCTACAAGCATCACAGTTTTACTCACTGCCTTGTGCTGAATCTCAAGGACCAAACCTATTCGACGGATTCCAGGAAAAACCTTCTTGGAAATTGATGTCAAAGGGGGAGAGAGAGAGATCACATCAAAGCTTATCATCAGAGAGAGAGAGAGAGATCACATCAAAAGCTTATCACCTACAAAGGAGAAAGTACTAAGGGGGAGAAAATACTCAAGGATCCCAGATGCTTGATGTTCAAGAGGAGAGATGCCACATGTCTTTTTGGGGGGAAGACATGTTCATATGAACTCATTTGAATTAAGTTCAATTCATATCTTTCAGCTCTGATTCTCTGTTTCCTATCTTCTCCCAATATCCCATGTACGATTCAGGGGGAGCAAGACACCTAAGGGAAAGAAATCAGTCAAATTCATTGCATATCTTTATTCTTGGGGACATGTTGAATTCAATGTGGTACCTTGTACTCACTCTCTACATGTCATCCCAGTCTTGGTATTCTTGTGGTTTCTTTTGTTTGCTCTGGCTAGTGGACGTACCTGTGTTATCTAACCTTGTTTGTGCAGGTTCATTCCATCCTAAGCCAACTCAAGACCACAAGGTAAGTATATGCATCAAAAATCATGAGTATGAGGAGTTCTTGCTTATGTACGTACTGTTTGCAAGAAGGACTCATGAGCATGAAGGTATTTTCCTTGATAATCTTTTGCTCTGATGCATATGGCCAAGATGCATGTAACACATTGCCTACTCTATCATGGTTATGCTCTCTCACATGTCTCTATATTTCATATTTACATGAGTGCATACATGTAGGGGGAGTCTATGCTTGATACATGTTCTTCCAAAGCTTTACTTGCTGTTATTTATATCTTTATCTAAAGCTTTGATGTATGTTGCCATCAATTACCAAAAAGGGGGAGATTGAAAGCACAAGTGCTCCCTAGGTGGTTTTGATAATTGATGACAACATATCTCTTGTTGGACTAACATTTCGATCTAGCATGTTTCAGATAAGTTCAACAATGGAGTGGCATGGACTAAAGGTTGTGGGAACTCCTTCAAGATGCTAAGGACAAAGGATTGGCTAAAGCTTCAAGCTCAAGACTCTTCATTTTATATTTTAGTGATCCAAGATCACATTGAGTCTTTAGGAAAAGCCAATACTATCAAGGAGGGATGAGGTGTTGCTTAATGAGCCTCTTGCTTCATGTGCTTAGTGATATGCTCCAAAACCCTCAGCTACTTTCCCACTTCCACATATGTCCTAAACCCTAAGCCAAACTCGGTCCTACCGATTCTTCCTATCCGGCGCCACCGAGTTTCACTTTTCATAAGCCACTGCCAAACCGTAATCAGTTCGGTCTCACCGATGGGATCTCGGTCTCACCGAGATGGGCTTGCAAACTCTCTGTTACCCATTGCAATATTCTCGGTCCCACCGAGATATGCAATCGGTCCCACCGAGTTTGCTTGATCAAATCTCAGTTTCACTTATTACCCAAATCGGTCCCACCGAGTTTGAGTAATTGGTCAAACCAAGTTTTGGATTTACCCTAACCCTAGCACATCGGTCCCACCGAGTTGATCCAGTCGGTCCCACCGAAATCTCTAACGGTCACTAGGTTTACATTTTCGGTCCGACCGAGTTTATTGATTCGGTCCCACCGAGATTGGAAAACTGTGTAACGGTTGGATTTTGTGTGGAGGCTATATATACCCCTCCACCTCCTTCTCATTCGATGAGAGAGCTATCAGAACACACACACCATTCCAACTCATATGTTCTGAGAGAGAACCACCTACTCATGTGTTGAGACCAAGACATTCCATTCCTACCATATGAATCTTGATCTCTAGCCTTCCCAAGTTGCTTTCCACTCAAATCTTCTTTCCACTAAATCCAAATCCTATGAGAGAGAGTTGAGTGTTGGGGAGACTATCATTTGAAGCACAAGAGCAAGGAGTTCATTATCTACACACCATTTGTTACTTTTTGGAGAGTGGTGTCTCCTAGATTGGCTAGGTGTCACTTGGGAGCCTCCGACAAGATTGTGGAGTTGAACCAAGGAGTTTGTAAGGGCAAGGAGATCGCCTACTTTGTGAAGATCTACCGCTAGTGAGGCAAGTCCTGTGTGGGCGATGGCCATGGTGGGATAGACAAGGTTGCTTCTTCGTGGACCCTTTGTGGGTGGTTGCTTCTTCGTGGACCCTTCATGGGTGGAGCCCTATGTGGACTCGCGCAACCGTTACCCTTGGGTGGAGCCCTGTGTGGACTCGCGCAACCGTTACCCTTCGTGGGTTGAAGTCTCCATCAACGTGGATGTAGGATAGCACCACCTATCCGAACCACGGGAAAAACATCCGTGTCTCCAATTGCGTTTGAATTCTCCAAACCCTTCTCTTTACATTCTTGCAAGTTGCATGCTTTACATTCCGCTGCTCATATACTCTTTGCATGCTTGCTTGATATGTATTGTGTGTGTTGAAATTGTGCCTAAACTCCACTTAAACCGAAAAAGCTTAAAAATTGCAACTCTAGCATTAAGTGTCTAACCCCCCCCCCCTTCTAGACACATCTACTTCTAGATCCTACACCTGCTCTATTTTCCAGGTCTTGTCGCGGGTCATATGTATACCCCCGAGATGTTGTTTCTCTGCTTTGACGACGAGGTGGAGCGGGCTGGTGTTCGGCCTGAGTTGTCGTTCTGCCCTGATCACGTGGTGGTCGGTTGGGTCCGTCGTCCGCGTTATGTGCGGGCGGTATGGGTTCCAGCGCCTCGTCGTCGAATTGGGGTAGCAGTTTATGCTTCGGGTAACTCTTTGTTGGGTGTACAAGGCCGTACTCTTCAGTTGCCAAGACATTAGTCCATCTGTCGTTGAGCAGATCTTGGTCAGCGTGCAGCTGTTGATGTTTCTTTTTTAGGCTTCTAGCCATGGCTATTAGCCGGCTCTTAAAGCGCTCTTGTTTGAGGGGTTCCTCTGGCACGATAAAATCTTTGTCGCCGAGGCTTACGTCGTCTTTGTTGAGTGCCAGATAGTTGTTGTCCTCCGAGTCGTTGTTACCTGTTTGTTCGTCAGGGTCAACTTGCCAGTCCTCCCGATCATCATGTTCGGATGTTGGTTCGACAGGGTTTTCTTGGTCTTCGGCGTTCTCCGGAGTATCACTGTCTTCGGTGCCGGTATTGCTACTCTTACCGCGACGAGATTTAGAGTGGTGCTGCTGACGTCGACGTTTTGGCGGTATCTCAAGAGGTTCATCCTCGACTAGGTTTTTATCATCATCGCCATCGCCGTTTTCAGGTGTATCCACCATATATACGTCATACGAGGAGGTGGTTGTCCAACGTCTAGTGACCGGTGGGTTTTAGGCCTGCTCCTCTCCGGCATCGTCGTCCATACCGTCGATGTCTTCGCAGGCGTTATCAAGCATGTCGGTTAGGTCCTCGACAGTGGCTATGAAGTGGGTGGTGGGTGGGAAATAAAATTCCCTACTTCCAGCCCCTAGTCCGGGCTGGGCATGATTCAGAAGCGGTTCCTCTATGATGATGAGGGATTGCATTAGGTCCAAAGCCTCATTTAAGAGCGTGATTTGGACATGGCCGGAAGTTTCTGGGCGTAGCTATCGATCTGCTCCAGGTGGCCAACCGAGTTGCCTCGCAATGCGAAGCCGCCGAATACAAAGATCTGGCTGGGAAGAAAAATCTCCTTCGCGGTAGCATTGTTGTAAATGATTGATGGATCCATCGAGCCTTTCGACGACGGCACAATGGAACTCTCAATGAAAGCACCAATGTCGGTGTCAAAACCGGCAGATCTCGGGTAGGGGGTCCCGAACTGTGCGTCTAAGGATCAATGGTAACAGGTGACAAGGGACATGATGTTTTACCCAGGTTCGGGCCCTCTTGATGGGGGTAATACCCTACATCCTGCTTGATTGACTTTAATCATTATAAGGGTTACAAGAGTTGATCTACCACGATATCGTAATGGCTAAACCCTAATTGTCTAGACTGTATGATCATGACTATGTCTCTACGAACTAAACCCTCTGGTTTATATAGACACTAGAGGGGGATAGGGTTGTACAGAGTCAGTTTACAGAGAAAGTAATATTCATATCCACATGCTAAGCTTGCCTTCCATTCCAAGGAGAGTCCTATCCGGAAATGAGGGAAGGCCTTCTATCTTCTATCTTCACGGCCCATCTATCCGGCCCACATCACGTAGTCCGGACACCCGAGGACCCCATAATCCAGGACTCCCTTAGTCGTCGTCGATGAGGTCTGACTTGGAAGCTGTGGATCACAAGCCAGCGTCGCAGAACGTGTCCTTCAGAAATGACAAAAGGGGCTCGATGGCGATGTAGGATGACAAATTGTTGAGAGCGAGCCTGAGGAGATCAGCGATGGGGCCATGGATGAGATCGACGGTGGTTGAACCCGAGGGGTTGGGGTGGGCCACTAAACCTATGACATAGCCCACCTCAGGCAGTCGCTGTAGATGACCTTGATGTCGTAGCTGGTGGCTGAGACATGCCCGCATACTCTAGCCCGCTGCTTGAGTGCCCGCCGCCAGTAATGGTCGTCAGCTTCCTCGGCGACGTCGGGCGAAGAGACCGCGATACACCTCTTTTGGGCCAGTCGCTCCTCGGGCTCCATGAGAAGCGTAGCCAGGCTTAGGATGCGACGCTCTAGAGTGGGGGGTGGGGATCTGTGGGAAAGGGGGCGTTTGGCAGGCGTCATGTAAGAAACTCAGGGTGACCTGGGTATGGAGATCGGTGGGTAAGTTGCACGGGCAAATCGACAGATGTTGACAATGGAGGCCTTGCAGCAGCGGTAGCAGCGGCGGCGGGGACCTTGCTAGGATTTCGAGCGAGGGAGGATGTGTGTGTGTGTGTGAGGGAGGGTGTGTGTGTGTGTTTGTGCTCATGCCCGAGGAGGTTTTGGTGTGTGTGTGTGTGTGGAGGGCGGGGGGTGTTTGAGGAAATGATGCGGGTACTAAAATTTTTACTAGGCAGGAGTCAAACACGGGAGTGAAATTCTAGGGCTATTGAAAATGTTGATGATAGTGCATCGCACACGGTCCGGAGATAACAACCGTGTGTTATGAAACAGAAAAACCTTCGAGGCGGGCAGATATTTTCTAGGGATGCAGGTGGGATTGGAAACAAGAAACATCACACATGGTCCGGAGATAACAACCGTGTGTTATGAAACAGAAAAACCCTCAAGGTGGGCAGATATTTTTGAGAGGGGGAGCCTCGTGGAGCCCAATGTACTGTGCGGATGTGTGCGTGACAGGGGCACCGTCGTGGCACACGGTTAGTTTGAGTGAACTGTGTCTGTTGCGTCATCCGACTTGTCTAATGTTCATAAATTTGGCGAAAAATGACGCGGGAGAGGGTCAGAACACGAACACACTTGCATGTGGACCAACTTTATGTATGAAAAGGGTGGTTTGATTTTCACATACCAAATGCAACTTTGATGTGGCACCTATCTCGCAAAGTGCACGGTATTGCTTGCCCCCTCGTGTCGGCACGAAGGGAATCCTAAGCTATGAATGTATGCCCCCTCCCCCCAACCGAGGTTCACCTAGCAAAGTGTGAAGTAGCTAGCAGCCCTCCTCGTTTCACCATGAAGGGAATCCTAAGTTGTGAATGCATGTCCCCCAACCGAGGTTCACCTAGCAAAGTGCGAAGTAGCAACCCCCCCCCCCCCACACACACACTTTCAATCGGCGGGCCAGAGAGGAATATCTCACCAACATGGATTGTAAAACGGACCAAGAATAATCCACCTTGGTCGTGCAACCTCTCTCTTGTTGTTGGTCAAAGTGATGGACGTCCATGCGACCCCGGAGATGGGCTAGCTCGCCAATAATCACGCAAGTAGCTAGTCCCCGAAGACAACCACTGTATGCATGTGGCCCAAACATATGTATGGAGAGGTGTGTTTTTGAGTAACAATGGAACAACTTTGATGTGGCACCGTGATTTCGAACTAGAAATCCCCACACTGGGTGAGGGTTAGGTTGATGATGCATATGTATGTTACACCACACTTCAAGCCAACGACGGGGATTCATGCATGCATGCGTGCATAGTATATGCGCTCAAACTTAAGTTCTGAATCTCACCATGACCTATACTATGATAACACGAACCAAATGAAGAATCCGCCATGGTAACCTATCTTTTAGTTGGTCAAGAATCCGCCAGGATATCCATGCGGGCCCACGAATATATAGGCTTGTCACCGATAACAACGCGAAGGAGTGTACCGTTCGAAGGCAACCACTACATGCATATGTATGGAGGTGATGCATGCATGCATGTTTGAATACCATTTCACAACATTGATGTGGCGCATGCATCAAAATCGTATTAGAAGAAAAAAATAATACCATTTCACAACTAGCTCCCCACACAGAGCAAGATCGGTTCATGACGTGTCGCTGTACTAGCCACTTCGACTCGATGGGAGGGATTCATGCGTACACATGCATGTGTGTGTGCTCAAACTGTATCATGCATGTCATCCCAGAGTCAGATTAACCTATACATATACCATATTAGAATAAAAATAATAATCCCCTCTTAAGTCAGATTAACCTCTCTTGCTGTCAGGCAAAAAGTAGTGATGGACCAAGCAGGCCCATAGATGGAAAGCATCGGTACCGCTGATAACTACTTAAGTGGGTGCGAGAGGACAACCACCACCGCTTTGCATGTGGGAAAAACATATATATGTTCAATACCCAAAATTCACAACTTTGATGTGCCACATGCCTCAAAAACCGTAAACCATACACCCACACAAAGCGAGGTTCATGAAGCGTACTACATATGAATGTCCCCTTCCCCCCTCTTCACTGCATACTATATGCTCCTGCCGTAATATGTACAACCCAAACGAATCCTCATCGATGGTGAAATTAATTAACCTCTCCTAATGTAGGTCAAAGTGATGCATGCATGCATTGACGATGGCCTCGTGGGCCCGCGGATGGAAGCGTCACATGTGCGTGTCCTAGCTAGGATAACCACCGCGTGCATGCATGTGGCCGAAAGAGGTGTTGTGTGATGTTTGAATAGCCAATTTCACAATTTTGATGTGGCACGTGCCTCGGAAACCAAAAAGTCCTGACACTGAGTGAGGTGTACTTGTTCACGGACGTGTACGTATAGTATAGATGCTAGTCCCCTCCCACCTCTTCGACGCGTACTATATACCACCATAACACAAACAAAAAACGTTCTACCTTGCTGGTCAAATAAACCTCACTACCGGGTGTTCGTCAAAATGATGGACGACGACCACACGCGCCCACAGAAAGCGTCACACACGAGTATCGAGTGTCATGTAGGACAACCAGCGACTGCATGTGGCCAAAACATGTATGTGTGAAAGGGTTGTGCAATTTTTTAAATAATGATTTCACGACTCTGATGTGGCACCGGCCTGCCTAACAAAACGGCCAACCCACACGGTGGCTTACAACTCGTAGTGTACTGCGAGCCACCCGCCACCCCCAAACGCACACACGCACACAGACACTATGAATCCACCGCAACTACGATACATGTTAAATTAATTATCCCGCGGTGAGCTTATGTTACCAAAGGAGGGACGTTTTAATTTGGAAAAATCATAGAGATCATTAAGACATTTTAGTGCATTAATTGATTGATTTTCTACGGGTATAATGTGCAAAAATCAAATTTGAGCTACATGCACACATGATAGTGCACCTAAATGGATTGCAAAAACACATGTGTCTCACTGGGTGCATGTTTACTCCCCGTGCAACAAATTTCAAACATTGAGAATCTTGATTTTTAAATTTTAGTACATCCAAAACTTATTTGAAGTTCATGAAACTTATCGTGTTGTCATATGGACACCAATACAAAGTGGCATTGTAATTTTTTCTTGTCAAATTTGAGACCAGTTTTGATGTAATCTTTATCTAATTACAAGCGGGGGATTATTAATTATTGGGAACCAATATCCCAAGTGGATTATTTATTCGAACCATGAGCATTAGACCAACAATGGATATGTGCCATGCTTTGGTTAAGCAATAAAGCGGCAGCATTAATCATCCAAATAGAAAAACAATATACGTGCCGCCGCGTGACCCGTGTGCCGTGCGAGCAGGCGTGAGTTGACGGGACACATGCAAGCAGTTCGCCGTGCAGGCAGACGGGGAGGCGTGTGTGCAGGTGTGTGAATTGATGGAGGCATGCTCGCTGCGCAGTGTCATCGGGAGGCGTTTGAGTAGCTGTGTAAAACTTTGGTAGGCATGCCAGCAGTCCGGTGCACAGGCTCACCGGGGAGGCGAGCCATCGGTTTGACCACCGCCTGCCTCTCTCCCACAACTCCCACTACTCCATATTAATGGTGCGCCCGAGCGGCCGCACCCCCCATCCGTGCCACACACACACAATCCTCTCTCTCCGCTTGCATCCTCGACGACACTCTCAGTCCTCAAAGCCGTCAGTGTATGAGGATACCGCCGAAGCGCCCCATCAGAGGGAGTGGCGACGCCGGGGCTGCTAAAGCACCGGAACACGGCATGGAGATGGAGATAGAGGTTGCCGTCACCGCCGGCGAGTTATCGCTGCTCCCTGACGTCGTCGATGGCGTCGAGTTTCCATAGCCGGAGGCGGAGTTCCACACCAACTCTGGTGACGACCCCAGTAACGACTCCGACTATGACTCCGACGACGACAGACAACTGGTTAGTCACCTATACCCATTTATGTGTCAAATAGATCATAGGGTTTCTCTGGTTACTCCCGCCTCGCCTTTTTTGGAATAGAAATCCTATGGTTATGTTCTCCTAATCCATGAAATCTGAGTAAGTTTCATTAGATCCATGTAGTGTATTGATTGTTTGAATGGTACAAGTGATAGGTCATTAGTTGTTTCATCTGTGCAAATGATTTCTGCTAGTAATCCGACTAGGGTTAGTGTTCGTGCTAATAATTCCTATCCAGGACTTGACAATTGATTTTGAATGACCTACATATGTTTGTGCCATTATTTTCTTCAAGATTGGTCTGTACATAGATGACTGTGCTTAAAAATCGAACTTTAATCTCTGGATATGTATCAATAAATAGCCATAAATTCCTAATCCTACTTCACGGCATGTAATCATTGATTTGATGCCAAATTTGTTTTACTATTTGTATAGGTGTTGTCTGACAATGTGGACAACGAGGATGAAGATGGCCAGAGGATGTAAAAGAGGCAAATCCTGAGGGAGCTTTATGCGGGATGCATAACAGTCGTATTAGGACCCGAAACGGTAGCTATCGATGCCCATTTTGCAAGCACAAGCTTCATGACGCATATCTAAGTGTTCTGGCGCATGCAAGAGGACGGGCCGTTAACTCCTTCAAGCATAAGTCTTCTCGCAGGGTGGCGAATGATATGTTTCCGTCGTATCTATAATTTTTGATTGTTCCATGCCAATATTCTACAACTTTTACATACTTTTGGCAACTTTTTATACTATTTTTGGGACTAACATATTGATCCAGTGCCCAGTGCCAGTTCCTGTTTGTTGCATGTTTTTTGTAACGCAAAAAATCCATATCAAACAGAGTCCAAACGGGATAAAAACTTACGGGGATTTTTTCGAATATATTTGAATTTTGGGAAGTGGAATCAACGCGAGACGATTCCCGAGGGGCCCATGAGGGTGAGGGGCGCACCCTGGGCCCTCGTGGCCACTCCATAAGGCGGTTTGTGCCCTCCTTTTGCCGAAAGAAAGCCAATATCCGGATAAAAAACATGTCAAAATTTAAGCCCAATCAGTGTTACGGATCTCCGGAAATTTAAGAAACGGTGAAAGGGCAGAATCAGGGAGCGTAGAAACAGAAGGAAACAGAGAGAGAGAGAGAGAGAGAGAGAGATCCAATCTCGGAGGGGCTCTCGCCCCTCCACCGCCATGGAGGCCATGGACCAGAGGGGCCACCCTTCTCCCATCTAGGGAGAAGGTCAAGGAAGAAGAAGAAGGGGGGCTCTCTCCCCCTCTCTCTCGGTGGCACCGGAACACCGCCGGGGCCATCATCGCGACAATGATCTACACCAACAACTTCACCGTTGTCATCACCAACTCTTCTCCCCTCTATGTAGCGGTGTAATACCTCTTTTACCCGCTGTAATCTATACTTAAACATGGTGCTCAATGCAATGTATTATTTCCCAATGATGTATGGCTATCCTATGATGTTTGAGTAGATCCGTTTTGTCCTATGGGTTAATTGATGATCGTGATTGGTTTGAGTTGCATGTTTTATTATTGGTGCTGTCCTATGGTGCTCTCCATGTCGCGCAAGCGTGAGGGATCCCCACTGTAGGGTTTGCAATATGTCCATGGTTTGTTTATGGTGGGTGGCGTGAGTGACAGAAGCACAGACCCGAGTAAGTGGGTTGTTTGCGTATGGGAGTAAAGAGGACTTGATGCCTTATAATGCTATGGTTAGGTTTTACCTTAATGATCTTTAGTAGTTGTGGATGCTTGATAGAGTTCCAATCATAAGTTCATATAATCCAAGAAGAGAAACTATGTTAGCTTATGCCTCTCCCTCAAATAAAATTGCAATAATGATTACCGGTCTAGTTATCGATTGTCTAGGAACACATAACTTTCTTGTGACAAAAAGCTCTCTATTTACATGCCCCTAGATTTTATTTACATGCTCTTTATTATCATGCAAACCTAGCCTACAACACCTACAAAGTACTTCTAGTTTCATACTTGTTCTAGGTAAGGCGAACGTTAAGCGTGCGTAGAGTTGTATCGGTGGTCGATAGAACTTGAGGGAATATTTGTTCTACCTTTAGCTCCTCGTTGGGTTCGACACTCTTACTTATCAAAAGAGGCTACAATTGATCCCCTATACTTGTGGGTTATCAAGACCTTTTTATGGCGCCGTTGCCGGGGAGCAATAGCGTGGGGTGAATATTCTCGTGTGTGCTTGTTTGCTTTATCACTAATTGGATTTTATTTGCTGTTGTATATTGTTCTCTATCTTTAGTTATGGATATGGAACATGAAATACCAAAAAAATTAGGTTTACTTGCTACTCATGGAGATGGGGGACCTCCTAAAGCCCTCGATGCTCATTATGTGAAAGATATTATGCACTAGTTTAATAATCCTGAGAAAACCCCATTCAATTATATAATGGGAGACACGTTGGATCAACGTGAATACTTTATGGATTATCACTTGACTCAAAAAGGGAAACTATTATGGAATAAAATTTATATGTTGCATTGGTATGCTTGGCAACTATGCTTGAGATATGATTATACTTGTTTCTCTAGGATGAAGTCTCCAAACCTTCCCTTTTCATGCAAATTTAATTATACTGAAACCTTAGCTTATTATGCTAATGGTATATATGATTACTATGATGTGGAACGAATAGAAGAATTTGTTGCTTTCAAGGGTGCTTGTGAAATTGAATCTTTGTTTAAAGAGTTTGAAGATTTTGATGATTCAGTTTATAGACTCGAAAATTTAGCTATCCTTGAATATTGCTATGAGAATTATAAATAAAATTATGATATTGATGAATTTATTAAGAAAGTCTCCACTGTCGAGAAGAGACTAATATTTTGCAAGATTCTATGGAAGAAGAAATTGATGAAACTGTGAGCTCATTGGATGAAAAAGATGATGAGGAGAGCGAAGAACAAAAGGACGAAGATCGGATTAGCTACCCGTGCCCACCTTCTAATGAGAGTAACTCTCCAACTCATACATTATTTAATGTCATTTCGTTCTTATTGAAGGATGAATGCCATGATAATTACTATGATCCCGTTGATTCGTTTGAAATATCCCTTTTTGATGAATTCGATTCTTGCTATTCTTGTGGCCAAGATGCCAATATGAATTATGCTTATGGAGATGAACTTGCTATTGTTCCTTACGTTAAACATGAAATTGTTTCTATTGCACCCATACATGATAGTCCTATTATCTTTTTGAATTCTCCAAACTACACTATATCAGAGAAGTTTGCACTTATTAAGGATTATATTGATGGGTGGCCTTTTACCGTTGCACATGATAATTTTGATGAATATAATATGCATGTGCTTGCTACTCCTACTTGCAATTATTATGAGAGAGGAACTACATCTCCGCCTCTCTTTGTTTCCAACACGATAAAATTGCAAGAAACTTCTTATGCTATGCATTGGCCTTTACTTGATGTGCATGAATTGTTCTTGTATGACGTGTTGATGCATAGGAAGAGAGTTAGACTTCTTCATTGCTTGATATATGTTGCTTTGTGCTCACGACTAAATGCCAAATCTTTTCTAATTCAAATTGGCTTTGATATACCTTGGGATCCAGGTGGATTCATTACTTGAGCACCTTATGCTTAGCTTAATGGCTTTAAAGGAAGCGCTGCCAGGGAGACAACCCAGAAGTTTCAGAGAATCATTTATTTCTGTTGAGTTCTTTTATAGTGTTTAAAAACAAAAAAAATAAAGAGGGGAACCCAAAACTTTTCAAAAAGGAAAGTGAAAGTGAGAGAGAGAAGCATTGTTGAAGTGAGGGAGCTCCTTGAACTTTGTTCATGCTCACGGAAACTTTTTAAATCTTGATTATAGAAAGTTTTCAACAAAAATAATTATCCCCTTGTACAATCCCATTGTATTATAAAAATAATTTGGCAAGATTTTCCTTTAGGATGTTTACATTGCTTGTTGGTTTGTGCGGTGCAAAACAGAAACTTTGGCTGTAGTGCGCGATTTTACATTTTTTACTGGAACATCAAACGGTTCTGAAACTTTTTGCACTGTCTTTCTATACAAATTGTTTATTTGTCCTATTTTTCAGAATTTTTGGAGTACCAGAAGTATGGTGAATGTTTAGATTACTACAGACTGTCCTGTTTAAGACACATTCTGTTTCTGATGCTTTGCTTGCTTGTTTTGATGAAACTATCGATTTCTATCAATGGATTAATCCATGGAAAATTTATATTACAGTAGCTACAAGGCAAAAACAAAATATGAATTGGTTTGCAATAGTACTTAGAGTAGTGATTTTCTTTATTATACTAACGGATCTTACCGAACTTTCTGTTGAGTTTTGTGTGGATGAAGTGATCAAGGATCGAGGAGGTCTCGATATGATGAGAAGGAGGAGAGGCAAGAGCTCAATCTTGGGGATGTGCAAGGCACCCCAAGTAAATATTCAAGGATACTCAAGCGTCTAAGCTTGAGGATGCCCTGGAAGGCATCCCATCTTTCTGCAACAAGTGTCGGTATGTTTTCGGTTTCGTTTCATTCCAGTGATATGTGCAAATCTTGGGGCGTCTTTTGCATTTAGTTTTCACTTTTATTTGGTGCACCATGCTAGTATGAGATAGTCCATGGTTGATTTGTAGAGTGATCTTTGCACTTCACTTATATCTTTTGAGTATGGCTTTATAGAATGCTTCATGTGCTTCGCTTATATCATTTGAAGTTTGGATTGCCCATTTCCCTACACATAGAAAACCTCCATTTGTAGAATGCTCTTTTGCTTCACTTATATTTGTTAGAGAGTGGGCATATCTTTTGTAGAAATAATTAAACCCTCTTGCTTCACTTATATCTATTTAGAGAGTTGATAGGAATTGGTCATTCACATGGTTAGTCATTAAATCCTCCATAAAACTTGTAGATCACTGAATATGATATGTTTGATTCCTTAAAATAGTTTTGCGATATAAAGACGGTGATATTAGAGTCATGCTAGTGGGTAGTTGTGGATTATAGAAATAATTGTGTTGAAGTTTGTGATTCCCGTAGCATGCACGTATGCTGAACCGTTATGTAACGAGGTTGGAGCATGAGGTATTTATTGATTGTCTTCCTTATGAGTGGAGGTCGGGGACGAGAGATGGTCTTTTCCTACCAATCTACCCCCCTAGGAGCATGCGCGTAGTACTTTGTTTCGATGAATAATAGATTTTTGCAATAAGTATGTGTGTTCTTTATGACAAATGTTGAGTCCATGGATTATACGCACTCTACCCCTTCCATCATTGCTAGCTTCTTCGATACCGTGCATTGCCCTTTCTCACCTTGAGAGTCGGTGCAAACTTCGCCGGTGCATCCATACCCCATGATATGATACACTCTATCACACATAAGCCTCCTTATATCTTCCTCAAAACATCCACCATACCTACCTATCATGGAATTTCCATAGCCATTCCGAGATATATTGCCATGAAACTTCCATCATCATCATCATCATATACATGACCAGATCATTTATTGTCATATTGCTTTGCATGATCGTAAGATAGCGAGCATGATGTTTTCATGGCTTGTCTATTTTTTGATTTCGTTGCCACGCTAGATCATTGCACATCTCGGTACACCACCGGAGGCATTCATATAGAGTCATATCTTTGTTCTAGTATCGAGTTGTAATATTGACTTGTAAGTAAATAAAAGTGTGATGATCATCATTATTATAACATTGTCCCATGTGAGGTTATCAAAATAAAAGTGGCCAGAGAAGCCCCCCCAAAAAGAGAGAGAGAGGCCAAAGAAGCCTACAAAAGAATGAGAGAAAAGATAGAAAGGACAATGTTACTATCCTTTTACCACACTTGTGCTCCAGAGTAGCACCATGTTCTTCTTATAGAGAGTCTCTTGAGTTATCACTTCCATGTACTAGTGGGAATTTTCATTATAGAACTCGGCTTGTATATTCCAACGATGGGCTTCCTCAAGTGCCCTAGGTCTTCATGAGCAAGCAAGTTGGATGCACACCCACTTAGTTTCAGTTTGAGATTTCATACACTTATAGCTCTAGTGCATCTGTTGCATGACAATCCCTACTCCTCGCATTGACATCAATTGATGGGCATCTCCATAGCCCGTTGATTAGCCGCATCGACGTGAGACTTTCTCCCTTTTTTGTCTTCTCCACACAACCTCCATCATCATATTCTATTCCACCTGTAGTGCTATATCCATGGCCCACGCTCATGTATTGCATGAAAGTTGAAAAGGTTTGAGAACATCAAAAGTATGAAACAATTGCTTGGCTTGTCATCAGGGTTGTGCATGATTTGAATATTTTGTGTGATGAAGATGGAGCATAGACAGACCATTTGATTTTGTAGGGATAACTTTCTTTGTCCATGTTATTTTGAAAATACATGATTGCTTTATTAGTATGCTTGAAGTATTATTGTCTTAATGTCAAATGATAGACTATTGCTTTGAATCAATCATGTCTCAATATTCATGCCATGATTAGATTACACGATCAAGAATACGCTAGGTAGAATTCCACATCAAAAATTATTTTTTTTATCATTTACCTACTCGAGGACGAGCATGAATTAAGCTTGGGGATGCTGATACGTCTCCATCGTATCTATAATTTTTGATTGTTCCATGCCAATATTCTACAACTTTTACATACTTTTGGCAACTTTTTATACTATTTTTGGGACTAACATATTGATCCAGTGCCCAGTGTCAGTTCCTATTTTTGCATGTTTTTTTTGCGGAAAATCCATATCGAATGGAGTCCAAACGGGATAAAAACATACGGAGATTTTTTTGGAATATATGTGAATTTTGGGAAGTGGAATCAACGCAAGACGATGCCCGAGGGGCCCACATGGGTGAGGGGCGCGCCCTGGGCCCTCATGGCCACTCCGTAAGGTGGTTGGTGCCCTTCTTTCGCCGCAAGAAAGCCAATATCCGGATAAAAATTGTGTCAAAAGTTCAGCACAATCGGAATTACGGATGTCCGGGAATTTAAGAAACGGTGAAAGGGCAGAATCAGGGAGCATAGAAACAGAAGGAAAAGAGAGAGAGATCCAATCTTGGAGGGGCTCTCGCCCCTCCGCCGCCATGGAGGCCATGAACAAGAGGGGAAACCCTTGTCCTATCTAGGGGGAAGGTCAAGGAAGAAGAAGAAGAATGGGGGCTCCCTCCCCCTCTCTCCCGGTGGCGCTAGAACACCGCCGAGGTATCATCGCGACAATGATCTACACCAAAAACTTCACCGCCGTCATCACCAACTCTTTCCCCCTCTATGCAGCGGTGTAACCCCTCTTTTACTCGATGTAATCTCTACTTAAACATGGTGCTGAATGCTATATATTATTTCCGAATGATGTATGGCTATCCTATGATGTTTGAGTAGATCTGTTTTGTCCTATGGGTTAATTGATGATCGTGATTGGATTGAGTTGCATGTTTTATTATTGGTGCTATCATATGGTGCTCTCCGTGTTGCGCAAGCATGAGGGATCCCCTCTGTAGGGTTTGCAATATGTTCATGATTTGCTTATGGTGGGTGGCGTGAGTGACAGAAGCATAGATCCGAGTAAGTAGGTTGTTTGCGTATGGGAGTAAAGAGGACTTGATGCCTTATAATGCTATGGTTGGGTTTTACCTTAATGATCTTTAGTAGTTGAGGATGCTTGCTAGAGTTCCAATCATAAGTGCATATGATCCAAGAAGATAAAGTATGTTAGCTTATGCCTCTCCCTCAAATAAAATTGCAATAATTATTACGGGTCTAGTTATCGATTGTCTAGGGACAAATAACTTTCTCGTGACAAAAAGCTCTCTACTGAAACTAATTTAGTTGTGTCTTTATCTAAACAGCCCCTAGCTTTTATTTATATGCTCTTTATTATCTTGCAAACCTATCCTACAACACCTACAAAGTACTTCTAGTTTCATACTTGTTCTAGGTAAGGCGAACGTTAAGCATGAGTAGAGTTGTATCGGTGGTCGATAGAACTTGAGGGAATATTTGTTCTACCTTTAGCTCCTCATTGGGTTCGACACTCTTACTTATCGAAAGAGGCTACAATTGATCCCCTATACTTGTGGGTTATCAGCGCACGGCGCGTACGCCGAGTACCTGGAGAAGCTTCAGGATCGTGCCGGCATGTGAGATGAGATGTGGGATGGATCGAACTATGTACGCTTGAGTATGCTTAAAGACGGTTGAACTATGTACTTATGGTTGAACTATGCTTATGTACGTGTATGCTTATTATCTATGCCTGAGTATGTTTAATCTATGTTTAGTTATGTCTAACCGTGGGATATGGATGCAACCTGTTCGGTTGATGGAATTTACCTCCGTCTTGGTTTATTGGTCCCCTTTGTAATTTGTGTTAAATTTTGACCAAAGGTTTAACTAACAAAATGTTAGTGCAAGTCAGCAAAAATTATATCGTTGGATAGGTATTTAAGCATAGTGTTCAATGATATAATTTTTGGTGACATGCATAAACATTTCTTAGTTAAATATTTGGTAAAAATTACAAAGGGGGACCAATATACCAGGACGGAGGTAGTATGTCAATCACACACGGTTCCCAAAATTGGAACCATGTGCAATGACTTTCATTTTTCCTATTGTGTCAATCACACACGGTTCACTCTAGCAAACCGCCGCCTCCAAAATTCTTTGTGGGACAGAAAACCCTCGCCACCCAATTCAAAAAAGAAAAAATAAAACCCTCACCATCACCACGTCACAAAAACCATCACCCCGCCCGCCACCCCATCCGGTCCCCATTCACACCTGCACAAGCTCCTCCATGTCTATGCCATGGGACCGCCTATCTTGGCGGTAAACACTCAGCTCACCGCCTGCCGCCGCCAGGCTGCCGGCAAAGCCCACCGCATTTCGCCACTTCCGCTTGCCTCCGCCTATCACCATCGACTTTCTCGATGCTGCTCGTGGTTGACCTGGCTCCACTCGGTTGGGGAATCTACCGTACTGAGGGTTCTTTCTCATGGACGACAAGGTAACTAATTTAATGAGATATTATCTCATCTCATATCGAAGTTCATCGGCCTCCTTTAATCACCCGGCGGAAATCGCCATGAATTCATTTTCATTCGAGCTGTTTTGAGGGTTTTCTTTCATTCATTCAATGTATAGTGCGTCGACAGATCAGGACTTTGTGACCTCCGCCAGAGATTCTATCTCACCGTACCAGATCACTTGAGGACGCGCGCGATATGTTCAATCTCACCCTAAATCGGTTGGCACGGCCTACTTTCCTAAACATATTCTAAATATTGCTACATTTGGATAAAAGGTGCCACATGCACCATATACGTCAAAGGGGATTTCCCCCCTCTTCTTTCTATATTAGGAAAATTAATGATGTATTGTTCTTTCGATTACTCTCATATTTCCATGACATCATGTTTACCCTATCTGTTTAATTATATATTTTTGTCCGTCGATTTCAACGGTTGTACAGTTCTTTCAATTTGGGCCCATATTTGCATGTAACATATTTTCTCTAACAATCCTACCATTTTCTGCAGCACATCCATTTCTATGCAATAGATTATGTAGTGCACAATCTTTCCCTTTGCATAGATCAAGACTGCATGGATGTCATACTGCACACAAACCATGGATTTACAATCGTTGCTACTGTAAGACTTGATGAACATGGTGACTCCTATTTTGGCACTGGCTTTTGGACAGAAATTTCTAAGTTTTATGTATTGAAAGTTGGCACTAAAATTGAACTACACATAAAAGGGCCTGGTCATGAGATATATGCTAACTTCCCCGACAAAATCATCCGTCCAGAATTTGTTCGAAGTAAGTTTTCTTCTCAACGATCTGCACGTTCACTTACCCAGCAATGTCAAATGAATTGTGTAGTATTTAAGCAACCAATTGTTGTTCCCTTTTCTTACTATATTCCTACCTAATAACTTATAGTTACAAATACACTTTTCTATTGCCCTGTTTTTACTAAATATTCCCTGTACTCCCATTTCTATCAGAAATCACCGCTGACAAGGAGACTCCGGAGGTGGAGAATGGGGTTGCCAACAAGCGGAGGCGGGGTGAGCTAGAACCGCAAGCGACTCCAGCAGGCCTAGACTTCATCAGTAGCCTCCCCGATGATATGTTGACAGTGATCATCTCCCTCCTCCCAATCAAATATGGGGCGCGGACAACCGTCCTTTCCCAATGGTGGTGCCCCCTATGGAACTCCAGCCCTCTCGATCTCATCGACACCCACGAGCTCTGCCATGGCTATCGCAAGATCTTGGATGCGTTCTCCAAGATCCTCGGCAGTCACCTTGGCCCAACCAGAGGCCTTAGAATGGGGAAGTTTCGTTCCAACGGCAAGGACCGAGCCAAGCTTGACGACTGGTTCTGATCCCCCACCCTTGATCAGCTTGAGGAGCACACTTTTTATGATGGCCATATGCGGTCGCTGCCAACATCTGCACTCCCCCTCGCGCCCATGCTGCGCATCGCCAAGTTCAGGAACTGCCATCCCGCCTTAATGATGCGCTCACTCTTATTCTACCATGACTGAAGCACCTCGAGCTCTTCGCCGTCTAGCTCTCAAATGGTGACATGGAGCGCCTACTTCGTGGTTGTACTGCACTCGAGTACCTTCATCTTCAGGCGATCAATGGGTTGAGTACCTTTCACATCACCTCCATGACTCTCCGGACTATTTATGTGTGTTGCTGGTGCGGCAGGAAGACATCACAAGATGTGTACCATGGTATGGTCACTGAGGACACATCTGCACTTGAGAGATTACTTGTAGTTGATCAAGAAGGTCCAACAAGAATCAATGTCATTTCTACGCCGAAATTGACAGTGGTGGGCTACTCGTCTGACAAATACTCCGAACTTGTTATTGGATCCACACACGTTCAGGTTCAACAGACGCCTTCTACCTCTCCTTCTACAAATTAACATTATTTCTAATTTTGAAGATGTTTGTTTGTCTATCATTCAGAAAATGATTCTGACAAGCTTGACCCCGAAACTGCGCACAATGAAGGTCTTGGCACTAGAATCTATCGGCCCCAACCTGGAGCAAGTTGTCAGTTTCCTAAGATGCTTTTCGTTCCTGGAGAAGCTATATATTGAGGTGATGTTCCTTTCCTATTAAACGTTAACCATAAGGGAGTTCAATTTGTGACACCTTTTTCTAAGTTTACAATGACAATGTACTACGATTTCTGAAGATTTCTTTTGGAGGATTTCAGTACATACATGTTCCACCCTCCCCCCCCCCCCATATTGGTTGCTTGATCCATATGGTTACAATCAATAAGCATTTCTCCTTTGGATTCATCTGTACTAGTTTTCTTAGGGAACTTTTCATCCACTCCAACCTCTTGTTAAGAAGGCTACATTTTTCTAGAATGTAATCAAATGCCCATGTTAATCATGTCGGATCGAAGATGGCATGTTAGTGCATTTTACAAATCCTGCAAACCAAATATGCATGTAGTAATGTTCAAAACTGCATGTAGGCACTAAAATGTTTTCTTCTTTTGCAGATAAGATTAGGCCCAGTGGTGGATAATGTGATACAATATAACAATCATGTCGAATGCCTAGATCTACATCTCTCAGAAATCACTTTCAACTCCTATCGAGGGACCTACTGGAGATTATATTCGCTAGGTTCTTTGTTCTCAGAGCAAGGGTGATGAAGGAAATGAGGTTTGCCCTACATTTATTTCGCAAAACTGAATGGTTTCTTGATCAGCGCCGGCGCCTGCGGAAGAATGGAATAGGCTCCAAAAATGCAAAATTTCATTTTGGAGCTTCAGATGACAGAGTAATTGGAAGTCATAGTGTCAACCCCATAAATAACTTCCCAGTGGCTGACCCCTTTGCAAAAATTGTGAGGTTTCGAAACCAGACTTAGAAGTGGTAATATTAGTTTGAACCTCTCTGATATCCATGTTCAGCGGATCAGCGCGAGCGTTTGCAGTTGATGAGCTGAATTTCATTTCTAATATTAGTTTGAACCTTGTAATCTTCGAATTTGAGCCATATAACTTTGGAATTTGAACCTTGTAATATTTCGAGCTTTTGTGGTACAATCATTGAAATGACATCGTATAAGACTCATATATTGGTAGCACTATTTTGACCTTAATATGCAATGGTCTTAGATTTTATTAACCATTCTTGAATCTGTTTACCTTGTCGATCTCACAGCACATGATCTATATAGCTAACTCGACTGCGATCTTCGCACACGGTTGGTTTCTTCCACGATGTGCCCTGTAGAGTGCAGAATTAATTATCGCACTCAAGTGTCCATCATCACCCTTCTGTGTAACTTTGACCTTATCACCCATGGGTAAACTTATGACCTAAGTCATTCCACACATTTTGTTTTTACAAAGCTTTTTGCCAGTAAACTGCGCGGTAGTGCGGGAACAGGCTCACTGAAAATACATTTGGCGCCTCTTCAGGCCCACGTGTGCGGTGCGGTGTTGTCAAGCATGCACTGGAATCCTCTGCTATGAATGTCGTGACAAGACATGACGATTACAGGCCGGTCGACCCCCATTTATTACGGCAGCCAACCTTTCGATCACGCCCCACCATTGCAAGAAGCACACCCACCATGAGAAATTCTTAGAGGGTATCATGTGCGGCTCCAATGGCGCTCCGAGAGGCCGCTGACGATGAGCATCAGTTCACCATGCGTGTCGTGGTGGACACCCACAGAAGGTTCATGGACTTCTCGATGGTGCACACCAACGACCCGGTTTGGGTGGAGCATTCCACCCACATCATGGAGCTGTTGCATGCCGAGGAGAAGTACAAGGTGGTCGGGTTCGACCTCGAGTACACTCGCGCTTGTGCCGGGTCTCGTCCCAAGGCCGCCGTCGCCTAGATGTGCGTGCGCCACAAAGTCCTCGTCTACCAATATTGCCTAGCCACAAGGCCTTGCGAGCATTTCGCTAGGTTTCTCAATAGCCCCCACTACATGTTCGCTATGGTGGACATCGCCAACAATGTAAAGGCGCTCGAGAATTCGGGCATCGCCTGCCAGAATCTTGTCGTCATCCAGGGCCAATACAAGATCTGGGCAGCAAGGAGCATGAGAAGGACTCGCTGGTTCACCTCGCCGAGGCCATCATCGACCCCTACTACAGAGGCATGAAGGATTCGTGCAACAAGGACAAGCGTGCCTGGCACTCGGCCTGGACGGAGAAACTTGACAAAGCTCACGTTGTGTATGCGGCCAAGGAGGCGTACACAAGCTACGACATGTATAGGCAGATCGTTGACATGTGCCTCCTTACCCAAAATAGCCAGGGATCCAGCCGGAAGCAGGGCAATGGCAAGCGTCGTTGCAACAATAAGTAGATGATTTGATCCTCGTTTCTCCTACTTTAGTATGCATGTAATTGCTTACTTTGGTATGTGGAAATGTTATGTGTGTAGTCACTTGTGTAATTGTATGCTTAATTTGGTTATGCAATGTTGTCTTTTTAAATATATATGTTGATGCTCTGTAGACAGAGCATAGATGTTGTGCGGACAAAGAAAATCACATCGCACACGAACTAAACAATGGAACCCGTCGGTGATGTTTTCATCAATCACTCACAATTGTATACCAGCAATCGTTTGCTCACAACACACATGACTTTTTAGCAGTAATTGTCTGTGCTATTATTGGTCTTCACACACATTTCTGATTACAGACCTGTTTGTCGTGTATCACACACATCATGTTAAGTTGAACCGTTTCTATTCTCATGTCTCAACGCAAATAGTTCATCCGAGTGAACCGCATGCCGTATATCGCACACACCTTGATCTGGCTGACCGTTTCTTTTGTGTTGCGTAATCACAAATAGTTCATTCGTGTGAACCGTATGATGTATATCGCACACACCTTCATCTGGCCGCCCGTTTCTTTTGTTCCTCCTCATCGCAAATAGTTAACTGAGCTGAACCATATACCCTGCATCGCACATGCAACTAAAGTCTGAACCGTGTTTGATGCATCCTGCATCGCAAACGTTTTGCACCTTTTTTGACGGGTTTTTTACACCACCGTTTGCGATTATGGCATCGCACACAGTTTCGTCGAAGGGTCTCTGATCGTAGTGTCGCGTTAGCAGCATCCTGTGGGTGACTAGTAGTGTTGATTACATCTTGTAGTTGTTTACTATATGGTTTATTTGGTGGAAGATTATATGTTCAGATCCAATATGCTATTTAATACCCCTCTGATCTTGAGCATGATTATCATTTGTGAGTAGTTACTTTTGTTCTTGAGGTCACCGGAGAAACCATGTTGCCAGTAATCATGTGAACTTGATGTGTTTGATATTTTGGTAGTATGGATGTTGTGATTCCCTTAGTGGTGTCATGTGAATATGGACTACATGACACTTCACCATATTTGGGCCTAAGCGAATGCATTGTGGAGTAGCAATTAGATGATGGGTTGCGAGAGTGACAGAATCTTAAATCCTAGTTTATGCACTATTCCGTAAGGGACCGATTGGATCTAAAAGTTTAATGCTATGGTTAGAATTTATTCTTAATACTTTTCTCGTAGTTGCGGATACTTGCGGGAGGGTTAATCATAAGTAGGAGGTTTGCTCAAGTAAGAACAACACCTAAGAACCGGTCCACCAACATGTCAAATTATCAAAGTACCGATCACGAATTAAACCAACATGTTGAAAGTGACTAGATGAAAATCCCATGTACCCTCAAGGACGCTTTGCTTATCATAAGAGACCATTTTGGCATGTCCTTTGCCTCAAAAGAATTGGGCTATCTTGCTGCACTTTTTTTACTACTACCGTTACTTGCCCGTTACAAATTATATTGCTATCAAACTACTCAGTTACTTACAATTTCAGCACTTGCAGACATTACCTTCCTGAAAACCACTTGTCATTTCCTTCTGCTCCTCGTTGGGTTCGACACTCTTAGTTATCGAAAAGAGATACAATTGATCCCCTATACTTGTGGGTCATCAAGGCTATTTTCTGGCGCAGTTGCCGAGGAGTGAAGCACCTTTCGTAAGGAAACACTTATATAGTGTGATGAAATTTTATTGTCACTTGTTATTCTGGAAAACAATCCTTTCAGGGGTTTGTTCGGGGTATCTTCACCTCGAACAGAACCACAACTAGCTACCCCTCAACCTACTACACCTACTAAAAATATTGAATATGAAATTCCTTCGAGTATGATAGAACAATTGCTAGCTAATCCTTATGCAGGAGATGGAACCGAACATCCTGACACTACAAAAAAGAAACTCACCCATGACATTTTGGACCGAACAAAAAAAATCTGTCATATTTATGACACTTCTATGAAGATAATTGTGACAAAACGCAGTATCATCATAGATGTGGTGGGAGTCCTACTTCTATGAAAAAAATATGACAGAAAATGGGCTTTTCGTCCTGGGCGGACCGGAGACGCAGCTACATGACATTCTTTGGGCCGTTCATGACGGAAAAAACCATGGTAGAAGCGAGGGCGAGGAAAATATCGGGGAGTTCCCAGTTACGGTGGGTGGTCGGGGGCCGAACGATGCGCGTTTCTCTCGTACGTATGCGCGTGTGTGCGAGGCGTTGGGCTCTAACTGAAGCCGAGTGAGGCGTTGGGCTCTAATTGAACCCGAGCGATTGCACTGCAGGATACGCGTTACTGAACCTGAGCGATCGATCGATCCCTTGCTGTTAACTGAACCCGAGTGATTCCTTCGCTACTGCTACTAACTGAAGTCGATCGAACACTGCTACCTCCTTCCCTTGATGAACAGTGAGCATTATTGAGGGGGTTTGGATGAACAGTTCCCGGTGGGGGGTTGGATGAACAGGACCCCGTGGTAGTAGAGGCCGTTGCCAATGGATGAACAGTGCCCCGATCGATCGAGCCGGTGGATGAACAGGACCCCGTCGAGGGCTGGATTAACAGGACCCCATGGAGGGCTGGTTGAACAGTAGCCGATGGAGGTCTGGTTGAACAGTAGCCGGTGGAGGGCTGGATGAACAGTAGCCCGTGGAGGGGTGGTTCAACAGGACCCCGTGGAGAGGGCTGGCTGAACAGTAGCCGGTGGAGGAGTGGTGGAGGCTAGATGAACAGGAGCCCGTGGATGAACAGTCGCAGGTGGAGGCTGGAGGAAGTTGACGGTGGATGAACAGGAGCCAGTGGAGGCAGTCGATGGTGGATGAATAGTAGCCCATGGAGGCAATCGACGGTGGAGATGAACAGTATCTCGTGGAGTCCCGTTTTGCAGTACGCCACATCCCTCCTGATGAACAGGACCCCCATTTCGACCGTAGCGCTGCAACACAAGTCTGTTTCCTCCGTTTTGCGGTACGCCACACACCTCCCAATTAACAGGACCCCGTTTCGACCGTAGGAGGCCCGTTCCCTCCGTTTTGCGGTACGCTAGACCCCTGCCGATGAACAGGATGCCATTTCGACCGTGGTCGGTCGAACACAAGGTCGTTTCCTCCGTTCTGCGGTATGCCAGGCCTCGTTTCCACCGGCAGTTCTGTCCAAGCCGGTTGGCTCCCGATGAACATGACGATGCATTTCGTTCCGACCCAGCCGGTTGCCTCCCCATGATCACGACGACGGCGCAGCTTGTCCTTTCCTACCCAGCCATGTACACGAGCTCTGGTCGTACGTATGCGTGAGTAGGCGTTCGAGACCCCGCCTGTATGTACGTACATGGTCGTATTTTCTTTCTTGCACCCTGACCACTGTAACTACGTGTAGATGCTACGTGCGCGCCTCTACTATGACACATGTGCGGCTCTACTACGACACGTGCACACCTCTACATTGACCAGTATGTATGTACATGTTGGGGAACACAGTAATTTCAAAAAATCCCTATGCACATGCAAGATCATGGTGATGCATAGCAACAAAAGGGGAGAGTATTGTCTACATACCCTCGTAGACCGTAAGCGGAAGCGTTATGACAACGCAGTTGATGTAGTCGTATGTCTTCACGATCGATAGATCTAGCACCGAAGGTACGACACCTCCGCGATCTGCACACGTGGGCTCATTGACGTCTTGCAAACTCACGATCCAGTAGAGCTTCGAGGGAGAGCTTCGTCAGCACGACAGAGTGATGATGCTGATGATGTTGCTACCGGAACAGGGCTTCGCCTAAGCACCTCTACAATATTACCGAGGTGGATTATGGTGGAGGGGGGGCACCGCACACGGCTAAAGATCAATGATCAACTTGTGTGTCTATGGGGTGCCCCCCTCCCCGTATATAAAGGAGTGGAGGAGGGGAGGGGCCGGCCCTCTCTATGGCACGCCCTAGGGGAGTCCTACTCCCATCGAGAGTAGGATTTCCCCCTTCCATGTAGTAGGAGTAGGAGAGAAGGAAGGGGAGGAGAGGAGAAAGGAAAGGGGGGCAGCCCCCTCCCAATTCGGATTGGGCTAGGGGGGCGCGCCTCCCACCTTTTCCTTCCCTCTCCTCTTTTCCACTAAGGCCCAATAAGGCCCATATACTCCCCGGGGGGTTCCGGTAACCTCATGGTACTCCAGAAAATGCCCGAAGTCATCCAGAACAATTTTGATGTCCAAACATAGGCTTCCAATATATCGATCTTTATGTCTCGACCATCTTGAGACTCCTCGTCATGTCTGTCATCAAATTAGGGACTCCGAACTACCTTCAGTACATCAAAACACATAAAGTCATAATATCGATCGTCGCCGAACGATAAGCGTGCGGACCCTACGGGTTCGAGAACTATGTCGACATGACCGAGACATGTCTCCGGTCAATAACCAATAGCGGAACCTGGATGCTCATATTGGTTCCTACATATTCTACGAATATCTTTATCGGTCAAACCGCATAACAATATACGTTGTTCCCTTTGTCATCGGTATGTTACTTGCCTGAGATTCGATAGTCGGTATCTCAATACCTACTTCAATATCATTACCTGCAAGTATCTTTACTCGTTTCGTAATGCTACATGCCTTAACTAACTCATTAGCTACATTGCTTGCAAGGCTTATAGTGATGTACATTACCGAGAGGGCCCAAAGATACCTCTCCGACAGTCGGAGTGACAAATCCTAATCTTGATCCATGCTAAATGAACAAACACCATCGGAGACACCTATAAAGCACCTTTATAATCACCCAGTTACGTTGTGACGTTTGGTAGCACACAAAGTCCTCCTGTACTCGGGAGTTCCATGATCTCATAATCATAGGAACATGTATAGTTATGGAGAAAGCAATAGCAACAAACTAAACGATCATTGTGCTAAGCTAACGGATAGGTCAAGTCAATCACATCATTCTCTAATGATGTGATCGCGTTAATCAAATGACAACTCATGTCTATGGTTAGGAAACATAACCATCATTGATTCAACGAGCTAGTTAAGTAGAGGCAAACTAGTGACACTCTATTTGTCTATGTCTTCACACATGTACTAAGTTTCCGGTTAATACAATTCTAGCATGAATAATAAGAATTTATCATGATATAAGGAAATATAAATAACCACTTTATTATTGCCTCTAGGGCATATTTCCTTCAGCTCCCACATGCACTAGAGTTAATAATCTAGATTACATTGTAATGATTCTAACACCCATGGACTCTTGGTGCTGATCAATTTTTGCTCGTGAGAGAGGCTTAGTCAACGGGTCTGCAACATTCAGATCCGTATGTATCTTGCAAATCTCTATGTCTCCCTCCTTGACTTGATCGCGGATGGAATTGAAGCGTCTCTTGATGTGCTTGGTTCTCTTGTGAAATCTTGATTCCTTTGCCAAGGCAATTGCACTAGTATTGTCACAAAAGATTTTCATTGGACCCGATGCACTAGGTATGACACCAAGATTGGATATGAACTCCTTCATCCAAACTCCTTCATTTGCTGCTTCCGAAGCAGCTATGTATTCCGCTTCACACATAGATCCCGCCACGACGCTCTGCTTGGAACTGCACCAACTGACAACTCCACCATTTAATAAAAACATGCATCCGGTTTGTAACTTAGAGTCATCCGGATCAGTGTCAAAGCTTGCATCGACGTAACCGTTTACGAAGAGCTCTTTGTCACCTCCATATATGAGAAACATATCCTTAGTCCTTTTTAGGTATTTCAGGATGTTCTTGACCGCTGTCCAGTGATCCACTCCTGGATTACTTTGTTACCTCCCTGCTAAACTTATAGCAAGTCACACATTAGGTCTGGCACACAGCATTGCATACATGCTAGAGCCTATGGCTGAAGCATAGGGAACACCTTTCATTTTCTCTCTATCTTCTGCAGTGGTCGGGCATTGAGTCTGACTCAACTTTACACCTTGTAATACAGGCAAGAACCCTTTCTTTGCGTGATCCATTTTGAACTTCTTCAAAACTTTATCAAGGTATGTGCTTTGTGAAAGTCCAATTAAGCGTCTTGATCTATCTCTATAGATCTTGATGCCCAATATATAAGCAGCTTCACCGAGGTCTTTCATTGAAAATTTCTTATTCGGGAGTTGCATGATCTCATAGTCATAGGAACATGTATATGTCATGGAGAAAGCAATAGCAACAAACTAAATGATCATCATGCTAAGCTAACGGATGGGTCAAGTCAATCACATCATTCTCTAATGATGTGATCTCGTTAATCAAATGAAAACTCATGCCTATGGTTAGGAAACATAACCATCATTGATTCAACGAGCTAGTCAAGTAGATGCACACTAGTGACACTTGATACGTCTCTGTCGTATCTACTTTTCCAAACACTTCTGCCCTTGTTTTGGACTCTAACTTGTATGATTTGAATGGAACTAACCCGAACTGACGTTGTTTTCAGCAGAATTGCCATGGTGTTGTTTTATGTGCAGAAAACAAATATTCTCGGAATGACCTGAAACTCCATGGAACATCTTAGAAAAAATAAAAAAAATCCTCGCCAAAGATGAAGACCAGGGGGCCCACACCCTGTCCACAAGGGTGGGGGGCGCCCCCCCCCCAAGGGCGCGCCCCCCTACCTCGTGGGCCTCCTGGATGCCCTACGACGCCAACTCCAACTCTATATATTTGCTTTCGGAGAGAAAAAATCAGAGAGAAGAAATCATCGCGTTTTATGATATGAAGCCGCCGCCAAGCCCTAAAACCTCTCGGGATGGCTGATCTGGAGTCCGTTTGGGGCTCCGGAGAGGGGGATTCGTCGCCTTCGTCATCATCAACCATCCTCCATCACCAATTTCATGATGCTCACCGCCGTGTGTGAGTAATTCCATCGTAGGCTTGCTGGACGGTGATGGGTTGGATGAGATTTATCATGTAATCGAGTTAGTCTTGTTAGGGTTTGATCCCTAGTATCCATTATGTTCTGAGATTGATGTTGCTATGACTTTGCTATGCTTAATGCTTGTCACTAGGGCCCGAGTGCCATGATTTCAGATCTGAACCTATTATGTTTTCATGAATATATGTGAGTTCTTGATCCTATCTTGCAAGTCTATAGTCACCTACTATGTGTTATGATCCGGCAACCCCGAAGTGACAATAATCGGGACCACTCCCGGTGATGACCATAGTTTGAGGAGTTCATGTATTCACTATGTGCTAATGCTTTGTTTCGGTTCTCTATTAAAAGGAGGCCTTAATATCCCTTAGTTTCCAATAGGACCCCGCTGCCACGCGAGGGTAGGACAAAAGATGTCATGCAAGTTCTTTTCCATAAGCACGTATGACTATATACGGAATACATGCCTACATTACATTGATGAATTGGAGCTAGTTCTGTGTCACCCTATGTTATGACTGTTACATGATGAACCGCATCCGGCATAATTATCCATCACTGATCCGGTGCCTACGAGTTTTCCATATACTGATTCTCGCTTATTTACTTTCCCGCTGCTACTGTTACAATCACTACAAAATACCAAAAACATTACTTTTGCTATCTTTACTTTTGTTGCCGCTACCACCACTATCATATTACCGTGCTACTAAACACTTTGCTGCATATACTAAGTTTCCAGGTGTGGTTGAATTGACAACTCAGCTGCTAATAGTTGAAAATATTCTTTGGCTCCCCTTGTGTCGAATCAATAAATTTGGGTTGAATACTCTACCCTCGAACGCTGTTGCGATCCCCTATACTTGTGGGTTATCAAGACAAATTTCTGGCGCCGTTGCCGGGGAGCATAGCTCTATTCTTTGAGTCACTTGGGATTTATATCTGCTGGACACTATGAAGAACTTGAGAGATCCAAAAACCAAGATCTATCCCTCAACTATGAGGGGAGGTAAGGAACTGCCATCTAGCTCTGCACTTGATTCACCTTCTGTTATGAGTAAGTTTGCGACACCTACAATGCTTCTGCTATTCGTTCTGATATGTCGCATGTTATTGATGATGCCACTTCTGCTATGCATGATACTTATGATGAAACTGCTTCTATGCCTGATACTACTGTGCCCCTTGGTGAATTTCTTGATGAACAAATTGCTAGGGCTAGAGAAAAATAAATTATTGAATCTGAATATGATGATGATAGTGATGATGAGAATATGCCTATTATTCCTGAGGGCTATCTTTTTGATATGGAATCTTCTGCCGCTATTTTAGCTTGCAAAGATAGATATGAGCTTAAGAGGTTATTAGTTAAATGGAACAAAGAATCACTTAGAGATAAAATGAAACCCGACCCTGCTTTTGCTACTTCACCTATATGTGTTCCTGATAAGGATTATGAATTCTCCATTGACCCTGATATAATTACTTTGGTTGAATCTGATCCATTTTATGGCTATGAATCTGAAACTGTTGTGGCACATCTTACTAAGTTAAATGATATAGCTGCCCCGTTCACTAATGATGAGAGATCGCGTTACTTTTATATACTCAAAATATTTCCGTTCTCATTAAAGGGTGATGCTAAGATATGGTTTAGTTCTCTTGATCCTAGTTGTGTGCGTAGTCCCCAGGATATGATTTATTACTTCTCTTCTAAATATTTCCCTGCTGATAAGAAACAAGCTGCTTTGAGAGAAATATACAACTTCGTGCAAATTAAAGAAGAGAGTCTCCCACAAGCTTGGGGGAGGCTTCTCAAGTTACTTAATGCTTTGCCTGATCATCCTCTTAAGAAACCTGAAATACTTGATATCTTTTATAATGGACTAACCGATGCTTCCAGAGATTACCTGGATAGTTGTGCTGGTTCTCTTTTCAGGGAAAGAACACCGGATGAAGCTGAAATTCTATTGAATAATATGTTGACAAATGGAAATAATTGGGCACCTCCTGAGCCAGCTCCTGCTCCAATTACTGAACCCATTCCTAAACCAACTCCGAAGAAGAGAGGTGTTCTATTTCTCAGTCCCGAAGATATGCAAGAGGCAAAGAAATCTATGAAAGAAAAAGGTATTAAAGCTAAAGATGTTAAGAATTTACCTCCTATTGTAGAAATACATGGTCTTAATATACCGCCTGTTGAAGAAACATATGATCTCAATTCTTTATTTACTGAAGAACCTCCTGATCCCGATATCCCAACATAGGTAGTAGAGGTAAATTCTCTCTATAGATATGATAAAGTTGAAGTCCCTCCTACTAAAATTGCTAGTCAGTGCTTGGATAAGTTTGATAAATTTATGTTTAAGCAAGACGACTTCAATGCTTATTTTGGTAGACAATTAAAAGAAAATTCTTATATGATTAGACGCTTGCGTGATTATATGGCTAATATTAAAGGTGAACTTAAACTTGTTAGCAAACATGCTTCTATGGTTACCACTCAAGTAGAACAAGTACTTAAGGCTCAAAAAGAAGTGCTTGATGAAATGAATAGTAAGAAAAATGATTATGCTGTTAGAGTGGCTACTAGAAGTGGTAGAATGACTCCGGAACCTTTGTATCCTAAAGGCCACCCTAAGAGAATCGAGCAAGATTCTCAAAGAAATAATATTGACGTTCTTAGTTCTTCTAAAAGGAAGAAGAAAAATGATAGAACTGTGCAAACTTCTAGTGAACCTATTGCTGAACCACCTGATAATCCAAATGATATTTCTATGTCTGATGCTGAAACACAATCTGGTAATGAACATGAACCTCATGAAAATATTAATAATGATGTTCATGATGATGCTCAACCTAGTAATGATAATGATGTGGAAATTGAACCTGCTGTTGATCTTGATAACCCACAATCAAAGAATCAACATTATGATAAAAGAGACTTTGTTGCTAGGAAACATGGTAGAGAAAGGGAACCTTGGGTTCAGAAACCCATGCCTTTTCCTACGAAACCATCCAAGAAAAAGGATGATGAGGATTTTGAGCGCTTTGCTGAAATGATTAGGCCTATCTTTTTGCGTATGCGATTAACTGATGTGCTCAAAACAAATCCTTATGCTAAATATATGAAGGATATCATTACTAATAAAAGAAAGATACCGGAAGCTGAGATTTCCACCATGCTTGCTAATTATACTTTTAAGGGTGGAATACCAAAGAAACTTGGAGACCCCGGAGTACCTACTATACATTGCTCCATTAAAAGAAATATTATTAAAATTGCTTTATGTGATCTTGGAGCCGGTGTTAGTGTTATGCCTCTCTCTTTATATCATAGACTTGACTTGAATAAGCTGACACCTACCGAAATATCTTTGCAAATGATTGATAAATCAACTACTATACCTGTCGGTATTTGTGAGGATGTGCCTGTTGTGGTTGCAAACGTTACTATTTTAACAGACTTTGTTATACTTGATATTCCCGAGGATGATAGTATGTCTATTATTCTTGGAAGACCTTTTCTTAATACTGCAGGGGCTGTTATTGATTGCAACAAAGGCAATGTCACTTTTCATGTTAATGGTAATGAGCATACGGTACACTTTTCGAGGAAACAACCTCAAGTTCATATTATCAACTCCATTGGAAAAAATCCATCGATTATAATTGGAGGTTTTGAATTTCCTCTTCCTACTATCAAAAAGAAATATGATATACTTATTATTGGGGATGTGCATATCTCCGTTGAGGTAACTTAGTGTTATTCGAAATTTCTCCGGTTTCATGATTATCGGAATGAGTTTGTTAACAAGACTTGATCAACCTTGTTAGTGGATTCTTTTTGATGAGCATGAGATGGATGAAACTAGAAGCACAACCCTCTGTACCCCACTTTTACTTTCTGTTATTTATATTAAATAAAGTAAAAATAGTATTTTTCTGTCTGTTTCCTCACTTATCCGTGCAATATAAAAATATCCTGAAAATAAAAGTCCTCAGAATGCCATGCCAATTTAATATGATTTTTTCGGGAATATTTGAGGATTTACTGTGCAAAAATTATCGCGGGAGGAGCTGCCACCTGGCCACGAGGGTGGTGGGTGCCCCCCCTCTAGGGCGCGCCCCCTGCCTCGTGGGCCCATGGTGGCCCTCCTCCACTTATCCCAGCACCCATCTTCTTCCTCTGTCTCACACAAACCCGAAAACCAACTCAAGCACGAGTTCCAGCCACTTTTGCTGTGATTTTCGATCTCCTTGCTCAAAGCACCTCTCGCAAAACTGCTTGGGGAGATTGTTCCTTGGTATGTGACTCCTCCATTGGTCCAATTAGTTTTTGTTCTAGTGCTTTATTCTTTGCAAATTTGTGCTGCATAGGTGACCATGTTCTTGAGCTTGCATGTCAAATTTATATGGTTCCAAGTAGTTCTAATGCTTGATATAGGCTCCAGGCACTTGTAGGAGTAGTTGCTATCAATATTATTGAAGTTGGTTCGCTTTTGTTTGAAGTTACTAAAAATTTCAGATTATTTCAGAAAAATAATGAGGAGATTTTTGAGGGGCTCATCGAGCCAAAGCTCGAAGGAAAAGGCACGGAAGCCTAAGTATAATTTGTCGCGCACCGCGGAGATTCGGGCGTGTGAATGGCCTTCTGATGATTTCTTGAGAGCAGCCGGTATCTATGAAGATTTTCATGAATTGGCTCAGAATGCAGGCCTCACCGCTTTCCTCCACGACCAATGCGATCAGTATCTCTTACTCACAAATACTTTTGTGCAAAACTTTCATTTTCATTCTAGGAACTCACCACCTACGGTGGAGTTTCATTTATATGATGAGTATAAGGAGATGTCACTTTATGATTTCTGTCGGATTTGTTTAGTCCCTTTTGAGGGCAAGACAGAAGAACCACATCATGATGATGTGGTTGGGTTTATTGATACTATCACTGTAGGAGAAACTAGGAAGGTTTCCAATGCACGAATCACTAGCATACATTTTCCTCTTTTATGTTACTTTGCATTATTTGCTAGTCGTTGTTTAATTGGACACGGAAACTGTGGAAACCTTAGTATCCCTGATATAATTATTCTGCACCATGGTTTATACAGTGATAACACTTTTAGTATGGGCGGTATTATTGCTAGACGATTAAGTATGAACCGTACCAAAGGCCCCATCTTTGGAGGCATCTATGCTACACGCCTAGCCGTACATTTTAACATACCTATTAGGCATGCTGAGAAGGAAGAAAAGGTGTTGCCCCGTGTTTATCTAGATCATAAAAGTATGGTGGCACATGATTTTATTGTTAAGAATAGGGTAGGAGAGCTTAAGTATCAATTGTTCTTTAACAAACATCATCCTGAGACTATTATCCTGCCTGCTCCTTCTTGTTTGATTTGACTGTAAGCACGTACCTTGTTCCGTTGACGGCTATTGACGCCTACCGGAACCCTGCACCAGCCGAGGAACCAGAACCGGAACCACAATTTGATCCTTCACGGCAGTCTAACTATTAGTGGGATCTGGAGATGATTGCCAGCCAGTGGCAATCGGAGCCTTCTTCTTCCTCATCACAGTATGACCCCAACAACTATTATTATGGATATCCGCCAGGCCAGCCGTGGCCATAGACCAACTTAGGCTAAAAGCCTAAGCTTGGGGGAGTACATATTTCTCACCGACAATACATTTATGTTCACACACACTCATTGCTAGATGTCGGTGCTCATACTTTTTCACTGTAATATCCATGCTAGTTTATTTTCTTTTTCCTGCTTTCTTCTTGTGTGTTTGTTAAACCTTAAGGAAAACAAAAAAAATAGTAGTAGTTTATTTTTCTGCTGTAGTAGTAATAATTAAAAAGAAAACCCAAAAACATTTCCCGTTCTTCTTCTGCTTGTTGGGAGCTTTCCCGTGTAAATAGTTTTATTTCTTTTATTTTCTTTGGGAGTCAGTAGGAGAAGACCATAATTAAATTGTTGAAGTGGCTCTTATATGTGTTATTGTTGATTTAACCAAGAGCCCATATTGCCTTGTCTTCTCCTATTTATTGAATGCTCACAGATTCTAGCTTAGTACAATGCACGTACACTCTTATTATTATTCACACCGTTCGGTCGTGCAAGTGAAAGGCAATTATGATGATATATGATGGGCTGACTGAGATGAGAAAAGCTGGTATGAACCCGACCTCTTTTGTTTTTGTAAATATGATGAGTCCCTCGTTCTTGATTCAGCTTATTATGAATAAACATGTTTGCAATGACAATTAGAGATCATAGTTGCTTGTGCCATGCTTGATTAGCTATGAGTTATAATGATTTACCTTGTGTGCCAACATGCTATTGAGATGATTATGATGTGGTATGATGGGGTGGTATCCTCCTTTGAATGATTTAAGTGACTTGACTTGGCACATATTCACGCATGTAGTTGAAACAAAATCAACATAGCCTTCACGATATTTATGTTCATGGTGGATTATATCCTACTCATGCTTGCATCCAATGTTTATTAATTTTAATGCATGTACATGGCTGTTGTCGCTCTCTAGTTGGTCGCTTCCCAGTCTTTTGCTAGCCTTCACTTGTACTAAGCGGGAATACTGCTTGTGCATCCAATCCCTTAAACCCCAAAGTTAGTCTAGATGAGTCCACCATACCTTCCTATATGCGGTATCTACCTGCCGTTCCAAGTAAATTTGTATGTGCCAAACTCTAAACCTTCAAATAAACATTTGGTTTTGTATGCTCGAATAGCTCATGTATCAACCAAGGTTGTCCTTATCTTCCATGCTAGGCGGGTTATTCTCAAGAGGAGTGGACTCCGCTCCTCACTCACGAGAAAATGGCTGGTCACCGGGATGCCTAGTCCCATGCTTTATGCAAACTAAATCAAAATTAATTGCAAACAAAACCCCCCTGGGACTTGATGTATGTTGGAGGCACTCGTTGTTTCGAGCAAGCCATGGATTGATGCTTGTTGGTGGAGGGGGAGTATAAACTTTACCATTCTGTTTGGGAACCGCCTATAATGTGTTTAGCATGGAAGATACCGTCATCTCTTAGTTGTTACGTTGACAATGAAAGTATACCGCTCAAAATACAATTTATCTCTATTTCAAAACCGAGCTCTGGCACCTCTACAAATCCATGCTTCCCTCTACGAAGGTCCTATCCATTTACTTTTATGTTGAGTCATCACCCTCTTATTAAAAAGCACTAGCTGGAGAGCACAGCCGTCATTTGCATTCATCACTGTTAATTTATATTGGGTATGACTTTGATTGGATCTCTTTTACCATGAATTACATTGTCTAGTCAGTCCTTGATCTTTAAAGGTGCTCTGCATTTATGTTTTGCGGTCTCAGAAAGGGCTAGCGAGATACCATCTTGTTATATCATATTATGATTGTTTTGAGAAAGTATTGTCATCCGAGATTTATTCTTATGACTTGCTAGTTGATTATGCTATTGATATGAGCAATTATGAGACTTGAGAATTATTGCAAATGTGGTTAGTTATGATCTATGCTGAAAACTTGAATGCTGGTTTGACAGAGTTACAACAACAAGAGCAAACAGAGTTTGTAAAAGTTTTTCTTTCTTTCTTTCAGTTTGTCAACTGAATTGCTTGAGGACAAGCAAGGGTTTAAGCTTGGGGGAGTTGATACGTCTCCGTCGTATCTACTTTTCCAAACACTTTTGCCCTTGTTTTGGACTCTAACTTGTATGATTTGAATGGAACTGACCCGGACTGACGCTGTTTTCAGCAGAATTGCCATGGTGTTGTTTTATGTGCAGAAAACAAATATTCTCAGAATGACCTGAAACTCCACGGAACATCTTAGAAAAAAATAATAAAAAATCCTCGCCAAAGATGAAGACCAGGGGGCCCACACCCTGTCCACGAGGGTGGGGGGCGCCCCCCCCTAGGGCGCGCCCCCCTACCTCGTGGGCCCCCTGGATGCCCTCCGGCGCCAACTTCAACTCTATATATTTGCTTTCGGAGAGAAAAAAATCAGAGAGAAGAAATCATCGCATTTTACGATACGGAGCCCCCACCAAGCCCTAAAACCTCTCGGGAGGGCTGATCTAGAGTCCGTTTGGGGCTCCGGAGAGGGGGATTCGTCGCCGTCGTCATCATCGACCATCCTCCATCACCAATTTCATGATGCTCACCGCCGTGCGTGAGTAATTCCATCGTAGGCTTGCTGGACGGTGATGGGTTGGATGAGATTTATCATGTAATCGAGTTAGTTTTGTTAGGGTTTGATCCCTAGTATCCATTATGTTCTGAGATTGATGTTGCTATGACTTTGCTATGCTTAATGCTTGTCACTAGGGCCCGAGTGCCATGATTTCAGATCTGAACCTATTATGTTTTCATGAATATATGTGAGTTCTTGATCCTATCTTGCAAGTCTATAGTCACCTACTATGTGTTATGATCCGGCAACCCCGAAGTGAAAATAGTCGGGACCACTCCCGGTGATGACCATAGTTTGAGGAGTTCATGTATTCACTATGTGCTAATGCTTTGTTCCGGTTCTCTATTAAAAGGAGGCCTTAATATCCCTTAGTTGCCAATAGGACCCCGCTGCCACGGGAGGGTAGGACAAAAGATGTCATGCAAGTTCTTTTCCATAAGCACGTATGACTATATACGGAATACATGCCTACATTACATTGATGAATTGGAGCTAGTTCTGTGTCACCCTATGTTATGACTGTTACATGATGAACCGCATCCGGCATAATTATCTATCACTGATTCGGTGCCTACGAGTTTTCCATATACTGGTTCTCGCTTATTTACTTTCCTGCTACTACTGTTACAATCACTACAAAATACCAAAAACATTACTTTTGCTGTCTTTACTTTTGTTGCCGCTACCACCACTATCATATTACTGTGCTACTAAACACTTTGCTGCAGATACTATGTTTCCAGGTGTGGTTGAATTGACAACTCAGCTGCTAATACTTGAGAATATTCTTTGGCTCCCCTTGTGTCGAATCAGTAAATTTGGGTTGAATACTCTACCCTCGAAAGCTGTTGCGATCCCCTATACTTGTGGGTTATCAACACTCTGTTTGTCTATGCATTCAGACATGTACTAAGTTGCCAGTTAATACAATTCTAGCATGAATAATAAACATTTATCATGATATAAGGAAATATAAATTACAAATTTATTATTGTCTCTAGGGCATATTTCGTTCAGTCTCCCACTTGCACTAGAGTCAATAATCTAGATTACATTGTAATGATTTTAACATCCATGGAGTCTTGGTGCTGATCATGTTTTTCTCGTGAGAGAGGCTTAGTCAACGAGTCTGCAACATTCAGATTCGTATGTGTCTTGCAAATCTCTATGTCTCCCTCCTTGACTTGATCGTGGATGGAATTGAAGCGTCTCTTGATGTGCTTGGTTCTCTTGTGAAACCTAGATTCCTTTGCCAAGGCAATTGCACCAGTATTGTCACAAAAGATTTTCATTGGACCCGATGCACTAGGTATTACACCTAGATCAGATATGAACTCCTTCATCCAGACTCCTTCATTTGCTGCTTCCGAAGCAGCTATGTACTCCGCTTCACACGTAGATCCCGCCATGACGCTCTGCTTGGAACTGCACCAACTGAAAGCTCCACCATTTAATAAAAATAGGTATCCGGTCTATGACTTAGAGTCATCCAAATCAGTATCAAAGCTTGCATCGACGCAACCGTTTATGATGAGCTCTTTGTCACCTCCATAAACGAGAAACATATCCTTAGTCCTTTTCAGGTATTCCAGGATGTTCTTGACCGTTGTCCGGTGATCCACTCCTGGATTACTTTGGTACCTCCCCGCTAAACTAATAGCAAGGCACACATTAGGTCTGGTACACAGCATTGCATACATGATAGAACCTATGGCTGAAGCATAAGGAATGACTTTCATTTTCTCTCTATCTTCTGCAGTGGTCGGACATTGAGTCTGACTCAACTTCACACCTTATAACATAGGCAAGAACCCTTTCTTTGCTTGATCCATTTTGAACTTCTTCAAAACATTATCAAGGTATGTGCTTTGTGAAAGTCCAATTAAGCGACTTGATCTATCTCTATAGATCTTGATGCCTAATATATAAGCAGCTTCACCGAGGTCTTTCATTGAAAAATTCTTATTCAAGTATCCTTTTATGGTATTCAGAAATTCAGTATCATTTCCGATCAATAATATGTCATCTATATATAATATCAGAAATGCTACGGAGCTCCCACTCACTTTCTTGTAAATGCAGGCTTCTCCAAAAGTCTGTATAAAACCATATGCGTCGATCACACTATCAAAGCGTATATTCCAACTTCGAGAGGCTTACACCAGTCCATAAATGGATCGCTAGAGCTTGCATACTTTATTAGCACCTTTTGGATCGACAAAACCTTCTGGTTGCATCATATACAACTCTTCTTTAAGGTATCCATTAAGGAATGCAGTTTTGACATCCATTTGCCAAATTTCATAATCATAAAATGCGGTAATTGCTAACATGATTCAGACGGACTTAAGCATCGCTACGGGTGAGAAGGTCTCATCGTAATCAACTCCTTGAACTTGTCGAAAACCTTTTGCAACTAGTCGAGTTTTGTAGACAGTAACATTACCATCAGCGTCAGTTTTCTTCTTGAAGATCCATTTATTCTCTATGGCCTGCCGATCATCGGGCAAGTCAACCAAAGTCCACACTTTGTTCTCATACATGGATCACATCTCAGATTTCATGGCTTCAAGCCATTTTGTGGAATCTAGGCTCATCATCGCTTCCTCATAGTTCGTAGGTTCGTCATGGTCAAGTAACATGACTTTCGGAACAGGATTACCGTACCACTCTGGTGCGGATCTTACTCTTGTTGACCTACGAGGTTCGGTAGTAACTTGATCAGAAGTTTCATGATCATCATCATTAGCTTCCTCACTTACTGGTGTAGGAATCACTAGAACTGATTTCAGTGATGAACTACTTTCCAATAAGGGAGAAGGTACATTTACCTCGTCAAGTTCTACTTTCCTCCCACTCACTTATTTCGAGAGAAACTCCTTCTCTAGAAAGGATCCATTGTTAGCAAGAAATATCTTGCCTTCGGATCTGTGATAGAAGGTGTACCCAACAGTCTCCTTTGGGTATCCTATGAAGACACATTTCTCTGATTTGGGCTCGAGCTGATGAGGTTGAAGCTTTTTCACATAAGCATCACAGACCCAAACTTTAAGAAATGACAACTTGGGTTTCTTGCCAAACCACAGATCATAAGGTGTCGTCTCGACGGATTTAGATGGTGCCCTATTTAATGTGAATGCAGCTGTCTCTAAAGCATAACCCCAAAACGATAGCGGTAAATCAGTGAGAGACATCATATATCGCACCATATCTAGTAAAGTACGATTACGACATTCGGACACACCATTACGCCGTGGTGTTCCAGGTGGCGTGAGTTGCGAAACAATTCTGCATTGTTTTAAATGAAGTCCAATCTCATAACTCAAAAATATTCACCTCCACGATCAGATAGTAGAAACTTGATTTTCTTGTTATGATGATTTTCCACTTCACTCTGAAATTCTTTGAACTTTTTAAATGTTTCAGACTTATGTTTCATCAAGTAGATATACCCATATCTGCTCAAATCATCTGTGAAGGTGAGAAAATAACGATATTTGTCGCGAGCTTCAATGTTCATTGGACCACATACATCAGTATGTACGATTTCCAATAACTCGGTTGCTTGCTCCATTGTTCCGGAGAACGGAGTTTTAGTCATCTTGTCCATGAGGCATGGTTCGCATGTACCAAGTGATTCATAATCAAGTGATTCCAGAAGTCCATCAGAATGGAGTTTCTTCATGCGATTTACACCAATATGACCTAAACGGCAGTGCCACAAATAAGTTGCACTATCATTATCAACTCTGCATCTTTTGGCCTCAATACTATGAACATGTGTATCACTACTATCAATATTTAGTAAAAATAGACCACTCATCAAGGTGCATGACCATAAAAGATATAACTCATATAAATAGAACAACCATTATTCTCTGATTTAAATGAATAACCGTCTGGCATCAAACAAGATCCAGATATAATGTTCATGCTCAACGCTGGCACCAAATAACAATTATTTAGGTCTAAAACTAATCCTGAGGGTACATGTAGAGGTAGCGTGCCGATGGCGAACACATCGACTTTGGAACCATTTCCCACGTGCATCGTCACCTTGTCTTTAGCCAATCTTCGCTTAATCCGTAGCCCATTTTTCGAGTTGCAAATGTTAGCAACTGAACCAGTATCAAATACCCAGGCACTACTGCGAGCATTAGTAAGGTACACATCAATAACATGTATATCAAATATACCTTTCGCTTTGCCATCCTTCTTCTCTGCCAAATACTTGGGGCAGTTCCGCTTCCAGTGACCAATTCCTTTGCAGTAGAAGTACTCAGTCTCAGGCTTAGGTCCAGACTTGGGTTTCTTCACTTGAGCAGTAACTGGCTTGCTGTTCTTCTTGAAGTTGCCCTTCTTCCCTTTACCCTTTTTCTTGAAACCGGTGGTCTTGTTGACCATCAACACTTGATGCTCCTTCTTGATTTCTACCTCCGCAGCCTTTAGCATTCCGTAGATCTCAGGAATCGTCTTATCCATCCCTTGCATATTATAGTTCATCACGAAGCTCTTGTAGCTTGGTGGCAGTGATTGATGAACTATGTCAATGACACTATCATCAGGAAGATTAACTCCCTGTTGAGTCAAGTGGTTGTGGTACCCAGACTTTCTGAGTATATGTTCACTGACAGAACTATTCTCCTCCATATTGCAGCTATAGAACTTATTGGAGACTTCATATCTCTCAATCTGGGCATTTGCTTGAAATATTAACTTCAACTCCTGGAACATCTCATATGCTCCATGACGTTCAAAACGTCGTTGAATTCCCGGTTCTAAGCCGTAAAGCATGGCACACTGAACTATCGAGTAGTCATCAGCTTTTGCTCTGCCAGGTGTTCATAACATCTGGCGTTGCTCCTGCAGCGGGATTGTAAACTAGCGGTGCTTCCAGGACGTAATTCTTCTGTGCAGCAATTAGGATAATCCTCAAGTTACAGACCCAGTCAGTGTAGTTGCAACCATCATCTTTCAACTTAGCTTTCTCTAGGAACGCATTAAAATTCAACAGAACAACATCACGGGCCATCTATCTACAACAACATAGACATGCAAAATACTATCAGGTACTAAGTTCATGATAAATTAAAGTTCAATTAATCAAATTACTTAAGAACTCCCACTTAGATAGACATCTCTCTAATCATCTAAGTGATCATGTGATCCATATCAACTAAACCATGTCCGATCATCATGTGAGATGGAGTAGTTTTCAATGGTGAACATCACTATCTTGATCATATCTACTATATGATTCACGCTCGACTTTTCGGTCTCCAGTGTTCCGAGGCCATATCTGCATCTGTTAGGCTCGTCGAGTTTAACCCGAGTATTCTGCGTGTGCAAAACTGGCTTGCACCCGTTGTATGTGAACGTAGAGCTTATCACACCCGATCATCACGTGGTGTCTCGGCACGACGAACTATGGCAACGATGCATACTCAGGGAGAACACTTATACCTTGAAATTTAGTGAGAGATCATCTTATAATGCTACCGCCGAACTAAGCAAAATAAGATGCATAAAGGATAAACATCACATGCAATCAATATAAGTGATATGATATGGCCATCATCATCTTGTGCCTTTGATCTCCATCTCCAAAGACCATCGTCACCGGCTTGACACCTTGATCTCCATTGAAGCATTGTTGTCGTCTCGCCAACTATTGCTTCTACGACTATCGCTACCGCTTAGTGATAAAGTAAAGCAATTACATGGCGATTGCATTTCATACAATAAAGCAACAACCATATGGCTCCTGCCAGTTGCCGATAACTGTGTTACAAAACATGATCATCTCATACAATAAAATTTAGCATCATGTCTTCACCATATCACATCACAACATGCCCTGCAAAAACAAGTTAGACGTCCTCTACTTTGTTGTTGCAAGTTTTACGTGCCTGCTACGGGCTGAGCAAGAACTGTTCTTACCTACGCATCAAAAACCAGAATGCGGTATAGTGATTGCTTTTTGATCTTCAGAAAGAACCCTGTTCATTGAATCCGATTCAACTAAAGCTGGAGAAACAGACACCCACTAGCCACCAGTGTGCGAAGCACGTCGGTAGAACCAGTATCGGCCGCTTCATCCAACAATGCCGCTGAATCAAGAATCAACTAGTGACGGCAAGAAATATGTATATACCTACGCCCACAACTCCCTTGTGTTCTACTCGTGCATATAACATCTACACATAGACCTGGCTCGGATGCCACTGTTGGGGAACGCAGTAATTTCAAAAAAAATCCTACGCACATGCAAGATCATGGTGATGCATAGCCATGAGAGGGGAGAGTATTGTCTATGTACCCTCGTAGACCGTAAGCAGAAGCGTTATGACAACGCGGTTGATGTAGTCATACATCTTCACGATCGACCGATCCTGGCACCGAAGGTACGGCACCTCCGTGATCTACACATGTTTGGCTCAGTGACGTCCCGCGAACTCACGATCTAGTAGAGCTTCGAGGGAGAGCTTCATCAGCACGACGGCGTGATGACGGTGATGATGTTGCTACCGGAACAGGGCTTCGCCTAAGCACCGCTACGATATTACCGAGGTGGATTATGGTGGAGGGGGGCACCGCACACGGCTAAAAGATCAATGATCAACTTGTGTGTCTATGGGGTGCCCCTCCCCCGTATATAAAGGAGTGGAGGAGTGGAGGGGCCCTCCCTCTCTATGGCGCACCCTAGGGGAGTCCTACTCCCACCGGGAATAGGATTCCCCCGTTCCATGTAGTAGGAGTAGGAGAGAAGGAAGGGGATGAGAGGAGAAAGGAAAGGGGGGGCGGCCCCCTCCCAATTCGGATTGGGCTAGGGGGCGCGCCTCCCACCTTTTCCTTTCCTCTCCTATTTTCCACTAAGGCCCAATAAGGCCCATATACTCCCAGGGGGGGTTCCAGTAACCTCCCGGTACTCCGGAAAATGCCTGAACTCATCTGGAACCATTCCGATGTCCAAACATAGGCTTCCAATATATCAATCTTTATGTATCGACCATTTCGAGACTCCTCGTCATGTCCATGATCAAATCCGGGACTCCGAACTACCTTCGGTACATCAAAACACATAAACTCGTAATACCGATCGTCACCGAACGTTAAGCGTGCAGACCCTACGGGTTCGAGAACTATGTAGACATGACCGATACATGTCTATGGTCAATAACCAATAGCGGAACCTGGATGCTCATATTGGTTCCTACAGATTCTACGAAGATCTTTATCGATCAAACCGCATAACGATATACGTTGTTCCCTTTGTCATCGGTATGATACTTGCCCGAGATTTGATCGTCGGTATCTCAATACCTAGTTCAATCTCGTTACCGGCAAGTCTCTTTACTCATTCCTTAATGCTACATCCCGTAACTAACTCATTAGCTACATTGCTTAAAAGGCTTATAGTGATGTGCATTACCGAGAGGGCCCAGAGATACCTCTCCGACAATCGGAGTGACAAATCCTAATCTTGATCCATGCCAACTCAACGAACACCATCGGAGACACCTGTAGATCACCTTTATAATCACCTAGTTACGTTGTGATGTTTGGTAGCACACAAAGTGTTCCTCCAGTACTCGGGAGTTACATGATCTCATAGTCTTAGGAACATGTATAGTTATGGAGAAAGCAATACTAACAAACTAAATGATCATCATGCGAAGCTAACACATGCGTCAAGTCAATCAGATCATTCTCTAATGATGTGATCCCATTAATCAAATGACACCTCATGTCTATGGTTAGCAAACATAACCATCATTGATTCAGCGAGCTAGTTAAGTAGAGGCAAACTAGTGACACTCTGTTTGTCTATGTATTCACACATGTACTAAGTTTCCGGTTAATACAATTCTAGCATGAATAACAAACATTTATCCTGACATAAGGAAATATAAATAACAACTTTATTATTGCCTCTAGGGCATATTTCCTTCAGTACACGTTCGCGACCAGAATGACAACACTACGTACGCTTCGACTAGGTGGTTCCCGACTGTTAGGCACTTCCTTGCGTGCGAAGATGTAGCTGCTGGGTCCCAGCAGTCAGGGGGGCGAATCAATTTTTTGCCGGTAATATGGACGCACTTCCTTTCATGCAAAGATGTAGCTGGTGGGTCCCAACAGTCAGGGGGAGAAAACATAACTTTTCAGGGTAAAAAGGATGAAGTTGCATGCATGCATCCTTGGGCTTCGTGCGTCCCCACTGTCAGCCTCTCACGTACAGTCATCTTCCGATGACTCTCGTTTCTTGACCATGTTGACCACACCGAGTCGAGCGCACCATGGCCGGTGGACGGCAGCGAGGCCCCGGACTGAAACGACTAGGAGATGGGGAAGATGTGGCAGTGGAGTCGCAGATGGAGAGGAGTGGGAAACTTGAATGGTTCGGTTGTGCAGCAGCACTGCCGCCCACGGGAGACAGCAAGAACAGAGGTTGAAGAAGGAGCACGGCTATTGGATTAACATCCAACGGTCCAGCTGCTAGAATCATTTGTTGATTAAGTTGACAAAGCCCTACGTACACGTCTGCTTAGTAGGCCCACAAGTCATCCACCAAATCTGCCGGGGCCCAGCTGTCATCAGGAGGAATTGTTTTTCGCATATCAAGGAGGCACTTCCTTCCAGGCGAAGATACAACCGGTGGGTCCCAGCTATTAGGGGGAGGAAACAACTTAATAACGAGGAACTTTCCTTGCGTGTGACCATGGACCTCGTGGGTCCCAGCTGTCAGGCTCTCCATGTACAGTCCTCTTCCGATGACTCTCGTTTGTTGACCACGCCGCGCCGAGCGCAGCGAGGCGGTGGACGACGGCGAGGCCCCAGACTGGAACGACCCGGAGATGGGGAAGACACGGCGGTGGAGTCGCGGACGGAGAGGAGTGGGAAACCTGACTGGTTCGGGTGCGGGATGGGCCTACACTTAGCAGAGAATAACAGGAGGTGCAGAGTGGAGGGATGGCCTGGCCGTCAGCAGGGTAGCATTTCGCTGAGGCGCACAAAACAATGCCACTGGATGCCGGAGGCTGGAGCAGGCGGTCTCGGTAGCACTGGGGGTAGAAGACGAGAGATTGAAGAAGAATGTCGGCCGTTGGATGTAAATCCAACGCCTTGCTTAGGCTTCGACCTATGGGCCCACATGTCAACCAGTCCATTTGTTTTTTTAGTCCATTTGGTGGGCTGGGTGAAACAATGATGTAGCATCTATGCAGCCCGTATATATGTATATATATATAGTGGAATTTAAAGCCCATTGCATTTTTCTCGAAATCCATGGACTTGCTGGGCTGGGTGAAAATATCATGTTGGGCTACACGGAGAAATGTTATAAAAACATAAACACATGATTGCACGTCTATTACTGCATTGTTCAGTAAAATCTTTGCAAGCTTATGTACGCAATCACTAGGAGTTAACTTGCCAAGTTATATATAAACAATTATTATTATTATTATTATTTTGTAAGAACATTCAATTTACGAAATAAAATATTATTTTAATTTGATGAGTTAATAGGACGTGGGGTAATATTATTTCTTAGGCTAGACATGGGACAGTTGGTTGGTTTATAGGGAAAAGTACTGGGAGAAAACTCAGTTTACATCGAAAAAGAATGTGGGAGAAAATTCAGAGGAAGGTCTATAAAATGGTTGGACGAACGACGGGTATAAAGGAACCTTATGTTGTTTCTATTATATATATATATATGTAATAAAATAAGATATAAATATATGTTCTGTTTTGCATTCTCAGAGAAAACATAGGTTTAGTTTGGCATTCTTATAGAAAAATAGAACTGAGTTGTGCATCATCTTGAAAAAACAAACATAACTTGGGTTGCTGATGTTATAGACAAGCTAGGTTGGGAGGCCCAGAGGCCGCTTGATACCTGCTAGATCCAAAAAATGTTGAAACATGTCGTGGGCTTCCCATGTTAAACAACAAAACCTAGGCCATGGACCTGGTGGGCCCGGGACTATCAGCCTCTCGACGAATAGTTGTCTCCCGATTTCTCTTGTTTTGCCGACAATGTTGGGAACGACAGACGGTGGCGCCGCGGCGAGAGCACCAAGGCGGAGGACGACGTCGAGACCTCGGACCGAACGGACCGGAGCAGGGGAAGGCGCAGGCGGAGGGGAGTACGAGGGTTGACTTGTTCGGGTGCAGGGTGGGCCGGTGGAGCTGCTGCCGCCGGACAATGTGTGGGAGTAGAGGGATGGCCTGGCCAACGCCATAGGCTATGATGGCCAGCCGATGTATAGGAAGAGGACGAAAGATTGAACAAAATAAAGAAATACAAATGGATAGGTGGTTCGTCCCATATGTCTGTGTATGAGACCTGCTGGGTCCACCTGAGAAGGGGAATATGTTGGGAGGAAGGAGATTTAAAGCATGACACCCGAGTGAACTAGTTCTTTTATATGAACGAGTGAATTAGTTACATACATAAGCAAATAGCCACTAAAAAAGCAAACATGTTAATAGGTTCTTAAAAGAAATGTTTCGGAGAAAACAGATAATTACGACACATTGGCTAATGCATGAAACTCTCAGATGATAAAGGTGCTTATAAATAGATAAAGTACAACATCTAGACCTTCCTGGCACGCTTGATCATGACGATGCGGCTGTCCGTGTACTCGTCGGTTACGGGAAGCAGACACACCCTCATGTTCAAGATCCGCCTGTACATGTCGTAGCATGCGTATGCGTCCTTGGTTGTGTAGGTTATGTAGGCTAGATTCAGAGGTACCTCCAACGTGTTCAGTTCCTTTGGTATCATTGTCTTCTTTCATGTTGGCGTATCAGGAGTCGATGATGGTCTCGGCGAGGTCAACCACGGAGTCCTTCTCCTGCCCGTTGCCGATGATCTTGTATTGCTTCTGCATGTCGACAAGCTTGTTGCACCAGATGGCCGAATCATCGCGTTCTTCCTTCTCTCCACTATAGCGAAGGTGCAGTCGGCGCTGCCGATGAAACGGGCGAATGCTCTAGAACCTCTGATGGCCCTACAACAGTGGTAGACGAGAACCTCGTCCCACACACATACCTGGGCGACGGTGATCCGTTGGTCCCTGTCAGGAGAAGAATGGACGGGCACAAGGTCTAGTCCCGCGACCTTGTGCTTTCTCGTCCTGTAGGTACCGCTTGAACTCGGCGAGGCAAAGCTTCACCGAGTCCGGATCGTTGGTGTACATCACATTCAACTTGGTGCAACCATAGGACCGAACGGCGAACTCAAAGGGGGAAATCCTTGCTGAAGTCCATATCCAGCAGGCTCACCCCTCGGATCGCCATTGGAGTCTCTTCAATTGAACGAGTGGGTAGGCGGCGGCAGCAGTTCGTTTTTCAACTCTTGGGGAACTAGATTCAATAGTAAACTGAGTGTGTACAGGAGACAACAGTTACTACCCCTGCCTCGCCCGCTGCACGCCCGGCAGAAGATGCACCCTCGGCGCATTCAAACGCCTCCATTAAGAAACCTACTTCGGCCACACGTCGGTTCACGAGCAAGTCTGTATTGGTACTGTAATAACAAGAGTTAGTGGTCAATTTACTTAAATTTAAGTAGCTTTAATAGAAATTTATATTTAAAACAAGCAATGCATTGGCTCGTTCTATCAGTGCCATAGGATCAACATGCACAACAATTAGAATTATTATTCTCAAGACGCACACGATCAACACATTTGTCGCACTTTTAGACAGATAATACTACCAAGTTTGAACTGTTTGTTATGGTTGTTGTCATCTGCATCATCATGTCGTGTTTCCCAACTTGCAAGAATCAGAACAAACAAATAAGATCCAAATAATAAGCACACCAATGATGCCTACACATCTCATTGATTCCCAGCTTGCAAGATTCATAACCAACAAATAAGATTCAAATAATAAGTACAACAAAGATGCCTACACATCTCATTGATTCCCAGCTTGCAAGATTCAGAACCAACCCATTAGACCCTTTTGATAAAGTGAATATCGGGATTAAATCAATCTTGGCTAGCCGTGTCATACAACCCAAGAACTTGGAGAATGCTCCTGACAGTCACAACATCTGTAGTTGAGTATTCCTATTTGCATAACATAGATAAGAAGAACATGATTACTATAATAGTGGCACTCCTTGAACTCAACCTAAAGCTCCACTCGAATGAGGCCTTCCTGGAGTTCCATGATTCAATTCATGTGCCTTTTTCTACAGTTCACCTGAAATGAAGCAAATATTACATCATTCAGCTAGCAAGAAGTACTTGCTCTTGTGAGCTGGCAAGTTCTTCTTTAGTAGTTGCACTAAAATTGAGGAACATTAAGGTTGGCTGTCCGATTCATGTAAGGTGCAACTATAATTTGCTTATCCTTTTGTGCAGTTCCACTAAAATAAAGTGCCATTGTGGTGACAGTGACGACTCATCTTGCAAAGGCTAATAAAATGTTGCACAAGATTACCAGCAGAATTTAACGAAGATTTTGGAAACTCCAATCACCATTTTGTGTAGTTCCACAAAAATTGAGAGATGTTGCCCACGTGACATTTTAGTTGAACTGCACAAGACACTCATTCCAAAAAAAGTGTTTTGTGCAGTTCACCAAAAGGTCACAATAGCAACAAGGTGAAATGGATATCCCTATCTTCACAAAAAGATATAAAAGTAAACAGTTGCTGGTCAATAAGAATATATGAAACATACACGTAATAAAAAGAAGAATCTTAATTATGTTCATGGCAATCACGCAAGGACAGTAGAAATTTTAAAACGTCAGCAATGCTTCATGTTACCAGAAGCGTTACGATCAACAATGACATTTGTCAAATATGAGATTACTTTAATGGTGGCATTGCTTATTTAACAGATACAGTAAATCAATAGTAGCGGAGTTGGTTTAAGGGCATGGGACCATGGGGACACCAGGACACTCCGCAGCATAAAGGAGCAACTTACTTATCATACTGGGGAAAACAACATGAGTACCATTTGTAACACAGTTTAATTGCATCATATCACTGGAGGCATTAGATTAACAATAACACTGGTTAGACATGTCTTTAAGGCAATAGTGTGATCGCTTCATTTTACATGCGCCCTTACATTAACAACAACAAAAGGTTGGTATAAGGACATGTGACAGTGGACGCATCAGCACAATGTACCTACAAGGACGCATAAAGTGGTGATGCCGAGTTTGTTCATGCTCTGTGAGGGCAGAAAATCTAATCCTGGAGACCTTTTACTATGTGGGGGCAGCAAATCTAATCCTAGAGACTTTTTACTATGTGAGGGAAGCAAATCTATTCCTGGAGACCTTTTACTATGTGAGGGCAGCAAATCTAATCCTGGAGACCTTTTACTATGTGAGGGTAGCAATTCTAATCCTGGAGACCTTTTACTATGTGAGAGCAACAAATCTAATCCTGGACATACTCTGTTGACTTGTCCACCAGCCGCCACTTTCTATCCTTTTTTCAACCAAAAATAGATATGTTCCTTATCCAGTTTGTACTGTGTTTCCCATTATTTCCTTTTTCAACAAAGAGACTGGTTGGGTATCCGGTCTCTACTACTTTCACCATATTATTTCCTCTTTGAATCAAGTCCTAGATTCATGCTACAACCTTCCCCCCTTTGTTCGTTGTTTGAACCAAGTCCTAGATTCGAATCCATGAAGTAGCTTTACCTCTAATAATACTAAAAATTTAGGTGGCTTTGGAAGAGCTGATGGGAGTAGAAAAAGATGCACATGCAGACACGTGGGGAGCTAGAGAAGTAGAGCAAGGACGCTTTCGAAGAACTTATACCTGAGGGTCATTGGGACATCGGCAGCGGCAGGTCGGATCTGCGCACAATACGATAGGGAGGAAGAAGGGTCGGAGGACCTCCTGAGCCGGCGTTGTGTCGGAGAGAACGGCATGGGCAGAGGATCAGGCCCCTCCGGCAGCTGAGGGTTTCCTCCCTCGCCGGCGATGACCATGTGAACGATGCACCTAGTCCTCTATACACACCAACCGAAGGGATCCGGCCGGATCTGTGACCAGCAGTGAGCAGAGAGAAAATGTCGCTACCACTGTCTTGTTTAGATCTGGAGAGGATGAGAGACTGAAGAGAGCAACCCTAGTAAAGAAAGCGCTTAGGCCCCTGCGTACATATATAGTGGACTGATTATCTTTTTCTCTCCACAACAAGCGTTTCAATTTGTGTACGTGGCATTAAAGAAAAGAAACTATCTATTTAAGGTGACTAACTGTACGACTCCTACTTACTAGTACTCTATACCCCTATATAGGGTGTGAATAACTTTGAAAGTTGGTCATTGGATAAAGCCAATCCGACGGTACAAAGATGGCAAATCCGAGCACTACTGGCCGTTGGATATCATCTACATTCCACCAAATTCTGCCACGTGTAGAATCTAGAAGACTCCATGGTTGAACTTAAGCATAATGCACAAACCTCAAAACACAAACACTTCTCCTTTGTTCTAGAATCTTCCATATCTTAATTACCCAAAGTCTTTTTTCAAAATGAATTGTCACTATTTGTTTTTACTTTATGCTTTACAATGCACAATTCCTTGAATCTTAAAATAGATTTTTTTATAAAACTAATTGATTTTGAACTAGATGAACACGAGTCCCATCTGACACGAGTCCTCAGTACTCCTATTCTATCAACACGAGTCCCATCTGACAACAGAGTCCGTGCTACAACTAGCTCTTCTCCCTCATTTCTCTCTTCTAATTCTAAACTCAGCCGATGCCCGGTGGGCGGGGTGGGGATTTGCCGATCGTTGGTTTGCTCAACTGCGGCCCCACCTCACAGTGAAAACGTTACGACTGGAATACAAATGCCATATACTCCCTCCATTCCTAAAAATAAGTCTTTTTAGATATTTCAAATGGAATACAACATAAGAATGTATGTAGACATATTTTAGAGTGTCATATATTCACTCATTTTGCTCCGTATGTAGTCACTCGCTGGGATCTCTAGAAAGACTTATATTTGGGAATGTCAGCATTCTGGGAACGGGGTTCCCCATACTTGCCTGCCTGCGGCCCACGGTGTGGCTCTGCAAGCGGGCCCGTACGGCCCATCTTCACCAACAAGCACTCAAGACCCTCGCGACGGGCCAAGCCTCGCGAGGCGGGCGACACAAGACCTCCTCAGGAGCGTCCTCGCCAGGCTGGCTCGCGAGGGGCGGGGAGACCAAGGCAAGACAAACCTCGCAAGGTTTCAGTGATGTGAGCCATGACGACCAAGGCCAGGCGGGCGCCAGCGCGCACAATGCCCTTTTTTCCTCGTTGGTGCTAAGGAATCAAGCGCAGGCGCGGAGTACCTAGGCGTCAAGCAAAGGTTTCCATATCAGTGCAACGAGACCAAGACCAGCAGGACGGCAAGACGGAGGTCACCATGGAGCCCAAGGCGGCGTCACCACCAGAGCCTTTTGCAGGCGAAGACTGCTTTTGTCAGGATAAGCTGTACTAGCTGTCCCCTTTCAAATTGGTCGTTGTTGGCTCCCTTCCCGCTCAATATTTGGGGAGAGGACCAGGGCCTCTATAAATAGGATTAGCCACCATAGTGAGAGAGGTCTGGAGGCAACGGGTCTGAAACTCATTCAGCTCATCCTCACACCCACCAAGCACAAGAACACCTCGCCTCAGGAGGTTGTTCTTCCCATTGTACTGTTCATCCTCAACCCAAGAGGCAATCCACCACACCACACTGGAGTAGGGTATTACACCACAACGGTGGCCCGAACCAGTATAAATCTTGTGTCCTTTGTGTTGCGAGTTCGTCGAGTTAGCCCGAGAGATCTTAGCGAAGCTAGGACCTGGATCAGTAGGGGGAGATCTTCGCACGCGCCCCAGTGTTCGAACCTTGAGGGTATTGCCAGAACCCGAGATCTGACGTTTGGCGCGCTAGGTAGGGGTGCGCCGGAGCTCTCCTTCCACCAGCCGATCCGCTCGTTGATCCTTCGGTGCTCCGCGGCTCCGATGTCAGGAGAATCAAGAGCTGATACCAACCGCTGGGCGGCCTGGCCGGCCAAGGCGCCGCCGTCTGCCCAAGAAGACCTCAACCCCACGCCTCAGGCGGCACATGCACGATCAAACACCGCGGGGCATGGGTGGCGCGGTCACTCACCCTCTACTCTTACTCCACGACAGGTGCGAGCTGTTGCAAGGGCCCACAAGCCACGTCGCGGCGACGACACTACACACCCGGAGGGAGCAGGCAAACATGCAGGCTGCACTCATGGTGGCGTGGGAGTTGCGGTGGTGCTGGCTAATGGAGAGCGGCCGGGATGCACTACAGGAACGTGTCGCCGAGCTCCTGGACGCAGCGGCCACGGGAGGACCGCCCTTCTGCTACCAGCTCACGACCCAGGCAGCGGCTGGATCCCACGGCGGGCCTCGCCGTGCCCGCGTGCCCCCGAGTGCGCCCGGGGGCCTTGTCGACACCAGTGTGATCCACGGCAGACGGCGCCCCATCGCACCCGCACCATCCCAGATGGGTGCGGGCACGAGCGTCGTCGCACATGGCCCCAGTGGGGCGCTACCCCACCATCCTCAGGACGGCGTCATGGGCCAGGCGACATGGAGCGTGGGGCACTTCGGCAAGGTCTTCGGGGCAAGGGCCTCGGAGGCCTACGTGCCCTGCATGATGAACCAGGAGTACACGGCGGAAGATGACCCCGGCTCGTTCCTCGAGCCAGGCTGGGAAGAGGAGGCTAGGAGCTGAGGCCTTCCAGGAGCCGCCCGAGAACCCCACCAACCACGCCGTCGACAACAGTTACAGGGTACCACTAATCTCCCAGGGGGAACGCTAACCATGAATCGCAAGTGAACGAGGTAACAACGCCAGGCGACGGTTTTGGCGTGGCGGTATCCGTCTCACCAGGAGAGGCTCATTGGGGGCTGCATGGGAGGGGCCAGGAGCAAGGCCCCTCCCAGCGTCGCTCGGAGCAAGGCATCGCCCGGAGGTAGGCCCTCTGCCAGGGAGGCACCGGCGAGCCTTCCCCCGGCAAAGGACCCGTGAGCGGGGTGGGCATGGCGCACACACGTCACACGCATGACGCGCCACGGCTAGCGCTTGCTTATCACGCCGCTCCCTCGGGCGTGTCGATGAATTCCTCATGAGCTTCCCAGAAACTCGCAATCTCATGAGCCGGTTTTGGGCTCGTCCAGGCTAAGGTAAACCGCAACAGCAACCTTGCCCCATGATACGTGAGTTCACGAAGACTCATATCCAACTCGACCTAAAAAGATAGAAGCAGTAGTATATTTACATGAGGGGCTTCCCCTCCAAAAATGCTCTTACAACCTCAAGGGCTGCGCCCGAGCTTCTGTGTGCAGGACAAACAACTGGGAAACACGGGATCAGTCAGACATGTCGCTCGCCGTGGCCCCCGAATCGCCCTCAGATGCGTCACTGGCATCACCGCCACCATCGTCGGCATCACCATCACCTTCACCAGCGCCGCCATCACCATCGTCGACCACGTCGCCCGCGTCCGCCACGACCACCAACCCATCATCATCGGAAGTGAAGGCCCTGACAAGCGCATCCACATTGTCTTCCACCCATCATGACAGGTCGCCCCGGATGGCCTCGGGTACAGGAGCGATGGCGGCGTCAAAATCGAAGTTGGGTCGGCGTTCTGGAGATGGCTGAAGACGCGGGAGAATGCACACCCGAGCAGGCCACGGCTCCTCTCTTCAACAAGTTGGCGAGCCCTCTCGGAACGGTTCTCCAGGCCTGTCACCACGTCGATGAAGAAGCAGAGGTGGCTGGTGTAGTTGTTCGCATGGGGATGAGGAGCATTATCATCACAGATGTGGCCCAGGGCGATGTTGGCCATGTTCTTGAGGTCCTGGAGAATGGGGGCGTGCACGCGCTCCAGCGTCCGTCGCTGAAGCACTTCCTCCCTGTTCTTCCGCACAGCGGACTCAGCGTCAGTGACCCATTGCTGAAGAGGGAGCAGCTCGACGCGGGCGGAGGCCAGTTCGGCCCGCGCCAACGCCAGGGCGGCTGTGGTGGCCTCCTCGTGCCGCTCCACCTCGGTCAACCTGGACTTGAGGCCTGCAGTCCTGCCAGCGGCCTCAGCTTCCACAAGCTTCAACTTCAGGTCAAGCCTACCCACAAGACTCGCGTGAGCCTCGGCCACCCGGGATCGACCTCATCTTGGGCCCTGGCCTCGTGTGCACCGACGGCATCCTCCGCCTGGGCAACTTGACGCTCCCTCGTCTCCAGTCGCTCGAGCTCAAGGCTACGCTCCACGGCTTCCAGCGCCCGCGCCTCCTCGGGCTTCCAGATCTCCTCCTCTTCGGCGGGCGTCCCCCTCAACGATGCCAAGGCGGCTCTGCGTGCCTCCAATTGCTGATCCAAGACGACGCTCCAGGCTTGGAGCTCCCACGCGTGCTTCCCCGCGACCTCGCGACGGCGGTCAGCTTCCTGAGCCTCTTCTAGAGCTCGGGAGCAGGCCTCACGGGAGGCTGCGAGGGAAGCCTCGGCCTTCGCATTATCGAGCTCACGCTGGTGGCGCCCGAGGTTGATAGCCACCTTTAGCTTATGCCGCTCCTCCACCAGCCGAAGACCCTCGGCCACGAGGCGCGCGTCCACATCCACGAGCTCTTCACCAAGCCGGTTCATCGTGCCCATCGCTATAACATCCCAAAATTCTATATTTTGGAATGTTATATTAAATAAATAAATAGGATTGTTTGTCTGATTGTTTTGTGATGGATTGTGTGAAATTATTTTATTTTCATGAGAATTAAAACCTTTGGAGTTCTTGTTTAACACTTTTTCTAATCATGTTATAAAAGTTGGGTAACATTTTGTCCAATAAAGAAAACTATGGTTGGGGAAGATTATTCAAGAAATCAAAGGGCTTTAATTTCTGTTTGATTTTTTTTTGAAATATTGGAAACCACAATCACAATTTTGGAGTGAGAATAAGATGACTTTCTCAAATGTGGTGGATGAATATTTCATATGGAGTTTGTCTGGATTTTGGAGTTCGAGTTGAAATATTATATTATTTGGAGTTTTACTATCATTTAAATATTTCCAAATTAATGAAATAAAATTTAATGAGAGGAGATAATGTGACTTCTCCAAAAATATATTTGGAAATATTTAATACGTTACAATTGTCCTTTTGCTAATTTACAATTGTCCTTATGTCCATAAAAATGTATTCTAGCTTGTGCACACAAATAATATTTTGTAGGCACCAAACTATAATTATGTGTATGTGAACATTTATTTTATTTGCTGTTTTAAAATTTTTGCACAAAAATATATTGTTTTGTATTTATGTCCTAAGCCTATTTGGACCATGCCCACTTCTATTTTTTTCATTCTCTCTTTCCATTTTCCCCCTTGGGCCTGGTTCCCCACTAAGGCCCATCTTATTTTTTCCTTAGCCCAAGTCCACGAACCCCTTCTTCCTCCTTTGTACGTTTCAATCTTTTGAGGAGAACAGAATCGGCCATGGCTCCCCACCTCTTCCTCTCCTCCTCCCACTCAATTCATTCCCCATTACGACTTATCACCAATACAAAAATTATTGAGGAATGTCAAGAGAACTCATTCAGGGAATTAAAACTCAATTTTGTTGCTTTAATTGGACGCACGAAGCCGTGAAACGTACACGCACAAACTACCATTATTGGCCATGATGAGCTCTCTTGATCTCCATCTCCCGGCCTCCCCTTTCTCTATAAAAGGAACCCTGAGGAGCGCCTCGAAGCCCTCATCCCTCTCCCTGAAAACCCCTCTTTATATCACTCTATTCCGAGAGGAATTGCTCGCCGGGATTTATCCGTTTTCGCAACTCCGGTGGCTTCTCCACCGCGCCCGACGACGACAACGATTCTCAACTCTGCTTCTCTCAAGTTCGCCTCGGCCTCCTCTCCGCCGTTCGGCCATTCCTTGACGTCGATACCTTGTCTTCTCCAACTCCGACGAAACTCCGGCGAAACTCCGGTGAGCACTGTGTAAATCCCGTAATTATTTTTCAGAAAAATACTCAAACTTCGGAAATTCATATCTCCTAGATCATAAGTCCGAATTTGACAAATTTTATATCCACGGATTCGTTGAAACATGAAGTTTATCATGAGACAAAAGTATTTCACTTTAGGTAAATTAAATTTGACACAAATTTTAAATTTGTATTTGAGTATTTTTGCTATATATATTAATCTGTAATTCTGTTGAAAATGTTTCCTTCAGCAAAATTGATCTTTGGGTTCATATCTCGTTGTTAGAATTTTTTTCCTAATTGTTCATCTATGACTAGCCACTGTTTCAACCTTAACTCTTCATATAGTTTTTTTATCGTAATTCAATTTCATCATTAGTTTAATTTGATTCTTGATTCAGGTTTCTTGAGAAGATCATTAGGAACCTCTCCGGTCATATGCTATCATTATACAAATTTAGACTTCAGGAGATGTTACATACATTTTGTAACATAAACCTTTATGCCACAAACTCCATCTACCATTTACATTATAGACTTTGTCATAGAACCTTGCCTCACAACTCTTCAACCCGTGATCTTCACTTTGACCCAACCCTAGAACAAAACCTATATCATATTTTCATTCTTGATCTTATCTCAACCCGTAAACAAGTCCTAGCAACTTATGTAGGAATGTTTTTTTATTTTGTATTGTAATTTGAATATTTTTTTGGATCTTTATTTGGATGTTGTTGTGTGTTAAAGTACTTTCTTATATCGTTAGATATATCGTAATGAGAAGGAGAGACGACTCAATAGAGTATTTCATCTTCATCAACAGTACAAGGCAAGTTACATCTTGATCGTGTTTTTATACCTATGTTTTATATATCTATTTAGTTCTACGATGTAGGGCTTGCATGAATATGTTAGTTGGCTATATTATAAAACTAGTAGTGCAATGAGGTAGGTCTGAGCCTTTACTTCTTTGTCGCCAACATTGTAGGGATTTTTGCTATGCGATTGTGGACGGGGATTGGTATGTGAGATCATGAAAGTTGCGAGTGATATAATAATTAAGGGTAACCTTAAGGTGGCAACATTAACACACATCTGGGTGGATTGGTAAGGGGCACCCTGGAGAAACCAGTGGACTTGCCCGGGCACCCTAGAGAAACCAGTGGACTTGCCCAGGGGATCCCGGAGTACCTGTGTGATCACCCTATGGACTGCCACCCAGGCTCAAAGGGATTCATCAATTTTCATGACTAGAAGCTTACCTGCACAGCCACAAGCTATTATGGGCTCTGGCTTAGTTGAGTACGTTGTGTGACCTCTTACGGTGGTAGACTAGCAGATGTAGTTATATATGTAGGTGTACGGGTCTACCCAGGGTTAAGAGGGAACACTTCAGAAAGACTATGTCTTGATCTTCCGGCTCTCAAACACCAGGCAGTGCGAGGACTACAAAGGAGGTGATCGAGTCTTGTGGGGAAAAGTGTGCAAAACTCTGCAGAGTGTAAAACTAATCGATTAGCCGTGTCCCTGGTTATGGACAATTTGAGCATCTGGAAAGTGGGAATTGAGAAATCTCATCACTCTTAATTAATTTAATGGGTTTTAATGAATTTGGGTATAGATTGAATGGAGAAACCATCTCAATCATATTATGATGAACTATGTAGTAACAATATGATATTCTTTTGATGATAGGGAAAAATCAGCTTTATGCAAATTAAATTTAGAACCAACCACCAGCCATATTGCATGTATAAATAGGACATTTATTCATCTCTTGTGGTGTGACTTGCCAGTACATTCAACGTACTGACCTACACGGCAGCAACATATTATGTTGCAGGTATTATCCGACGAGTAAGTGATACGATAGGGTTACGGTCCACACTCATCTTGCCGATGGCATTGATGGGACTCCACACCCGTTTTCCTATTTCCGCTGAGATTCTTAAGGTATATATCAATTTTTTTGTTACTTATACATGTGATTGCACTTTGATATATACATTTATGTACTGTGTGTGCCAGCATACCGATCCAGGGATAGTACAGATACACAGAGACTTAACCGTTTGAGGTCGGGTCGCTACAATCGCCTCCTGAAAGAGCTCGTGGCGTACGATGCTCCTTTCTTGCGCCGAATCGAGCATGCTGCTGACTTCGTCCTCCACCGCGGGGACCGCGGATGGGGCCCAAAGTGGCTCGCCCCCTTTCAGCGGGTGGCTGGGGGCTGGCGCCCGAACAAGTGGAGGCCCGCTTCTTGAAGAGGAACCCAAGACCGAAGCCATCCAGCTGTCGTCCACGACTAGGGGAGGAACCCTTGGCACGCTTGCTGTACTCCAAGCAAGGCCGTGAAGGAGACACGATGAAGGCGCGAGCTCAAGACGCCTTGTCGATGGGCTGGCTTCCCCAGTCGACTCCATGCCGTGAGCAGCGCACGGGCTTGCAGCGCTTGAGTCCAGCGGGAGAAATGAGGCGAGAGGCGGTTGCTTCTTAGGAGATTCCGCGGCTTTGGCAGAAGGGATCCTAAAGAGACATCGTCAGGAAAGGAAGCGGCACGCGGAGAATCACCAAGATAAGGTACTTACTCATCAACGACGATGTACTTTCTCTGTTTTAACGGCCCGAAGGTGCCACTGCTTGGGGACCCCATCCTCTTGTGGAGCTCTTTGAAGTCCACGCAAAGCCGGCCAAAGCGCTGGACATGGCGGCCGACAAGAGGCGCAACTGGAGAAGCGCTCGAAGGGGCAGCCCCGGGAGCGCCAAGTTGAGGGGAGCTATCATGCCCTGTCTCGTAGCGACCTGCCGAGGCCTCAGGAGCCCCGGCCTCAGGAGACACGGGCTGCGTCACCCCCTCAACCGCCACCCCAGGGCAAGAGTCACGAGTCCCCGAGGACGATGCCTCGGGAGCTCTGGGCGGCATCAGCATCTCGGCGCCTTCACCATCGGCCCCCAGCGGTGCTCGCCCCCCTGCATCCACACTTGGGGCGAGCTCGACACCAGCGGCAAGGAGAGGAACCACGACGATGGGGTTCTCACAGGGGCCCACGAGGCCGACTGGACGCAGCCCCCGCTCATCGAAGGAAGGCATCTGCTCAGCGAATGTCGCCTTGTTCAAGCAGCGGTATAGAAGGCAACTCTTCCTAGGCATGTCATCTGGCAACGGGACACCCGTCAGGACCTCGAGCATCATTCGGCGCACCTCAAGGGGGAGCCCAGACTCCTGAAGTCTCATGTGGTCCTTGTTGTTGAGCAAGACCCACATCGGTCGAGAGTGGCGCTGAAGCGGAGTGATTCGGCGCCGGACGAACTTCTTCACCACCATAGGCGTAGTCACATCAAGGTCCTTGAGCCACTTCAGCCTGAGACAGACAGGGGCAAGGCGTGAATCGGCAAGCCTTTGGTGGGACCAACCGAAGTTGGGAATAGAGGGTGCTGACAGAGAAGAGAGAAGGGGCTGAGCACTCCGACATCAACAAATACCTACCATGCCCGAAACCCGCTCATGGACGGTGGGAGCGCGAAGTCAATCCCCGCGCCGGCCGTCATCGCCACGGCCTGAAAGCTTAGGCATCCTGAGCTCTGTCGGGGATCAATCAGGTGCAGCGAGAAGAAGTGGCGGAGAAGGGCCACTGAAGGGGCAATGCCTACCATGTCCTCGCAAACGAAGGCGAAGACGGCAAGAAGGGTCACATATTGGGGATCAAGGTGCAGCATGTGGATCTGATAATGCGCAAGCACATCGTTGAAGAAGGCAGAGAAAGGAGGAACCAAGCCAGCCCAAAGGGCATCGATGAAGAATGGGACCTCGGTGGCTGTCCTGTCGATGCGAGCATGAGATGCAGGCCAGGCCACCATCCTTCCCCACTCATTGAAGCTTGAGGTGAGCATGGGACGCACCTTGTCCATGGCTTCCTGGTTGAGCACCAGCGACCTGCCAACGGCAGGCTCAGCGGTCGTGCGTGGCTCGGCGGAGGACATGGGACTCTTCCCTTTCTCGACTGGTCCGGTGCCATGGCGATGGGAGGATTGAGCTCAGATCGGATCGGGTGGAGAGGCTGAGCTACGAGGAAGCGGGAGAATTGGAGAGTGCGCGGCAACAACGGGAGGGAAACCGTGTAGACCGTGGTGGCCGCCTAGCCAGGTGGGTATCAAGGTAGCGTGGCGAAGCGGAGACACCCACATCCAATCAACCGCCATGCATCGACCGAGGCCATAGGCTATTGGGGCCCGCGGAGCTCCGCACTTGACCTTTGGCTTCGCCTCGAAGCCAAGCCCAAGCGCGCCTTGGGCCCGGGGGCTACTGTCGGCGTTCTGGGAATGGCGGTCCCTAGACTTGCCTGCCTGCGGTCCATGGTGTGGCTCTACGAGCGGGCCCGTATGACCCATCTTCACCAACGAGCACTCAAGACCCTCGTGAGGGGCCAAGCCTCGCGAGCTGGGCGACACAAGACCTCCTCGGGAGCGGCCTCACCAGGCCGGCTCGCGAGGGGTGGAGAGACCAAGGCAAGACAAACCTCGCGAGGTTCCAGTGACGTGAGCCATGATGACCAAGGCCAGGCGGGCGGCAGTGCGCACATTGCCCTTGTTTCCTCTTTGGTGCTAAGGAAGCAAGCGTAGGCGTGGAGTACCAAGGCGTCAAGCAAAGGTTTCCATATCACTGCAACGAGACCAAGACCAGTAGGACGGCAAGACGGAGGTCACCATGGAGCCCAAGGCGGCGTCACCACCATACCCTTTTGCAGGCAAAGACTGCTTTTGTTAGGATAAGCTATACTAGATGTCCGGTTTCAAATTGGCCGTTATTGGCTCCCTTCCCACTCAATATTTGGGGAGAGAACCAGGGCCTCTATAAATAGGATTAGCCACCATAGTGAGAGAGGTCTGGAGGCAACAGGTCTGAAACTCATTCAGCTCATCCTCCCACCCACCAAGCACAAGAACACCTCGCCTCAGGAGGCTGTTATTCCCCTTGTACTGTTTATCCTTAGCCCAAGAGAAAATCCACTACACCACACCGGAGTAGGGTATTACACCACAACAGTGGCCCGAACAAGTATAGATCTTGTGTCCTTTGTGTTGCGAGTTCGTCGAGTTAGCCCGAGAGATCTTAGCAAACCTAGGATGTGGATTGGTAGGGGGAGATCTTCGCGCGCATCCCGGTGTTCGAACCTTGAAGGTTTTTCCAAAACCCGAGATCCGATAGGGAATGGAGGGAGTACTATACTAATAAAACATTAAGGCCACGAGGCGATGAAGTGGTGGTTACAGGAGGCAAGAAGAAGAGATGCATCCATCGACGATGTCCACCTCCTCGACTCAGGGCGCCGGCCCACCGAATGGAGGCTAAGTAGCAGCCGCTTGCATGGCCAGGTCAACGTGCTTCTGAACAATGGCGTCCAAAGATTCCAGCCACTGGAAGAAGGCCAACGTCTTTCTTTCCTCACTGGCCTTGTAGTGGCCTATGTAGATGATTTCCTCGTACACGTGGATATGCAGGTCGACGGTTTCTTGCATGGCGAGGCGCTGCGCGGCGAGCGCGGCCTCAAGGTGCACATTCTTTGTCGCAACCTCCGGGACCTGCAGGGCCACCAGGGCTTGAAAGAGTTCATCACCATGGAGGTCGATGAGGGTGGCAGGCAATGAGGAGCCTGGGCGAGCGGGCTGGAGCATGATACGTCTCCAACGTATCTATAATTTTTTATTGCTCCATGCTATATTATCTTCTGTTTTGGATGTTTATGGGCTCTATTATACACTTCTATATTATTTTTGGGACTAACCTATTAACCCAGAGCCCAGTGCCAGTTTCTGTTTTTTCCTTGTTTTAGACTATCGTAGAAAAGGAAAATATAAAGGAGTCCAATTGACCTAAAACTTCACGGAACTTATTTTTGGAAGGAAAGCAACCCGGGAGACTTGGAGTCCATGTAAGGGAAGCAACAAGGAAGCCACGAGGCAGGGGGGCGCGCCCACCCCCCTGGGCGCGCCCTCCACCCTCGTGGGCCCCTCGTGGCTCCCCTAACGTATTTCTTCCGCCTATATATATATCCATATACCCTAAAAAGATCGGGGAGCACAATAGATCGGGAGTTCCACCGCCAGAAGCCTCCGTAGCCACCAAAAGCCAATCTAGACCCGTTCTGGCACCCTGCCGGAGGGGGAATCCCTCTCCGGTGCCTATCTTCATCATCCCGGTGCTCTCCATGACGAGGAGGGAGTAGTTCTCCCTCGGGGCTGAGGGTATGTACCAGTAGCTTTGTGTTTGATCTCTCTCTCTCTCTCTTGTGTTCTTGAGGTGGTACGATCTTTATGTATCGCGATCTTTGCTATTATAGTTGGATCTTATGATGTTTTCTCCCCCCTCTACTCTCTTGTAATGGATTGAGTTTTCCCTTTGAAGTTATCTTATCGAATTGAGTCTTTAAAGATTTGAGAACACTTGATGTATGTCTTGCCGTGCGTATCTATGGTGACAATGGGATACCACGTGATTCACTTGATGTATGTTTTGGTGATCAACTTGCGGGTTCCGCCCATGAACCTATGCATAGGGGTTGGCACACATTTTCTTCGTTTCTCCGGTAGGAACTTTGGGGCACTCTTTGAGGTTGTATGTGTTGGTTGAATAGATGAATCTGAGATTGTGTGATGCATATCATATAATCATACCCACGGATACTTGAGGTGACATTGGAGTATCTAGGTGACATTAGGATTTTGTTTGATTTGTGTCTTAAGGTGTTATTCTAGTACGAACTCTAGGGCTGTTTGTGACATCTATAGGAATAGCCCAACGGATTGATTGGAAAGAATAACTTTGAGGTGGTTTCGTACCCTAACAATGTCTACAAGAAGAAGGTTGTGTAGTAGACATCAAGCTCTTTTCTGGCGCCGTTGCCGAGGAGGTGAGTGCTTGAAGGTATATCTTTAGATCTTGCAATTGAGTCTTTTAGTTTCTTGTTTTATCACTAGTTTAGTTTATAAAAGAAAACTATAAAAAATGGAATTGAGTTTATCTCATACGCTTCATCTTTTTAATATCTATCATGAAAATAAGGATTCTGTTAATTGTGCTCAAGTGCTAGAAGAAGAATGCATTAGAATGTTTGAAACTAAATATTTGAATGATGAGCATGATTGCAATGTTGTTAGTATGAATTCCTTGAATATCCATGATGCTAATGATATGCAAAGCCACAAGCTTGGGAAGCTATGTTTGATGAAGATGATATTTTTTGTCCCCCAAGTTCTGATGAGCAAATTTATTATGATGAAAGCATGCCTCCTATTTATGATTATTATATTGATGAAAGTGGATTTGGAGAGGTCATGACATTATTTTGTGATGAATCCATTATTCCGGAAGAGGTTCCAATTGATTATGAGAACAAAGTTGCTATCTATGATGATTATTGTGATGACTTGTATGCTATAAAGAATAATGATATCCATGAAACTTTTCATCATGATTTTAGTTCTCAATTGTATTATGCCTCACATGATAATTATTTTGCTGAGTTTGTTCCCACTATTATTCAAGAGAAGAAATTTGCTTATGAGGAGAGTAATAAAATTTCTATGCTTGTAGATCATGAAAAGAATGCTTTAGGTGTTGGTTATATTGTTGAATCCATTCATTATGCTACTGAAAATTATTATGAGGGAGGAACTTATGCTTGCAGGAATTGCAATAATATCAAGTTTCCTCTCTATGTGCTTAAAGTTTTGAAGTTATGCTTGTTTTACCTTCCTATGCAAGTTGATTCTTGTTCCCACAAGTTGTTTTCTCAAAAAATCCCTATTCATAGGAAGTGTGTTAGGCTTAAATGTGCTAGTAATATTCTTCATGATGCTCTCTTTATGTTACAATTCTTATCTTTTATGTGAGCATCATTGAAATCATCATGCCTAGCTAGGGGCGTTAAACGATAGCGCTTGTTGGGAGGCAACCCAATTTTATTTTTGTTCCTTGCTTTTTGCTCCTGTTTAGTAATAAATAATTCATCTAGACTCTGTTTATATGTGGTTTTATGCTTTTAATTAGTGCTTGTGCCAAGTAGAACCTTTGGGAAGACCTGGGGAAAGTCTTTGCGATCATGCTGTAAAAAACAGAAACTTTAGCGCTCACGAGAATTGCTTCAATTTTTATTTGGAGTGTGTTATTTAGTTAATTATTTTTTAAGATGATTAATAGATAAATTCCTAAGGTCCATAAATTTATTTGAGAATTTTATGAGTTCCATAAGTATATGTTTGATCCAGATTACTACAGACTGTTCTGTTTTTGACAGATTCTGTTTTCGATGTGTTGTTTGCTTATTTTGATGAATCTATGAGTAGTATCGGAGGGTATGAACCATAGATAAGTTGTAATACAGTAGATATTGCACCAATATAAATAAATAATGAGTTCACAACAGTACCTTAGTGGTGATTTATTTTCTTATACTAACAGAGCTTACGAGTTTTCTGTTAAGTTTTGTGTTGTGAAGTTTTCATGTTTTGGGTAAAGATTCGATGGACTATGGAGTAAGGAGTGGAAAGAGCCTAAACTTGGGGATGCCCAAGGCAACCCAAGGTAATATTCAAGGACAACCAAGAGCCTAATCTTTGGGATTCCTCAGAAGGCATCCCCTCTTTCGTCTTCGTTCATCGGTAACTTTACTTGGAGCTATATTTTTATTCGCCACATGATATGTGTTTTGCTTGGAGCGTCATTTTATTTACTTTTGTTTTTCTTTCTGTTTGAATAAAATACCATGATCTGAAATTATTAAATGTTATAGAGTGTTCATATAGTTGCATAATCATTCAACTACTCATTGATCTTCACTTATATCTTTCGGAGTAGTTTGTCATTTGCTCTAGTGCTTCAGTTATATCTTTTTAGAGCACGGTGGTGGTTTTATTTTGAAGAAATAGATTAAGTCTCGTGCTTCACTTATATTATTTTGAGAGTCTTAAATAGCATGGTAATTTTCTTAAATAATCCTAATATGCTAGGCATCCAAGAATAGTAAAAACTTTCATATAGAGTATTGAATACTAAGAGAAGTTTGATGCTTGATGATTTTTTTGAGATATGGAGGTAATAATATCAAAGTTGTGCTAGTTGAGTAGTTGTGAATTTGAGAAATGCTTGTGTTGAAGTTTGCAAGTCCCGTAGCATGCACGTATGGTAAACGTTATGTAACAAATTTGAAACATGAGGTGTAACAAATTTGAGTGGCGGTCGGGGACGAGCGATGGTCTTTTCCTACCAATCTATCCCCCTAGGAGCATGCGCGTAGTGCTTGGTTTTTGATGAATTGTAGATTTTTGCAATAAGTATGTGAGTTCTTTATGACTAATGTTGAGTCCACGGATTATACGCACTCTCACCCTTCCATCCTTGCTAGCCTCTTCGGTACCGTGCATTGCCCTTTCTCGCATTGAGAGTTGGCGCAAAGTTCGCCGGTGCATCCAACCCCGTGATATGATACGCTCTTTCACACATAAACCTCCTTATATATTCCTCAAAACAGCCACCATACCTACCTATTATGGCATTTCCATAGCCATTCCGAGATATATTGCCATGCAACTTTCCACCGTTCCGTTTATTGTGACACGCTCCATCATTGTCATATTGCTTTGCATGATCATGTAGTTGACATTGTATTTGTGGCAAAGCCATCGTTCATAATTATTTCATACATGTCACTCATGAGTCATTGCACATCCTGGTACACCGCCGGAGGCATTCATATAGAGTCATACTTTGTTCTAGTATTGAGTTGTAATCTTTGAGTTGTAAATAAATAGAAGTGTGATGATCATCATTAATAGAGCATTGTCCCAAAAAGAAGAAGAAAAAATAAAGGCAAAAAAAGGCCAAATAAAAAAAATAAAGGCCAAATAAAAAATAAATAAAATAAAATAAAAGGGACAATGCTACTATCCTTTTTTCCACACTTCTGCTTCAAAGTAGCACCATGATCTTCATGATAGAGAGTCTCTTGTTTTGTCACTTTCATATACTAGTGGGAAAATTTCATTATAGAACTTGGCTTGTATATTCCAACAATGGGCCTCCTCAAGTGCCCTAGGGCTTCGTGAGCATGCAAGTTGGATGCACACCCACTTAGTTTCTTTTGTTGAGATTTCATACATTTATAGCTCTAGTGCATCCATTGCATGGCAATCCCTATTCCTTGCATTAACATCAATCGTTGGGCATCTCCATAGCCCATTGATTAGCGTCGTTGATGTGTGACTATCTCCTTTTTTGTCTTCTCCACATAACCCCCATCATCATATTCTATTCCACCCATAGTGCTATATCCATGGCTCGCGCTCATGTATTGCGTGAAGGTTTATAGGTTTGAGATTACTAAAGTATGAAACAATTGCTTGGCTTGTCATCGGGGTTGTGCATGATGAGAGCATTCTTTTGTGACGAAAATGGAGCATGACTAAACTATATGATTTTGTAGGGATGAACTTTCTTTGGCCATGTTATTTTGAGAAGACATAATTGCTTAGTTAGTATACTCGAAGTATTATTATTTTTATGTCAATATGAACTTTTATCTTGAATCTTTCGGATCTGAATATTCATACCACAATTAAGAAGAATTACATTGAAATTATGCCAAGTAGCACTCCGCATCAAAAATTCTGTTTTTATCATTTACCTACTCGAGGACGAGCAGGATTTAAGCTTGGGGATGTTGATACGTCTCCAACGTATCTGTAACTTTTGATTGCTCCATGCTATATTATCTTCTGTTTTGGATGTTTATGGGCTTTATTATACACTTTTATATTATTTTTGGGACTAACCTATTAACCTAGAGCCCAGTGCCAGTTTTTGTTTTTTCCTTGTTTTAGAGTATTGCAGAAAAGGAAAATCCCGGTGCTCTCCATGACGAGGAGGGAGTAGTTCTCCCTCGGGGCTGAGGGTATGTACCAGTAGCTATGTGTTTGATCTCTCTCTCTTGTGTTCTTGAGGTGGTACGATCTTGATGTATCACGAGCTTTGCTATTATAGTTGGATCTTATCATGTTTTCTCCCCCCTCTACTCACTTGTAATGGATTGAATTTTCCCTTTGAAGTTATCTTGTTGGATTGAGTCTTTAAAGATTTGAGAACACTTGATGTATGTCTTGTCGTGCGTATCTGTGGTGACAATGGGATACCACGTGATTTACTTGATGTATGTTTTGGTGATCAACTTGCGGGTTCTGCCCATGAACCTATGCATAGGGGTTGGCACACGTTTTCATCGTGATTCTCCGGTAGGAACTTTGGGGCACTCTTTGAGGTTCTATGTGTTGGTTGAATAGATGAATTTGAGATTGTGTGATGCATATCGTATAATCATACCCACAGATACTTGAGGTGACATTGGAGTATCTAGGTGACATTAGGGTTTTGGTTGATTTGTGTCTTAAGGTGTTATTCTAGTACGAACTCTTGGGCTGTTTGTGACATCTATAGGAATAGCCCAACAGATTGATTGGAAAGAATAACTTCGAGGTGGTTTCGTACCCTACCATAATCTCTTCGTTCGTTCTCCGCTATTAGTGACTTTGGAGAGACTCTTTGTTGCATGTTGAGGGATAGTTATGTGATCCAATTATGTTATTATTGTTGAGAGGACTTGCACTAGTGAAAGTATGAACCCTAGGCCTTGTTTCCTAGCATTGCAATACCGTTTACGCTCACTTTTATCATTAGTTACATTGCTGTTTTTATATTTTCAGATTACAAAAACCATTATCTACTATCCATAGTGCACTTGTATCACCATCTCTTCGCCGAACTAGTGCACCTATACAATTTACCATTGTATTGGGTGCGTTGGGGACACAAGAGACTCTTTGTTATTTGGTTGCAGGGTTGCTTGAGAGAGACCATCTTCATCCTACGCCTCCTACGGATTGATAAACCTTAGGTCATCCACTTGAGGGAAATTTGCTACTGTCCTACAAACCTCTGCACTTGGAGGCCCACCAAGGTCTACAAGAAGAAGGTTGTGTAGTAGACATCAGAGCAGTACGGCAAGGTCGTTTGTGCACTTCTTGACGGTGGTGAACTTACAAATGGAGTTGACCATCATGTCGTCCATGCTAGAGGCGAAGTCGGCGTCCGCGAGGGCTACGACACCGGCGGTCACCGGCACCGTCTGGAAACGCTGCGCGGTGCGGGGCCGCAGGTCGGCGCCTTGGATGATTTGGCACAGCTGACTGCCGCTCGCGTCCATTGCCTCCATAGGTGCTTGTGGCTTCTGGTCACTTGGTCTTGGATTGGAGTGAGCAGTGTTGTGCAGAGACTACGAGTAGATGGATTGGAGTGGTGGGGCGCCTTTATATGAGAGTCCAAACTCTGTTGCATTCACATCATGCTGGCTCTATTCTGCTTCTCCAATTAGTTTCCTCTGCATGTAATTGAGGATGCATCATTGACTGTTCAGCATCTCGAGAACTGCTACCCTCTCCCTCGTTGGCATTCAAGCACCTATGGAGGCGACTGCCGCTCGCATCTATCGCGTGTCAGGAGACTTTCCCATCGACGACGAGGTGCCTATGGTGACTTGATAGATTTCAAGATGATAGTATACTCAATATTGTGCACCATGGCGAAGGCGGAGAGGAAAACGAGAGAACTACGTATTTATTTATGGTGTAGATTCACTCATTTTTCTCCATATGTACTCCGTGTCGGTGTAGTCTAGTCACTTGTTGAAATCTCTAGAAAGGCAAATGCTCTTTTCTGGTTTACAGGGATATACTAGCAAGTACTACAATAGTGGGCTCACATACCTGGCTATGTGCGTGCTCCAAGGTTCGCAACTGCCACGTTCGGGTTGCGCTTGGCTCTTCGCCTCTTCGAGAAGACGAACAATGATGTTACTACTACTGCTTCTACAGTATTGAATCCACTGCTGCATGTCCGTCCACCGCGAGCGGGAGGGGTAGCTTATTGTAGTACTACTCCCTCCTTTCCGGTTTATAGGGCTTATCTCAAAATATGACGCGCATTCAGAGAGCGGCGTGCCAGACCGATCGACCACCTGGGGTGCGACGCGAATGCGACGGGCGTGTTGTATACTGTACTCCTTAAATGTGTACCGTCGTTTTCTTGAGGCTTTGCTCCATGGCGCAATCCATGGATACAAAATTAGTATATTGTACTATTTAAAAGTCGACGGCGGGGCTTTTCCTGCGCGGTAGGCAGGGAAGTTCCGCCTAGTCGGTTCGACAGAGACGCGAGAAGATGAGGGAGTAGGCTACTGCAAACGTAGGGCTGTGTGATTTAACAGCGAGTTACTGTTGGACAGGAGGGGCCCGATGATTTCACTTGCCATTATCATTTTAACTGCGGCGCTACGACCGGCGTGAGTCTCCCGATTCCTGACCACCTCCATACAGTTGCCTCTCCCAATGCTCCACAATGTAGAGGCTGGATCTTGCATGAGAGCCCACTCCTCCACTTTTTCCTTGCCTCTTTCCCCCACATATGCAAAAATGCCATGTAAAGCGGGCTTATAGCCCACTATTATACTTGATCCTACAAGTGCTAAGCCTGCCACATACAAATAAAGTCTGATGTGGCAAGTTAATTAAGAAGAGAGAGACTAGCTGGGTGACCCCGGGAAGAAATGGTGCTAAGTGGGTGTACCTAGATGAAGCAAACTTAGCAACAAAAAACTAAGCACCTATGCATTGGGGACTTGAGTTGCTAAGCCATTTAATGCCCATAGCACCTCATCTAAGCACCATTTCATTGGAAGAGGTCACTCCTTGGCAAATGCAATAAATACTATGAAGAAAGAGATAGAGAGAAGTAAACAAGAAAACTCTTATAGCCAACCTTATAGCTAACCTTGTTGTAGTATGAGTGACTAAGTGAGGACTATGTATGACATGCCAACATCAGATAGCCTAACGCATTGTGTTAAATCTCCAAGAACGCGACCGCGTGAGCGAGGTGACGGTCATGGTAGGCGCGACCATGATACGGGCTGCTGGCAGCCCTTGGATCTGAGATCGAACGGTTGCATGCTAAGTTGCTAAAAATTTGCAGAATAACCCTCCAGGATAGGATATTCACCCATAGGTCTAGAATCACGCCATGCAACCATTCGATCTCAGATCCAAGGGCTCACAGAAGCTTCGTATCACCTGTAATTTTCCCGACGCTTGACATGACATCGGAAGCCATTTAGTTGGGCGTCGAGTAGACATGACATCTAATTGGGCCCCCATAGTACTGTGCATGAATCCATTTATCCACCAGACAAGCCACTACCCTGCCGTTCGCACGCCCCCCCACTCGACATTTTTACAATCGATAAACCGCTCCTAGTCGTCCCGTCCTTTTTCATTATAGCTGTTCCACTAATCCTAACGTTCCTCCCAAATCCATGGCGTCCCGAATCTTCATGGTCGGTAGTGAGTACAAGGATAGAACCATCACCAATGATGAGTTTCTCGTCATCTACACCCGTTCTTCCGCGACGGTGAAAGGATGCCTTGATTGCTTCAGACGCATGTTCAAAAACTCAAATGATGAGTGGGTCACTGGGCTAGATGTTTGATAACCCACAAGTATAGGGGATCGCAACAGCTTTCGAGGGTAGAGTATTCAACCCAAATTTATTGATTCGACACAAGGGGAGCCAAAGAATATTCTCAAGTATTAGCAGCTGAGTTGTCAATTCAACCACACCTGGAAACTTAGTATGTGCGGCAAAGTGTTTAGTAGCAAAGTAATATGATAGTGGTGGTAGCAGCAACAAAAGTAAAGACAGGAAAAGTAATGTTTTTGGTATTTTGTAGTGATTGTAACAGTAGCAGCGGAATAGTAAATAAGCGAGAACCAGTATATGGAAAACTCGTAGGCACCGGATCAGTGATGGATAATTATGCCGGATGCGGTTCATCATGTAACAGTCATAACATAGGGTGACACAGAACTAGCTCCAATTCATCAATCTAATGTAGGCATGTATTCCGTATATAGTCATACGTGCTTATGGAAAAGAACTTGCATGACATCTTTTGTCCTACCTACCCGTGGCAGCGGGGTCCTATTGGAAACTAAAGGATATTAAGGCCTCCTATTAATAGAGAACCGGAACAAAGCATTAGCACATAGTGAATACATGAACTCCTCAAACTATGGTCATCACCGGGAGTGGTCCCGATTATTGTCACTTCGGGGTTGCCAGATCATAACACAGAGTAGGTGACTATAGACTTGCAAGATAGGATCAAGAACTCACATATATTCATGAAAACATAATTGGTTCAGATCTGAAATCATGGCACTCGGGCCCTAGTGACAAGCATTAAGCATAGAAAAGTCATAGCAACATCAATCTCAGAACATAATGGATACTAGGGATCAAACCCTAACAAAACTAACTCGATTACGTGATAAATCTCATCCAACCCATCACCGTCCAGCAAGCCTACGATGCAATTACTCACACACGGCGGTGAGCATCATGAAATTGGTGATGGAGGATGGTTGATGATGACGACAGCGACGAATCCCCCTCTCCGGAGCCACGAACGGACTCCAGATCAGCCCTCCCGAGAGGTTTTAGGGCTTGGCGGCGGCTCCGTATCGTAAAACGCGATGATTTCTTTTCTCTGATTTTTTCTCTCCGAAAGCAAATATATAGAGTTGGAGTTGGCGTCGGAGGGTTTCCAGGGGGTCCATGAGGTAGGGGGCGCGCCCTAGGGGGGGCGCCCCCCACCCTCGTGAGAAGGGTGTGGGCCCCCTAGTCTTCATCTTTGGCGAGGATTTTTTATTGTTTTTTCTAAGATGTTCCGTGAAGTTTCAGGTCATTCCGAGAATATTTGTTTTCTGCACATAAAACAACACCATGGCAATTCTGCTGAAAACAACATCAGTCCGGGTTAGTTCCATTCAAATCATACAAGTTAGATTCCAAAACAAGGGCAAAAGTGTTTGGAAAAGTAGATACGACGGAGACGTATCAACTCCCCCAAGCTTAAACCCTTGCTTGTCCTCAAGCAATTCAGTTGACAAACTGAAAGAAAGAAAGAAAAACTTTTACAAACTCTGTTTGCTCTTGTTGTTGTAACTATGTCAAGCCAACATTCAAGTTTTCAGCATAGATCATAACTAACCACACTTGCAATAATTCTCAGGTCTCATTATTACTCATATCAATAGCATAATCACCTAGCAAGTCATAATAATAAATCTCAGATGACAACACTTTCTCAAAACAATCATAATATGATATAACAAGATGATATCTCGCTAGCCCTTTCTGAGACCGCAAAACATAAATGCAGAGCACCTTTAAAGATCAAGGACTGACTAGACATTGTAATTCATGGTAAAAGAGATCCAATCATAGTCATACCCAATATAAATTAACAGTGATGAATGCAAATGACGGTTGTGCTCTCCAGCTAGTGATTTTTAATAAGAGGGTGATGACTCAACATAAAAGTAAATGGATAGGCCATTCATAAAGGGGAGCAGGGATTTGTAGAGGTGCCAGAGCTCGGTTTTGAAATAGATATAAATTGTATTTTGAGCGGTATACTTTCATTGTCAATGTAACAACTAAGAGATGGCGATATCTTCCATGCTAAACACATTATAGGCGGTTCCCAAACAGAATGGTAAAGTTTATACTCCCCCTCCACCAAAAAGCATCAATCCATGGCTTGCTCGAAACAACGAGTGCCTCCAACATACATCAGGTCCTAGGGGGAGTTTTGTTTGCAATTAATTTTGATTTAGTTTGCTTAAAGCATGGGACTGGGAATCCCAGTGACCAGCCATTTTCTCGTGAATGAGGAGCGGAGTCCACTCCTCTTGAGAATAACCCGCCTAACACAGAAGATAAGGACAACCTTTGTTGATACATGAGCTATTCGAGCATACAAAACATAATGTTTATTTGAAGGTTTAGAGTTTGGCACATACAAATTTACTTGGAACGGCAGGTAGATACCGCATATAGGAAGGTATAGTGGACTCATCTAGAATAACTTTGGGGTTTAAGGGATTGGATGCACAAGCAGTATTCCTGCTTAGTACAGGTGAAGGCTAGCAAAAGACTGGGAAGCGACCAACTAGAGAGCGACAACAGCCATGTACATGCATTAAAATTGATAAACATTGGATGCAAGCATGAGTAGGACATAATCCACCATGAACATAAATAGCGTGAAGGCTATGTTGATTTTGTTTCAACTACATGCGTTAACATGTGCCAAGTCAAGTCACTTAAATCATTCAAAAGAGGATACCACCCCATCATACCACATCATAATCATCTCAATTGCATGTTGACACACAAGGTAAATCATTATAACTCATAGCTAATCAAGCATGGCACAAGCAACTATGATCTCTAATTGTCATTGCAAACATGTTTATTCATAATAAGCTGAATCAAGAACGAGGGACTCATCATATTTACAAAAACAAAAGAGGTCGAGTTCATACCAGCTTTTCTCATCTCAGTCAATCCATCATATATCATCATAATTGCCTTTCACTTGCACGACCGAACAGTGTGAATAATAATAAGAGTGCACGTGCATTGGACTAAGCTGGAATCTGCGAGCATTCAATAAACAGGAGAAGACAAGGCAATATGGGCTCTTGGTTAAATCAACAATGATGCATATAAGAGCCACTTCAACAATTTAATTATGGTCTTCTCCTACTGACCCCAAAGAAAATAAAAGAAATAAAACTATTTACACGGGAAAGCTCCCAACAAGCAAAAGAAGAACGGGAAATATTTTTGGGTTTTCTTTTTAATTATTACTACTATAGGAGAAAAATAAACTACTACTAATTTTTTTTGGTTTTTCTTAAGGTTTAACAAACACACAAGAAGAAAGCAGGAAAAAGAAAATAAACTAGCATGGATATTACAGTGAAAAAGTATGAGCACCGACATCTAGCAATGAGTGTATGTGAACATAAATGTAATGTTGGTGAGAAATACGTACTCCCCCAAGCTTAGGCTTTTGGCCTAAGTTGGTCTATGGCCACGGCTGGCCTGGCGGATATCCATAATAATAGTTGTTGTGGTCGTACTGCAACGAAGAATAGTTGGGAACATACTGTGATGAAGAAGAAGACTCTGACTGCCACTGGCTGACAGTCATCTTTGGATCCCAAGAATAAACAGATTGTCGTGGAGGCTCATCTTGTGGTTCCTGTTCTGGCTCCTCGATTGGTGCAGGGTTCCGGTAGGCGTGAATAGCCGTCAACGGAACAAGGTACGTGCCTGCAGTCAAATCAAACAAAGAAGGAGCAGGCAAGGTAATAGTCTCAGGATGATGTTTATTAAAGAACAATTGATATTTAAGCTCCCCTGCCCTATTTTTAACAATAAAATCATGTGCCACCATACTTTTATGATCTAGATAAACACGGGGCAGCACCTTTTTTCCTTCTCAGCATGCCTAATAGGTATGTTAAAATGTGCAGCTAGGCGTGTGGCATAGATGCCTCCAAAGATGGGGCCCTTAGTAGGGTTCATATTTAACCGTCTAGCAATAATACCGCCCAAACTAAAAGTGTTATCACTGTATAAACCTTGGAGCAGAATAATTAAATCAGGGATACTAAGGTTTCCAAAATGTCCGCGTCCAATTAAACAACGACTAGCAAATAATGCAAAGTAACGCAAAACAAGAAAATGTATGCTAGTGATTCGTGCATCAGAAACCTTCCTGGTTTCTCCTACAGTGATATTATCAATAAACCCAGCCACATCATCATGATGTGGTTCTTATGTCTTGCCCTCAAAAGGGACTAAACAAATCCGACAGAAATCATAAAGTGACATCTCCTTATGCTCATCATATAAATGAAACTCCACCGTAGGTGGTGAGTTCCTAGAATGAAAATGAAAGTTTTGCACAAAGGTATTTGTGAGTAAGAGATACTGATCGCATTGGTCATGGAGGAAAGCGGTGAGGCTTGCATTGTGATCCAATTCATGAAAATCTTCATAGATACCGGCTGCTCTCAAGAAATCTTCAGAAGGCCATTCACACGCCCGAATCTCCGCGGTGCGCGGCAAATTATACTTAGGCTTCGGTGCCTTTTCCTTCAAGCTTTGGCTCGATGAGCCCCTCAAAAATCTCCTCATTATATTCTGAAATTTTCTGAAATTTTTAGTAACTTCAAACAAAAATGAACAAACTTCAATAAAACTGATAGCAACTACTCCTACAAGTGCCTAGAGCCTAAATCAAGCATTAGAACTACTTGGAACCATATAGATTTGACATGCAAGCTCAAGAACATGGTCACCTATGCAGCACAAATTTGCAAAGAATAAAGCACTAGAACAAAAACTAATTCGACCAATGGAGGAGTCACATACCAAGGAACAATCTCCCCAAGCAGTTTTGCGAGAGGTGCTTTGAGCAAGGAGATCGAAAATCGCAGCAAAAGTGGCTGGAACTCGTGCTTGAGTTGGTTTTTCGGGTTTGTGTGAGATAGAGGAAGAAGATGGGTGCTGGGATAAGTGGAGGAGGGCCACTGTGCGCCCACGAGGCAGGGGGGCGCGCCCTATAGGGGGGGCGCGCCCACCACCCTCGTGGCCAGGTGGCAGCTCCTCCCGCGGTAATTTTTGCACAGTAAATCCTCAAATATTCCCGAAAAAATCATATTAAATTGGCATGGCATTCTGAGGACTTTTATTTTCGGGATATTTTTATATTGCATGGATAAGTCAGGAAACAGACAGAAAATACTAGTTTTACTTTATTTCTACTAATTAACAGAAAGTAAAAGTGTGGTACATAAGGTTGTGCTTCTAGTTTCATCCATGTCATGCTCATCAAAAAGAATCCATTAACAAGGTTGATCAAGTCTTGTTAACAAACTCGTTCCAATAATCATGAAACCGGAGAAATTTCGAATAACACTAAGTTACCTCAACGGGGATATGCACATCCCCAATAATAAGTATATCATATTTCTTCTTGACAGTTGGCAGAGGAAATTCAAAACCTCCAAATATAATTCATGGAATTTTTCCAATAGAGTTGATACTATGAACTTGAGGTTGTTTCCTCGGAAAGTGTACCGTATGCTCATTACCATTAACATGAAAAGTGACATTGCCTTTGTTGCAATCAATAACAGCCCCTGCAGTATTAAGAAAAGATCTTCCAAGAATAATAGACATACTATCATCCTCGGGAATATCAAGTATAACGAAGTCCATTAAAATAGTAACATTAGCAACCACAACAGGCACATCCTCACAGATACCGACAGGTATAGCAGTTGATTTATCAGCCATTTGCAAAGATATTTCAGTAGGTGTCAACTTATTCAAGTCAAGTCTACGATATAAAGAGGGAGGCATAACACTAACACCGGCTCCAAGACCACATAAAGCAGTTTTAATATAATTCTTTTTAATGGAGCAAGGTATAGTAGGTACTCCGGGGTCTCCAAGTTTTTCTGGTATTCCACCCTTAAAAGTATAATTAGCAAGCATGGTGGAAATTTCAGCTTCCGGTATCTTTCTTTTATTATTAATGATATCCTTCATATTTAGCATAAGGATTTGTTTTGAGCGCATCAGTTAATCTCATACACAAAAAGATAGGTCTAATCATTTCAGCAAAGCACTCAAAATCCTCATCATCCTTTTTCTTGGATGGTTTCGGAGGAAAAGGCATGGGTTTCTGAACCCAAGGTTCCCTTTCTTTACCATGTTTCCTAGCAACAAAGTCTCTTTTATCATAACGTTGATTCTTTGATTGTGGGTTATCAAGATCAACAACAGGTTCAATTTCTACATCATTATCATTACTAGGTTGAGCATCATCGTGAACATCATTATTAATATTTTTACTAGGTTCGTGTTCATTACCAGATTGTGTTTCAACATCAGACATAGAAATATCATTTGGTTTATCAGGTGGTTCAGCAATAGGTTCACTAGAAGTTTGCACAGTTCTATCATTTTCTTCTTCTTCTTTTTATAAGAACTAGGAACTTTGATATTATTTCTTTGAGAATATTGCTCGATTCTCTTAGGGTGGCCTTCAGGATACAAAGGTTCCTGAGTCATTCTACCAGTTCTAGTAGCCACTCTAACAGCATAATCATTTTTCTTACTATTTATTTCATCAAGCACTTCTTTTTGAGCCTTAAGTACTTGTTCTACTTGAGTGGTAACCATAGAAGCATGTTTGCTAACAAGTTTAAGTTGACCTTTAATATTAGCCATAAAATCACCCAAGCGTCTAATCATATAAGCATTTTCTTTTAATTGTCTACCAAAATAAGCATTGAAGTCGTCTTGCTTAAACATAAATTTATCAAACTCATCCAAGCACTGACTAGCAATTTTAGTAGGAGGGACTTCAGCTTTATCATATCTATAGAGAGAATTTACCTTTACTACCTATGTCGGGATATCGGGATCAGGAGGTTCTTCACTAAATAAGTGATCAAGATCATATGTTTCTTCGACAGGCGGTATATTAAGAGCATGTGTTTCTTCAATAGGAGGTAAATTCTTAACGTCTTCAGCTTTAATACCTTTTTCTTTCATAGATTTCTTTGCCTCTTGCATATCTTCGGGACTGAGGACTATAACACCTCTCTTCTTCGGAGTTGGTTTAGGAATAGGCTCAGTAATTGGAGCAAGAGCTGGCTCAGGAGGTGCCCAATTATTTTCATTTGTCAACATATTATTCAATAGAATTTCAGCTTCATCCGGTGTTCTTTCCCTGAAAAGAGAACCAGCACAACTATCCAGGTAATCTCTGGAAGCATCGGTTAGTCCATTATAAAAGATATCAAGTATTTTGGGTTTCTTAAGAGGATGATCAGGCAAAGCATTAAGTAACTTGAGAAGCCTCCCCCAAGCTTGTGGGAGACTCTCTTCTTTAATTTGCACGAAATTTTATATTTCCCTATAAGCAGCTTGTTTTTTATGAGCAGGGAAATATTTACCAAAGAAGTAATAAATCATATCCTGGGGACTACGCACACAACCAGGATCAAGAGAATTAAACCATATCTTAGCATCACCCTTTAATGAGAACGGAAATATTTTGAGTATATAAAAGTAACGCGATCTCTCATCATTAGTAAACAGGGCAGCTATATCATTTAACTTAGTAAGATGTGCCACAACAGTTTCAGATTCATAGCCATAAAACGGATCATATTCAACCAAAGTAATTATATCAGGATCAACAGAGAATTCATAATCCTCATCAGGAACACAAATAGGTGAAGTAGCAAAAGCAGGGTCGGGTCTCATTTTATCTCTAAGTGATTCTTTGTTCCATTTAATTAGTAACCTCTTAAGCTCATATCTATCTCAGCACGCTAAAATAGCGGCAGAAGATTCCATATCAAAAAGATAACCCTCAGGAATAACAGGCATATTTTCATCATCACTATCATCATTGTATTCAGATTCAATAATTTCTCTTTCTCTAGCCCTAGCAATTTGTTCATCAAGAAATTCACCAAGGGGCACAGTAGTATCAGGCATAGAAGCAGTTTCATCATAAGTATCATGCATAGCAGAAGTGGCATCATCAATAACATGTGACATATCACAACGAATAGCAGAAGCAGGTGTAGGTGTCGCAAACTTACTCATAACAGAAGGTGAATCAAGTGCAGAGCTAGATGGCAGTTCCTTACCTCCCCTCATAGTTGAGGGATAGATCTTGGTTTTTGGATCTCTCAAGTTCTTCATAGTGTCCAGCAGATATAAATCCCAAGTGACTCAAAGAATAGAGCTATGCTCCCCGGCAACGGCACCAAAAATTAGTCTTGATAACCCACAAGTATAGGGGATCACAATAGCTTTCGAGGGTAGAGTATTAAACCCAAATTTATTGATTCGACACAAGGGGAGCCAAAGAATATTCTCAAGCATTAGCAGCTGAGTTGTCAATTCAACCACACCTGGAAACTTAGTATCTGCAGTAAAGTGTTTAGTAGCAAAGTAATATGATAGTGGTGGTAGCAGCAACAATAGTAAAGACAACAAAAGTAATGTTTTTGGTATTTTTTAGTGATTGTAATAGTAGCAGCGGAATAGTAAGTAAGCGAGAACCAGTATATGGAAAACTCGTAGGCACCGGATCAGCGATGCATAATTATGTCGGATGCGGTTCATCATGTAACAGTCATAACATAGGTGACACAGAACTAGCTCCAATTCATCAATGTAATGTAGGCATGTATTCCGTGTATAGTCATACGTGCTTATGGAAAAGAACTTGCATGACATCTTTTGTCCTACCTACCCGTGGCAGCGGGGTCCTATTGGAAACTAAGGGATATTAAGGCCTCCTTTTAATAGAGAACCGGAACAAAGCATTAGCACATAGTGAATACATGAACTCCTCAAACTATGGTCATCACCGGGAGTGGTCCCGATTATTGTCACTTCGGGGTTGCCGGATCATAACACAGAGTAGGTGACTATAGACTTGCAAGATAGGATCAAGAACTCACATATATTCATGAAAACATAATTGGTTCAGATCTAAAATCATGGCACTCGGGCCCTAGTGACAAGCATTAAGCATAGAAAAGTCATAGCAACATCAATCTCAGAACATAATGGATACTAGGGATCAAACCTTAACAAAACTAACTCGATTACATGATAAATCTCATCCAACCCATCACCGTCCAGCAAGCCTACGATGCAATTACTCACGCACGGCGGTGAGCATCATGAAATTGGTGGAGTATGGTTGATGATGACGACAGCGACGAATCCCCCTCTCCGGAGCCACGAACGGACTCCAGATCAGCCCTCCCGAGAGGTTTTAGGGCTTGGCGGCGGCTTCGTATTGTAAACGCGATGATTTCTTCTCTCTGATTTTTTCTCTCCGAAAGCAAATATATAGAGTTGGAGTTGGCATTGGAGGGTTTCCAGGGGGGCCACGAGGTAGGGGGTGCGCCCTAGGGGGGGGGCGCCCCCCACCCTCGTGAGAAGGGTGTGGGCCCCCTGGTCTTCATCTATGGTGAGGATTTTTTATTGTTTTTTCTAAGATGTTCCGTGAAGTTTCAGGTCATTCCGAGAATATTTGTTTTCTGCACATAAAACAACACCATGGCAATTCTGCTGAAAACAGCGTCAGACCGGGTTAGTTCCATTCAAATCATACAAGTTAGAGTCCAAAACAAGGGCAAAAGTGTTTGGAAAAGTAGATACGACGGAGATGTATCAATATTCAGTACACCACAGTCCTGGGAAAAGAGAAGAATCTAAAGGACTAAGAGATGAAGAAGCCCGCCGTGATCCAGGTTTGTGTGCATGACTTATGCTTGGTCTACCACATATGCCATGCCGACATTGATTGTGAGGAATTTAAGAAGTTCCTCAAGGGCGACCGAGTCAAATTCATTACTGTAGACTTTACGAACGACATAAGAGTCCTGGAATGGATATGCCTCATTTTAGGCAAACCCTTCGACCTCCAGACTAATGGTCCGGTCTCCTCTCATGATAAGCCTTCAATGCTGACCCTGGCAGGAGCCATGGTTCATCCTTCGTACGGTAAACTGAAGAAACCTCCGCACACGTTTCATCATGCATGGTAGTGGAATGTACTAGATATAAACCACATCCACTACGCTGCAATGGATGGCTACCTTTGTTTCAATATCTACAATGGTTGGATGAAGAGAAAGAGCCAAGTGTGCAGTTCAGGCAAAGAAGTATCACCCAAGAGGAAGAGGGACAAGGACGAAGTCGAGGACCTGGACGACGACTCCGAGTAAGGTGGCAGTGTCGTTGCTCATGGTGGTTCTAATGCAGTGTCTACTGGATTAGTTGCTTAGTTTAATTTCTGGTGTGCTTAGTTTTATTTGAGGGGTGTGTTGTGCTGAGCCCCCAGCAGAACTATGTCATGTTTCTTCTTGTTACTTTAACTCTTCAGTACGTACATACTAGTATTTCTTATAGTTCATCTTTTAGTTGGTATAGTACTATGACTACCACTCCTTTCTTCACATTATATACATACAATATATATGGCCAACATCATATAGCCAGCAGTTTAGTTGTCAAAGAATTTCAGGGTGCTTAGTTTTATTTGAGGGGTGTGTTGTGCTGGACACCATTATTTTGACTCAAATCTCTTTTTCCATGTTATAATGACATAAATACCGATGGACCAACATGCCAGCTCTCCCTCTATCTCACTACAGTAAAATAAAGTGTGCGGCCTACTTGATCCCAATAGCATTCTTATTTTCCTATAAAATTTTTCGCTTGGTTACTCCTGACAAGCGGGGCCACACTTATCATTGTGATAATCGGCTTATTTTTATCATGTAACATGGTCAACGGGTTTGACGTGAAAATCACATTGTCTAATGGCATTTCTGAGCAAAGATCTAACTTAATGATGGCATTTTTGAGATATATAATTTCATTTTTGAGCAGGCATCTCACGGACTGCTGGCATTTTTTAGTAGTTGTAACTTCTAATGGCAAAACTGAGTAGTGATACACAACTAGTTGGATAGCTTGGTGTAGTATTAGTATAAGAAAAAGCTTGTCCTCGTCTGCGAGCCACCATGCGCATGGGCTAGGGAGAAGGCATGTAGTATTAAAATCAAGCTTCTCCTTGTTGTACGAGTTGCATGACACATCATAGCACTGGCCCCACATGGTTGTCTCTAAACTTGGCTGAAAGACCCGCAGTGTAGAATACTCCATTTGCTGCAACCACTAACATTTACCCCACCACAAATTAAAATATATATTCCTGTCTTGACCAGATGAGCGTGCAAACTACAATCACCAGGATGACAGGTAGGGCCATAAGATTATTTTAATCAAAAAAGCATGGAGCCGACCCTAACGATTTTAAGCTTATAGGCACGGTACACGCTATCCTAGATTACTCTACACATGAAACTGCCACATGAGCGTCCGGGCTGCGCTTGGCTCTTCGCCTCTTCGGGAAGTCGAACAATGATGGAGTACTACTATAGTGGAGGAGTATTACAGTATGCTTCTGTCCATCTGACACCGATTGAACTGCTGCATGTCCACCGCGTGCGGGAGGGAGAGCGTGTAGCGAACGAAAGCTTCTCCTAGTCCTGCTAGCCACCACGCTCACGAGCGAGGGAGGGATGCAGCTTCATTGACTTACTGCTCCTGCCTATGTGTGCATGACAGGTGGGCCCAACTGGCGGGTGGCCCACCTGTCATGCAACCAAAGGCAGGTGCAGCCACCGAAGCTCAGTCCGTGAGGGAGAGGGCGTTGAAGTAACTTCTCGGTCTTGTACGAGTTGACGCGACACATCAAAGCACTGCATTCGATATATTTCAATAATTTGCGTTTACTGATGCATGCCGTGATTCTCCTTTTGATACTTGCATGTGTTGATTTAATGCACCTTGAAGTAGTATGAATATGTGACGGTAAAGCTTTGTAATGCCCCGGCCCTAATAAAGTGAGAGATGGTTGTGCACGAGGAGGGCGAGATCATGCAGACGGAATAGGACTCGACGATGGAGCTCCCTATGGTGTCGATGGACCTCAGCTTGCTGCACTGCCCCTTGTGCCTCCGCCCCTTGAAGCCTCCAGTGTATGAGGTTCGAATACACCTCGTCCGTTCGGCTGATCGTGCAAGGTGCAGGTTTCTTGATTGATGTGTCGTTCGATTGATATGTGCAGTGTAAGGGAGGGCACCTGGCCTGCGCGGACTGCCGCGTGGAGCACCCCGAGAACCAGCGACAGTGCCAAAAGTGTGAGCACGATGGCGGCCTCGACGTGCGGAATATGGTGGTGGATGCCGTCCTCTCCTCGGTGAGGGTGGAGTTCCCTCACGAAGGGTGTGGGCTCTACGTCACTTACCACTAGCTCGCCGATCACCGGAGCGTGTGTCCGCTCGCGTCCTGCAAATGCCCCGTGCCCGTCTGTGGCTACGAAGGCCCGCCACCGGCACTCTCCCACCACATGAGCACCGTGCATCGCATGCCCATGAATAGGATCCAGTACGGCAAGGTGCTCCAACTGCAAGTGACACTGTCGGAGCCACGACTCTTGCTGTTCAGGGAGGAGGACAGCCGCACGTTTTTTTGGTCGGCTGCATGCTCGACATCGGCGCACCTATCGCCGTGTCGGTCATCTGCATCAGAGCGGGGGCGTCCCCACTGCCGCACTACGTGGCCAAGCTGTGGGTGAACGGCCCGCCGGGGGAGCCCAAAGGCAGGACCGACACCATCAAGGTGGAAATGGAAGTGACAAGCAGCAAGGATCCCGACGACATCACCGTGCAGGAGCTGACCTTCTTCACAGTTCCGCCCAAGCTATTGGCCGGGGCTAAGCTGGTGTCCCACCACATTTAGATTGACAATCTCACGTCCTAAATGATTCTACAGTGCCTTCTGTTTATCTTAGTAATATGCTAATATAGGGGTTAGCTCGGTCTACTTTAGCTTAAGAGATGGTGGGTTTTGATGGCGATGCAACTATTACTTCGACATCAGATCAGCAGTTAAAGTAATTTCCAACAGTTGAATGGATATTTTGTGTCTGTTGGATATAAAGATCCTTTGGGTAAGAAGTATAACAATAGCTTATGTGCTTGTTTGTTCAAGAAGTGTTGCATACTTATGCGAGTTTACGCGACACATCAAATAGTACTACTAGTAGTACTCCCTCTGATCCTAATTTCTCTATGCATAATAAGTCGAGGTGCAGATACCAAGGAGGGCTTGGTTGTGTCTATACTTGGACAACCCACCCGACTGCGCACCAGGCAGACGAAGCTTGTGTCGTGTTGGTGCCGTGTGCAACCCGCACATTAACCAAAACATCGCGCCTCCATCTTAGCCTCCGCATTTTAAACTTCTCAATCTCAAGGCCAAGGAGCAACGTGAAACCTATGATAGAGCCAATCAAATGGTTGAGAACACTACGATTCTTAGCTATAGATGCGTGTGTGAGAAAGGACGAGTGCATGCGTGCACCTCTTCGCTTCCTGTATAACGTACTCCAAAATTACCCGTCGCAAATTACTCGTCGCAGAAATGAATGTATCTAGAACTAAAATACATCTAGATACATCCATACCCGCGACAAGTAATTCGGGACAGAGGGCTAAACTCAGAGTACAAGTGTATTTGGGTGGCATCGACCTAGGGAGCTAGAGATGGTGCATGTGAGAAGTCCCGAGATATAGGTGTGTGCGTGGTAAAGAGGGAGGGAGATGATATGTGTCGATGTAATCGTGTGAAAAAAAGACTAGTCTATAGCTCGCCATGAGGCTATTCTTGTCGAACACCCCAATAACCGTAAGATATGTATCCGACGGTGTCAGTTATTGCACGTACACAGCAGTAGAAAAAGAAGTACCATGGCATATGCTACACCACGGCCGAGAACACATGCCCATGTTACGCCATCCGGGAATAGTGCAGCACTTCGAAACTAGAACCGTCAATAAATTTTGACCTTGCGTCTCGTCACATTCCAAATTACTACTACCACATTATATTTGAGTGCAAACATGTTCACACCGATCACAACCTAAACGGTTTCCCACTTAGGGGCGTATTAGTAGTACTCGGTTATAAATACTACTATGCCAAGATGACTACACATTCCTCCTCAACTCCTCATCCACAAAAAACAATCAACTCATTTAGCATCGTTCCCTTCGTCGAGAGATTTCCACCAGGGAGAGGCGAGCATGGAAGAGGAAGCACGACAGATGTCCCACCTCGCCGTGAAAGCAGCCGACATGTCCAACCACGTAGCAGTAGCAGCACAGAGGTCCCATCGCACCGCCGAAGCAGCACGGAGATCCCGTCATGCCATCGATGTAGTAGATTGCTCCTGCCATGCCACGGAAGCAGCAGAGATGTCCCGCCGTGCCACCGAAGCAGCACGGAGGTCCCGCCACGCCGCGGTGGCCTGGGAAAATTTCTCGCGGGCAGGCGAGGACTCTTACAAGTGCATGCATGCGATCGTCCATAGCCAGCGGGATTAGATCTCCGGCTGGGCGAGGTTGCGGGACGAGGCTACCAGTGTCATCCGGCAACTAGGGGAAGGCAATGCGAAGATCCAGGCCGACCGCGACCTGCTGAGGGCAAAGATCGCCGGAAGGGCGAAGCAGGCAAAGGAGACCGCTGCCTTGTTGCAGAGCACGGGCGTCATCGTCAAGAAACTTATGGACGAGAATGCCATGCTCCGCAACGAGCGCAACAAGCTGATGGAGGAATCCAGGGATGCTGCCAAGTAGCGTATTAAGGACATGAAACTGATGAAAGAGATCATTGCCGCTCGCCGCGAGAACTAGTCTCCGCAACCTGCAACGCATAAAGAAAGTAGAGATCAGCGAGCCAGGTCGTTGTATGAGTCTTCCTTCTTCTTTTGCCCTTGTGTATTTCGAGCGTAGACGCATGTGGCTTTTTTATTATCTTCCTAATTATGTAAGACAATTATTATCCACTCTCGTCGTCCTTATATATATTCATCAGTCTTTCTATAAGTTGCAGTAGATGCTATATAGGTCTGTCGGATCTTACATCAACATCCGTGCAGAATTTTCTTTTTAGATTTTTTTCTCTCTTAAATCTCAGTCTTAAATCTCAGTCAAGTGAGACATAGCGACGCCATTAAACAAAGGCTCGGGCGCCATTAATGGAGACCTTGGGAGAGAGGTGGACGACAGATGGAGGTCAAAGGGCTCTCCTCCCGATAAGCACGCGCAGGGGTCTGATCGCACGCCTCCCGTACTCAAATAGCCACCCTGCAAGGCGCCTCCTAGCTAATAAAAAAAGGGGACGCGTGGCAGCACGTAGATGGTAAATAGAACGCCCATGGTTTCAATAATACTTGTGTTTCTGATTGTAACACGACAGCACTTGTTCCAAAATGACTTTGTTGATTGTTAATGTGTGCGCCTTTGCAAATCGGACAGCAAAATTACCACAGCATGTTGGTGTCATGTCATGACACCAAGCCAAGTTTCATGATTTTCATGCGTGTTTTGGATTTACAGGAATTAAAAAACCAAGTTTCTCAATGTTTCTAGCCGAGCCACGACGCCCGAATGTTTGAATTTCTTCCCATTTCTTGCATGGGACCTAGAAATTTACCCGAGGACACACATGTGATTTTTCAACCAGCTTTGGTGCACTGGAGCATGTGCTTGTATTTCAAATTTGAATTATGCACACAAAGATGATACGTTCCCTCTCAGAACCACGAACCTTCTTGAGAGAAGCTCTGGTTTGCAAGAAGCTTATACCAAAACTTGTTCCTATTCGGCCAACTTTTTTACCACAACATGGTAGTGCCATGACATGACACTATGCCAAGTTTCATGATTTTCTGGCGTGTTTTGGATTTACAAGAATTTTAAAACCAAGTTTCTCAATGTTCTCGGCTGAGCCACGATGCCCAGATGTTTGAATTTCATTCCCATTTCTTGCACGAGACCTAGAAATTCACCTGAGGACACACATGTGATTTTTCAACCAACTTTGGTGCACGGGAGCATGTGCTTGTAGTTTAAATTTGAATTATGCACATAAAATTAGCAGAAAATCAATTAATGTATAAAAAAGGCCAAACGAACCCGGTATAATTCCAAAATTTAATAGGGCACTCATGTAGTTCTATGTTGCCTCTATAAAGAAACTCAAGGGGGGCAGCGTATATTGTTTCACACTCAAAGGTGACACGTTCCCTCTCAGAACCACGAGCCTTCTTGAGAGAAGCTTCGGTTTGCAAGAAGCTTATACCAAAATTTGTTCCTATTTGACCATTTTTTACCACGGCATGGTAGTACCATGACATGACACCATGCCAAGTTTCATGATTTTCAGGCGTGTTTTGGATTTACAAGAATTTTAAAACCAAGTTTCTCAATGTTCTTAGCTGAGCCACGCTGCCGAGGTGTTTGAATTTCATTCCCATTTGTTGCATGGGAACTAGAAATTCACTCGAGGACACACATGTGATTTGGCAACCAACTTTGGTGCATGGGAGCATGTGCTTGTAGTTCAAATTTGAATTATGCACATTAAATGACTAGAAACTCAATTAATGTATAAAAAGGCCAAACGAACCCGGAATAATTCCAAAATTTAACAGGGCATACTACAAAAAAAAGACACATCTGTGACATTTTGGGCCGAACGAAATTTTTTTCTGTCATACATATGACACTTCTATGACGATAATTGTGACAAAACCCGGTATCATCATAGATGTGGTGGGCTCCTACTTCCATGACAAAAAATCATGACAGAAAATGGGCTTTTCGTCCTAGCTGGGCCGGAAACGCAGCTGCATGACATTCTTTGGGCCGTCCATGACGGAAAAAACCGTGGTAGAAGCGAGGGCGAGGAAAATTTCGGGGAGTTCCTGGTTACGGTGGGAGGTTGGGGGCCGGGCGATGCGTGTTTTTCTCGTACACGTACGCGCATGTGTGCGAGGCGTTGGCTCTAACTGAACCCAAGCGAGGCGTTGGGCTCTAACTGAACCCGAGCGATTGCACTGCAGGCTACGCGTTACTGAACCCGAGCGATTGATCGATGGCTGTTAACTGAACCCGATCGAGCGATTCCTTCGCTACTGCTGCTAACTGAAGCCGATCGATGCTGCCTTTGGATGAACAGTGAGCATTGCGGGGGTGGGGGGGGGTTGGATGAACATTTCCTGGTGGGGGTGGATGAACAGGACCCCGTGGTGTTCCCTCTGGATGAACAGGACCCCGATCAATCGAGCTGGTTGGGGCTGGATGAACAGGACCCCGTGGAGGGCTGGATGAACAGGACCACCCCGTGGAGGGCAGGATGAACAATAGACGGTGGAGGGCAGGATGAACAGTAGCCCGTGGAGGGGTGGTTGAACAGGAGCCCGTGGAGAGGGCTGGTTGAACAGTAGCCGGTGGAGTAGCGCGCGATGGAGGCTGGATGAACAGGAGCCCATGGATGAACAGTCGCAGGTGGAGGCTGGAGGAGGTCGACGGTGGATGAACAGTAGCTCGTGGAGGCTGGAGGGGGTCGACGGTGGAGATGAACATTATCCCGTGGAGTCCCGTTTTGCGGTACGCCACACCCCTCCCGATGAACAGGACCCCCGTTTCGACCGTAGCGCTCCAACACAAGTCCGTTTCGTCCGTTTTGCGGTACGCCACACCCCTCCCGATCAACAGGACCCCCGTTTCGACTGTAGGAGCTCCGTTTCCTCCATTTTGCGGTACGCCAAACCCCTCTCGATCAACAGGACCCCATTCCGAACGTAGGAGGTCCGTTTCCTCCGTTGTGCGGTACGCCAGGCCTCGTTTCCATCGCCTGTTCCGTCCAAGCCCTCCTGATGAACACGACCACGCATTCCATTCCGACCCAGCCGGTTGGCTCCCACGCGTTCCGTTGCCTCCCCATGAACACGACGCATTCCGTTGCCTCCCCATGAACACGACGACGACGCTGTTTCTCCGTTCCGACCCAGCAATGTACACGAACCCGGGCCGTACGTATGCGTGAGTAGGCGTTCGAGACCCCGCCCGTATGTACACATATGTGGCCGTATTTTCTTTCTTGCACCCTGGCCGCTGTACGTACGTGTACATGCTACGTGTGCGCCTCTACTACGACACGTACGCGCCTCTACATCGACCAGTATGTACGTACACATTCGCGACCAGAATGACAACGCTACATACGCTTCGACCAGGTGGGTCCCGACTTTCAGGCACTTCCTTGCCTGCAAAGATGTAGCTGGTGGGTCCCAGCAGTCAGGGGGCGAATCATTTTTTTTGCCCGGACGCACTTCCTTGCGTGCGAAGATGTAGCTGGTGGGTCCCAGCAGTCAGGGGGAAACATTTTTTTCGCAAAATACAATGGCCCATCCGGTGGCTCCCAGCTGTCAGGTGGAGGAATCATTATTTTCCGCGTAATAAGGAGGCACTTCCTTGCTGCGGTCGTGGACCCAGCTGTCAGCCTCTCCACGTACAATCCACGTCCGATGGAAGTCATTCCTTGACTACGTTGACCACACCGCACCGAGAGCACCAGGGCGGTGGCCGGCGGCGAGGCCTAGGAAGGGGACGACACTGAGGCAGGGAAGACTCGACAGTTGTTTCCCATGTGGAGGGGAGTACGACTGTACTAGGGTTTACTGGTTCATCTGCCGTCGCCGAAGAATAACAGCAGGTGTGGGTGAGTAGAGGGATGGCTATGCCAGAAATGGGAGTACGGTCGGGCGGCGAGCCCTGCGCGGCAGCACAACCGGCCGCGAGGAGGAGGGAGCAGGCAGTCCCGCCGGCGCTTGTTTGAGCGGCTGGAGCAGGAAGAGCAGAGATTGAAGAAGCACGACGGCCGTTGGATGGACATCCAACAGTCAGTGCTTGTGCATCAATCTTTTTTTAGAAAAGCCTCAAATCTGTGGAAAACAGCATACAGCCCATCTGCCATTATTTCTAATAATTTACAGCCCATTTGCTAATTCTTAAGGTTTTTTTTGGAGCCCATATTCTTTTTGTTAGCATTACAGCCCATATTGTGGCAATGGTTAAAAAATTATATGAAATTTTGCATATTTCGGTGCGGTCCGAACTGTTTTTAATCCCGAAATTTTGACTCACATTCAAACTGATTTTAAAAATAAATGTATATCAATATAAAACCCAACAAATTCTCCATGCATAAAAATTAATGTAATTTAAAATCTTGAAATGAAAATAAAGATATTTGAAACTAATTGCCGGTTTGATGTGTTTTAAAAATGTACAACCCATTTCTCATTACTGATGGGCCATTTTCTCGGCCAGCCGAATGAAAGCTCTCCTCGTCTTGAAAGATTTGCAGCCCAACAGGCCTGACAAAGCGACTTACTTGGCAAATCACAAAAAAACTGTGCTCTGGCCGTGGACCCAGCTGTCAGCCTCTCCACGTATAGTACTCTTTCGATGGAAGTCGTTCCTTGACCACGTTGACCATGCCGCACGGAGAGCACCACGGCGGTGGACGACAAAGAGGCCTAGGAAGGGGATGATGACCCACAAGTATAGGGGATCTATCTTAGTCCTTTCGATAAGTAAGAGTGTCGAACCCAACGAGGAGCAGAAGGAAATGATAAGCGGTTTTCAGCAAGGTATTCTCTGCAAGTACTGAAATAAGTGGTAACAAATAGTTTTGTGATAAGATAAATTGTAACAAGCAACAAGTAGCAAAAGTAAATAAAGTGCAGCAAGGTGGCCCAATCCTTTTTGTAGCAAAGGACAAGCCGGAACACTCTTATAATAGGAAAAGCGCTCCCGAGGACACATGGGAATTATCGATACTTTGATAATTTGATATGTGGGTGGACCGGTGCTTGGGTGCTGTTCTTACTTGAACAAGCATCCCACTTATATTAACCTCTATTGCAAGCATCCGCAACTACAACAAAAGTATTAAGGTAAACCTAACCATAGCATGAAACATGTGGATCCAAATCAGCCCCTTACGAAGCAACACATAAACTAGGGTTTAAGCTTCTGTCACTCTAGCAACCCATCATCTACTTATTACTTCCCAATTCCTTCCTCTAGGCCCAAATAATGGTGAAGTGTTATGTAGTCGACGTTCACATAACACCACTAGAGGCTAGACAACATACATCTTATCAAAATATCAAACGAATACGAAATTCACATGACTACTAATAGCAAGACTTCTCCCTTGTCCTCAGGAAAAAACGTAATTACTCACAAAGCATATTCACGTTCATAATCAGAGGGGTAATAATATGCATATAGGATCTGAACATATGATCTTCCACCAAATAAACCAGCTAGCATCAACTACAAGGAGTAATCAACACTACTAGCAACCTACTAGCACCAATCCCGGACTTTGAGACAAGAATTGGATACAAGAGATGAACTAGGGTTTAGAGATGAGATGGTGCTGGTGAAGATGTTGATGGAGATTGCCCTCTCCCAATGAGAGGAGAGTTGGTGATGACGATGGTGATGATTTCTCCCTCCCGGAGGGAAGTATCCTCGGCAGGACAGCTCTGCCGGAGCTCTAGATTTGTTCCACCAAGGTTCCGCCTCGTGGCGGCGGAGTCTCGTCCCGAAAAGTTCCTTCTGATTTTATTCTCATCGAGAGACTTCATATAGGAGAAGATGGACGTCGGAGAGCCACCAGGGGGCCACGAGGTAGGGGGCGCGCCCCCCACCCTCGTGAGCAGGGTGTGGGCCCCCTGGCCTTCATCTTTGGCGATGATTTTTCTTTATTTATTTTAAGATGTTCCGTGGAGTTTCAGGACTTTTGGAGTTGCGCGGAATAGGTCTCTAATATTTGCTCCTTTTCCAGCCCAGAATTCCAGCTACCGGCATTCTCCCTCCTTATGTAAACGTTGTAAAATAAGAGAGAATATCCATAAGTATTGTGACATAAAGTGAAATAACAGTCCATAATGCAATAAATATCAATATAAAAGCATGATGCAAAATGGACGTATCAACTTAGGTTCAAGGGATGATCTATTCACAATGCAATAGTATAAATCATAAACCTTATTGGACTCCGACAAACTATAATCTCAGTCATTGAAGCAATTGCAATTTATCATAACATCGGAAAGAGTCTATGTCAGAGCTAAAAAGCAAGTCCACATACTCAACTATCATTTAGTCTCCCATCATTGCTAACACTCCGGCAATACTTGTGGTTACGGAGTTTTAATCGGACACAGAGAAAGATAGGGGCTTATAGTTTTGCCCCACAACCTTTTACCTCAAGGGTAATATCAACAATAATGGTTCATGCTCCCCTACATCCAATTAGATATATATATCATGTTCTTTCCAACATGTTGAGCTTGCCAAAGGATAAAATGAAAAAGAAAAGGTGAATATCACCATGACTCTTGCATAAGGTATAAGATAATAATAAAGGATAGGCCCTTCGCAGAGGGAAGCAGAGGTTTCCATGTGCTTTTATGGTTGGATGCATAAAATCTCAATGCGAAACAACATCACTTTATATTGCCCCTTGTGATATGAACCTTTATTATGCAGTCCGTCGCTTTTATTACTTCCACATCACAAGATCATATAAAGCTTATTTCTCCCACACCAATCAATCATACATATTTAGAGCAATTTTTACTGCTTTGCATAGATGACAACTTACTTGAAGAATCTTACTCAATCCATAGGTAGATATGGTGGACTCTCATGGCAAAACTGGTTTAGGGATTTTGGAAGCACAAGTAGTATTTCTACTTGGTGCTGAGAATTTGGCAAGCATGAGGGGGAAAGGCAAGCTCAACAAGTTAGAGGATCCATGACAACATACTTTATCTCAGATATAAGAAAGACATAACTCATTACGTTGTCTTCCTTGTCCAACATCAACTCTTTAGCATGTCATATTTTAATGAGTGCTCCCAATCATAAAAGATGTCAATGATAATATATCTATATGTGAAAACCTCTCTTTCCTTATTACTTCCTATTAATTGCAACAATGACCAGAGCTATGTCTGCCAACTCCCAACAACTTTTAATCATCATACTCTTTCTATGTGAAGTCATTACTCTCAATAAGATCAATATGTACTTTTTGTTCGTTTTATTCTTTTTCTCTTCTATTTTATTCACCCAAGATCATGGCAAAATAATCAAGCCCTTGACTCAACACTAATCTTTGTTATATATAGCTCACAGACTCGATTACATAGAGAAATCATAAAGCAAACTCAAAACTAGATCATGCCATAAACTTTATTCTACTAAATCAAGATACTACTAATAGGATTGAACTAAGAAAAACGATAAAGATAGGAATTGTGATGGTGATACGATACCGGGGCACCTCCCCCAAGCTTGGCAGTTGCCGAGGGGAGTGCCCATACCCATGTGATTATATCTCCTTTATCGATGAAGAAGGTGGAGGTGTTGTTGATGATGCGGGCTTGTCATCCATCTTCCAAGGCATAGGTTCACCATCATAGAAGGATGATCGAGTCTCCGGAATCCTCGAATCTGCAGCCAAACTCATTCTTTTGAATCTATATTCATACTCACAGTTTTGGTTTTGCAGGTCATAGATTTGGGCTTGGAGGTGCTCGATCTTCTCATATAGCTTGAAGATGGCCTCCTCGGTGTTGTTGGCATCCAGCTTGTAGTTGTTAGTGAACTCCGTGAGCATTGTGTGGCTAGCGTTGATTCCACGCTCTACCATCCCCTGGCACTTGAAAACTTGTTGCTCCATTGCTTCGAGCCTCGTCTCCACGCTTCCGGTTCCCTTTGGTCCCTCAACATCGCAGATGTGCAACAACCCATCACGCATCTCAATGTTTTGAGGGTGTCGCGGCACCTCCGCGAGGTAAGGGTTGATGACCTTCTCGAAGAACTTGTCCTTGGAAGCACTTGGGGACGTCATGATAATCTGGATCTGTCAGAAAAACAGCTCGAAACAAGAACAGAGAATAATTGCATGATACGGGAGTCAAAACCTTCGGGAGAATATATATAATGAATTTTTACCGAAAAAAATACGTAACGTGCAAGAAAATGGAGTCCGGAAGGCACACGAGGTGCTCATGTGGTAGGGGGCGCGCCCAGGGGGGTAGGGCGCGCCCACCACCCTCGTGGGACCCTCGTGTCCTTCCCGGACTGCTACTTATTTTTTTATTTTTCTAGATATTCCAAAACGGAGAAATATTGCCTTAAAAATCGTTTTGGAGTCGGTTTGCTTACCGTACCACATACCTATTCCTTTTCGGAGTCTGAAACGTTCTGGAAAGTGTCCCTTATGTATTCCTCTGGGGTTACGGTTTCAATAATATTTGTTTCAACATTTATGGGATTACCTGAGATATAATGTTTAATTCTTTGACCGTTTACCACCTTTGGATTTGTGCCCTCGAAGTTGTTGATCTTTATGGCACCGGAACGATAGACCTCTTCGATAACATAGGGGCCTTCCCATTTAGAGAGAAGTTTTCCTGCAAAAAATCTTAAACAGAGTTGTATAGCAATACATAATCACCTACATTAAACTCATGCTTTTGTATCCTTTTGTCATGCCATCTTTTAACTTTTTCTTTAAACAACTTGGCGTTTTCATAAGCTTGGGTTCTCCATTCATCAAGTGAGCTAATATCGAATAACCTATTCTCACCAGCAAGTTTGAAATCATTGTTGAGCTCTTTAATAGCCGAATATGCCTTATGTTCTAGTTCAAGAGGTAAGTGACATGCTTTTCCATAAACCATTTTATACGGAGACATACCCATAGGATTTTTGTATGCAGTTCTATAAGCCCATAATGCATCATCAAGTTTTTTGGACCAATTCTTTCTAGACCTATTAACAGTCTTTTGCAAAATTAATTTGAGCTCTCTATTGCTCAACTCTACTTGACCACTAGAGTGAGGGTGATAAGGAGATGCAATTCTATGATTAACATCATATTTAGCAAGCATTTTACGGAAAGCACCATGAATAAAGTGTGAACCACCATCAGTCATTAAATATCTAGGGACTCCAAACCTCGGGAAAATAACTTCCTTAAGCATTTTAATAGAAGTGTTATGATCAGCACTACTAGTTGGAATAGCTTCTACCCACTTAGTAACGTAATCTACATCAACTAAAATATGAGTATATCCATTAGAGGCAGGAAAAGGTCCCATATAATCAAAGCCCCAAACATCAAACGGTTCAATAACAAGAGAATAATTCATAGGCATTTCTTGACATCTACTAATATTACCAATTCTTTGATATTCATCACAAGACAAGACAAACTTACGGGCATCCTTGAAGAGAGTAGGCTAATAAAAACCAGATTGCAATACTTTATGTGCAGTTCTATCTCAAGCGTGGTGTCCTCCATAAGCCTCGGAATGACACTTGCGTAGGATCTGTTCCTGTTCATGCTCAGGTACACAACGTCTAATAACACCATCTACTCCTTCTTTATAAAGATGTGGGTCATCCCAAAAGTAATGTCTTAAATCATAGAAAAACTTTTTCTTTTGCTGATATGTAAAGCTAGGTGGTATAAACTTAGCAACAATATAATTAGCATAATCATCATACCATGGAGTACTACGAGAAGTACTTATAACATTTAATTGTTCATCAGGAAAGCTATCATTAATAGGTAGTGGGTCATCAAGAACATTCTCTAACCTAGACAAGTTGTCTGCAACGGGGTTCTCAGCTCCCTTTCTATCAACAATATGCAAATCAAATTCTTATAGCAAGAGAACGCATCTAATAAGTTTAGGTTTAGCATCTTTCTTTTCAATAAGATATTTAATAGCGGCATGATCAGTGTAAATAGTTACTTTAGAATCAACAATATAAGATCTGAACTTATCACAAGCAAATACAACTACTAAAAGCTCTTTTTTAGTAGTAGCATAATTTCTTTGAGCATTGTCTAGAATCTTACTAGCATAATAAATAACATTTAATTTCTTATCAACTCTTTGCCCTAGAACAGCACCTACAGCATAATCACTAGCATCACGCATAATTTCAAAGGGTAAATTCCAATCAGGTGGCTGAACAACAGGTGCAGAGACTAATGCTTTCTTAAGTATTTCAAATGCTTCTACACAATCATCATCAAAGACAAATGGTATATCTTTTTGCAATAAATTAGTCAGAGGCCGAGAAATTTTTGACAAGTCCTTAATGAACCTCCTATAAAATCCAGTGTGACCAAGGAAACTTCTTATACATTTGATGTCCTTGGGACATGGCATCTTTTCAATAGCATCAACCTTGGCTTTATCAACTTCAATACCTCTTCAGAAACTTTGTGCCCCAAGACAATACCTTCATTAACCATAAAGTGGCACTTTTCCCAATTCAAGACAAGATTAGTTTCCTCACATCTCTGCAAAACTTGTAGCGACCCGACCCGAATGGATCAAGTCTTTGTGCTTAAGTGTCATCCCTGGATCGGTATGCTGACACACACAGTACTCGAGGATTTATAACAGAGGTAAATCACATGTAAAAGTAACGTAAATACTATTACCTCAATCCAAAAATAGCGGAAGTAACAAGGTTGTGGATTCCCATCAACACCAACGGCAAAGTTGAGTGTAGAAATCGTAACCCTAACGTATCACTTACTTAGCGTAAGACAATCCTGCAACATGAGACGTTGCAGCCACAGAGGGTCAGTATATTGAATGTACTGGCAAATTCACACCATAGAGAATGATGAATAAAGGCTATCACTACATGCATATATGGCTGGTGGAAAAGCTCTACGGTTATAAGGTTTTTGCGAAAAGCCAATTTTTCCCTACTACAAAGGAATAAATTTTATTTAACTATCATGGTGGTTGTTAAACATTGAGAATGGTTGACAGCATTCTCAATCCCAATTTAAGCATCATCATTAAAACCCAACAAACTAAATTTAAAGTAACATGATGAGATTCACATGATAATCCAGGTACTAGATAATCAAGATGTCCATAACCGAGGACACGGCTAACCATGATTAGTTTATACACTCTGTAGAGGTTTGCGCACTTTTCCCCACAAGCCTCGATCGCCTCCGTTTGGTTTCTCGCACTACATGTTGTTTGAGAAGACGGATGACCGAGACATAGTCTTTCAAAAGCGCTAGCACCTTACGATGGATAGACCGTTACACCTACTTTCCCCTACATCTACTAGTCTACCCTGTAAGAGTTCGCACGACTTAATCAACTATGCTAGAGCCCATAATAGCTTGTGGCTGCACACGGAAGTTTCTAGTATGAATAATCTCATGATCCCTTTGAGCCTGGGTGGCGGTCCATAAAAAAATAGGCAATCCTGGTCTACCCCGGTGCCTAGACAGGCAATCCGGGAATACCCAGGTGCCTCAGTCCACCCAGATGTGTGTTTAAGTTGCCACCTTAAGTAAACCATTAATTAACAATCTCACAACTGTCATGGATACTCTAAAAACCCAATCCACGTCTACGAGCATAGCATGGCACTATAAGCATAACATAATAGTAACTCCCAAGGTTTGAATGCAGGGCAATAGGTTCCTACCTCATCAACTACTTCCCAACCCACAATTTAATTAGATCCTAATCATGCAATGTTGGAGGTTTGATCTAATGCAATAAAAACTAGGTATGAAAAAGGTATGATCAAAGTGTGAACTTTCCTGCAATGTTGATGAACATGATTCGCACTCAAAACTCTTGATAGATCTACTCATCCCACTCCGGTCAATCTATCGTAAGTAAGCAATAGTAACCACACATAAGCAATCACTCAAAAGATCAGAAAGATCGAAGAAGACAATTCGGAAAACATCAAAACCAAGAAAATAACTCTTGCAACATAAAACAATTTCTAACAGTACCAAAATTATATGAATTTGGCCTTATCAGAAAGTTTAGGTCAAGAGCTTTAATTTGCAAAAAGAATCAACTCAAACGGAGTTACGGATAAAAAGATATGATCAAAAGAAGTTTGAATATGAATCTGAACAAAATTCGAAATTTGAAAATTTCAAAAAGTTGATGTGACAGGTTCACTGGATAGGTGAAAACAAGACGAAGCTATAGGCGCTGGTTTCATCTAATTTGGATAAACGAGTGAAAAGTTATGGCTATTTGAAAAATCAGGGCAAGCTGTTTTACGAAAGAAAAAATAGATACGGTTAAGGTCTAACGTATAAATACGTAGACTAATTGATAATCTAATTATTTTATCGTATTAGTCTAAAAATAATAAACTACGGAAGTATATGAAGAAAAAAATAAAGAACGATACCTTTATAAGGCAGAGAAAAGACGACTTTGGAGAGAGGAGACAACTTCCAGAAGTCGCGCCGGAGAGGAGAAAAATATTTTTCTTAAATGGATCTAGTCAAACCAAAATATTGATTTAACCCGAATCGGATGATTTTTTGGAGGCTCTATGGGTCTATATTTATTGGTGGAAAAGAGGCTTAGGGGTCAAAGGCTAGGCAATGTGGGACTAAACGTAGACGAAAATATACGAAACAGAGAAGAAAAGAGGCGATGGGCCTAAAGGCCTTTGGCCGGCCGCGCGCACGCTTATTGACGGATTTCATCTCACTAGAGTCCTTATGGACGGCGGCAGCAGCCTGAACCTGCTTTACCAGGATACAGTGCGGAAAATGGGCATCGATCCCTCGAGGATTAAGCCCACCAAAACGACCTTTAAAGGCGTAATGCCAGGCGTAGAGGCCAACTGTATAGGCTCAGTCACACTTGAAGTTGTCTTCGGATCTCCGGATAATTTCCGAAGCGAGGAGTTAATCTTCGACATAGTCCCATTCCGCAGTGGCTATCACGCACTGCTCGGACGAACCGTATTCGCCAAGTTCAACGCAGTACCACACTACACATACCTTAAGCTCAAGATGCCAGGCCCTCGAGGAGTAATTACGGTCAATGAAAACACCGAACACTCCCTCCGAATGGAGGAGCACAAGGCGGCCCTTGCAGCGGAAGTACAAAGCAGCCTGTCCAGGCAGTTCTCCAGTCCAGCCATTAAACGACCGGACACCGTCAAGCGCGCCCGGAGTAACCCACAAAAAGACCGCCTGGCACGATCCGAGCAGGCGTAGCAATGCGGCCCCAACCCCAGCCCTCGCAAAAAGGCGACGCCAGTGCTTCGCGTACATAACTACGCTCTAGAAATACCATGGGTACACGGGGAGGGGCACCACGACTTAAACTGCACCAGGGGCTGCCGATTTTTTAATTTTCTCTTACTTTCAGGACTCCATTCTTTAGAAGGCCTGTTCGGCAGTTCAATTGCCGCACAAACGATGCAAGAACCAGGGAAGCAGACAAGCCATGCCGCATTACGGAACCCCCAGGTGGTCTCTATCACGAGCAATATACCTGTTTCGCATACCTTTCCGCAGCCTGCCCCTGGAACGGACATGTTAAATAGTCCAACCTTTTGCTTACCGCATTATTTGTATCGTTCTGCTTTGATTGCAACCCTTTTTAATAAACAATGCATAGCTTTTGTCTATTTTTTAATTACTCTTTTTCTATAAATATATGTTCCTTAATGACATGTTGCACCCGTACACTTTGGTACGGCCAAAATACGCCAGGGGCTTTAGTATCCCTCAATATGGTGTGAGAAGTCCGAACACTTTAACAAGTTCGGCACCCCGAACTTATAGCATTATATGCATCGGCTCCGAATCATGTCTTGGGTCAATAGTTGGGTTTTCCCGGCTCCTATGTTTTGGTGCCTTATGTTCCGCTATATCGACTAAGGTAGCACTAGGAGAACCACTGCGATTGTGCCCCAGTTGAGCTGGGTCGAGCACCTCAGTGGAGAAAGCTAAAAGTGATTGTCATGATGAAGTGAGAGCTGGTCGCTGTTCGAGAGGTTTTTCGAGTCCCTAAAGACTTATGCCGCTTAGAGCAAGGAGTCGGCTCTGTCCGGCCAAAGGCGAGGATAGCGCCCCAAACTCGGTCTTCCGAATACCAGGGGCTTCCCGAAATTTAAAATTATAGAATTCTATGGCTAAGTGAGAGTGTTCACACATTATAGTCCGATTGCCTTGTTCGTTGAGCTGAGTGCCTCCCTCGAAGGACCCAAACATGGGAAAAAGAGCGCCCAGGTTTATCCCCGAACACCGCAGCACTAGCGGCACGGGGGCAGAAGCCGACGACTCGCCATCTCTCAGTATTGATAAACAACCGCACAGAAGGTAATATTTTAAATTCCAACAGCATTGCTTAGCGCATATGAACAAGTTTTCAGCGCACAGGACAAAACAAGCGAGTTTTACTCAAAAAATACATCCTTGGAACATTCATCCGCCACAAGGCAGGCACCCTTCAGAACATCCTTATAATAATTCTCGGGCTTGCGATGCTCTCTCCACGGCGGTGGCCCGTCCTTCACAAGCTTCTCAGCATCCAGCTTGCCTCAGTGCACCTTAGCACGGGCAAGGGCCCTACGGGCAGCTTCAATGCAGACGGAGCACTTGATGTCTTCAAGCCTCGGACAGGCCCCCACTAGCCGCCGCACCAGCCTGAAATAGCTCCCAGGCAGAGCCTCTCTAGGACATAGCCGAACTATGAGGCCCTTCATGGCCTGTTCGGCCGCCTTATGGAGCTCGACCAGTTGCTTCATCTGGTCGCTCAGGGGCACGGGGTGTCCGGCCTCAGCATACTGAGACCAGAACACCTTCACGGCTCCATAGAATGCGGCGGCATTGAACACACTCCGGGGAAGATCTGCAAATGCTCCTGGAGAGCTCCGGATTCGGGTAAGTAACAAGTAACTCACGTTTATATGTTTGCTTTGCATATAGAATGCCTTACCCGCCGCTATCTTCTTCACCTCATCCAACTCCTGGAGGGTCTTCTGGGATTCGGCCTTGGCAGACTCGGCATTTTTAATAGCCACCGCGAGCTTGGACGCTCGAGTCTTTGAGTCATGCTCCAAACTCTCATGTTTTTTCATAAGAACCTGGAGCTCTTGCTGTACCTTGCCAGCCTGGGCCTCGTACTTCTCCCGCTCGGAGCGCTCCGCGGTCGCCCTCTTCTCGGCCTCGACCAACGCTCGCTTAAGGGTCACCACCTCAGATGTGGCCCCTATAATAACCACGATAATCCTGTCATTTTTCGCAATTGAACCTTTTTATATATATTTAAACAAGGTATCTCTTACCTTCATTGTCCTCGAGCTGCTTCTTGGCACGCCCGAGCTCTTGCTCCGACCGCTCGAGGTTTTGCTTTAGCGTGTCCACTTTCGCAGTCAGTGCGGCGGACGCAAGCAGAGAGAGTATAGTTTTGTACATATATATATAATAAGGAGGCACTTGCGTACGTGAGGCTATGGACCTGGTGGGTCTCCATTGTCATCCTCTCCAAGTAAAGTCATCTCCTCGCCGGCGCGCGCTTTCCACCCGAAACAGTCAGCGCCGCCCACCCCGCTTCCCGGTGCAGGCGATTGCTCCGCCTTCAAACGACACAAGTGTCGTCCGTCCGTCCATCTGCCGCCCACATTAATGATACGCGGTTGCCGAGGCAGCTACTCCGGCGCCACACGTCCGTCCCTCCGCCCGCCCACCATTGCTATATAAACTGCTGCGCCGACCATAGCCGCAGTCATCCGCATCCGTTCCCTTTCTCCTGTCCACACCACTACTGCCCACCATGGCTTCCTCGTGCTCCAGCGCTCTTCGGGACGGGCGGACGACGGACCACAAGGAGATGGCAGCCATTGCTACCGATCGGCTGGCCGGCAGGCAGCCGGAGGACGACGACATCCCAATGGAGAACATGGTAGTCGACGATCCAGCGCCAACCCCCTCCTCCACGCCATCCTCGCCGGTGCATTGCACCATGACCATCGGCGAGGCCCGTGCCCAATATATGGACAGTGTGAGGCAGATGCATCAGGAGCAGTTCCGGGAGGCGCAGGCCGATGCCGCCTACAACCACCATCTCCTCCAGGAGCATCTGCAGGCAGAGGAGCAGATCGCCGCGGAGCGGGCAGAGCAGGAGGCGCTGCTCGACTCGTACCGCTCCGCTCGCAAGGGCCGCCTCAAGCGCTGGCGGGTGGCGGAGGCTGCGGCCGCCTACAAAGAGGCTAGCAAAGAGGGCGATGAAGCGGGCGAGGTGCTGTTTGGCAAGACCGAGGACGAGGCAGAGGACAATGCCGGCTCCGAGAGTCCCCGCTCCGCTGGCGTCGATGAGGCCCTGCTCCACCGAGGCCCCGCGGTGCCAACAACGAGGCAGAGGACACCGCCGGCTCTGCCGAGCCCCCCTCCCCGCCAACAACGAGGCAGAGGACATCGCCGGCTCAGCCGAGGCCCCACCCTGCCGGAAATGCGGGGGAGGATTTCCACCGCTCCGCTGAGGCGCCGCCCACCAGCAACAAGACAGAGGACATCGCCGGCTCCGCCGAGGCCCTGGCCCGTTGCCAACAAGGCCGCGCCACACAGAAAACGAGGAAGAGTAGAACACGGTAGGTTGCCGCCGCTCGGGTCCAAGTAAGGCCACCGCTGCTACCCTTCTGTTGAAGCCAAGCTAGGCAGGTTGACCATTGACGGCCGGTTAGCTTCTTGGCGACGATGTGGAGTCGGGGAGTTCTGCTGGAGAATAACGCTGCTTCTACTTAACTGCTGGTGCAGTTGGCTGACTAACACATGGGCCCAACATGCCACATGTCAGTTACGCAACTGCACCTGCAGTTAAGTCACTGAAGCTTCTGTTCGGCTCAGCGGGACACAGGTGGGTAGCTTTGGTTAATTAATTATACCTCCAGCGCACCCCTTTTTAGTTGAAGAATGTATGAAATGTAATGAAATCTGGCATGTTTATATGAAATCTGACTGTGTATGAATGAATTTATTTCGATTAGTTCGAATTCCTGTATCACTGGCATTGGATGAACATGCAAAACAATATGTACTAGCATTATTCCCAGGGTGATCACCTCGTTTGCAGCAGTTTCACATGTACTCCCTCCGGCCCTTTCTATTCTGCATACAAGTTTTGTCTGCAGTCAAAGTATCTCAACTTTAACCAATCTTATACAAAAAAGTATGCACTTTCACAATGTGCGAAGTAAAAAGGAACAGAAGGAGTACAAAGAGTTTGAGCAGGTTTTTAGCCTTTCTGTACATTGCAATCAAACACACAGGCCTGGCAATTCATAGAGAACATTCAAAACAATCGATGATTATGCATCTCAGCGACTCACATGTCAGAGGCAATATTTACTTCACAACTAAAGAATAAAGAAAAAATGATCGACGCTGCTGACAGCAAGGGTGTCCCATTCGAAAATATCAAACGCATGTCTTGCTAAAATGAATGAGCAAAATTTGACAAGGTTGTCCCATTCCAAAATATCAAATGCCTACGATTGTGGAATGGGCAGGGTTTGCCATCAGTTCGGACATTGACATGGCACCTCGTGCTAAATAAACCAGCTGTTCTTTTTGTGCAGTTCCACCAAAATCAACCAAATTCGCGCGTAGCTTGTATGATTTCGCCCTTATATGTTGCAACGCCTTGAACTTATTGGCACCTCCTTTCTTGTGGTGGAAAAGAATGATTCGATGTATTCATGAACATTTTGTGCAGTTCCCATTGAAATCAAGCTGAGCACCCCTGTTTGCACAAATACAAAAAAGTGATTAGTATAGAGAAAACGGTACTATGAATTGACAGTTTCAACAGGCACATACATGGTCCATGTAGAGCACACTTTTAGAAAAATGGAACTCACCAGAAAGAATCCTAGAACAACATTATACTCGTGCATCATAGCAAAAAATGGATATTTTGTCAGTCCTTCTGAGCTGAAGTTAGTTTGATCTTGTCGGGAGTAATCTAACCATCCTTCAACTGCTCCTTCTGATTATAAGATAGACATGGCTTCTTCATCCTGGCATAATCGGAACTAGTCACTTCACGTACTCCATATTCTTCTTCAGAGGAAGATGATCCTGTTGTGCAAAGACAAGAGGACTACTAAATGCTAGCATCACTGTTTGCTTGAAAAAAAGGAAAGGAAATATTTAAAACAGCACAGATGAAGCACTTCTCAAGGACAATACCACTTTTTCATGACAGCACCGGGAGTTGATTTTTGTTTTTCTTCCCCTTCTTCTTCCCCTTCATCACTTGGCTCAATAAAAAACAAGATTTGCCTTCAATGTAAGATTTGGCATGTCAATTAGGGAGCACAAGTATAGTACTTAACTTAATTTTCTGATGAAAGTGGCAAAATACATCCCAGTAGTTGTGAAATATCCTTATCTTACCTCAATCGGATATTACGGTGCACATACAGATTGGAAGTCTTGTCTCCATTTGTGCAGTTCACTAAAGTCAAGCAACATTATCGTACAAGTAGCACAACATATGAATGCACACTGCAGAATCATGTGAAAGAAGGCTAGTACTGACCTCTCATGATGCGGAATTCAAACAACTCACAAGAAGATCTGGACCAAATTTGCCTTAACGGGTAGGAAGTAAGATCTCCTCTTGTGCAGTTCCACTAAGATCAAGCAATCAAGCAACGTTGTCGGTGTGACATTTTGGTTGAACTGCACAAAACACTCTTAAAACAAAAGTGTTTTGTGCAGTGCAACAAAAGGTCACAATGGCAACGAGGTAAAGCAGATAACCCTGTTTACAAAGAGGTGCAAAGGAAACAATTTGTGGTCAATAACGGTGGATGACACAGAAGCCAACAAAAAGAAGCATCTACCTTATCTAAATGGGAAAGAAAGAAAGACAGTAGCATTTCTCAAACGGTGGCATTGATTAATATTAACATAGAGATTATATTAACAATAAAATTCATTAAACATGTAATTTGCTTTTAACTGTGGTGTTGCATCAATTTTCCAGCGGCATTATTAGAGGGTGTTTGTTTACAGGGACATTTTGGTGTAGGGACTAAAAAAACTCTGTGTCAATCCCATCTAAACCAAAGAGGGACTTTTAGGGACTAAAAGTGGGCATTTGGGGCTAAAGAAAGAAGACCCCGAGGGAGTCTTTTTGGGACTTTTTCCAACAGTTGCCCCTGCCACGCATCGCACCTTGTCTCTATTAGTTTATTACTAGGGGTAACATGGTCTTTTAGCATGTCATTTAATAACCTCTAATCCATGTTTAGTCCCTGGAACCCAGCAGGTAGGGACTAGGGAGTTTTTAACCAAACAGGGCCTTAGATTAACAACAGCTAATGAGTTGCACGGGACAGTGGACGCACCAGCACCATGTGCATCTACCGATGTACTGTGGTCATGCATAGTCTGTTGCAACAAAGAACAAGAAACCAAAGAGCATATTTGTGTTGGTCCCAGTTTTGTTATCTTTAGACGCCTTTCCCTATGTGAGCGCAGCAAATCTAGTGCTGCTCAAACTCTACAGCCTTGTCCCTTCCTTTCCTTTTTGAACTAGTACTTTCGCCCCTTCCTTTCCTCTTTGAACCACGTCCTAGATTTGTGCGATACAACTTTCCCCACTACTTTCCCCCATTCGTTTACTCTTTGAACCACATCCTAGATTAATGCTATACAACTTTCCCCCTTCATTTCTCGTTGAACCACGTCCTAGATTCATGCTATATACAACTTTTCCCACTACTTTCCCCCACTCCTTTCCTCTTTGAACCACGTCCTAGATTCATGGTATACATGCATCTAGAGCAATGCATGTGGAGTAAGTAAATTATACCTTAAGGTTCTTGGGGCGTGGTTCGGTGGGCGACGGGACGGCGGCGAAGAAGAAGGGGTCGGAGGCCCTCCCGCGCCGCCACTGGGTGGAAAGTGAACAGCTGCGCCGGTAGTCCCTCGCCGACGCGACAGCATTAAGCCTCCTTCCCTTCTCGGCGGATGGATCCTGCCGGCTCTTTGAGCAGCAGTGAGGGGAGAGAGAGGCCAACGAAGTCTTGTTTAGATCTGGAGAGGGCGAGAGAGTGTGAAGAGAGCAACTACAAGCGCTGAGGCTCCAGCGGGAGAGGGCGAGAGAGTGAGCGAACAGGCTAACCAGCTACACAACCCTCCTGTTATGTTCAACGAGAGGGAAATAACCTTTTATACATTCCTGCATTCGTGTGACAAGCATGCCGTGTTTTTTTGTGCGTGTGGGAGTCATTGGGATTTCAATCATAATCGTGTCATGTGGCTTTGGTGGTAAGACTATCCACAGTGGTGCAGAAATAATGCAGCCTTAGTCACCTTACCTCTCTCCATGTAGTATGTTGGGTCCCACCAGTCAGAGGGTGAAACAAACAAATTAATAAGAAAAATTAAAAGCGCCAGCGGTGTATCTTACCTCACACATCTCGCTACTGCTCGGGAACACTGTCCAATTGATCCCTTTGTTCCTTCATGTACTATTTTAAGTGAACCCTTATTATAACATGCACATAAATTTTGGCCACTTGTATTCGACTTAAGTTAGTGTGCCACCGTATCTCATATACTTACTACTCCCTCCGTCTAGGTGTAGTAAGTCACGTTAGAAGGTGCAACGGGACCAAGGTGCGTGTGTGTGTGTGTGTGTTTAACAGCATGTGTGTATTAGAGAGAGCGACAGTTCGACCTACTCCTACAGAGAGATGTTGTGTAGTGTACGATTTTAGCCGCGAGAGTCGGTGCATCCTCTCATTTCCAGGCGTGTATGGTAGGGACATGCGGACAGCTGCCACGCCCGCTCCTGACCAGCCTGGCCCACCCAATGCCCCTCCATCGCCCACGCGCGCTTCCCGCCCGAAACGGTCAGCGCCGCTCCAAAGAATCGGTGCCACATTCATGCCCGGGCAGAGCGGACGTGACCTCTCACTGGCGCAAGAGTGATGGTTGCTTCGTCCGTCCAACTTACTGCTGGGTCTATGTGACTTGACGGCTCATTGGTCTTTATTACTGAGGTGGTAGGACTGCTGGATGTCCCACGCTTTCGGCAAAAGGAGGTATACTACTACTACTAGATTACAATTTTCTCCATTCTTACAGCAGCGGCGTGCAAGAGCAGTGAAAACACACAGGCTTAGTGATTACATGGCCCACCTCACACTACTATCACCGCGCGACACCTAACTCTTTACATAGTACTCCCTCCGTTCCTAAATATTACTAGATGAGTCCCCGCGCGTTGGCACGGAACAACGGTATATCTCTCTGCGTAAAATTATCGATTTCATAGAACAAAAAAAACTCTATAACCGCATGACAAATGTGGTAGCCAAACTAAATAAACTCCCATCATCATTTACATCATCCCACATAAGGAAAAAAGATCAGCCAACTCCTGAACTCCTACTGCATAATGGGATTATATTTTTCTTTTGGACATGTTAATGGGACTTAAAAGCTCACTTACATGCATGCTACCAGTGCATGCTTGCATGAAGACATGTTGATGTGATTTAAAACCCACTCACATGCATGTGGCATGGTATTTCTGCATGCTTGCATGTGGCTTAGTGCGGAGCCTCTCAACGTCAAGATCAGACGGCTATTATGGACTGATTTACTTCATCTAATGGCTACATCAATTTTGATGATGTGGCTCAAGGAGAGGATAGAGAATTCCTAGTAGTGGGGGCTAGCTATTACTAGTAGATATAAGTCTTTGTAGAGATTCCACTACATACGGAACAAAATGAATGAATCTACACTTAAAATGCATCTATATACATCCGCATGTGGTTCATGGTGAAATCTCTACAAAGACTTATATTTAGGAATGGAGGAAGTACTAGTATAGTACGTACTGTAATTTATCAGCGAGATAAATTTGTACAATGCTATGAAGCATCCAACTTCTGTTACATGTATCTTGCGTCCAAGGTTGCCCGTTGCAACATTTCATCAAATACAAAGGAGACTAACATGCATTCTATTGCATCTCAATGATTGACAGATCATAGCAAATATGTACTCCCTCCGTTCCAAAATATGTTTCTCAACTTTGTGCAAACTATAGTACAAAGTTGTACTACTACTAAAGTTGACACTTATTTTGGAACAGAGGCAGCTAAAGAAAAAACGATCCATGCAGTCCCTAGCCCTTGAACCGTGAACCCTGGCCAGGCTTCAATTTGCTGGCAACGTTCGAGCTTCCTAATAAATGAAGTTTGCAACCTTTTGACCATCGGATCATTTTGTGCAATTTCACCAAAATCGATATGAGCATCCCTGTGGCAAAGAAATTGAACAAGCGTGATTAGAATAAGATTACTGGGACTAGTTGATGAGACATAAACTCATTACAAATACAGTACGTAGAAGCCAGTAGAGGTATGTGCGGGGCAAAGAAGTAGAGAAATATCCACAGGGAGTGATGTGGGCAGCTGGAGCAGTGGTGCAAGCCGGCTGTAAAGGGAGTTGTACCTGAGGGGCGTAGCTCAACCTTGAGGAGGGCGGCGGGAGGCGGCAACTGCCCACGTCACGGCAGTGAGCAAGGGATGAAGGCAACCTCACCGGCTTTGTGAGAGAGAACGGCAGGGACCCCTGATCGGGACGTGCCGACAGTGGGTTTTCGCCGTCGGCGACGGCCACCGCATCTACACTAAGCATCCACCCCTTCCCCAAGCGGACGTGATCCGTCGGGATGTTAAAGATGTGGCCACAGTCGTTTTGTGCGAGAGAGTGTGAAGAGAGCAACCCCAGCAAGCAACTGGGTAGGCTGGCCCATCCTGACTATGTACTCCTTTTCTCTCCATATGAACCTATCTTATTGCGTACGTGCCACTTTATTTATAAATGACGCGGCACCTACTACTTGTTCTCCTATAACCTTGCGCTTGGCATCTCCAAAATATTGACCTTGCGATTGGCTCTTCGCCTCTTCGGGAAGTCGAGCAATAATGGTAGTGCAGTATATATCGTTCTAGCTATATGTGACCGAATGAATTGCTGCACGTCCACCACATGGGCGAGGGTCGAGGGGTGAGGGAGATTGCTACATACGGAGCAAAATGAGTGAATCTTACTCTAAAATACGTCTATATACATCAGTGTTTGGAGTATGTACTAGTAGTTCATATTGAAATCTACTAAAGGACATATATATTCCAAACAATGTGATATAATCTCTATAACCAAGGTAGTAGGGACGAGGAGTAAACGGAGGGATGATAACCCACAAGTATAGGGGATCGCAACAGCTTTCGAGGGTAGAGTATTCAACCCAAATTTATTGATTCAACACAAGGGGAGCCAAATAATATTCTCAAGTATTAGCAGCTCAGTTGTCAATTCAACCACACTTGGAAACTTAGTATCTGCAGCAAAGTGTTTAGTAGCAAAGTAATATGATAGTGGTGGTAGCAGCAACAAAAGTACAGACAGCAAAAGTAATGTTTTTGGTATTTTGTAGTGATTGTAACAGTAGCAGCGGGAAAGTAAATAAGCGAGAACCAATATATGGAAAACTCGTAGGCACCAGATCAGTGATGGATAATTATGTCGGATGCGGTTGATCATGTAACAGTCATAACATAGGGTGACACAGAACTAGCTCCAATTCGTCAATGTAATGTAGGCATGTATTCCGTATATAGTCATACGTGCTTATGGAAAAGAACTTGCATGACATCTTTTGTCCTACCCTCCCGTGGCAGCGGGGTCCTATTGGAAACTAAGGGATATTAAGGACTCCTTTTAATAGAGAACCGGAACAAAGCATTAGCACATAGTGAATACATGAACTCCTCAAACTATGGTCATCACCGGGAGTGGTCCCGATTATTGTCACTTCGGGGTTGCCGGATCATAACACATAGTAGGTGACTATAGACTTGCAAGATAGGATCAAGAACTCACATATATTCATGAAAACATAATAGGTTCAGATCTGAAATCATGGCACTCAGGCCCTAGTGACAAGCATTAACCATAGCAAAGTCATAGCAACATCAATCTCAGAACATAATGGATACTAGGGATCAAACCCTAACAAAACTAACTCGATTACATGATAAACCTCATCCAACCCATCACCGTCCAGCAAGCCTACAATGCAATTACTCACGCACGGTGGTGAACATCATGAAATTGGTGATGGAGGATGGTTGATGATGATGACGGCGACGAACCCCCCTCTCCAGAGCCCCGAACGGACTCCAGATCAGCCCTCCCGAGAGGTTTTAGGGCTTGGCGGCAGCTCCGTATCGTAAAACATGATGATTTCTTCTCTCTGATTTTTTCTCTTCGAAAGCAAATATATAGAGTTGGAGTTGGCGTCGGAGGGTTTCCAGGGGGCCCACGAGGTAGGGGGCGCGCCCCCCACCCTCGTGAGAAGGGTGTGGGCCCCCTGGTCTTCATCTTTGGTGAGGATTTTTTATTGTTTTTTCTAAGATGTTCCGTGGAGTTTCAGGTCATTCCGAGAATATTTGTTTTCTGCACATAAAACAACACCATGGTAATTCTGCTAAAAACAGCATCAGTCTGGGTTAGTTCCATTTAAATCATACAAGTTAGAGTCCAAAACAAGGGTAAAAGTGTTTGGAAAAGTAGATACGACGGAGACGTATCAAGGGAGTAGTAAATTTTTCTCCTCGTCTTGCGAGCCACCGCGCGCATGGGCGAGGGAGCGGGCGTAAGGCGTAGTAAGCAAGCTTCACCTCATCTTGCGAGCCACCGCGCCCATGGGCGGGGGAGACGGCGTACTAAGCAAGCTTCTCCTCATTCTGCGAGCTGACGGGACACATCAAAAGTACTCCAGTGTATAGAGCCTTGCCTCTAAGGTAGGCCCCACATGGTTTGCCTCTTTTTTTAACATAACACGTCAAGTCACAATTTGTTTGTTCACCTGTGGTAGACGATCCTCCCTCCACCAAGTGGACAACCAGTACACGTGCCAAATTACCACGTGGGCTGCCTTTTTGGTACAGAAATGAGCTCCACCATGTACACGCGCGGGTGTGGTTGGGAAAGAGACGGGAGTACGTGCGTCGTGCATGCACCTCTTCTCTTCATGCACGATCCCCACCTACGTGGGTGTGTGTGAGAGATACAAACCGCGTTCGTGAGTGTTTTTTGTTTTGGGGTGGGGGTGGGGTGGGGGTTGATTTCGTGAATTATTTGTGGGAATATGTGTCGATGACATCTGAAACAAAATTTTGCATGCAATGTGTGTGAAATGGAGGCCTATCCATATCATACATAGAGGGTCAGGAAATCCACGAGAAGAGAGGGAGGGGTCATAGCTATCGATAGAGTCGAAGAGAGGATCAAGTGGGTGGGTGCGAGATCGATGAAGAGAGCCATCGAAATTGTGTGTGTGTACAAGTCAAAGATATAGGGCGACTGGCCTACCAGAACGTTAGAGGGCACACGTCAAGTTTGTGTGTGGCAGGGAGACATGACTAGAGCGCTCGATCGGTGTGTGTGGGGGGAGGGGTGGTGGGAGGGGTAGGCAGAGGCCTAACTATAGAGGTAGAATGACGCGTATATGTGTTGAGAAGGAGAGACCCAGCTATGTCTTGAGGGAGATCGGTCGACATCCATACATAACTGAAGGACGGGAAATATGATGGGAGAGAGATAGAGAGAGAGAGAGGGAGGGAGAGGGAGGGAGAGGGGTAGAGTGCTGGATGGGTGATGGAGTTGCTTCTCGAAGATGGTGGGAGAGGCCTACTAGACAAACTGAGGGTGGAACTACAATGTTACCAATAAGAGTGGGGATGTGTTTCTGTGTGTGCCTGTGCGTGATAGATCTGTCGGGACGCATGCATGGATGATGAAGGCGAACCATGTGTTTGGTAAGAAAACCTAACTAGATCGGTAGATCAATTGTTGTTTGTCGGAGGAAGGGAGAGACACAACTAATGAGGTAGATCGATTGACGTGTGGGTAAAAACAAGTTATAAGGACCTAGCTAGCTATATGTATAGTGAGAGATCAGTCGGTGTACGTCCATTTGTTAGAGGCTAATAAGGCCCAGCGAGACGGATAGACAGAGAGAATGGAGCTAGGAGGTGGTGCGAGAGGCCCAACTACTAGCTACATAGGGGGATGAGTGTGCGGTTGTGAGAGAGCAATGAAAAGAGGGGCGAGAGTTTACACGTGTGTCTGACCGTATGAGAGACACGAGGCAAGGACACATAAAGGAGGAGATTGAAGGTGTGTTTGTATGTTGTAGGCAGGCATTGCTGGAGAGGTTTATCGATCGGTATGTGTCAGAAAGGAGTTGTGGAGACTCTGGGAGAACGACCTAAAGAAATAAAATGAATGTGCCCGGTGGATAGAATGCCGAGGGAGGGGGAGGGCAAGGAGGGCGTGTGCATGCATGAGAGAAAGTTAGTGGTAGCTACAAAGGTTAGAGGATTGTGTGGGTGTAAGAGACTAACAAAGATCATAATTTGATATGAAAGCGGATTCATATATTTGAATAGGAGATCACAGTGTTTTAAACATTGCATGCATGAATATAGCGGTGATACACGTGCTGTGCACATGTTATACCATAATGTGATAATGCATGGTGTTTGCAACTCACAGCTAAATGCCGAACAATCTAAACCATACTATACATCAAACAATCTCACATTTTATTTGAATTTGTGATAATGTGTGGCGTTTGCAGCTTACAACTAAATATCGAACAATCTAAACAATACTATATGTCGAACATTCTCACATTTTATTTGAATTTGTGGTAATGTGTGGTGTTTGCAACTCACATCTAAATACTTGTAGGCGTAGGGGGCGGGGCACCATACATAATGTGATAAACACATTATACATATGAGACATGGTTTAGATTATGAAGATCTAGCTAGAGCTAGAAATGTAATGTGATTTGAAATCAAAATAAAGTGGATTGAAAAAATCTAGTTCGAGTTCATATAGTACACATAGTTCATATGTAACTCGAGACTAATCATGTGGTGTGATGTGAAGATAATACACAAATGATGGTTTAACTTGACAATAATGATGATTGTAGATCTTATTAAAACAGATAAACGAATTCAAATGCTTTGACTTCACAACAATCATTACTGTAGATCTTATTCAAATAGAGAAACAAATTCAAATTTAGTTCATATTGAAGCGGTAGTATATACATTTGGAATGCACTAAAACGTTCATTTGAGTAGTAGGTTGCATGCATTATACACGTAGCGAAATATTTTAATTGAACATAACATGAATTCAAAGTTTTGAATGACATTTGTAGGGCGCATTGATTTGGTACAGTACACGTTAGGCTTGTCCGGAAATTTCAACCCACACCTTGTTAGCCCGAAATATTTAAGATATATCTTTGTCTCGTTGTGCTCCGACAACTCCCTCCATCTCAACCCGCGCCTTCTATTCCGAAATTACAACGCGTGCGAAAACTCGCACCTCATGTGAAATACCGACACGCGAAATGCCCGTGGTACCCCTGAACCGAAAGAACCGCCTCAAATCGGTGGGGGTACTTTCATAACTTACCCCACATTTCGGACAAGCGCGTCTCTAAGCCATGGTTCCCCACTGCCATCCCATCCGCCCACCCATTCGTACACCGAGGCCGTGAAAACCCGCGACAAAACCCCACACCCTGCTCCGTCCACCACCCAGCCGGAGCCTCTTCCCTGACGACGTCATCCACAACAACACCTCGACATCCCTCATCCACCGTACCGGATGAGGATCCATCGTCGATCTCATCGTCCCGCCGGTTTAGCCACCCCGTCCTCCACCTCCAAGGAGCTGCCCCGACGTTCCCCTCATCTTTCGCGCCACCTCCATTCCCACACCGCCGTCTTCACCTGCACCACCGGAAGAGCATCATCATCACCATTTCCTCGGATGAAGCTGCGGCCTAATCGGCGCCACCAAAGATGTTGTACACTAATCGCCGCATTTTATTCTTGATAGGGTTATATTACACGGCACGGCTCCTGAGCTGACACGGCATGGCTCCATCCACGGCGGTGTCGCCGTCCACTTCCTCCATGGCGTTGCACCCTCGGCGGCGACGTCCACATCAGTAGGACCCGCTGCTGCTTTAGCTCTCGCTCGCACTGCTGCTCTGCTCTTGCTCTTGGTCCCCTACCTGGTCTGCTCTTGCTATTGATCTTGCTCGCGCTGCTACTCTCGCTCTTGCTCTTTCTTGCGATGCTGCTCCGATTTAAATACACTTCACTCCGATGCCGCCGGGGTGAAGGAAGAACCAGCCGCAGCGGGGAGGGAGGCTCGCCAGAGAGGTACCCCACTATCTATCTTAGGGTTCAGGATGGTGGCGGTGGTCACCGGCGGTGGCGGGGCATTGGCGGGGCGGTGGCGTGGGGATCACCGGAGAAAAAGCTCGGCACGGGGGGGGGGGGGCTAGAGGGATGGCCGGGGCGGTGGTGGGGAGTGTTTTCGGGGCGGGCGGGGCGGCGCACCGCGGGCGGTGGGGGGGGGCTGCTGTTTGGCCGGCTCAGGGGGGTGGAGGTTGAAGATGAACCGCAGGCCCTTGATTTCATTTCCAATGGATGCAAAATCGACTGACCAGAGATGAAAAAGTCAGTCGATGGACGTGTAGCCTCACCTTGCTAGTGCGTCCAGTTTCGACAACAAAATTCAGTTTCGGCAGTTAAGTTCAGTTTTGACAGTTAAGTTCAGTTTCGACAGTTAAATTCAGTTTCGACAGTTAAGTTCAGAGATGAGCGGCTGATGTATTTTACATCTAGCACTTTGTGGTTATGTAATTTACATCATGTATTGGAGATGCTATTAGAATTCCACTCAGGTTAACGTTGTTCGTTGTCTCTCTTGTCCTGCTTCAGCCTCGGCGTCGTACAACTCACCGGAGCTGCTCCAACGATGAAACCCTCCATCACAGCGGAGCAGTACCTCGAGCTCCATCTCTAGACGCCTAATATCTTCTTCCCCTCCTCCGACAGCCAAGTCAAACGGAGCATCCTCACCGGCCAACCCAATCACGCTGAGATTGACATGGCTTTGCCAAAGAGGTTGTACACTTGTTGCATCTCTTTTTTACTCTACATGTTATATATATTGTTCACTGAGCACACGGATTTGTTTCTTTAGTGTCTCCTTGAAAGCAAAAATGTAGGAATTTAAATTTTCACTTGTTCTCCTTTTCAAATTCCTATTCATGAAGCACAAGACTAAGAGATAGTAGCATAATAGCATTATAACCGTACATTTTCTTTTGGTTTGACTTAATCTCACCATGCTTCTTTGCATCCTGTGATCTTCCAATTGTTGTGAATCAAACACCCAGATTGGCAGAAATCCTATGTTTTTAAATTCTCTGTTTTGCACGTGCATTCCTATCCTATTCCTGTCTATTTCCTATCCCTGCATTGTTGTAATCCTCCAATTCAAACGAGCCCTTACAGAATTACTTCTCTTACAGATAGTTGTCAAAGAAAACCTTGCGTGGTTTGTCTCGCTCCTGTTGCGCCGTCTTCCACCCCAGCTCAGCTGCTCCAACGACAGAAGGGTCCAGCACAGCAGGGATCCGGCCTCTAGACTGTCTTTCACCGCCTCAGATCTTCTTCCCCGCCGCTGGCAGCCATGAAAACTGCACTACCATCATCAACCGAGCAGATGACCTAGAGGACTACACGGGTCCGCAAGAGAGGTCGCACTATTTCGTGTCTGCTTACATTATGCATCACTTAATATTACATGCTACTTTATCATCCTATTCACCGATTAGACTCTGAGTTAGCTCCAAACTAATGGTCAAACTTGAGTTTTTAAATGGTTGTGGGGTACATATCGGGGCCGCTATCAATAGTATCTATCTACTATCTGGTTAATCTCCGGTGTCTACCATGAGTTTCATGTTGGGTGGGAAACAAACAGTAAAGAAGCCATTATCTGTATTTTTTAACTGAAGCCATTATCTGCCTGCTATTATTGATTTTGGGTCTATCCACAGGTTTCTACCATCACTCTGGATTTCTGCATGCACTTCTTACATAATCTCACTATGTTTTATTCCTATGCATGACAGTTATTGTAAACAATGGAACTGAACATGTAGAGCAAAAGAGACGAGCCTTGTGTGGCAATAAAATTTCATGCAGACGTCGCTCCATGGTAGGTGCAAAGGCAGCCCCCCCTCCACGCATTTCGGATTGTAATCGAGAGGAAGATATCTGTTCTGAGGGGGATTCAGAAGGAGAAGACAACTCCTATTTACCCCCTGAGGTCTTCGCTCTAACTTGGCATGCTAATGTTGGTTATATCATGCATATGGTGTCTTGCATTGCTTACTTTATACATCAAATATGTCATCTGCTTAGTTTAGACATCCTTTGTGTGAATGCCATCTGTTTAGTTTATTCATCTTTTATGTGAATTATGCAACGCCATCTTGTTTAGCCAGGCATCATATATGTGAATTTTGCAATGCCATCCTGCTTAGCCAGTCATCTTATATGTAAATTATATCAGGCCATCCTTTTTTTGTTACATATTACATTTGTCAACAATGTTATTACATTCAACTGCTCTTCGTGTGCATCAGCCATTTGACACGGTGATGGCAAATTCTGGAGTGAAAACAAGGTCTTCAGAGCAGACTATGCTATCTGACAAAGCGCATATCTCGCTGGTTACGGATAGCTCCTCAGAGGAGGATTCAGAGACAGATGACCAGTCCTATTCCCCCCCCCCCCCCCGAGGTGTATGCTCTAACTTGGCAGGGTTATGTTGCTCATATCGTGCGTATGGTGTCTCGCATTGCTATGTCATTTGATTAGTTTAGACATGCTTTGTGTGAATGCCACCTGTTCAGTGTCTAATTACCATATATGTGAATTATGCATTGCCATCTTATTGCAAGACATTATATATGTGAATTATACAATGCTATCTTGTTGCAAAGGCATTATATATGTGAATTATGCAATGCCATGATCTTTAGCCAATCATTATGTATGTGAATTATATCATGCTATCATTTTTTTGTATTACGTGTTCCATTTGGCGACAACGTTTGTATATTCAACTACTCTTCCTGTGCATCAGCCATTTGAAGCAATGATGGAAGTATCTGGAGTGAAAACAAGGTATTCAGAGCGGACAATGCTACCTGCTGAAGCAGACATCTTGTTGGTTACAGAGAGCTCCTCAGAGGAGGATTCAGGGACTGATGACCAGTCGTAGTTTCCCCCTGAGGTATATGCTCAAACTTGGCAGGGTTATATTACCCATGTCATGCATGTTGTCTTGCATTGCTTAGTTTTTACATCATATATGGATTGCCATCTGCTTACTTGCTTACTATATAAATCATATATTTGAATTATATCATGCCATCATGTTTACATAGTACATACACATCATCTATCTGAATTATGGCATGGCAACCCATTTAATAAAGACATCATATAGTTATATCATCTCATCCTGTTTAGTGTTTACAGTCATCATATTTTGAATTGTGGCATTCTATCCGTGAATGTATGTGAATTATGGCATGCCAATCTATTTAATAAACACATTATATAGTTATGTCATGTCATCCTGTTTACATAGTCTCATATTTTGAACTATGTCTTTCCATCTTTTTTAGTTAGCCATCATAATGTGAAATTGTGTCATGCTATCCTGTTTAGTTAGCCATCATATATGTGAAATTGTGTCATGCTATCCTGTTTGGTTAGACAACATAAATATGAATTATTTCATGCCCTCTTTTATTCCCTACTATCCATTGCACATGTCTATCATACAATGTCTATACTTTCAATTACTTTTCTTGTTTATCAGCCATTTGAATTGGAGAGCGTGATGGCAGTATCTAAGGAGTAACAACACGGTCTTCAGAAAAGATAGTGCTACCAGTTGATGCAGATAGAACCACGGTTGTACTTGCCCAAGGACCAGATCCACCACACATAACCCAGACTCTCGCAGATTGTACCCCTACCCAGTTGGACAGAGAACCAGCTACACCCCTTCTAACCCCAACCCCGGCAGATAGTAACCCAGTTCCAGTTGACACAGCACCGTCTCCACCACAGAGCACCCAAACACGAGCAGTTAGTAAGGGAACTGCAGTTTCCAAAGCACGAGGACCACCACTCTGAATCCCAACTCAACGCTTAAAGGAGAAGAAGATTTGTTCTCAAGTCAGGTTTTGTAGCTATGGTTCATACTCCTTTGCTCTTGCATGACTGTATTTACTCATGCCAACTATTTTCAAATTTGAAGGATGGAATTGAAACTCCAATGTCGCAACAGGTATGTTTTAAACCTGTTTCTTTAACTGGTTTGCTGTTGTAACCTGCTCTATGTTGATTTCAGATTCAATTGAATAAACAGTTATGTTCTCATGTCATGCACATTACAAGTGTTGTTATTGCTCTATAGTTACCCACACTTATATTCTGTCTATTCTTCTTTCTCTTGAACAAATATTATTTGAACTGTGTCTCTATCTTGATTTGGCAACAAAAACTAGAATGGTATAGACCATAAAGTGACCATGGTACATAGATATATGTTTGTTTCATGCTGTTATCCTGTCCACTTTACTACTGAACTCATTTACCAAAATGAGTTTCATATACAACATGGTAAACATGTGATGTGTCTTCTTGTTTCTCTTTTAGAATGCGGACAAAATATTGGAGAACAGTACCGCGTTATCCAATGGTAAAGGAAGTAATGCAGATAATGTTCAAGATAGTGAGACATCCCTGTTGGTCTCCAAGAAAGCTGATAAAAACTATCTTGACGACAGTGAGGGAACCCAAAAGTCCTGTCTTGGTGTAGTGTTCGAGTTACTAGCCACTACTGCTGGCACAAGCTCTTCGAACTCACTGCCTGAATCAGTTCGTCTTCTTGAGTCACAACTTCAAGTAGAAAGAAATCGATCAGATGTGCTGCGACAGGAAGCTGGAGGACTGAGGAAGTCCCTGCAGAATTCAGATGCATATTTTCTGGTGCAACAGCAAGTGCTGGAGGATTAAGCGCCAAACAAGAGAAAGTTAATAAGCTTTCTAAGCATCTTGCCAGCATTATGGGTACTCAGGATATTGTTTCTTGAGATCTTCTGAAGTGGTTTCAGTTCTGGATTTGTTTTGATGTGGCGTTTATTTGCGCTGGTCGCCAACTTTGACAACCAGTGTATATGATATGCTGTTGTGTTCCCTATATTTGCACTGGTGACGAACTTTGATGCCCAGTGGATGTAATATGTGTAATAGCCGTGATAGCCTAGCGTTAGTTGCTTGCTTATTTATTTCCTTGTTTGCTTGTAGTCATTGCAATTCTTTTTCCGCGGTTAGCTAGTGGCTGCAATAACCTATTTTTTAAAACTAGGCCACAATAACCATGGGCTAATATTTACTATAGTGACACCGGGCCTCCTACTGGCCGTAGAAACAGTGGGCCTTCTATGGGCCGTAGAAACAATGGGCCTTCTACGGGCCGTAGAAACAATGGGCCTTCTGCGGGCCGTATTATCAATGGGCCTTATATGGGCCGTATAATCGATTGGCCAAACATGGGCCAAACAGACCGCATTATGGCTGTAAACGTCCTAGAGTTGGAATCGTCCGTTCATGGGCCGACCATAACGGGCCATCATTAATAGGCCGTATTTGATGATGCTATGAAATCGGCCCAACGTATTAACGGACCACAAACGGGCCGACTGTAACCACGGGCTGAATTTGGCCCACAAGCAGAAAATGACAGCAACTGGCCGTAAGTAAACGAATGCTGGAAATGAGCCCAAGAATAAATGGGCTCTGAGAAGGCTGAAAGATAACATTGGCTGGAAACGGCCCAACGGAATAACGGGCCGTTAATGGGTATAAAGTGATACACTATTCATTACGGGCCAGTTTCACCACGGGTCGTTAATGGGTGTAAAGTGATACACTGTTCATTACGGCCCAGTTTCACCATGGGCCGTTAGTAGGCCAAGAGTTACATAGGGCCTCATATGGGCCGAAAGACGTCATGGGCCATACATGGGCCAGAAGTGAAAACAGGCCGGAATCATATTGGATGGCCCAGATGACGCTACTGGGCCTAATTCGGATAGGGTGTAACGGGCCTTGGGTTAGCGGGCTGTAAATGGGCTATATTCGAACAGGCCGTTAACAGGCTTTCCATGGGCCGGCCCGCCAGCTTTTGACCAAGTCAAACGGGCCGGCCTTTTCACAGGAATGGGCCTCTATTGGGCCGTGCCACGTGTCGACGTATCATAGGCGCCTTCCGTCCAATGAGTGGTTGACATATGTCCCAACGATGAGTCGACACGTGTTTCCTCCAGCCAATGATGATTTTACACATGGAAAATCCCCATTGGTCGGGGTTGTTAACGGGTTATCGGATCAAAAACCTGACCCGATAGCTTAACGGCATTCCGTTACGGTGGATGCCACGTGTCGGCCACCCTTGACGAAAGCACTTCTATGCCGCGCGATTTATCATCATGGAAGTGGACACTTCCGTGATGATAATTTTGGTAATGTCATGGAACACTTCTATGACAGCACAGGTATGACTATCTTGATTCTGTCATAAATTTGTCATGGATGTACATGCATGACAAAAAAAGCGACCTACTGTGATAAACACGTATCATCACGGAAGTGTATTTTTTTGTAGTGGCACTCATGTAGTTCTATGTTGCCTCTGTAAACAAACTCAAGGGGGGCAGTGTATATGGTTTCACACTCAAAGGTGACACGTTCCCTCTCAGAACCACGAGCCTTCTTGAGAGAAGCTTCGGTTTGCAAGAAGCTTATACCAAAACTTGTTCCAAATATGCCCAATTTTTTTACCACAACATGTTAGTGCCATGACATGACAGCATGCCAAGTTTCATGATTTCCAGGCGAGTTTTGGATTTACATGAATTAAAAAACCAAGTTTCTCGATGTTCTCGGTCGAGTCACAATGCCCAGATGTTTGAATTTCATTCCCATTTCTTGCATGGGACCTACAAATTCACCCATGGACTCACATGTGATTTTTCAACCAACTTTGGTGCACCGGAGCATGTGCTTGCAGTTCAAATTTGGATTATGCACATTAAATGTCTAGAAACTCAATTAATGTATACAAATGCCAAATGAACCCATAATAATTCCAAAATTTAACAGGGCACTCATATAGTTCTATGTTGCCTCTGTAAAGAAAATCAGGGGGAGGCAGTGTATATCATTTCGCACACAAAGGTGACACGTTCCCTCTCGGAACCACGAGGCTTGTTTAGAGAATCTCCGGTTTTGCAAGAAGCTTATACCAAAACTTGTCCCAATTCAGCCAAGAATTATATAGATATGAAAACGGGGTTTAGATTACCCCGAACATCTCGCCACCTAGACCAATGTACTCTGATTTGAATTCAACATAAAATGGATACAAATATTTGATTGGAGATCGTATGTGACATGCAGTTTATAGTAAAATATGATTACTGATATATGCATGTTTTTTTGTTATCAAGATAATATTTAATGATTGTATAACTTGACAACAATCATATTCAAATAAGGAAAATTGATTCAAATTTAGTCCACATGGTAGAAGACAATATATATGTTCATACGGTTGAGTAAAATGTTCATATATGATGGAAGATCAAAATGTAGGACTACATGCATTATAAACCGCAAGGTCACCTAACGATATATTCGAGTTCAACATAATGTGGATTCAAGAATTGAAATTCGAGATCCTGGCATTTGTAATCATATAAAAAGGTACATGACTCTTTCTTTTGGTGGGAATTGATTTGTTTTTTCTTGTTGTTGAGGGAAGTGCAAATCGATTTGGTACTGTATAGGGTAATCTTGTTCTCCCGATTTTTTTTACATTTTTCTTGTAGTTTTTTCAATGACATTTATAGCAATATAGTAAAAGGGGACATGACTTTCTTGTGTCTTGTATGAATTTTTTTTGTACACGTTAAGTTTGTTCTGCCGAACAAGGAATCCGCGCCTTGTTATCCCGAAATTTTTAAGCTCGAGTATCTTTTGTCTCATCTGCTTTGAAACTCCTGCCTCTTCGACCCGTGTCGTGCCTTGTTATCTCGAAATTTCAACGCGTGGAAAAACTCCCTCCTCATCCGAAATCGGTCCCGTAGACCAGACACGTGAAATCCCCCTTCTACCCCTCAGCCGGAAATGTCGGTTCGACGTCGTGGTGTCAAAACCGGTGGGGGTATGCTGCTAACTTACCCTACATTTTGGACAAGCGCATCCCTAAGCCATGGCTCCCCCTACCTTCCCCTTCACCCCCCCATTCTTACACCGAGGCCGCCAAAACCCACGAAACCCCACGCTCCTCGGTCAGCCTCCCGACCGCCGCCCAACCGGAGACTCTTCCCCGACGACATCGTCCATCGCAACAGCTCGCCGTCCCTCATCCACCGCACTGGATGAGGACCCGTCGTCGATCTCGTCGTCCCACCGGATCAGCCACCCCGTCCTTCACCTCTAAGGAGCTGCCCCGGCATTCGCCTCATCTATCACGCCACCTCCATCCCCAAAGTGTCGTCTTGACCTGCCCCACCAGAACTGCAACACCCTCACCAATTCCTGCGATGAAGCCAAGGCCAACTTGGTGCCACCAAGGAGGTTCTACACTCACCGTTGCATCGGGCTGCCGGTGCTCCATACCGAGCAGCCATGGCGGGTCTCCATCGACGGCGCCGTCTCCGGCCACTTCATCCATGTCGTCTCCCCCCATGTCGTTGCTTCCTCGGCGGCGACTTCCACACCAGCACTAGATGCAGTTGCTCTGGCTCTCGCTCGCGTTGCGGCTTTGTTCTTGCTGTCAATCGCGCTGCTGCACTGCTCTTGCTTTCTTTCGTGCTACTGCTCTGCTCTGACATTGCTGTCGGTAGCGCTGCTGCTCCGCTCTTGCTCTCGTCCGTGCTGTTGATCTAGTCTTGCTCTCGCTCACGCTGCTGCTGCTGCACAACCTCCGGCAGCTACAGGAGTTGCTGCTTTAGCACTCGCTCGCAGTTCTACTACATAACTTGCTCTCTGCTAATGCGTTCCCTGCTCGAGCGTCTGCTAATTTAGATCACTGCTTCTCTGCTACTAGTGCTCGAACGCCCTAAACATCTATTGCAATGCTCTTGTACTAGTTCAATCAGTTTCGACAGTAAAAATCAGCTTCTTCAGTTAAGTTCAGAGTAAACAGTATTTACCGCATTTGTCGGGGCGGCCGTGGCGCGGCTGATGTGTTTTACATCTAGCACTTTTTGGTGATGTATTTTACATCATCTATTGCAGATGATATTAGAGTCCCACTTCAGATTAACGTTGTTTGTCTTGTCCTGCTTCAGCCTCACCGCCGTACACCTCACCAGAGCTGCTCCAACGACAGAACCGTCCATCACAGCGGAGCAGTACCCTCGGCGCCATTTCCAGAGGGCATCAGATCTTCTTCCCTGCCTCCGACAGTCACACCAGCATCACAATCCTCCACGTCCAACCCAATGATGTTGAGGTCGACAAGGCTATGCCAAAGAGGTAGTACACTCATTGCATCACTTTGTTACTCTGCATTCATGTCGATCCCTCAGGGATCCTTTGCTATGGAACTACTATGGTACTACTATCCATGCATTTGGTTAGGAGTGGAGCAAAGCAAAACTACAGGATTTTTTTCCTTTGGTGTCTCTTTCAAAAAAAAATGGTAGGAATTTTAATATCCATTAGACATCCTTTTCAAATTAGTATGCATGAAGAACATGACTAATTGCATTACTGTCATAATAAGATTCTTATTTTTTTCATTTTCACGTGGTTTGACTTTAATTTGACCATGTTTCTCCATTCCTGTGTTCTTCCAATTCATGTGAACCAAACACCAAGGTTCGCAGAAATCCTATGTTTCCAATGCTCTATTTTGCACATGCATATTCCTATCCTATTCCTGTGTTTTTCATGTCCCTGTGTTTATAGAATCCTCCAATTCTAAGGAGCCCTTACATATTTACTTCATATTCAGATAGGCGTCAAAGAAAACTCTGTGTGTTATGTCCTGCTCCTGCCGTGCCGTCATCCACCCCACCTGAGGTGCACCATCGACAGAAGTGTTCACTACAGTAGAGATTCCCCCTGCAAACTTTCTTTCGCCACGTCAGATCATCTTCCCCGTTGCTAGCAGCCACGCCAACTACATTAACATCATCGACTGAGCAGATGAACCTGAGAACTACACAGTTCCGGAAGAGAGGTCGCAGTCTTTCATGTTTTCTTACATTATACATCGGTTATTATTACCTGCTACTTTATCGTTCAAGCTTGAGTTTTAAAATGCATGTGGGTCTCATATTGAGGCAGCAACGAATAGTATATGTCTACTATCTGGTTCATCTGGGGTCTTCTATGTGATTCATGTTGGGTGGGTAACAAACAGTAGATGATCCATTGTCTATCTTTTTAAACTGAATCTATAATCTACCTGCTATCATTAGTTTTGGATCTATCCACTCGTTTGCTAGCATCAGTCTTGATTTCTGCATGCACCCCTTAGGCCTTACAAAATCTAACTAATTTTTTATTATGCATGTCAGTTATTGTACACAATCATACTGAACATGTAGATAAAAAGAGAAGACTGTTGCGTGGGAATATAATGTCATGCAGACGCCGCTCCATGGTGGTCGAAGTGCCCCCCCCGTCCCGCCATTCCAGATTGTATTCCAGAGGAACATAACTGTTCAGATGGGGATTCAGAGGGAGACGACCACTCCTATTTACCACCTGAGGTGTTTGCTCTAACCTGGCATGCTGATGTTGGTCATATCATGCATATGGCGCCTCACATTGCTTACATTATTCATCTTATATGTCATCAGCTTAGTTTAGATTTGCTTTGTGTGAATGTCACCTGTTTTGTTTCAATATCATACTCCCACTGCTCCTAAATATTTGTCTTTTTAGATATTTCAACAAGTGACTACATACGGAGCAAAATGAGTGAATCTACACTCTAAAATATGTATATATACATCCATATGTAGTAGTCCATTTGAAATCTAAAAAGACAAATACTTAGGAACGGAGGGAGTATATGGGAATTATGCAATGTCATCTTCTTTAGCCAGGCATCATATACATGACTCATGCAATGCCATCCTGTTTAGCCAGTCATCGTATATGTGAATTGTATCATGCCATATTTTTTCATAATGTATTCCATTTGTCAACAATGTTTATACATTCATCTACTCTTCCTGTGCATCAGCCATTTGAGTCGGTCATGGGAAAATCTAGAGTGAAAACAAGGTCTTCTGAGCAATCAGTGCTACCTGTCGATGCAGTTTTCTTGCTAGTTACAGATAGCTCCTCAGAGGAGGATTCATAGACAGATGACCAGTCCTATCACCCCCCCCCCCCCCCCCGAGGTGCATGCTCTAACTTGGCAAGGTTATATTGCTCATATCATGCATATGGTGTCTTGCATTGCCATGCCATCTGCTTAGATTAGACATGCTTTGTGTGAATGCCTCTCGTTTGCTTTCTATATCAGATATGTGAATTACCCAATGTCATGTTTTTAAGCCAGTTATCATATATGTGAATTATGCACCGCCATGTAGCCAAGCATCATATATGTGAATTATTTCATGCCATCTTTTTTTCATTATGTATTCCATTTGTCGACAATCTGTGTATATTGAACTACTCTTCATGTGTATCAACCATTTGAGTCGGTTATGGAAAAATCAGGAGTGAAAACAAGGTCTTCAAAGCAGGCAATGGTACCTGTTGAAGCATATATCTCGATTGTTACAGGGAGCTCCTCAGAGGAGGATTCAGAGACAGATGACCAGTCCTATATCCCACCTGAGGTGTATGCTCTAAGTTGCAATGTTTATATTTCTCATATCATGCATATGGTGTCTTGCATTGCTTATTTTAGACATCATATGCACAATATTGAATTCCATCTGCTTAGTTTAGAGATCATACATGCGAGTGCCAGATGCTTAGTGTATGAATCAATTATGTCAATTATATCATGCCATCATGTATACTTAGACAACATTTATGTGAATTATTTCATCCCAACCTATTTTAGAAAGACATCATATAGTTTTGTCACGTCATCATGTTTAGATACTCATCATATGTTGAATTATGCCATTATATCCTGTTAAGTTATCCACCATATATCTGAAACTGTGTCATGCTATCATGTTTAGTTAGGCATCATATATGTGAAATTGTGTCATGCTGTCCTGTTTGGTTAGACAACATATATGTGAATTACCACATCTGTCTATCATACAATGTCTGTATGTTCAATTTCTTTTCTTGTTTATCAAGCATTTGAATTGGAGGGGTGATGGCAGTATCTAAGGGAGCAAAACCCCGTTCTTCACAAAAGATAGTGCTACCTGTCAATGCAGATAGAACCATGGTTGTACTGGCCCACAAACATGCCCCACCACACATAATCGACGCTCTTCCAGATTGCACACTTACACCGTTGGGCAGAGAACCAGCTACAACCCATCTAACCCCAACCCCAGCAGATAGTAACCCACTTCTAGGTGACAAAGCACCATGTCCACCACAGAGAACCCCCACACGAGCAGTTTCTAAAGCAACTGTAGTGCCCAAAGCACGAAGACCACCACAGCAAACCCAAACTCCACGTTTAAAGCAGAAGAGCAACTGTTGTCAAGTCAGATTCCGTAGCTATGGTCCATACTCCTTTGTTGTTGCATCACTGTATTTACTCATACCAACTACTTTCGAATTTGAAGGATCCAATTGAAACTCTAATGGTGCAACAGGTATGTTTTAAACCTATTTCTTTAGCTAGTTTGTTGTTCTAACTTCTTGCTCTATGTTGATTTCAGTTTCAGATGTATAAATAGTTATGTTCGCATGTGATGCACATTACAAGTGTTGCCAATGATATGTAGCTTCTCACACTTATATTCTGTCTATGCTGTTGTGTCTTAAAAATATATGAGTTAAATTGTGTCTCTATCTTGATTTGGCAACATAAACTAGAATGATATGGACAATACAGTGACCATAGTACATAGATATATGTTTGTTTCATGTTGTTATCCTGTCCACCTTACTACTGAACCGGTTTACCAAAATGAGTTTGGTATACTACATGCTAAACCTGTGATGTGTCTGCTTGTTTCTCTTGTAGTATGCGAACAGAATATTGGAGAAGAGCACCCCACTATGCAATGGTAGAGAAAGTAATGCAGATAAGGTTCAAGATAGTGAGACAACCCTGTTAGTCTCCAAGAAAGGTGATAAAAACGATCTTGTAGACAGTGAGAAAACCCTACAGTCCTGCGTTGATGTAGTGTTCGAGTTACTGGCCAGTACCGCAGGCACAAGCTCTTCGACCTCGCTGCCTGAATCACTTCAGCTTCTTCAGTCTCAGCGACAAGCTGAAATGCATCAGTCAGCTATGCTGCAGCAAGAAGCCGAAGGATTGAGGAAGTCCCTGCAAAATTCAGATGCATACTTTCTGGTGCAACAGCAAGTGTTGGAGGATTTAAGCGCCAAAGAAGAGAAAATTAATAAGCTTGCTAAGCATCTTGCCAGCATTATGGGTACCCAAGATATTGTTTCTTGAGCTCTTCTAAAGTGGTTTCAGTTCTGGACTTGTTTTGCTTCGGAGTTTATTTGCATTGGTCACCAACTTTGACAACTAGTGTATATGATATGCTGCTTTGTTCCCTATATTTGCACTGGTGGCGAACTTTGATGCCCAGTGGATGTAATATGTGTAATAGCCGTGATAGCCTAGCGTAAGTTGCTTGCTTATTTATTTCCTTGTTGTCATGTTTACTTGTTTGCTTGTAGTCAGTGCAGTTCTTTTTCCGCGGTTTCCTAGTGGCTGCAATAACCTCTTTTTAGAACTAGGCCACAATAACCATGGGCTACATATTTACTGTAGTTACCATGGGCCTCCTACGGCCGTAGAAACAATGGGCCTGCTTAGGTCCGTAGAAAGAATGGGCCTTCTACGGGCCGTAGCAACAATGGGCCTTCCACGGGCCGTAGCATCAATGGGCCTTCTACGTAGGGCTGGACCAAAAGCTCGTAGCTCGTGAGCTTAATGAGCGCTCGATAGTTCGGCTCGTTAAGCTCATAGCTCACTTCTTAATGAACAGAGCCAATCATTGATTATAGCTCATTAAGCTTAACGAGCTTAACGAGTGAGCTAACGAGTTTCACGAGTAGCTTGTTAAGCTCGTTTGCAACAACACAACACATATTTTTATCTTATGTGATAAACTTTTTGTAGCATCTCAGCCCATCTATTTAATCTAATCGACATATGGGGCAACAAACTACTTCATTTCTTTTTGTAGTCACCATATTTCATCTTGAAAACCATACCTACACATTCATCATGTATATCATAACATATTATAATCTGTTAACGAGCGCTCGCAAGCGCTCACGAGCTTAACGAGCTTCAAACGAGCCGAGCCGAGCAGGGTTTTCTGCTCGTTAATCTTAACGAGCTTAACGAGCCGAGCCTTAACGAGCACGAGCTTAACAAGTACGAGCTTAACGAGCCGAGCTGCTCGTTAGTCCACCCCTACTTCTACGTGTCGTATGATCGATAGGCCAAACATGGGCCAATAACAGAACGCATTATGGGCCGTAAACGGGCTAGATTTGGAATCGTCTATTCATGGGCCGACAATAACATGTCATCGTTAACCGGCCGTATTTGATGGCATGATGAGAACGGCCCAACGGATTAACTGGCCGCAACCGGGCCGATTGCAACCATGGGCTGAATTTGGCCACAAGCAGAAAAGGCCAATGACGGGCCATAAGTAACCGAATAAATGGAATAATGGGCCGTTAATGGGTATAAAGGGGTACAATATTCATCGCAGACCAGATTCACCATGGGCCGTTAATGGGCTAAGAGTTACAAATGGCCTCGTATGGGCGGAAAGACATCATGGGCCATACATGGGCCAGAAGTTACAACGGGCTGGAATCATATTGGATGGCCCAGATGAAGCTACTAGGCATAATTTCGATAGGCTGTAACGGGCCGTGAGTTAGCGGGCTGTAAATGGGCTATATACGAACAGGCCGTTAACAGGCTTTCCATGGGCCGGCCCGTTACCTTTTGACCAAGTCACACAGGCCGCCTTTTCACTGGAATGGGCCTCTGTTGGGTCGTGCCACGTGTCGACGTATCATAGGCGCCTCATGTCCAATGAATGGCTGACATCTGTCCCAACGATGAGCCAGCACGTGTTTCCTCTGGCCAATGAGAATTTTACATGTGGAAAATCCTCATTGATCCGAGCTGTTAGCGGGTTATCGGATCCAAAACCGGACCCGATAGCTTAACGGCGACCCGTTACGGTGGATGCCACGTGTTGGTCACCCTTGACAAAAGCACTTCCATGACGCGCGATTTACCGTCATGGAAGTGGACACTTCCGTGATGATAATTTTGGTGATGTCATGGAACACTTCTACGACAACATAGGTATGACTATCTTGATTCTGTCATAAATTCTTCATGGATGTACATGCATGACAGTAAACGTGACCTACTATGACAAACACGTATCATCATGGATGTACACTTGATATATGTAGAACAAATTTGTGGATTGTTCAAGCTTGCAGGTTTACCCAGGGATGAAGTTATGAAAAAGGTTTTCCCTTTATCTTTGAATGAAAAGCATTGACATGGTATAGGCTATGCAATGATATTGGATCTTGGAATTGGAATCGTTTGAAATTAGAGTTCCACCAAAAAAATTATCCTATGCATCTAGTTCATCGTGATTAGAATTACATATATAATTTTTGGCCTCGTGAAGGATAAAGTATCGCTCTAGCTTGGGGGAGGCTTAATTCAATGTTATACTCATGCCCCAATCATGAGCTCTCAAGAGAAATTATTATCCAGAATTTTTATGCTCGGCTTTCTCATAATGATCAAACCATGCTTGATACTTCTTGTGTTGGTTCTTTTATGAAGAAGACTATTGAATTCCGGTGGGATCTTTTAGAAATAATTAAACGCAACTCTGAAGATTGGGAACTCGACGAAAGTAAAGAGTCAGGTATTAAACTTAAGTATGATTGTGTTAAATCTTTTATGATTACCGATGCTTTTCAAAAGTTGAGCACTAAATATGGACTTGACTCTAAGATAGTAGCCTCCTTTTGTGAATCATTTGCCAATCATGTTGATCTCCCTAAAGAGAAGTGGTTTAAATATCACCCACCTATTAAGGAAGAAATTAAAGAACCAATACCAATTAAGGAAGAAACCATAATTTATAATGTTGATCCAGTTGTTCCTTCTACTTATATTGAGAAACCACCTTTCCCTGGTAGGATAAAGGAACATGCTAAAGTTTCAATTATGGTTAACAAAAGCTATATTAGAACACCTAAACCTGATGAACAAATCAAAGTAGAACCTATTATTTCTATGGTTAAAGATCTCTTGGAAGAAGATATGGATGGACATGCTATTTACTTCTGCGAAGAAGCTGCTAGAATTACCAAACCTAGTAAAAAAGGATAAACATAGACCTATTGTTGGCATGCCTGTTGTCTCAGTTAAAATAGGAGATCATTATTATCATGGTTTGTGTGACATAGGTGCTAGCGTGAGTGCTATTCCTTACACCTTATATCAAGAAATTATGAATGACACAGCACCTGCAGAGATAGAAGACATAGATGTTACTATTAAACTTGCTAATACAGACACTATATCACCAATTGGGATTGTTAGAGATGTTGAAGTCTTGTGTGGGAAAATAAAATATGATACTGATTTTCTTGTTCTTGGTTCCCCACAAGATGACTTTTGTCCCATTATCTTTGGTAGACCTTTCTTGAACACCGTTAATGCCAGAATAGACTGCGAGAAACAAAGTGTCGGTGTTAGTTTTGGTGATGAGTCTCATGAGTTTAATTTTTCCAAGTTTAGTAGAAAGCTTCATGAAAAAGAATTGCCTAGTAAGGATGAAATAATTGGTCTTGCTTCTGTTGCTGTACCACCTACTGATCCACTAGAACAATATTTGCTAAACCATAAAATGATTTACATATGCATGAAAGAAATGAAATAGATGAGATTTTCTTTGAACAACGTTGAGGGAGTCCTGGATTAGGGGGTCTCCGGACAGCCGGACTATATCCTTTGGCCGGACTGTTGGACTATGAAGATACAAGATTGAAGACTTCGTCCTGTGTCCGGATGGGACTCTCCTTGGCGTGGAAGGCAAGCTTGGCAATACGGATATGTATATCTCCTCCTTTGTAACCGACCTTGTGTAACCCTAGCCCTTTCTGGTGTCTATATAAACTGGAGGGTTTTAGTCCGTTGGACAACAGACAATCATACCATAGGCTAGCTTCTAGGGTTTAGCCTCTCTGATCTCGTGGTAGATCTACTCTTGTACTACCCATATCATCAATATTAATCAAGCAGGACGTAGGGTTTTACCTCCATCAAGAGGGCCCGAACCTGGGTAAAACTTCGTGTCCCCGGCCTCCTGTTACCATCCGCCTAGACGCACAGTTCGGGACCCCCTACCCGAGATCCGCCGGTTTTGACACCAACATTGGTGCTTTCATTGGGAGTTCCTCTGTGTCGTCGCCGTTAGGCCTGATGGCTCCTTCTATCATCGATAGCGATGCAGTCTAGGGTGAGACTTTTCTCCCTGGACAGATCTTTGTGTTCGGCGACTTCGCACTGCGGGCCAACTCGCTTGGCCATCTGGAGCAGATCGAAAGTTACGCCCCTAGCCACCAGGTCAGGTTTCGAAGCTTAAACCACACAGCCGATATCCGCGGAGACTTGATCTTCGAAGGATTCGAGCCTCTGCTTTGTGCGTCGCGCGGTCACGATGAGTACGATTTAACTCTACCATCAGACAGTGTCCGAGAGACCGCACCAGCAACCGCTCCGACCCTCAATTCGGAGCCGGTTGCGATGTTCATGGACAGGTGGATGGACCCCGCCACGAAGGCCTTACCCTCAGCGGCGATCGAGCCGAACATCGACCTTACCCTTCACGAGAGCCGTGTTGCTAAACCGCCGGATTCTTCTCTGGCCACGGACTCTGAACCGCCTGCGCCCGTTCCTATTGAATCCGATTGGGCGCCGATCATGGAGTTTACCTCCGTGGATATTTTTTAGCACTCGCCCCTCGGCGACATACTAAACTCATTAAGGTCTCTCTCCTTGTCAGGAGGATCCTGGCCGAACTATGTTCGGCAGGATTGGGATGCGGATGACGAAGAAATTCGCCGCCCACCCACCACCCACTTAGTAGCCGCTGTCGATGACTTAACCGACATGCTCGACCTCGACTCCGAAGACATCGACAGTATGGACGACGATGCAGGAGACGAACAGGAACCACTGCCCACAGGGCACTGGACGGCCACTTCATCACATGACGTATACATGATGGACACACCAAAAGAAAACGACGACGAGGAACGGAAGGACGCAACGAAGGGTTGTCCCCTCGAGAAGCAGTCAAAGAGGCGGCGTAAGCGCTGCTCCAAATCCCGCCTCGGCAGAAACAACGATCATATAGACCAAGCGTTAGAGCAAGGTGAACCATCACCGGACCACGACAACACGGAGAATCAAACCGAACAACCTGACTCTGTCAAAGACAATAGTCCGGACGACATCACACCGGACAGACACCTGGAGCAACAGAATGCCCGTCAAAGTCTTGTTGCCACCGCGAGGAGTCTAAAAAAGCAGAAGCGAAGACTCAAGGCTGCATAAGACACACTCGGAATCAGATGGAACAAAGTACTCAACGCAGCAGAGAAGTACGGCGGTAATCGCCCCACCAAGAGCTACCCGAAGTGGGAGTTGCTACCTGAATTCGATGAGGAGGCCTTAGATCCCCCGCAACCAAAAATCAAAACGGCCACCTGGCCGGATAGACTTCCTCACGTCCAACATAGAGCGGCAAACAACGCCGCACATAAGCCAATACGCGATCCACGCGAGGGCTCGCATCAAAAGGACGGCGCAACTAGATCCATCTATGGACCACGCAAGCGCGCTCCAGCATTCGTCGCGATGCTATGCTTAAAAGCTGCCAAGGCTTCGGCGTCCGGACAGTCAACTATTTGGTTCTTTTTAGTAAGAAATTTGTTCCAAAGCTTTCGGGCTAACTCTCCGGGTTGTTGAGTTATATGACTTAAATCGTCCGCATCCGGAGGTCGGACATAAGTCCCTTGAAATTTTGCCCAAAAGGCGTCTTCGAGCTCTTCCCAGCTTCCGATGGAGTTTTCGGGGAGGCTTTCAAGCCAGTGCAGGATGGGCTTTTGAGCTTGAGGGGTATGTACTTTATGGCGTGGAGATCATCTCCTCAAGCCATATGGATATGGAGGTTATAGTCCTCAATCCAGACCCCAGGGTCTGTTGTTCCTCGTATGCCTCTATGTTTACGGGTTTCAATCCCTCTGCATACCAAGGCAGCCCATCCTGCATACCAAGGCAGCTTTTAAGCGCGCTCCAGCATTAACAAGCCTCATGACCCGCTTTTGCGCGGGTGAGGACAGCTGGCTAGCCAGATGCAGCACCAGCGACCCAAATACATCTGAAGTTAGAGATGAAAACGGGAAATCATGACGCAGCAAAAATAATAAGCGCCGGAATAAAGAAGACATCCCGAAGAGCACGGCGGTAAACGCCAGATTCAGAAGCTCTCGGCCAGGTCAGCAAAAGTCGCCCTCTAAAGGCGCCAGAGATGAACTGTCCAGCCTCAACAAAATTCTAGACCAAATATGTCAGATCCATAGCACCCCTGCTAAACCCGCTAATCATACCCACAGAGAATGTTGGGTCTTCAAGCAGTCTGGCAAGCTCAACGCCGTACACAAGGGGGGGATACACCAAGCGAAGACGAGGATGAGCCTCTCAAGCAAGACACTGGGGAACAAAAGAAATTTCCACCAGAAGTCAAAACAATAAACGTGGTACACGTGATCAAGGGGAGAAACAAAGCGGCACTCCAAGATAAATATGCCCAAGGGCCTATCACAGTGGAGTCCTGCCACTAGTCGTTTCAACCGATCACTTTTGACCATCGAGATTACTCAGCAAGTATCCGGCATGCAGGATGGGCTGCCTTGGTATTAGACCCAATAATTGACGGATACCACTTCACACGAGTCCTGATGGACGGTGGCAGCAGTCTAAACCTGATATATCAGGAGACAATCCGCAAAATGGGGATAGACCCAACAAAAATTTGCCTCAGCAATACTACCGTTAAAGGAGTAACGCCAGGCTCAGGGCCTCATTGCATGGGCTCCCTGTTACTAGAAGTTATATTCGGCTTCCCCGATAACTTCCGTAGCGAAAATTTAACCTTCCACATCGCTCCGTTCCAAAGTGGCTATCAAGCACTACTTGGACGCGAAGCTTTCGCTCGCTTTAATCAAATACCGCATTATGCTTCCCTCACGCTTAAGATGCCCGGTCCACGTGGCATCATTACAGTAAATGGAAATATTGAGCGATCCCTGCACGCCGAAGAGGGTGCGGCCGCCTCGGCAGCCGCACACTAAAACGGCCTCACCAACTAAAGTATTCGATAGGTCGTCAAGACCACGGACATGGTTAGACGAGTCCAGCGCAGTTATATGTAATTCGTACAGGTTTGATGGCCACACCCCTATCACAAACACAAGGGGCTCAACGCGCGCAGACAAGTGGCAATTTTTACTCATCTTGAAATTTACATGGTTCCTTTAAAACCTACCTTTTTGCACGACAACTTTTTCACCTAAGTTCCTCTCTTTTATAGATGACCACCGTGCTACACCCGTCCAGGATACGGCACAACGGAGACACAGGCGCATACGTGTAGCAGGGACCCGTCCCAAGGATTCTTTTTAGATTAAGACCCTGCGTCAACCTTTTTTACTATCTTTTGTTGATACACATCCCTCGGATTCTCAGTACAATTGAGAAGGATGCTGGAGTCTTGGCATGTGGCCACGTCAGAATAATGCACGTACCTGGACACCAGGGGCTTCTTACAAAGGGCACTGTTTAGGCCCGGTTTATACCATAAAGACCGAATACCTTAGGGAGTGTTCGGCATCACGAGTTTGGCCTTATATGCATCAGCTCCGAATCATGTCTTTGGTCAAATGTTGGGTTTGCCCGGCTCCTATGTTTTGGTACCTTACGTTCCGCTCTATCGGCTAAGGTAGCACTAGGAGAACTACTGCGATTGTGCCCCGGGTCATCCGGATGAGCACCTCGGTAGAGAAAGCCAAAAACTGACTGTCATGATATAGCGTGAGACTGGTCAACCACTCGATGACATATCGTAATGTTAGAATTCCTCCGCCTTAACGAAGGGCCGTTTCTCGGCCAGACATGTACGCGCCCCTAATTCGGGAGAGTGCGGAGCCCCCAGGGTCTATATAGTAGCCCCACCGTCAAACTCCTATGGCTAAGTGAAAGTGTTAAAGCATTATAGCCTGGTTGCCTCGTTTGCTGCGCTATCACCTCCTTAATAGGACCAAGACGTTGGGTTAAGTGTGAACACGCGTCTTCTGTGAACACCTCCACATTATATGCGTGGGGGCTGAAGCCGACGACTGCAATCTTTCAGGTTATACACATGTATACATAAACGGCCGCACAGGAGGTATCATATTACTTTCAGGCAAAAGTATAAACACAGCCTTAATAAATTTCATAAAAACATTGTGTTTACAATGGGAATACATGTCACTCAAACATAATATTCTTCGAGCACTGGGCCTCTATCAAATGAGCACCCTCGAGAACCTCTTCGAAATAGTGCTCGGCAGCCACTCGGCCTATGGCCGAACCCTGCGCTGCAACAGTGGTGGCATCCATCTCCGCCCAGTATGCTTTAACACGGGCAAGGGCCATCCACGAGCCTTCTATGCACGCCGACCTCTTCATCGCATTGATGCGCGGCACCGCACCAAGGAACTGCTGCACTAAGCTGAAATAGTTGTTCGGCTTCGGCTTTTCCGGCCACAGCTGATCCACAACAGACCTCATGGCGAGTCCGGACAACCTATTGAGTTCGGCCCATTCGGCTAGCTGATCAGTCAATGGAAGCGGACGCTCTGGAACGTTAAATTGCGACCAGAACAGCTTGTCCACTTCACGATCTGTTTGATCTTGGAAGTATTTGGCCGCATCGACAGCGCTCGCCGCCAAGTCCATATATGCGTCTGCCGAACTCCATAGCCGATCCAGAGGGGCATATCGTGGATCTCCGAACTTCCTCCGCAGCATGAAGGGCTTCCCAGCCGCAATATCCCCGGCTTCACGCAGCTCCTCCTTCTTCACTCTCGTAACAGAGCGGGTGTCTTTGGTCGTCATCGTGGCCTTTTCAAGGTCCGTCGCCTTCACTCAGTTTTCTTCTTCAAGGAACTGGCAACGATCGGCAGTGTCTTTTAACTTTACAGCCATCTTGGCCATTTTCTCTTTGCTCTCGCAATGCGCGGCCTTCTCGTCCCTCAAATCTTCGCCACCTTCAAAGCAGCCACACTACTACTCCTCGCTTGTTCTTTGGCTCGGGCAAGTTCCGCCTGAAGGGTCTCCATGGTGGCAGCTCCATCTGCAGTCACAACATATTAAAGATATTGACATCATACTGCTCTTACTATGTGACATTCACCAGAAAGCATTACTTACCCTGTGCCTCGTGTTGATGGTGTAATTTGGCTAGAGAATATGATCTGCCAAATTATATAGGTTATTGATCAAGTTAATCAGCTACTATATTTCAAGTGTTGTAACAGGTGTTTTACATGGACCGGCAGTTTACATGGCGCAAGTCCTGCCCAGATCCTGGTTTACGTCGAGCTAGTAAGCTACTACTTCCAAGGACAAGTCCTAACCAGTCTCAGATGCCAAGCTGAAGTTTCAGGTTTGCAAAGGCTATCATGCAAGGATACAACAAAAAGTAAAATTATATCTGCACGGTGATGCATCAGGCGTATGAGATCTCCATTAGCTGAATATAATTACATTGTGGCAGGATATTTTATTCCTTTCCTTGTGGGCCAAGAGGGATTTGTACGTGGCCTTGTTTGGATTTCTTAAGTACCGGCCAGCAAATAGATTAGGTAGGCATCGACTCATACATAGTAAACCATGGTAACCGAATTAGGAAGGGCAAGTCAGGTTTGATTTAGCTTTAAAGTTTTATTCTTGTATGCCAAGTCTGCCATATATGCTAAGTCCTGCGTGCCTTTAAATAGGCCACGGCCGATTGAGAAAAAAGGAACCAGTTGATCTATCAACAAATACATTACTTTTTCACGTATGTCTTTTTCTCTATCGTTCTTCTCTGCCGAGCCCTAGCAGCCCTAGGGTTTGGTAATCTTTGTTGTTTTGCGCTGAAAAGCGGCCGGTTCTCCTCCACGAAAGCAAGTGATCTTTATTGCTTTGCTCGGAAAGCAATCTTTCATCGTCATGAAAGCACGAAAACTATCTTGGTGTTGCACGGCGATTTCCCGTGCTAACACAATTGGCGACTCCGCTGGGGAAGAAAATCTTTATCAAGAAGAAACACAAGGCCGATACTATCGTTGATTCATTCGGCCATCTATCGAGACGCTACCAGCAATTTCGTCGAAGGCCGACATCTAAGTTTGGTTCAGCTAATATTCAACACATTAATTTTCAAGCTAGCCAAAGCGACAGAGAGAAACAAGCAGAACGTTCTTCCATAACAGCAAACTACAGGCGCTGGTTCCATCTGAGAACGGTATCATCATCAATTTCGTTTGTCTACGTCGGCGTAATCTGTAAGTAAGATATTTATCTTATTGCAACTACAATGGATTCATATAGTCATGTTGCTAGTCAATTAGATGGATGTTTTGTACACCCAAATTACCAATCTCATAATTGTATAGAGCCTATGCAGAGTACGAGTTTTAGTCATGCTAGAAATATGCAACAAGAATTTTTCGACTCTAGTACATCGGCAATGTTTATGACACCTATATCATCACAAATGCACATGCCGTTGTATAATCATGATGGTCAATATAATAACGTTTATTCGGCCAGTTGGTTTGTACCTAACACTAGTAATCCTACTGTCTCAACTTCGGTTTCACAAAATCTTGGCATATATAACCGAAGTGTTGGCTTTAGTTCTAATATGCAACAACCATTTTATCAAAAAGTAGCTTGTAGCACACCACCTTCGCCAACTATAGGTACAGGTGTTCTGTGTGAGCCGGTTCCGAATTTGTATTCTAATGTATCTCTGCAGCATACCTCGCATGCTGAACCCTCTTTGCCAAAGTTACAATCACATACCTATGTTGCATCCGTGCCACAACCTAATTCTTTAGAGCTATCTCAATATTTTAAGGACCTACTTGACAATATTCTTATAGAATGTGGTTTCAAAGCTCCTGCAAGTTTAAAAGAAAATAAAATCAATTTAGATATGAATGATAATTCGGTTATTGAAAGAGCCGAAGAAAACAATACTTGTTCCGATTCAATTATATTAGAAGGCATACATCTGGCTATGCAAGAACATGAAGAAGAGAGCAAGGCGGCTGCAATCGACCCTGACAATGTCTTCATCATTACGCTCGACGATCTATCTGAGGATGGACGGCAAGAAATTGAACGGGAGCTCGAGGAAGAAAGGCAGGAGAGTCTACAGAGAAAATCGGTACGCCTTCAAAATACGAGGAACATCGTCGTCACAAAGGTAGCGGCATCAGACCACTCTGCTTCACCTAGCACCGAGGTAAGTAAATCACTTTCCTCCAACGAATTGAAAGAGGTACGGATCACAAATACATTGCCTATATCTCAATTTAATCAAGTCTTTATATTAGATAAATCCGTAGATTATCCTAGGAGTTCTCAGTTATATGTGCTAGGCAATAACATTTTTGTGAACTCCACCTTATGTGTTCCAAAGTCAATAAATGCTTTCTCACAACTAAGCGACATGTTTTATGATAATTTTGCTACTAGGGATATGAATTTGATAACTCGTAAAATAAAAGAGTCTCATTTTGATGGGATCGAATACGCTTCTGAGTTATCAAACAATGCAAGTTCAAGCAAGGTTCAGATAGCTGAATTAGGGAATAATTCGGGTGGTGTTAAAATTAGTGATAAAAATATGAAAATTAGTAAAGATAAGGCCAATGTTAGCAATGTGAAAGAATGTAATTCTGGAGCATCGGAAAGTATTCAATCAGCTATTGTCAAAGGTCGTTTCGATTCCATAGAACCTCAAGGGATTGGGGGGCACATATCAATTGGAAAACCTAACCCCAGACATGTAATTAATTTTGAGGATAAAAAGGTGTTGATTCGGCCAAAACAGGCAGTTTCAACAAAATGCACAGCAAAGATATTAAGTGAAATAAACAGTGACCTTTTTCATGATAAGATTGAAAAGCCTAGCAAAGTTGTGAGCCAAAAGGAGAAAATGGTTTGGGTCCCTAAAATTAGCAAAGATATTAAGTGTGCGTCCCAAACATCTGCCCCTAGCACTACGAAGTCAAGAAAGCCGAAGGTGACGTTCCAACAGCTTTTGGCTAAATATGAAAAAGAAAAGGCCGACAAAGGTTCTCATCGGCCTAATTATTTCAGGCATACTACATCTTTTTCTAGGCATCATTTTGATGATTACAAGCATTGGAAAGAAAATGAGTACACGAAAATGCCATATTTCCCACTGGAGCATACCTAATATGCCAATGTCATATCCATCACGTGGATTTAACTGCCAGAATTCGGACTTTACAGAAAATGCACATCTCCGCCATCATGGTTGGCAACCTGCAGGGCAGCTGTTTGGGTACAAGGTGCATAACAAAAGGAGACGGATGCAACAGCAGAGCACTGGAATGTTTCCATATCAAGATTACAGGCCAAGATATACTATATTTGTTCATGGTGGGGAAGAGATTCCAGTTAGTGAAGCTTTTAATTCAGAAAGATATAGTGTGGCTGGAAGTACAAAATCGAGAAGTCATGCTTTGGGTGCCAGGAGGGTGCCGTCCAGGTATGATGCTGGTCGTGGAGCATATGGAGTTGTTGGACTACCCAGGCACAATGTTGATGGGCTGATCCAAATTGGTGGACAACAGTTTAAGTGGGTGCCGATCAAGTCCAGAGATTGTGATCAACCTGTGAAAGGTTCAGATGTGCTATGTGTTGTTCATGGTTCATGGGATTCTTGGAATAATGCAAGGAAGCAGCAGTGAAGCTTTGATGCGTTTCAGAAAAAAGATATTGTAGTAGAAAACGATGGCTTGCTTGCTGATTCTGAATGTGATTCACAGAACAATTCAGAGAAGCCAGTTGTTATTACTAGTACTAGTCAGGAGCCTGAATCGTCAAGTATTCCTACCAGTTCAGTCATGAGAAGTAGTAGCACAGGGAACCCCAAGGACGTGTTTTCTGTAGGATTTAAATTGAACACCGACACGCTTATGCAGCATAAGAATTTAGAAAGCAGCATCATGGAGGTTGTGCCTGCTGGGATGTCTTACCAAAGGAGAAATTTTCGGCCAACTACAATCTATTTAGGCCAAAAACAACAGCACTTATCTGCCGACCAAGGTTCTTGGGGGGCAACAGAATTAGGTCGGTTGCATCAGGAACCAAACTAAAACTATAGTGGTGCCCAGCGGGCCTCACGCATACACAAAAGCGACGGGTACAACGACTTCGAGCAACAGAAATTATGGAAGAGAAAAAAATTGGTGATTTGGGATTTGACAAAAAGAAAACTATTATGTCCATTAAGAAGGTGTGGAGGCCAAAAGAAGTGAAGATGTTGGCTAGCGATGATGAAAATAGAAGCTTGGTCGGTGGAGGTTCATTGTCGAACTAGCATGGTACTCCACATCACAAAGGTATGGACATGTTTTGTTGTCAGTGAAACTATATGAACACCTAAATTGAGGCCGATGCTTTATTTATCATCGTCCTGAGGAAGCTAAATATTATATTGCTCATAGTTATATTAATTTGTATTGATAAAAATGACATATAGTTTAGGCTGAATTACACTGAAAAGTTGACGATTAATCGGTCCATTAGTTAATGCAGCTATTAAATATTATTTTGACCGGATTAGTTCATTGGTTGCTAATTAATTGGTCTGTTATATGATTTAGTAATGATTCAATATATGTTGCAGCGACTGATTCTTAGTGGTAGAATTGGGAAGTGGGTTTATGCATTCGTAGAATATGATTTAACACACGAATCGTTGCTTGCTATGAGAGGTCATAGAATAAAAGATGAAGAGGATATTTGCCTTGTTAGTGTATGCCCATCGAAACTTTATTTTGATGAGTCGGTTTGTGGAGATGGACAAGGCGTCGATTATATTTTGATTTCTCCAAAGAATGTAGCTTATGAAACATCGATTCACTTAGAATATCCTTGCACTGATAATTAAATTGGGTATGAGGCATTGTTGTTTGGCTTGCAAAGTTTAGTTGATATATGGGTGTGAGGGATGCTTTTGGAGATTCTCCTTTAATAGTTCAGCTGAATTTTAATGTTTCGATGATGTATTGCTGAATAGTTACTTGGACCGATGTTTAGATATGATTAAGTATCTGGACACTTTTACTATCAACCATATATCTAGAGAAGTTTTAGAGCTAATCATTTCTCCAAACAAGCATCTGGTTTCCAGGTTACTAGTGGAAAGTTTTTAATAATAGAAAGCCGATGCTAGCTGTTGTCGAAAGGGAGACCGATCTGCAAGTTGCTAGTTCGGTTCTAGGTCAATTTGGGAGTTCTGGAGCTGAACAGATTAGTAGTTTTAGTGTACAGGGTGCATCAGGTGCTAGTTTAGTCCAGCAGCAACCAGTACAGCAAAGAATATTCGGTACAAGGTTCACAAATAAACGAATCTGTTAGTGAGTTAGAGGCTGGTGATTGAAGAAGCCATATAGTTAATTATTTAAAGAATTCAAGTCAAACAAGAGACAAAAAAATTCGACGACAAGCTTTAAAATATACTTTGTTAAATAATGAATTATACCGCCGAACCATAGATGGATTACTCTTGAAGTGCTTGGGTTTTGATCAGTCTAGAATATCTATGGGTGTAGCACATGAAGTCTTTTGAGGCATTGACGGAACTCTTAGGTAATGGCTTACATATATATGGCCGATGATAGTTCATCGTTGCCTCTAGAAAATATGGGGTCATGGTTCATCATTTATACAATTGAATATCGATCTAGGTAAAAAAATGCAAGATTGGCCATTGTGCCATGTAAGCATGTTCTGAGAAAAGGAAAATAGTAAAGCCGTTGCATTAGTCGTCATGGCTTTCAGATTTTGATGCATGCTTGTGTTGGTTCAGAAGAAGTAGTAATAAAGAATTATTTGAGACGGCTGAGGTGAGTTTGTTTTTGCATAGAACTTAAAATTCGGTCTTTAGATTTTGCCAAAGTCATCTATTAAACATTATTATGGTAGCTAGACCATGACTGAATTTGTGAGTAAGAGCTTATGTGCCTTGTGTTTTTGGTAAATGCAATATCTCTGTGATAGACAAGATGGTTATTCGGCTGTTTGCTACATGATAAGTTGTTTTTGCCGAACGATAATAATATAAAATCTTAGTGTTATTGGCAGGATGATTGAAAATATTTGCTGAGATATTACCTCACATACATATATATGGTCGAGACTAGCTCATCATTGCCCTTGAATGCAATTGTACCGAAAACAGGGGTGCATGTGTTGATGGTGTAATTTGGCTGGAGAATATGATCTGCCAAATTATATAGGTTATTGATCAAGTTAATCAGCTAATATATCTCAAGTGTTGTAACAGGTGTTTTACATGGACCGGCAGTTTACATGGCGCAAGTCCTGCCCAGATCCTGGTTTACGTCGAGCTAGTAAGCTACTACTTCCAAGGACAAGTCCTAACCGGTCTCAGATGCCAAGCTGAAGTTTCAGGTTTGCAAAGGCTATCATGCAAGGATACAACAAAAAGTAAAATTATATCTGCACGGTGATGCATCAGGCGTATGAGATCTCCATTAGCTGAATATAATTACATTGTGGCAGGATATTTTATTCCTTTCCTTGTGGGCCAAGAGGGATTTGTACGTGGCCTTGTTTGGATTTCTTAAGTACCGGCCAGCAAATAGATTAGGTAGGCATCGACTCATACATAGCAAACCATGGTAACCGAATTAGGAAGGGCAAGTCAGGTTTGGTTTAGCTTTAAAGTTTTATTCTTGTATGCCAAGTCTGCCATATACGCCAAGTCCTGCGTGCCTTTAAATAGGCCGCGGCCGATTGATAAAAAAGGAACCAATCGATCTATCAACAAATACATTACTTTTTCACGTATGTCTTTTTCTCTATCGTTCTTCTCTGCCGAGCCCTAGCAGCCCTAGGGTTTGGTAATCTTTGCTGTTTTGCGATGAAAAGTGGCCGGTTCTCCTCCACGAAAGCGAGGAATCTTTATTGCTTTGCTCGGAAAGCAATCGTTCATCGTCACGAAAGCACGAAAACTATCTTGGTATTGCGCGGCAATTTCCCGTGCTAACACCTCGTCAAGCCGCTGGTTAACAAGCTCGATGTCGGCATCTGCCACATCCAGTTGCCGCTTTAATTCGGCAAACTCATTAGTCCGGCTAGCCACCGGAGCTTCCACCACCTGCACATAAAGGCGGTTGGGTTACTACCTGGGACTACGATCCTCTGTTTGCTGCCGTTCTCGACGACAACCAGAGTCTCAGGGGCTACTATCTACACAGGGCACACCTAAAAATGTGCGGTACTATCAAAAAGTATCACGTGCCTCAAAGCTTGTCAGTAGACTCATAAAGGCTTCATGCAATCCGCTTTCGGCGGACGAAATTATTTCCATCACCGTACCCATTAACGTACGGTGTTCTTCTGATATGGCCGCTCACTCCAACAGCTCCCTCAGTACGTCCGACCGCATACCAGACGGCGCCGGACTCTTTTTTCTTTGCCCTCTTCAAGAGTCGGACGCTAAGGACTTCGGGTGACTATAGGATTATCTTCTGGCCTCACCGGATCCGGAGAGGCCCTATGTGACGACACTTCAAGGTCGCCCGCTTCCTGAGTGGGGGAGTCCGGAGGAGGCGTTTCGCTCTCAATCATCTCCGGAAGAAGATCCCCCGAAGACGAGCTCTGCTGAGAAGGGCTAAGATCCGAACTGCAAGATAAATGCTTCGGTTATTTTCCTCAGAAGTAAGGTAGTATATCTTCACTATTAAATTACTTTTTGATTACTTACAGCTCGTTAGAGGGCAGATCCCCGCGCGGACTTTGTGCGGCAAGAGCACCCTCCGAGGCAAGACCCTCTGGTGGAGACTTCTTCTCCCGTTTGGAAACCTTGGTTTTCGGATTTTCAGGGGTAGTCCTCTTCCTTCCCCGGGGTGAGAGAATGCCAGATTCCTCCCCTTAGTTATCCTCCCTCACGGAGGCGCCCGTTCCCTCGGTCGGAATGGGTAGCGGTGGAGGCCCTCTTTCGCCCCCTTTGTTCCCCCCTTTATCTTCCTGTGAGGGCTCCGGACAAGGTGCTAGTTCGAGCATCTTTTCCAACACCGGATTCTCCAAGCCTTCTGGAAGGGGGGCCGAACACCGGATTATCTTTGCCTTTGTTATCCAGTCCTAGTCAAAGAGCGATTTCTCAGAATGATGTCATGATAAATAAAAGACGGTGTGTTCGGCTAGAGGATAACTTACTTGGTCGGCGGTGCGGTTGCTGCTCAGGCCCACGTCCTCGGTAGTGTCCGAACACTCTATCTGGGGTCCGAAGAATGATTTATACATCTCCTCCTGCGTCAGGCCGAGGAAATTCTGAACAGCGCGCGGTCCTTCTGGGTTGAACTCCCACATGCGGAGGGGCCGGCATTTGCATGGCTGGATTCGTCGAACCAGCATGACTTGCATTACCATAATCAAACTAAAATCTCCTTCGAAGAGATCTCGAATACGGCTCTGCAGTACAGGCACGTCCTTGGCTGGACCCCAGCTCAGCCCTCTGCTAATCCATGACATCAGTTGTGGTGGAGGGCCTGAGCGGAAAGCAGGGGCAGCTGCCCACTTGGCACTTCTGGGAGCTGTGATGTTAAACCACTCCCGTTCCCATAATCCGGACACCTCTGGAATGGAACCCTTTGGCCATGGAGCTCCAGCAATCTTGCCTATTAATGCGCCTCCACACGCTACATGCTGCCCCTCGACCATCTTTGGCTTCACATCAAAGGTCTTGACCCACAGGCCGAAGTGAGGGGTAATGCGGAGGAAGGCCTCACATACGATAATAAATGCCGATATATGGAGAAAGGAGTCCGGGGCTAGATCGTGGAAATCTAGCCCGTAATAAAACATCTACCCCCTAACGAAGGGATCCAGAGTGAGGCCTAGACCTCGGAGGAAGTGGGAGATCAACACGACATCTTCGTTGGGTTCAGGAGTAGGGACGGCCTGCCCTCGGGCAGGCAGCCGATGCGAAACCTCGGCGGTCAGGTATCTGGCCTCCCTCAACTTCTTGATGTCTTCTTCTGTAACGGAGGAGGGCATCCACCGGCCTTTAAGGCTAGATCCGGACATGATTGAAGGTTCAGAGCACCTGACCTGGGCTTTGGGTGTTAGAACTCGAGGCGGGGGAAGGATTCGATTGAGAACAGGAGGGAAAAAAGTAAAAGCCTTGTCCCTTTATAAAGAGGGTGAATATCAAGCGTCCTCTCCGTAGCCATTTGGGACTTTCCTATAATCTAGGAGTCCTAGACACGGTTGGGTTACCCACGACCGTATTGATGAGAATCCCGTAATTAGGGGAACACGATCTCTGCTTTGACAAGACGTGTCAAAAAACTGCCTCGCGTTATGTGCGGGGCTAGTTAAAGGAAACGGTTCGAATAATTACCGGGCCATGGCACAATGTCGTGTTGCCAAAACGTGTCGGCAGATTAGATTTGTGGAAATATTATTCTCTCTACGGTGGTATGTGGGACTTATTTTGCAGGGCCGGACACTATCCTTGTATTCAAATTCTTCCGTGGTGTATTCGGAGGAGGAACCCGCCTTGCAATGCCGAAGACAATACTGCGCATCGGACTCATCGTCATTGAAGTCTGGTTCAGGGGCTACTGACGGAGTCCTGGATTAGGGGGTCTCTGGAGAGCCGGACTATATCCTTTGGCCGGACTGTTGGACTATGAAGATACAAGATTGAAGACTTCGTCCCGTGTCCGGATGGGACTCTCCTTGGCGTGGAAGGCAAGCTTGGCAATACGGATATGTATATCTCCTCCTTTATAACCGACCTTGTGTAACCCTAGCCCTTTCCGGTGTCTATATAAACCGGAGGGTTTTAGTCCGTAGGACAACAGACAATCATACCATAGGCAAGCTTCTAGGGTTTAGCCTCTCTGATCTCGTGGTAGATCTACTCTTGTACTACCCATATCATCAATATTAATCAAGCAGGACGTAGGGTTTTACCTCCATCAAGAGGGCCCGAACCTGGGTAAAACTTCGTGTCCCCGGCCTCCTGTTACCATCCGCCTAGACGCACAGTTCAGGACCCCCTACCCGAGATCCGCCGGTTTTGACACCGACAAACATCCTCTGCTTAAACACAACTTGCGTATTGAAACTCTAGGACGTCCTCCTCCCCCTAAAGGTGATCCTGTGTTTGAATTAAAACAATTGCCAGACACTTTGAAATATGCTTATCTTGATGAAAAGAAGATATATCATCTATTATTAGTGCTAACCTTTCAGAACATGAAGAAGAAAGATTATTGAAAGTTCTAAGGAAGCACCGGGCTGCTATTGGATATACACTTGATGATTTAAAGGGCATTTGTCCCACCCTATGTCAGCACACAATTAATATGGAACCTGGTGCTAAACCCGTTGTTGATCAGCAACGTCGGTTAAATCCAAAGATGAAGGAAGTGCTAAGAACGGAAATCTTAAAACTTCTAGAAGCATGTATAATCTATCTCATAGCTGACAGTGATGGGTAAGTCCTATTCATTATCTCCCTAAGAAAGGAGGTATAACTGTTGTTCCTAATGATAAGAATGAACTTATTCCACAAAGAATTTTTACAGGCTATAGAATGGCAATTGGTTTTAGAAAATTAAACAAAGCAACTAGGAAAGATCATTACCCTCTGCCTTTTATTGATCAAATGCTTGAAAGATTATCTAAGCACACAAATTTTTGCTACCTTGATGGATATTCTGGTTTTTCACAAATACATGTCTCTCAACCTGATCAAGAAAAGACCACTTTTACTTGTCCCTTTGGAACCTACGCTTATAGACGTATGCCTTTCGGTTTATGTAATGCACCTGCTACCTTTGAAAGATGTATGACTGCTATATTCTCTGGCTTTTGTGAAAAGATTGTTGAGGTTTTCAAGGATGACTTCTCTATTTATGGGAAGTATTTTGATGATTGTTTAAGCAATCTTGATCGAGTTTTGCAGAGATGTGAACAAGAAAATCTTGTCTTGAATTGGGAGAAGTGCCACTTTATGGTTGTCTTGGGTCATACAATTTCTGAAAGAGGTATTGAAGTGGACAAAGCTAAGGTTGATGGAATTGAGAAAATGCCATGTCCTAAAGATATAAAAGGTATCCGTAGTTTCTTAGGTCATGCTGGTTTCTATAGGAGATTTATCAAAGACTTTTCTAAAATTCCCAGGCCTCTTACATATCTTTTGCAAAAGGACATTCCTTTTGTTTTTGATGATGATTGTTTAGAAGCCTTTGAAACACTCAAGAAAGCCTTAATTTCGGCACCTATTGTTTAACCACCTGATTGGAACTTGCCTTTTAAAATTATGTGTGAAGCTAGTAATTATGCTGTCGGTGCTGTTCTAGGACAAAGAGTTGAGAAGAAACTGAATGTTATTCATTATGCTAGTAAAACTCTAGAAAGTGCTCCAAGAAACTATGCATCTACTAAAAAAGAATTCTTAGCGGTGGTGTTTCCTTGTGATAAATTTAGACATTATATTGTTTATTCAAAAGTAATTGTTCACACAGACCATGCTGCTATTAAATATATTATGGAAAAGAAAGATACTAAACCTAGACTTATTCGATGGGTTCTCTTGTTACAAGAATTTGATTTACATATCACTGATAGAAACGGAGCTGAGAACCCCGTAGCTGATAACCTTTCTAGGATTTAAAATGTACCTGATGACCCAGTACCTATTGATGATAGTTTTCCTGATGAGCAGTTAGCTGCAATAAATGTTGCTCATTGTACTCCTTGGTATGCTGACTATGCCAATTACATTTTTGCTAAATATTTACCACCTAGCTTTACATGCCAACAAAAGAAAAAACTTATTCTATGATTTAAGACATTACTTTTGGGATCACCCACATCTTTATAAAGGAGTAGATGGTATTGTTAGACGTTGTGTACCTGAGCATGAACAGGGACAAATCCTACAGAAATGTCACTCTGAAGCTTATGGAGGGCATCATGCTGGAGATAGAACTGCTCACAAGGTATTGCAATCTGGATTTTATTGGCCTACTCTCTTCAAGGATGCTCGTAAGTTCATATTATCTTAAGATGAATGTCAAGGAATAGGTAATATCGGTAAATGTCAAGAAATGCCTATGAACTGTTCACTTGCTATTGAACCATTTGATGTTTGGGGATTTGATTACATGGGACCTTTTCCTTCCTCTAATGGGTATACACATATTTTGGTTGCTGTTGATTATGTTACTAAATGGGTAGAAGCTATTCCAACCGGTAGTGTTGATCACAACACCTCTATTAAAATTCTTAAGGAAGTTATTTTCCCAAGGTTTGGAGTCCCTAGATATTTAATGACTGATGGTGGTTCACACTTTATTCATGGTGATTTCCGTAAAATGCTTGCCAAGTATGACGTTAACCATAGAATTGCATCACCTTATCATCCTCAGTCTAGTGGTCAATTTGAACTTAGCAATAGAGAAATAAAATTAATTTTGCAAAAGACTGTCAATAGGTCCAGGAAGAATTGGTCTAACAAATCAGATGATGCACTTTGGGCTTATAGAACAACATATAAAAATCCTATGGGTATGTCTCCTTATAAAATGGTTTATGGAAAAGCTTATCATTTGCCTCTTGAGTTAGAACATAAAGCATATTCAGCCATCAAAGAACTCAATTATGATTTCAAACTTGCTGGTGAAAAGAGGTTATTTGATATTGGCTCTTTAGATGAATGGAGAACCCAAGCTTATGAAAATGCTAAGTTGTTTAAAGAAAAGGTTAAAAGATGGCATGATAAAAGAATTCAAAAATGTGAGTTTAAAGTCAAAGAATATGTTCTTTTGTACAACTCTCGTTTCAGATTCTTTGCAGGAAAACTCCTCTCAAAATGGGAAGGACCCTATGTTATCGAGGAGGTTTATCGGTCTGGAGCCATCAAAATAAATAATGCCGAAGGTACTAACCCGAAGATTGTTAACGAGCAACGAATAAAACATTATATCTCGTGTACGCCTATTAATGTTGAAAGTAATATTATCCAAACTTTGACACTGGAAGAACACATAAAAGAGTCCTTCCAGACCACTCCAGAATCATGAAAATAAGGAGGTACGTGATACGGTAAGTAAACAGACTCTGAAAAATCCGCAAACATATCTTTTGTCAGTTTTGGAACATTTAGAAAAATAGGAAAATAAGAAACTTCCAGGAAGCGTACCCTGGTAGGCACAAGACACCAGGGCGCGCTATGCGCACTTGGGAAACCTTCCGGAGTCCGTTTTCCTATAGTTTGCTTGTTCCCCAAGATAAAAAAATCTTTATATACTCCCCAAACCTGTTGATCACCATTACGCGGAGAAATCATCTGTTCTATTTTCTTGCTGTTTTCGGTCAAATCTATCAAGTCAAGCATCATGTCTTCCTCCTCCGCCAACAACATGGAAGAAGATACTTGCTTGATGAAGATCGAGCTGAAAAGGGAAGAGCCTACGGACGTCGTCATGGGATACAAGGGCAAGGAGGCTACTGTAGATCCACCCTCGGTGGCAGAACAAGCACTGACGACCGAGTGAGGAAGAAGAAGAGATCCTTAAGCCTTACCTTGCTGATCTTACCCCTACTAAGATTGAAGCCTTTCGCATCATTGAAATAGTTCTCGTGCAAAATAAGTATCTCACTCGCGAAAATATTCTGCATCAAGAGCATAGCATTCATCTCCGGAGCGTCATCCGTCGATTGGAGAATCTCTTGATCCTTAAGGATAGGATCGCTTCATCACCACCATCCTCTTCTTCACCACCAAAGGAAAACTGAGTATCAGGTATGGGCACTCCCCTTGGCTACCACCAAGCTTGGGGGAGGTGCCCCGGCATCGTATCATCCCATTATCTTTTGCCTTTACTTATTTTAGTTTGATCTTTTGCTTTAGATGAATAAAAGTTTAGTTCGATCCTTTCTTTTCGAGAGTTTGCTTAGTGATCTATCCTTGTAATCATGTGCAAGATATATATAATAAAGTTTAGTTTGAGGTTTTGCTTTGTTTACTTTCATGTTGCAAATAAAAGAAAAGAAATAAGGAAGAAAAAGAGAAAGGAAATAAATAAAAGGAAAGAAATTATGAAAAAGATCATATACTAATCTTATGGTAGGTGATGACACCACATAAGGAAAAGGACAAGTAGAATATTTATGAGAGATTGACAAACATAGCATTAGTCAATGATGCAACTCATGAAAGAATTAATAAGGAAAGAGAAGATTCACATATAAATATACTATCCTATAAATCTTTTGTGATTGTGAGCCCTCATCAAAATATTATATGCCAAAATTGTTGACATTGGACAAGGAAGACAACTTAATGGTTTATGTTTGTTTATATTCACATAGAAGTCATATTGTCATGGATCCTTTAACATGTGGTGATTGCCCCTATATTTGCTAGACAAAAATTCTGCACTAAGTAGAGATACTACTTGTGCATCGAAAAACCCTTAAACCCAAATCTTATTTTCAAGAGTCCGCCATACCTACCTACGGATTGAGCAAGATCCCTCAAGTAAGTTGTCATCGGTGCAAAAAGGAAATAAAAATTGCTTCTAAAAGTGTGAGATCATTTAGTTTAAGAGAAAATTGTGCGTTGTACGAACTTGTGATGGTGAAGAATAAAAGCATTAGACTGCATAATAAAGGTTGCTATCACAAGGGGCAATACAACATGACATTCTTTTACACTAAGGGGTTGAGCATACAAACAAATAAGCGCATGGCAACCTCTGCTTCCCTCTGCGAAGGGTCTATCTTTTACTTTTATGTATTTACTTTTATGCAAAGAGTCAAAGTTTTCCTTCTATTCCTTTTTATTTTTATCCTTTGGCAAGAATCATGTGGTGAGGAAAGATCTAGGCACATATGTCCAGTTGAATATAGATAGCATGAGTTATTATTATTGAAATCGCCCTTGAGGTGAATACGTTGGGAGGCAAAACTATAAGACCGTATATTTCTATGTGTCCGGTTGAAACGTTTTGCTCATGTGTATGCGGTGAGTGTTAGAAATCATAGAAGACTATAGGATGGTTGAGTATGTGGACTTTCCTAAAGGCTCCGATATGTGACCCTTCCTAAAAAGATGATGAATTGTAGTTGCAAAGTTGACCGAGAACATAGTTTGTTGGTTTTAAATAGAGTTTTTGCTTTATACTTCAATAGTGTGATGAATTGTCACTTATTCATGAGGAGTCTATGATAAGAGCTTTATGATAAGAGTCTTATGTTTAAGTTTGTTGCTGTTATAATAATGAACATGATGCCTCTGTGTCCATATTTTGTTTCTATCTACACCTCTCTCTCTCTAAGCATGTGGACATGTTTTTCGATTTTGGTTTTTCGCTTGAGGACAAGCGAGGTCTAAGCTTGGGGGAGTTGATACATTCATTTTGCATCATGTTTTCCTACTGTTATTTATGATGTATTTATCCATAATAATGCATTTTGGAGTAATTCTAAGGCCTTTTCTCTCATAATATGCAAGGTATACACAAAGAGGGAGAATTCCGGCAGCTGGAAATCTGGACCTGGAAAAGCTACGTCAGGGCACCTATTCTGCACAACTACAAACAATCTGAAACTTCACAACAATTTTTTTTATCAAATATATGATGAATATTGGAGCAAATAACTACCAGAGGGGGCCCACCAAGTGGGCACAACCCACCTGGGCACGCCAGGGAGCCCAGGCGTGCCCTGGTGGGTTGTGCTCACCCAGGCCCACCTCCGGTGCCCATCTTTTGGTATATAAGTCATTTTGACCTAGAAAAATAAGAACAAGACTTTCGGGACGGAGCGCCATTGTCTCGAGGCAGAACTTGGGCAGGAGCATTTTTTCCCTCCGGCGGAGCGATTCCGCCCGGGGAACTTCCCTCCCAGAGGGGGAAATCATCGTCATCATCATCACCAACAACTCTCCCATCTTGGGGAGGGAACTCTCCATCAACATCTTCAACAACACCATCTCATCTCAAACCCTAGTTCATCTCTTGTGTGCAATCTTGTTACCAAAACTATAGATTGGTGCTTGTGGGTGACTAGTAGTGTTGATTACATATTGTAGTTGATTACTATATGGTTTATTTGGTGGAATATTATATGTTCAGATCCAATATGCTATTTAATACCCCTCTAATATTGATCATGATTATCATTTGTGAGTAGTTACTTTTGTTCTTGAGGTCATGGGAGAAATCATGTTGTAAGTAATCATGTGAACTTGATATGTGTTCGATATTTTGGTAGTATGTATGTTGTGATTCCCTTAGTGGTGTCATGTGAACGTCGACTACATGACACTTCACCATATTTGTGCCTAAGGTAATGCATTGTGGAGTAGCAATTAGATGATGGGTTGCGAGAGTGACAGAAGCTTAAACCCGAGTTTATGCGCTATTCCGTAAGGGACCGATTGGATACAAAAGTGTAGCGACCCGGCCTCAAACCGTCAAGTCTCTGTGCTTCAATGTCGCCCCTGGATCGGTAATGCTGACACACACAGTACTCGAGGATTTATAACAGAGTAGCAATCACACACTTATTACCTCGAATGTCTCAAAAGAGAACTTATTACAATAAATATGGCTTAAGGCCATCTAATACGATAACAGCGGAAGGCTTGGAAGATAAAGTGAGTCCATCAACTCCAACGGCATAGCTGAGCTGCACGGCAATGACCTAACAAACCATACTCCTTGTTTGAAAAGTCTGCAACATAATACGTTGCAGCCCAAAAACAGGTCAGCACATGGAATATGCTGGCAAAGTAACACAGTAGAGCAAGAACAAAATAATGCTATCACTACATGCATATTTGGCTGGTGGAAAGCTCTATGGTTATGGTTTTTGCGAAAAGCCAATTTTTTCCTACAACAAAGGAATAGATTTTATTTAACTATCATGGTAGTTGAAACATCATTGAGAAGGTTCCTCCAACTCAATCCCAATTAAAGTAATTAACAACCCAACAATATTATATTAGAGTGATGAGATACTTATGATACTCCAAGTACTAGATACTCAAGATGTCCATAACCGGGGACACGACTAACCATGATTAGTTTATACACTCTGCATAGGTTTGCGCACCTTTCCCCCCAAGACCCGATCTCCTCCGTTGAATTTCTCGCACTACATGGTGTTTGAGAAACGGATGACCGAGAGACAGTCTTTCAGAAGCATTAACCCCTTACTCCAGGCAGACCATACCAACCTACATCCCTCTACCTGCTGATCCACCTCTTCGGGAGCTTCACGCAACCTACACAACTATTCTAGAGCCCATAATAGCTTGTGGCTGCACACGGAAGTTTCTAGCATGAAAATATCTCAGATCCCTTTGAGCCTGGGTGGCGGACCATAGGATTATCACACGGGTACTCCGGGATATCCTAGGACAACACTAGGTTCTCCAGGTGCCCAACAAACAATCCACCCAGATGTGTATTCAAGTTGCCACCTTAAGTTGAACCATTATTTAACAATCTCACATATGTCATGGATTTCACTCACCCAAACCACGTCTACGAGCATAGCATAGCAATATAAGCAATACGTAGATGTAACTCCCAAGGGTTTGAATATAACAGGGCAATAGGGTCCACCTCATCAACTACTTCCCAACCCACATGTTAAACACATCCTAACCATGCAATGTTTGAGGATTGGAACTAATGCTTAAAAACTGGGTGATAAAGGGGTATGATCAAAGTGTTACTTGCTTTGCTGATGATCCGCAAAACCTAGGGATTCGTAGTAGCACGCTTCACACTCTGGGTGTTCTATCACAAACAAACAATAGCATAGATAAGCAAACAAGCAAAGAAACATGGGTAAATCTCAAATAAGAAGATCTAACCAGTAAGTTCAACTTAAGAACTCCAGTTTGCGAAAAGAATCAAATCAAACAGAGCAACGAAACTCAAACTGCAAACGAAACAAGATCCGTTTGCTAATCTGGACTAAGGTCAAATTTTACAGTAGCAAACGCTTGCTCAAGTTGGTTAAACGTAAAGAGGGTTTCGAGACGAAGATCTAGGCGCTTGAATCGCCTGATTTCGACAAACGAGCGAAAAGATAAACTAAAACGAAAATCGGATCAGAAATCGCGATTGAAAAATAATCGCGGAAAATTCGAGAAAAAGAAAACTGACGAACAGGCTAACGAACGAGTGTTCGTTGTCTGTAACTAACGAGCAAACTCCGTTCGTTAAAACGAACATACGGACGAACGTCCATGAAGTAACTAAACCGAAAAAACCGGTGAACCGATCTAAAAAACGAACTAGGGTTTACTAACAAAAACCGAACCGATTTTTAAAAAAACCGAATGGCGCTATACCTTCGGCGAGGTCCAGCGTGGCGAGCGGCTCTGGTAAGCGGCGGGGCAGCGCGGGGCGGTGGCACCGCGGGCAAGCGGCAGCGGCGGGGCGGCGCAGGAGCGAGCGGCGGCGGCGCGGCTTGCGGCGGCGGGGATGGAGGCTTACGGCGGCGGGGTTGCTCGGGGCTCTAGGGGGGTTGGGGCGGCTTATAAGAGACGGGGGGCAACTTGGAGGAGGGGGCAAGGCGCGGGGGGGGGGGGGGGGGGACGGAGTCCCGGCCGGACTCCGGTTCGGGCGGCGACGGCGGCGTGGTCTCCTGCTCGGAGACGGCGGCGGGGAAAGCTGGGCTTCGACCCAGTCGGCCACTGCGCATTTTTTTAATAATTCCGCCGAACTAAAAAAATCCTAGAAAATAAAATAAAATTCTAAGAATGCCAAAACAAATTTTCTCCATCTAAATAAAATATTTAGAACGGGATGAACATTTTCTTGGCCCTAAAATGCAACTTTGGAAAACATGCAATTTTTCTAATTCAAATAAAATAGCAATAAACTCCGGATAAAAACAAATATTCGATTTTAATCTTTTTCCTCCTATGTTTCATTTATTTTGGAGAAGTCATATTATCTCCTCTCATATATTTTAATATGAAATATTTTTGGAGAGAAAAATAATTAAAACCAAAAATCCTCGTTTCAATATTTGATAAAACTCAAATATGAAGACAGGGAAATCCCCAACTCTCTCCGAGGGTCCTTGAGTTGCTTAGGATTTCGAGGAACGCAAAATGAAATGCAATAAAATATGATATGCATGAATGATCTATGTATAACATTCCAAATTGAAAATTTGGGATGTTACAGACCTACCCCCCTTAAGGTGAATCTCGCCCTCAAGATTCGGGTTGGCTAGAGAATAGGTGTGGGTGGTCTTTGCGAAGATCATCCTCTCGTTCCCAGGTGGCTTCATCCTCGGTATGGTGGCTCCACTAAACTTTGCAAAACTTGATAACCTTGCTGCGGGTGACTCGGCTGGCAAATTCGAGAATCCTGACTGGCTTCTCCTCATAGGTCAAATCACTGTCCAACTGAATCGCCTCCAAGGGTAATGTATCTCTTAACGGTATATCGGCCATCTCAGCATGACACTTCTTCAGCTGTGAAACATGAAATACATCATGAACTCCTGATAGTCCTTCAGGTAACTCCAACTTGTAGGAAACTTCTCCCATACGTTCCAAAATTTGATACGGTCCTGCAAATCTCGGGGCTAACTTTCCCTTAACTCCAAAACGTTTCACTCCTTGCAAGGGTGACACTCGCAGATATGCTCTATCTCCAATTTCATAGGTTATTTCCTTGCGTTTCGAATCTGCATAACTCTTCTGCCTGGACTGAGCTATCTTCAGTCTATCTCTGATCAACTTAACTTTCTCTTCAGACTCTTCGATCAAATCTGGTCCAAACAACTGTCGGTCTTCGACTTCATCCCACATCAACGGTGTTCTGCACCTTCGTCCATACAGGACTTTGAACGGTGCCATTTTCAAACTAGCTTGGTAGCTATTGTTGTATGAGAACTCCGCGTAGGGCAAATTGTCGTCCCAACTAGATCCATAATCTAGTGCATAGGCTCTCAACATATCCTCTAGAATCTGGTTGACTCTCTCGGTCTGTCCATCCGTCTGTGGGTGGAATGTTGTACTGAACTCCAACCTTGTCCCCAAAGTTTGGTGCAGCTGATGCCAAAACTTTGAAGTAAACTGTGTCCCTCTATCTGATACGATGGTCCTCGGAACTCCATGTAGACATACGATCCTGGTCATATATATCTTGGACAACTTTGCACTTGTATAGGTGGTTTTCACTGGGATAAAGTGAGCTACTTTGGTCAAGTGATCCACTACTACCCATATAGAATCATATCCTGATTTGGTCCTGGGTAATCTGGTGATAAAATCCATGCCAAGTTTATCCTATTTCCATTCGGGTATCGGCATAGGTTGTAACAATCCTACTGGCTTTTGATCCTCAGCCTTGACTCTCTGACATACATCACATACGGCTACATACTCGGCAATATCCTTCTTCATACCAGTCCACCAGAAACGCCCCTTCAAATCCAAATACATCTTGGTGTTTCCGAGGTGTATCGAGTATGGTGAGTCATGAGCCTCCTGAAGTATTAACATCCTGATCTCTGTGTTATTGGGCACGTAAACACGGTCCTCGAACCATAAGGTGCCGTGCTCACCCTCACGAAAACCTTTGGCCTTTCCTTCGCTCATTCTCTCTTTTATCTCGGCAACCTCTTTGTCATCCTTCTGAGCTTCTCGAATCTTTCCTAAGAATGTATACTGAACCTCCATTGTTGCAACAAAACCTCTAGGAACAATCTCCAATCAAAGTTCCCTGAGATCATCTACTAACTCCTTCGGCAATCCCGTGCTCACTAGGGTATTAGCATAACTCTTCCGACTCAAGGTGTCTGCTACGACATTAGCCTTGCCTGGATGATAGTGAAGCTTCATGTCATAATCCTTTATAAGCTCCAACCATCTCCTCTGCCTAAGGTTCAGCTCCTTCTGTGTGAAAATGTACTTCAAACTCTTATGATTCGTGTACACATCACAACGATTTCCAATAAGGTAATGCCTCCAGGTCTTCAACGCATGCACTACGACAGCCAATTCCAAATCATGCGTGGCATAATTTAACTCGTGCGGTTTCAGTTGTCGCGAGGCATACGAAACTACTCTTCCGTCCTGCATAAGCGCACTTCCAAGTCCTAGGCGAGAGGCATCGCAATACACTTGAAACTCCTTACGTATATTTGGCAGAATCAGCACTGGGGCTGTAGTCAAACGTTTCTTTAACTCCTGAAAACTCGCCTCACATTCTTCTGTCCATTTAAATTTGGTATCCTTCTTCAATAACTCCGTCATTGGCTTCACAATTTTGGAAAAATTCTTAATGAATCTCCGATAGTATCCTTCGAGTCCAAGAAAACTGCGGATCTCGCTAACTGAAGTGGGTTCCAACCATTCAGTGACTGACTGAACCTTGGTAGGATCTACTGCTACACCTTCTCCTGATATAACATGTCCTAGGAATCCAACTTCCTTCAGCCAAAACTCGCATTTGCTGAACTTGGCATACAACTGATGTTCCCTGAGTTTCTCGAGAACTAAACGCAAATGCTCTTCGTGCTCCTCCTTGTTCTTCAAGTATACCATTATATGATCAATGAACACCACAACGAACTTATCCAAATATTCCATGAACACTTTGTTCATCATGCTCATGAAGTAGGCAGGGGTGTTAGTCAGTCCAAACGACATGATCGTATATTCATACAAGTCGTACCGTGTGGTGAATGTTGTCTTTGGTATGTCCTTCTCTCGTATCTTCAGCTGGTGATATCCTGATCGCAGATCGATCTTTGAAAACACCTTAGCTCCTTGCAGCTGGTCGAACAAATCATTGATCATCAGCAGTGGGTATTTGTTCTTGCTCGTCACCTCATTTAATGCGCGATAATCAACAACCATTCTTAGGGACTTATCCTTCTTCTCGACCAAAAGCACTAGGGCTCCCCATGGTGACGAGCTCCGTCTAATGTAACCTTTCTCCAGTAACTCCTTGATCTGTTTCTTAATCTCCTCCAGATCATTTGCGGGCATCCGGTATGGTCTCTTCGATATAGGCCCGGTGCCTGGCAATAACTATATCAAAAACTCGATGTCTCGATCCGATGGCATGCCTGGTAACTCCTCTGGAAAAACATCCGGGTAATCCTTGACTACATGCACTTCCTCCTGAACAATTCGCGTGAGGGTATTTAATTGGCTACTCCTTGGCGCATGCCTAGATACATAATTGATCCGTTTTCCCTCCGGGGTGGTGAGACAAATTGACTTACTAACACAGTCAATGCTTCCTCCATACTTTGACATACAGTCCATTCCTAATATCACATTCAATCCTTGTGACTCCAAGATTATTAGGTCGGACGGAAAAACATGGCTACCAATGGTTAAGGGTATCTGGTCACACCATCGACTAGCCATATACTCTGCTCCAGGTGAACTCACTAACATATGGGTCCTAAGGGTTTGGGTTGGTAGTTTAAACTTATCCACGAATTCCCTTGATATGTATGAATGCAATGCACCAGTATCAAAAAGAACAAGGGCGGTAAAAGACTTAACCAAAAACTTACCAATCACCGCGTCTCGCTGCTCTTCAACCTCCTCCATGCTGACGTGGTTCACTTGTCCTTTGTTGAATGGATTGGGCTTCTTTCCAGCGCTCCCATTACCGTTTCCATTCTTCACTTCAGGGCACTCCGTGGCATAGTGTCCAGTCTTCCCGCACTTGAAACAAGTAACGTGTCTTAGGTCTCTCTTCGCGGGTGTGGCTGGATTGTAGCGTTCTGATTGTTTCTTGCTCCATTCCCATTCCCATTCCTTGGGCCAGTATGATTATGGTTACTTCCTCCATTATGGGTGTGGCCTCCATGGTTATGAACAAGTCCTCCCGAGTTTGGGGTTAGGCGAGGCTTCTGCTGAGCTCCTGAATTATACCTTCCTTGTCCATACTTCCTCTTACGGTTCTCAATCTGCTGCTGCTTCCCTTCAATCATAAGAGCCTTATCTACCAACTCCTGGTAGTTGTTGAATGTTGCCACCATCAACTGCATGCTCATCTCATCATTCATACCTTCCATAAACTTCTCCTGCTTTGCGGCATCTGTGGCCACATCATCAGGGGCATAACGGGATAACTTGCTGAACTCATCCGCGTACTGAGCCACAGTACGGTTCCCCTGGCGTAAGTTGCGAAACTCACGCTTCTTCATACTCATAGCTCCAGTTGAGACATGGGCTGTACGGAAAGCTTGCTGAAACTGATCCCATGTCACCGTGGCTATAGGGTAGGTGACAGTGTAATTCTCCCACCATGAGGCCACTGGTCCATCCAACTAATGTGCGGCAAAGCGCACCTTCTCAGCATCGGTACATCCCGTAGTGGTTAACTCCCTTCCAACCTGTGGAGCCAATCATCTGCTACTATGGGCTCGGTGCTACTAGAAAACACCGGCGGCTACAACCTCAGAAAACGGGCTAAGTTATCAACTGGTGGTGGTGGCGGTGGATTGTTGTTGTTGTTGTTGTTGTTGTTGCCTTGGTTCTGAACTAACAACTGCATCAGGGTATTCTGCTGCTGGATAAACTGAGTGATCTCCGGTGGGAAGGTAAATCCGGGGTCCATCTCGGAGGCATCTGATGGGTTTAGAGGGGAGAGATTAGAATAGAATGAGGTCTAATGAGAAAGCACTACCCATATGCACATGAGACAAACATAATCATTTCACTCAATCAGTCAAACAAGGGCAATCGATCTAACTATCGTTACAAAAGTGCTCGGACTATACTATTTACATGGTGGAATTCTACTACTGATGTGGTGGTCTACTAAAAATATTCTTCGGTTTAAGACTCCATGATTTCTGCTACAGCTTCGTCTTCATAATCATCATCACTATTGTCGGGGTCCGAGTCGGTGTCGTCGATGCTGATGTAATCCTTCGGGCGAATCTCCTTGGGTTCTTTGTCTTCTCCTCCTGATGTGGGGTCTCCCATGAATACTGATAACCCATAAGTATAGGGGATCGCAACAGCTTTCGAGGGTAGAGTATTCAACCCAAATTTATTGATTCGACACAAGGGGAGCCAAAGAATATTCTCAAGTATTAGCAGCTGAGTTGTCAATTCAACCACACCTGGAAACTTAGTATCTGCAGAAAAGTGTTTAGTAGCAACATAATATGATAATGGTGGTAGCGGTAACAAAAGTAAAGACAACAAAAGTAATGTTTTTGGTATTTTGTAGTGATTGTAACAGTAGCAGCGGGAAAGTAAATAAGCGTAAACCAGTATATGGAAAACTCGTAGGCACCGTATTAGTGATGGATAATTATGCCAGATGCAGTTCATCATGTAACAGTCATAACATAGGGTGACACAGAACTAGCTCCAATTCGTCAATGTAATGTAGGCATGTATTCCGTATGTAGGCATACGTGCTTATGGAAAAGAACTTGCATGACATCTTTTGTCCTACCCTCCCGTGGCAGCGGGGTCCTATTGTAAACTAAGGGATATTAAGGCCTCCTTTTAATAGAGAACAACAAAGCATTAGCACATAGTGAATACATGAACTCCTCAAACTATGGTCATCACCGGGAGTGGTTCCGATTATTGTCACTTCGGGGTTGCCGGATCATAACACATAGTAGGTGACTATAGACTTGCAAGATAGGATCAAGAACTCACATATATTCATGAAAACATAATAGGTTCAGATCTGAAATCATGGCACTCGGGCCCTAGTGACAAGCATTAAGCATAGCAAAGTCATAGCAACATCAATCTCAGAACATAATGGATACTAGGGATCAAACCCTAACAAAACTAACTCGATTACATGATAAATCTCATCCAACCCATCACCGTCCAGCAAGCCTACGATGCAATTACTCATGCACGTCGGTGAGCATCATGAAATTGGTGATGGAGGATGGTTGATGATGACGACGGCGACGAATCCCCCTCTCCGGAGCCCCGAAAAGACTCCAGATCAGCCCTCCTGAGAGGTTTTAGGGCTTGGCAGCGGCTCCGTATCGTAAAACGCTATGATTTTTTCTCTCTGATTTTTTCTCTCCAAAAGCAAATATATAGAGTTGGAGTTGGCGTCGCAGGGTCAACAGGGGGCCCACAAGGTAGGGGGCGCGCCCTAGGGGGGGCGGCCCCCACCCTCGTGGAAAGGGTGTGGGCCCCCTGGTCTTCATATTTGGCGAGGATTTTTTATTATTTTTTCTAAGACCTCCTGTGGAGTTTCAGGTCATTCCGAGAATATTTGTTTTCTGCACATAAAAAAACATCATGGTAATTCTGCTGAAAACAGTGTCAGTCCGGGTTAGTTCCATTCAAATCATATAAGATAGCGTCCAAAACAAGGGCAAAAGTGTTTGGAAAAGTAGATACGACGGAGACGTATCAACTCCCCCAAGCTTAAACCCTTGCTTGTCCTCAAGCAATTCAGTTGACAAACTGAAAGAAAGAAAGAAAAACGTTTACAAACTTTGTTTGCTCTTGTTGTTGTAACTATGTCATGCCAGCATTCAAGTTTTCAGCATAAATCATAACTAACCATATTTGCAATAATTCTCAGGTCTCACTGTCGGTGTCAAAACCGGCGGATCTCGGGTAGGGGGTCCCGAACTGTGCGTCTAGGCGGATGGTAATAGGAGACAAGGGACACAATGTTTTTACCCAGGTTCGGGCCCTCTCGATGGAGGTAAAACCCTACTCCTGCTTGATTAATATTGATGATATGGGTAGTACAAGAGTAGATCTACCACGAGATCAAGGAGTCTAAACCCTAGAAGCTAGCCTATGGTATGATTGTTGTTCATCCTAGGGACTAAAACCCTCCGGTTTATATAGACACCGGAGAGGGCTAGGGTTACACAGAGTTGGTTACAATGGTAGGAGATCTACATATCCGTATCGCCAAGCTTGCCTTCCACGCCAAGGAAAGTCCCTTCCGGACACGGGACGAAGTCTTCAATCTTGTATCGTCATAGTCCAGGAGTTCGGCCGAAGGTATAGTCCGGCTATCCGGACACCCCCTAATCCAGGACTCCCTCAGTAGCCCCTGAACCAGGCTTCAATGACGACGAGTCCGGCGCGCAGATTGTCTTCGGCATTGCAAGGCGGGTTCCTCCTCCAAGTACTTCCTAGAAGATTTTGAACACAAAGGTAGTGTCCGGCTCTGCAAAATAAGTTTCCACATATTGCCGTAGAGAGAATAATATTTACACAAATCTAATCTGCTGACGTATTCCGTAGCGTGACATCACACCACGGCCAAGTCTTTATTCGAATCGCTTTACTGTCCCACCTCAGCGCGTTTAGCGAGGCGGTTTCCTTGGCACGTCTTGTCAAAGCAGAGATCGTGTCCCCTTATTCTGGGATTCTCATCAATACGGGCATGGGTAACCCAACCGCGCCATTGATTACGGCGCTTGGGAGATAAGCGAGTTTTACCAGGCTGGTGGGGACGCATAGTCGCGTCCACCCATATAAGGGGATAAGGATCCACCTTTTCATCCACGCCTTCTTCCTCCTTTGCCTATCCATTTCCGCGCACTCGAGCTCCAGCGCCCAAGTCCGCACACCCCACCTCAACCTTCTCCAGCCATGTCTGGAGTGGGAGGCAAGTGGATGGTCTCCTCCGTCACGGAGGGACACATCAAAAAACCGAGGAAGGACGGATACTTGTCTAACGACATTGCGCACCGGCTTCTCGAAGAGGGGCAACTCATCCCCACCCCTAGGCCCCACGAGAGGGTGGTGTTCCTCCCCCATTTCCTCCGCGGACTGGACTTCCCTCTCCACCCATTTGTCCGGGGGCTCATGTTCTACTGTGGCCTGGATTTCCATGATCTGGCCCCGAACTTTGTCCTCAACATCTCGGCGTTTATCGTCATGTGCGAGGCTTTCTTCTGCATCCGCCCCCATTTCGTCCTATGGCTCAAGACTTTCAATGTCAAGCCGAAGGTGGTGCATGGCACCCAGGCGGAGTGCGGAGGCGCCATGGTGGGCAAGATGCCCAACGTCCTATGGCTCGAGGGCTCCTTCGTGGAGACCCTAAAGGGGTGGCAATCGAGGTGGTTTTACATCACCGAGCCGCGCGACCCTGAATGGGTTGCAGCCCCCGAGTTCCGATCCGGACCCCCTACGCGGCTCACCTCCTGGAAAGAGACGGGCCTGTCATGGGGTAAAAAAGGAGAGCTGACCGGACTCCAAACATGCGTCCAAACCCTGGTGGACAAGAAGCTCAAACTTGTCAACGTAGTCCAGGTTATGCTCATCCGTCGGATCCTCCCGTGTCAACAACGGGCTTTCAACCTGTGGGAGTTCGACCCGGCGCAGCACCGAACTCTGAGCAGGCTCTTCAACACGACGTACGAAGATGCCTGGAAGGTGCTTTTCAAGGGTGCCGAGGCCCCCGCATCCGCTACCGAGGATCGCGGATTCAGCACGCAGCGTCACGCTAGTGCGGTAAGCTGTTTTTACCTTTTACAGGGTATTAGTTTTTCATAGTTTGACTCCATGCGGGATCTAAGCTCCCTTACCTTTGACAGGATTGGCAGGAGACGTCCGGACAGATCAACTGTCTGGCTCCTTTGCCCGAAGGCCCAGCGGACGCTCGCTTGGTGAAGCTGCTGGTTCCGGCACCCTATGTGGTGCCGGAGAAGAAGGCCAAGAAGAAGGCCACGAGGACTCGAAAGAGTGCCCGACGCCTGGAGGTGTCGGATTCATCATCCGACGACTCCAAGACGCACTCCTCCCGTGAAGACGAGGAGGAGGAAGAAGAGGCCTCTCCCCGTCAAGTGGGGGGAGGGAAGAAAAGGAAGGCCGCCCCAACTTGGGAGGCCGAAGGGTGAAAGAAGGGGAAGACCCTTCCTCCAGACTACTCCACCGACGCCGACGATGGCGAAGAGGAGTGGCCGCACAGGGCCAAGCCCCTGGCGAGATCGTAAGTATTCGGACACCAGAGCAATTCATAGTGTTCCTTTCTTGCATAGCTCCTCCTTACGCCGAATATGACTATGCAGTCCGCCCAAGGCCGGGCTCGACGAGTCATCGAGCGGCTCCCTGGATTCATCGGATGTGAATTCGCTTCCGATGGCTACCTCCCCCCACCCTACGGACGACGCCGAGGTGGCGTCCAAATAGGTTCTAAGCCAGGAGGAGGTGGTCCTGGAGGCGCCGCAAGGCGACCTCCCGGACTCCAGGCGTAAAGGGGATAGAACCCCCAAGGTCTCCAAGTCCGGCCTTGAGCCGGACACCGCGCCGGAACCTTCAACGGTTCCGGACTCTGGTAGGCAGCCTCCTTCCAAGAGGAGCAAGCCTACCAAGCCGGTGACCTCCGTCCAACCGGAGGCACCGGACAATTTGCTGGAGGTGCTTAACGGCGCCTCCATTGGCGAGGAGCACCGCACTATTATGAGTGCGGTGATCCAGAAGGTTCAGTCCGCCAAGAGCGGACTGACTGAAGCCTATGCCAGCCTTCTAACAGGCTTTGAGGTAAGTAAAGAATATGTAAAAGTATTACCGCATAGACAGTAGCCCTGATGCTCTGTTCGGCGTTTGGAAAGAAAAGCCGAATAGAGGATCTAATAACATTCGTAGGAGTCTAACATAATCAAGTCAATATGCGTATGCAGGCCTCGCTGCTGGCCTCCGCCGCACTGACTGCGGAGGTGGATACGCTGAAGCAAAACCTCGCGCAGTCCGAGAACGAGCTCGGCCATGCCAAGAGGCAACTCGAGGAGAAGGAAGGTAAGTAATACCTTGCGCAAGTATATAGAGAAGATGTGGTTGCAAAAAATGATAGGATCAACGTGCTATTATAGGGGCCACGACCGAGGTGGCAACCCTTAAGAAAGCGTTGTCCGAGGCTGAAAACAGAGCGGCTGCGGAGTGCACAGAGAGAGGGAAGCAGGAGGCGCGGGTGGAGGAGTTGCAGAAAGAGCTCCAGGCTCTCATGAAAAAACACGAGAGTTTGGAGCTTGACTCAAAGACGCAAGCGTTCGAGCTTGCGGCAGCCCTCCAAAGCGCGAAGTCTGCCAAGGCCGAAGCCCAGAAAGCCCTCCAAGAAATTGAAGCGATGAAGAAGATAGTGGCGGGTAAGGCATTCATTATGCAAAGCAAGCACGTGAAAGTGAATTACTTGTTACTTACCCGAGTCTGGAGCTCTCCAGGAGCATTCGAAGATTTGCCCCGCAATGCGTTTGATGCCGCCGCCTACTACCGATCCGAGGAGGGGAGGTCGACGGAGAAGGTGTTTTGGTCTCAGTATGCTGAGGCCGGACACCCGGTGCCTTTGAGCGACTAGCTGAAGCAAATGGTCGAGCTCCACAAGGTGGCCGAACAGGCCATAAAGGGCCTCATAGTTCGGCTTTGGCCTGGAGAGGCTCTGCCTGGGAGCTACTTCGGGCTGGTGAGGCGGCTGGTGGATGCCAGTCCACGGCTTGAAGTAATCAAGCGCTCTGTCTGCATTAAAGGTGCCCGTAGGGCGCTTGCTCGTGCTAAAGTGCACTGGGGCAAGATGGATGCGGAGAAGCTGGTGAAGGACGGGCCGCCGCCGGGCAAGGAGCATCGCTTCCCGGAAGCGTATTATGAGGGCGTCCTGAAGGGTGCCCGCCTTATAGCGGATGAATGCTCCAAAGATGTAATTTTTGAGTAAACTCGCATTTGTGATCATGTATGCTGAAAACTTGTTCATATGCGCTAAGCAACGCTTTTGAATTTAAAATATTACCTTCTGTGCGGCCGTTTATCAAATTTGAGAGATGGCGATTCGTCGCCTTCTGCCCCCATGCCACGAGTGCTGGAGTGTTCGGGATAAACATGAGCGCTCTTTTTCCCATTCTTGGGACCTTCGAGGGAGGCGCTCAACACAACGAACAAGGCAATCGGACTATAATGCTTGAACACTCTCACTTAGCCATAGAATTCTATAATTTTAAATTTCGGCGAAGCCCCTAGTGTTCGGAAGACCGAGTTTGGGGCGCTATCCACGCCTAGGCCGGACAAAGCCGACTCCTCGCTCTAAGCGGCATAAGTCTTCAGGGACTCGAAAACCTCTCGAACAGCGACCAGCTCTCGCCTCATCATGACGGTCAGTTTTAGCTTTCTCTACTGAGGTGCTTAGCCCAGCTCAACTGGGGCACAATCGCAGTAGTTCTCCTAGTGCTACCTTAGCCGATATAACGGAATGTAAGGTACCAAAACATAGGAGCCGGGCAAACCCAACTATTGACCCAAGACATGATTCGGAGCCGATGCATATAATGCTATAAGTTCGGGGTGCCGCACTTGTGGAAGTGTTCGGACTTCTCACACCATATTGTGGGGTACTTATGCCCCTGGCGTATTGGCCGTACCAAAGTGTACGGGTGCAACATATCATTAATGAACATATATTCGTAAAAAAGAGTAATGCAATAATAGACAGAAGCTATGCATTGTTTATTTAAAAAAGCTGCGATCAAAGCAGAACGATACAAGTAGTGCAATAAGCAAAAGGTGGGACTATTTAACATGTCCTTTCCAGGGGCGAGCTGCGGAATGGTATGTGAAACAGGTATACTGCTCATTATAGAGACCACCTTAGAGTTCCATAGTGCGGCGTAGCTTTCTGCTTCCCTGGTTGTATCGTTTGTGCAGCAATTGTACTGCCGGACAAGCCTTCCGAAGAATGGAGTCCTGAAAATAAGAGAAAATTAAGAAATCGGCAGCCCCTAGTGCGGTTTAAGCCGCGTTTCGGGCGTGCCGTGATGGTGCCCCTCCCCCTGTGCCCATGGTATTTCTAGAGCATAGTTATGTACACGCAACACTGGTTTCGCAAGTTCACGAGGGCTGGGGTTGGGGCCGCATTGCTATGCTTGCTTGGAACGTGCCAGGCGGTCTTGTTGTAGGTTACTCTGGGCGCGCTTGACGGTGTCCAGACGTTTAATGGCTGGACTGGAGAATTGCCTTGAGAGGCTGTTTTGTACTTCTGCTGCGATAGCCGCCGTATGCTCCTCCGTTCGGAGAGAGCGTTCGGTGTTTCCATTGACCGTGATGACTCCTCGAGGGCCTGGCATTTTGAGCTTGAGGTATGCATAGTGCGGCACCGCATTGAACTTGGCAAATGCGGTTCGCCCGAGCAATGCGTGATAGCCACTACGGAACGGGACTATGTCGAAGATTAACTCCTCGCTTCGGAAATTATCCAGAGATCCGAAGACCACTTCAAGTGTACCTGAGCATGTACAGTTAGCCTCTACACCTGGTATGATGCCTTTAAAGGTCATTTTAGTGGGTTTAATCCTCGAGGGATCGATGCCCATTTTCTGCACGGTATCCTGGTAAAGCAGGTTCAGGCTGCTGCCGCCGTCCATAAGGATTCTAGTGAGGTGAAATCTGTCAATAATTGGGTCTAGAACCAATGCGGCGAATCCGCCATGACGGATGCTAGTGGGGTGGTCCCTTCGATCAAAAGTGATCGGGCAGGAAGACCATGGGTTGAACTTCGATCAAAAGTGGTCCCTTCCATCGCGTATATGTCCCTTAGCGCACGCTTCCGCTCCCTCTTGGGGACATGGGTTGCACATATCATGTTCACCGTCCACACTTGTGGGGGAAAACCTTTCTGTTCACTGCTGTTCGGCGGCCGGGGCTCCTCCTCGTCATCGCTATGCAGCCCCTTGTCTCTGCTTTCGGCATTTAACTTGCCTGCCTGCTTGAACACCCAACAATCCCTGTTGGTGTGATTGGCTGGTTTTTCGAGGGTGCCATGTATCTGGCATGAGCGGTCGAGTATTCGGTCCAAACTGGACGGGCCCGGAGTATTTCTTTTGAATGGCTTTTTCCGCTGACCGGGTTTAGAGCCTCTGAATCCAGCATTAACTGCCGTATCCTCAGCATTCTCGCTGTTAATGCGGCGCTTTTGCTTGTTGCGACGCGACCAGCCACTGCTGTCCTTGGTATCCAAATTACCAGGGCTCTTGGTCATGTTATTGCTGCGAGCTAGCCAGCTGTCTTCTCCCGCGCAAAAGCGGTTCATAAGTGTCGTGAGGGCTGCCATAGATTTCGGCTTTTCCTGTCCTAGGTGCCGTGCAAGCCACTCGTCGCGGATGTTATGCTTGAAGGCTTCTAGGGCCTCTACGTCCGGACAGTCGACGATTTGATATTTCTTGGTTAGGAACCGTGTCCAGAATTGTCTGGCCGATTCCTCTGGCTGCTGAATTATGTGGCTAAGGTCATCGGCGTCTTGTGGTCGCACATAAGTGCCCTGGAAATTGTCGAGGAATGCTGTTTCCAGGTCCTCCCAACAACCACTTGATTCTGCTAGCAAGCTGTTAAGACAATGCCGAGCTGGTCCTTTAAGCTTGAGTGGGAGGTATTTGATGGCATGTAGGTCATCACCGCGGGCCATGTGGATATGAAGGAGATAGTCCTCGATCCATACCGCAGGATCTGTTGTGCCATCGTATGATTCGATGTTCACGGGTTTGAAACCCTCGGGGATTTGATGATCCATTACTTCATCTGTGAAGCATAGTGGGTGTGTGGCGCCTCTGTATTGGGCTATATCACGACGCAACTCAAACGAGCTTTGTCTACTGTGTTCGGCCCAGCCGGATTGACTGTATCCGGAGTGACGCTTACTGTCTCGTGCCGTGGGGAGCCCACGCGATCCGTAGATCTATCTTGTTTGCCTTGCCTTGTCCTCCAATATATCTCTCAGGTCTGGCGCATTTTCCCGTGCCTTGGTATTTTTTGAGCGGCGCCGGGGTGCGGCCTGAGTGGAGGGCTGAGAGGCCTCTCTGTCGCGGCCACGGGGTGGCCGGTCGGCCGCATCATGCGCTGGTGATGTAGGTTTAGGTGCTTCCTCCTGTAATCGGGGTAGCAACCTGCGCTTTGGGTAGCTCTTGGAGGGGCGTTCGAGGTCATACTCTTCGGCCGCAAGGACTTCAGTCCATCTGTCGGCTAGAAAATCTTGATCAGTTCTAAGCTGTTGCTGTTTTTTCTTGAGGCTGCTCGCCGTGGCCATAAGCCTGCGTTTGAAACGCTCTTGTTCGACGGGATCCTCCGGCACGACAATTTCATCGTCGTCGAGGCTTGCCTCGTCTTCGGAGGGAGGCATATAATTATCGTCCTCGACCTCTCTGTCTGCCGCTCTCTCATGAGGGCTGGCTTCTCCATCCTCCTATGTTGAATCTTGCTGGAGGTGGTTGTCTTCGGCACTGTCCGGGGTGTTATTATCTCCCGTGCCGGAATCACTGTTTTTGCTTTGGCAGGATTTAGAGCGGCGCCACTGACGTCGGCGCTTACGCTGCTTCTTGGAGGGGTCATCCTCCGCTGTTCCATCGCCATTGCCTTCTTTTGGGGTGTCCACCATGTATATATCATACGACGAGGTGGCTTTCCAGTGCCCTATAGGCGCTGGTTCTTGATTGTCTCCTGCATCGGCGTCCATACCGTCGATGTCTTCGGAGTCGAAGTCGAGCATGTCGGTTAAATCATCGACAGTGGCTACGAAGTGGGTGGTCAGTGGGCTTTGAATTTCTTCATCATCCGCATCCCAACCTTGCTGACCATAGTCTGGCCAGGTCTCTCCTGATAAAGAGAGAGACTTTAGTGAATTTAGAATATCGCCGAAGGGCGAGTGCTGAAAGATGTCCGCGGCGGTAAACTCCATGATTGGCGCCCAATCAGGTTTGATCGGTAGGGGCGTGGAGGGCTCACAGTCTGGAGAGGAGTCCGGCTCCTTGGAGTCACGGGCTTCGCAGAGAATAGGGCTGGTGTTCGGCTCGATCGCCATAGAGATTGAAGCCCGCGAGGCGGTGTCCAACCACCCATCCTCGATTGGCGCAGTTGGCTCCGAATTAAGGGTCGGAGCTGATGCGGGTGCGGCCTCCAGGGCACTGTTCGGTGGCAGAGCTAGATCATGCCCATCGTGACAGTGCGGCGCGCTCGGCTGCGGCTCGAATCCGTCGAAGATCAAGTCTCCACAGAGGTCGGCCGTGTAGCTCAAACTTCCAAATCTGACCTGATGGCCAGGGGCGTAGCTTTCGATCTGCTCCAGATGCCCAAGCGAATTGGCCCGCAGTGCAAAGCCGCCAAATACGAAGATCTGTCCGGGGAGAAAAGTCTCACCCTGGATCGCATTGTCGTTGATGATCGGAGGAGCCATCGGGCCTAAAAGTGACGACACAGAGGAACTCTCAATGAAAGCACCAATGTCGGTGTCAAAACCGGCGGATCTCGGGTAGGGGGTCCCGAACTGTGCGTCTAGGAGGATGGTAACAAGAGACAAGGGACACGATGTTTTTACCTAGGTTCGGGCCCTCTCGATGGAGGTAAAACCCTACTCCTGCTTGATTAATATTGATGATATGGGTAGTACAAGAGTAGATCTACAATGAGATCAAGGAGGCTAAACCCTAGAAGCTAGCCTATGGTATGATTGTTGTTTGTCCTACGGACTAAAACCCTTCGGTTTATATAGACACCGGAGAGGGCTAGGGTTACACAGAGTCGGTTACAATGGTAGGAGATCTACATATCCGGATCGCCAAGCTTGCCTTCCACGCCAAGGAAAGTCCCTTCCGGACACGGGACGAAGTCTTCAATCTTGTATCTTCATAGTCCAGGAGTTCGGCCGAAGGTATAGTCCGGCTATCCGGACACCCCGTAATCCAAGACTCCCTCACTCACAATTACTCATATCAATAGCATAATTAACTAGCAAGTCATAATAATAAATCTCGAATGACAACACTTCCTCAAAACAATAATAATTTGATATAACAACATGGTATCTCGCTAGCCCTTTCTGAGACCGCAAAACATAAATGCAAAGCACCTTTAAAGATCAAGGACTGACTAGACATTCTAATTCATGATAAAAGGGATCCAATCATAGTCATACCGAATATAAATTAACAGTGATGAATGCAAATGACGGTTGTGCTCTCTAGCTAGTGCTTTTTAATAAGAGGGTGATGACTCAACATAAAAGTAAATGGATAGGCCCTTCGTAGAGGGAAGCAGGGATTTGTAGAGGTGCCAGAGCTCGGTTTCGAAATAGAGATAAATTGTATTTTGAGCGTTATTCTTTCATTGTCAACATAACAACTAAGAGATGGCGATATCTTCCATGCTAAACACATTATAGGCGGTTCCCAAACAGAATGGTAAAGTTTATACTCCCCCTCCACCAACAAGCATCAATCCATGGCTTGCTCGAAACAACGAGTGCCTCCAACATACATCAGGTCCCACGGGGAGTTTTGTTTGCAATTAATTTTGATTTAGTTTGCATAAACATGGGACTGGGCATCCCGGTGACCAGCCATTTTTCTCGTGAGTGAGGAGCGGAGTCCACTCCTCTTGAGAATAACCCGCCTAACACGGAAGATAAGGACAGCCTTTGTTGATACATGAGCTATTCGAGCATACAAAATAGAATGTTTATTTGAAGGTTTAGAGTTTGGCACATACAAATTTACTTGGAACGGCAGGTAGATACCGCATATAGGAATGTATGGTGGTCTCATCTGGAATAACTTTGGGGTTTAAGGGAGTGGATGCACAAGCAGTATTCCCGCTTAGTACAAGTGAAGGCTAGCAAAAGACTGGGAAGCGACCAACTATAGAGCGACAACAGCCATGTACATGCATTAAAATCAATAAACATTGGATGCAAGCATGAGTAGGATATAATCCACCATGAACATAAATATCGTGAAGGCCATGTTGATTTTGTTTCAACTACATGCATGAACATGTTCCAAGTCAAGTCACTTAAATCATTCAAAAGAGGATACCAACCCATCATACCACATCATAATCATCTCAATAGCATGTTGGCATACAAGGTAAATCATTATAACTCATAGCTAATCAAGCATGGCACAAGCAACTATGATCTCTAATTGTCATTGCAAACATGTTTATTCATAATAAGATGAATCAAGAACGACGAGCTCATCATATTTACAAAAACAAAAGAGGTCGAGTTCATACCAGCTTTTCTCATCTCAGTCTGTCCATCATATATCATCATAATTGCCTTTCACTTGCACGTCCGAATGGTGTGAATAATAATAAGAGTGCACGTGCATTGGACTAAGCTGGAATCTGCGAGCATTCAATAAACAGGAGAAGACAAAGCAATATGGGATCTTTGGTTAAATCAACAATAATGCATATAAGAGCCACTTCAACAATTTAATTATGGTCTTCTCCTACTGACCCCCAAAGAAAAGAAAAGAAATAAAAGTATTTACACGGGAAAGCTCCCAAGAAGCAAAAGAAGAACTGGAAATATTTTTGGGTTTTCTTTTTTTTAATTATTACTACTACAGCAGAAATATAACTACTACTAATTTTTTGTGGTTTTTCTTAAGGTTTATTAAACACACAAGAAGAAAACAGGAAAAAGAAAATAAACTAGCATGGATATTACAGTGAAAAAGTATGAGCACCGACATCTAGCAATGAGTGTGTGTGAACATAAATGTAATGTCAGTGAGAAATACGTACTCCCCCAAGCTTAGGCTTTTGGCCTAAGTTGGTCTATGGCCACGGCTGGCCTGGCGGATATCCATAATAATAGTTGTTGGGGTCGTCTTGTGATGAAGAAGAAGAAGGCTCCGATTGCCACTGGCTGGCAATCATCTCTGGATCCCACTGATAGTTAGACTGTCGTGAAGGATCAAATTGTTGTTCCGATTCTGGCTCCTCAGCTGGTGCAGGGTTCCGGTAGGCATGAATAGCTGCCAACGGAACAAGGTACGTGCCTGCAGTCAAATCAAACAAAGAAGGAGCAAGCAAGGTAATAGTCTCAGGATGATGTTTATTAAAGAACAGTTGATATCTAAGCCCCCCTGCCCTATTCTTAACAATAAAATCATGTGCCACCATACTTTTATGATCTAGATAAACACGGGGTAGCACTTTTTCTTCCTTCTCAGCATGCCTAATAGGTATGTTAAAATGTGCGGCTAGGCGTGTGGCATAAATGCCTCCAAAGATGGGGCCCTTAGTAACGTTCATATTTAACCGTCTAGCAATAATACTGCCCAAACTAAAAGTGTTATCACTATATAAACCTTGGAGCAGAATAATTAAATCAAGGATACTAAGGTTTCCAAAATTTCCGCGTCCAATTAAACAACGACTGGCAAATAATGCAAAGTAACGCAAAACAGGAAAATGTATGCTAGTGATTCGTGCATCGGAAACATTCCTGGTTTCTCCTACAGTGATATTATCAATAAACCCAACCACATCATCATGATGTGGTTCTTCTGTCTTGCCCTCAAAAGGGACTAAACAAATCCGACAGAAATCATAAAGTGACATCTCCTTAGGCTCATCATATAAATGAAATTCCACCGTAGGTGGTGAGTTCCTAGGATGAAAATAAAAGTTTTGCACAAAGGTATTTGTGAGTAAGAGATACTGATCGCATTGGTCGTGGAGGAAAGCGGTGAGGCCTGCATTGTGAGCCAATTCATGAAAATCTTCATAGATACCGGCTGCTCTCAAGAAATCTTCAGAAGGCCATTCACATGCCCGAATCTCCGCGGTGTGTGGCAAATTATACTTAGGCTTAGGTGCCTTTTCCTTTGGGCTTTGGCTTGATGAGCCCCACAATAATCTCCTCGTCATTTTTCTGAAACAATCTGAAATTTTTAGTAACTTCAAAATAAAAGTAAACCAAATTCAATAAAACTGATAGCAACTACTCCTACAAGTGCCTAGAGCCTACATCAAGCATTAGAACTACTTGGAAGCATATAAATTTGACATGCAAGCTCAAGAACATGGTCACCTATGCAGCACAAATTTGCAAATAATAAAGCACTGGAACAAAAACTAATTGGGCCAATGGAGGAGTCACATACCAAGGAACAATATCCCCAAGCAGTTTTGCGAGAGGTGCTTTGAGCAAGGAGATCGAAAATCGCAGCAAAAGTGGCTGGAACTCGTGCTTGAGTTGGTTTTTCGGGTTTGTGTGAGATAGAGGAAGAAGATGGGTGCTGGGATAAGTGGAGGAGGGCCACCGTGGGCCCACGAGACAGGGGGCGCGCCCTATAGGGGGGGGCGCCCACCACCCTCGTGACCAGGTGGCGGCTCCTCCTGCGGTAATTTTTGCCTAGTAAATCCTCAAATATTCCCGAAAAAATCATATTAAATTGGCATGGAATTCTGAGGACTTTTATTTTCGGGATATTTTTATATTGCACGGATAAGTCAGGAAACAGACAGAAAAAATACTATTTTACTTTATTTAATATAAATAACAGAGAATACAAAGAGGGTACAGAAGTTTGTGCTTCTAGTTTCATCCATCTCATGCTCATCAAAAAGAATCCACTAACAAGGTTGATCAAGTCTTGTTAACAAACTCATTCCGATAATCATGAAACCGGAGAAATTTCGAATAACACTAAGTTACCTCAACAGGGATATGCACATCCCCAATAATAAGAATATCATATTTCTTCTTGACAGTAGGAAGAGGAAATTCAAAACCTCCAAATATAATCAATGGAATTTTTCCGATAAAGTTGATACTATGAACTTGAGGTTGTTTCCTTGGAAAATGTACCGTATGCTTATTACCACTAACATGAAAAGTGACATTTCCTTTTTTGCAATCAATAACAGCCCCTACAGTATTAAGAAAAGGTCTTCCAAGAATAATAGAGATACTATCATCCTCGGGAATATCAAGAATAACAAAGTCCGTTAAAATAGTAATGTTTGCAACCACAACAGGCACATCCTCACAAATACCGATAGGTATAGCAGTTGATTTATCAGCCATTTGCTAAGATATTTCAATAGGTGTCAACTTATTCAAGTCAAGTCTATGATATAAAGAGAGAGGCATAACACTAACACCGGCTCCAAGATCACATAAAGCAGTTTTAATATAATTTCTTTTAATGGAGCAAGGTATAGTAGGTACTCTGGGATCTCCAAGTTTCTTTGGTATTCCACCCTTAAAATTATAATTAGCAAGCATGGTGGAAATTTCAGCTTCCATATCTTTCTTTTATTAGTAATGATATCTTCATATATTTAGCATAAGGGTTTGTTTTGAGCACATCGGTTAATCGCATACGCAAAAAGATAGGCCTAATCATTTCAGCAAAGCGCTCAAAATCCTCATCATTCTTTTTCTTGGATGGTTTCAGAGGAAAAGGCATGGGTTTCTGAACCAAAGGTTCTCTTTCTTTACCATGTTTCCTAGCAACAAAGTCTCTTTTATCATAACGTTGATTCTTTGATTGTGGGTTATCAAGATCAACAGTAGGTTCAATTTCTACATCATTGTCATTACTAGGTTGAGCATCATTATGAATATTATCATTAATATTTTTACTAGGTTCATGTTCATTACCAGATTGTGTTTCAGCATCAGACATAGATATATCATTTGGATTATCAGGTGGCTCAGCAATAGGTTCACTAGAAGTTTGCAAAGTTCTATCATTTTTCTTCTTCTTTTTAGAAGAACTAGGAACATCAGTATTATTTCTTTGAGAATCTTGCTCGATTCTCTTAGGGTGGCCTTCAGGATACAAAGGTTCCTGAGTCATTCTACCAGTTCTAGTAGCCACTCCAACAGCATAATCATTTTTCTTACTATTCATTTCATCAAGCACTTCTTTTTGAGCTTTAAGTACTTGTTCTACTTGGGTGGTGACCATAGAAGCATGTTTGCTAATAAGTTTAAGTTCACCTTTAATATCAGCCATATAATCACCCAAGCGTATAATCATATAAGCATTTTCTTTTAATTGTCTACCAAAATAAGCATTGAAGTCATCTTGCTTATACATAAAGTTATCAAACTCATCCAAGCATTGACTAGCAATTTTAGTAGGAGGGACTTCAGCTTTATCATATCTATAGAGAGAATTTACCTTTACTACCTGTGTCGGGACATCGGGATCAGGAGGTTCTTCAGTAAATAAATGATTGAGATCATAAGTTTCTTCAACAGGCGGTGAATTAAGACCATGTATTTCTTCAATAGGAGGTAAATTCTTAACGTCTTCAGCTTTAATACCTTTTTCTTTCATAGATTTCTTTGCCTCTTGCATAACTTCGGGACTGAGAAATAGAACACCTCTCTTCTTCGGAGTTGGTTTAGGAATAGGCTCAGTATTTGGAACAGGAGTTGGCTCAGGAGCTGGCCCAGGAGGTGCCCAATTATTTTCATTTGTCAACATATTATTCAATAGAATTTCAGCTTCATCTGGTGTTCTTTCCCTGAAAAGAGAACCAGCACAACTATCCAGGTAATCTCTGGAAGCATCAGTTAGTCCATTATAAAAGATATCAAGTATTTCAGGTTTCTTTAGAGGATGATCAGGCAAAGCATTAAGTAACTTGAGAAGCCTCCCCCAAGCTTGTGGGAGACTCTCTTCTTTAATTTGCACAAAGTTGTATATTTCCCTCAAAGCAGCTTGTTTCTTATGAGCAGGGAAATATTTAGCAGAGAAGTAATAAATCATATCCTGGGGACTACGCACACAACCAGGATCAAGAGAATTAAACCATATCTCAGCATCGCCCTTTAATGAGAACGGAAATATTTTGAGTAAATAGAGGTAACGTGATCTCTCATTATTAGTGAACAGGGCAGCTATATCATTTAACTTACTAAGATGTGCCACAACAGTTTCAGATTCATAGCCATAAAAGGATCAGATTCAACCAAAGTAATTATATCAGGATCAACAGAGAATTCATAATCTTTATTAGGAACACATATAGGTGAAGTAGCAAAAGCAGGATCGGGTTTCATTTTATCTCTAAGTGATTCTTTGTTCCATTTAATTAATAACCTCTTAAGCTCATATCTATCTCCGCAAGCTAAACTAGCTAAAGAAGCATCTTGATCAAATAAATAACCCTCAGGAATAACAGGCATATTTTCATCATCATCGTATTCAGATTTAATAATCTCCCTTTCTCTAGCCCTAGAAATTTGTTCATCATGAAATTCACTAAGGGGCATAGTAGTATCAGACATAGAAGTAGTTTCATCATAAGTATCATGCATAGCAGAAGTTGCATCATCAATAACATGCGACATATCAGAACGAATAACAGAAGCAGGTGTAGGTGTCGCAAACTTACTCATAACAGAAGGTGAATCAAGTGCAGAGCTAGATGGCAGTTCCTTACCTCCCCTCGTAGTTGAGGGATAGATCTTGGTTTTTGGATCTCTCAAGTTCTTCATATTGTCCAGCAGATATAAATCCCAAGTGACTCAAAGAATAGAGCTATGCTCCCCGGCAATGGCACCAGAAAAAGGTCTTGATAACCCACAAGTATAGGGGATCACAACAGCTTTCGAGGGTAGAGTATTCAACCCAAATTTATTGATTCGACAGAAGGGGAGCCAAAGAATATTCTCAAGTATTAGCAGCTGAGTTGTCAATTCAACCACACCTGGAAACTTAGTATCTGCAGCAAAGTGTTTAGTAGCAACGTAATATGATAATGGTGGTAGCGGTAACAAAAGTAAAGACAGCAAAAGTAATGTTTTTGGTATTTTGTAGTGATTGTAACAGTAGCAGCGGGAAAGTAAATAAGCGTAAACCTGTATATGGAAAACTCATAGGCACCGAATCAGTGATGGATAATTATGCCGGATGCGGTTCATCATGTAACAGCCATAACATAGGGTGACACAGAACTAGCTCCAATTCGTCAATGTAATGTAGGCATATATTCCGTATATAGTCATACGTGCTTATGGAAAAGAACTTGCATGACATCTTTTGTCCTACCCTCCCGTGGCAGCGGGGTCCTATTGGAAACTAAGGGATATTAAGGCCTCCTTTTAATAGAGAACCGGAACAAAGCATTAGCATATAGTGAATACATGAACTCCTCAAACTATGGTCATCACCGGGAGTGGTCCCGATTATTGTCACTCCGGGGTTGCCGGATCATAACACATAATAGGTGACTATAGACTTGCAAGATAGGATCAAGAACTCACATATATTCATGAAAACATAATAGGTTCAGATCTGAAATCATGGCACTCGGGCCCTAGTGACAAGCATTAAGCATAGCAAAGTCATAGCAACATCAATCTCAGAACATAATGGATACTAGGGATCAAACCCTAACAAAACTAACTCGATTACATGATAAATCTCATCCAACCCATCACCGTCCAGCAAGCCTACGATGCAATTACACACGCACGGCGGTGAGCATCATGAAATTGGTGATGGAGGATGGTTGGTGATGACGACGGCGACGAATCCCCCTCTCCGGAGCCCCAAACGGACTCCAGATCAACCCTCCCGAGAGGTTTTAGGGCTTGGCAGCTGCTCCGTATCGTAAAACGCGATGATTTCTACTCTTTGATTTTTTCTCTCCGAAAGCAAATATATAGAGTTGGAGTTGGCATCGGAGGGTCAACAGGGGCCCCACGAGGTAGGGGGCGTGCCCTAGGGGGGGGCGCCCCCCACCCTCGTGGAAAGGGTGTGGGCCCCCTGGTCTTCATATTTGGTGAGGATTTTTTATTATATTTTCTAAGACCTCTCGTGGAGTTTCAGGTCATTCTGAGAATATTTGTTTTCTGCACATAAAACAACATCATGGTAATTCTGCTGAAAACAGTGTCAGCCCAGGTTAGTTCCATTCAAATCATACAAGATAGAGTCCAAAACAAGGGCAAAAGTGTTTGGAAAAGTAGATATGACAGAGACATATCCAATACTCCTAGCTTCATTGTCAGGTCGGCATTCTTATCCACTAGTATGACGATTTCCTCCTCATAATCTTCAGCCTTAAGTTCTTCCTCCAGTTCCGCGATCCTTGTCATTGTCTTCTTCGGGTCTATCATTCCTGCGCACATCTGGTTCTCCTGGCGACGAATGTGTTGGTTTAATTCCTGGATGAAAGCTGCAAATGATCTATCCTTCCTGGTACTGATCATCTCCCATTGCTCATCTCGGCGCCCACAAATCTGATAGATAGTATCCTTAAGCTCCTTATGATAAACTTCTCCAATGCGTCCCATGGTGATGTGAGCTGCCATACTCTTTCCTAGACTCTAGGTTGGTGCATCGAAGGAAAACTCTATGGGCTTAGTGACTGGCATGAATGTCCTTCCTGGAACTTGAAATTGAATCATCCATCGCTCCTCTTCTGGTAAAGTGGCTTTGTAAGTCCCGGTGAAACTTGGTATTCCAATGTTCAAGTACCTAGTGACTTCCTTCAAGTGTCGTCCAAAAGGTGCTTCTTCATCCAGTTGTGCAAACTTGTTCCTTGCGTCCGCCATCCTAAAGAGTAGAAAATGGAGAGGAGTCAGAATTGAGAAGAGAATAGTAATCTAGGGATTTAGCTTAGTGGTTGTGTCCTACACTCAGCGTGTGCTCTGATACCATCTTGTAGCGACCCGAGCTCAACCGGTCAAGTCTATGTGCTTCAGTGTCATCCCTGGATCGGTAATGCTGACACACACAATACTCGAGGACTTATAACAGAGTAGCAATCAAACACTTATTACATTGAATGTCCCAAAAGATAACTTATTACAATAAATATGGCTTAAGGCCATATAATACGATAACAGCGAAAGGCTTGGAAGATAAAGCGAGTCCATCAACTCCAACGGCATAGCTGAGCTGCACGGCAACGACCTAACGAACCTTACTCCTCATCTGAAAAGTCTGCAACATAATACATTGCAGCCCGATAACGGGTCAGCACATGGAATATGCTGACAAAGTAACACAGTAGATCAAGAACAAAATAATGCTATCACTACATGCATATTTGGCTAGTGGAAAGCTCTATGATTATGGTTTTTTGCGAAAAGCCAATTTTTCCCTACAACAAAGGAACATATTTTATTTAACTATCATGGTAACAACCCAACAATATTATATTAGAGTGATGAGATACTTATGATACTCCAAGTACTAGATACTCAAGATGTCCATAACCGGGGACACGGCTAACCATGATTAGTTTATACACTCTGCAGAGATTTGCGCACTTTTCCCCACAAGACCCGATCTCCTCCGTTGAATTTCTCGCACTACATGGTGTTTGAGAAACGGATGACCGAGACACGGTCTTTCAGAAGCATTAAACCCTTACTCCGGGCAGACCATACCAACCTACATCCCTCTACCTGCTGATCCACCTCTTCGGGAGCTTCACGCAACCTACACAACTATTCTAGAGCCCATAATAGCTTGTGGCTGCACACGGAAGTTTCTAGCATGAAAATATCTCAGATCCCTTTGAGCCTGGGTGGCGGACCATAGGATTATCACACGGGTACTCCGGGATATCCTAGGACAACACTGGGTTCTCCAGGTGCCCAACAAACAATCCACCCAGATGTGTATTCAAGTTGCCACCTTAAGTTGAACCATTAATTAACAACCTCACATCTGTCATGGATTTCACTCACCCAAACCACGTCTACGAGCATAGCATAGCAATATAAGCAATACGTAGAAGTAACTCCCAAGGGTTTGAATATAACAGGGCAATAGGTTCTACCTCATCAACTACTTCCCAACCAACATGTTAAACACATCCTAACCATGAAATGTTTGAGGATTGGAACTAATGCATAAAAACTGGGTGATAAAGGGGTATGATCAAAGTGTTATTTGCCTTGCTGATGATCCGCAAAACCTAGGGACTCGTAGTAGCATGCTTCGCACTCCGGGTGTTCTATCGCAAACAAACAATAGCATACATAAGCAAACAAGCAAAGAAACACGGGTAAATCTCAAATAAGAAGACCTAACCAGTAAGTTCAACTTAAGAACTCCAGTTTGCGAAAAGAATCAAATCAAACAGAGCAACGAAACTCAAACTGTGAAAGAAACAAGATCCATTTGCTAATCTGGACTAAGGTCAAATTTTACAGTAGCAAAAGCTTGTCCAAGTTGGTTAAACGGAAAAAGGGTTTTGAGACGAAGATCTAGGCGCTTGAATCGCCTGATTCCGACAAACGAGCGAAAAGATAAACTAAAACGAAAATCGGATCAGAAACCGCGATTAAAAAATAATCGTGGAAAATCTGAGAAAAAGAAAACTGACGAACAGGCTAACAAACGAGAGTTCATTGTCTGTAACTAACGAGTGAACTCCGTTCGTTTAAACGAACGTATGGAGGAACGTCCACAAAGTAACTAAACCGGAAAAAAACCGGCGAACCGATCTAAAAAAACAAACTAGGGTTTACTAACAAAAACCGAACCGGTTTTTTTAAACCGAACGACGCTATACATCCGGCGAGGTCCGGCGCGGCGGGCGGCTCCGGCGAGCGGCGGGGCGGCGCGGCAGCGAGGCGGTGCGGTAGCGAGCGGCGGCGGTGCTTGCGGCGACGGGGTTGCTCAGGGCTCTACGGGGGGTCGGGGCGGCTTATAAGAGATGGGGGCGGCGACTTGGAGGTGGGGGCAAGGTGCGGGGGGAGGGGGAACGGAGTCCCGGCCGGACTCCGGTTCGGGCGGCGGCGGCGGCGCGGTCTCCCGCTCGGAGACGGCGGCTGGGAAGCGGGCCGGCTTGGCTGGGCTTCGGCCTAGTCGACCACTACGCGTTTTTTTAAATAATTCCGCCGAACTAAAAGAAAATCCTAGAAAATAAAATAAAATTCCAAAAATGCCAAAATAAATTTTCTCCATTTAAATAAAATATTTAGAACAGGATGAACATTTTCTTGGCCCTAAAATGCAACTTTGGAAAACATGCAATTTTTCTAATTCAAATAAAATAGCAATAAACTCCGGATAAAAACAAATATTCGATTTTAATCCTTTTCCTCCAATGTGCCATTTATTTTGGAGAAGTCATATTATCTCCTCTCATATATTTTAATATGAAATATTTTTGGAGAGAAAAATAATTAAAACCAAAAATCCTCGTTTCAATATTTGATAAAACTCTAATATGAAGACAGGGAAATCCCCAACTCTCTCCGAGGGTACTTGAGTTGCTTAGGATTTTGAGGATCGCAATACGAAATGCAATAAAATATGATATGCATGAATGATCTATGTATAACATTCCAAATTGAAAATTTGGGATGTTACAAAAAGTTTAATGCTATGGTTAGAATTTATTCTTAATACTTTTCTCGTAGTTGCGGATGCTTGCGGGAGGGTTAATCATAAGTAGGAGGTTTGTTCAAGTAAGAACAACACCTAAGCACCGGTCCACCCACATATCAAATTATCAAAGTACCGAACACAAATTAAACCAACAAGATGAAAGTGACTAGATGAAAATCTTGTGTACCCTCAAGGACGCTTTGCTTATCATAAGAGACCGTTTTGGCATGTCCTTTGCCTCAAATGGATTGGGCTATCTTGCTGCACTTTCGTTACTACTATCATTACTTGCCTGTTACAAATTATCTTGCTATCAAACTACTCAGTTACTTACAATTTCATCACTTGCAGACATTACCTTGCTGAAAACCACTTGTCATTTCCTTCTGCTCCTCATTGGGTTCGACACTCTTACTTATAGAAAAGAGCTACAATTGATCCCCTATACTTGTGGGTCATCACTCCCCCTCGTCCAAATCGTATGAATTTGATCTTCTTGTTACGATGATTCTCAACTTCACTCTGAAATTGTTTGAATTTTTCAAACGTCTCAAAATTATGCTTCATTAAGTGAATATCCCCATATCTACTCAAATCATCAATGAAGATGAGAAAGTAATGATATCCACTGTGCGTTAACGATCATCGGACCACACACATCAATATGTATGATTTCCAACAAGTCACTTGCCCATTCCATTGTTTCGGAAAACGATGTCTTAGTCATCTTGCACAGGAGGCATGGTTTACATGTGTCAAGTGATTCAAAATCTAGTGACTCCAAAAGTCCATCAGCACGGAGTTTCTTCATGCGCTTTACACCAATATGACTTAAGCGGCAGTGCCACAAGAAAGTGCTACTATCATTATCAGCTTTACATCTTTTGGCATCAATGAACATGTGCATCATCACTATCGATATTCAATAAGAATAAACCCCTCACAATGGGTGCATGACCATAAAAGATATTACCCATATAAATAGAACAAACATTATTCTTTGATTTAAATGAGTAACCGTCTCGCATTAAACAAGATCTACATATAATGTTCATGCTCAACGCAGGCACTAAATAACAACTATTCAGGTTCATCACTAATCCCGATGGTAATTGAAGAGCGAGTGTGCCGACGGGATCACATCAACCTTGGAACAATTTCTCACGCGCATCGTCACTTCATCCTTCACCAGCCTCCACCTATTTCATAGTTCCTGCTTTGAGTTGCAAATGTGATCAACCGAACAGGTATCAAATACCCAAGCACTGCAACGAGATTTGGTAAGGTACACATCAATAAGATGTATATCATATATACCTTTGTTGATGTTGGCCCCCTTCTTGTCGACCAGATACTTGGGGAGTTCCGCTTCTAGTGGCCAGTTCCCTTGCAATAGAAGCACTCAATATCTGGCTTGGGTCCAGCCTTGGGTTTCTTCATGGGAGGAGCAACTGCTTTTCCACCCTTCTTGAAGTTTTCCTTCTTTCCCATGCCCTTCTTGAAACTAGTGGTTTTATTGACCATCAACACTTGATGCTCCTTCTGGATGTCTAACTCAGCGACTTTCAGCATCGCGAACAGCTCAGAGACTGACTTGTTCATCCCTTGCATGTTATAGTTCAACACAAAGCTCTTGTAGCTAGGTGGTAGCTAATGAAGAACTCTGTCAGTGACAGCCTCTGGCGGGAGCTGACTCCCAACTCAGCCAGACGGTTGTAGTATCTAGACATTCTAAGTATGTGCTCACTGACAGACCCGTTCTCCTCCATGTTGCAGGCATAGAACTTATCAGAGGTCTCATACCTCTCGATCCGGGCATTCTTCTCAAAGATAAACTTCAACTCCTGGAACATCTCATATGCTCCATGACATTCAAAACGCCTTTGAAGTCCCAGTTCTAAGCCATTCAGCATGGCACACCAAACTACTGAGTAGTCATCAACATGCGACTGTCGGGCGTTCACAACGCCCACAGTCGTTGGAGGGGGTGGCGCACCAAGCGGTGCATCAAGGACATAAGACTTTTGGGCAGTCGTGAGGATAATCCTCATATTAGGGGCCCAGTTTACAAAGTTGCTTCCATCATCTTTCAGCTTAGCTTTCTCTAGGAACGCATTGATCTACAGCATAATTTCCAAAGATATTTCAGACTATTATTCATGATAATTAGTTCAATTAATCATATTTCCTAAGAACTCCCACTCAAATCAACATCCCTTCGGTTATTCGAGTGTGACAAAATCAAAATTCACCAACTCAAGTCCGATCATCACGTGAGATAAGGTGGTTTCAATGGTGAACATCTTCAAGTTGATCATATCTAGCATATGACTCGTGTTCGACCTTCCGGTCTCTTGTATTCCGAGGCCATGTATGTACATGCTATGCTCGTCAAGTTTAGCCCAAGTGTTCCGCATGTGCAAAATTGGCTTGCACCTGTTGTATGCGAACGTAGAGTATCACACCCGATCATCACGTGGTGCTTTTCGAAACGACGAACTTTCACAACGGTGCACACTTGGGGAGAACACAATTTTATCTTGAAATTTTTGTGAGGGACTGTCGGATTTCAGGTTCTGCAGACCCTTGAGAGGTTCAAACTCTGGGGTGCGTGCGAAGAACTCAACCTCCCCAGTTTGCCTCCTCGCTAATCTCACGGCCTAGCTCAACGAACCGGAAGGAAACGGGATACAGTAGTTTACCCAGGTTCGGGCCACCTTGCGGTGTAAAACCCTACTCCTGCTTTGTGGTGGATTGGCCTCAAGGGGTTGAGGGTGAACTAGTACAGTCGGAGAACAACCTCGGGAGGAGGTGTGTTCTTGTGCTCGAGAGAGCTGGTGAGGATGGAATGGATCCGATCCGGTCTCTGCTCTATGGTGGTGGCTAGGTCCTATTTATAGTGGCCTTGGTCCTCTTCCCAAATGAAGGCGGGAAGGGATCCCACAATGGCCAAATTCGAAGGGAGACAACTAGTGCATGTTATCGTGACAAAAGTAGTCTTCGCCTGCAAAGCTCCTGGTCGTGACGCCGCACTGGGCTCGGCTGACCTCCGTACTGGCGGTCTTGGTCTTGTTGCACCGGAATGGAAACCTTTAGATGATTCCTTGGGACTCTGCGCCTGCACTTGCCTCCTTAGCACCAAAGAGGAAACTGCTGCTCTGCGCCCGCTGGCACCCGCTTGGCCATGGTTGTCATGGCTCACGTCACCTGAGCCTCACAAGGTTAGACTTGCATAGGAATCTCCGCTCCTCAGGAGCCAGCCTGAGGAGGCCGCTCCTTCTGGAAGTCTTGGTGTCATCCACCTCGCGAGGCTTGGCCCCTCGCGAGGCTCTTGAGTTGTTGATGCTGAAGGTGGGCAGTACCAGGCCGTCAGTAGAGCCATGTCATGGGCCGCAGGTAGGCAAGTCTGGGTACCCCCATTTCCAGAACATCGATAGTAGCCCCCGGGCCCAAGGCGCACTCAAACTTGTCTTCGAGGCGAAGCCAAAGGGCAAGTGTGAAGCACCGTGGGCCCTAACCACCTGCGGCCTTTGTCGACGCGTGGCGATTGATGGGACGTGGGCGTCTCCGCTTCCCCACACCGCCTCAGCAACTGTTCGACTTGACAAGAGCATGCTGCAAGCAAAGAAAATATCATCATTGCATGGGATCATGGAGGCCGGCAGTTGGCCTCCCTCCGGCTATAAATGAGGGGAGGGGCGGAGCCCCCCTTGCTCATCGCTATCTTATCGCCGCCTGCATCTTCTTCTTCTTCTTTGCCTCATCGCCTTGTCGCGGCATCCATGGCGCCGATGAGGAAGTTCTTTGCTGCAGAGAAAGAGAAGGCCCCCAAGGAGGGACCGGATTTGCCGCCTCCCAAGAGGGGCCGCGGACGTCCCCACAAGTATGATGCGACTCCGGCAGAGCCCCCCCCCAGGGGCACAAGCACACTCCTCCAAGAGCGGGCGCTACCTCCAGCGGTCGTGGCGGCGCTTCCTCTTGCGGTGGGAGATTCTGAGGACGAGGCAGCTCTTGAGATGGGGGAAGGCGCGCCATAGTCACCCGGCCTCTTCGGCCGCACTTCCACTCCGCAGACACGTTCCCGGAGCTTGTCGTGTGGTCGGAGAGGCCCGTCGGCACCTGGCTCCCGCTTCCGTGCTTCTTCGCAGGCGAGCTACCGACCACGAGGCTTGACATCCTCTAGCTACAAGCTGACGGCTCCTATAGTAGGGCCTCATGGGCCGGGGTTGAGGTCACTACCGCAGGCAACATGGCCTTGACCCGCGGTTGGCAGGTGTTCACCCGCGCCCGAGGCCTGAGTCGGAGGTGCACCCTCCACTTCAAGTACGACGGCCTCGTCACCCTCTTCGTGAGGGTGTTCGGGGAATACGGCCACCGCGCGGGGTGCTGCCCCGAGGATGGCAGCAGTGACGATGAGCTTGGCCTTGACAATAGTCGTGACGACGACGGGGGTGAGCTTGCCCATGGCGACGGCCGCACCACCCCCAGCGGCGGCGGCTCCTCCTCCGGCGAGAGCTCCAGCAGTGGTGGCTATGATCAGCCACCCCGTCGCTGGGCTCGGATTGGGGAAGGCGACCGGCCATCCCGTCGTCGTGCTCCAGTGAAGCGGGAGGAAGGCTCGGACTGGGCCTCGAGAGTTGCTGGAGCCTGGCCTCGGGAGCTGCTGCGGTCGTGCGGCTCGCTTTTGTTTAACCTTTCCTTTCTTCCGCACTTTGAAAAAATTAGAGGGCCCCGCTGGGTGTGTAATGAACAATGGCACTTATGCCACTAAGCTAGGTTTGTTATTTTGATATTGTGTTGTGATATCCATGTTTCGAGTAGGTGCGGTTAGAGTAACTTAGCTTGGTGTACTTGCAGTAGTTTCTCGCCTTGTGAGGGCACGCCCTTCCAGCAGCATCTGGCGAAGCTCCCTTCCTGATGACTCCGGAGCCGTCGGGCCTCGATAGGCATTGTAGAGCTGCAAGGTTGTTAGAAAGCTTGACGGGGCGCTTCGTTCTTCCTCGCGCGAGCCCCCGGGCGAGGGTTAGTTAGGGCTAGTGCATCGTGTCGTGCTGCCCGGAGGCACGGACCTAAGGGGGTGTGCAGGCCCATGAGCTCATCGAGAGCGTCTCACGAGGATTAAAGAAGCCGAAGCTCTGGAGCAACGAGGCTTCGGTGAGGTGTCTTGGTAGTGCGGGCGAACCCAAACGTACACACCTGCCTAGCCCCCGCGTGCGAGGCGCGCGAGGAGGAGCGACGGGCAACTGTCGCTCTTCCTGGTTCAAGACTGAGAGGCGAGCAAAGTAAGAGGAGAAAAATTCAACTCTGGCGAACGAGAAACGCGAAAAACTCCAAATTCCATTAAGAAGTTGCAAACTGGCTACAAAAAGCAAGCAAAGGAACAGCCGCTTTCGGTAGAGCTCATCGTCCTGGATGAAGTAGGCGGTGGCCTGGCGAGCCACGCGCTCCGCGTCTTCCTCCTTCTCTGGCAGGGTCCCCTGAAGCAGGTACGCCTTGAACTCCTTGGTCAATGCACCCCTCCTGAGGCTCGAGCGCGAGGAGCAGACGAGCTCCCGAGGTTGGGCCGCAAGCGGGTGCGCCCGTGAGTGGTGCTAAGGGGAGGGGAGCTCCTCCTGAGGTGAGGCTGATCCCGCGGTGGGGGGGGGCTACCAATGACTTGAAGATCCGCTCCTCAAAGACGCCAGGCTCCTGAGGCGGGCGTCGGGACGCCCTCTTGGCGATGTTGTCCACCTCCTTGTTCATGTCGCGCGGTACGTGCTACAATTCCAGGCCCACAAAATATTTCTCAATTTTGCATACCTCCTCAAGGTATGCCTCCATGTGCTCATCATTCGGCTCGTATACTTTGTTGGAGAAGTTGACGAGGAGCTGGGAGTCGCCCTTGATGGTGAGGCACTTCTCTCCTAAAGATGCCACAGCCTTGAGACAGGCAATCAGGCCTTCGTACTCTGCGATGTCGTTGGAGACCTTCTCTCCCTGCTGGAAGCAGAGCTGCATGGCGTAGTAGAGCTTGTCCTTGGTGGGCGAAATGAGCACTGCTCCAGCCCCCGCGCCCTGGCGCGTGAACGCACCGTCGAAGTACATGACCCATCCATCTGGTGCCTCGTCTCCGGGCAGGAGAGATCGGTCCTCGCACACTTCACGGCTGGGGTCATCAGTCCACTCGGCCACGAAATCTGCGAGGGCCGCACCCTTGATGACTCTAGTGGTGCTGAACTCCAGCTGGAACGCTTGCAGCTCGATGTTCCACTCTGCAACCCTTCCCGCAGCATTGGGGCTCCGGAGCACTCTCGCTAGTGGGTAAGCCGAGACAAATTTGATGGGGTGGCCTTGGAAGTAGTGCCGTAGCTTACAGGAGGCAACGAGGAGCGTGAGCAAGAGCTTCTGTGGCATGGGATAGCATGCCCGTGCATCGCGCAACACCGTGCTGATGAAGTACATCAGGTGCTCGACGAGGGCGGAAGTGTCGGTGGGGTCTTGTACCTCCTGAGACTGGGTGGCCTCAGGAGGTTGGTCTTTCATAGGGGTAGCCGAGGCCTCAGGAGCACCGTCTTCAGGAACTTAGTCATCTGTTGGGGCTGACGAGACCTCAGGAGCGTCGTCCTGAAGCTGCTGCGTCTCGATCGGGTGCGGGGTGCTGGTCCACGAGCCCTTGGCCAGGCACTCCTCCTGGACCGCCACCAACGCTGCACTGGCAGCGTGAGGCGTGGCGGCCAGGTAGAGCAGCAAGGGCTCAAGGGGATGCGGTGCTACCATCACCGGCGGGCTGGTGAGGTATTTTTTGAAGTCTTGGAATGTCGCGTCAGCCTCCGGAGTCCACTCGAATGGTCCTTTATTTTTCATCAGCTTGAAGAATGGGAGGGTGCATTCTCCCAACTTGGAGATGAAGCGCCCCGGCGAGGTCACACATCCCGCCACCTTCTGCATCTCCTTGAGGGTTTGTGGCGGGCTCATCCTTTCTATTTCCTTGACCTTCTTCGGGTTGGCTTCGAACCCCCTGTGTGACACCAGAAAGCTTAGCAGCTTGCCGGAGGGGACTCCAAAACACACATTTCTCTGGATTGAGTAGCGGATCCACCTGGCACAGACTAGAAAATGTTTCCTCCAGGTCTTTGATAAGGGCCCTCGCCTCCTGAGACTTCACTACTATGTCGTTGACGTATGCCTCGGCATTCCTCCCAAGCTGCCGGCCCAGAGTAATGTGCATCGGCCGCTGGAAGGTTTCTCCAGCATTGCGCAGCCCGAACGGCATGCGGGTGTAGCAGTATAACCCGCATGGGGTCAAGAAGGCCGCCTTCACAACATCCTCCACTGCCATCCTGATTTGTTGGTAGCCCGAGAAGGCATCCAGGAAGCATAGTAGGTCGCACTCGGCGGTGGAATCGGTGATTTGATCAATGCGCAAAAGTGGGAAGGGGTCTTGAGGGAAAGCCTTGTTGAGGTTGGTGAAATCGACGCACATGCGCTCCTTCCCGCCTTTCTTGGGGACGATAACCGGGTTTGCCAGCCACTCCGGGTACCACACCTCCCGAATGACACCAGCCTCCTACAGCTTGCGGGTCTCTTAGATGATGAACGACTACTTCTCTGTGGACTGCCGCCATGCCTTCTGCTTCACTGGGCGTACATTGGTGCACACCCTTAGGTGATGCTCGATTATTCCCTCAGGATTCCAACCAGGTCCTTGGGCTCCCATGCGAACACATCCTTGTTCGTGCGCAAGAAGCTGACCAACGCCTCCTCTTGATCTGGAGTGAGGTCGGCGCCTATGGTGAAGGTGGCGCCTGATGCCCCGTCTTCGTCGACTAGCACCTACTTCGTCTCGGCACGATCTTGAGAGAACAACTGCTTCTTCTTTGTTGGCATAGACCCCGGAGCCTCCGGGGCTCCTTCCTCACTTGACCGCGTGGCCGCCGCGGCCCTAAAGGTGAGCTTGAGGGCCAACAATGCCTCCTTTGTGTCCCCTGCCACGGTGAGGACGCCGCTGCTTGCCTACAATCTTCATGCGATTCTAGGCAGGGGAGTTGCCGCCATGAACTTGGCCAGGGCGGGGTACCCAAGAATGGCGTTGTATGGGAGGCTGATGCGGGCAATGTCAAAGTCGATAGGCTGAGTGCGGTAGTTGTCGCCGGTGTCGAAGGTGACGGGGAGGTGGATCTACCACAGGGGGCATGTGGACCCCTCGACGACGCCGGAGAAAGGCTTGGTGGGGCGGAGCCGACCGTGGGGTATATGAAGCAAGCCGAATGCTTCCACCGAGAACACATTGAGGCCGGCTCCACCATCGATGAGGGTCTTGCTGACCACTACATTGCAGATGGTGGGGGTGCAGAGCATCGGGAGTGCGCCAGCTCCCGCGGTGGTCGCGGGGTGGTCCCTCGATTGAAGGTGAGGTTGACCTTGGGCGCCGCCCAGTCCGGTGGAGATGCCCGCTACACGCGAGTGGCACCCACCTGGCGGAAGAATTGCTTGATGTGGCGATCCCTGGGTGGCGCCTGCGGACCACCCAGGAGGGTTGCGACGGCGTGGGGGGGCCGATACCGCGAAGCGTGCGATGAAGAGGCCGCGCAACTCCTCCCAGGAGGCCACTGAAGACCCTGGCAAGCTGAGAAGCCAGGCACGCGGCATGCCCGCTAGGGCCATGGGGAGCTAGTTCGCCATGACCTTCTTGTCGCCATAGGCTGCACGAACAGCCTCCTCATATGCTTGGAGAACCGCTGCCGGGTCCGCCGCGTCGTTGTATCAAGGTGGCAGATCCAGCCTGAACTTGGGCGGCCACTGCACCCGCCGCAGGGCGGGGGTGAAAGCTCGGAGGCCCTCGGCTCCCTCGAAAGCACATGTCAGTCCATTCTAAGGAGCATGGCTTGCCATGAGCGCTGAACAGCGGAGCGCAGCGAACAGAGAGGCGGGAATTCAAAACGATGAACTTTCGCAATGATGCACAGTTGGGGAGAACACAAATTTATCTTGAAATTTTAGTGAGGGACTGTCGGATTTTGGGTTCCGCAGACCCTTGAGAGGTTCAAACTCAGGGGTGCGTGTGAAGAACTGAACCTCCTTAGTCTGCCTACTCGCTAATCTCACAGCCTAGCTCGACGAACCGGAAGGAAACGGGACACAACAGTTTACCCAGGTTCAGGCCACCTTACGGTGTAAAACCCTACTCCTGCTTCATGGTGGATTAGCCTCGAGGGGCTGAGGGTGAACTAGTACAGTGGGAGAACAACCCCGGGAGGAGGTGTGTTCTTGTGCTCGAGAGAGCTGGTGAGCTGGTGAGGACGGAATGGATCCGATCCGGTCTCTGCTCTATGGTGGCGGCTAGGTCCTATTTATAGTGGCCTTGGCCCTCTTCCCAAATGAAGGCAGGAAGGGATCCCACAACGGCCAAATTCGAAGGGAGACAACTAGTACATGTTATCCTAACAAAATTAGTCTTCACCTACAAAGCTCCTCGTCATGACGCCGAGGTGGGCTCGGCGATGACCTCCGTCCTGCCGTCTTGGCGGTCTTGGTCTTGTTGCACCGGAACGAAAGCCTTTAGTTGATTCCTCGGGACTCCGCGCCTGCACTTGCTCCTTAGCACCGAAGAGGAAACTGCTGCTCTGCGCCCGCTGGCACCCACCTGGCCTTGGTCGTCACAGCTCACATCACCTGAGCCTCACGAGGTTAGACTTGCATACGAGTCTCCGCTCCTCAGGAGCCAGCCTGAGGAGGCTGCTCCTTTTGGAGGTCTTGGTGTCATCCGCCTCGCGAGGCTTGGCCCCTTGCGAGGGTCTTGAGTTGTTGATACCGAAGGTGGGCCATTCCAGGCCGTCGATAGAGCCACACCATGGGCCGCAGGCAGGCAAGTCTGGGTACCCCTATTCCCAAAACACCGACAGGGACCACCTTATAATGCTACCGTCATCCTAAGCAGAATAACATGCATAAAAGGATTAACATCACATGCAAATCATAAGTGACATGATATGGCCATCATCTTGTGCTTTTGATCTCCATCTTGAAAGCACCGACATGATCTCCATCGTCATCGGCATGACACCATGATCTCCATCATCATGCCTCCATCGGGGTTGTCACACCAACCATGCTTCTACTACTATTGCTACCGTTTAACGATAAAGTAAAGCATTACATACAGGGCTGTCCCTGATGGGGGCGAGAGGGGCGGCCTCCCCGGGCCCCCAAATCTGAGGGGCGTCCTTTCCAGGTATGTGTGGCCTCGAGTAGGCATCACCCTTGTCCGGATCGCCATTAGAGCACCACACAGCCTATCCGTCTGTGTCGCTAGGAGGAAGAAGGCTGAATCGTTTTCTTTTTGTTAGCAAACTAGGCATTGGGCCTTTCTTTCTTTAGCAATGGAATGGTGATGGTTAAGTCTGGTGATGGTCGTCGTAGGTTGGGCCAATACTGGCTTGGTGGACGCCTTCTTTTGCTGTTTTGTTTGATGAATATGGGCTGACTGATCCATTTTTGTTTTTCCGAGGGGCTGACTGATCTGGTTTGTTGGTGTATTTTTTAAAGTTTGATTCAAGTGCCATTTCCAAAGTGCCATTTTCTGGAAGTTTGATTCAAGGGATAAATTTATAGTTGATTCCCCTTTATTCTACTATAGCTTTCATATCATATTTAGCCTAAATATGTTCATATAGGCTGATTGTAGTCGTTATCTGGTGGATTATACCAAAATTATCACATATATTTATCTTGGTCCCGTCAAGTATGTCATACAAAAAATGGCTTGCTCACCGCTAGCGCATGCGATCGCAATTTGGCTTACTTGATGATAACTGAGAACTGGCCTGATGTCCCTTGCGATCATCCCATGCCTGAGTGCTTATAACGAACGCTTGATCTCCAGTGTGATCTTTTCGGATACACCTTGAGAGGTGAGTCTCCTGGAGAATAATGCACCACATCGAGCGTCCAAATGAAATAATGTCGAGGAAGACATGTCTCTAATTCTCCTTTTTGAATATTGTTTGTGGTCTTGTATTATCGAACAATATTAGAATGATATTAAGGGGCCCTAAGTTTTGCTTTCACCCCGGGCCCCTGAAATCTCAGGACCGGCCCTGATTACATAGTGCATAATGATTGACACGCATGTCATACAATAATTAAAGACAACCCTATGGCTGCTATCGGTTGCCGTATTCATCGACATGCAAGTCGTGATAAACTATACAAAACATGATCATCTCATACATCAGATATATCTCACCATGTCTTTGGCCATATCATATCACAACATACCCTACAAAAACAAGTTAGACGTCCTCTAATTGTTGTTGCGTGTTTTACATGGCTGCTATGGGTATCTAGGAATAACTACTCTTACCTACACAAAGCCACAAGGGTGATATGCAAGTTGCTATTTAACCTTCCACAAGGACCGCCTTTGTCGAATCCGATTCAACTAAGATGGGACAGACAGACACCCGCCAGTCATCTTTATGCAAGCACGTTGCATGTCAGTCGATGGAACCGATCTCATTTACGAGGACATGTAAAGTTGGTCTGGGCCGCTTCATCTCACAATACTTCTGAATCAAAATAAGACCAAGGAAGAAAGCAATCTAAATATCAATGCCCACAAACTCCTTTTTGTTCTACTCATGATGTCATCTACGCAAGACCTGGCTCTGATACCACTGTTGGGGAACGTTGCATGGAAAGCAAAAAAATTCCTACCCTCACCAAGATCAATCTAGGAGATGAACATCTATGAGAGGAGAGATTGCATTTACATACCCTTCTAGATTGCTAAGCGAAGGCGTTAAGAAATGAGGTTGATGTAGTCGAACGTCTTCGCGAACCAATCACGATCCGTCCACGAACTCCCGATCCACGCGCCGAACGGACGTCACTTCCGTGTTCAACACATGTACGGCTTGATGATGCCTTCACCTCCTCGATCCAGCGAGCGATGGTGAAGTAGTAGCTTGAGTCCTCCGGCAGCATGGCGGCGTGGTGGTGACGCTGGTGGAGCAATCTCAGTAGAGCTTCTCTAAGCTACATGGAGGGAGAGGTGAACTACGAGGGAGAGGGAGGGCAGCGTGATATCCCACAAGTATAGGGGATCATTTGTAGCCTTCGTCGATAAATAAGAGTGTCGAACCCAACGAGGAGCTAAAGGTAGAACAAATATTCCCTCAAGTTCTATCGACCACCGATACAACTCTAGGCACACTTGACGTTTGCTTTACCTAGAACAAGTATGAAACTATTTTGCAAGAATAACACTATGAGTACTTTGCGAGAAGAAAACTACGAATAAATTGCGAGATAATAAAAGTAGATAGCTTCTATCAACAAGAAAGTCATTTGTCCCTAGGCAATCGATAACAAGTACCGGTAATCATTCTTGCAATTTTATATGAGGGAGAGGCATGAGCTAACATACTTTCTCTACTTGGATCATATGCACTTATGATTGGAACTCTAGCAAGCATTCGCAACTACTTAAGATCATTAAGGTCATGAAACCCAACCATAGCATTAAGTATCAAATCCTCTTTACTCCCAGACGCAATAACCCACTTATCCACGTTTAGGCTGCTGTCACCCCCGCAACACTAACAATAAGCAAACCATGAACATATTGTAACACCCTACAGCGGGGGCCCTCACGTTTGCGCGAGACAGAGGGCACCATAGGATAGCACCATAAATAAAATATACAATCATACCAACCAAGATCATGATTAACCCATTGGACAAAACGGATCTACTCAAACATCATAGGATAACCATAGATCATTGGGAAATAATATATGGAGTTGAGCACCATGTTTAAGTAGAGATTACAGCAGGGAGAAGGGGTGTTACACCACTTCATAGAGGGGGAGAAAGTTGGTGTTGACGGTAGCAAGATTGTTAATGTAGATCGTCGTCACGATCCTAGCCCCGGAGGCACTCCGATGCCACCGGGAGAGAGGGGGAGAGAGACCCCTTCCTTCTTCTTCTTCCATGGCCTCCCCCTAGATGGGAGGAGAGTATCCCCTCTGGTCCATGGTCTCCATGGCGGCGGAGGGGCGAGAGCCCCTCCGAGATTGGATCTCCCTCTCTGTTCTCTTCTGTTTCGCGCTCCCCTGATCTGGCCGAAAACCGTTTCTTATATTCCGGGAGATCCGTAACTCCAATTGCGCTGAGATTTTAACATGGTTTTTTCTAGATATGAGCTACCTTGCGCCCGAAGTAGAGCTCCATCCTACGTTTGAGGAGGGCACAACCCACCACCACACGTCAGGGGCCTCTGGCGCGCCTTGGTGTCTTGTGGGATATATGGGCCTCCGTTTGCGGTGATTCCAAATCCCAAAAATCACATATATTCCAAAATAATTCTCCGTAAAATTTTATTGCATTTGGACTTTGTTTTATATGGATTTTATGCGATACAAAAAACATGCAGAAAACAAGAACTGGCACGGGGCACTGGATCAATAGGTTAGTCCAATAAATCATATAAAAAATTGCCAAAAGTATGTAAAATTTGTATAATATTGGCATGAAACAATCAAAAATGTAGATATGACGGAGACGTATCAGCATCCCCAAGCTTAATTCATGCTCGTCCTCGAGCAGGTAAATGATAAAAAAAGATAATTTTTGATGTGGAATGCTACCTGGCATAAACTTGATCATATATCTAATCATGGCATGAATATTAAGACATAAGTGATTCAAAGCAATAGTTTATAATTTGACATCAAGACATCAATACTCAGGCATCCCAACAAACAATCATGTCTTTCAAAATATCAACGCTAAAGAAAGCTATCCCTATAAAATCATATAGTCTTGTCATGCTCTATCTTCTTAACACAAAGTATTTGTCATGCAGAACCCCGATGACAAGCCAAGAAATTGGTTCATACTTTTTAACGCGCTTCAACTTTTTCAACTCTCACGCAATACCTAAGCGCAAGCCATGGATATAGCACTATGGGTGAAAGAGTATGATGTTAGGGGTAAATATAAAGAAGACAAAAAGTAAGAAAGTCTCACATCGATGCGGCTAACCAACGGGCTATGGAGATGCCCATCAATTGATATCAATACGAGGAGTAGGGATTTCCATGCAACGAATGCACTAAGAGCTATACGTGTATGAAAGCTCCATATGAAAGCTAAGTGGGTGTGCATCTAATACTATAATGAAAAATTCCCACTATTTCATGGAAGTGACAACATAGGAGACTCTCCATATGAAAAACATGGTGCTACTTTGAAGCACAAGTGTGGTAAAGGATACTAACAATGCCCCTTCTCTCTTTGTTTATTTTTTCTTTTTCTTTTCTTTTTTCTTTTTTATATTTATTTTTTTCTCTCATTGTCCGGAGTCTCATCCCGACTTGTTGGGGAATCATAGTCTCCATCATCCTTTCCTCATTGGGGCACTACTCTAAAAATGAATAATGATGATCATCACACTTCTATTTACTTATGACTCAAAAGAAATAAAAATTACAACTCGATACCTATGACAAAGTATGATTCTATATGAATGCCTCTGGCATGTACCAGGATGTGCAATGATCTAGCGTAACATGTATGAAAAATGATGAACGGTGGCTGAGCCACAACTACTATGTCAGCTATATGATCATGCATAGCAATATGACAATAAATGCTCAAGTCATCAAACGGAAGCGGTGGGAGTTGCATGGCAATATATCTCGGAGTGGCCATGGAAAAGCCATAATAGGTAGGTATGGTGGCTGTTTTGAGGAAGATATAATAAGGCTTATGTGTGATAGAGCGTATCATATCACGGGGTTTGGATGCACGTGCGAAGTTTGCACCATGTCTCGATGTGAGAAAGGGCAATGCACAGTACCGTAGAGGCAAGCAAATTGCGGAAAGGTAAGAGTGCGTATAATCCATGGACTCACATTAGTCATAAAGAATTCATACACTTATTGCAAAAGTTTATTAGCCCTCAAAGCAAAGTACTACTACGCATGCCCCTAGGGGGATATATTGGTAGGAAAAGACCATCGCATGTCCCCGACCGCCACTCATAAGGAAGACAATCAATAATAAATCATGCTCCAACTTCATAGCATAACGAGAGACTATACGTGCATGCTTAGGGAATCACAAACCTTAACACCAATAATCCTGCTAACCACAACCGCTTACTAATACCTACCACATATTATCATCTCTGTATCGCAAAACTATTGCAAGGAATCAAACATATCATATTCAGTGATCCATAAGTTTTATGTAGGATTTTATGACTAACCATGCAATTGACCAATTCCTGTTGACTCTCTAAATGGATCTAAGTGAAGCATGAGAGTTCAATTCTTTCTACAAAATACCATGCTCTAATAAATATAAGTGAAGCAAAATAGCATTCTACAAAGAACAATTTTCTATGTGAAGAGAAACAGGCAACCCAAACTTCAAATGATATAAGTGAAGCACATGAAGCATTCTATAAAGCCAAACTCAAAAGATATAAGTGAAGTGCAATGATCATTCTATAAATAAACCATGGACTATCTCATACCATCATGGTGCATAAAATAAAAATTAAAACTAAACGCAAAAGATGCTCCAAGATTTACACATATCACATGAACGAAACAAGAACGAAAACATACCGATACTTGTTGAAGAAAGATGGGATGCCTTCCGAGGCATACCATACACATATCTCTTAGACGCTTGAGTCTCCTTGAATATTTACTTGGGGTGCCTTGGGCATCCCCAAGCTTGAGTTCTTGCCTCTCCTCCTTCTCCTCATATAGAGACCTCCTCGATCTTTGATCACTACATCCACACATAACTCAATAGAAAGCTCAGTAAGATCCATTATTATAATAAAGCAAATCAGTACTCTAAGTATTGTTGCAAAACAATTCATATTTTATTTTTGCATTTTAGCTACTGTAATTTAACTTTTTCATGGCTTATTCCACTAATAGAATCGATAGTTTCATCAAAACAAGCAAAACAATGCATCAAAAACAGAATCTGTCTTAACAGGACAGTCTGTAGTAATCTGAACATCCACCATACTTTTGGTACTCCAAAAATTCTGAGAAAAATTATGAAAAATAAAAAAAATTGTATAGCAAGACTGTGCAAAAAATTCAGAAGCTATTGATGTTCCAGTAAAAAATGTAAAATCGCGCACTACAGCCAAAGTTTCTGTTTCTGCATCGCACATACCAACAAGCAATCTGAACATCCTAAAGGAAAATCTTGGCACATTATTTTTATAATATAATGGATTTGTAAAAGGGGATAGTTATTTTTTGTGATTTTTTTTATAATTCAAGATTCTCAAAGTTTCCATGGGCATGAACAAAGTTCAAGGCTAGCTCCCACTTTCACAATGCTCGCCCCTCTCACTTTCACTTTTCTTTTTGTGAAGTTTTAAGTTCCCCTCTATATTTTTTTGTTTTTAAACTTTATAAAAGCACTCAACAGAAATAAATGACTCTCTAAAACATCCGGGTTGTCTCCCCGATAGCGCTTTCTTTAAAGCCATTAAACTAGGCATAAAGTGCTCAAGTAATGGATCCACCCGGATCCAAAGGTATATCAAAGCCAATTTTAATTAAGAATGATTTGGCATTTAGTAGTGAGCAAAAAGCAATATATATCATGCAATGATGAATTCTAACTCTCTTCCTATGCATCGGCATGTCATACAAGAACAATTCATGGACATCAAGAAAAGGCCAATACATAGCATAAGCAGTTTCTTGCAATTTTATCGTGTTGGAAACATAGAGAGGCGGAGATGTAGTTCCTCTCTCATAATAATTGCAAGTAGGAGTAGAAAGCACATGCATATTACATTCATCAAAATTATCATGTGTAGTGGTAGAACGCAACCTATCAATGTAATCCTTAATAAGTGCAAACTTCTCCAATATAGTGTAGTTTGGAGAATTCAAAAAGATAATAGGACTATCATGTGTGGGTGCAATAGCAACAATTTCATTCTTGATATAAGGAACTATAGTAAGTTCATCTCCATAAGATAATTCATATTGGCATCATGGCCACAAGCATCAAGTTCATCAAAAAGGGATATTTCAAAAGAATCAACGGGATCATAGCATTTATCATAGCAATCATCCTTCGATAAGAACGAAGGGGCATTAAACAATGTATGGGATAAAGAGTTACTCTCATTAGAAGGTGAGAACGGGTGATCAATCCGCTCTTCCTCCTTTTGTTCTTCGCTCTCCTCCTCATCTTTTTCATCCAATGAACTCACAGTTTCATCATTTTCTTCTTCCATAGACTCCTACAAAATGTTAGTCCCTTCTTGGACATCAGAGTTATTCTCAATAAATACATCAATATTGGAATTGTATTTATAATTATCATAGCAATATTAAAGGATAACAAAATTTTCAAGTCTATAAACTGAATCATCAAAATCTTCAAACTTCTTAAACAATGATTCAATTTCATAAGCACCTTTAAAAGAAACAAATTCTTCTATTCGTTCCACATCATAGTAATCATATATACCATTAGCATAAGAAGCCAAAGTTTCATTATAATTAAATTTGCATGAAAAGGGAAGATGTGGAGCATTCATTCTAGAGCAACTATAATCATGTATCAAGCATAGATCCCGAGCATACCAACGCAACATATAAATTTGATCCCATAAAAGTTTCCCTTTTTGTGTCAAGCGATAATCCCTAAAGTATTAACGTTGATCCAATGTTACTCCCATTATCAAGTTGAATGGGGTTTTCTCAGGATTATCCAAGTAGTGCATAATATTTTTCACATAACAAGCATCGAGGGTTTTAGGAGGTTCCCCACCTCCATGAGTAGCAAGTACCACTAATTTTTTTTGGTGTTTCGTGTTCCATATCCATAACTAAAGATAGAGAACAACTTAGAACAGAAAATAAAAACTTCTTAGTGATAAAGCAAACAACCACTCACGAGAATATTCACCCCACGCTATTGCTCCCCGGTAACGGCGCCAGAAAAAGGTCCTGATAACCCACAAGTATAGGGGATCATTTGTAGCCTTCTTTGATAAATAAGAGTGTTGAACCCAAAGAGGAGCTAAAGGTAGAACAAATATTCCCTCGAGTTCTATCGACCACCGATACAACTCTACGCACACTTGGCGTTTGCTTTACCTAGAACAAGTATGAAACTATTTTGCAAGAATAAAACTACAAGTACTTTGCCAGAATAAAACTATGAATAAATTGTGAGATAATAAGAGTAGATAGCTTTTGTCAACAAGAAAGTCATTTGTCCCTAGGCAATCGATAACAAGTACCGGTAATCATTCTTGCAATTTTATATGAGGGAGAGGCATGAGCTAACATACTTTCTCTACTTGGATCATATGCACTTATGATTGGAACTGTAGCAAGCATCCGCAACTACTAAAGATCATTAAGGTCGCGAAACCCAACCATAGCACTAAGTATCAAGTCCCCTTTACTCCCATACGCCATAACCCACTTATCCGCTTTAGGCTGTTGTCACCCCCGGAACACTGACAATAACTAAACCATGAACATATTGCAACACCCTACAACGGGGGCCCCTCACGTTTGCACGAGACGAAGGGCACCGTAGGATAGCACCATAAATGAAATATACAAGCATACCAACCAAGATCACGATTAACCCATAGGACAAAACGGATCGACTCAAACATCATAGGATAAACGTAGATCATTGGGAAATAATATATGGAGTTGAGCACCATGTTTAAGTAGAGATTACAGCGGGGATAAGGGGTGTTACACCTCTGCATAGAGGGGAGAAAGTTGGTGTTGATGGTAGCAAGATTGTTGATGTAGATCGCCGTCATGATCCTAGCCCCGGCGGCACTCCGGCGCCACCGGGAGAGAGGAGGAGAGAGCTCCCCTCCTTCTTATTCTTCTTCCTTGGCCTCCCCCTAGATGGGAGGAGAGTTTCCTCTCTGGTCCATGGTCTCCATGGCGACGGAGGCGCGGGAGCCCCTCCAAGACTGGATCTCCCTCTCTGTTCTCTTCAGTTTCGCGCTCCCCTGATCTGGCTGAAAACCATTTCTTATATTCTGGGAGATCCGTAACTCCGATTGCACTGGGATTTTAACACAATTTTTTTTCGGATATAAGCTTCCTTGCGCCCGAAGTAGAGCTCCAACCGACGTTCGAGGAGGGCACAACCCACCACCAAGCGCCAGGGGCCTCTGGCGCGCCCTGGTGTCTTGTGGGCTGTGTGGGCCTCCGTTTGCGGTGATTCCAACTCCCAAAAATCACATATATTCCAAAATAATTCTTAGTAAAATTGTATTGCATTGGGATTTCATTTGATATGTACTTTCTGTGATACAAAAAACATGCAAAAAACAGGAACTGGCACTGGGTACTGGATCAATAGGTTAGTCCAATAAATCATATGAAAAGTTGCCAAAAGTATGTAAAAGTTGTATAATGTTGGCATGAAACAATCAAAATTTATAGATACGATGGAGACGTATCACAATGTTGTGGCATAGATGGCTTCCCTCCCTCTACCCCTTTATATATAGGGGGAAGGGAGGAGGGGTGCCCTAGGGTTTCCCCGGGGGTGCGGTCACCATATGGAGGCGCCTAGGGTTTGGGTGCCCCTCAAGTGCCTTGTCCCACAAGAAAGGGGGAGGCAACCCTAGGGGCGTAGCACCTCTCCTGGTGGTGTGGGTTGTGGTGAGGGGGGTGCCCAGCCCCTTAGCGGGCTGGTGTGCTCCCTTCCCCTCGCCCATGAGCCCCCCCCCCACCCGAGACTTGCCGAGGCCCCCGAAACCCCTTTCGGTTCACCTGGCGATAACCCGGTACCCCCGGAACACTTTCGGACTCTGATGCCCTTCATTCTTTATATCAATCTTCACCTCCGGACCACTCCAGAGTTCCTCGTCATGTCTGGGATGTCATCCAGGACTCCGAACAACCTTTGGTTACCACCATAACAACTCAACTATATTTATATCATCACAAACGTTAAGTGTGTAGACCTTGCGGGTTCGAGGACTATGCAGACATGACCGAGACACCTCTATGGTCAATAACCAATAGTGGGAACTGGATGTCCATATTGGTTCCTACATATTCTACGAAGACCTTTGTCGGTCGAACCACGATGTCAAGGATTCAGATAATCCCGTATGCAGTTCCCTTTGTCTATCGGTATGTTACTTGCCCGAGATTCGATCATCAGTATCACCATACCTAGTATAATCTCGTTACCGAAAAGTCTCTTTACTCGTTCCGTAATACAAGATCCCGTGGCCAACTCATTAGTCACATTGCTTGCAAGCACATTGTGATGCTGTATTACCGAGTGGGCCCTGAGATACCTCTCCATCATACGAAGTGACAAATCCTAGTCTTGATCCATGCCAACACAACAGACACCCTCAGAGATACCTGTAGAGCACCTTTATAGTCACCCGGTTATGTTGTGACGTTTGGTACACAAAAGGTACTCCTCCGATGTCAGTGAGTTGCATGATCTCATGGTCATAGGAACATATACTTGACATGCAGAAAATGATAGCAATAAACTTGATACGATCATATGCTACGTTTATAGTTTGGGTCTTGTCCATCACATCATTCTCCTAATGATGTGATCCCATTATCAAATGACAACTCATGTCTATGACTAGGAAACCACAACCATCTTTGATCAATGAGCTAGTCTGGTAGAGGCTCACTAGGGACATGTTGTTGTCTATATATGCACACATGCATTTGAGTTTTCGGTCAATACAATTATAGCATGGATAATAAACGATTATCATGAATAAGGAAATATATTAATAACCACTTTATTATTGCCTCTAGGGCATATTACCAACAATTGCCTCCTCGAACCCGCACGGGATGACACCCCAATTGATGGATGCGGACTGTTCGGAGTCAGATCCGCTGCCCACCATGCCGGAGACCTTCAGAGATCGTCGTCGGAGGTGAGCTTGATGGCGGAGGGGAGTGGAGTGAAGAGGTTAGGGTTTGGTCCGAAGAGCAGATGAGGAGGAATATATATGGGGTTGGGTGGGCCAGCGTGGACCGGTTCCGACGTGGCGAGCGCGCCCGGATGCCCCCATATCCACCCCATAGATACGAGGGGTACCGGTCAGCCCGGGCATTTGAAACCAGTTTAATACGCCCGTCTGGGTCGATTTTTCAAGACCAGAACGTCCGCCCAGACGTTTGAGGCAAGTTTGGGGCGTCCGTCTGTAGATGATCTAATACCAACAAACACATAGGACGCGTTTGGTACGCTCTCCGGTAACGTATTCGTTCCGGTAACGAGAAGCACCGGTTTCCAATGTTTTCTCACCGAATACAAGTTTTGTTTGGTGGAGCGTCCAACCTCCGGTTTCCTAATCAGCTTCGGTCCGGCCGTTTTCGGTTTCGCGAAGCCATGTATCGAAAGACGCTGCTAGCTAATACTGAGTGTGCGTACCAAACGCAGGATACCGTTTCGGAAAGCGCTGGAATCGGAAGCCGTGATGTTCGCTCCGAACCAAACGCGTCGATATATTCCAAAGTAGTACCCGATCCTAAGCTCCACTTTTTTTAAAAAAAATGCCATGATTGTTAGCCACCAGTTTACATTTTCCAAAACACGAATACTTTTTTCAGAATGTTGAACATTTCTTGAAGTAAGAATATTTTTTAAAATTAAACATTTTTAAAACTTAATAAAGTTTTAAAGAACTGAAAAAATAAAATTTGTGATTTTTTTAAATCATGACTTTTTGGAAAACATAAAACGTTTTTTGAAATTATGAATAAATTTTCAAATTTGCAAACAATTTTTAATAAACACGAACACTTTTCACAAGTGAACATTTCTTCAAATTTGTGAAAATTTTAACATAGAAGAAAAGAAAATAAAAAAAAGAAAAAAACAAAATGAAAACAGTAAAGAAAACAAACAACAAAATAATCGGTTCAGGGGACCTTCTAGATGGTTCTCAAAACCGGTTGGCTCGCATTGTGTATATATGCCCAATATGTGCAGCCCATCTATCGTCTCTCGAGTCGTTGCCTAGTGTCATTCAACAACAACACGCAACTAATGAATGTTTCGATTTCCCCTTTTTGGTTTATTTCTTTTGGTTTTGGGATGAATTCTTAATTTCTTAATACCTTTCAAATCGTCCTAGCCATCAATAATTCATGCTAAGAAGAGTGCTCATGTTGTGGCAATTCCATCAAGAAGGTAATGGGTTATTCCTATAGCATCGTGTCCTCGTATATTATACTAAAGATAAAAAAACATTTTTAATGGATGTAAACATAGACATGAAAAACATTAATAAAAAAATAAAACCATGCATTTAAAAATGATTTTTTTGGAAATGCGAGTTTTAAAAATCATGACTTCAAAAAAATTGCAAACTTGAAAAACAAATTCTCAGATTCGCAATACTCATGAAGTATAAAAAAATGCTCATAGATTTAGAAATATTACATAATTAAAAGTATTCATGTATTTAAAATCATGATTTTAAAAATATTCACGAATTTCAGAAAATTTTCATGAATTAAAAAATCACTAAGTTTAAAAATGATAATATATTTTAAAAATGTTCACATATATTGGATTTATAAATATATTCGTATATTTAGAAAATTCTCATGATTTCATAAAGTATTTCTAAGTTTTACTAATATGTAAGCGAAAAAATAGAAGAAAAAGAAACGCAGGGAGGAGCAGAATATTTTATGCTTTCGACTCATCACTTCTGAGTTAATAGGTAATTTTTCGATTAAATTAATGCAGAAAATAATTACAATCATGGCATTTAAAAAATTATTGACATACTGATTACGAACCAAGCAAGCATGTACTACACATATAATAGAAATACCTACGATATAGCTAGTAATGGTAAGACAAAAATAAACAATAGAGGGATAAATATGTTATACCCTCCAGTCGGCCGGGCAAAGGCCGTGACGGCAGCAACGTCCTCAGTGGCCTTCTTCTTGGCAGCGCCACGTTCGGTGTCGCTGGACATATATAGGCGCGTCCGAATGGAGAGACGTGGGCTGGACCCACGAAGCGCGCAGCGCGGAGAAGGAGAAGTGCATGAAGGCCTCTTCTCTTCTCAAATAGCATGTGAAAGAGCATCTCTTATAAAAAGGTTCGACTCTTTCTCTATAAACGAGGTGAGACTAAACTTCTCACCATCCCTTATCATGACACCTACATAGACCTTTAGGGATTTTTGTGAAAATGTTATACAGGCTTAAAGTCCATCCATGTTTCAACACATACGGCGTACAGAAAAGTGACCGAAGAATCCGACCATATGGTGTGTGCTGTCCACACTTCTTTTGTGCGAAATCACTAATTAATTAAGGAGTATTCGTTGCAAAGAACATTCCACTTTTCCATGTCGCGACAAATGGCGCACATGCAGCGCGTCACTTATCGCAATCCGGGAATTTTCCCTCTTTTCGTAGATTCATTTATTCAAAACGTTTTATCTTTTAAATCGTATGTTCAAATCTCGAATTGTTTTCACCATTGGATTCCTCGCGTCGAGATATTTAAAACTAGATCCCATGTTGATAGATTTTGACAAACATTTTTTTCACGAAAAACCGGACGAAGAAACCGAACCGGGAGCATGGTTTTTTTTCCTTTCCAAAAAAGGTACGCCCATATCTCTCGCGAAATCACACCCGTGCCTCTGATGGAAGTAAAACCGTAACTCTCGTGGAAGGAAAAAAACAGAAAACGCATTTTTTCCCGTTTCCGAGAGGCACGGCCATGACTCTCGTGAAAGCACAACCGTGCCTCTCGCAGAAGCAAAACTATGACTCTCGCGAAAGAAAAAAAACATAAAACATGTATTTTTTTCCTTTCTGAGAGGCACGGCCGTGACTCTCACGAAAGCACAACCGTGCCTCTCACGGAAGCAAAACCGTGACTCCCGCGAAAGAAAAAAAACAGAAAACACGTTTTGTTTCTCCGTTTCCGAGAGGCACGGCCGTGACTCTCGCGAAAGAAAAAAAAACAGAAAACGCATTTTTTTCGTTTCCGAAAGGTATGGCCGTGACTCTCGCTATAGCACAACCATGCCTCTCGCAAAAAAAACCCGTGACTTTTGCGAAAGAAAAAAACAAGTTTTTTTCGCGCAAATTTTTTTTTCTAATTTTTTTGATCGAGTAGCTAAGGAAGACCAAGAGAAAAACCAAAACGTCGAAAAAATCAAGAAAAACCCGTTTAAAAAACAGAAAACGCATGCGAAAAAATAAAAAAATTCGAAGAAAACGTTCAGAACGCGACACGTGACGAATGACTGAGAACGCGTCAAGTGGCACTGATCATTGCAGGGCTTCAAAAAGAGTGCTCGTTAACTAATTGCTCCCCCTTGTGACCTTGTCCCTCAGTCGCCATCATGACTGTTCCGCACATGCGGTTCATATGAACCGCTAGCCAGCGACCACTCAAACTCGTATCCGCTGAAATCGACGTCTTGAGAGGTATCGCCATGGAACGAGTGAATCGGCAGGAGGTTTGGAGCCGCGAGTGTTCGGCGTCAGAGAAACCGAGACTAGCAAAAAGTTCAAGTCACCACACGAGATTAGTTGCCAGCATTGAGTCTAACCAGGCCCACGCGATGCAGCACCTTTTCGAACCTCGGTTGTTTGATTCCTCACTTACACTGTTGAGTCTACATACCACGGTTCTTAAAACATCTCTGGGCCTAGTCCATTGGGAACTGCCGAATTGGCAGTTTCACCAGAGCCAGGCCCGAGCGATGCCTCAAGGCGCATGTGGGTGGCTGTCTCGAGACGTGTGTCTCCAGTTAATCCATCTCTCTCTCCCTAATCCTCAATACCTTCTCTCTCCCTCTACTCCAGTCCGATCCCGCTGATCCGGTCCGCCCGAGCTGGACCGAGCCGGAGCGCTTCCCCGGGAGGGTTGCTGCCCCTTGCAAAGTACAACGTCGAGGGCGGGATCGGCTGGCGCAGAGGTATGAAGTAGCGCCGCTCGACGTTGGGCGCGCACGTGCTCGACGGCTGCGGCGAGTTCATGCCATCCCCGGGCGATGGGCTCGCCGCGCTGGCCTGCGCCGCGTGCGGCTGCCACCACAACTTCCACCGCCACAAGCCGGTGGTGGTGGTGCCCTCGCCCTCGCCGCCCCCGCCTTGGCCATGGTGTCCCCCTCCGCGACCCTAGCCGACGCCAACTCCCGGCTCATGCCGCTCTTCCTCGCCCCACCGCATATGCATCAGAAGCGCCCAGTCGTCCCGGTGTCCCCGGTGTCTGCGCCGCCACGCTGGCCGAGTTCTCGAGCGAGGAGCTGCGCTGCCCCCCTCCCCCCCGGCCGCCCCCTCCGCGCCAGGTGCAAGCGGCCATGGGTGGGTCGGCCTCCGCGTCCTCGACGCCGAGCAAGAAGCGGTTCCGGATCAAGTTCACGTCTGAGCAGAAGGAGCGCATGCTGGAGTCCGCGCACCGCGTGGGCTGGCGCGTGCAGAAGCTCGACGACGGCGTGGTGGACGCCTTGGGCGCCCAGGTCGGCGTGCCCTGCCGCGTCCTCAAGGTGTGGATGCGCAACAACAAGCACCTCGCCAAGACCTCGCCACATCCCTGCAGCCACTGTCGCCGCTCCAGCATGACCCTAGTCCTCCTCCCCACCACCACCAGCACCAACACCACCCGCCGCCGCCCCAGCATCATTTGTCCCGTGTAATTCCCGTAACTTCATCCCTCCTCGCCCGCAGGCACTCTCGGTACCTCCACGGCTCAAAGTCTTTGACGAAATGTCAAGCCCAACCCGATGGCTGTTAAGTTTTGTTGTTAACTTCTAATCATATGCAAGTATGCAACCAAACGTCGGGTGAAAATTGCATCTCGATGACAAGACCCCCAATGCAGGCAACCAATCAACTGGTCATCTACGTTTTGACCCTGTTTTGGCTTACCCAGGCCTTGCTCAGTCTGGCTCGTTTTTCCCCTCTGAGCCAGGCCCGGCAGCGAAAGCAACTAAACACGCCCTAGAAGACATCAAGATACATGGCTGCACGGCGGAAGTCTGCGTCAGTACACGCAAGAACACTCTCAAGTTGTGGCTTGGGGGATATGTTGTCACGCCGAGTTCCCTACAGCCGCCGCCTCCCCTAAAGAGTCAGGGTTTCTTTGCCTCCCACCAGCTCCGTCTCGGTCCGCCTCGTATCAAGTGGCCTTGAGGCCATGGGAGCAGAGTGGATCCTGACCCTTGCTGGTGGAAGGGCTCCGTTTTAGATCATTTTTTGAATTGTGTTAGAGTTTGTGTCCTGCTCAGGAAGACAAGACGGCGGCAGCTCCCTGAAGAAGAAATAAGGTTCTCCCTGCCTAGGCCCTGTTCCGATGATGCTTCTAGCATCGTCGATGGGCTGTTGTAACGCCCCGAGACCGATCTGCCAGGTGTCCTCCAGTTTTTCGCTCTGTTGCCTTGTCATTTGCTTGCGTGTCATGCATTCTCATATCATGTCATCATATGCATTGCATTTGCATATTTGTTCGTCTCATGCATCCGCCATTTCCCCATTGTCTGTTTTGCAATCCGGCGCTCCTATGTCCTCCGGTGCCCCCTTTCTACCTCTTTTTGTGTGTGGGGGTTAAACGTTTTCGGATTGGACCGAGACTTGTCATGCGGCCTTGGTTTACTATCGGTAGACCGCCTGTCAAGTTTTATGCCATTTGGACTTCGTTTGATACTCCAACGGTTAACCGAGGGATCGAAAAGGCCTCGTGTGTGTTGCAGCCCAACACCCTTCCAAAGTGGCCCAAAACCCACCTAAACCTCCTCCATCATCTAGAGCATTCGATCACGATCGCGTGGCCGCAAACCGCACCTCATTTGGAGCTCCCTAGCTCCCTCTACCTCTATAAATAGACCCCCCCCCATTCCAAATTTCCGATCTCTCCCCTAAAACCCTAGCCCCCTTCTTCCTCCGCGCGCCGGACAACGACCGTCGTCGCCGGACGTGTCCACTTCGTCCGCCGCCGGCACGTGGCACGCCTCCATTGGGCTGCGCCTCAGCCCCACTTCTCCGCACCCGCCGCCGGCCCGGGGCAGCCCAGGCGGGGCCCTCCAAGCCCATCAGCCGGGCCGCGCCCCCGCGCCCGATGCCTCCCGTAAGCTGCCCACTGCGCCGCCCGTCCGCCTCCTCGCCGGCGTTTGCTCCGCCCGCCGCCGCACGACTCCGGCGAGGGTCGCCGCCGCCCGCCGTCCCCGTCGACCCGCCGGACCGCTCCGCCGCGCCGTCCTCCGCCGTGCCTCCTCGTCGTCCGAGCCAGCGCCCCTCCTCTCCGGCCAGCTCCGGCGAGCTCCGCCACCTCCGGCCGCCTCACTCTCCTGTCCGGTGAATAAGGTTTGCGGCGAACCTCGGGATCCGCGCCGGCTGGATCTGGATCTGGAACTTCGAGGGTTGACCTTTTCGTCCCTAAACCCTAGCTTTTTGCAATCTTTGACATGTCATAACTCTGTTATCGTAGCTCCGATTCGTGCGTGTAGCATATCAAAATGTTCTTCTCGACGAGTACATCATTTCATCTCATTCCATCATTTTTATTAGAGCTCATCTTGATGACCGAAATGTCGTTGGAAGAGGGCCATGTGATGATTATGTCAGATCTGTTTCAGCAAATGGCCTTTTGTCATTTTTGCCATGATTAATGTGTGCATGCTATGATCCTGAGCTCTACATGTGTTTTGATGTATGCCATTCCATCTTTACAGGGGTGTATGCCATGTATTTTTGTGATCTTTGTGATGACTAGCACAAGCATGCAAAGTAGCTTACTCAATGATGTTGATTTCAGGGACTTAGAATTTCACTAAGTCTTTGTCCTGTTTTTGTCTTTATGCCATATATTCATGTTGTTTCCTAGTGATCCGTGCCTCTTTTGAGGATGATCAATAAGGATGTTTTGTTAATATTGTGGTTCTCTATCCATACATGTCTTTGTTTGCATTTATGGAGCACCCTAGCTTGAGCCAATCGAGCTCTACTTTTGCTATAAAATGTTCCTGGCAGATTGTTGACATGTTTAGTGATTTTGCCAAGCTTGTTGTTGTTGATCCGTGCATGCTATGTTGTTGTTCTTTCCATGTCTAGCTTCTATGCCATGTATACTTGCTGGGTGTATGCTTAGTTTGTCATGCCATGCTTTGTAGTGAGTGCATCGAGCTCGTAAACATGCCTACTTGTTAATCTGTTTTGCATGTTCCAGTTTTTCACTAAGTCTGAATCTGTTTATGTTTTTGCTATGTTCACATGCTTGTAATTGTATTTTATGATCCCTTTTGGATCATGGTCACTAAGGGACTTTTGTTACATGCTTTGAGTAGCTTCATGCCATGCCTTCCTTTTCCATGTTATGTTCCTGTAGCATGTAGTTATCATGCTCTAAACATTGCTTCCTGGTGATAAATTCCCGACTTGTTATTTCACTAAGTCTGAAATCTGTAATCATTTGCACTTTTGCCATGCTTGTTTGAACCTGTTAATGAGTGAATTAGCCGTAGACTAGTGTTCATCTTTTGTCAAGCATCTTGAGTGTATCCCTGCCATGTATTTTGTTGCTATGTTTGAGTGTTGTAGCATATTTATCTTGATGCATTTAGATGGCCTCATGCTGTTAAACGCAGACCGGTGCCATATTTGTTTTGCTTGTCATTTCCAAACCGTGCATCCGATTCCGATGATCTTTATATCAATTTTGATCGAAATCAACTCACCTTTCCAGTGGCACTCTTGGATTTCCATGTTGAGGCCAGGTTGAATCATTCCTTTCCAAATCACGCATATGCATCACATACCGCATCCCGCATATCATGCCATGTTCATGTGTTGGTTGTTTACTATGTTGTGTGCTTCTTTCCGGTGTTGCTTTTTCGGCTTGGTTCCTATAATGTCGCGTTTGTGAGGACCCGTTCGAATACGTCCGTTTGTCTTCTTCATGGACTCGTTCTTCTTTCTTGCGGGATTTCAGGCAAGATGATCATACCCTCGAAATCACTTCTATCTTTGCTTGCTAGATGCTCGCTCTTTTGCTATGCCTATGCTACGATGCCTACCACTTGCTTATCATGCCTCCCAAATTGCCATGTCAAACCTCTAATCCACCATGTCCTAGCAAACCGTTGTTTGGCTATGTTACCGCTTTGCTCAGCCCCTCTTATAGCGTTGCTAGTTGCAGGTGAAGATTGGAGTCCGTTCCTTGTTGGAACTTGTTTATTGTTGGGATATCACCATATTATCTTGTTTATCTTAATGCACCTATATACTTGGTAAAGGGTGGAAGGCTCGGCCTTATGCCTGGTGTTTTGTTCCACTCTTGTCGCCCTAGTTTCCGTCATATCGGTGTTATGTTCCCGGATTTTGCATTCCTTACACGGTTGGGTTATAATGGGAACCCCTTGATAGTTCGCCTTGAATAAAAGTCCTCCAGCAATGCCCAACCTTGGTTTTACCATTTGCCTCCTAGCCTCTTTTTCCCTTGGGTTTCCGGAGCCCAAGGGTCATCTTTATTAAACCCCCCGGGCCAGTGCTCCTTTGAGTGTTGGACCAAAACAGAGCCACTTGCAGCGCCACCTTGGGGAAACTTAAGGGTTGGTTTTAGTTGTACGTAGTGTTCATCTGAGTGTGCCCTGAGAACGAGATATGAGCAGCTGCTATCAGGATTTGTCGGCACATTCGGGCGGTGTTGCTGGACTTGTTTTACCATTGTCGAGGATGTCTTGTAACCAGGATGTCGAGTTTGATCGGATTGTCTTGGGAGAAGGAATGTCCTTCATTGACCGTGAGAGCTTGTGATGGGCTAAGTTGGGACACCCTCGCAGGGATTGATCTTTTGAAAGCCGTGCCCATGGTTATGGGTAGATGGGAATTTGTTAATGTCCGGTTGTAGAAAACCTGAAACTTATCTTAATTAAAATGCATCAACCGCGTGTGTAACCATGATGGTCTCTTCTCGGCGGAGTCCGGGAAGTGAACACGGTGTTGGAGTAATGCTTGACGTAGGTTGTTCTAGGATCACTTCTTGATCATAGTTGTTCGACCGTGCTTTTGCCTTCTCTTCTCGCTCTCATTTGCGTATGTTAGCCACCAAATATGATAGTCGCTTGCTGCAGCTACACCTTATACCTTTTACCCTTCCTATAAGCTTAAATAGTCTTGATCGCGAGGGTGTGAGATTGCTGAGTCCCCGTGACTCACAGATACTTCGAAAACCAGTTTGCGGGTGCCGATGTTACCGAGAAGGTGACGCAACCAAGCTCAAGGAGGAGCTCGATGAAGATCTTGTCCTTTGTGTTGTTTCGTTCTAGTTGTTCAGTAGTGGAGCCCAGTTGGGACGATCGGGGATCTGTGTAGCATTTGGGGTAGTCTTCTTGTATTTTGGTTCCGGAGTCGGACCTTGATTGTATCTTGATATATAATGCTTTATTCTTGTATTGTGTGAAGTGGCGATTGTAAGCCAACTATGTTTCCTTTCCCCTTTATTTATTTACATGGGATGTTGTGAAGATTACCTCACTTGCGACATTGCTTTCAATGCGGTTATGCCTCTAAGTCGTGCTTCGACACGTGGGAGACATAGCCGCATCGAGGGTGTTACAAGTTGGTAATCAGAGCCTTCCTCGACTTAGGAGCCCCCTGCTTGACCGAATCATTGGCGTTGTTGAGTCTAGAAAAATGTTTTGAGACATTTAGGAATTATATATCAGAGAGTTAGGAATTCTTTTTACTCCTCAGTCCCTTCGTCGCTCTGGTGAGGCATCCTGACGTAGAGTTTTGACTCTTCTCTTCTCAAATTTCACTAATTTTTTTAGGATCATGCGGGTATCTTGGAATCGTTCCGATGGTTTTGTGACGAGAACATTGTTCTTGGTGCCTCCTGACATTTAGGGGTTGTGGCAGTGTCCCGGGGAGTTGAGCTCCGAGGTGTTGTCGTCACAATTTTATCGTTGCAGTTCTGGAATACCTGAGTTTTGCCGACATCGAAAATCTCTTTTATGCAGTTGTTGGTGAGATAACCTCGATGCCACCCAGTACTAGGGCGGGAGTTCAGGAGTATTGCCATAACTTGTATAACAGATGCTTTTCGAAGGTTGAGGTAAATGATTTCCGAAGGTTTCTTGGTTATGTGTTGAAGGATGGATACAACTGGATGTAGGATTTGCTAGTTTGGGTGACATATTATGCTTCCCCTGTATCCCCAACACCTAATTGCATAACCGGAAAGTTTCAGGAGTTTATAAGTGGGAATTCAAGTAGCTCTTAGGATATCTTTCCGACAGATGTATGATATGAAATTAGGGTTCGACATCTAGTGGTCCGCCTATCCACGGTTGGTTTTATAGTGGTCTCATTGTGTCTTAAAGAGTCCTTGGCTATGCCGACTCGGGGACGCTTCATATGCCATGTGCACTGCCTTGTACATGATGGTTCTATACGATCGAGCCCGTGTAGGCCCCACCATGAAAACTTCGGACGAAATCTCTATCATATGTTTGTTCTGGCTTATTCTGCAAGCCAATCATTTGTTTTTGTTTTTGAGTTGTGGTATTTGAGTTGCTTCAATGTCAAGTGTTGATTCCATACCTTTCCTAAACGGTGTTATCATGTTCCTATGTGAATACTAATCCTTCATGTTTATTGAGATGGTCATATCAATTCTTTTCACCGGTGCGATTCTCTTCAAGATGATCCTATCATTTGTCTCATCCGCAAGATCAAGTATCAGTTCTTCTCAACGGTGTTTGTTTCATCCGTCTCCAAGTTTGCCTTTGTTTTTCCCGCCCACTCACCCTTTTTCTTCAAGGACTAAGATTTCTTTATCAAGTATCTATCTTATGATTATGAAGTCTCTCCATTCTTTTTCGTCAATGTTCTTATCCGGTGATTCTCAAGAAGATGCTAACGGAGCTTCTAGTTCATCATTCTCCATTCTTTTCTTCTCCGGTGGATTCAATTCAAGTTTTTTGTGTTGATCATATTCTTTTCCTTGTTTCAAATGCTTTGTCATGCCGGTGAACCTCTTAATCTTTCCCTGCTTACTATTCTTTCATTCCGGTGTGCTAAAGATATCTCAGAAGATTCGTGTTTCCACTCTTAATTCGTTCAAACTATTTTGAGGATGTTATCTCATTCAAGTCATTTAATTCAACCGGTGCAACCTCGCTTTTAAATCATTTCAACGGTGTTTCTTTTGAGTGGGCTTAACCCACAGGTCTTTTCCCAGGATCTTACCCGACTCTTCTTATTTTCCCGTAGCTATCTTCAAATTTCTTTTCAAAGTTTGACGTAAGAATGATTTATCATCAGTCAATTGCCTTTCTCCAAGATCTTTCAAATTCTTTTCATCATTGGTTCAACCTTTCTAATTTTCATCCCGGAGTATCTCAATAATTCACGGTGGTGTTTCTCGTCCTCACTCTCAAATTTTGAAGGCCGAAGAAGAGTTTCCTCTAAATCTTGCTCCATTCTCTTCAAGACTCGTGGTTCTAGTTCGATCGATTGTCAGAATTCTATTCACCCATCTGAAGCAATTCAAGAGTCTTCTCAGTTTGATTATCCGGAGCCCATCAATTCAGGTCTATTCATTCTCAGCTTTTAGTTATCATTCTCCAATCTTACCGGTGCATCGTTCAAGTGATCTCTAATCAGTTCGTGATCCCTTCGCTCTCATGTATCTAGATTGTCTCAAGTACCTTCGTTCATTTCACAATTCTTACCTGGTGATTCATCCCTTTACTTCTTTCATTTTCAATCCTTATGGTGGTTCGTTCAGGATTTCTCTTCCTTCTTTATCATATCAATTCATTCGTTGTTTCAATCCTACCAGTGTTTCGTTGAAGACCTTATCAAGTTATCGACATCTCTCTTAATCCTTTTCAACGAGAATAAGTAGTATGCCTAATCCGTTTGCTCGTCATCAATTTAAATTGGTGAAGGATACGCATAACGTAATTCTTATTATTGTTTCATCCAAGTGGTTAATTCTCTATTCCGAAGGCTCATCAAATTCCTAATTTCAATTGTTCATCTTCTCTTTTTCTCGGAGTTCCAACCTTTTTCAACTATTTCATCATGGAGATTCATCTAAATCAGTACAAGGATTCACCTTGTGTTTTCAACTTCTTTTTCCTTCCGTTTGATCATTCTTTTGTTTAACGGAGTTCTTCAGGAAGGTTCTACATGAGGGTTCATAAAGGATTTAATTTCCTTCTCGAAGTGTTCATCAAGATTCTTTTCAGGAGGAGCTCAAGCATTCATCATCTTGCATAACGAAGTCCAGTTCGTCCTATCTTATCTTTGAGGTGGTGTTTTGTCATTCGTGATTATTTCCCTTCGTGCTCCGTGATTCACAAGTTATCAAAAATGACATATATTAAATCCATCAATCTCGTCATTGGAGTTATCTTGGGTTATTTTTCACCTTAAGCTTTCCCTAAGGGTTGTTGCTATTAATGGTGATAATATATGATCCAAGTTCTTCATCTATCCTCCCGGTGAAATATTTTCTCATCGCCTTGTTCATATCAATCCAATTCTTCTTCCCGTGAGTGGCAGGTTGTCACCTCATAATTTGAGATGTAGTCCATAAGACCATATCAAGCTTATTTTTTCGTTGTTGGTTTTCCAACAACTCCATTCGACCCTTCTCCTAAAGATGCCTTTTCAAACTCTTTTGTGGCAGAAGTTGGCTTTTTCTTCTTCATTCTCCTATTTCAATTATCTATCTTCTATTCTTTTGTTCCGGAGGCATTGTGATGTTGCTCTTTTCATTCATCATCTCGAATTGTGAAGATCTTGTTCTTGTCGTGCTTATCCATTCAACCGGGGTGTTGTGCCCTCTGCTCAAGTTCTTTTCATCTTATCAAGTCTTGCATAACTTCTCAACCGAGTGCTGTCCGAATTTGTTCTTCCTTGTTCCTCTTTCCCAAACGAAGTGCTTTCAACTTCGTTCATCTCCGTCGTATTCTTTTCTCGAAATGGCTTAACCTTTTCAAGGTTCTTTGGTCTCACTCGTTTGTCAAAGAAGCAACTTAGTTTTACATCTTCTCTTTCCCTTCCGTTTTCCCTCCGGTGCCATTCTAGATCTCGGGACGAGATCCTCTCGTAGTGGTGGAGCGTCATAACGCCCCGAGACCGATGTGCCAGGTGTCCTCCAGTTTTTCGCTCTGTTTCCTTGTCATTTTCTTGCGTGTCATTAATTCTCATATCATGTCATCATGTGCATTGCATTTGCATACATGTTCGTCTCATGCATCCAAGCATTTTCCCCGTTGTCTGTTTTGCAATCTGGCGCTCCTATGTCCTCCGGTTCCCTCTTTCTACCTCTTTTCGTGTGTGGGGGTTAAAAATTTTGAGATTGGACCAAGACTTGTCATGCGGACTTGGTTTAGTACCGGTAGACCGCCTGTCAAGTTTCGTGCCATCTGGACTTCGTTTGACACTCCAATGGTTAACCGAGGGACCGAAAAGGCCTTGTGTGTGTTGCAGCCCAACAACCTTCCAAAGTGGCCCAAAACCCACCTAAACCTCCTCCATCATCTAGATCACTCGATCACGATCGCGTGGCCACAAACCGCACCTCATTTGGAGCTCCCTAGCTCCCTCTACCTCTATAAATAGACCCCCCTTCCAAATTTCGGATCTCTCCCCCAAAACCCTAGCCCCCTTCTTCCTCCGCGCGCCGCACAACGTCCGCCGGCGCCGGACGTGTCCACTTCGTCCGCCGCCGCCACGTGGCGCGCCTCCATTGGGCCGCGCCTCAGCCCCACTTCGCCGCACCCGTCGCCGACCCGGGGCAGCACAGGCGGGGCCCTCCAAGCCCATCGGCCGGGCCGCGCCCGACGCCGCCCGCCGCGCCGCCCGTCTGCCTCCTCGCCGGCGTTCGCTCCGCCCGCCGCCGCATGACTCCGGCGAGGGTCGCCGCCGTCCGCCGCCCGCCGTCTCCGCCGACCCGCCGGACTGCTCCGCCGCGCCCTCGTCGTCCGAGCCAGCGCCCCTCCTCTCCGGCCAGCTCCGGCGAGCTCCGCCACCTCCGGCCGCCTCACTCTCCTGTCCGGTGAATAGGGTTTGCGGCGAACCTCGGGATCCGCGCCGGCTGGATCTGGATCTGGAACTTCGAGGGTTGACTTTTTCGTTACTAAACCCTAGCTTTTTGCAATCTTTGACATGCCATAACTCCCTTATCGTAGCTCTGATTCGTTTGTGTAGCATATCAAAATGTTCGTCTCGACGAGTACATCATTTCATCTCATTGCATCATTTTCATTTGAGCTCATCTTGATGCCCAAAATGTCGTTAGAAGAGGGCTATGTGATGATTATGTCAGATCTGTTTCAGCAAATGGCCTTTTGTCATTTTTGCCATGGTTAATGTGTGTATGCTATGATCCTGAGCTCTACATGTGTTTTGATGTATGCCATTTCATCTTTACAGGGGTGTATGCCATGCATTTTTGTGATCTTTGTGGTGACTAGCACAAGCATGCAAAGTAGCTTACTCAATGAAGCTGATTTCAGGGACTTAGAATTTCACCAAGTCTTTGTCCTGTTTTTGTCTTTATGCCATATGTTCATGTTGTTTCCTAGTGATTCGTGCCTCTTTTGAGGATGATCAGTAAGGATGTTTTTGTTAATATTGTGGTTCTCTATCCATCCATGTCTTTGTTTGCATTTATGAAGCACCCTAACTTGAGTCAATCGAGCTCTACTTTTGCTATAAAATGTTCGTGGCAGATTGTTGACATGTTTAGCGATTTTGCCAAGCTTGTTGTTGTTGATCCGTGCATGCTATGTTGTTGTTCTTTCCATGTCTAGCTTCTATGCCATGTATACTTGCTGGGTGTATGCTTAGTTTGTCATGCCATGCTTTGTAGTGAGTGCATCGAGCTCGTAAACATGCCTACTTGTTAATCTGTTTTGCATGTTCCAGTTTTTCACTAAGTCTGAATCTGTTTATGTTTTTGCTATGTTCACATGCTTGCAATTGTATTTTATGATCCCTTTTGGCTCATGGTCACTAAGGGACTTTTGTTACATGCTTTGAGTAGCTTCATGCCATGCCTTGCTTTTCCATGTTATGTTCCTGTAGCATGTAGTTATCATGCTCTAAACATTGCTTCCTGGTGATAAATTCCTGACTTGTTATTTCACTAAGTCTGAAATCTGTAATCATTTGCACTTTTGCCATGCTTGTTTGAACCTGTTAATGAGTGAAATAGTCGTAGCCTAGTGTTCATATTTTGTCAAACATCTTGAGTGTATCCCTGCCATGTATTTTATTGCTATGTTTGAGTGTTGTAGCATATTTATCTTGATGCATTTGGATGGCCTCATGCTGTTAAACGCAGACCGGTGCCATATTTGTTTTGCTTGTCATTTCCAAACCGTGCATCCAATTCCGGTGATCTTTATATCGATTTCAACCGAAATAAACTCACCTTTCCAGTGGCACTCTTGGATTTCCAAGTTGAGGCCAGGTTCAATCATTCCTTTCCAAATCACACATATGCATCACATACCGCATCCCGCATATCATGCCATGTTCATGTGTTGGTTGTTTTCTATGTTGTGTGCTTCTTTCCGATGTTGCTTCTTCGGGTTGGTTCCGATAACGTCGCGTTTGTGAGGATCCGTTCGACTACGTCCGTTTGTCTTCTTCATGGAGTCGTTCTTCTTCCTTGCGGGATTTCAGGCAAGATGATCATACCCTCAAAATCACTTCTATCTTTGCTTGCTAGATGCTCGCTCTTTTGCTATGCCTATGCTACGATGCCTACCACTTGCTTATCATGCCTCCCAAATAGCCATGTCAAACCTCTAACCCACCATGTCCTAGCAAACCGTTGTTTGGCTATGTTACCTCTTTGCTCAGCCCCTCTTATAGTGTTTCTAGTTGCAGGTGAAGATTGGAGTCCGTTCCTTGTTGGAACTTGTTTATTGTTGGGATATCACCATATTATCTTGTTTATCTTAATGCACCTATATACTTGGTAAAGGGTGGAAGGCTCGGCCTTATGCCTGGTGTTTTGTTCCACTCTTGCCGCCCTAGTTTCTGTCATATCGGTGTTATGTTCCCGGATTTTGCGTTCCTTACACGGTTGGGTTATAATGGGAGCCCCTTGACAGTTTGACTTGAATAAAACTCCTCGAGCAATGCCCAACCTTGGTTTTACCATTTGCCACCTAGCCTCTTTTTCCCTTGGGTTTTCGGAGCCCAAGGGTCATCTTTATTAAACCCCCCGGGCCAGTGCTCCTCTGAGTGTTGGTCCAAAACAGTGCTACTTGCAGCGCCACCTCGGGGAAACTTGAGGGTTGGTTTTAGTTGTACGTAGTGTTCATCTGAGTGTGCCCTGAGAACGAGATATGTGCAGCTCCTATCGGGATTTGTCGGCACATTCGGACGGTGTTGCTGGACTTGTTTTACCATTGTCGAGGATGTCTTGTAACCGGGATGCCGAGTCTGATCGGATTGTTTTGGGAGAAGAAATATCCTTCGTTGACCGTGAGAGCTTGTGATGGGCTAAGTTTGGACACCCCTGCAGGGATTGATTTTTCGAAAGCCGTGCCCGCGGTTATGGGCAGATGGGAATTTGTTAATGTCTGGTTGTAGAAAACCTGAAACTTATCTTAATTAAAATGCATCAACCGCATGTGTAACCATGGTGGTCTCTTCTCGGCGGAGTCCGGGAAGTGAACACGGTGTTGGAGTAATGCTTGACGTAGGTTGTTCTAGGATCACTTCTTGATCATAGTTGTTCGACCGTGCTTTTGCCTTCTCTTCTCGCTCTCATTTGCGTATGTTAGCCATCAAATATGCTAATCGCTTGCTGCAGCTCCACCTCATACCTTTTACCCTTCCTATAAGCTTAAATAGTCTTGATCGCAAAAGTGTGAGATTGCTGAGTCCCCGTGACTCACAGATACTTCCAAAACCAGTTTGCAGGTGCCGATGTTACCGAGCAGGTGACGCAACCAAGCTCAAGGAGGAGCTCGATGAAGATCTTGTCCTTTGTGTTGTTTCATTCTAGTTGTTCAGTAGTGGAGCCCAGTTGGGACGATCGGGGATCTGTGTAGCATTTGGGGTAGTCTTCTTGTATTTTGGTTCCGGAGTCGGACCTTGATTGTATCTGAATATGTAATGCTTTATTCTTGTATTGTGTGAAGTGGCGATTGTAAGCCAACTAGGTTTCCTTTCCCCTTTATTTATTTACATGGGATGTTGTGAAGATTACCTCAATTGCGACATTGCTTTCAATGCGGTTATGCCTCTAAGTCGTGCTTCGACACGTGGGAGATATAGCCGCATCGAGGGCGTTACAAGTTGGTAATCAGAGCCTTCCCCGACTTAGGAGCCCCTTGCTTGACCGAATCGTTGGCGTTGTTGAGTCTAGAAAAATGTTTTGAGTCATTTAGGAATTATATATCGGAGAGTTAGGAATTCTTTTTACTCCTCAGTCCCTTCGTCGCTCTGATGAGGCATCCTGACGTAGAGTTTTGACTCTTCTCTTCTCAAATTTCACTAATTTTTTTAGGATCACGCGGGTATCTTGGAATCGTTTCGATGGTTTTGTAACGAGAACATTGTTCTTAGTACCTCCTGACATTTGAAAAAAAGGTGGGCAGTCGACTCCTGAGCTTGTTTGCATAGGGGGCAAAGACCACAGTTTTCCCACCCTCGCCATTGTAGTCGATCCGCCACACACGGTCTTGTATGATAAGCCAAGCGAAGAACTTGCATTTCGAAGGGGCCCGGGTCTTGCATATTGTAGGCGAAGTTGGGTTGAGAACGAGGCCCGAGACCTACGACATATATGCTATAGCCGCGTGATATTCGTCACCGGGAGTGAATTTCCAAGATATAGTGTTCTTCCTATCAAGATTGAGAGCAACACCATCAATCATGTTCCAAAGGGCCGCAAATTCCTCGATATGTGTCAAAGTAAGCCCCTGGCTAGTGTCAGTTTGCAGGAATCAGAAGTTGTTGTCCAGAGCCTTGCTGACCAAACACGCCTTCTTTTTAGATATCTTGTCGATCTCTGGCGCGACGTCGTTAGGCTGGAGGCCATTTAGCCAAGAGGAATCCCATAACTTGGCCTTCTTGCCATCACCAATATTCACAATTGTGAACGCCGAGAAAAAATATTTGTCACTCTCGTTGCAGGGCGTTTTCATTCCTGCCGAAGTTTTAGGGGTGTCAACCCATTCAAACCAGAGCCAGCAAAGGCGAAGGGCGGTTGCAAATTTCTTGAGGTTAAGCACACCCAGGCCACCGAAGATCTTGAGCTTGCACACAAGCTCCCAATTAATGTTACACTTTTCACCAGACATGTTATCACAGTCAGCCCAAGGTATGCACGTCTCAGGCTATCATATAATAGACGAATGTCTGTGCCATGTATTGCAACAAAGATATAAATATTCTAGTATGTTGTTCCGTGATTTATCTGTCCATATTAATGTTGTTGTTTTTTTGCGGGTGAATTCCCTGTCCATATTAATGTTGCATCAAATTTAACCGGCAAACATTCCTTTTTTGAGCAATCAATGGTGATCTTGAAGAAAATGAATATGCGATCCTGAAAGAAAAATACCATGCAGTTAAAATACAAATCCTATAGCTTTGCCACATAAAGTTACCTTTGCCTTTGGTGACCCCAAAGATCTCTGTCCCCAAGGACCAACGAGGAGCCACGCTCAAACAGCCAGATTCCATAATCATCCCAACCAATTCTACTATATGCTGCACACAGTACACTTCCGTTTGGCACTATGGACAATTCAAAAGGTGGTGTCAATTTACAACGACAGTGGGCAGGGGAAAAGCGATATGTCGTGGATTCCTTCGAGCTGTATTATCTGTTGAGTTGTTTTCTGTCGTTGGGCTGCTAGATTCTGACGGCCGCGTCAAAGACAAAAGATTCGCGACGTCAAGGCGCGTGGGTAGAAATCGACCGTCCGCACAAGCGACGAACCTTCGTACCAGTTTCAAATTAGCGCACGCCCATCTGATCTGATATAAAAATCGCGCTGACTCGTGACGGCATCGATTGGTTTCTTAGGAGCCCTTTTTCTTTAACACTATATATATATATATTAAAAAATAGAACTTAAAACTCAGGTGGACTGAAGATACCACTACTCTCCTAACCATTCGACCATAAATTGATTTCCGAGCGCTTTTATTTATTCAGAAGTATAACGAAACAAAGCAAGATGGCACAGCTGGCCTCTGCATAACTAAGATGTACACAACCAAACATTAACAATCTCAGAAAAGATGTAAAAAAATAAAAATATCAACAACATTAGAGTCATATAGGACCGACACTATGCCTAAGATCGAAGGAGGTGGTGGACCAATCCGAAGGTTATGCTGGCACCAATGTTGGATAAAAACCTCTCAGACCACCCACTCTAACCGTATACACACCGTCTTGAACAGCGGTTGATACTCCTTTCGATATAGTGTAGACCATATACAAAGCGTATGCGTACATCCGAAAATAACCTAGAGCGAGAAGAGTCTTTTCCACTAAAAACAAAACCATTTCTACATGGGCAAAGCCACCATATTAAGGTATATGCTTTCAGCCTTATTAGCATCCAAATCTATTTGGAGTACCATCCAACCAGTGATCAAAAATATTGACAACACTTGTGGGAGGATAAAAATTGGACACTGTTATCCAAAAGGCTTCCTCCCCGTTTTATATATAAAGCATAAAGCCACACAGTCAAACATATACATGGTGATGAGTAAATCCTCCTACAAAACAGATCAAAGGAATAAAAAACAAGAGAACATGCGAATCCACACCCTACCACAAAGTACCCTAGACTACTCATAAGAAACGGAACAACGGCTCCAAGGGAAAAATACGGGCCTAGTTGCAACACTCACAAGCAAGTTGTTGCCGAAGAGCCCCCCTGCCCTCCCGCTCCGGATCATGGAGCCCGAGCCTGCCTGTGGACATCAAGGACCCTGAGTGGTGACAACAAGGACCCATGTAGAAGATAAGGAGGTAAGTGTGACCGTCCCACACAACGACAAAAGAAGCTTCAATACACGATCCAAAAATGATCGTGGATGGCGGTGCGACACGCTGGAGGCAACTTGGGATCCACAATGACGCTCCCAGGAGAGACGACACAACATGTCGCCGCCATTGATACCATAGAAATGGTCAAGGGTTTTCACCCCTGGCACAGAGACATGGACCACAACGACGTCCCCAAGAGGGATACGACACCCATGGGTATCGCCGCCGCTGGTGTCATAGCATAGAGCTTTTGCCCGAAACCACTTTTTTGTGCCACACCATGGGATCCTGAGCACCTGCCCACCACGAGGTTGTATATGTCAGCACCAAACCAGACCACCAGAGCACGATCTGGGAACGGCCACTACCGAGGAACCACCAATCCTCCAAAGCTACACTCTTTGTCGCGCACACGACAAAAAAAAAGCATTCATCACCGTCGCCAAGATGCCTACTGAAAATCCAAACCGACCGTCTCCCACCCAAGGCCGCCGCCCTGGCATCCAAGAGACCCCCACCCCTCTGCAACATAGCCAGTCAACACGGATCTCGCCCAATGAAGGAGACCCGCCATGACCCTTGCTGCCACCCCACCTACGACCAACGAGCCAGGGCACGGCGAATTCATCCAGCGATGGGACACCAAACCACGCGTAGATGAAAACACCACGTACCCATGGTCGCGGTCATCCATCTGGTTCACCGGACCCCACCCTACCCTAGATCTTGGCAGGGGTTGTCACCTCGGGCAGTAGGCCCTCGAGCCAGGCCGGGCGAGGTGGCCACCGATGCCCATGTTGTGACAACCTTGATGGTGTCCTGGACTAGGGGGTGCTCACCACATCGTCCCCCGGCCAGGTAGGCTGGTCCAAGGACCCCCATGATGGTTCATTGGTGGGCCCTACTTGTCAAGACCACTGCGTCAAGAAGGATTGCATCCGGAGGCTTGGCGCATACACCAATATTTAGAAGTTTTATACGACGTAGTTACCTTAGATGTAACCGCCTTATGTGTGAGCCCTAGACATGCCTATATGAACCAAGGGTTAGGGCTCATAGACGATAGATAGACCCATACACACAATCTCGTGGTAGGTCAACATGTACTCTATACCCCCTCGATATTAATACAATAAAGTAGGATGTAGGGTGCTATCTCTTCAAGAGAGCTCGGACCTACGTAAAATCACGTGTCCCCTGCTACCATTGTTCCAAGGCTACCCATTGGGACCCCCTACCTGAGATCTTACAGATTTAGTTCCATCATTTGTGGCCAATGCATGTCGCTCTACGTAGTCGCAACGGTGCAATGCGTTTGCAACCGGTGATCGAAGAAGCACTAGCGTGACCTCGGCGCCAGAACAAACTTCCACCGGTTTGGCCAACTAACCAGGCTGGATCGAAACCCCAAGCCATCATCGGGGTCTCAGACCCGATGAATGGGAACTCACCAATGTCTCCCTGCTCAAGATGTTAAATCAGACCAAGGAGCGGTGAGTTGCATGCATCCAGACACCGACATCAGATTGGACCTGTAGCAAAAAGTACACTTCGTCAGATCAGTCCTGGAACTCGAATCCGACAACTCCATATGGGAGTCAGAGAAGATGTCTAGCCCCATGCCAAAACCCCAAAATGATGTTAGATCAGTTCACAGAAAAGATTCTTGTGGGACTAGTATTAGATCGGATTGGAGCTGAAATTTTGCTCCCACGCATCACCCATCTCGTGGAAACCATTGAGGGATTTACCAATGAGGCATGCGCCAGTGAAAACAATGGATCCATATCTGCATTTGACGAAACAAATGGTTTCGGGCTAGTTTATGCCTAGGAAAGCGGGCCCATAACTTCACCCATGGTTGGAACAACTCGATCCGCCCAGGCGATAACGAGGCCAGATCCGAGGTCCACACAAGTCACATTTCGCATGTCAAATATTGCCCTAAGAATTTAAGGCAGGCCAACGTATGGGATCTGTCGCTTGTCATCCAGAAGATATGCGAAACCGTTCGGAAATTCGGGTCTCATTTTCTGTCAAAGAAAAATGAAATCCAGGACTGCAGTGACGCAGAGTGATGCGGAGTATCCCATGGTCATCCCTATGGACCCACCACCATCACCCTAAGCACCAAGCGGGCCGATGAAAAGAGCTCATGCAAGAGCGGTCGAAACTGAGGTGAACTCGCTCCTCTTCAAACTTACACTTCCCACATGCGAAACATGGCTACTACCTCAAGTGCATATACTAATTAAGTCTAATGAGGTACCTTGACAAAGGTCATGGACAAGATAGCGAGGAGTCGAAGCAAGACAAACAAGACGTGAAGCTGTCGGCAAGCTACACGCTTTGGATGTCCGGCATGACGTACACCAGCCAGCCAAAAGATTCCCGGTAGAGGAACTCTACAACAGTTGGACTACCGGCAAGCACCGGACGTCCAACAAGCTCCAGCGACCGGACTATCGTCCTCCTCCGAAAATCCGACCCGCGATGTCCAACAGCAAAATTCTAGAAATCCGATGCCTATCGAACGACCGACACTCATCGGACATCTGACGCCGACCCAACAGAGCAAAAACATCGGAAGTTTTACACCCACCGGACGTCCGGACCCCTGCAAGCCACCGGACGACTGGTAACCATCGGAAGTCTGGTGCCTATCTGTGCGTAGCCACTCGGGTTCTGACCCATGTATTCGTCTCTCTCTCCCTAGACTACATATACCCCTTCACTTGGATGAATTAGGGCTAGCAAAGTGATAGCTCACATCTAGAGATTGATTTTTGCTTATCCACTATCTCTCCCATGTAGATCAAGACCTCCATGTGAGAAGATCCCCTAGTGGATTCAAGAGCCCTTCTAGGGAAGATCCTCTTGGATATCAAGCCCTTAATTCCTCTAAGGATCGGGATGAACTAGCTACCTATTTGCCCTCCTGTGTTGGTTTTGGACCTTTGTATCCCTCTTATCTGTATGTGGATTTATCACATGTGTGATTGGATCTTTGTTAATTGAGTGTTCATCTTGTGTTCTTGATTTGCTCCTTTCCCCACCTCTCAGTGTGAAAAGATCATGAACTAGGGTTCCACCCTACATCATCTTGGATCAGAGCATAGGTTGATGACATCTTGGAGCCCCAACACCCCCATTTCCTAGCCAATTTTGTTTGTTTTTCCCCAAATTCGAAAATACTCACAAAAATAGCCATGCCGTTTTTGTGATTTGTTGGTTTTGATGATGTTTTGTTGATTTTGATCCATGGATTTGAAGTGTTGCGGGATGATCTAGATTCTCCACCTTTTCCTTCCTTTTCCACCGTCAAATCTGCCCCAAAAATTCTTTTTCTTCACCAAAATCCATGGCTTCTTCTTCATCCCCGCGCCCCAAAATCTCCAGGCACCGGATGATCGGTCTTTGTCGAACATCCGGCAACTTGCAGCCACCGGTCGTCCGACATCCTCCAGACGTCCGACAAAACCTGACGGAACTAAAATCCCCCCCAATCGCCCACCGCCCACACTTCCGCATTGCTAGCTCCGAGATCCACCATTGTACTTCCGTAACCCCACCGAGGTTCCGCTACACCACCACAACTTTCGCTACCACCATTTTTCCATTTGGTGTTTGGGATTTTGGGTTGCGGTTCTCCGATTTCTAAGGTGTTTCGGCTACTTAGGAGCGGTTCAACATTGACCCCACAGCCACTCATCATCGCTACATACTCGATATCGACAATGAACACCTCACCATTTGACACATAGATCGTCAGCAAGGATGGTAACCTCGATGACATCTTGTACATTATCCTTGCCATTGCATTGTTAACCCCCGAGCCTATTGTGTTACTTTCCTATCGAGATTAGCCATTGAGTATTGCCGGGCAACGCTACTTGTGCACTTTAGTGATACATATTCCGCTTAGCTATCATTGCGTGCATATATCGTCGTATCATCTCTTGTGTCATCAATTGTTTTGACATATACACAATTGCTATCTTGGTTCGAGCATTTCGCGTAAGTGGCCAAAGAAAATATCAAAAAATAAAGAGGAAAAAGCTTTTAAGCAAAGAGAAAAAGGAAACAAGAACATGTAAGCAATAGCAATAGCATCATGCCACATTGCATTGCTTATTGACACCATTGATCATTCAGGATCATCGTGTGCGAGTTCATCGTGAACCATACATACATAGCATACTTGGAATAGAAAGTCGACACATTTTGTTTCTCATAGGTTGTGCACAAGTTTTGTATCCGCCCTTTGAGAAATCATGCTACGTCTCCCTAGCGTTGTGCAACACGAGCGTTTTCTGTGGATAACACATTTTGGGCTCATTCCTTGGTTGCACAACCCCACTGTAGGATCGAAAGTATGTCTAGAGGGGGGATTAGTGTAGGATCGAAAGTATGTCTAGAGGGGGGGGGGTGATTAGACTACTTGACCAAACAAAAACTTAACCTTTTCCCAATTTTAGTTCTTGGCAGATTTTAGCTATTGTAGGACAAGTCAAGCAATCATCACACAATTCAAGCAAGCATGCAAAGAGTATATTGGCAGCGGAAAGTAAAGCATGCAACTTGCAAGAATATAAAGGGAAGGGTTTGGAGAATTCAAACGCAATTGGAGACACGGATGTTTTTCCCGTGGTTCAGATAGGTGGTGCTATCCTACATCCACGTTGATGGAGACTTCAACCCACAAAGGGTAACAGTTGCGCGAGTCCACGGAGGGCTCCACCCATGAAGGGTAACGGTTGCGCGAGTCCACAGAGGGCTCCACCCACGAAGGGTCCACGAAGAAGCAACCACCCACAAAGGGTCCACGAAGAAGCAACCTTGTCTATCCCACCATGGCCATCGCCCACGAAGGACTTGCCTCACTAGCGGTAGATCTTCACGAAGTAGGCGATCTCCTTGCCCTTACAAACTCCTTGGTTCAACTCCACAATCTTGTCGGAGGCTCCCAAGTGACACCTAGCCAATCTAGGAGACACCACTCTCCAAGAAGTAACAAATGGTGTGTAGGTAATGAACTCCTTGCTCTTGTGCTTCAAATGATAGTCTCCCCAACACTCAACTCTCTCTCATAGGATTTGGATTTTGTGGAAAGAAGATTTGAGTGGAAAGCAACTTGGGAAGGCTAGAGATCAAGATTCATATGGTAGGAATGGAATGTCTTGATCTCAACACATGAGTAGGTGGTTCTCTCTCAGAACATATGAGATGGAATTGTGTATGTGTTCTGATGGCTCTCTCCACGAATGAAGAGGAGGTGGAGGGGTATATATAGCCTCCACACAAAATCCAACCGTTACACACAGTTTTCCAATCTCGGTGGGACCGAATCAACAAACTCGGTCAGACCGAAAGGTAAACCTAGTGACCGTTAGAGATTTCGGTGGGACTGACATGCAACTCGGTAGGACCGATATGGTTAGGGTTTGGGCATAACGTAATCTCTGTGAGACCGATTACACAAACTCGGTGGGACTGAATTTGGTAATTAGCTAACCAGAGAGTTGGTCAGGCAAACTCGGTGGGACCGATTTGCTCTTTCGGTGAGACCGAAAAGTTACAAAAAGGAAACACTAAATTTACATTGCAATCTCGGTGGGACCGATTCGCTCTTTTGGTGAGACCGAAAAGTTACGAAAGGGAAACAGAGAGTTTGCAATCCCATCTCGGTGATACCGAGATCCCTATCGGTAGAACCGAATTGCTAGGGTTTGGCAGTGGCTTATGACAAGTGAAACTCGGTGGCGCCGGATAGGAAGAATCGGTAGGACCGAGTTTGGCTTAGGGTTTTGGTCATATGTGGATATGGGAAAGTAGTTGAGGGTTTTGGAGCATATCATTAAGCACATGAAGCAAGAGGCTCATTAAGCAACACCTCATCCCTCCTTGATAGTATTGGCTTTTCCTAAAGACTCAATGTGATCTTGGATCACTAAAATGTAAAATGAAGAGTCTTGAGCTTTTGAGCTTGAGCCAATCCTTTGTCCTTAGCATTTTGAGGGTTCCACTTTCACATCCATGCCATGCCAATCATTGAGCTTTCCTGAAATAATTATCTTGGAATAGCATTAGCTCAATGAGCTATATGTTGTTATGAATTACCAAAACCACCTAGGGATAGTTGCACTTTCAATTAGACAACTTGACCAAATAAAAACTTATCTTTTCCCAATTTTAGTTGTAGGAAAGATTTAGCAATTCTACCAAATCAAGTAACACCCTACACATGCAAGTCTAAGAGTTGAGCAACAGAAAGTAAAGACTTTGCATATGAACGTAAAGGAGGGATTGGAGAAATAAAATGCAATGAGGACACGATGATTTTTGGCGTGGTTCCAATAGGTGGTGCCATTGTACGTCCACGTTGATGGAGATTTCAACCCACAGAGGTTAACGGCCGTGCGAGTCCACGAAGGGCTCCACCATGAAGGGTCACGAAGAAGCAACCTTGTCCGTTCCACCATGGCTTACGTCCACAAAGGACTAGCCTCACTCGAGGTGGACTTCACGAAATAGGCGATCTCCTTGCCCTTACAAACTCCTTGGTTCAACTCCATAATATCTTGGAGGCTCCCAAGTGACACCTAACCAATATAGGAGACACCACTCTCCAAAAGATAATAGATGGTGTTTTTGATGATGAACTCCTTGCTCTTGTGCTTCAATGATAGTCTCCTCAACACTCAATCACTCTCTCACATATTTGGCTTGGGTAGGAGAAGGATTGGAGTGGAAAGCAACTTGAGTAGGCTAGAAATCAAGGTTCAAATGGTTGGATTGGTATCTTGATCTCAACACATGAGTAGGTGGTTCTCTCTCAGAAAATGAATGGTGGTAGTGTAGGTTTGTTCTGATGATTCTCTTAGAGAGTAGGTGGGGGTGGAGGGGTATTTATAGACTTCACCCAAAATCCAACCGTTACACACTTTTGACTCAACTTGGTGACACCGAAGCAAAAACTTGGTGAGATCGACCTGTGTAAAAGATATGTACGTTGGGCTTTTCGGTGGGACGAAGTGGAAATCTCGGATAGACCAAAATGCGATAACGTAGACAAGGCTTCATTTTGATAGTTCCGATCAGTTCAACTCGGTGATTCTGAAGTGAATGAATTGGCTTACGGAAACTTGGTCATTGCAACTTGATGAGACAGATCGCAATCTTGATGAGACTGAAATTCTAGGACATGGGATTTTCTCAATTGCATCAACTTTAGCATTATCTACTTCAATGCCTCTTTCGAAAATTTTATGAACAAATACTATACCTTCGTTCACCATAAAGTGGCACTTTTCCTAGTTCAATACGAGATTGGTGTCTTCACATCTCTACAAAACTTGATCAAGGTTTCTCAAGCAATCATCAAAACAAGTTTCATAAATAAAAAAGGCATCGAATACCTCAACAATTTTCTTGCAGAAATCAGAGAATATAGCAGTCATGCATCTTTGAAAGGCAGTAGGTGCATTGCATAAACAGAAAGGCATACTTGTATAAGCATACGTTCCAAAAGGGTAAGTAAAACTAGTTTTCTCTTGATCTTCTTGTCATACAGGTATTTGAGAAACCAGAATAACCATCTATGAAGTAGAAATATGTATGCTTAGATAATTTTCCAACATTTGATCAATAAAAGGCAATAGGTAATGATCCTTTCTAGTTGTTTTATTTAGATTTCTAAAATAAATTACCATCCTATAGCCAGTTACAGTTCTTTGTGGGATATGTTCAATTTTATCATTAGGAACAACAGTAATGCCTCCTTTCTTAGGGACACAATGAACATGACTTACCCATCTACTATCAGCTATATGATAAATTATACATGCCTCCAGAAGCTTTAATATTTTAGTTATTACCACATCCTTCATTTTGGGATTTAGACAACGTTGATGATCGACAACTGGCTTAGCATCAGGCTCCATATTAATCTTGTGTTGACATAATGATGGGATAATGCCCTTAAGATCATCAAGAGTATATCCTATTGCAGCATGATGCTTCCTAAGAGTTTTGAGTAATCTCTTTTCTTCATGCTCTGAAAGATTGGCATTGATAATGACATGATATATCTTCTTTTCATCAAGACAAGCATATTTCAATATATCAGGAAGTTTCTTTAGCTCAAACACAGGATCACTGTTTGGTGGAAGAGGGTCTCCCAAAGTTTCAATAGGCAAATTATGTTTAAGTATAGGTGCTTGCCTAAAGAATATTTCATCTATTTCATTTCTTTCATTCATATTCATATCATTTTTATGGTCTAGCATATATTGTTATAAGGGATCGGTAGGAGGTACAACCATAGAAGCAAGACCAATGATTTCATCTTTACTAGGCAATTCTCTATCATGGGGTTGTCTATGAAACTTGGAGAAATAAATTCATGAGATACATCGCCAAATTTAACACTGACCTTCTCTTTAGCACAATCAATCTCAGCATTAACAATATTCAAGAAAGGTCTACCGAATATAATAGGACAAAAATCATCTTGTGGTGATCCAAGAACTAGAAAATCAGTAGGGTATTCGATCTTACCACACTAGACTTCAACATCTCCAACAATCCTAAGTGATGAAATAGTATCTTTGTTTTCAAGCTTAATACTAACATCAATATCTTCAATCTCAATAGGTGCAATATCATGCATAACTTCTTGATATAAAGTAAACGGAATGGCACTTATGCTAGCACCCATATCGCATAAACCATGGTAGCAATGATGACTGATCTTAACAGAAACAACATGCATGCCAACAACCGATTTACTATTATCTGATTTATCTTATCTTGTATTCACTAGTTTAGAAATCCTAGTTTCCTCCTCATAGAAATAAATGGCATGTCAATCAATATTATCGACCAAGAGATCTCTAAACATTGCAATATTAGGTCCCATTTTAATTTGTTCAAAGGATTTAGGAGACTTAACATCACTCTTATGAACTACAGTTGTAGCTTCAACATGTTCCTTAATCCTAACAGGGAAAGGAGGTTTCTCAATATAAGCAGTGGGTACAACTGGATTAGCAGAATAAGTAATAGTTTCAGTTTTGTCCATAACAGGTTCCTCATAAATTTCTTCAACTAGGTGGATGAAATTTAAACCACTTCTACTTAGGGAGAGCAACATGAGCAAAAAATGATTCATAGAAAGTGGCTACTGTATCAGAGTGATATGTCTGCAATATATCTATAATTTTTTATTCTTCCATGCTATTATAGTATCAATCTTGGATGTTTAATATTCAATTATATATCATTTTCTAGGACTAACCTATTTACCTAGTGCCAAGTGCTAGTTGATTTTTTTGCCTGTTTTTGGTTTTCCAAGAAATCAGTTCCAAACGAAGTCCAAATGCAACGAAACTTTTTGATGATTTTTTGTAGACAAGAGAGACCCTAGAAGCTTCAGGAGGAGACCAGAAGGAAAATGAGCAGACGGCAAGGCATTAGGGCGTGCCCTGGGGGGTCGCACCCTAGTACCTTGTGGGTCCCTCGGGGCTCCGCCTAACCTAATTCCACCTCCATAAATTCTCTAAAATTGGGAAACCAACAAGGAGCCACCCAAAATACTTTTTCCACTATTGTGAGTTTCTGTTCTTCTGCGATACCATCTGGAGGCCTTTTGACTCTACCGGAGGGGTAATCAATCAAGGAGGATTCTACATCAACCTTGTTGCCCTTCCGATGATGAGTGAGTAGTTTACCATAGACCTATGGGTCCATAGCTAGTAGCTAGATGGCTTCTTCTCTCTCTCTCTCCCCCCTCTCTCTCTCTCTCTTTGATCTTCAGTACAATGTTCTCCTCGATGTTCTTGGAGTTCTATCCCATGTAATCTTCTTTTGCGGTGTGTGTTGGGTTCCGATGAATTGTGGGTTTATGATCATATTATTCATGAGAAATACTTGAGTCTTTTTTGAGTTCTTATATCAATGATATTATAGCTTTGTATTTCTCTCTGATTTATCCGTTTGGTTTGGCCAACTAGATTGATTTGTCTTGCAACGGGAGAGGTGATGTAATGGGTTAAATCTTGCGGTGCTCTATATCACAATGATAGAAAGGGACAAGACACATATTTTTATTATTGCCATTAAGGGGAAATGGTGGATGAAAGGATCGATACGGTTGACTAGAGGGGGGTGGGGTGAATAGGCATCTACCAATTTTTAACTTTTCTTATCAAATTAGGGTTTGCAATAAATAGATTGTCTATATAAGCGACTAGGTGAGCAACCTATATGATGCAAGCAATACAAGCAAGCAAGAGATAATACACAAGTAAAGCTTGCACAAAGTAAAGGTAAGAAATAACCACAAGCGGAGCCTATGGAGACGAGGATGTGTTACCGAAGTTCCTTCCGTTTGAGGGGAAGTACGTCTCCGTTGGAGCAGCGTGGAGGCACAATGCTCCCCAAGAAGCCACTTGGGCCACCGTATTCTCCTCACACCCTCACACAATGCAAGATGCCGTGATTCCACTAGTGCTGCACTTGAAGGCGGTGATCGAACCTTTACAAACAAGGTTGGGGCAATCTTCAAAACTTAATTGGAGGCTCCCAACAACACCACGAAGCTTCACCACAATGGAATTTGGCTCCGAGGTGAACTCAACTGTCTAGGGTGCTCAAACACCAAAGAGTAACAAGATCCGCAAGGGATTAGTGAGGGGAATCAAATTTATCTTGGTGGAAGTGTAGATCGGGGCCTTCTCAACCAATCCCTAGAAAATCAACAAGTTTGATTGGCTAGGGAGAGAGATCGGGCGAAAATGAGCTTCTGAGCAACAATGGAATTTTGGGAGGCAAGTCTTCTTGGAGAAGAAGACCCCCTTTTATAGTGGGGAACAAATCCAACTGTTATGCTTTTCTCGGCCCGCACACAAGCGGTACTACCGCTCCAGGAGCAGTACTACTGCTTCCTATAGGAAGCCAAGGAGAAATAAGAAGCGGGGGAGAACAGAGGACTGGGCGGTAGTAGCAGCGGTGGTAGGGTGGTACTACCGCTTGTCCTCTAGGGTAAAAAAGTGATGTAGGGTAGAACCCTAATCGGCCGATCTTTCACAAAAGGAGCGGATCCCGCGATGAACATGAAGAACACAAGGGGGAAACAAGGGGAAACACGAGAGGAAACACGAGAAAATCATTAAACCAACACGAAATAGTCACACGTGTGCTAGATCCTCGAGTACATAAGAGATCACACGATCCACGGACAACTAAGGACGATACAAAGGTAGACGGTCTTCTCCATGAGGAGGTCTTGATGTTCTTCTCCGCAAGGAGGTCTTGAATCCAAAGGGATCTTCTCCGAAGACGGGCCGCAGTCTCTCTCGTGGAGTATATCCGATGTGGATGAGCAATGCTCTATCTCTAAAATGAGCTAAACCAATGCTAACCCTAGAAAAAAGGACGAGGATTAGGAGTATATATAGTCTAGGGGGTTGAAGGGGTACACGGGCCTCGGCCCTTCATTGTGTGCAGACAGGGGAGGCCGGATGTCCGGGCTTTCACGAGGGGCCGGGTGTTCGGGCTGGGTGGCCGGATGTCCGGGCTTGAGGCGCTAGCCTTGCTGCTCTCTGGTTCGGTGGTGTCCGGATATCCGAGCTTGAGGATGGATTTCCGGGCAGGGCCGGATGTTCGGGCTGGGGCCGGATGTCTGGGGCCTGTAGGTGCTTGGCGACTGTGCAGCTAGTAGTGGACGACGCTCCAGGGGCCGGACGTCCGGGGTCGTGGCCGGATTTCCTGGTCCTGGGAGGTGTTCTTAACTCCTTCCATGGGTTCTCTTCATCCATGAACATGGGGGCTTGTACACCTTCACATGCATCTTCGGGAGGGTCCTCTTGGTACCTAGTCATGCACAACATCTCGGATTTAGGTAGTAGCCATGTCTCGAGAGGATCATATGTAATATCACTAAGGAAGGAAGTCACCTCGTTCTCGAGAGATCTAGCTCTAGCTCGTGGCATGGGTCCTCTTTGCTCTTCTTGAGGCAATGGTAGATCCATGGGGATGACCGTAGGATGCTCCGCATCATCTCCCCTCCCTTGGGGAAGATCCAACCTCGGATCGAAATCCTCATCACCATGGTAGGGCGAGAGATCCTTGATGTTGAAGATGTCGCTCACGGAGTACTTGTCGCGCGGGAGGTCGATCTTGTAGGCGTTTTTGTTGTAGAGTTCAAGCACCTTGAAGGGTCCATCCGCTCGTGGTCGAAGTTTGGACTTGTGTTTGTTGGGGAAGCGGTCCTTGCGAAGGTGTAGCCACACAAGATCTCCAATGTTGAATACCATGGGGTGCTTGTTGATGTTGCTCTTGGTCGCAAGTCGTTGTACTTGGCGCTCGATGGTTTGCCTTTTATCTTCATGCACCTTCTTGAGATGGTTCACACGTGCACTTGCGTCCATATTGATGCGCTCTTGTAGTGGTAGAGGAAGGATGTCCAATGGGGACAAAGGGTTGAATCCGTAGACGCCCTCGAAGGGGGACTTGCCGGTTGTGGAGTGTCTTGCGCGGTTGTAGGCGAACTCGACGATAGGTAGACACTCCTCCCACTCCTTGCTGTTCTTATTGATTAGCACTCAAAGTAGAGCGGAGAGTGTGCAGTTGGTCACCTCCGTTTGGCCGTCGGTTTAAGGATGGTAAGCCGTGGAGAAGAGTAGCTTGATTTCGAGCTTGGCGCATAGAGTCTTCCAAAAGTAGCTTAGGAACTTGACGTCGCGGTCCGAGACAATCGTCTTTGGCATTCCATGAAGACGCAATATTTCCTACAAAAGATATTGGCAACATGTGAAGCATCGTCTATCTTGTTGCAAGGAATGAAATGTGCCATCTTGGAGAAACGGTCCACAACGACAAATACCGAATCCTTTCCATTGCGAGTCCTAGGCAATCCAAGTACAAAATCCATGCTAATGTCTTCCCATGGTTGATATGGAATTGGTAGAGGCATGTAAAGGCCATGGGATTGAGCTTTAGACTTACCTTTGCGACATGAAGAGCATCGGTTGGTGAAGCGGTTGACGTCACGAAACATCTTGGGCCAATAGTAGTTCCTTGAGAGCGCAGCGAACGTCTTGTCGCGTCTAAAATGTCCCATTAATCCAACTCCATGAGATTCATGCAAACACAACAAATGAAGAGAAGACTCAGGGATGCAAAGCTTGTTAGCTCTCATAAGATATCCATCTTTGATGTAATAGCTTTCCCAAGATGTATGCGTCAAACATTTGGCATAAAGAGTAGCAAAAGTTGGATCATGCTCATACAAGTCTTTTATGTGCTCAAAGCCAATGACATTCAACTCAAGTTGAGTAACAAGCATGCATATGCGGGAAAGGGCATCCGCCACAATGTTTTCCTTACCCTTAATGTACTTGATGACATAAGGAAAAGACTCAATAAATTCACTCCATTTAGCATGACACTTGTTCAACTTGGTTTGTCCCTTAAGGTACTTGAGCGTTTCATGATCGGTATGAATGATGAATTCATGAGGGTGAAGATAGTGTTCCCATTCATGCAAAACACGAACTAAAGCATATAGCCCTTTGTCATAGATGGGGTAATTGAGTTGCGCTCCGGAGAGTTTCTCACTAAAGTAAGCTATGGGGCGCTTCTCTTGTGTTAACACACCTCCTATGCAATTACCGCTAGCATCGCAATGAATCTCAAAGGGTTTGTGAAAGTTGGGTAATGCAAGCACGAGAGCATGAGTAAGCAAATTTTTAAGCTCATGGAAAGCGGTATCTTGGGATGGTCCCCAAACAAAAGGCGCATTCTTCTTGCTCAAAGCATGCAAAGGCGAAGCAATGGTGCTAAAATCTTTCACAAAGAGACGATAGAAACCCGCAAGGCCAAGAAAGCTACGCACTTGTTGCAAGTTGGTTGGTTGTGGCCAAGTCTTAATAGCATTAATCTTGGACTCATCTACATGAACACCCTTAGAAGATACAAAAAAACCCAATAAAACAAGCTTATCAATGCCAAAAAGGCATTGCTCCATATTAGCATAGTGACGCTCTTTTCGAAGAGTTTGTAAAACTGTTCGGACATGGGTGACATGCTCTTTGAGAGACATGCTAAAAACAAGGATATCATTGAAGTAGACCACAACAAACACACCAATGTAAGGGCGAAAAACATGATTCATAAGACACATAAAAGTACCCGGTGCTTCTGATAGACCCATAGGCATGACTAACCACTCATACAAGCCAAACTTGGTTTTGAAAGTGGTTTTCCATTCATCACCCTCTTGCATGCAAATTTGATAGTAACCACTCTTAAGATCAATTTTTGAAAAGATAGTGGCACCACTAAGTTCATCAAGCATATCATCAAGGCGTGGAATGGGATACCTATAATGAACGGTGATAGCATTGATAGGTCTACAATCGGAGCACATGTGAAAGCTACCGTCTCATTTTGGCACAAGAATGACCGGGACGGCACAAGGGCTCAAACTTTCACGCACATGTCCATGGTCTATGAAATGCTTTACTTACCTTTGTATTTCTTTGGTTTCTTCGGGGTTGACGTGGTAGGGAGCTTTGTTCAGAAGAGGTGCTCTGGGGATGAGGTTGATGCGGTGCTCGATGCGTCGTAGTGGTGGTAGTCCCGGAGGTAGCTTGTCGGGGAAAACATCGAGAAATTCCTGCAAAAGAGAAGACAACACTAGAGGAAGAGTGTGAGAGGTGTTAGCTTGTGGTTCATTGTCCTTGCACAAAAGGACGTAGTGTAGAACAATAGATGGGTTCTCACACACTCCTCTTATCTCACTTTTGGCAAATAGAACTAAGTTCTTCTTGTCGCTCATCGTGGAGGCGCTCGATTTTGGCTTGTGGCGCTCACTCTCTTTTTGGTGGCTCGCTCTCTCACTATACTCTCCACGATGGGTGGCTTGCTTGTCGGCGACCACTTGGCTTGGAGACATGGGGCTAAGTACGTACTCCTTTCCTTTTCATCTTGAAGATGTAGTGGTTCGTTCGGCCGTTGTGGATGACACCTCTATCCAATTGCCATGGGCGTCCAACGAGAAGGTGGCAAACGGTCATTGGAACAATGTCACACTCCAAAGTGTCTTCGTAGGCGCCAATTTTGAAGGAGACTTGTACTCGATGCTCGACTTCGATAGTGCTGGAGTCACTAAGCCATTGAACTTTGTAAGGATGTGGGTGCTTCATCTTGGGCAATTGGAGCTTGGAGCAAAGTTCTTCACTTGCGAGATTATGACAACTCCCTCCATCGATATGATGACCTTGACGGATCGTCCATTGATGTCGGCCTTGGTATGAAAGATGTGGCACCGTTGGTCTTCTTCTTGGTGATGTTGGAGACTCAAGACCATGGAGACAACAAGAGCGGGACTTGAATCTTCATTGCAAAAGACTTGTTCCTCTTCATCATTCACTTGCCGGTGCATGGCGACCTGCTCAAGAGCGTTCATTTCTCCTTCACTCATCGAGTCGTAGGTGTCGTCATCGTTGAGGATCATGGTCCGCTTGTTGGTGCACTCATAGGACTTGTGGCCTCGGCCTCCACATGTGAAGCATTTGAAGGAACTCGTCTTGACGGTCTCATCGGTTGGAGTAGATGTTGATGAAGCTCTCAGCTTGAAGTTGCTCGTTGTAGGAGGATGGCTTGGAGTTGACGAAGCTTTCTTGGAACTCGACTTGTCGACGTTGCTTGTAGAAGGCTTGGTAGATGGTGTTGGAGTCGTTGAAGCTTGGGTGTTGGAGAAGCTGTATGACTTGGATGAGAACTTCGCATACTTGTAATCGTCTTGCACTTGACATTCCGCTTTGGTAGCTTGATGCACTAGCTCGATAAGGTTCAAGTATGGTTGGAAGTTGGCGATCTTCTTGATAGGATGGTTGAGTCCATTCAAGAAACATGCCATAGTTTTCTCATCATCTTCCGTGACATTGGCTCGTATCATGGCAATCTCCATCTCCTTGTAGTACTCTTCAACATTCTTGGTTCCTTGCTTTATTAGTTGGGAGTTTCTTGAAGAGGTCGCGGTTGTAGTAGGTAGGCACAAAGCGTGCTCTCATGACATCCTTCATTTGCACCCAAGTAGTGATGGGTGGTTCACCTCTTGCCTCTCGGCGCTCGATAACTTGTTCCCACCAAATGAGGACATAGTCTTGAAACTCAAGGGATGTCATCGCGATCTTCTTCTCTTCTTCATAGTTGTGCAAACGGAAGATTTTGTCGACCTCCAATGCCCATGAAAGATACTCTTCGGGATCGTTGCTTCCATTGAACTTGGGCATGGTGAACTTTAGCTTGCCGTAGCGTTGCTCTTCATTGTGTTGGGGTTGGGGATGATGACGCTCATGTTGTTGATGATTGTCAAGCTCATGTTGCTCTTGGTGAGGAGGGTTGTTAACCTCATGTTGCTCTTGTCGTGGAGGATTCTCATTGTCTTCATGCTCTTGGTGAACTTGATGTCCTTGAGGAGCTTGTGGAGGGGCTTGTCGAGCTCGAGGAGGAACTTGACGATGCACGCGAGCTTGAAATCTTCGTTCATGAGCTTCTTTGTGAAGTGTTCCCTCTTGTTCACGTCGATGGCGATTATGTGTGGTGACGGCGTGACTTGAATCTCGAAGGGCATGTTGCGCCTCAAGTGCTTGAACTTCACGGAGTTGTTGTTCTTGGCGTTGTGCCTCGGCATCTTGGTGTAGTCGCACTCGCTCTTCCTCTTCATGTTGGTGTTGTTGTTGCCGTTCTCGTGCTAGCGCAAAAGCCTCTTGGGTTTGACATTATCAGTGCTCTTGAGAGTTGGTGTCGTGTAGGCGATTGAGGCTTACTTGATGATCGTTGCGTGCGGCACGTCGAAGAGTGTTCAATGTCGGTGTACTTGAGCCGGAGAGGGTGAAGTCGGAGTGTCAACTTGAGCGGCTCCTTCTTGATGAGGACGAAGTGGAAGAAGAGCGGTTGAGCAAAAAGCACGAATCTCGTCCATTATTGCGTCGTTCTCTTGCTTGTGAACGTCGAGCTTGTGGTCGAAGCAATCCCTTCTACGTTGCTCGCAGAGTCGCAAGTCGGCGGCGAGGTTGTCGATGCGTTCACTCATTGCTTGTTGCTCTTGATGCAAAGCACATTGTGCACCAAAGAGGTGGTTCTTGGTGACGTAGTGATACGTCCATTTTGCATCATGCTTTTATATCGATATTTATTGCACTATGGGATGTAATTACACATTATGTCACAATACTTATGCTTATTCTCTCTTATTTTACAAGGTTTACATAAAGAGGGAGAATGCCGGCAGCTGGAATCCTGGGCTGGAAAATGAGAAAATATTAGAGACCTATTCTGCACATCTCCAAAAGTCCTGAAACTCCACGGGAATTATTTTCCGAATATATAAAAAATATTGGGCGAAAGAAGTACCAGAGTGGGGCCACCCACCGTCCACGAGGGTGGGGAGCGTGCCCTACCCCCCTAGGTGCACCCCCTGCCTCGTGGGCCCCCTGGTGGCCCTCCGATGCCCATCTTTGGCTATATGGAGTCTTTCGTCGTGGAAAAAAAATCATAAGCAAGCTTTCGGGAAGAAACTCCGCGGTCACGAGGCGGAACCAATCTAGGGCTCTGGCAGAGCTGTTCTGCCGGGGAAACTTCCCTGCGGGAGGGGGAAATCATCATCATCGTCATCACCAACGATCCTCTCATCGGGAGGGGGTCAATTTCCATCAACATCTTCACCAGCACCATCTCATTTCAAACCCTAGTTCATCTCTTTTATCCAATCTTTGTATCCAAACCTCAGATTGGTACCTGTGGGTTGCTAGCAGTGTTGATTACTCCTTGTAGTTGATGCTAGTTGGTTTACTTGGTGGAAGATCATATGTTCAGATCCATTATGCATATTAATACCCCTCTGATTATGAACATGAATATGCTTTGTGAGTAGTTACGTTTGTCCCTGAGGACATGGGAGAAGTCTTGCTATAAGTAGTCATGTGAATTTGGTATTCGCTCGATATTTTGATGAGATGTATGTTGTCATCCCTCTAGTGGTGTCATGTGAACGTCTACTACATGACACTTCACTATTGTTTGGGCCTAGAGGGAGGCATTGGGAAGTAATAAGTAGATGATGGGTTGCTAGAGTGACAGAAGCTTAAACCCTAGTTTATGCGTTGCTTCGTAATGGGCTGATTTGGATCTATATGTTTCATGCTATGGTTAGGTTTACCTTAATACTTCTGTTGTAGTTGCGGATGCTTGCAATGGGGGTTAATCATAAGTGGGATGCTTGTCCAAGTAAGGACAGTACCCAAGCACGGGTCCACCCACATATCAAATTATCAAAGTACTGAACGTGAATCATATGAACGTGATGAAAACTAGCTTGACGATAATTCCCATGTGTCCTCGGGAGCGCTTCCCTTCATATAAGAGTTTGTCCAGGCTTGTCATTTGCTACAAAAGAATTGGGCCATCTTGCTGCACCTTATTTACTTTTATTACTTGCTACTCGTTACAAATCACCTTATTTACCGATAATTTCAGTGCTTGCAGAGAATACCTTACTGAAAACTTCTTATCATTTCCTTCTGCTCCTCGTTGGGTTCGACACTCTTACTTATCGAAAAGGCTACGATAGATCCCCTACACTTGTGGGTCATCAAGACTCTTTTCTGGCGCCGTTGCCGGGGAGTGAAGCGCCTTTGGTAGGTGGAATTTGGTAAGGAAACATTTATATACTGTGCTGAAATTTACTTCACTTGTTACTATGGAACATAATCCTTTGAGGGGCTTGTTCGGTGTATCTTCACCCCGACCAGTAGAGCAAAGAGTTTCTCCTCAACCTACTGAACCTACTGAAAATGTTTACTTTGAAATTCCTTCAGGTGAGAAACTGCTAGCTAATCCTTTTGCAGGAGATGGAACATTGCATCCCGATTTACACTTAATCTATGTGGATGAAGTTTGTGGATTATTTAAGCTTGCAGGTATGCCCGATGATGTTATCAAGAAGAAGGTCTTCCCTTTATCTTTTAAGGGAGAGGCATTGACATGGTATAGGCTATGTGATGATATGGGATCATGGAACTACAAACAATTGAAATTGGAATTTCATCAGAAGTTTTATCCTATGCATCTTGGTCATCGTGATCGTAATTATATATATAATTTTTGGCCTCACGACAGAGAAAGGATCGCTCAAGCTTGGGGGAGGCTTAATTCAATGTTATATTCATGCCCCAATCATGAGCTCTCAAGAGAAATGATTATTGAAAAATTTATGCTCGGCTTTCTCTCAATAATCGATCCATGCTTGATACTTCTTGTACTGGATCTCTTATGATGAAGACTATTGAATTCAAATGGGATTTATTGGAAAGAATTAAATGCAATTCTGAAGATTGGGACCTCGACGAAGGTAAGGAGTCAGGTATAACACCTAAGTTTGATTGTGTTAATTCTTTTATGGATACCGATGTTTTCCATGAATTTAGCACTAAACATGAACTTGACTCTGAGATAGTAGCTTCTTTCTGTGAATCCTTTGCTACTCATGTTGATCTCCCAAAGGAGAAGTGGTTTAAATATAATCCTCCCACTGAGGTAAATGTAGTTGCTCCTATTAAAGTTGAAGAAAAGACTATCACTTATGATGATCCTGTTGTTCCTGCTGCTTATATTGAGAAGTCACCTTTCCCTGTTAGAATAAAGGATCATGCTAAAGCTTCTACTGTAGTTAACAAAAGTAATTTTAGGACACACAAACCCCCTAAGAAAGTTAAAGTTGAACCTAAAATTGCTATGGTTCAAGATCTCTTGGCATATAATATTGATGGACATGTTATTTAGTTCTGCAATGAAGCTGCTAGAATTGCTAGACCTGATGCTAAAAATAAACATAGACCTGTTGTAGGCATGCCTGTTATTTCCGTTAAAATAGGAGATCATTGATATCATGGCTTATGTGATATGGGTGCTAGTGCAAGTGAAATACCTCATTCCTTATACGAAGAAATTATGCATGATATTGCACCTACTGAGATACAAGATATTGATGTTACCATTAAACTTGCCAATAGAGATACTATTTCACCGGTTGGGATTGTTAGAGATGTTGAAGTCTTGTGTGGGAAGGTTAAATATCCTACTGATTTTCTTGTTCTTGGTTCCCCACAAGATAGCTTTTGTCCCATTATATTTGGTAGACCCTTCTTGAACACTGTTAATGCTAGGATAGACTACGAAAAGGATGTTGTTACTATTGGTTTGGGCGATATGTCTCATGAGTTCAATTTTGCTAAATTTAGTAGACAACTCCATGATGAGGAATTTCCTAGTAAAGATGAAATTATTGGTCTTGCTTCTATTGCCGTGCCTCCTAGTGATCCTTTAGAACAATATTTGCTAGACCATGAAAATGATACATATATGAATGAAAGAAGGGAAATAGATGAAGTATTCTTTAAACAGGGACCTATTCTGAAACACAACTTGCCTGTTCAAATCCTAGGGGATCCTCCTCCACCCAAGGGTGATCCCGTGTTTGAGCTTAAACCATTGCCTGATACTCTTAAATATGCTTATCTTGATGAAAAGAAGATATATCCTATTATTATTAGTGCTAACCTTCCAGAGCATGAAGAAGAGAAATTATTGAAAACTCCGAAGAAGCACCGTGCTGCTATTGGATAACTCTTGATGATCTTAAGGGCATTAGTCCCACTCTATGTCAACACAAAATAAATTTGGAGAAAGACGTCAAACCAGTTATTGATCACCAACGACGGCTAAATCCTAAGATGAAAGAAGTGGTAAGAAAGGAAATATTAAAGCTCCTTGAAGCAGGTGTAATTTATCACGTTGCTGATAGTCACTTGGTAAGCCCTGTCCATTGTGTCCCTAAGAAGGGAGGTATTACTGTCGTTCCTAATGATAAAGATGGATTGATTCCGCAAAGAATTATTACAGGTTATAGGATGGTGATTGATTTCCGCAAATTAAATAAAGCTACTAAAAAAGATCATTACCCTTTGCCTTTCATTGATCAAATGCTATAAAGATTATCCAAACATACACATTTTTGCTTTCTAGATGGTTACTCTAGTTTCTCAAATACCCGTGTCAGCTGATGATCAAGAAAAGACTACTTTTACTTGCCCTTTCGGTACCTTTGCTTATAGACGTATGCCTTTTGGTTTATGTAATGCACCTGCTACCTTTCAAAGATGCATGATGGCTATATTCTCTGACTTTTGTGAAAAGATTTGTGAAGTTTTCATGGATGATTTCTCTGTTTATGGATCCTCTTTTGATGATTGCTTGAGCAACCTTGATCGAGTTTTGCAGAGATGTGAAGAAACTAACCTTGTCTTGAATTGGGAGAAGTGCCACTTTATGGTTAATGAAGGTATTGTCTTGGGGCATAAAATTTCTAAAAAGGTATTGAAGTTGACAAAGCTAAAGTTGATGCTATTGAAAAGATGCCGTATCCCAAGGACATGAAAGATGTAAGAAGTTTCCTTGGTTATGCGGTTTTTATAGGGGGTTCATTAAGGACTTCTCAACAATTTCCCGGCCTCTGACTAACCTATTACAAAAAGATATTCCTTTTATCTTTGATGATGATTGTGTAGAAGCATTTGAAATACTTCAGAAAGCCTTGATTTCTGCACCTATTGTTCAGCCACCTGATTGGAATCATGTGTGATGCTAGTGACTAGGCTGTAGGTGGTGTTCTAGGACAAAGAGTTGATAAAAAATTAAATGGTATTCAATATGCTAGTAAAACTCTAGACAATGCCTAGAGAAATTATGCTACTACTGAAAAGGAATTCTTAGCAGTTGTATTTGCTTGTGATAAGTTCAGACCTTATATTGTTGATTCTAAAGTAACTATTCACACTGATCATGCTGCTATTAAATATCTTATGGAAAAGAAAGATGCTAAACCTGGACTTTATTGGATGGGTTCTCCTGCTACAAGAATTTGATTTGCATATTATTGATATAAAGGGAGCTGAGAATCCCGTTGCAGACAACTTGTCTAGGTTAGAGAATGTTCTTGATGACCCACTACCTATTGATGATAGCTTTCCTTATGAACAATTAGCTGTCATAAATGCTTCTCATACTGCTCTATGGTATGCTGATTATGCTAATTACATTGTTGCTAAATTTATACCACCTAGTTTCACATACCAGCAAAAGAAAAAGTTCTTCTATGATTTAAGACATTACTTCTGGGATGACCCACATCTTTATAAAGAAGGAGTAGATGGTGTTATTATACGTTGTGTACCTGAGCATGAACAGGAACAGATCCTACGCAAGTGCCACTCTGAGGCTTATGGAGGACACCATGCTGGAGATAGAACTGCACATAAGGTATTGCAATCCGGTTTTTATTGGCCTACTCTCTTTAAGGATGACCGTAAGTTTGTTTTGTCTTGTGATGAATGTCAAAGAATTGGTAATATTAGTAGACATCAAGAAATGCCTATGAATTATTCACTCGTTAGTGAACCATTTGATGTTTGGGGCTTCAATTATATGGGACCGTTTCCTTCTTCTAATGGGTATACACATATTTTAGTTGTTGTTGATTACGTTACTAAGTGAGTAGAAGCTATTCCAACTAGTAGTGCTGATCATAACACCTCTATTAAGATGCTTAAAGAAGTTATTTTTCCGAGGTTTGGAGTCCCTAGATATTTAATGACTGATGGTGGTTCACATTTTATTCATGGTGCCTTTCATAAAATGCTTGCTAAGTATGATGTTAATCATAGAATTGCATCTCCATATCACCCGCAGTCTAGTGGTCAAGTAGAATTGAGTAACAGAGAGCTCAAATTAATTTTGCAAAAGATTGTTAATAGATCTAGAAGGAATTGGTCCAAGAAACTTGATGATGCATTATGGGCTTATAGAAATGCATATAAAAATCCTATGGGTATGTCTCCATATAAAATGGTTTATGGTAAAGCATGTCACTTACCTATTGAATTAGAACATATGGCATATTGGGCTATTAAAGAGATCAACTATAACTTCAAACTTGCCAGTGAGAAGAGGCTTTTTTTCATTAGCTCATTTGATGAATGGAGAACCTAGGCCTACGAGAATGCCAAACTGTTTAAAGAAAAAGTTAAAAGATGGCATGATGAAAGGATACAAAAATGTGATTTTAATGTAGGTGATTATGTATTGTTATACAACTCTCGTTTAAGATTTTTTGCAGGCAAACTCCTCTCTAAATGGGAAGGTCCTTACATCATCGAGGAGGTCTATCGTCCCGGTGCCATAAAAATCAACAACTTCGACGACACAAATCCGAGGTGGTGAACGGTCAAAGAATCAAACATTATATCTCAGGTAATCCCATAAATGTTGAAACTAATGTTATTGAAACCGTAACCCCGGAGGAATACATAAGGGACACTTTCCAGAATGTTTCAGACTCCGAAAAGGAATAGGTATGAGATAAGGTAAGTAAACCGACTCCAAAACAGTTCTAATGGCAATTTTTCTTCGTTTTGGAATATTTAAGAAAATAGGAAAATAAGAAGTAGTCCGGGAAGGACACGAGGCGTCCACGAGGGTGGAGGGCGCGCCCTACCCCCTGGGCACTCCCCCTGCCTCGTGGGCACCTCGTGTGCTCTCCGGACTCCGTTTTCTTGCACGATACTTCTTTTGGTCGGTAAAAATTCATTATATAATCTCCTGAATGTTTTGACCACCGTACCACACAAAAAATCCTCTGTTTTTGTTTCGAGCTGTTTTTGCTGCAGATTTAGAGCAAGATGTCTTATCAAGAGTTAGTAGGGGTGAGTCAGGTGTCCCATCCGACATCAGGGCCAAGAGCAAACAACAATGCTGACCACTTTGGGCCATCAACTGAGGAAGAGATGGAGGCTGACTTGAAAAGGATAGATGCCATGGAAGAGGATGAAGAAGTTACTTCTTGTTTCCGAGCCGGATTCATGATGGGGGAACTATAGAGCTTAGCTATTCCAAACTCTGTCGTCCCTTCCAATGTTAGATTTCTTTCTTATGAAAATATGAAAAAGAGTGTTACTTGTTCTCCCGTAGCTATGCAACATCCTTGGGTGAAAGGAGCTTTAGCCGTCACGGGAAAGCTCCGTAAGGAAATAATGGACCTCAAGCAGCAAGTCAATAAGCTCGAGGAAGAGAATCGTATCCTGAGGGGCATCATCGCCAAGAATATCACATCACCACCCTCGAGGAAGGAAACATAAACACATGGGTATGGGCACTCCCCTTGGCAACTGCCAAGCTTGGGGGAGTGCATCGGTATCATATCACCATCACACTTTTATCTTTACCGTTTTTCTTAGTTTGATCCTCTTGGTAATATCTTGATCTAGTAGAATAAAGTTTTAGTATCATCTAGTTTTGAGTTTTGCTTTATGATCTTTCTATGTAATCGAGTCCGTGAGCTATATATAATAAAGATTAGTGTTGAGTCAAGGCCTTGATTATCTTGCTATGATCTTGAGGGAATAAAATAAAAGAGAAAGAATGAAAAGAAATAAAGAGATCATATGGATCTTATGGAGAGTAATGACTTCACATATAAAGAGTATGATGATTAAAATTTGTTGAGAGTTGACAAACATAGTTTTGGTCATCGTTGCAATTAATAGGAAGTAATAAAGAAAGAGAGGTTTTCACATATAAATATGGAGTCTTTCATTGAGGAAAAAATCATAAGCAAGCTTTCGGGACGAGACTCAGCCGCCACGAGGCGGAACCTTGGCGGAACCAATCTAGGGCTCCGGCAGAGCTGTTCTGCGGGGAAACTTCCCTCTGGGAGGGGGAAATCATCATCATCGTCATCACCAACGATCCTCTCATCGGGAGGGGGTCAAGCTCCACCAACATCTTCACCAGCACCATCTCATCTCAAACCCTAGTTCATCTCTTGTATCCAAACCTCAGATTGGTACCTGTGGGTTGCTAGTAGTGTTACTCCTTGTAGTTGATGCTAGTTGGTTTACTTGGTGGAACATCATATGTTCAGATCCATTATGCATATTAATACCCCTCTGATTATGAACATGAATATGCTTTGTGAGTAGTTACGTTTGTTCTTGAGGACATGCGAGAAGTCTTGCTATAAGTAGTCATGTGAATTTGGTATTCGTTCGATATTTTGATGAGATGTATGTTGTCATCCCTGTAGTGGTGTCATGTGAACGTCGACTACATGACACTTCACCATTGTTTGGGCCTAGAGGGAGGCATTGGGAAGTAATAAGTAGATGATGGGTTGCTAGAGTGACAGAAGCTTAAACCCTAGTTTATGCGTTGCTTCGTAAGGGACTGATTTGGATCCATATGTTTCATGCTATGGTTAGGTTTACCTTAATACTTATGTTGTAGTTGCAGATGCTTGCAATGGGGGTTAATCATAAGTGGGATGCTTGTCCAAGTAAGGACAGTACCCAAGCACCGGTCCACCCACATATCAAATTATCAAAGTACCGAACACAAATCATATGAACGTGATGAAAACTAGCTTGACGATAATTCCCATGTGTCCTCGGGAGTGCTTTCCTTCATATAAGAGTTTGTCCAGGCTTGTCCTTTGCTACAAAAAGGATTGGGACATCTTGCTGCACCTTATTTACTTTTATTACTTGCTACTCGTTACAAATTACCTTATCACAAAATTATCTGTTACCGGTAATTTCAGTGCTTGCAGAGAATACCTTACTGAAAACTGCTTATCATTTCCTTTTGCTCCTCATTGGGTTCGACACTCTTACTTATCGAAAAGGCTACGATAGATCCCCTACACTTGTGGGTCATCATGTAGGAGTTCATGTCATCGTCGTGCTCAATGAAGAGTGGGCTGGTAGAGGTACTTGGCCTATCCATCATTCCAAGAGAAAAAAATGTGAGTGGTAGAAAGAGAAGAACAAATACCAAATGTACCTTGACCGAAGTTGAAAGTGGATCAATGATCACTCAAATGTGGACAAGGAAATAGCACAATTGGTACCAATTCTTGTCAGTTTCTCACACCTACACAAGTAAAGGCTTATGGTGGAGCTTGGTTAGGATGGTGGCACAAAATTTGATGCAATTGTAAGTGAGCTTCAATAATGTTGGAAAAGATCCGCAAGAATGCAATGAAACAAGTAGACCAAGCAAAATAAGGTACACGGAAACACACACGGAAAAAGATAAGTGGGGTCGTGCAACCAAGGATGAGCCAAAATGTGGGATCCACAAAAATGCTCTTGTTGCACAACGCTAGAGAGATGCTAGCACGATTTCACAATAGGCGGATACAAAGACTTGTGCATAACCTACTAAGCAAAAATGCAACGACTTCTATCCCAAGTATGCTCTATGCAAGGTGTTTCTATGCGATGATCCAAGATGATCGAGTATGACAATCTTAATGTTGTATGATGCTATGGTTCTTGCTTAAAAGCTCTTTTCTTTTCTTTCCCTTTTGCTTAAAAGCTTTTTTGGATGTTTGTTGTTTGAGCTCTTTTCTCATGCAATGCTTCACGAACCAAGATAGCAATTGTGTATGAGATGACAACCTTGTGACACAAGAGATGATACCAAGATATGCAACAATGATGTATGTATGCTATGGGAAGTATGATCACTAATGTGCACAAGTCTCGTTGCCGACAATACTCAACGGCTAGTCTCGATGGGTAAGCGATGCAAAGGAGTAAGGCTATGATGGCTATCAATGTAATGGCAAGAATGATATGTCCAATACCAAGGTGAGGTTATCATTTCATCGGTTCCTCGTCCATAAGCAAGAATGGACGATGATGATCCAATGAGTGTCACGAATACCAAGATGTAGTCGAGGTGGTCGTTGTTGATGACGCGTCTGTGGCGAAGATGAGCGGCGGTGATGTTGATGTTGAACCATACCTAAATAGCCGAAACACAAGTAGGACACGGAACCGCAACTCAAATTCTCAAAGCAAAATTGGACCAAAATTGTAGGAGCTGGTGTTGGTAAGTCGTGGTTGTGTATGTGGTATATGGTGGTGCAATGCGGAAGTGGTGGTGGTATGCAGAAGTATATGTGGGCACCAGAACAAAATTTGGCGAAATATGGACGGAAAATAGGCAGTGGAGAGGAAATGATGCTGCCAGGGGCCGGATGTCCTGGCTGCCGGGCCCGATGTCCGGGCTCTGGATCCGGGGACAAAGGTGATGAACACCGCGTGGAGAGGTCAAATCCGGGCAAAATTCGGAGAAATTTGTGGATGGAAATTGGGGAAAAGTGGATGGGAAGCTAGATCTACCTGCAACACACGAAATCCACGGATCAAATCCAACAAAACTTCATAACACCAACAAATCACAAAAAAAAATTGGGGGCTATTTTTGTGTGGAATTTTCGAATTAGGGACAAAATCAACAAAAATAAGGCTAGCAACACAACGGGGAGGCTCCGAAATCGTGATCAATGTGGCTGTAGATACCAAGATGATGTAGGGTAGAACCCTAATCGACCGATCTTTCACGAAAGGAGCGGATCCCGCGATGAACACGAAGAACACAAGGGGGAAAACAAGGGGAAACACGAGAGGAAACACGAGAAAATCACTAAACCAACATGAAATAGTCACAGTGTGCTAGATCCTCGAGTACATAAGAGATCACACGATCCACGGACAACTAAGGATGATACAAAGGTTGCCGGTCTTCTCCGTGAGGAGGTCTTGATGTTCTTCTCCGCATGGAGGTATTGAATCCAAACGGATCTTCTCCGGAGAGGGGCCGCGGTCTCTCTCGTGGAGTAGATCCGATGTGGATGAGCAATGCTCTATCTCTAAAATGAGCTAAACCAATGCTAACCCTAGAAAAAAGGACGAGGAGGAGTATATATAGTTTAGGGTGTTGAAGGGGTACACGGGCCTCGGCCCTTCACTATGCACAGACAGGGGAGGCCGGACGTCCGGGCATTGGGCCGGATGTCCGGGCTTTCCAGTGAGGACGCCGAAGACACACTTTTCCGGGTTGAGCTTAATGTCATACGCCCGGAGCTTGTTGAATGTAAGACGTAAGTCGTCTATTAGTGTTTCGACGTGCCTAGTTTTGATGACGACGTCATCGACGTAAGCTTCTGCCGTTTTGCCGATCTGTTTCTCCAGGCATGTTTGAATCATGCGTTGGTATGTGGCGCCGGCATTCTTGAGCCCAAAGGGCATGGTGTTGAAGCAGAATGGCCCATATGGGGTGATAAATGCTGTTGCGGCTTGATCGAACTCCTTCATTTTGATTTGATGGTATCCGGAATATGCATCGAGGAAACACAGTGAGTCGTGTCCTGTGGTGGCATCGATGATTTGATCAATGCAGGGGAGGGGGAAGGGATCCTTAGGGCCAGCCTTGTTGAGGTCTTTGAAATCGACACACAGGCGCCAGGATTTGTCCTTCTTTGGTAACATCACTAGGTTTGCTAGCCAGTCCGGATGTTCAATTTCTCTAATGAATCCTACCTCGATGAGTTTGGCCAGCTCCTCCCCCATGGCTTGTCGCTTGGGTTTGGAAAAGCACCGCAGTGTTTGCTTAACCGGTTTAAATCCCTTTAATATATTGAGGCTATGTTCGGACAGCTCACGTGGGATCCCTGGCATATCTGAAGGGTGCCAGGCGAATATGTCCCAGTTTTCGCACAGGAATTCTCGTAGTGCGGTGTCAACTGTTGGGTTCAGTTGAGCTCCGATAGATGCTTTCTTCTTGGGGTCCGTTGGGTGGACCTGGAATTTGGCTATTTCTTCTGCTGGTTTGAAGCATGTGGATTTAGGGCATTTGTCGAGGATCATGTCGTCCCTGTCCACCATGGAGCGTAGTGCGGTTAATTCTTAGGCCGCGAGGGCTTCGAATAGCTCCTCCAGGGCCAGTGATGCGGTTTTGTTTTCAGTGCGGAGTGCTATGTCCAGATCACTGATGAGAGTGATTATATCATTTGGTCCAGGCATTTTGAGCTTCATATCCCGTAATGGGGTATGACCTGAAAGCGTGTAAAAGCATCCTGCCCCAATAGGGCATGATATCCGCTCCTGAAAGGAGCCACTTGGAAAGTTATTTCTTCGGACCGATAGTTCTCCGGCGTGCCGAATACTACGTCAAGTGTGATTTTGCCCGCGCACCGCGCCTCCCGAAAGTTATTTCCTTGGAAGGTTGTGTTACTTTGCTTGATGCGGCTCCTGTCTATTTCCATTTTATGGAGTGTGTCCTCATAAATGAGGTTTAGTCTGCCGCCGCCGTCCATGAGGACCTTGGTAAGTCGAAACCCGTCCATGATGGGACTGAGGACTAACGCGGCTAGTGCTCGTACTGTTATGTACTTTGGTTCGCCACCGGCGTTGAATGTTATAGGCGTGTCGTTCCAGGGGTTTATCGCAGCAATTTGGCAGACTTCGGCGAGCTCGCGAAGCGCCCTTTTGCGCCTGTTGTTTGAAGCGAATGTCTCAAAGACCATTAATACTCTTGAGTTATTGTCCCCTGGGGATGCCGTTCTGGCGTCCTTGATAAGGATGTCCTCGCTGCTCTTGGCTACCTGTCGTAGTATCCAACATGCTCTAAGGCTGTGGGTTGCCACGGTATCTGGTGTTGTATGTATTTTGCATGGGCCATCGAGCCACCCCACCAGAACAGTGTCGTGCCGCATAGCGGTTTTGTGTTTCTTGACTGTTGGACTGGGCGTGCCGCGAGGGTGCGCCCTTTTCGCCTGTAGGGGGAGTTGAGTTGGGACTGACGGTTCCCAGTGAGTTGCCTGAGTTTTCTAGGTGCTCTCCATCGCGCTGTACTTTTGTACGATGGTTGCTAAGTCAGCGAATTTCAGTATGCGGCGGCGATTGATGGCATTAAGGATTCCTTCGTCCATGCAATTGTTGCAGAACGCTGATATTGCGTCCTCGTCACAGCAATCTTTTACCTTGTCCTTGACAAGGAGGAATCTGGCCCAGAAGTGGTGGACCGTTTCCTGAGACTGCTGTTTTATGCTCATGAGAGCGTTTATGTCTGGGTGGGTGGGTGGAATTAAATCCAAACCCCGACCTGACCGATTATCCGAAGTCTGACGACCTTCCCGGCTTAACAGTCTAGGTTCTGGAATATCTTTTGATTGTTTAGGACTGCTGTCCGATGCTATGTTCAGAGTGCTGGTCGCATCCTTTCGCGGGTGAGTATCCGGCTCTTCCTGATCGGCTATCTGAACATAGTCCATCTTCGGTATAGAAGAAGACTCGCTGTCCTGCTCCACGACTACCGCAATCTGGTGGGTGACCGGTAGGGTCTCGATTTCTCCTTGATCGGTTTTAGGCCCGATCCGATCATAGTCTGTGGCTATTCTCAAAGCGGCGATGTGATCTAGGAGTTCGTTCAAAGATGAAAACTCTGTCGGATCCATCTGCTTGGAGTGCTCGGAGTTGATGCAAAGGGGGTTTTCGATGGCTCGAGAGGTCATCGTCGGCTCAACGGCCAAACGGGCGATCATAGTAAAGCCGCCCAGTCGGAGGGTTTGGCCCGGGGCCAGAGCTCCCCCAGAGGTGATGTTATGTTTAAGGACAAGGCGAGCCATCGAGCCTTTTGTCGATGGCACAATGGAACTCTCAATGAAAGCACCAATGTCGATGTCAAAACCGGCGAATCTCGGGTAGGGGGTCCTGAACTATGCATCTAGGATCGATGGTAACAGGAGACGAGGGACACGATGTTTTACCCAGGTTCGGGCCCTCTCTATGGAGGTAATACCCTACTTCCTGCTTAATTGATCTTGATGAATATGAGTATTACAAGAGTGGATCTACCATGAGATCGTAATGGCTAAACCCTAGAAGGCTAGCCTGTATGACTATGGTAATGAGTATACCCTTTCCGGGCTAACCCCTTCGGTTTATATAGACACCGGGGGGAGGGAAATCTAGGGTTACATAGAGTCGGTTACATAAGAAGGAATCTTCATAGTCGGTCGCCAAGCTTGCCTTCCACGCCAAGGAGAGTCCAATCCGGACACAGGTACAGTCTTCGGCCTTCATGTCTTCATGGCCCATCATTACGACCCATGGATAACAGGCCAGACACCCGAGGACCCCTTAGTCCAGGACTCCCTCAATGATCCCTCACTAAATTTCAAGGTATAAGTGTTCTCCCTGAGTATGCACCGTTGCTACTGTTCGTGGTGCCGAGACACCACCTGATGACCGGGTGTGATAAGCTCTACGTTCACATACAACGGGTGCAACACAGTTTTGCATGTGCAGAATACTCAGGTCAAACTTGACGAGCCTAGCATGTACAGACATGGCCTTGAACGTGAATCATATAGTAGATAGGATCAATGTAGAGATGTTCACCATTGAAAACTACTCCATCTCACGTGATGATCGGGCATGGTTTAGTTGATATGGATCACGTGATCATTTAGATGACTCGAGGGATGTCTATCTAAGTGGAAGTTCTTAAGTAATATGATTAATTGAACTTAAATTTATCATGAACTTATTCCTAATAGTTTTTGCATATCTATGTTGTAGATCAATGGCGCGTGCTACCGTTCCCTTAAATTTTATTGCGTTCCTAGAGAAAGCTAAGTTGAAAGATGATGGTAGCAACTACATGGACTAGGTTTGTAACTTGAGGATTATCCTCATTGCTGCATAGAAGAATTACGTCCTTGATGCACCGCTAGGTGCAAGGCCTACTGCAGGAGAAACTTCGGACGTTATGAACGTCTGGCAAGCTAAATCCGATGACTACTCGATAGTTCAGTGTCCCATGCTTTACGACTTACAATCGGGACTTCAAAGATGTTTTGAACGTCATGGACCATCTGAGACGTTCCAGGAGTTGAATTTAATATTTCAAGCAAATGCCCGAGTTGAGAGATATGAAGTCTCCAACAAGTTCTATAGCTGCCAGATGGATGAGAACAGTTCTGTCAGTGAACACATACTCAAAATGTCTAGGTACCATAACCACTTGACTCAGCTGGGAGTTAATCTTCCGGATGATAGTGTCATTGACAGAGTTCTTCAATCGCTGCCACCAAGATATAAAGGCTTTGTGATGAACTATAATATGCAAGGGATGGAAAAGACTATTCTCGAGCTCTTCGCAATGCTCAAACCTGCGGAGGTAGAAATCAAGAAGGAGCATCAAGTGTTGATGGTTAACAAGACCACTAGTTTCAAGAAAAAAGGCAAAGGAAAGAAGGGGAACTTCAAGAAGAATAGCAAGCAAGTTGCTGCTCCCGGGAAGAAGCCCAAGTCTAGACCTAAACCTAAAACTGAGTGCTTCTACTGCAAAGGGACTGCTCACTTGAAGCAGAACTGCCCCAAGTATTTGGCATATAAGAAGGATGGCAAAGTGAAAGGTATATTTGATATACATGTTATTGATGTGTACCTTACTAATGCTCGTAGTAGCGCCTGGGTATTTGATATTGGTTCTGTTTCTCATATTTGCAACTCGAAACAGGGGCTACGGATTAAACTAAGATTGTCTAAGGACAAGGTGACGATGCTCGTCGGAAATGGTTCCAAGGTCAATGTGACCGCCGTCGGCACGCTACCTCTACATCTACCTTCGGGATTAGTTTTAGACCTGAATAATTGTTATTTTGTGCCAGCATTGAGCATGAACATTATATCTGGATCTTGTGTGATGCGAGACGGTTATTCATTTAAATCAGAGAATAATGGTTGTTCTATTTATATGAGTAATATCTTTTATGGTCATGCACCCTTGATGAGTGGTCTATTCTTGTTGAATCTCGATCGTGGTGATACACATATTCATAATATTGATGCCAAAAGATGCAAAGTTAATAATGATAGTGCAACTTATTTGTGGAACTGCCGTTTAGGTCATATTGGTGTAAAGCGCATGAAGAAACTCCGTGTTGATGGACTTTTGGAATCACTTGATTATGAATCACTTGATGCTTGCGAACCATGCCTCATGGGTAAGATGACTAAGACTTCGTTCTTCGGAACAATGGAGCGAGCTCTGACTTGTTGGAAATAATACATACCGATGTATGCGGTCCAATGTGTGTTGAGGCTCGCGACAGGTATCGCTATTTTCTGACCTTCACAGATGATTTAAGCTTATATGGGTATATTTACTTAATGAAACATAAGTCTGAAACATTTGAAAAGTGCGTCTTCATAGTATACCAAAAGAAACTGTTGGGTACACCTTCTATCATAGATCCGAAGGCAAGATATTTGTTGCTAAGAATGGATCATTTCTAGAGAAGGAGTTTCTCTCAAAAGAAGTGAGTGGGAAGAAAGTAGAACTTGATGAGGTAATTGTACCTTCTCTCGAATTAAAAAGTAGTTCATCATAGAAATCAGTTCCAGTGATGCCTACACCAATTAGTGAGGAAGTTAATGATGATGATCATGAAACTTTAGATCAAGTTACTATCTAACCTCGTAGGTCAACCAGAGTACGTTCCGCACCAGACTCGTACGGTAATCCTGTTCTGGAAGTCATGTTACTAGACCATGACGAACCTACGAACTATGAGGAAGCGATGATGAGCCCAGATTCCACAAAATGGCTTGAGGCCATGAAATCTGAGATGGGATCCATGTATGAGAACAAAGTATGGACTTTGCTTGACTTGCCCGATGATCAGCAAGCCATAGAAAAAATGGATCTTCAAGAAGAAGGCTGCTGTTGATGGTAATATTACTGTCTACAAAGCTCAACTTGTTGCGAAAGGTTTTCGACAAGATCAAGGAGTTTACTATGATGAGACCTTCTCACCCATAGAGATGCTTAAGTCTGTCCAAATCATGTTAGCAATTGCCCCATTTTATGATTATGAAATTTGGAAAATGGACGTTAAAACTGCATTCCTTAATGGATTTATTAAAGAAGAGTTGTATATGATGCAACCGGAAGGTTTTGTCTATCCTAAAGGTGCTAACATAGTGTGCAAGCTCTAGCGATCCATTTATGGACTGGTGCAAGCTTCTCGAAGTTGGAATATACGCTTTGATAGTGTGATAAAAGAATATGGTTTTATACAGACTTTTGGAGAAGCCTGTATTTACAAGAAAGTGAGTGGGAGCTCTGTAGCATTTCTAATATTATATGTGGATGACATATTGTTGATTGGAAATAATATAGAATTTCTGGATAGCATAAAAGGATACTTGAATAAGAATTTTTCAATGAAAGACCTCGGTGAAGCTGCTTATATATTGGGCATCAAGATCTATAGAGATAGACGAAGACGCTTAATTGGACTTTCACAAAGCACATACCTTGATAAAGTTTTGAAGAAGTTCAAAATGGATCAGTCAAAGAAAAGGTTCTTGCCTGTGTTATAAGGTGTGAAGTTGAGTCAGACTCAATGCCCGACCACTGTAGAAGATAGAGAGAAAATGAAAGTCATTCCCTATGCCTCAGCCATAGGTTCTATCATGTATGCAATGCTGTGTACCAGACCTGATGTGTGCCTTGCTATAAGTTTAGCAGGGAGGTACCAAAGTAATCCAGGAGTGGATCACTGGACAACGGTCAAGAACATCCTAAAATACCTGAAAAGGACTAAGGATATGTTTCTCGTTTATGGAGGTGACAAAGAGCTTGTCAGAAATGGTTACGTCGATGCTAGCTTTGACACTGATCTGGATGACTCTAAGTCGCAAACCGGATACGTATTTATATTGAAGGGTGGAGCTGTTAGTTGGTGCAGTTCCAAGCAGAGTATCATGGCAGGATCTACGTGTGAAGCGGAGTACATAGCTGCTTTGGAAGCAGCAAATGAAGGAGTCTGGATGAAGGAGTTCATATCCAATCCAGGTGTAATACCTAGTGCATCGGGTCCAATGAAAATCTTTTGTGACAATACTGGAGCAACTGCCTTAGCGAAGGAATCCAGATTTCATAAGAGAACAAAACACATCAAGAGACGCTTCAACTCTTTCCGCGATCAAGTCAAGGAAGGAGACATAGAGATTTGCAAAATACTTACGTATCTGAATGTTGCAGATCTGTTGACTTTGCCTCTTCCACGAGCAAAACATGATCAGCACCAAGACTCCATGGGTGTTATAATCATTACAATGTAATCTAGATTATTGACTCTGGAGCAAGTGGGAGACTGAAGGAAATATGCCCTAGAGGCAATAATAAAGTTGTTATTTATATTTCCTTATATCATGATAAATGTTTATTATTCATGCTAGAATTGTATTAACTGGAAACTTGATACATGTTTGAATACATAGACAAAACAAAGTGTCCCTAGTATGCCTCTATGTGACTAGCTCGTTAATCAAAGATGGTTGAGTTTCCTGACCATGGGCATGTGTTGTTATTTGATGAACGGGGTCACATCATTAGGAGAATAATGTGATGGACAAGACACATCCGTTAGCTTAGCATAATGATCGTTAAGTTTTATTGCTATCGCTTTCTTCATGACTTATACATATTCCTTTTGACTATGAGATTATGCCACTCCCGAATACCGGAGGAACACCTTGTGTGCTATCAAACGTCACAACGTAACTGGGTGATTATAAAGATGCTCTATAGGTGTCTCCTAAAATGTTTGTTGGGTTGGCATAGATCAAGATTAGGATTTGTCACTCCGAGTATCGGAGAGGTATCTTTGGGCGCTCTCGGTAATGCACATCACGATAAGCCTTACAAGCAATGTGACTAATGAGTTAGTTGCGGGATGATGCATTACAGAACAAGTAAAGAGACTTGCTAGTAACGAGATTGAACTAGGTATGAAGGTACCGACGATCGAATCTCGGGCAAGTAACATACCAATGACAAAGGGAATGACGTATGTTGTCATTGTAGTTTGACTGATAAAGATCTTCGTAGAATATGTAGGAACCAATATGAGCATCCAGGTTCCGCTGTTGGTTATTGATCGGAGATGTGTCTCGATCATGTATACATAGTTCTCGAACCCGTTGGGTCCGCACGCTTAACGTTCGATGACGATTTTATGAGTTATGTGTTTTGGTGACCGGAGATTGTTCGGAGTCTCAGATGAGATCACGGACATGACGAGGAGTCTCGAAATGGTCGAGAGGTAAAGATTGATATATTGGACGATAGTATTCTGACACCAAAATAGTTCTTGACTGTTTCGTACTTTTCGGAGTACCGGCAGGTTACCGGAACCCCCCCCCCCCCGGGGGGGGTGGGGGAAGTAATGGGCCTACATGGGCCATAGGGGAGAGAGAGGGGAGCCCGCCAGGGGTGGCGCGCGCTCCCCATGGGAGTCCGAATTGGACAAGGGGGAGGGGGCATGGCCCCCTCTCCCTCTCCCTCTCCTTACCTTTTCCCCCACCGAAAGAAAGGAAAGGGGGGTCGACTTGGACTAGGAGTCCTAGTCGGTTTCCCCCCATGGCGCGCCCCCTGTGGCCGGCCTCCTCCCTCTCCTCCTTTATATACGGGGTAGGGGGCACCCCAAAGGACAACAGTTGTTTCTTAGCCGTGTGCGGTGCCCCCCTCCACAGTTTACTCCTCCGGTCATATTGTTGTAGTTGTTAGGCGAAGCCCTGCGCGGATCACATCACCATAACCGTCACCATGCCGTCGTGATGATGAAAATCTCCCTCGACACTTTGCTGGATCAAGAGTTCGAGGGACGTCATCGAGCTGAACATGTGCAGAACTCGGAGGTGCCGTACGTTCGGTGCTTGATCGGTTGGATCGCGAAGACATTCGACTACATCAACCGTGTTAAGATAACGTTTTCGCTTTTGCTCTACGAGGGTACATGGACACACTCGCCCCCTCTCGTTGCTATGCATCTCCTAGATAGATCTTGCGTGATCGTAGGAATTTTTTTGAAATTGCATGCTACATTCCCCAACAGACCGTTGCTATCGTGCATGCGGTACACCGAACAAGTTGAGACGTGGTGAGTCAAGCTGGTTGGTTGGCTGTGGATGAACAGTTCCCGTTGGGGGTTGGATGAACAGGTCCCCGTAGTAGTAGGCCGTTGATGCTGGATGAACAGGACCCCGAGGAGGCCGTCGCACCCCAGCCGGTTGGGCGTGGATGAATAGGACCCCTTGGAGGCTGGATGAACAGTAGCCGATGGAGGATGGATGAACTGTAGCAGGTGGAGGCTGGAGGAAGTCGACGGTGGATGAACAGTAACCTGTGGAGGCTGGAGCGAGGCAGTAGACAGTGGATGAACAGGACCCCATTTCAACGTAGGCGCTCCCACAGAAGTCTGTTTCCTCCATTTTGCGATACGCCACACCCCTCCCGATCAACAGGACCCCCTTTCGACCGTAGGCACTCGAACAAAAGTCCATTTCCTCCGTTTTGCGGTACGCCAGACCCTTCTCGATGAATAGGACCCCGTCTCGACTGTACGTGGTTGAACATAAGGCTGTTTCCTCTGTTCTGCGGTACACCAGACCTCGTTTCGGTTGTTCCGTCCAAGCCGGTTGGCTCCCGATGAACATGACGTCATTGCTACCGTCCGCTGCCTCTCCATGTACACGAGCCCTGGCCATATGTATGCGCGAGTAGGAGTTCGAGACCCCGCCCGTATGTACGTACGTGGCCGTATTTTTTGGCATCTGGATGTACGTATGTCACTAGTACGTGTCGGTGCTATACAAATGGTTTTTAACCCCTTTCCGCAACGGCATTTGGAACCGTCGCCTAGTGAGTGACGGTGATAGGGGGTCCTTCCACACGACCCAGAAACTGTCGGGGATAGGGAGTCTTGATGCATACAGTTGTCCCTATATAACCGTTTTTGATATCTCGAATATCCCAAACGCTTCATCCTTGCTACTCGTTTGTGCTCGCATTGCCATCGCAGTCGAAGTTTTGTGGTTTTACCTAAATCCAGCCAGATTCCAGGCACGGGAGTTTTCCAGGAAGATTCCAGGCACGGGAGTTTTACGATGCCTGGCACATGAAAAACAGTTCATGATTAGAAACTGTGTACGATAGGTAGACAATCACACACATTTAGTTTTCCCGCACCATATGCGATAGTGCCTGACATCACATACGCTTTGCAAATGGCAACTGTGTGCGTTGTTACACACGCTTCCTCTTCGTGAACTGTGTCGGATTATGATGTATATCGCACACGCTGTGCTTTATTAACCGTGTGTGCCGTAATGACCTGCACACCCTAATTTTGCCCTAATTTAATTGCTGCTATTTCAAAATTATACCTAATTTAAACTTGAAAGTAGGCTTTAGCTTTATTCATATCCATCAGGTTCAAACAACCAATGCATTATTCGATTCACAGGTACATATGTTTAAGAATTACATAAGCACCAAATAAAGAATGATGAACAAGGGTTCTATACTTGTAGTATTACAAATGGTAAAGAAAGAGGCGACAGACATTCCGGTTGCTGAACAAGGTGAAGCGGAATGGCCCTATCGTGCTCTCCTAGATGCATAAGGCATGCAGGACTCTAGTCCAACCCCTTGTGATGGTCGGTCGCCAATCATGTAGTTTGAGAGGTAATCTTGAGTAAACTACTTTAGGATCCACTGCAAAGGAAAAAAAGATTCAGACATTGTCATCTAACACAACTCATTACGCGCAGTAAAAAGAAGGCTACATGGTTCTTACTTACCATCCTGCAGTTCACTATTTTCTTGCATAAAGTGTAAACAAATAGTTCGATTGACGTCTTTCGACCCATTTTAATAACAATCTTTATCAGTTTCCTCACTTGATGTTGGTTCATGAATATCTCATTGCCCCAGAAAGGGTCGAAGTGTGAAACTTTGGCAATGATATATGTATCTAAAAGCACCAAGTTAATATTAGAAGCTAAACAACAATGGAAAAATGATGTAGTACAACACTCCCTCCATCCCATTATATAAGATTTTATTACATGTATATCTAGACATCATTAGAACATTAAGGTAACTCTCTTCCTTGTTGCTATGTAGTCTGGGATTGCATATTTAGTCATTCAGTACAATGTATGTTGCTATGTAGCCTTAGATATATTAAATATGGCCCTAGTTAACCTACTGATAAATGGGTTACAAATATATTCAGTGAAATGTCCGATTCAACGATTAATCCCTTATCAGCCCCAGGCTATATGGTACCAGCTACCAATATCCTGAATAGTGAGTACATATAAGCAATGCGATGAAAATAACCTCGATGGAAAAAGACATTGTTCTCAATATTGTCCTGCATGAGTACATATAAAGGCATGTTAAGCACAATAGGCTAAACATCAACCAAATATATCCATGGTAGACAACATAATCTAGAAACGATAGCTTCAGTGTGCAGGCTTAAGCATGCTAGTTAAGCAAAACAAGAAGTGGAAAGGTGTGTTAACTGCATTAGGGATAGCATTTAAAAACAAGCAAATAGTCATTCAAACTGGTATTGTGCAGGTCTAAAGTACACTAGTTATTGTTAAAAATGAAAAGGCATGTTAACTGCAATATCCTTAACATCAACCAAATATCGTAATTCATAGTGGTATTGTTGAAACTGTTATTGATGAAATTGAACTGCACGACAAATAATTGCACACATCGAGTATCACATTGTGAAGAACTAAAATAAACAAGTCATAAGGCCATCTCTAGCTGATCCTTTAAAAGTTAATGGACTAAACCCTTAGTGGATATATATATATACTCCAACAATTTTTGGCCTTTTCTAGTTGATCCCCTAAACTTAACATTGTAAGCTTGCATTTGATCAAGTTCAAAGAAGGTTCAACCAAAGTAGCATGCATTCAAACATAAACATAGATAGTTTTGCATAACCGAACATAAAACATAAAACTAAAACTAAGCTAAACTACTTTCGGTCGAAGTAGAGGTCGAGCCAATCCTTCCTTGTCATGTACGGTGCCTTCATCGGGGTCGTTGGGGAAGGCACTCCTCCACTCGTCGACGTCGATCTCCTCGTCCTCGGGGCCCAGCTCGACGCCCTCCGTGCCTCCGTCGCCGCCGCCTTCTACCTCATCATCGGAGGAGAGCGCGATAACCTCGCCAACAAAGATCGCCCACTCCGCCTCCACGAGCTCCGGATGCTGTCGGCAGAGCTCTTGCATGTAGGCCTCGGCAGCGGCCTCAGCCTCGAGGCGCTCCCACGCCTCGCGGTCCTCCTATGCCATAGCCGAGCTCACCACCCCTGGCTCCGGTGGAATGAGGTTGACCGGACGTGTGCCGAAGGGGAAATTGAGCCTAGCCGCCCGCCGTGGTAGCAGACCTGCCAGTGCTCGAACTCCATGGCCGCGAGCTCGGCCGTGTGGAAGCTACCGAGCCACCGACGGGTGAAGGTCTCCCAATCTGTAATCTTGGTGACCCACGTCCCCCACCGCTGCTGCCGGATCCTAAGGTAGGACCTCATCGGCTGCTGGGTCCGAGGAAGGACGGAGAAGTCCTCGAACCGGCATAGGCGCGTGGCGACGGGCGGATCAGGGGACCGGCGACGGCGGATCGAGCTCGGGGAGGACGACGGGGAAACCTCGGCGGCCACCTTACCAGCGTCAGGAGAAAAGGCCGCGATAAACCTCTTTTGGCCATTGGCTGCTCGAGCTCCCCGGCACACATGCAGAGGTTGAAGATGGAGGCGCCGGCGATGGCGGCGACCTACTAATGGTTTCGAGGGTTGTGTGTGTCTGATTGAGCGGAGGCTTTGGGGAGTGTGTGGTGTGTGTGGAGGGGGGCGGGGGGGGGGGGGAGGTGGTGTTTGAGGAAATACTGCAGCAACTGAAAATTTTACTAGGCGGGAGTAACAAGGTGGGGCTACTGAAAATTTGGATCAAGGGCGAGCAGATATTTTTGAGATTGCGAGGGATGCAGAGGCGGGAGTAAAATTCCGGGGCTACTGAAAATTTGAATCAAGGGACTGAAGCAGAGCGGGAGTAACAGACATCGCACACGGTCCGCACATACTAATCGTGTGCTATCAAACATTAAAACCTTCCAGGCGGTAGATATTTTCAAGATTACGAGGCAGTAATATTTTTGAGATTGCGAGGGATGCAGAGGTGGGAGTATTTGGCAAGTGAGCTAGTGTGTGATACGTCTCCAACGTATCTATAATTTTTTATTGTAGCATGCTGTTTTATTATCAATCTTGGATGTTTTATAATCATTTTCTATCATTTTTGGTACTAACCTATTGACATAGTGCCAAGTGCCAGTTGCTGTTTTTTCCATGTTTTTTACATCACAGAAAATCAATATCAAACGGATTCCAAATGCCATGAAACTTTACGGAGATTCTTTATGGACCAGAAGGAAGATATTGGGCCCTAGTAGCACCTGAGGGAAGTCCCGAGGAGGGGACAACCCACCAGGGCGCGCCAGGAGGCCCAGGCGTGCCCTGGTGGGTTGTGCCCCCCTCGGGTGCCTCACGGACCGCCTCTTTGCTCTATAAATACCCAAATATTCCCAAAACCCTAGGGGAGTCGACGAAATATTCATCCAGCCGCCACAGAGTCCAGAACCACCAGATCCAATCTAGACACCATCACGGAGGGGTTCACCGATTCCATTGGTGCCTCTCCGATGATGCGTGAGTAGTTCTTTGTAGACCTTCGGGTCCGTAGTTAGTAGCTATATGGCTTCATCGCTCTCCCTTGATTCTCAATACAATGGTCTCTTGGAGATCCATATGATGTAACTCTTCTGCGGTGTGTTTGTTGGGATCGATGAACTTTGAGTTTATGATCAGATCTATCTTTTCATATCCATGAAAGTATTTGAGTTTCTTTGATCTCTTTTATGCATGATCTACTATAGCCTTGTATTTCTTCTCTGATATTTGGGTTTTGTTTGGCCAACTTGATCTATTTATCTTGCAATGGGAAGAGGTGCCCGGTAGTGGGTTCGATCTTACGATGCTTGATCCCAGTGACAGAAAGGGAACCGACACGTATGTATCCTTGCTACTAAGGATAAAAAGACGGGATCTATATCTACCGCCATAGATAAACGGATCTCGTCTACATCATGCCATCATTCTTATTGCATTACTTTGTTTTCCATGAACTTAATACACTAGATGCATGCTAGATAGCGGTCGATGTGTGGAGTAATAGTAGTAGATGCAGGTAGGAGTCCGTCTACTAATCTTGGACGTGATGCCTATGTAATGATCATTGCCTAGATATCATCATACTTATTTAAGGTTCTATCAATTGCCCAACAGTAATTTGTTTACCCACTATTTGCTATTTTTCTCGAGAGAAGCCACTAGTGAAACCTACGGCCCGTGGGTCTTCTTTCTCATATATTTGCCTTTGCGATCTACTTTTTATTTGCTTTTATTTTCAGATCTATTAAGCCAAAAACCCAAAAATACCTTGCTGCAATATATTTTATTTGGCATTAAATCTATCAATATTTACAACTTCCTCTCGTCCACGTGCCATTTATGGCGCCGTTACCCGAAAGAGATTGATAACCCCTTTAACACATTGGGTTGCGAGTGGTTGTTATTTGTGTGGAGGGGCTGTTTACGTTTTGTTGCTTGGTTATCCTACTGGTTCGATAACCTTGGTTTCATATCTGAGGGAAATACCTACCGCCGCTGTGCTGCATCATCCCTTCCTCTTTGGGGAAATACCTTCGTAGCTTCAAGCGACATCAAAAGGAATTTCTGGTGCCATTGCCGGGGAGGATCTTCATCATAACCAGGTTCCTAATCACAAATATCATCTCCTCGCAATTTACATTATTTCCCATTTGCCTCTCGTTTTCCTCTCCCCCATTTCACAAAAAATGTCGTTTTATTCGCCTCTCTTTTCCGTTCGCCGTTTTCTTGTCGGATCTGTTTTTGAGTGCAATCTTATTGTGTGGTCATAATGTCTCAAGAGAACACCAAGTTATGTGATTTATCAAATACCAACTACAATGATTTTATTGGCACTCCGTTTACTCCTCCCGCTGCTAGTGCGGAGACTTGTGATATTAATACTGCTTTGCTGAATCTTGTTATGAAAGATCAATTTTCCGTTACTCCTAATGAGGATGCCGCGTCCCATCTTAATACCTTCGTGGAATTATGTGATACGCAAAATAAAAAAGATGTGGACAATGATGTGGTAAAGATGAAATTATTTCCATTTTCTTTGCGTGATTCTGCAAAAAAATGGTTCTCTTCTTTGCCTTGCAATAGTATCGATTCTTGGAATAAGTGCAAAGATGCTTTTATCACTAAGTATTTTCCTCCCGCAAAAATTATTTCCCTTAGAACCCAGATCATGAATTTCAAGTAACTTGAACATGAGCATGTTGCACAATCTTGGGAAAGGATGAAAATGATGCTAAGGAATTGCCCAACTCATGGGTTAAATCTTTGAATGATCATACAAATTTTTTATGCGGGGTTGAAATTTGTTTCTCGTAATATTTTATATTCTGCCACGGGTGGTACTTTTATAGAAATTAATTTGGGTGAAGCCACCAAATTGCTTGATAATATTATGGCAAATTATTCGCAATGGCATATCGGAAGAGCTCCTACTAGTAAAAAAGTTAATTCGGTTGAAGAAATTTTTCTTTGAGTGAGAAAGTTGATGCTCTTGTGAAATTGGTTGGTAGTAGAAGTGCTCCTATTGATCTTAATGATATGCCTTTGTCTACTTTTATTGAGAAAAATAGTGATGCCATACATGTGAATTTTATCTCCCGAAATAATTTCATCAATAATGCTTATAGAGGTAATTTCAATCCTAGGCCTTTTCCTGGTAATTCCTCTAATAATTATGGTAATTCCTATCGAAATCAATCTTATAATAATAATAGGAACACCTCTGATCTTAAGAAAAATATTAAATAATTTATCAATACACAAAAAAATTCAACACTTCCACAGAAGAAAAGTTGAGTAAGATTGATGATTTGTCTAGAAGTGTTGATAGAATTGCTCATGACGTGGAAAATCCCAAGATGAAAATTTTTGTGCCTAAAGTATATGAATCAATTAAATCTCTTTATGTTTCTATGGATGAAAGTAAGAAAAGAACTGCTATGCTTAGAGCTAAAAAAGAATTTTTAGAAAAAACTTTTTCTAGTGATTATTCTTGCAAAAATGATGAAGATCTTAAAATGATTGGTGTTTCTTCTATTGATTCTTTGTTTAGTAAAGTTAAGAATGATGAAAAAGGGACTGGAGAAGAGTCAACTTTAGGTATAAGGCATCCCAATATTTCGGAGGGTCAAAATCTTGTTGAAAAAACTGATGAAAGTGGGTTTGAAGAGGTCAAAACTTTAGCTAGTGATGCACCCACTCTTTTGGACTAAGAAGACTTTAATTGTGACAGCTGCTCTTTGATTGATTGTATTTCTTTGTTGCAATCCATGATGAATTCACCCGATGCTTATGAACAAAACAAAGCTTTTACTGAACATATTGTTGATGCTATGATGAAAGCTCTTGAAGATAAATTGGAATTCAAAGTTTCAATTCCTAGAAAATTGTATGATGAGTGGGAACCTACTATCAAAGTCAAGATTAAAAATTATGAGTGTTTTGTTTTGTGTGACTTGGGTTCTAGTGTTTCTACAATTCCGAAATCTTTATGTGATGTGCTTGGTCTTACCAATCTTGATGAACCTTGAATTTACACTTGGCGGATTCTACTATTAAAAATCCTATGGGAAGAATTAATGTTTTTCTTACTCTTGCAAATAGTAATTATGTGCCCATAGATTTTATTGTTGTTGATATTGATTGCAATCCGTCTTGTCCTATTATTCTTGGTAGACCGTTTTTACGCACAATTCGTGCTGTGATTGATATAAAAGAAGGCAATATCAAGTTCCAATTTCCTTTGAGGAAGGGTATGGAACACTTTCCTAGAACTAGAATTAAGCCACCATATGAATCAATCATGAGGGCATCTTATGGATCTCGAACCAAAGATGACAAAACTTAGATCCCTGCCTTATGCCTAGCTAAGGGCGTAAAACTATAGCGCTTGTTGGGAGGCAACCCAATGAATAAAAAATATTTTTTCTTTTTGCTTCCTGTTTTTGAGTGTTAGCACAATTATGCTACTATTATGATTGCGTTTTTTGTGTTTTAATTAGTGTTTTTGTCAAGTAAAGCCTTTAGGATCTTATTGGACAATAATTGTTTGATCTTGCTAAAAAACAGAAAGTTTTGCGCTCATGAAATTAATTTTCATTTTTTACCAGGGACCGATAAAATATCCATTCCAATTGCAGTAGATCAATATACAAATTTCTTAGGTTGTCCTAATTTTCCAGAGTTTTTTGAGTTACAAAAGTATTCGAAATAGTCAGATTGCTACAGACTGTTCTGTTTTGACAAATTCTAATTTCCTTGTGTTGTGTGCTTATTTTGATGACTCTATGGTTTTCTTTGATGAGTTTTTGCCATAGAAAAGTTGGAATACATTAGATATGACACAAAAAAATATGAATTGGTTTGATACATCACTTATAGTAGTGATTTATTATTCTTATACTAACGGATCTCACGAAGGCTTTGTTGAGTTTTGTGTGATTGAAGTTTTTAAGTTTTGGGTTATCTTACGATGGATGAAGGAAGGATGTAAGAGCCTAAGCTTGGGGATGCCCCGGGATCCCAAGCTATTATCCAAGAATGAGCAACCAAATAAGCTTGGGGATGCCCCGAGTGGCATCCCCGCTTTCTTCCAACAACTATCGGTATTTTACTCGAGACTATATTTTTATTCATCACATGATATGTGTTTTTCTTGGAGCATCTTGTATGATATGTGTATTTTCTTGTTTTATTTTGTTTTTTAAGTCATCAATCCTTTCTAGACACACCTATTTGAGAGAGCCAAAATTATGTCATGACTTGTTAGAATTGCTCTCTATGCTTCACTTAAATTTTTTATGAGCGATGGACTTGCTCTAGTGCTTCACTTATATCTTTTTGAGCACGGTGTGCTTTGTTATTTTTGAAGAAATTCTCTCTTGATTCACTTAGATTTATTTGAGAGTTAGTAAAATTTTGAAGAAATTCTCTCTTTCTTCACTTAAATTATTAGGAGAGAAAGAAAATTTGTTATGCTCATGATCTTCACTTATATTTGTTTGAGCTTATGAAAAGAAACACATGAAAATTAGTCCCAAAGTGATAGATATCCAAGAAGGATAAAGAAAAAAGGGAAAAAATGTGATGAGGATCATTGGACAAAATAAGCTTGATTCTTAGTAATAGTTTTGAGATATGATGATGTGATATGTGAGTCATCTTGATGAGTAATTATGCTTAATATTGGTGTTAAGGTTTGTGATTCCCTATGCATGCATGAAAGTCAATAATCATGCAATGAAAATGATATCCTACTTGTGGTGCATTATTCTGTGTTAATTATACTTAATGCTTGCTTATGAGATTATTCGTTTCTTGGTTGGTCGCTAACCAATCTTTTTGCTAGCCTTCATTTTGCACTAAGTATGACCTCTACTTGTGCATCCAAAATCATTTAAACCAGTTTTGCCACATGAGTCCACTATATCTACCTATGTGCAGTATTCTTTTGCCGTTCTAAGCAAATTTGCATGTGCCATCTATAATTTTCAAAATAAACTTCTCTTTTGTGTGTTTGTTTCTCTCACGAAGCAGTGAGGGGTGGCTAATATTTTCCATGCTAGATGTGTTATTCTCAAGATGAGTGTTTATTCACTTGTCATTGCACGAGAGTAAGGCAAAGGTATTAGGGATGCCCAGTCCTGAATTGCAAAAACAAATGAATTTAGTTTATGTTGTCAAATATAAATTCCTTGGAAAGTGTTGGTATGGAGGGCAACCGTGGATACGGCTAGCCATGGAAAGTGAAAGTTATGGTGGAAAAAGGAATAAACTTTATTTTCTGTTTGGGAACCGCCTATGATATGTCTATGCATGGAAAGTATTGGGAACTCTAACTCGTTTTCATTGGTGGGATGGATACACCTCCCAAAATGTTTTTATCTCAAATTTTTCGCTTTGAGCTCTGGCACCTCTACAAATCCCTACTTCCCTCTGCGAAGGGCCTATCTTTTACTTTATGCAGTTTTTATTTTGAGTCTCCATCTTATCTTATAAAAGCACCAACTAGGAGGCAATATGATCGTGCTTAAGTACTTGGTGTAGTTAATATTCGAGTGTGTTTCATGAATGGATCAATGTTTGAGCATGATGGGCTTGGGATAACTTACTTTAGCGTTGATATTTTGAAAGACATGGTTGCTTTGATATGCTTGAGTATCTAAATTATTATGTCAAAACTAGACTATTGCTTTGAATCACATAAAAGTACAAATGTCCATGCTATAAAGAAAAGAATATGATATGACATGATGAACAACACTCCACATCAAAAATTCTATTTTTATCACTTACCTACTCGAGGACGAGTAGGAATTAAGCTTGGGGATGCTGATACGTCTCCAACGTATCTATAATTTTTGATTGTTCCATGCTGTTTTATTATCAATCTTGGATGTTTTATAATCATTTTATAGTCATTTTATATCATTTTTTGGTACTAACCTATTGACATAGTGCCAAGTGCCGATTGCTGTTTTTTCCATGTTTTTCACATTGCAGAAAATCAATATCGAACGGAGTCCAAATGCCATGAAACTTTATGGAGATTTTTTATGGACCAGAAGGAAGATATTGGGCCCTGGTAGCACCTGGGGGAGTCTCGAGGAGGGGACAGCCCACCAGGGCGCGCCAGGAGGCCCAAGCGCCCTGGTGGGTTGTTCCCACCTCGGGTGCCCCCAGAGCACCTCTTTCCTCTATAAATATCCAAATATTCCCAAAACCCTAGGGGAGTCGACGAAATATTCATCCAGCCGCCGCAGAGTCCAGAACCACCAGATCCAATCTAGACACCATCACGGAGGGGTTCACCACTTCCATTGGTGCCTCTCCGATGATGCGTGAGTAGTTCTTTGTAGACCTTCGGGTCTGTAGTTAGTAGCTAGATGGCTTCATCTCTCTCTCTCTTGATTCTCAATACAATGGTCTCTTGGAGATCCATATGATGTAACTCTTTTGCGGTGTGTTTGTTGGGATCGATGAACTTTGAGTTTATGATCAAATCTATCTTTTTATATCCATGAAAGTATTTGAGTTTCTTTGATCTCTTTTATGCATGACCTCTTATAGCATCATATTTATTCTCCAATATTTGGGTTTTGTTTGGCCAATTTGATCTATTTATCTTGCAATGGGAAGAGGTTCCCGGTAGTGGGTTCGATCTTACGGTGCTTGATCCCAGTGACAGAAAGGGAACCGACACGTATGTATCGTTGCTACTAAGGATCAAAAGACGGGATCTATATCTACCGCCATAGATAAACGAATCTCGTCTACATCATGTCATCGTTCTTATTGCATTACTCCGTTTTTCCATGAATTTAATACACTAGATGCATACTAGATAGCGGTCGATGAGTGGAGTAATAGTAGTAGATGCAGGCAGGAGTCGGTCTTCTAATCTTGGACGTGATGCCTATGTAATGACCATTGTCTGGATATCATCATAATTATTTGAGGTTCTATCAATTTTCCAACAGTAATTTGTTTACCCACCGTTTGCTATTTTTCTCGAGAGAAGCCACTAGTGAAACCTACGCCCCCCGGGTCTTCTTTCTCATATATTTGCCTTTGTGGTCTACTTTTTATTTGCTTTTATTTTCAGATCTATTAAACCAAAAACCCAAAAATACCTTGCTGCAATATATTTTATTTGGCGTTCGATCTATCAATATTTACAACTTTCTCCCGTCCACGTGCCATTTCTGGCGCCATTACTCGAAAGGGATTGACAACCCCTTTAACATGTCAGGTTGCGAGTGGTTGTTATTTGTGTGCAGGGGCTGTTTACATTGTGCTGATTGGTTCTCCTACTGGTTCGATAAGCTTGGTTTCATATCTGAGGGAAATACCTACCGCCGCTGTGCTGCATCATCCCTTCCTCTTTGGGGAAATACTGACGTAGCTTCAAGCGACATCAGTGTGCTTGACACATCGGTTGTGGACTGTAGCCGATGCACTTTCTCGCGTAACCTAAAGGCATACTATACACCAACGGTGCTCCAGGATATTTTGTACTACATCTCACATGGTTGGTGATAATAAGTAGTGTGGGATCTACTTGATTTTTCATCTTGATTTGAATTACATAATGGGGTCAAAGAGGCAATGGACGGTGTTTGAATTGCTAGACCTTTCATCTGTAGTGAACGTGCAACTATATGTGTGTCGTAAAAGAATTGGAATTATTCAGGGTTGGTTTGGACATTTTATAAATTAAACTCGTTTTGTAGCCATTTCAGGTGCACAATTCAAAATTCAACCTAGTTTTTGAATTCTAGTAAATCCAAAACTCGTCTGAAATTCATGAAACTTGGCATGGTATCAAGGTGCGGCATCAACATGCCGTGGTAAAAATTTGTCCCATTTGGTGATAGGTTTGGGTATAAGCTTCTCACAAACCAAAGCTTCTCACAACAAGTGTGATGGCTTCGGTACGAAATGTGCCACCTTTGGGGACGAAACGATATCCGTTGTCTCTTATTGCTTTCAAAAAATTTCTAGTGCTAACATAGAACAACAGGATTGTTGTGTTAAGTTTTGGAATTTTTCAGGGTTCATTTGGACATTTTTATACATTAACTGGGTTTTCTAGGCATTTTATGTGCATAATTCAAATTTGAAATACATGCACATGCACCAGTGCATATAAATTGGTCGAAAAAAAATCAAATTTGTGTCCTTGGGTGCATGCTCAGGTCCCATGGAAGAAAAGGGAATGAATTTCAAACACCAGGGCACTGTTGATTGCCGGCAAAACGTTGAGATACCTGGGTTTTAAATTCTAGTAAATCCAAAACTCATCTAAAATTCATGAAACTTGGCATGCTATCATGGAGCGGCATCAACATGCCGTGGTAAAAAAAATTCTCCCATTTGGGGGCAGGTTTGGGTATAAGCTTCTCACAAACCAGAGCTTCTCACAATAAGCTTGATGGTTTCGGTAGGGAATGTGCCACCTTTGGGGACGCAATGATATCCGTTGCTCTTATTGCTTTCAAAAAACTTCTAGTGTCAGCATAGAACAACATGAGTGTTGTGTTTAATTTTGGAATTTTCGGGGTTCGTTTGGCTTTATTTATACATTAATTGGGTTTCTGGGCATTTAATGTGCATAATTAAAATTTGAAATACATGCACATACTCCAATGCACCAAGTTGGTTGAAAAATTACATCTGTGTCCTTGGGTGAATTTCTAGGTCCCATGCAAGAAATGGGAATGAAATTCAAACACCAAGGCACTGTTGATTGCTGGCAAAATGTTGAGATGCCTGGTTTTTAAATTCTAGTAAATCCAAAACTTGTTTGAAATCCATGAAACTTGGCATGCTATCATGGAGCGGCATCAAAATGCCGTGGTAAAAAAATTGTCCCATTTGGGGCAGGTTTGGGTATAAGCTTCTCACAAACCAGAGATTCTCACAACAAGCGTGATGGTTTCGGTAGGGAACGTGCCACCTTAGGGGACGGAACGATATCCGTTGCCTCTTATTGCTTTCAAAAAATTTCTAGTGTCAACATAGAAAAATAGGAGTGCTGTGTTCAATTTTGGATTTTTTCGGGGTTCGTTTGCCTTTTTTATACATTAATTGGGTTTCTGGGCATTTAATGTGCACAATTCAAATTTGAAATACATGCACATGCTCCAGTGCACCAAATTTGGTTGAAAAATCACATGTGTGTCCTTGGGTGAATTTCTAGGTCCCATGCAAGAAATGGGAATGAAATTCAAACACTAGGGCACTATTGATTGCCGGCAAAATGTTGAGATGCCTCGTTTTTAAATTCTAGTAAATCCAAAACTCGTCTGAAAATCATGAAACTTGGCATGCTATCATGGAACGGCACCAGCATGTGATGGTAAAAAATTAGTCCCATTTGGGGCAGGTTTGGGTATAAGCTTCTCACAAACCAGAGCTTCTCACAACAAGCGTGATGGTTTCGGTAGGGAACGTGCCACCTTTGGGGACGTAATGATATCTGTTGCCTCTTATTGCTTTCAAAAAATTTCTAGTGTCAACATAGAAAATAGGAGTGTTGTGTTTAATTTTAGAATTTTTCGGGGTTTGTTTGGCCTTTTTTATACATTAATTGGGTTTCTGGGCATTTAATGTGCATAATTCAAATTTGAAATACATGCACATGCTCCAGTGCACAAAAGTTTATTGAAAAATAACATTAAATGGGAATGAAATTCAAACACCAGGGAACTGTTGATTGCTGGCAAAACGTTGAGATGCCTGGTGTTTAAATTCTAGTAAATCCAAAACTCGTCAGAAATTCATGAAACTTGGCATGCTATCATGGAGCAGCATCAACATGTCGTGGTTAAATTTGTTTCCCATTTGGGGCAGGTTTGGGTATATGCTTCTGTCGGATTTCGGGCTCCGACAGACCCTTGAGGTTCGAACACTGGGGTGCGCGCGGAGATCTCTCCCCTACCGATCTACATCTGATCCTCTCGTGCGAACTAAGATGAAAATAATGAACAACACAAGATACACGAGGTTTATACTGGTTCGGGCCACCGTTGTGGTGTAATACCCTACTCCAGTGTGTGGTGTGGTGGATTGCCTCTGGGGATGATGATGGACAGTACAAGGGAAGAATAGCCTCGCGAGAGGTGTTCTTGCGCTGGTGCGATGAACTGCTAGGGTGAGTTCTGTCGCCTCTCTCTCTCTCTCTCTGCTAGGGTTCTGCCAAATCTCTTGATGTTCTCGGGGTGTCTGGATGTCTCTACTCTGTGGTGGCTAGCTCTATTTATAGAGGCCCTAGGCCTCTCCCCGAATAATTGAGCGGGAAGGGCGCCAACAATTGGCCAGTTTCAAGGGGAACATCTAGTACAAGTTATCCTGACCAAAGGTGGTCTTCGGCTGCCAAAAGCACCGGTGATGACGCCGTCTTGGGCTCCACGGTGACCTCCGTCCGGCCGTCCGGCTGGTCTTGGTCTCGTTGCACCGGAATGTCAACCTTTGCCTGATACCTTGGCCTATGCTTGCTCCCTTTGCACCAAAGGGGAAACAAGGACACTACACAGGCTGGCGCCCGCCTGGTCTCAATCGTCATGGCTTGCGTCATGGGATCCTCGCGAGGTTCCCCTACATTGATCTCTCCGCCTCCTCGCGAGCTTGCCTGATGAGGCTGCCTTTGAGGAAGCTTCCTGTTGTCTGCCCCGAGAGGCTTGGCCCCTCGCGAGGGTCTTGAGCTTGGGCTGATGAAGATGGGCCGTGCTGGGCCCCTGCCTGAGCCACGCCGCAGGCTGGCAAGTCTGGGGACCCCCGTTCCCAGAACGCCGACAGTAGCCCCCGGGCCCAAGGCGCGCGCGGGCTTGGCTTAGCAGAGAAGCAAAGGGGCAAGCACGAAGCGCCGCAGGCCCTAACAGCCTGCGGCCTTGGGCGCTGCGTGGCGGTTGATTGGACGTGGGCGTATGCACTTCCCACGACGCCTCGGTAACTACGCAACTTGACGAGTCCCTGCATGCAGAGATATGGGTCATGATTACCTGAGGTCTTGGTGCTCGGCGGTTGGCCTTCCCCGGCTATAAGTACGGGGCTGCGTGAGCTCTGCCAGTTCACCCCTTTCCGTTACTCCTCCTCTTAGTCTTCCTCATCCTTGCTTCCTCTTGCGCCAATGGCACCGATCCGTCGGTTTTCAGCTAAGGAGAAGGGAAAGGCCCCCAGAGAGGGTCCTGACCCCCTTCCGCCGAAGAAGCGGCCAATCCTGTGTCACTGGGATCAAGGCGCTTGGCAGGAGGTGTTGAGGCCGTGGTACGAGCGGCCGCCGCCTGGGTTTCCGCTGCCCTTGCACGCCTGCATCATGGGCCCCTGGGTGGAGGGCGCCGAGCAACACCGATAGCGTCGCCGCCGACATCGGCGAGTCACAGTGGTGCGCGTCGTCCCCCCTAGAGTCCACGCGGAGCGCTCCTCCCACGAGCTTGTGCTCCACGCCGGCATGCCTCCAACTTCGTGGATCCGCCTTCCTCCCTCCTTCGCCTTTGAGATGCCTCCGAGCGGGGCCCTGGAGCTCTGGCTGCAGCACGCCGACTGCGGCACCCCTGCAACCGGAGCGAAGGTCGCAGTCGTTGCTCTGGGCAAGGTCTTCATGACCCGGGGCTGGGGTGAGATTGCCCGGGTCTGTCGCGCGGACGGCGCCTTGGTGATCCATCTTGAATATGATGGCGCCTCCTTGATGTTCTTCAAGGTCTTTGATGCAGAAGGACGCCGGCTGGAATGCTTCCCTAAGGGAAGCGGCAGTGGTGACGAACTGGCGGGGACCAGCCCCGCTGGTTGGTCCTCATGCAGCTCCTCAGGCAGCAGCGGAGGGGCTGAGGGCTTTAGCGGCTCCCCCGAACTCCTCGCGACCCCGGCGACGAGCGATGACAGCTACGAGCCTCCGAGCTTGCACCGCGCTAGGAGTGGGGCAGCTGCATCGGGCCGCCGACGCCACTGATCTGGATGGGATTGGCGCCGTCACCGGGTAGCCCACTGTTGATGATGGTGTCACTTGGGGATGTTCTAGCAAGTAGCGTTCCTTAGGGTTAGCACCTTTTGTTCCCTGCGAGGAATCAAAGCAACACCCCGCGGGGGTATGTAAGGCGTCTGCCGTGCCTTCTATAAATACTATATCCTTAATATGAATTGGCATGAGGTGTCCATTCTGTCTCCGCTAAGCTCCCCCTTTATATCCTCATGAGGACTTGGCGCTCTATGCTGACAGGTCCCAGGCCCCAGGAAAGCTTCAGCCGTCGCTGGTATGCCAGGTCGTGATGCCGTGGTCAAGGCCAGGAGGTGAGCGGCCCGAGGTCCGGTAAGAGCCCCCGAGTCGCGATGCTCGGGAGGTCCCCTTTAGCGCTCAAGCAATCCTTGCTGGGCGAGAAAGGAAGGTAGCATCGCCGTGACAGAGTTGCACTGGGCGGGGATTTAGCGTTGCGTTGGTCTAGCTCTTGCGAGGGGGCGACTTATCTTGTGCGTCTGATGTAGTTCCTCGAAGAGCCGCCCGGCCCGAGAGGCGGTGGTCGAGGTACTGCTGGGTGACGCCCTCGCGAGCTTCTTCCCACTCCCCCGCACTTTCCTTAACGCTCTATGTCATCAGGTGCCGGCCCTCGAGCGAGCTCAGCCGCCGTTGGTATGACAGGTCGCGATGCCATGGGTCAAGGCCAGGGGGTGAGGGCTGGAGAGTCAGTAAGAGCCCATGAGTCGCGATGCTCAGGCGCCCCCCTTTTAACATGCAAGCGGTCTGTGCCGAAGAGTGGGAGAGAGAGCTCACGATGCCCCCAACGTTGCTCCTGGAGTAGGTCCTGCACACCAATCATGAGGAGAAACAAGGCGTGTCGTTACGGTCGCCGGCCAACCTATGGTCATTCCGAGGGAGCGGTCAGGGCACTGAGGGCCTGGTGAGGTGGCGCCGTGCGGGGCTGCCGCGGCCAGAACTCGACCACTCAGGTTTATCAACGCTGTAGGGACGGACCCGTGCGCACGCGCCGTGCCAGAGCGAGCGGCTCTTCAGATAGGCATCGATCGAGCAGGTGATTAGGTCAGGTATGTTAAGCACATAGGAAATCCAATTTCAAGCAAGCGCAGGTAAAAGCAACTGCCGCTGGGTCAGGCCCGAGCAGCATGGGGATGATGCAGCCCGAGGGGCGCCCCCAACAAGGCAAATAAAGAGCATAAACAAAATGGATACATGCCGCGGGGACAGACCCACGCGGCCTGGGAATGGTGCAGCCCTGTGGGCGCTCCCAGCTGAAAGTAGAACTCTAAAAGATGTCACCTGGTGCTGTTGAAGAAGAAGTGATGCTGAGGAAGTGAGAGATGCGCGGTGAAGACGTCGGCCCTCACGAGCCCCCAGGCCCAGCGACCTTCGAAGGCTCCGGCGGCACGTGCAGGTCTTCGGGGACCATCGCCACCTTCGCCAGGACAGCGCGATGCCTGACCTCCTGAGCCTCTAGAATGCTCCTCAACAAGCACTGATGTGCGGCGACCGCGCTCGGCAGGCCGAAGGGCATGCGAACATAGCTGTGAGATGGTCCCATGCAGCACCCTATGTCCGAACGCCATGGGCGCACCTGGGATGCAGCTCGGTTGATCCCTGGTACGTCGATGCAGACACGCAGTCCTCCATCCTCGCCCGGATGTGGGGCCACGGCAGGTAAGCGGAGGCTACCGTGCATGACTCTGGACTCTTGTAGCTCATGGGTGTTCCTTGCGATGAACTCCTGGGGGTTTGGTCTCCTTTGACTTGTACCTTCCTGAGGGAAGCGTGCTTGAAAGCACCCCTCCAAGTGGTGCCCGAGCGCCTCCCCCGCGACCTTGGCAAGGTCGGCGGCTCTCCAAGAGAGAGCGCCTGAGCCCTGCCTGAGGAGGGCGCCGGGCATGCCTTCCTATGCATGAGAGGGCGGCGCTCCCTAATCGGGCGCGAATCCTGACGTGATACCTCCGGCGGTGCCTGCTTCCTTATGGCTCAGGGCAGGTGAGGTCTTCTTCTTCTTGAGGGTCGCCTCGGGAGGCCTCCCGCTCTCGTGATCTGGGTCTTCGATTGCTGCGGCTTGGAATGCATGCTCAAGCGAGCACACTACGTCCCTTTCTTCACAGGGTACGGTGATGACTCCACCGCTTCCTGGCATCTTGAGGACATTGTAACCATGGTGAGTCACAGCCATAAACTTGGCTACGGCAGGGTACCCAAGGATGGCGTTGTACGGCAGGCGGATGTGAGCGACGTCGAAGTCGATGAGCTCGGTGCGGTAGTTGTTGCGTTGCCCGAAGGTGACCAGAAGGCGAACCTGCCCAATTGGAACAGTGGAACCATCGGTGACTCCAGAGAAAGGCTTGGTCGGCTGAAGCTGGTCGTACGGCACTTGGAGATTGTCGAACGTCTCGACGGACAGGACGTTGAGTCCTGCCAGGCCATTGATGTGGGTCCTGGTCACCTGCACGTTGCTGATGACTGGGGAGCAAAGCATCGGGAGGACTCCGGCCGTTGACGCACACTTAAGCTGGTCTGCGGAACTGAATGTGACCGCGCACGAAGACCACCTGAGAGGGCGCGTGGCCTCAAGCTTGGGAAGGACTGCATTCACCTCGCGAGCAAACTGCTTGAAGATGCGCTGTGAGGCTGGGGCCTGGGCGCCACCCAAGATGCAAGCAATTGCACGCGGCTCTTGGAAGCCCCCGGCCCCATTGTCTTGGTGTTGGTCTTCATTCCTCCTTGGTGGAGGCGGCAGAGGAGGGAGGCCTACGTTGCCATGTGGGTGGCCCTCACGAGGCTGGTCCCTCCAGCCTCCCTCGCGAGGCTGGTCCTGCCAGTGGTCCTCGCGAGGGCGGTCACGCCATCCCTAGCGAAGGCCACGGTCCTCCCATCGTCCGCCACCTCTTCCTCCTCCTTGGCCATAGCCCCTGTCGTTGCGCTCTGGGCGTCGGCCAATTAGCCCATCTCACACGGCTCGGAGTTCTTGACATTCGCTGGTGTTGTGGGTGTGGAGGTGGTGGTACACGCAGTACCATCCGCCCTTGGATGACTCAGGCTGATCCCTGCCTCGCTTGATGTCCGGTTCTGCTGCTAGCACGGTAGCCCCCTTGCGCTTCACGTCCTTGGCCTTGAGCTTCTTTTCTTCCGAGTCGACAGCCGGGAGCTCGAGGAGGGAGAGACGCCCGTCCTCAGCCCTGGCGCACTTGGTCGCCAGGTTGAACAGCTCCAGGGATGTGCACTGGTCTTCATGGATTGCTAGCTCTTCCTTCATCTTGACGTCGCGCACGCCGTCGGAGAAGGCTGAGATGATAGCTTCTTCAGTTACCTTGGGGATCTTGAGGCGAGCGTAGTTGAAGCGCTGGATGTACTTCTGGAGGGTTTCTCTTGGCTGTTGCTTGATGCGGCGCAGGTCGCTCACGGCCGGGGGCCGGTCGCGAGTGCCCTGGAAGTTGGCGATGAAGCGAGTGCACATCTCGCTCCAGGAGGAGATCGTGCCAGGAGCCAGGTTCAGGAGCCAGGTGCGGGCGCCGTCCTTGAGCGCCATGGGGAACCAATTCGCCATGACCTTTTCGTCTCCGTTGGCGGCTACGATGCCCAGCTCATAGAGCTGCAGGAACTCCGCGGGGTCCGCAGTGCCATCGTAGCGGGGAGGGAGGTCAGGCTTGAACTTGCCTAGCCATGTGACGCCGCGCAGCTCGGGGGTGAAGGCGAGGCAGCCCGCCGTGGTCACCGACGCCCTTTGCTGGTGCTGGACTTGTTCTCGCGGGTCGCCACGCGCTGCCACTGGGAGCAGCCCGGGGTCTTGTCGTGGAGGCACCGGGGCGCGATCTTGGCGTGCCGGCGCTGGGAGCGCGCGAGCACCTTCACGGGGACGTGGGATCTCTTGGCAGCTCCCTTCTTGCTGCGCAGGCGTCGGACGTGGAGGGTCCTGCCCTGGGGCTGCGCGCCTTGGAGCCAAGGCACCTTCTTGGGGAGGAGGCGGCGGAGGCGCCTCCTGATCCTCGCCCCCTGCACGGGATGGAGGGGAAGCAGCGAGAGGGACCGCGAGTTGGAGCCCCCTGCGGCACTGACGAGCTCGGTGATGCGGGCGAGCCAGTCCTCGTAGAGGTCATCGACGTGGCGATAATGCAGGAGCTCCCGCACCAAGAGCAATGAGGCGTGCGCATCCATGGGGGCGCGACGGGCGTGGGACGAAGAGCCAGCTGGAGTCAGCGACGGGGTGGCGGTGCGGCCATCCCGCCGCACTGAAGGATGCTGGGACGAGGCCTGCTGCTCGTTCCCTGCTAGGCCGGTGGCGGCGTTGGCGGCGGGCGACGGGGAACGACGTGGGGGGCCGCCGACGGGCGCCGTCTGGGCGACGCGCGTGGCGCGAGCAGCCCGGCGCTCGGCGCGAGCCCGGCGAGCATCAGCCATGGACACGATGGAAGATCACGTGCGAACAACGGAAGAAATATTCCGGTGCACCCCTACCTGGCACGCCAAATGTCGGATTTCAGGTTCCGGCAGACCCTTGAGGTTCGAACACTGGGGTGCGCGCGGAGATCTCTCCCCTACCGATCTACATCTGATCCTCTCGTGCGAACTAAGATGAAAATGATGAACAACACAAGAGACACGAGGTTTATACTGGTTCGGGCCACCGTTGTGGTGTAATACCCTACTCCAGTGTGTGGTGTGGTGGATTGCCTCTCGGGCTGATGATGGACAGTACAAGGGAAGAACAGCCTCGCAAGAGGTGTTCTTGCGCTGGTGCGATGAACTGCTAGGGTGAGTTCCGTCGCCTCTCTCTCTCTCTCTCTGCTAGGGTTCTACTAGATATCTTGATGTTCTCGGGGTGTCTGGATGTCTCTACTCTGTGGTGGCTAGCTCTATTTATAGAGGCCCTGGGCCTCTCCCCGAATAATTGAGCGGGAAGGGCGCCAACAATTGGCCATTTTGAAGGGGAACATCTAGTACAAGTTATCCTGACCAAAGGTGGTCTTCGGCTGCCAAAAGCACTGGTGATGACGCCGTCTTGGGCTCCACGGTGACCTCCGTCCGGCCGTCCGGCTGGTCTTGGTCTTGTTGCACCAGAATGGCAACGTTTGCCTGATACCTTGGCCTGTGCTTGCTCCCTTTGCACCAAAGGGGAAACAAGGACACTGCACAGGCCGGCGCCCGCCCGGCGCCCGCCTGGTCTCGATAGTCATGGCTTGCGTCATGGGATCCTCACGAGGTACCCCTGCATTGATCTCTCCGCCTCCTCGCGAGCCTGCCTGATGAGGTTGCCTCTGACGAAGCTTGCTGTCGTCCACCCCGTGAGGCTTGGCCCCTCGTGAGGGTCTTGAGCTTGGGCTGATGAAGATGGGCCGCGCTGGGCCCCTGCTTGAGCCACGCTGCAGGCCGCAGGCAGGCAAGTCTGGCGACCCCTGTTCCCAGAACGCCGACAGCTTCTCACAAACCAGAGCTTCTCAAAACAAGCGTGATGGTTTCAGTAGGGAACGTGCCACCTTTGGGTATGGAACGATATCCATTGCCTCTTATTGCCTTCAAAAAATTTCTAGTGTCAACATAGAACAACAGGAGTGTTGGGTGTAATTTTGGAATTTTTCGGTGTTCGTGTGACCTTTTTTATAAATTAATTGGGTTTCTGGGCATTTAATGTGCATAATTCAAATTTGAAATACATGCACATGCTGTAGTGCACCAAAGTTCCTTGAAAAATCACATCTGTGTCCTTGGGTGAATTTCTAGGTCCCATGCAAGAAATGGGAATGAAATTCAAACACCAGGGCACTGTTGATAGGCAGCAAAACGTTGAGATGCCTTGTTTTTAGATTCTAGTAAATCCAAAACTTGGCTGAAATTCATGAAACTTAGGCATGCTATCATGGAGCGGCATCAACATGCCATGGTAAAAATTTTGTCCCATTTGGGGCAGGTTTGGGTATAAGCTTCTCACAAACCAGAGCTTCTCACAACAAGCGTGATGGTTTCGGTAGGGAACGTGCATCCTTTGGGGACGGAATGATATCTGTTGCCTCTTATTGCTTTCAAAAAAATTCTAGTGCCAACATAGAACAACAGGAGTGTTGTATTTAATTTTGGAATTTTTCATGGTTCGTTTGGCCTTTTATATACATTAATTGAGTTTCTGGGCATTTAATGTGCATAATTCAAATTTGAACTACAAGCACATGCTCCAGTGCACCAAAGTTGGCTGAAAAATCACATGTGTGTCCTTGGGTAAACTTCTAGGTCCCATGCAAGAAATGGAATGAAATTCAAACATCAGGGCATCGTGGCTCGGCCGGAAAGATTGAGTAACTTGGTTTTTTAATTCCTGTAAATCCAAAACATGCGTGAAAATCATGAAACTTGGCCTGGTGTCATGACATGGCACCAACATGCTGTGGTAATTTTTCTGTCCGATTTGCGAAGGCGCAAACATTAACAAATAACAAAGTCATTTTTGGAACAAGTGATGTCACATTACAAATCGGAAACACAAGTATTATTGAAACCGTGGGCGTTCTACTTACTAATTACGTGCCGCCACGCGTCCCCTTTTTTTATTGGCTAGGAGGTGTCGTGTGGGATAGCTATTTGAGTACCGGAGGTGTGCGATCAGACCCCTGCGCGTGCTCATCAGGAGGAGAGCCCTTTGACCGCTACCCGCCGCGCACCTCCTTCCTAACGTCTCCATTAATGGTTCCCGAGCCCCTGTTCTACGGCGTAGCTATATGTCTCACTGGACTGAGATTTAAGAGAGAAAAATGAAAATCTGAAAAGAAAGTTTGCACGGATCTTGATGTAAGACCCGACGGACCTATATAGCATCGGCTGCGACTTATAGCAACCATGATGAACATAAGGACGATGACAGTGGATAATAATTGTCTTACATATTTAGAAACATAATTAAAAAAAGCCACATGCGGCAACGCCCGAAATACACAAGGGAAAAAGAAGAAGGAAGATAACGATCTGGCTCGCTGATCCACTTTGTTGATGTGTTGCTACAGGCCGTGGTAACTAGTGTCTGCCACGAGCGGCGATGAGCTCTTTCTTGTCCTCAAGATGCTGCTTGAGAGCATCCACAGATTCCTCCACCAGCCTTCTGCGCTTGATGCGCAACATGGCATTCTCGTCCATAAGTTTCTCGACGATGACGTCGGTCCTCTTCAACAAGGCAGTGGTCTCCTCCTGCTGCTCCACACTTCCGACGATCTTCGCCCTCAGCAGGTCGTGCTTTGCCTGGAGCTTCACATTGCTCTCATTTAGTTGACGGATGATGCCGGTAGCCTATTCAAAAGAGGCTTTCATGTCGTCCTGCAACCTCACCCAGTTGGAGATCTGATCCATCTGGCTATGGACGATCGCATGCATGCGCCTGTAAGAGTCCTCGCCTGCTGGCGAGACATTTTCCCAGTCCGCCACGGCGCGGGAGGACATCTCTGCTGTATTCGCGGTGGGGCGGGACATCTCTTCTGCTTCCGTGGCGTGGTCGGACCAATCTGCTGCATCGATGGTGCGGCGGGACCTCGATGCTGCTTCAGCGGCGTGGTAGGACCTCTGTGCTACTATGGCCACACGGCGAGTCATGCCGTCTGCATTCACGGCGAGGCGGGACATCTCACGTGCTTCCGCTTCCATTCTTGCATCTCCCTGGTGGCAATCTCTTGACCCAGAACTCACGCTAACCATGGCAGACGCAAGGGAACGATGATGAATGACTTGTTTTGTTTTTGTGGATGAGGAGTTGAGGAGGAATGTGCGGCCATCTTGGAGTGGTAGTATTTATAACTGAGTACTAATACGCTCCAAAGTGGGAAACCGTTTAGGTTTTCATCGGTGTGAACAGGTTTGCAATTTGGAATGTGACGGGACACAGGCTCAAAATTTACTGACGGTTCTAAGTGTGGCAGAATTCCTGGAAGGCGTAACGTGGGCACGTACGCCTTCTCGGCCGCGTACGTGGTGTTTGCACCATAGGGTGCACCGCAATAGGCAACGTCCGCACACGTCTTGTTCCAACAACCATGCGCGCTCATTATTACCATCGCACACGTTTCGTTCAATTAGAATGTGTGTGCCCGTCTAACGCACACACGTTGATCTATCTAACTATTTCAGTTTGTTGTGGCTAATCGCAAAAAGTTCATCCATGTGAAGTTTATGCCAGCAATCGCAAACACTTTTTTTTGCTAATAATCACACACACTTTGATATGGCTGACCCGTTTCTGTTCTGTTGCCTAATCACAAACAGTTAAGCCTTCTGAAGCGTATGCCCTCAATTGCACACACCTTTATCTAGCTGCCCATTTCTATTGTTCCTCCTCATCAAAAATAGTTCATCCGAGTGAACCATATGCTGTATATCGCACACGCCTTCATCTAGATGCCCGTTTCTTTTGTTCCTCCTCATCGCAAACAGTTCATTGAACTCAACTGTATGCCCTGCATCGCACACACAACTAAAATCCGACGCATGTTTGATGGCTCCGACATCGCAAACGTTTTGCACCTTTTTTACGGTTGTTCTACACCATTGTTTGTGATTATTGCATCACACACAGTTTCGTCGAAGGGTCTCTGATCATAGTGTCGCGTTAGCAGCATCTTGTAGTAGTGCGTGTACACAGTTTAGAAGGGACTGCCTAAACTGCTATGTCAGGGGCTCTACTACTACACGTGTCGCTGCTTGCTCGGCTATGGTTCATCCTTGCAGAGGGACCGATCGACCAGTATGTCCCAGCTATATGTCCCAGCCATCAAGGAGGATAAGGAGGCACTCCCTTGCGTGCGAAGATATATGCGGTGGGTCCTAGCTGTCAGGGAGAGGAATCATTTTTTTGTGCGTAATAAGGAGGCACTTGCTTGCGTGAGAAGATGTAGGTGGTGGGTCCAACTGTCAGCCTCACTGTGTATAGTCGTCTTCCGATGGCTGTCGTTCATTGACAATGTTGACCACGCCGCGCTGAGAGCACCAAGGCGGTGGACAACGGCGAGGCCTGCTAAGGGAACAATGCGAAGTCAAGGAAGATGAAGCAATGGATGCCCACGCGGAGGGGAGTACGAGGGTTCACTGGTTCCACTGCGGTGTGAGGCTACTGTCATCGGAGAATAACACGAGGTGTGGGTGAGTAGAGGGAAGCCCTGGCCGACGGTGGCCTTATGTGTGGGGTGGTGAGGCCTGCGCGGCAGCACTGCCGCCCACAGGAGGCAGGAGCAGACGGTCCCGCCGCCGCTGGTTTGGGTGGCTAGATCAAGAATATCAGAGGTTGAAGAAGCAGCACGGCTTTTGGATTCAGATCCAACGATCCAGCTGGTAGAATCATTTATTGACTAAGTTGACAAACACATGCATACACGTCAGCTTAGTAGGCCCACAAGTCAGCCACCAAATCTGCCGGGTCCGAGCTGTCATCAGGAGGAATAGTTTTCTTCGCATAATAAGGAGGCACTTCCTTCCGTGCGAAGATTTTGCCGGTGGGTCCCAGCTGTCAGCAGGAGCAATCATTTTTTCGCGTAATAAGGAGGCACTTTGCTTGCGTAGGTCCCTACTTTCAGCCTCTCCACTTACATCCCTCTTACAATGGCTCTCGTTTGTTGACCATGTTGACCACGAAGCGCCGAGAGCACCAACGCGCTGGACGACCCATGTCAAAAAAACTCGGTGGACGATGGCAAGGCCCAGGAAGGGAATGGCCCAGAGCAAGCGAAGCCACAGAGTGGATGCCCATGCCGAGGGGAGTATGAGGGCTGACTGGTCGGTTGCCGGGTTGAGACTGCTGTTGCCGGAAAATAATAGGAATTGCGGGTGGATCGAGGGATGGCCTGGCCAGCGGTGGGAGTAGGATGGGCCGATGAGGCCTGCACGACAGCATTGCCGACCATGAAAGGAGGGAGCAGGTGGTCCTGTCAGCGCTGGTTTGGGCGACATGAGGATGAAGATCAGAGATTGAAGGAGCACGATGGCGGTTGTATGGACATCCAACATTCACTGCTCTATGTTGACTAAGTTAACAAAGCCTTGCGTACATGTCAAAAAAATTTTAGGACAACGTCATCGTCAACCTAGTAGACCCACAAGTCAGCCTCCAAATCTATGAAAACAACATACAACCCATTCGACATTATTTTTAATAACTTACAGCCCATTTGCTAATTCTTAAGGATATTTTGAAGCCCATATTCTTTTTGGTAGCATTACAGACCATATTCTGGCAACTGCTAAAAAAATCAACAAATTTTGTATATTCCGGTGGGGTCCGAACTCTCTAATCACGAAATTTTGAGTCACATTAAAAATAATTTTATTTTAAATTAAAATACAATGAATTTTTCCCGCAAAAAGACAATGAAATTTAAAATCTTGAAATGCTGAAAAAACGAAATTTGAATCTAGTTACCGGCTTTCTGTGTTTTTAAAATTTACATCCCATTTCTTACTACTTATAGCCATTTTCTGGGGAAGCCGAATACATTTTCTCGTCTTTAAAGATTTGCAGCTCAGCAGGGCTGAGAAAAGCAAGTAGGCCTGGGTTGGGTATTGTCCCAAAAAAATAGAACTGGGCTAGCCATTTTCAGAAAGAAAAGAAGATATCAACTCGGCTCATCATGTGCTTAAATAAAAGCCCGGGCTAACGGGTTACATCCCCCTCATAGCGCAGTTGATACCCTACTCCGTCTCTAAAACTAAAAAACAACTAGGCGAGCTGCTAGGTCCCTACGTATTTCTCTCTTTAATAAAGGAAATGGCAAGCCATTTGCCTTGTTTCAATGAAAATATGACAGTTGATATGTCTCCGCCGTATCTACTTTTCCAAACACTTTTGCCCTTGTTTTGGACTCTAACTTGCATGATTTGAATGGAACTAACCTGGACTGACGCTGTTTTCAGCAGAATTGCTATGGTGTTATTTTTGTGTAGAAATAAAAGTTCTCGGAATGACGTGAAAATCAACGGAGATTATTTTTGGAATTAATAAAAAATACCGGCGAAAGAATCAAGACCAGGGGCCCACAGCCTATCCACGAGGGTGGGGGCCGCGCCTACCCCCCTGGGCGCACCCCCTACCTCGTGGGCCCCCTGGTGCTCCACCAACCTCAATTCCAACTCTATAATCACGTTCGGGGAGAAAAAATCAGGGAGAAGGATTCATCGCGTTTTATGATACGGAGCCGCCGCCAAGCCCTAATCTCTCTCGGGAGGGCTAATCTGGAGTCTGTTCGGGGCTCCGGAGAGGGGAATCTGTCGAAATCGTCATCATCAACCTTCCTCCATCACCAATTCCATTATGCTCACCGCCATGCGTGAGTAATTCCATCATAGGCTTGCTGGACGGTGATGGGTTGGATGATATTTATCATGTAATCGAGTTAGTTTTGTTAGGGTTTGATCCCTAGTATCCACTATGTTCTGAGATTGATGTTGCTATGACTTTGCTATGCTTAATGCTTGTCACTAGGGCCCGAGTGCCATGATTTCAGATCTGAACCTATTATGTTTTCATGAATATATGCGAGTTCTTGATCCTATCTCGCAAGTCTATAGTCACCTACTATGTGTTATGATCCGACAACCCCGAAGTGACAATGATTGGGACCACTCCTGGTGACGACCGTAGTTTGAGGAGTTCATGTATTCATTATGTGTTAATGCTTTGGTTTGGTACTCTATTAAAAGGAGGCCTTAATATCCCTTAGTTTCCAATAGGACCTCGCTGCCACGGGAGGGTAGGACAAAAGATGTCATGCAAGTTCTTTTCCATAAGCACGTATGACTATATTCGGAATACATGCCTACATTACATTGATGAATTGGAGCTAGTTCTGTGTCACCCTATGTTATAACTGTTGCATGAATAATCACATCCGACATAATTCTCCATCACCGATCAATTACCTACGAGCTTTTCATATATTGTTCTTTGATTATTTACTTTTCCGCTGCTACTGTTACAATCACTATAAAACCAAAAATATTACTTTTGCTACCGTTACCACTACTATCATATTACTTTGCTACTAAATACTTTGCTGCACATATTAAGTTTCCAGGTGTGGTTGAATTGACAACTCAGCTGCTAATACTTGAGAATATTCTTTGGCTCCCCTTGTGTCGAATCAATAAATTTTGGTTGAATACTCTACCCTGGAAAACTGTTGTGATCCCCTATACTTGTGGGTTATCAAGACCATTTTCAAGCGCCGTTGCCAGGGGGCATAGCACTATTATTTGAGTCACTTGGGATTTATATCTGCTGGTCACTATGAGGAACTTGAAAGACGAAAGAACTAAGATTTTTCCCTCAACTACGAGGGGAGGTAAGGAACTGCCATCTAGCTCTGCACTTGTTCCACCTTCTGTTTTGAGTAAACTTGTGACACCTACACATGCTATTGATTCCGATAGGTCGCATCTTATTGATGATGCCATGTCTGCTTTGCATGATACTTATGATGAAACTACTTCTATGATTGATACTACTGTGGCACTAGGTGAATTTCTTGATGAACAACTTGCTAGGGCTAGAGAGAATGAAATTATTGAAACTGATAATATTGATGAAAATGATGATGAAGATTCTCTCCCTAGATATGAATTGCATGTTGTGCCTGAGGGTTATGTTATGAATGAAGAAACTGCTAGAGACTTTCTTGCCTGCAATGATAGAAGTGATCTTAAGAAACTATTAGGTAAGCTGAAAGAAAAATCTCTGAATGCTAGAATGAAATATGATCCTGCTTATGCTACTTCACCTATCTTTATTACTGATAAGGATTATGATTTCTCTGTTGATCCTGATATAATTACTTTGGTTGAATCTGATCCTTTCTATGGCTATGAATCTGAAACTGTTGTGGCACATCTTACTAAATTAAATGATATAGCTACCCTGTTCACTAATGATGAGAAAACTCGCTACTATTATATCCTTAAATTATTTCCGTTCTCATTAAAGGGTGACGCTAAGATATGGTTTAATTCTCTTGATCCTGGTTGTGTGCGTAGTCCCCAGGATATAATTTACTACTTCTCTGCTAAATATTTCCCCGCTCATAAGAAACAAGCTGCTTTAAGGGAAATATATAATTTTGTGCAAATTTAATAAGAGAGTCTCCCACAAGCTTGGGGGAGGCTTCTCCGATTACTTAATGCTTTGCCTGATCATCCTCTCAAGAAAAATGAAATACTTGATATCTTTTATAATGGACTAACCGATGCTTCCACAGACCACCTGGATAGTTGTGCTGGTTGTGTTTTCAGGGAAAGAACTGTTGATCAAGCTGAATTGTTATTGAATAATATGTTGACTAATGAAAATAATTGGACACTTCCTGGACCAACTCCTAAGCCAACTTCGAATAAAAGGGGTATTCTATTTCTCAGTCCTAAAGATATGCAAGAGGCAAAGAAATCTATGAAAGAAAAAAGGTATAAAAGCTGAAGATGTTAAGAATTTACCTCCTGTTGAAGAAATAGATGGTCTTAATTCATCACCTATTGAAGAAACACACGGTCTCGATAACCCTACACAGCTAGTAAAGGTAAACTCTCTCTATAGATATGATAAAGCTGAAATCCCTCCTGCTAAGTTTGCTAGCCAATGTTTGGATGAATTTGATAGCTTTATGGTTAAGCAAGAAGATTTTAATGCTTATTTTGGTAGACAACTAAAATGCAATGCTTATATGGTTGAACACTTGGGTGATTATATGTCTAGATTTAAAGGTGAACTTAAACTCATTAGTAAACATGCTTCTATGGTTACCACTGAAGTAGAACAAGTACTTAAAGCTCAGAATGGTTTGCTCAATGAATTGAATAGTAAGAATAATGACTTTGTTGTGAGAGTTGCAACTAGAGGAGGTAAAGTGACTCAGGAACCTTTGTATCCTAAGGGCCACCCTAAGAGAATTGAGTAGGATTCTCAGAGAAATAACGTTGATGCATCTAGTCCTTCTAAGAGGAAGAAAAAGAAAAATGATAGGACTTTCAATGCTTCTAGTGGACCTGTTGTAGACACACTTGAGAATCCTAATGATATTTCTATCTCTGATGCTGAAACACAATATGGTAATGAACATGAACCTAATGATAATGTTAATGATGATGTTCATGTTGATGCTCAATCTAGCAATAATAATGATGTAGAAATTGAACTTGCTGTTGATCTTGATAACCCACAATCAAAGAATCAACGTTATGATAAGAGAGACTTTGTTGCTAGGAAGCACGGCAAAGAAAGAGAACCATGGGTTCAGAAACCCATGTCTTTTCCTCCTAAACCATCCAAGAAAAAGGATGATGAGGATTTTGAGCGTTTTGCTGAAATGATTAGACCTACCTTTTTGCGTATGCGTTTGACCAATATGCTTAAAATGAATCCTTATGCTAAGTATATGAAGGATATTGTTACAAATAAGAGAAAGATACCGGAAGCTGAAATTTCCACCATGCTTCCTAATTATACTTTTAAGGGTGGAATACCAAAAAAAATTGGAGATCCAGGAGTGCCAACTATACCATGCTCCATTAAAAGAAACTATGTTAAAACTGCTTTATGTGATCTTGTAGCCGGTGTTAGTGTTATGCCTCTCTCTTTATATCATAGACTTGATTTGAATAAGTTCACGCCTACTGAAATATCTTTGCAAATGGCTGACAAATCAACTGCTATACCTGTCGGTATTTGTGAGGATGTTCCTGTTGTGGTTGCAAACGTTACTATTTTAACGGACTTTGTTATTCTTGATATTCCCGAGGACGATAGTATGTATATTATTCTTGGAGGACCTTTTTTGAATATTGCAAGGGTTGTTATTGATTGCACCAAAGGCAATGTCACTTTTGATGTTAACGGTAATGAGCATATGATACACTTTCCGAGGAAACAACCTCAAGTCCACAGTATCAATTCTATTGGAAAAATTTCAACAATCACTATTGGAGGTTTTGAATTCCCTCTTCCTACTGTCAAGAAGAAATATGATATTCTTATTGTTGGGGACATGCATATCCCTGTTGAGGTAACATAGTGTTATTCGAAATTTCTCCGGTTCCATGTTATTCGGAATGAGTTTGTTAACAAGACTTGATCAACCTTGTTAGTGGATTCCTTTTGAAGAACATGAGATGGGTGAATTTAGAAAACACAACTCTGTGTACCCTCTTTTTACTTTCTGTTATTTATATTAAATAAAGCAAAAATAGTAATTTCTGTCAGTTTTCTGAATTATCCGTGCAATAAAAAATACCTCGAAAACAAAAGTTCTCCAAATGCCTTGAAATTTTAATATGATTTTTTCTGGAATATTTGAGAATATCTGGCACTGATAACACATCAGGGGGAGCCAGCACCTAGCCACAAGGGTTCATGGCGCGCCCTACCCCCTGGGCGTGCCCCCCTGCCTCGTGGGCCCCTGGTAGGCCCCCTTCACTTATTCCAGTCACTACACACTCCTTCCTCCAAAAAAATCACCAACCAGCTCAAGCACGAGTTCTAGCTCATCTTGCTGCCGTTTTCGATCTCCTAGCTCAAAGCTCCATTCACAAAACTGCTTTGGGGGATTGTTCTTTGGTATGTGACTCCTCCAATGGTCCAATTAGTTTTCGTTCTAGTGCTTTATTCATTGCAAAATTTTGCTGCCTAGGTGACGCTGTTCTTGAGTATGGCACCCCGGCTCAGAGAAACCGGAACGCCCCGTATTCCAGCCCAGAGATCGAGGAGAAGTCTTCTGGAATACGACACTGCTTAGCATAGAACAAACCATCTTTCTATTATTACACGAATATGAGTACAAGGTCTCCGATATTACAAGGAATAACATCGGCACGGCGACACTACGCCATCCTCAGTTGCTCTATGCAAACAGCAGAACAACTCGAAGCAGCGGAAAAACTTCTAGCAGCGGAACAACGACGACGGTGGTGAACTCCACTCCGCAGTGACTCTGGCTGGAACGTTTATCCTAGCTCGCGAACATAGGAACAACACCAAACAAGCAGGAAATCTAGGCACGACCTGCAAACTGGCATGACACGTCAGGTTAGTACATTGAATGTACTTGCAAGCTCAGAATAACCAGAAGCATTCAAGACAAACAACAACATGGCAATTACAGGTTAAACAGGAATTATCATGAGATCATCAGGATAACATAACATGTACATAATATCGCTAGAACAATATGATCATGGCATGAACGTATAAATCTGATGATACTAGCATGCGACATGATGACACTACATGCACCATTTATTCTGCTCGGGTTACCTCGTAACCATCACATGCATCACTTACCAACTTCAGACATTACACGATCATCTCAGGATCAAATCAAGCTTGGTATAAAAAATACCATAGAAATCATCAAATGACCACAAGGAGCTTGATCCTTACCCACGATTCTTGCACAACATCACGAATATCAAAAAACTCAGTATCCTCGATAACACGGTGATCATTCCGGCGATCACATCCATGACCAACACTTGGTCCCAAATCGTGATCCTTCCGGCGATCACAACCAACTTATCTCCTCATTGAGCACATTATTATTATTATTATTATTATTATTATTATTATTATTATTATTATTATTATTATTATTATTATTATGACTGTTGACTCATAGTGTGACCAACTACGAACTGGGCCCTTATCCGCGGGCACGGCTATTGATAGATTTCATATACATTCTGCAGAGGGTAGTACACTGTACCCACACTACGGAACCTATGGCCTCGCACTCCCATTCGGGTGGAACAACGACATTCCCACAAAACCGATCTACTGCCATGACACTCTCCCAGCCACTCCAACACACTCCCCACTGGGCTAGTCCTGGGTGGCCCCGTGTCTACCAAAGACACAACGACCACCGTCATGGCCAAAACGTCCGTCATGGGGACCGGACCCATAATAACAACAACGGGCACACAATGCTTATGTCCGCCTACCTGATTAGGGTAGCGCGTGCCCATAACCTTCCCTAGTTGGAGGCACTGGCGAGAGGCACGACAATAGACCCAGTTAGGACCATCCCATAAAGGTAAGCGTGGTTGACTGGTGAGTTCGATATGGTGGCACCATGACTCAGCCAACAGTTGTTCAAGTTCAATTTAATCCGGCTAAACTTTAATGCAATATGCTGAGCCATGATAAACTTAAGATGATGCAATTACAAAGCATGAGCATGATATCAACATAAGCACGGGATGCAACATAACTATCCACCATATCAACAATGAATCATCTCCAACTGACCATGGCATAATGATGAGCATGAATATTACAAGTACAACAATACTCATAGCATAACATGACCATTATCATCAACCATAAATAACATGCAAGAACTCATCAATAACATTACCGAGTAAACACTTAACTAGCTAGTAGTAAAGGAACAATGCATATTAACAGTACTCGGTAACCGACGTTAGTCATGCACTGAAGAACATGACCAACCCAACATGTATTACTATTAAGCATGGCAATATGGAAGTAATACTAGCATGTAGTTCATGATAGCAAGGTGCGAGAAGCATAGCATGACGGTAATCACCGATCCATAAACATAACCAACATAACGACAGTAGTAGCACAACAAGCATATAGTTATTAAAGATTCAAGTTGAAAACCAATGCTACTGCATGGCTATCATGCAAATGGTGGTTGTGGCTTGCCTGGGGTGGAAGAAATCACCGGGGAGAAGTGCGATGAAGCCGCAGAAAGAATCACCGGAAAACTGTTCTCTCTTGGAGGGGCTGTTTACGGGCAAGGGCAAAGTGGTCATTTCCAGTATGTCAAACCATAGTGAAAATGAAACCAACAGAACGGGCTCAAAGACGTGGGCTTTGGATTCACCTTAATCGGAGTCTCGAGCAAAAAGATATGATAGTTTTTCTGCCATGGACCTATCTGTAATACAAATTTTTATAGACAAGGCCAAAACAGAAAAGCTGAAAGCGCATTCTAGGAACTACGCTTTCGGGACAGTGAAGGCGTATTTTCGGCCGAAGCCGCGACTGTTTATGCTTTCACTGAAATGAAAGTGTATTCGTGAGATTACGCTTCCACTTAACTAACATGGCAACGCGCGGCCGTTGACAGGTGGGGTCGAGATGCGATGTGGGGCCCAGCTGGCTCACGGTTGTCTTCTTCCTCACCCTGTCCCTGCATGGGACAAAGGAGGAGCAGGGGAGGGTTTTTATGCCACCGGCGATGGCCCGGCCGGCTCAGGCCGTCTCCGGCCAAATGGAGGCCACCGGCAGGCTCGGCGTGGCCTGCCGCATGCATCCCCGCACAGAGGAGACGCCGGAGAGGAGCGGAGCGACCATGGCGAAGGGTAGAACAGAGGCAGCTCCGGCGGCCATTGTCTTGGGGCGAGGTGCTCCGGCGACGGGGTGGCGAGGTGAGAGCTTGGGAGGGTTTGCCGGAGGGTGGAGGAGGCGCTGGTGGAGTCAGGGAGTGGAGGGGAGGCGAGGACGGCCAGAATCAAGGACGAGGTCGAGAGTGGATACGACAGCCATGGGGGCATAGGGCAGCGAGGAGAGGCTCTGAAGCTCGAGGGGAGGCCGGGCAGGTTGCTGGAGGTAGTGTGAGGCTGGTGGTGTGCTCAAACGGCTCGGGGGAGGCATATATATAGGCGGGGCGACATGCCCGAGCTGGTCACCACCGCACGAACTCGACCAAGGTTCTGGCGATGCTCAACGATCACGGGGAGGCGCGAGATCATGACGAAGGGGGAGCAGACGAGCTACATAAGCGGATAGGGTGAGGGGGGCCGAGGGCGCAATGGAGAAGTGGCCGAACTCCATTAAAGCCTCGGTCGGCCATAGTGTGTCCGTGCGCGCGCGGCGACGAGTGTGAACGGAGGGGCTGAAGGAGGGGGAGAAGGCTCCAGGAGGACGGCGCCGACGCGGGCTAGCTGTTGGACATGTTCACGAGCTCAAAGACGAGGAGAGGGAGAGGGGCCGGAGCTAGAATCCATCCTAGACGCGGCCAACGCCAGCAGAGCGCGCGCATTGCATGCCAAAGCTCATGATCACCGCGTGCACTAGTGCACATAGTGGCACACGGCCGGCCAAACAATGTCTGGGGGCTTGTCCTTCCTGGGAAGGTTGCAACTGCGGTGGTAGTTTGGTTAAAAGTGCTCTGGTTTAATGGTAATTAACCTCTGAAGTTTACTGCAGTAAAATTGGGTGAGCACTGGTGATCAACAGGAAGGTGATTGGTAGAAATGGAGTTGTCTGTGAGGTTTAGGGTAAGAAGGACTTTCATCCTGGTAACTTTGAGGTGATTAGGATCAAGATTTAATGTAGTTGCTTAACAACCACATAAACTGGTCCTGAAACTAGATTAGGATGATGCACTCTGATGAAGCATCAACTTGAGCTGAAATATGGCAAGGCCTAATGATTTGGTCATAGTAAGATGCTGTAAAAATTTCATACCAAATGGATAAACCAAAGTGGTACTTGCTTCACAAATATCTTCACTAACCAGAATCTTGCAAAAATTCTAGAGAAATATTGGCTAGGTGAAATGGTGCCAAATTAGGTGGAGAGAAGTCATTTGGGTAGGAGAACAATCTGTTAATTTATCAGGATTTTTGAAGCAATGTAAATTATACTTGCTTCACAACCTGTAAATATTGCCAGAATCAAAGATTTGGTACTGTGCTCACATAGATGATTGGATGGGGCTGAAATTTGAAGGAGTGTCAAAATATGAGCACATGAAGGAGCGTGCAAAATTTCAAATCATTTCGATAACCCTAGCTAGTACTTCCTTCACAATGCCTCCTGTCTAACAGAAAGTTTGAACAATTGCTGAGGAAGTTTGGCTAGGCAAATAAAGTTGAATTTTGGCACAGGTCAATTATTTGGATGGGAAAAGATGTCCAAAAAGTTTGGGGTCAAATGGGCAAAGATAAATGACACTTGCTTCACAATGTGCCATTTAGGACAGAATAGGAAATGAATTTATTGAGCAAGATGAGAAATATGCCCAATGACATATTTTGCCATATTTGAGGAAGATATGACTGAAACAATTTATGAGAGTTATTTGGGTATTTTTGGGTGGACAGAAATATAGGTTGCTTCACAACCTAGGGCACATAGGGTTATTCCTTTAATAGGAAAATGAATGTTCCTGAGAAAAAGAAATTAGGGTTTGGTCATGAAGTCAAGTGACATGATCTTGGCAAAAAATTTAGAATCATGAGTCACTTGGGAGAGGAAATGAGGATGAGTTCCTAGGTGACATGGCCACAGAACCACTCCAAAAGGAAAATCGGAGCAAAAACCAAATAAATTAAAAGAAAAAGGGCCAAAATCCAGGCTGTTACATTGATCTTGCATGCCAAATTTATATGGTCCCAAGTAGTTCTAATGCATGATATAGTCTCTAGGCACTTGTGGGAGTAGTTGCTATCAATTTTGTGGAGTTTGGTTCACTTTTATTTTGATTTGCTAAAAAAATCGGAAATTTTCAGAAAAAGATGAAGAGATTTTTGAGGGGCTCATCGAGCCGAATCTCGAAGGATAAACAAAGTGAAGAGAACAAGAAGCCCAAGTATAATCTCCCTCGTACTGCGGAGGTTCGGCCGTGTGAATAGCCTTGTGATGATTGCTTGAGCGAAGCCGGGATTTATGAAGATTTTTATTATTTGGCTGAGAATGCAGGCCTCACCGCCTTCCTCCACGACCAACGCGAACAATATCTCTTACTCACCAATATCTTTGTGCAGTCTTCGGTGGAATTTTATTTATATGATGAGCATAAGGAGATGTCATTTGATGATTTTTGTCGGGTTTGTTTGATACCTTTTGAGGGCAGCATAGAGGAACCACATCGTGATGATGTGGAGGGATTTATTGATATGATTGTTGTAGGGGAAACGAGGAAAGTTTTCGATGCAAGAATCACTAGCATACATTTTTCCTGTTCTACGTTACTTTTCAATATTTGCTAGTAGATGCTTAATTGGTTGCGGGAACTGTGGGAACCTTAGTGCTCCTGATATTGTTATTTTGCGCCATGCCTTGTTTCAAGATACTACCTTCAGTTTAGGCGCTATTGTTGCTAAGCAGTTAAACCTGAACCATACTAAGGGCCCCGTCCATGGAGGCATCTTTGCCTCGCGCCTAGCTGCACACTTCAACATACCCATCAAACATTATGAGAAAGAGGAAAAGTTGCTGCCTACTATTTTTCTAGATTATAAGAGCATGGTAGCACATGATTTTATTGTTAAGAATAAGAAGAAGTTGCTTAATTATAGACTGATTTTTGAGAATAATTTTGAGACTATTACCTTGCCTGCTCCCTCTTTGTTTAAAATATTTTCAGGCAAGTACCTTGTTTTACCGGAGGACGTTTATGCATATTGGAGTGTGACACCAGCTCCAGAGCCTGAGTCGGAACCACCCCAGGACCCTTATCGACAGTCAGTTTATCAGTGGAATCTGGAGGAGATTGCCAACCAGTGGCACCCAGAGGACACTCCCCCCTTACACCAAAGAGGGCTACTTTGATCCATGGGCATAGACCAACTTAGGCCAAAAGCCTAAGCTTGGGGGAGTACGTATTTCTCCCCAACATTACATTCATGTTCACACACTCATGCTAGTTGTCGGTGCTCATACTTTTTCATGGTATCATCCATGCTAGTTTATTTTCTTTTTTTAGCTTACTTCTTGTGTGTTTGAAAAACCTTAAGAAAAACAAAAAAATAGTTGTAGCTTTTAGCTAGTTTACTTTCCATGCCTGTAGTATTAATTAAAAAGAAAACCCAAAAAGATTTCTCATTCTTCTTTTGCTTGTTGGGAGCTTTCCCGTGTAAATAGTTTTGTTTCTTTTCATTCTTTCCTTTGGGGGTCGAGAGGAGAAGACCATAATGAAAATGTTGAGTGTCTCTCATATACATTATTGTTGATCTAACAAAGAGCCCATATTACCTTGTTTTCTCTCTTGGATTGAATGCTTGCAGATTCCAGCTTAGTCCAATGCACGTGCACTATTATTATTATTATTATTATTATTATCCACACTATTCAGTCATGCAAGTGAACGGCAATAATGATGATATATGATGAACTTATTGAGATGAGAAAAGCTGGTATGAACTCGACCTCTCTTGCTTTTGTAAATATGATCGGTCCATCGTTCCTGATTCACCCTATTATGAAAGAAACATATTTGCAATGACAATTAGAGATTATAGTTGCTTATGCCATGCTTAATTAGCTAGGAGTTTATAATGGTTTACCTTGCGTGCCAACATGCTATTAAAATGGTTGTGATGTGGTATGATAGGGTGGTATCCTCTTTTGAACAATTCGAGTGGCTTGACTTGGCACATGTTCACGCATGTAGTTGAAACAAAATCAACATAGCCTCTATGATATTTATGTTCATGGTGAATTATATCCTACTCATGCTTGCATTCGGTGTTGATTAATTTTAATGCATGTTCATCACTGTTGTCGCTCTCTAGCTGGTCGCTTCCCAGTCTTTTTCTAGCCTTCACTTGTACTAAGCGAGAATACTGCTTGTGCACCTAATTCCATGAACCCCAAAGTTATTCCATATGAGTCCACCATACCTACCTATATACGGTATCTACCTGCCGTTCCAAGTAAATTTGTATGTGCCAAACTCTAAACCTTCAAATAAACATTATGTTTTGTATGCTCAAATAGCTCATGTATCAACTAGGGCTGTCTGTATCCTCCATGCTAGGCGGGTTATTCTCAAGAGGAGTGGACTCCGCTCCTCACTCACGAGAAAATGGCTGGTCACCGGGATGCCCAGTCCCATGCTTTAAGCAAATCAAATCAAAATAATTGCAAACAAAACTCCCCCGGGATTGTTGTTAATTGGAGGCACCCGTTGTTTCGGGCAAGCCATGGATTGATGCTTGTTGGTGGTGGGGGAGTATAAACTTTACCATTCTACTTGGGAACCGCCTATAATGTGTGTTGCATGGAAGATATCGAGATCTCTCGGTTGTTATGTTGACAATGAAAGTATACCGCTCAAAATAATATTCATATCTATTTCAAAACCGAGCTCTGGCACCTCTAAAAATCCCTGCTTCCCTCTGCGAAGGGCCTATCTATTTACTTTTATGTTGAGTCATCATCCTCTTATTAAAAAGCACCAGTTGGAGAGCGCCGCTGTCATTTGCATCCATTACTGTTAGTTTACATTGAGTATGACTGTGACTAGATCTCTTTTACCATGAATTCCAATGTCTAGTCAGTCCTTGATCTTTAAAGGTGCTCTGCATTTATGTTTTGCGGTCTCAGAAAGGGCTACCGAGATACCATCTTGTTATATCAGATCATGATTGTTTTGAGAAAGTGTTGGCATCCGAGATTTGTTATTATTGCTCACTAGCTGATTATGCCATTGATATGAGTAAACATGAGACCTAAATATTATTGTGAATATGGTTAGTTCATAATCTTTACTGAAAACTTGAATGCTGGCTTTACATATTTACAACAACAAGAGGAAACAGAGTTTGTAAAAGTTTTTCTTTATCACTTTCAGTTTATCAACTGAATTGCTTGAGGACAAGAAAAGGTTTAAGCTTGGGGGAGTTGATACATCTCCATCGTATCTACTTTTCTAAACACTTTTGCCCTTGTTTTGGACTCTAGCTTGCATGATTTGAATGGAACTAACCCGAACTGACGCTATTTTCAGCAGAATTGCCATGGTGTTATTTTTGTGCAAAAATAAAAGTTCTCGGAATGACCTGAAAATCAACGGAGATTATTTTTGGAATTAATAGAAAATACTAGCAAAAGAATCAAGACCAGGGGCCCACACCCTGTCCACGAGGGTGGGGGCGCGCCTACCGCCCTAGGCGCGCCCCCTGCCTTGTGGGCCCCCTTGTGCACCACCGACCTCAACTCCAACTCTATATATTCACGTTCAGGGAGAAAAAAATTAGGGAGAAGGATTCATCGCATTTTACAATATGGAGCCGCCGCCAAGCCCTAATCTCTCTCAGGGGGGGTGGATCTGGAGTCCGTTCGGGGCTCCGGAGAGGGGAATCTATCGCCATCATCATCAACCTTCCTACATCACCAATTCCATGATGCTCACCGCCGTGCGTGAGTAATTCCATCGTAGGCTTGTTGGACGGTGATGGGTTGGATGAGATTTATCATGTAATCGAGGTAGTTTTGTTAGGGTTTGATCCCTAGTGTCCACTATGTTCTGAGATTGATGTTGCTATGACTTTGCTATGCTTAATGCTTGTCACTAGGGCCCGAGTGCCATGATTTCAGATCTGAACCTATTATGTTTTCATGAATATATGTGAGTGTCGGCGTTCTGGGAGGCCCACAGAAACCGCCACCGCGGCTGAGGAGGATCAGCCGCCGCAGAGGAGTGCACCGGAGGCGGAAGAGGCCCCTCTCCTAGATGGCCAGCCTCCGGAGGCCTCGTCGCCTCAGGAGGCGCCATGGTCTGCGGAGGGCGCCACCAGCACTGACGCACCCAACCTCGTTGAGCACCCAGTGTACTTCGTCAGCACGGTGTTGCGGGACGCGAGGGCACGGTACCCCATGCCTCAGAAGCTCCTCCTCGCGCTACTGGTGGCCTCGCGCAAGCTGCGACACTATTTTCAGGGTCACCCCATCAAGGTTGTCTCGTCATACCCCTTGGAGAGAGTGCTCAGGAGCCCTAACTCAGCCAGAAGGGTCGCTGAGTGGAACATAGAACTGCAAGCGTTTTAGCTCGAATTCAACCCGACCAGAGTCATCAAGGGAGCAGCATTAGTGGATTTTGAGGCAGAATGGACGGAGGCACAAGGCCTCAAGGCCGACGAGGATCGGTCCCTCTCCCCGGGAAGCGAGGCGCCAGAAGGCTGGATCATGTACTTCGATGGGGCGTTCTCCAGGCATGGCGCTGGAGCTGGGGTGGTGCTTATATCGCCCACTCAGGACAAGCTCTACTACGCTGTACAACTCTGTTTCCAGCAAGGTGAAAAGGTCTCCAACAACATAGCAGAGTATGAAGGTCTAATAGCGGGCTTGAAGGCTGTAGCTGCCCTGGGGGTGAAACGCCTCACCATCAAGGGCGATTCGCAGCTCCTTGTCAATTTCTCCAACAAGATGTACGAGCCGAAAGATGAGCACAGGGAAGCCTACCTTGCGGAGGTCCGCAGGATGGAGAAACAGTTCTGGGGGTTGGAGTTGCACATGTGCCCCGTGGCACCAATCAGGAGGCCAACGACATCGCCAAACGGGCGTCCAGGCGGTTACCTCAGGAGCCTGGCGTCTTCGAGGAGCGGCTCTTCAAGCCCTCAGCCCTGCCGTCATTGTCAAACACGGCTCAGCCTCGGGAGGAGCTCCACCAGCCACCTGCCTCAGGAGCCCCGGTCTGTGGCCCGGCCTCAGGAGCACGCCTGCTCCTGATGATGGAGCCTCAGGAGGGGGACTGGATCATGGAACTCCGGAGTTACTTAACACAAGGGACCTTGCCGGAGAAGGAGGAGGAAGCGGAGCGCGTGGCACGGCTGGCCACGGCATACTGCATCCAGGATGGAGAGCTCTACCAGAAGCGACCAAACGATGTATCCCTGCGCTGCATCTCCCGGGAGCAAGGAAAGGAGCTGCTGGAAGATATACATGGCGAAGACTGTGGACATCATTCATCATCACGGACCCTCGTCGGCAAGGCGTTCCGCAGTGGGTTTTATTGGCCCACCGTACTCAATGACGCCGTCGAACTGGTGAAGACTTGTGAGGCCTGCCAGTTCCACGCCAAGCAGATCCATCAGCCGGCAGGAGGCCTGCAGACTATACCCCTTTCGTGGCCGTTCGCAGTCTGGGGGCTGGACATCCTGGGCCGGTTTCCTCGGGCGCCAGGGGGCTACCGCTACCTCTACGTCGCCGTGGTCAAGTTCACCAAGTGGGCTGAAGTAGAGGCCGTCCGCACCATCCCCGCGGGTTCCGCGGTCAAGTTCATCAGGGGCATCGTGAGCCGGTTCAGGGTGCCGAACCGCATCATCACAAACAATGGTTCACAATTCACCAGTAACCTCTTCAAAACATACTGTGCTAACCTTGGAACGCAGATATGCTACGCTTCGGTGGCGCACCCCCGAAGCAACGGCCAAGCCGAGCGAGCCAACGCAGTGGTCCTGAGGGGCCTCAAGACCAGGACGTTCAAGAAGAAGCTGGAGGCCTGCGGTAGAGGTTGGTACGATGAGCTTCAGTCCGTGCTGTGGTCCATCCGCACAACCGTGACCAAGCCGACTGGAGAGACCCCGTTCTTCCTGGTCTACGGAGCCGAAGCGGTCCTCCCTCACGAGGTCAGACGTTGCTCCGCACGGGTCTTGGCGTTCGACGAGGCGCAGCAGGACGCCATGCGGGGGATGGACCTCGTGCTGGGGGAGGAACGTCGCCGAGAAGCCGCGCTGTGAGCGGCGAGGTACCAACAAGCACTGTGATGATATCACTGCCGCAACATCCGCCCCAGAACTCTCGAGGTAGGAGACCTCGTGCTCAGGCGGGTTCTCTCCAGGGAGGGACTGCACAAGCTCTCTCCCATGTGGGAGGGCCCGTTCAAGGTTGTTCATGTTTCCAGGCCTGGCTCCGCGTGCTTGGAGACTCAGGAGGGGGTGCCGGTCCAGAACGGATGGAACATCCAACACCTCCAGAGGTTCTACCCCTAAAAAGGCCCAGAGCCTGTGAAGAAGGCGAATGCCTGTGAAGCTGTCGCGTTTTGGAAAAGGTCCAGAGCCTGTGAAGAAGGTGAATGCCTGTGAAGCTGTCGCGTTTTGGAAAAGGCCCAGAGCCTGTGAAGAAGGCGAATGCCTGTGAAGATTATCTATTTTGGAAAAGGCCCGGAGCCAGTGAAGAAGGCAAATGCCTGTGAAGCAGTCGCGTTTTGGAAAAGGCCCAGAGCCTGTGAAGAAGGCGAATGCCTGTGAAGATTATCCTTTTTGGAAAAGGCCCAGAGCTTGTGAAGAAGGTGAATACCTGTGAAGCTGTCGCATTTTGGAAAAAGGCCCAGAGCCTGTGAAGAAGGCGAATGCCTGTGAAGATTATCTATTTTGGAAAAGGCCCGGAGCCAGTGAAGAAGGCCAACGCCTGTGAAGCTCGCCACCCGTGACACTCTCACGTAATAATGAGTTGGGGCTGTACACGCTCCGGAGTCTCAGGAGCGCCGGCCTCAGGCCCTGGGGCTCCCTCCCACGCCAAGTGGCAGCACTTAGCTCCGCGCTGCTGAGAAGACGTCGAAGACTAGATTAGGTGCCGGACGCGGCTTTTTCATTTGCTTTCCGCAGTTGGATTGTTCATTCTCATTCGAAGTTTTGTTGAAGCTGTTGCCGTCTTTGACTTGTGGTTCTTTGACTTTTCACTCTCCTGCCTTGATTTCTCTTATGCAAGGCCTCGCGAGGGGGGCAGCCGAGCGCCTAGTGTTTCTGTCCTAGTCGTTCAAAGGTTTCGCGACCCGAGTCCATTATAGGAGCAGCCCTCCAGTCTGTGCCCCACGGGCACCGTGACACGAGCATAGGGCTTGGGTCGGTCGCCCCCCCCCCACGGTTGGGGCCGGGAACTATCCACGCGCAGGCACGTAGCCGGAAGGCATGATAACGGAAGCAAAGCGATGATTAACGGCAATAACCCAAACACGCCCCTGCGGGGCTCCACGCTACTGTCTTTTTACGCAGGGAAAAGGAAAAGAAAGAGCAAATCAGGCGCAGCTCGCCTCACACCGGCCTGCAGGGAAGACTCGGGCTGCCTCCGGGGCTCAGGCAGACTCCCTCTCACGCTTCACCGAGGCGCGACGGTGGGCAAACGCGCTACCACCTTCCAAGAAGGTGCGACGGCGTGGAGTCTAACAGCGGCCACCGCTAGAAGAGTCACCGCCTGAAGAAGAACCGGTGAAGCTTGGGGAACCCTGAGCGCCGCTAATCATGCGAGCGCTGTCCTCTCCATCATCGCCGGGGTTGGGTCCCCGGCCGCGGTCATCGTCCTCAGGGAAGCACCCTGCGCGGCGACCATCTTCCCCAAACACCCTCACGTAGAGGGTGGCATCGCCGTCAAACTTGAAGTGCAGGGTGCACCGACGGCTCAGGCCATGCGCGCGGGCAAACGTCTGCCAACCGCGGGTCAAGGCCAGGCTCCTGGCTGTGGAGACCTCCAATGAAGCCCATGAGGCCTAGCTGCAGCAACCGTCAGCCTCAAGCCAGAGGCCGCCCGGGGCGCCGGCCGGGAGCTCGCCGAGGAGGAAGCGAGGAAGTTGAATCCGGGTGCTAGTCGGCTCCGTCGACCACACGACGAACTCCGGCAGCACCTCTGCAGCGCAAAAGCGCGGCCTAGGGGAACGCGCGACCGAAGCGCACCCCCCGGCCGCAGCAGTCCACCCGTCACCGAGCTGGAAATCATCTCCACGGCCGCGGGGAGCTACCGCGATGGCCACAGATGTTTGCGAGGGCGACCTCGGCCGCGCTTGGGCGGGGGAGAGGCAGGCTCAACCTGGCAAGCCTTCCCCTTCTCCGTGGCCGAGAACCTCCTCGACGGAGCCATGAAGAAGGAGAAGCAAGGGGGGATGAACTGGAAGGGCACGAGCCGCTCCGTACTTATAGCCGGCGAGGGCCAACCGTCGGCCTCCATGATCGCAAGTAATCATCACCCGCTTTGCATGCAGGGACTTGACCAGTCCGTGCAGTTGCCGAGGCGCCATGGGGAAGTGGAGGCGCCTACGTCCAACCAACTGCCACGCGGCACCCAAGGCCGCAGGCTGTTAGGGCCCGCGGCGCTTCACCCTTGCCCTTTCGCCTCCCTGCACGACCAAGTCCGGGCGCGCCTTGGGCCTGGGGGCTACTATCGGCGTTCTGGGAATGGGGGTCCCCAGACTTGCCTGCCTGCGGCCTGTGGCGTGGCTCAAAGGGGGGCCCAGCGCGGCCCATCTTCATCAACACAGACCCAAGACCCTCGTGAGGGGCCAAGCCTCGCGGGGCGGATGACACAAAGCTTCCTCAGGCACGGCCTCATCAGGCTGGCTCGCGAGGAGGCGAAGAGATCAAGGCGGGGTACCTCACGAGGTGCCCGTGACGCAAGCCATGACGACCAAGGGCGCTAGGCGGGCGCCAGCCCGCGCAGTGTCCTCCTTTCCTCTTTGGTGCAAAGGGAGCAAGCGCCGGCGAGAGCATCAAGCAAAGGCACCTGTTTCGGTGCAACAAGACCAAGACCAGCCCAACGGCAGGGAGGAAGTCATTGTGGAGCCCAAGCCAGCGTCACCACCCGAGCCTTTGGCAGGCGAGGACCAACTTTAGTCAGGATAAGTGTACCAGATGTTCCTCTTTGAAATGGCCAATTGTTGGCGCCCTTCCTGCTCAATATTTGGGAAGAGGCCCAGGGCCTTTGCCTATAAGTAGGACTAGCCACCCCTAGGGTAGGGAGGATCGGCCAATCCAGAAACAAGCTGGGATCGGATCAGATCAGATCAGAGAGAGAGAGAGAGAGAAGGGTGACTGAACTCCTCCTAGCAGTTCATCGCCCCAGCCAAGAACAGACCCTCGCGAGGCTGTTGTTCCTTGCATTGCTCATCATCATCAGCCCAAGAGGCAATCCACCACACCACAAACTAGAGTAGGGTATTACACCACAATGGTGGCCCGAACTATTATAAACCCTGTGTCTCTTGTGCTGTTCTTTCCATAGCTTAGATCTTAGCATGGCGGTGGGGTGCAGGTAGGTAGAAGGCGAAATCTCCGCGCGCACCCCAGTGTTCGAACCTCAAGGGTCTGCCGGAACCCGAAATCTGACAGTGAGTTCTTGATCCTATCTTGAAAGTCTATAGTCACCTACTATGTGTTATGATCCAGCAACCCCGAAGTGACAATAATCGGGACCACTCCCGGTGATGAATGTAGTTTGAGGAGTTCATGTATTCACTATGTGTTAATGCTTTGGTCCGGTACTCTATTAAAAGGAGGCCTTAATATCCCTTAGTTTCCAATAGGACCCCGCTGCCACGAGAGGGTAGGACAAAAGATGTCATGCAAGTTCTTTTCCATAAGCATGTATGACTATATTCGGAATACATGCCTACATTACATTGATGAATTGGAGCTAGTTCTGTGTCACCCTATGTTATAACTGCTGCATGAATAATCACATCCGACATAATTCTCCATCAGCGATCCATTGCCTATGAGATTTTCATATATTGTTCTTCGCTTATTTACTTTTCCGCTGCTACTGTTACAATCACTATAGAACCCCAAATATTACTTTTGCTACCGTTACCACTACTATCATATTAATTTGCTACTAAATACTTTGCTGTAGATATTAAGTTTCCAGGTGTGGTTGAATTGACAACTCAGCTGCTAATACTTGAGAATATTCTTTGGCTCCCCTTGTGTCGAATCAATAAATTTGGGTTGAATACTCTACCCTCAAAAACTGTTGTGATCCCCTATACGTGTGGGTTATCAATAGTCACAACCGAGTTAAAAAGGGCAACAACATCTAACTCAAGCTTACAAATGGTACAAAAGCCAAATGATTAATTGTTCATCAAAATTAGACAAAACCCAAATTGAACATGGCAATAACATCTAAGCCAACCACTATTTTTGGCAGTCACAAACAAATGGATCGGTCTGATCCATAAAATCAACATCATGTGCGAATTTTTTTACTAGAATATGACGACAAGTTGTTGTAAATAGAAGCCGAGCACGTTCAGAAGCCCATTTGTCCACCTGAAACTTCTTTTTTGCTGTTCAACATATCCATCTGTGAGAAACTTCTTGTTGAAAAACTTAAGCCTCATGGACAATAATAACCTCACATTCAATAGGAAGAATGTGACAAAGCTTCTATTTTCCTGGTTGGATGCATATCCTTTCATCGTTATTGTCCTCAAACAAGTGTCATGAGAAATGAGAAAATGCCGATGCTTATTATGCCACCGATTGGTTATATGTTTTCCTCCATGTGTTAGTGCCTAAGTAGACATGAAGATTGAAAATGGTTAAGGTCTAAAAAAGAGTATGTCGAAAGAGCGACAGCTGAACGGTTAATTATAGTACAATATATATGGGCTTTCAATCTGCATGAAATCATCACCTTTATATACAAATTCTCTAGACATGGAAAGCATCGCAGCAAGCCAATAATTGTGTTCAGATCATAACTAAACATTCTGATATATAAAATCTTGAGAGAATCCAGCACCATTGATAGTCTATCCATGGACGAACTCTTCATTGAGCATATAACATAATATTAGTACCCAATGTGTACTCCAAGATGATATAAAACTTATGCCCACAAATGAAAGATGCAGCTTATGATTACAAATGTGGTATACGGTACCTAAATAAGTGTGGAGCCAAACACCAACTTATGATAATTAAATGGATCAGGAATTACACCAAGGTCTCCAGTTTAGGCGCAGAGACGACATTTATTTGCGAAGGTATATAACAATAATGAAGGAGCAACCTTTGAAGTGAAGGGGCATCTTTGATGGTGAGCTGATGTCCTTCAAAAAAAATTTAAATGCTTTTAAGGTGAGGTGACTTTATTTGGAGACAACTGATATGGATTTCTATTCCCAAAACAATTAGCAAGCGCTCGAGGGTAGGGCAACTGGAGTGGATGATGATGTGCAGTGAGGCCTCCGACAGATAAACCACCATAAGCGAAAGTTTTTTTAGAAGTGGGAATCGAAGCATTTGTACCACATCTTCTGGTAGATGGCACTGGGCGAAGGTGGCGTTGTGGAGAGAGGAGGAAAACCACGACATGGACGATGGTGGTGTGGGCATAAATTCTTGGCCTTCGGTTCATGGTATGTAATTTTTGTGGTAATTGTAGAACTCAAGCTGTTGGAGTTTTTCGAATTCAGGGGATGTCAGCCAGGCGTCCACCATGCAGGGTATGGACATCAGGTAGCATGTCGGGATGCAGAGACGTTGAACAGAGCTCTGGTGGGAGGAGATGATGGCTCTAATTAAGTAATTTGATTAATTGAACTTCATTTATCATGAACTTAGTCCTGATAGTATTTGCATATCTATGTTATAGATCAATAGCTTGCGATATAGCTCCTATATATTTTTGATATGTTCCTATAGAAAAGTTGAAAGATGCATGATAGTAGCAATGATGCAAACTGGGTCCGTGATCTAAGGATTATCCTCGTTGCTGCACAGAAGAATTATGTCCTTGATGCACCGCTAGGTGACAAACCTATTGCAGGAGCATATACAGACATTAAGAACGTTTTGCAAGCTCGATATCATGAATACTTGATAGTTTAGTGCGACATGCTTTACGGCTTAGAACTGGGACTTCAAAAATGTTTTGAATGCCACAGAGCAAATGAGATGTTCCAAGAGCTAAAATTGGTATTTCAGACTCATGCCCGTGTCGAGAAGTATGAGACCTTTGACAAGTACTTTGCCTACAAGATGGAGGAGAATAGCTCAACCGGTGAGCATGTGCTCAGAATGTCTACGTACTATAATCACTTGAATCAAGTGGGAGTTAATCTTCTAGATAAGATAGTGATTGACAGAGTTCTTTACTCACTATCACCAAGCTACTAGAATTTCGTGATGAACTATAATGTGCAAGGGATAACAGAAAAGATACCCAACCTCTTCGCGATGCTGAAATCGGCGAAGGTAGAAATCAAAGAAAGAGCATCAAGTGTTGATGATTAACAATACCACTAGTTTCAAGTAAAAGGGCAAATGAAAAGAAAGGGAACTTTAAGAATAATGAGAAGCAAGTTACCACTCCCGTGAAGAAGCCCAAAGCTAGACCTAAGCCTGAAACTGAGTGCTCCTACTGCAAAGGTGTCGAATTTCGGGTTCGGGCAGACCCTTGAGGTTCGAACACTGGGGTGCGCGCGGAGATTTCGCCTCCTACCTACATGCACCCCTCCGCCTTGCTAAGATCTAAGCGATGGAAAGAACAACACGAATGACACAGGGTTTATACTGGTTCGGGGCACCGTTGTGGTGTAATACCCTACTCCAGTGTGTGGCGTGGTGGATTGCGTCTTGGGCTGATGATGATGAACAATACAAGGAAGAACAACCTCGCGAGGAACTGCTTGAAGGAAATATACCCTAGAGGCAATAATAAAGTTATTATTTATTTCCTTATATCATGATAAATGTTTATTATTCATGCTAGAATTGTATTAACCGGAAACATAATACATGTGTGAATACATAGACAAACAGAGTGTCACTAGTATGCCTCTACTTGACTAGCTCGTTAATCAAAGATGGTTATGTTTCCTAACCATGAACAAGGAGTTGTTATTTGATTAACGAGATCACATCATTAGGTGAACGATCTGAATGACATGACCCATTCCATTAGCTTAGCACCCGATCGTTTAGTATGCTGCTATTGCTTTCTTCATGACTTATACATGTTCCTATGACTATGAGATTATGCAATTCCCGTTTGCCGGAGGAACACTTTGTGTGCTACCAAACATCACAACGTAAATGGGTGATTATAAACGTGCTCTATAGGTGTCTCCAAAGGTACATGTTGGGTTGGCGTATTTCGAGATTAGGATTTGTCACTCCGATTGTCGGAGAGGTATCTCTGGGCCCTCTCGGTAATGCACATCACATAAGCCTTGCAAGCATTGCAACTAATGAGTTAGTTGCGAGATGATGTATTACAAAAGGAGTAAAGAGACTTGCCGGTAATGAGATTGAACTAGGTATTGAGATACCGACGATCGAATCTCGGGCAAGTAACATACCGATGACAAAGGGAACAACGTATGTTGTTATGCGGTCTGACCGATAAAGATCTTCGTAGAATATGTAGGATCCAATATGAGCATCCAGGTTCCGCTATTGGTTATTGACCGGAGACGTGTCTCGATCATGTCTACATTGTTCTCGAACCCGTAGGGTCCGCACGCTTAAGGTTTCGATGATAGTTATATTATGAGTTTATGAGTTTTGATGTACCGAAGTTAGTTCGGAGTCCCAGATGTGATCACGGACATGACGAGGAGTCTCGAAATGGTCGATACATAAAGATTGATATATTGGACGGCTATATTCGGACACCGGAAGTGTTCCGGGTGATTTCGGAGAAAACCGGAGAGCCGGAGGGTTACCGGAACCCCCCCGGGAGAAGTAATGGGCCATATGGGCCTTAGTGGAGAGAGAGAGGGGCTGCCAGAGGTGGGCCGCGCGCCTCCTCCCCCCTGGTCCGAATTGGACTAGGAGAGGGGGGGCGGCGCCCCCCTTTCCCTCTCCCTCCCCACTTCTTTCCCCCTCCTAGTAGGAGTCCTACTCCTACTAGGAGGAGGACTCCTCCTGGCGCACCTATATGGGCCGGACGGCCTCCTCCCCTTGCTCCTTTATATATGGGGGTAGGGGGGCACCCCTAGACACACAAGTTGATCTTCGTGATCGTTCCTTAGCCTTGTGCGGTGCCCCCCTCCACCATATTCCACCTCTGTCATATTGTAGCGGTGCTTAGGCGCAGCCCTGCGACGGTAGAACATCAAGATCGTCACCACGTCGTCGTGCTAATAGAACTCCTCCCCGACGCTTTGCTGGATCGGAGCCCGGGGATCGTCATCGAGCTGAACGTGTGCTAGAACTCGGAGGTGCCGTAGTTTCGGTGCTTGATCGGTCGGGCCGTGGAGACGTACGACTACATCAACCAAACTCTTCCGTTGTTGATCTACAAGGGTACGTAGATCACACTCTCCCCTCTCATTGCTATGCATCACCATGATCTTGCATGTGCGTAGGATTTTTTTTGAAATTACTATGTTCCCCAACAGTGGCATCCGAGCCTAGGTTTTATATGTTGATGTTATATGCACGAGTAGAACACAAGTGAGTTGTGGGCGATATAAGTCATACTGCTTACGAGCATGTCATACTTTAGTTCGGCGGTATTGTTGGACGAAGTGGCCCGGACCGACATTACGCGTACGCTTACGCGAGACCGGTTCTCCCGACGTGCTTTGCACATAGGTGGCTTGCGGGTGACAGTTTCTCCAACTTTAGTTGAACCGAGTGTGGCTACGCCCGGTCCTTACGAAGGTTAGAACAGCACCAAGTTGACAAACTATCGTTGTGGTTTTGATGCGTAGGTAAGATTGGTTATTGCTTAAGCCCGTAGCAGCCACGTAAAGCTTGCAACAACAAAGTAGAGGACGTCTAACTTGTTTTTGCAGGGCATGTTGTTATGTGATATGGTCAAGACATGATGCTAAATTTTATTGTATAAGATGATCATGTTTTGTAACCGAGCTATCGGCAACTGGCAGGAGCCATATGGTTGTCGCTTTATTGTATGCAATGCAATCACGCTGTAATGCTTTACTTTATCACTAAATGGTAGCGATAGTCGTGGAAGCATAAGATTGGCGTGATGACAACGACGCTATGATGGAGATCAAGGTGTCGCGCCAGTGACGATGGTGATCACGACGGTGCTTCGATGGAGATCACAAGTACAAGATGATGATGGCCATATCATATCACTTATATTGATTGCATGTGATGTTTATCTTTTATGCATCTTATCTTGCTTTGATTGACGGTAGCATTATAAGATGATCTCTCACTAATTATCAAGAAGTGTTCTCCTTGAGTATGCACCGTTGTGAAAGTTCTTCGTGCTGAGACACCACATGATGATCGAGTGTGATAGGCTCTACGTTCAAATACAACGGGTGCAAAACAGTTGCACACGCGGAATACTCAGGTTATACTTGACGAGCCAAGCATATACAGATATGGCCTCGGAACACGGAGACTGAAAGGTCGAGCGTGAATCATATAGTAGATATGATCAACATAGTGATGTTCACCAATGAAACTACTCCATCTCACGTGATGATCGGACATGGTTTAGTTGATTTGGGTCACGTAATCACTTAGAGGATTAGAGGGATGTCTATCTAAGTGGGAGTTCTTTAAGTAAATTAATTGAACCTAAATTTATCATGAAACTTAGTACCTGATAGTATCTTGCTTGTTTATGCTTGATTGTAGATAGATGGCTCGTGCTGTTGTTCCGTTGAATTTTAATGTGTTCCTTGAGAAAGCAAAGTTGAAAGATGATGGTAGCAATTACACGGACTGGGTCCGTAACTTGAGGATTATCCTCATTGCTGCACAGAAGAATTACGTCCTGGAAGCACCGCTGGGTGCCAGGCCTGCTGCTGGAGCAACACCAGATGTTATGAACGTCTGGCAGAGCAAAGCTGATGACTACTCGATAGTTCAGTGTGCCATGCTTTACGGCTTAGAATCGGGACTTCAACGATGTTTTGAACGTCATGGAGCATATGAGATGTTCCAGGAGTTGAAGTTAATATTTCAAGCAAATGCCCGGATTGAGAGATATGAAGTCTCCAATAAGTTCTATAGCTGCAAGATGGAGGAGAACAGTTCTGTCAGTGAGCATATACTCAAAATGTCTGGGTATAATAATCACTTGATTCAATTGGGAGTTAATCTTCCAGATGATTGCGTCATCGACAGAATTCTCCAATCACTACCACCAAGCTACAAGAGCTTCGTGATGAACTATAATATGCAAGGGATGAATAAGACTATTCCCGAACTCTTCGCAATGCTGAAAGCTGCGGAGGTTGAAATCAAGAAGGAGCATCAAGTGTTGATGGTCAACAAGACCACTAGTTTCAAGAAAAAGGGCAAAGGGAAGAAGAAGGGGAACTTCAAAAAGAATGGCAAGCAAGTTGCTACTCAAGAGAAGAAACCCAAACCTAGACCTAAGCCTGAAACTGAGTGCTTCTACTGCAAGCAGACTGGTCACTGGAAGCGGAACTGCCCCAAGTATTTGGCGGATAAGAAGGATGGCAAGGTGAACAAAGGTATATGTGATATACATGTTATTGATGTGTACCTTACTAATGCTCGCAGTAGCACCTGGGTATTTGATACTGGTTCTGTTGCTAATATTTGCAACTCAAAATAGGGACTACGGATTAAGCGAAGATTGGCTAAGGACGAGGTGACGATGCGCGTGGGAAACGGTTCCAAAGTCGATGTGATCGCAGTCGGCATGCTACCTCTACATCTACCTTCGGGATTAATATTAGACCTAAATAATTGTTATTTGGTGCCAGCGTTAAGCATGAACATTATATCTGGATCTTGTTTGATGCGAGACGGTTATTCATTTAAATCTGAGAATAATGGTTGTTCTATTTATATGAGTAATATCTTTTATGGTCATGCACCCTTAAAGAGTGGTCTATTTTTGATGAGTCTCGATAGTAGTGACACACATATTCATAGTGTTGAAGCCAAAAGATGCAGAGTTAATAATGATAGTGCAACTTATTTGTGGCACTGCAGTTTAGGTCATATCGGTGTAAAGCGCATGAAGAAACTCCATACTGATGGACTTTTGGAACCACTTGATTATGAATCACTTGGTACTTGCGAACCGTGCCTCATGGGCAAGATGACTAAAACACCGTTCTCCGGTACTATGGAGAGAGAAACAGATTTGTTGGAAATCATACATACAGATGTATGTGGTCCGATGAATATTGAGGCTCGTGGCGGATATCGTTATTTTCTCACCTTCACAGATGACTTAAGCAGATATGGGTATATCTACTTAATGAAACACAAGTCTGAAACATTTGAAAAGTTCAAAGAATTTCAGAGTGAAGTAGAAAATCATCGTAACAAGAAAATAAAATTCCTACGATCTGATCGTGGAGGAGAATATTTGAGTTACGAGTTTGGTGTACATTTGAAAAATTGTGGAATAGTTTCGCAACACACGCTGCCCGGAACACCACAGCATAATGGTGTGTCCGAACGTCGTAATCGTACTTTACTAGATATGGTGCGATCTATGATGTCTCTTACTGATTTACCGCTATCGTTTTGGGGATACGCTCTAGAGACGGCCGCATTCACGTTAAATAGGGCACCATCCAAATCCATTGAGACGATGCCTTATGAACTGTGGTTTGGCAAGAAACCAAAGTTGTCGTTTCTGAAAGTTTGGGGCTGCAATGCTTATGTGAAAAAGCTTCAACCTGATAAGCTCGAACCCAAATCGGAGAAATGTGTCTTCATAGGATATCCAAAGGAAACTATTGGATACACCTTCTATCACAGATCCGAAGGCAAGACTTTTGTTGCTAAGTTCGGAAACTTTCTAGAGAAGGAGTTTCTCTCGAAAGAAGTGAGTGGGAGGAAAGTAGAACTTGACGAGGTAACTGTACCTGCTCCCTTATTGGAAAGTAGTGCATCACAGAAACTGTTTCTGTGACACCTACACCAGTTAGTGAGGAAGCTAATGATGATGATCATGGAACTTCAGAACAAGATACTACTGAACCTCGTAGATCAACCAGAGTGAGATCCGCGCCAGAGTGGTATGGTAATCCTGTTCTAGAAGTCATGCTACTAGATCATGATGAACCTACGAACTATGAAGAAGCGATGGTGAGCCCAGATTCCGCAAAATGGCTTGAAGCCATGAAATCTGAGATGGGATCCATTTATGAGAACAAAGTATGGACTTTGGTTGACTTGCCCGATGATCGGCAAGCAATTGAGAATAAATGGATCTTCAAGAAGAAGATTGACGCTGACGGTAATATTACTGTCTACAAAGCTCGACTTGTCGCAAAAAGTTTTCGGCAAGTTCAAGGGATTGACTACGATGAGACCTTCTCACCCGTAGCGATGCTTAAGTCTGTCCGAATCATGTTAGCAATTGCCGCATTTTATGATTATGAAATTTGGCAGATGGATGTCAAAACTGCATTCCAGAATGGATTTCTGGAAGAAGAGTTGTATATGATGCAACCAGAAGGTTTTGTCGATCCAGAGGGAGCTAACAAAGTGTGCAAGCTCCAGCGATCCATTTATGGACTGGTGCAAGCCTCTCGGAGTTGGAATAAATGCTTTGATAGTGTGATCAAAGCATTTGGTTTTATACAGACTTTTGGAGAAGCCTGTATTTACAAGAAAGTGAGTGGGAGCTCTGTAGCATTTCTGATATTATATGTGGATGACATATTACTAATTGGAAATGATATAGAATTTCTGGATAGCATAAAGGGATACTTGAATAAGAGTTTTTCAATGAAAGACCTCGGTGAAGCTGCTTACATATTAGGCATTAAGATCTATAGAGATAGATCAAGATGCTTAATTGGACTTTCACAAAGCACATACCTTGACAAAGTTTTGAAGAAGTTCAAAATGGATCAAGCAAAGAAAGGGTTCTTGCCTGTGTTACAAGGTGTGAAGTTGAGTAAGACTCAATGCCCGACCACTGCAGAAGATAGAGAGAATATGAAAGATGTTCCCTATGCTTCAGCCATAGGCTCTATCATGTATGCAATGCTGTGTACCAGACCTGATGTGTGCCTTGCTATAAGTCTAGCAGGGAGGTACCAAAGTAATCTAGGAGTGGATCACTGGACAGCGGTCAAGAACATCCTGAAATACCTGAAAAGGACTAAGGATATGTTTCTCATATATGGAGGTGACAAAGAGCTCATCGTAAAAGGTTACGTTGATGCAAGCTTTGACACTGATCCGGACGATTCTAAATCGCAAATCGGATACGTGTTTACATTAAACGGTGGAGCTGTCAGTTGGTGCAGTTCTAAACAAAGCGTTGTAGCGGGATCTACATGTGAAGCGGAGTACATAGCTGCTTCGGAAGCAGCAAATGAAGGAGTCTAGATGAAGGAGTTCATATCCGATCTAGGTGTCATACCTAGTGCATCGGGTCCAATGAAAATCTTTTGTGACAATACTGGTGCAATTGCCTTGGCAAAGGAATCCAGATTTCACAAGAGAACCAAGCACATCAAAAGACGCTTCAATTCCATCCGGGATCTAGTCCAGGTGGGAGACATAGAGATTTGCAAGATACATACGGATCTGAATATTGCAGACCCGTTGACTAAGCCTCTTCCACGAGCAAAACATGATCAGCACCAAGGCTCCATGGGTGTTAGAATCATTACTGTGTAATCTAGATTATTGACTCTAGTGCAAGTGGGAGACTAAAGGAAATATGCCCTAGAGGCAATAATAAAGTTATTATTTATTTCCTTATATCATGATAAATGTTTATTATTCATGCTAGAATTGTATTAACCGGAAACATAATACATGTGTGAATACATAGACAAACAGAGTGTCACTAGTATGCCTCTACTTGACTAGCTCTTTAATCAAAGATGGTTATGTTTCCTAACCATGAACAAGGAGTTGTTATTTGATTAATGAGATCACATCATTAGGTGAATGATCTGATTGACATGACCCATTCCATTAGCTTAGCACCCGATCGTTTAGTATGTTGCTATTGCTTTCTTCATGACTTATACATGTTCCTATGACTATGAGATTATGCAACTCCCGTTTGCCGGAGGAACACTTTGTGTGCTACCAAACGTCACAACGTAAATGGGTGATTATAAAGCTGCTCTACAGGTGTCTCCAAAGGTACATGTTGGGTTGGCGTATTTCGAGATTAGTATTTGTCACTCCGATTGTCGGAGAGGTATCTCTGGGCCCTCTTGGTAATGGACATCACATAAGCCTTGCAAGCATTGCAACTAATGAGTTAGTTGTGAGGTGATGTATTACGAAACGAGTAAAGAGACTTGCCAGCAACGAGATTGAAGTAGGTATTGAGATACCGACGATCGAATCTCGGGCAAGTAACATACCGATGACAAAAGGAACAATGTATGTTGTTATGCGGTCTGACCGATAAAGATCTTCGTAGAATATGTAGGAGCCAATATGAGCATCCAGGTTCCGCTATTGGTTATTGACCGGAGACGTGTCTAGGTCATGTCTACATTGTTCTCGAACCCGTAGGGTCTGCACGCTTAAGGTTTCGATGACAGTTATATTATGAGTTTATGAGTTTTGATGTACTGAAGTTAGTTCGGAGTCCCGGATGTGATCACGGACATGACGAGGAGTCTCTAAATGGTCGAGACATAAAGATTGATATATTGGACGGATATATTCGGACACCGGAAGTGTTCCGGGTGATTTCGGAGAAAACCGGAGAGCCGGAGGGTTACCGGAACCCCCCCGGGAGAAGTAATGGGCCATATGGGCCTTAGTGGAGAGAGAGAGGGGCTGCCAGAGGTGGGCCGCGCGCCTCCTCCCCCCTGGTCCGAATTGGACTAGGAGAGGGGGGGCGGCACCCCCATTTCCCTCTCCCTCCCCACTTCTGTCCCCCTCCTAGTAGGAGTCCTACTCCTACTAGGAGGAGGACTCCTCCTGGCGCGCCTATAGGGGCCGGCCGGCCTCCTCCCCTTGCTCCTTTATATACGGGGGTAGGGGGGCACCCATAGACACACAAGTTGATCTTCATGAGCGTTCCTTAGCCGTGTGCGGTGCCCCCCTCCACCATATTCCACCTCGGTCATATTGTAGCGGTGCTTAGGCGAAGCCCTGCGACGGTAGAACATCAAGATCATCACCACGCCGTCGTGCTGATGGAACTCCTCCCCGACGCTTTGCTGGATCGGAGCCCAGGGATCGTCATCGAGCTGAACGTGTGCTAGAACTCGGAGGTGCCGTAGTTTCGGTGCTTGATCGGTCGGGCCGTGGAGACGTACGACTACATCAACCAAACGCTTCCGTTGTTGATCTACAATGGTACGTAGATCACACTCTCCCCTCTCATTGCTATGCATCACCATGATCTTCCGTGTGCGTAGGAATTTTTTTGAAATTACTACGTTCCCCAACACTGCTGGGAGGAGTTCAGTCACCCTTCTCTCTCTCTCTCCTTCCTTCTCTCGTCTTTTTCCTCTTCCCTCGTCTCTCTCGTTCTATGGGTGGTTGGTCCTATTTATAGAGGCCCTGGTCCTCTTCCCAAATATCGAGCGGGAAGGGAGCCAACAATGGCGGGCTAATTTGAAGGGGGACAACTAGTACCAGCTATCCTGACAAAAGTAGTCTTCGCCTGCACAAAGCTCTGGTGGTGACGCCGTCTTGGGCTCCACAATGACCTCCGTCTTGCAGTCCTCCTTGTCTTGGTCTTGTTGCACCGAAATGGCAACCTTTGCCTGATGCCTCGGTACTCCGCGGCTGCGCTTGCTCCCTTTGCACCAAAGAGGAAAGGAGGACGCTGCGCGGGCTGGCACCCGCCGAGCACCTTTGGTCGTCATGGCTTGTTTCACGGGCACCTCGTGAGGTACCCCGCCTTGATCTCTCCCCCTCCTCGCGAGCCAGTCTGATGAGGCCTTGCCTGAGGAAGCTCTGCGTCGTCCGCCCCGCGAGGCTTGGCCCCTCACGAGGGTCTTGGGTCTGTGTTGGTTAAGATGGGCCATGCTGGGCCCCCCTTTGAGCCACGCCGCAGGCCGCAGGCAGGCAAGTCTGGGGACCCCCGTTCCCAGAATGCCGACAGTAGCCCCCGGGCCCAAGGCGCGCCCGGACTTGGCCGTGCAGGGAGGCGGAAGGGCAAGAGTGAAGCGCCACGGGCCCTAACAGCCTGCGACCATGGGCACCGCAGGGCGGTTGATTGGACGTGGGCGTCTCCACTTCCCCATGGCGCCTCGGCAACTGCATGGATTGGACAAGTCCCTGCATGCAAAGCGGGTCATGATTACCTGCGATCGTGGAGGTCGACGGTTGGCCTTCGCCGGCTATAAGTACGGAACGGCGTGTGCCCTTCTAGTTCGTCCCCCCTTGCTTCTCCTTCGAGGAGGTTCTCTGCCGCAGAGAAGGGGAAGGCTCACCAGGTTGAGCCTGCCTCTACCCCGCCCAAGCGCGGCCGAGGGCGCCCTCGCAAACATCCTGTGGCCACCACGGCAGCTCCCCGCGGCCGTGGAGACGATTTCCAGTGCGGTGACGGGCGGATCGCTGCGGCCGGGGGGCGCGCTCCGGTTGCGCGTCCCCCTAGGACGCGCTTTCGCGCTGCAGAGCTGCTACCGGAGTTCGTCGTGTGGTCGGCGGAGCCGACTAGCACCTGGCTTCCGCTTCCTCCTCGGCGAGCTCCCAGCCGGCGCTCCGGGCGGCCTCTGGCTTCAGGCCGACGGCTGCTGCAGCCGGGCCTCATGGGCTTCACTGGAGGTATCCACAGCCGGGAGCCTGGCCCTGGCCCGCGGTTGGCAGACGTTTGCCCACGCGCATGGCCTGAGCCGTCGTTGCACCCTGCACTTCAAGTTTGACGGTGATGCCACCCTCTACGTGAGGGTGTTTGGGGAAGATGGTCGCCGCGGAGGGTGCTGCCCCGAGGACGACGACCGCGACCGGGAGCCTAGCTCCAGCGACGATGGAGAAGATAGCGCTCGTGTGACTGGCGGCGCTAGGGGTTCCCCAAGCTTCTCCAGTTCTTCTTCAGGCGGCGACTCTTCCAGCGGTGGCCGCGGTCAGCCTCCATGCCGTCGCATTTGCTTGGGGGGTGGTAGCGTGTCCGCTCGCTGTCGTGCCCCGGTGAAGCGCGAGAGGGAGTCTGCCTGAGCCCCGGAGGCAGCTCGAGTCTTCCCTGCAGGCCAGTGTGAGGCGAGCTGCGCCTGATCTGTTCTTTCTTTTCCTTTTTTCCTGCGTAAAAAAGACAGTAGTGTGGAGCCCCGCGGGGGCGTGTTTGGGTTATTGCTGTTAATCATCATTTTGCTTCCGTTATCGTGCCTTCCGGCTACGTGCCCGCGTGTGGATAGTTCCCGGCTCCAGCCATGGGGGGGGCGACCAACCCAGGCCCTGTGTTCGTGTCGCGATGCCCGTGGGACACGGACTGGAGGGGTGCTCCTGTAATGGACCCAGGTCGCGAATCCTTTGAACGACTAGGACGGGAACACTCGCGAGGGCACTCGGCAGTCCCCCCCCCTCGCGAGGCCTTGCATAAGAGAAATCGAGGAAGAGAGTGAAAAGACGGCAACAACTTCAATAAAACTTCGAATGAGAAGGAACAAGCCAACTGCGGAAAGCAAATGAAAAGCCGCGTCCGACACCTAATCTAGTCTTTGACGTCTTCTCACCAGCGCGGAGCTAAGTGCTGCCACTGGGCGTGGGAGGGAGCCCCAGGGCCTGAGGCTGACGCTCCTGAGACTCCGGGGCATGTACAACCCCAACTCATTATTACGTGAGAGTGTCCCGGGCGGCGAGCTTCACAGGCGTTGGCCTTCTTCACAGGCTCCGGGCCTTTTCCAAAACGCGACGGCTTCACAGGCATTCGCCTTCTTCACAGGCTCTGGGCCTTTTCCAAAACGCGACAGCTTCACATGCATTCGCCTTCTTCACAGGCTCTGGGCCTTTTCCAAAACGCGACAGCTTCACAGGCACTCGCCTTCTTCACAGGCTCTGGGCCTTTTCCAAAACGCGACAGCTTCACAGGCATTCGCCTTCTTCACAGGCTCTGGGCCTTTCCCAAAATGCGACAGCTTCACAGGCTCTGGGCCTTTTCCCAAACGCGACAGCTTCACAGGCATTCGCCTTCTTCACAGGCTCTGGGCCTTTTCCCAAACGCGACGGCTTCATAGGCATTCGCCTTCTTCACAGGCTCTGGGCCTTTTTAGGGGTAGAACCTCCGGAGGTGCTGGATGTTCCATGCGTTCTGGATCGGCACCCCCTCCTGAGTCTCCAAGCGCGCGGAGCCAGGCCTGGAAACATGAACAACTTTGAATGGGCCCTCCCACATGGGAGAGAGCTTGTGCAGCCCCTCCCTGGAGAGAACCCGCCTGAGCACGAGGTCTCCTACCTCGATAGTTCTGGGGCAGATGTTGCGGCAGTGATATCGCCACAGTGCCTGTTGGTACCTCGCTGCTCGCAGTGCGGCTTCTCGGCGACGTTCCTCCCCCAGCACGAGGTCCATCCCCCGCATGGCGTCCTGCTGCGCCTCGTCGAACGCCAGGACCCGCGCGGAGCGACGTCTGACCTCGTGAGGGAGGACCGCTTCGGCTCCGTAGACCAGGAAGAACGGGGTCTCTCCAGTCGGCTTGGTCGCAGTTGTGCGGATGGACCACAACACGGGCTGAAGCTCGTCGTACCAACCTCTGCCGCAGGCTTCCAGCTTCTTCTTGAACGTCCTGGTCTTGAGGCCCCTCAGGACCTCTGCGTTGGCTCGCTCGGCCTGGCCGTTGCTTCGGGGGTGCGCCACCAAAGCGTAGCATATCTGCGTTCCAAGGTTAGCACAGTATGTTTTGAAGAGGTTACTGGTGAACTGCGAACCGTTGTCCGTGATGATGCGGTTCGGCACCCCGAACCGGCTCACAATGCCCTTGATGAACTTGACCGTGGAACCCGCGGGAATGGTGCGGACAGCCTCTACTTCAGCCCACTTGGTGAACTTGTCCACGGCGACGTAGAGGTAGCGGTAGCCCCAGGCGCCCGAGGAAATGGGCCCAAGATGTCCAGCCCCGAGACTGCGAACGGCCACAAAAGGGGTATAGTCTGCAGGCCTCCTGCTGGCTGATGGATCTGCTTGGCGTGGAACTGGCAGGCCTCACAAGCTTTCACTAGTTTGACGGCGTCGTTGAGTGCGGTGGGCCAATAAAACCCACTGCGGAACGCCTTGCCAATGAGTGTCCGTGATGATGAATGATGTCCACAGTCTCCGCCGTGTATATCTTCCAGCAGTTCCTTCCCTTGCTCCCTGGAGATCCAGTGCAGGGACACATCGTTTGGTCGCTTCCGGTAGAGCTCTCCATCCTTGATGCAGTATGTCGTGCACTGGCGTGCCACTCGCTCCGCTTCCTCCTCCTTCTCCAGCAGGGTCCCTTGTGTTAAGCAACTCCGGAGCTCCGTGATCCAGCATCTCTCCTGAGGTTCCATCGTCAGGAGCAGGCGTGCTCCTGAGGCCGGGCCACAGGTCGGAGCTCCTGAGGCAGGTGGCTGGGGGAGCTCCTCCCGTGGCTGAGCCGTGTTTGACAATGACGGCAGGGCTGAGGGCTTGAAGAGCCGCTCCTCGAAAACGCCAGGCTCCTGAGGTAACCGCCCGGACGCCTGTTTGGCGATGTCGTCGGCCTCCTGATTGGTGCCACGGGGCACATGCTGCAACTCCAACCCCCAGAACTGCGGACCTCCGCAAGGTAGGCTTCCTTGTGCTTATCTTTCGGCTCATACACCTTGTTGGAGAAATTGACAAGGAGCTGCGAATCGCCCTTGATGGTGAGGCATTTCACCCCCAGGGCAGCTGCGGCCTTCAAGCCCGCTATTAGACCTTCATACTCCGCTATGTTGTTGGAGACCTTTTCACCTTGCTGGAAACAGAGCTGTACAACGTAGTAGAGCTTGCCTGAGTGGGCGATATAAGCACCGCCCCAGCTCCAGCGCCATGCCTGGAGAACGCCCCATCGAAGTACATGACCCAGCCTTCTGGCGCCTCGCTTCCCGGGGAGAGGGACCGATCCTCGTCGGCCTTGAGGCCTGGTGCCTCTGTCCATTCTGCCACAAAATCTGCTAATGTTGCTCCCTTGATGACTCTGGTCGTGCTGAATTCGAGCTGAAACGCTTGCAGTTCTATGTTCCACTCAGTGACCCTTCCGGCTGAGTTAGGGCTCCTGAGCACTCTCTCCAAGGGGTATGACGAGATGACCTTGATGGGGTGACCCTGAAAATAGTGCCGCAGCTTGCGCGAGGCCACCAGTAGTGCGAGGAGGAGCTTCTGAGGCATGGGGTACCGTGCCCTCACGTCCCGCAACACCGTGCGGACGAAGTACACCGGGTGCTCAACGAGGTTGGGTGCGTTAGTGCTGGTGGCGCCCTCCAGAGTCCATGGCGCCTCCTGAGGCGATGAGGCCTCCGGAGGCTGGTCATCTGGGAGAGGGGCCTCTTCCGCCTCCAGTGCACTCCTCTGCGGCGCCTGATCCTCCTCAGCCGCGGTGGCGGTTTCTGTGGGCCTTCCTTGTTCCTGTTTTGCCTTGTCCCGGGCTTCTGCTGTGGTTTTGATTCGACGCTCCTCCCTAATCGCCACCAGGGCTGCGCTGGCGGAGTAGGGAGTGGCGGCGAGGTAAAGCACTAGGGGCTCTTGAGGGCACGGAGCCACCATGACCGGAGGGCTGGTCAGGTATCTCTTGAGATCTTGGAAAGCCTTGTCGGCCTCTTCGGTCCATTCAAAGGGCCCCTTTTTCTTCATTAGCTGGAAGAAGGGCAGCGCTCGCTCCCCCAACTTGGAGATGAAGCGCCCTAGTGCGGTCACGCGCCCAGTGAGCTTCTGCATTTCTCTGAGGGTCTTCGGCGGCCTCATGTCCTCGACCGCCTTGACCTTTTCCGGGTTAGCCTCGATGCCTCGGTGGGACACGAGGAAACCCAAGAGCTTGCCCGAGGGGACTCCGAACACAGACTTCTCTGGGTTGAGCCGCAGGTTCACTGCGTTGAGGCTCGCCAAGGTTTCCTCCAGGTCTTGTATCAGGGTCCTGGCCTCCCGAGACTTCACCACAATGTCATCGACGTAAGCCTCAACATTCTTCCTGAGCTGCGGGCCCAAAGTGATGTGCATCAGCCGCTGAAAGGTCGCCCCTGCATTACGCAGCCCAAATGGCATGCATGTGTAGTAGTACACCCCACACGGGGTTAGGAAGGCTGTCTTTTCAACGTCTTCTACCGCCATCTTGATCTGGTGATACCCAGAGAAGGCATCCAGGAAGCATAGCAGGTCGCATTCTGCAGTGGAATCGACGATCTCATCGATGCGGGGGAGCAGGAACGGATCTTGCGGGAATGCCTTGTTGAGGTTGGTGAAGTCGACACGCATGCGCTCCTTCCCTCCCTTCTTTGGCACAACGACAGGGTTGGCCAACCAATCCGTGTATCGGACCTCGCGAATGACCCCAACGGCTTCTAGTTTGCGGGTCTCTTGGATGATGAAGGCCTGCTTTTCTGTGGACTGCCGCCTTGCCTTCTGCTTCACGGGACGCACGTTGGGGCACACATTGAGGTGATGCTCGATTACGCTCCTAGGGATCCCCGCCAACTGGTCAGGCTCCCAAGCGAATACATTCTTGTTCGCGCGCAGGAACTTGACCAGGGCCTCCTCCTGCTCGGGTTCGAGGTTGGCGCCTATGGTGAAAGTGGCGTTGGTGGACCCGTCCTCATCGACGGGTATCTGCTTTGTTTCTGCCTTGTCTTGGGTGAACAACTGTTTCTTCTTGGCGGGTGCAGCCCCCTTGGGCTCGGGGGTCTCCAAGCCGGCGGGCTGTGCCGACGCCGCAGTCTTGAAGGCGAGCTTGAGTACCTGTAGCGCGTCTCCAGTGTCCCCGTGCACGGTGAGGACACCGCTGCTCCTGGGCATCTTGATGAGGTTGTACGCCGGGTGCGTCGCGGCCATGAACTAGGCCAGCGGTGGGTAGCCAAGGATGGCGTTGTAGGGGAGGCCGATGGGGACGATGTCGAAGTCGACCAGCTCCGTGCGAAAGTTGTTGTAGGTGCCGAAGGTTACTGGGAGCCGGATCTGTCCCAGGGAGCTGGATGATCCGCCCCCAATGCCAGAAAAGGGTCGGCTGGGTTGCAGCCGTTCCAGGGGTATGCAGAGGAGGTTGAAGGCCTCGACCGAGAGCACGCTGAGGCCCGCACCGCCATCGATGAGAGTTCTGGTGACGGCCACCTGGCAGATGGTGGGTGTGCACAGCATGGGGAGCGCACCCGAGCAGGCCGAGTTGGAGGGGTGGCCCTCCGAGCTGAAGGTCAGGCCGGCCTTGGATGCCGCCTGGTCCGTGAGAGCCTCCTGCCGCGTGGAAGCGGCGCTGACCCCGCAGATGAACGGCTTGACGTGGTTACTTGTAGGCGGCGCCTGCGAGCCGTCCAGGAGGACCGCGACGACCGGGGGTGTTGGTGTAGCGCGATGGGCGGGGAAGAGGCTGCGGGGCTCTTCCCAAGAGGCCCCGGAGGTTTCCGGCAGGTGGAGCAGCCATGGGCGCGGAGCGCTGGTGAGGGCCATGGGGAGCCAGTTGGCCATGACCCTATCGTCACCTCCAGCTTTGAGTGGGGCCTCCTCGCTCGCCGACAAGAAGGCCAGCGGATTTGTCGCGCCGCCGTAGCGCGGCGGCGTCGTTGGCCTGAACTTGTCCGGCCACCGTACCCATTGCAGGGCTGGGGCCAGGGCTCAGGGCCCCCTGGCCCCCGTTCTGGCGCCGTCGGCCAGAGCAGGCGACGCTCTACTCATTGCGAGGCAGGCCGTGGCGATGGCGGAAGAGAAAACTCTGGTGCACCCCCTACCTGGCGTGCCAAATGTCGGATTTTGGGTTTCGGCAGACCCTTGAGGTTCAAACACTAGGGTGCGCACGGAGATTTCGCCTCCTACCTACCTGCACCCCTACGCCTCGCTAGGATCTAAGAAATGGAAAGAACAACACGAATGACACAGGGTTTATACTGGTTCGGGCCACCGTTGTGGTGTAATACCCTACTCCAGTGTGTGGCGTGGTGGATTGCCTCTTGGGCTGATGATGATGAACAATACAAGGAAGAACAGCCCCGCGAGGGTCTGTTCTTGGCCGGGGCAATGAACTGCTGGGAGGAGTTCAGTCACCCTTCTCTCTCTCTCTCCTTCCTTCTCTCGTCTTTTTCCTCTTCCCTCGTCTCTCTCGTTCTGTGGGTGGTTGGTCCTATTTATAGAGGCCCTGGTCCTCTTCCCAAATATCGAGCGGGAAGGGAGCCAACAATGGCGGGCTAATTTGAAGGGGGACAACTAGTACCAGCTATCCTGACAAAAGTAGTCTTCGCCTGCACAAAGCTCTGGTGGTGACGCCATCTTGGGCTCCACAATGACCTCCGTCTTGCAGTCCTCCTAGTCTTGGTCTTGCTGCGCTTGCTCCCTTTGCACCAAAGAAGAAAGGAGGATGCTACGCGGGCTGGCACCCGCCGGGCGCCTTTGGTCGTCATGGCTTGCGTCACGGGCACCTCGTGAGCTACCCCGCCTTGATCTCTCCCCCTCCTCGCGAGCCAGCCTGATGAGGCCGTGCCTGAGGAAGCTCCGCGTTGTCCGCCCCGCGAGGCTTGGCCCCTCGCGAGGGTCTTGGGTCTGTGTTGGTGAAGATGGGCCGTGCTGGGCCCCCCTTTGAGCCACGCCGCAGGCCGCAGGTAGGCAAGTCTGGGGACCCCCGTACCCAGAACGCCGACAAGAGGGAATGGTCATTGGAAGCGGAACTACCCCAAATACTTGGCGGATAAGAAGGATGGCAAAGTGAACAAAAGTATATTTGATATACATGTTATTGATGTGTGCTTTACTAGTGTTCATTGTAACCCCAGCGTATTTGATACCGGTTCAGTTGCTAAGATTAGCATCTCAAAACAGGAGTTGCAAAATGAATAGAGACTAGCTAAGGGCGAGGTGACAATGTGTGTTGGAAGTGATTCCAAGGTTGATAAGATCACCATCACACACTCCCTCTACCTTCGGGATTAGTTTTGGATCTAAGTTAATGTTATTTGGTGTTTGTGTTGAGCATGAATATGATTGGATCATGTTTATTGTGACACGGTTGTTCATTTAAGTCAGAGAATAATTGTTGTTTTGTTTACATGAATAAAACCTTCTATGGTCATACACCCAATGTAAATGGTTTTTTGAATCTTAAAAAGATTTTATGTTTATCTTCCCATCCTCGTGGCATTTCCATCTTTCTAATCTAATTTGAAATTGGATTGAAAAGAAAGCGGTTAGAATTTACTTCCTGCATACATACTTCTCTAGAAGCGCATGCAATAATGCGTGGTAAAGGCGGAAAAATAGTATAGTATATTCAATCAAAATCAAAGGGCAAATTATCTTACCTACTATAGATCCCCTATCGTAGTAATACACATATTCATAATATTGATGCCAAAAGATGCAAAGTTGATAAGGATAGTGCAACACATTTGTGGCACTGCTGTTTAGGTCATATTGGTGTAAAGCGCATGAAGAAACTCAATACGGATGGATTTTTGGAATCACTTGATTATGACTCATTTGATACTTGCGAACCATGCCTCATGGGCAAGATGACTAAAATTCCGTTCTCCGGAACAATGTTGCAAGCCAATGACTTATTGGAAATAATACATACTGATGTATGCGGTATGATGAGTGTTGAGGCACGTGGCGGTTATTGTTATTTTCTGACCTTCACAGATGATTTGAGCAGATATGGGTATATATACTTAAAGAAACACAAGTATGAAGCATTTGAAAAGTTCAAGGAATTTTAGAGTGAAGTGGAGAATCATCGTAACAAGAAAATAAAGTTTCTACGATCTGATCGCAGAGGTGAATATTTGAGTTACGAGTTTGGCCTTCATTTAAAACAACGTGGAATAGTTTCACAACTCAAGCCACCTAGAACACCACAACATAATGGTGTGTCTGAACGATGTAACCGTGCTTTATTAGACATGGTGTGATCTATGATGTCTCTTACCGGTTTACCACTATCGTATTGGGGTTATGCATTAGAGACAGCTGCATTCACATCAAATAGGGCACCATCTAAATCCGTTGAGACGACACCATATGAACTGCGGATTGGCAAGAAACCTAAGTTGTCATTTCTTAAAGTTTGGGGTTGCGACACTTATGTCAAAAGGCTTCAGCCAGATAAGCTCGAACCCAAATCGCAGAAGTGCATCTTCATAGGATACCCAAAGGAAAGAATTGGGCACACCTTCTGCCACAGATCCGAAGGAAAGATCTTTGTTGCCGAGAATGGAACCTTTCTAGAGAAGGATTTTCTCTCAAAAGAAGTGAGTGGGAGGAAAGTAGAACTTGATGAGGTACTTGTACCTTCTCTCGAATTGGAAAGTAGCACATTAGTGAAATCTGTTCCCGTGATACCTACACCAACTAGAGAGGAAGCTAATGATGATGATCATGAAACTTCGGATCAAGTTAGTACTAGACCTCGTAGGTCGAACAGAGCATGTTCCGCACCAGAGTTGTTGGGGATATTACTACTGGAGGTAAACCGGCCTTGTGTAGCCGGGTTGACTCCTTGAAGATTAGAAGCCCATAAAGATGCAAGGATGATGGCGCTTCATGGAGGCCCAAGGCACGAAGGCGGGTTAAAGCCTGTAAATGTAAACCGGCTTAGTCATGTAATTTGTATTGTAAGATAGGAAGGATAGAGAACGAACTGGATACGTTTATGATCCGGCTTCGGGACTTTGTAAACCGGCGGGCGTCAACCTATGTATAAAAAGGGATGACCCGGCAGCGATTTAGGGACAGACAACAACTCAAGAGCCAGACAAAGCGGATTCACTCCCTGGCCTTCGAAACCCTAGCAATACCAATCACAACTAGACGTAGGCTTTTACCTTCCTCGAAGGGGCCGAACTAGTATAAAATTCCCCGTGTCCCCTTGTCCGGTTTAAACCCCTTAAAGCTAACCCATAGTGATGGCTCCACGACTAAGTCCTTTCACAAGGACATCTGCCATGACAAACCCACGACAGTTGGCGCCCACCGTGGGGCTGTCGCACGATGGTTTTGAGTTGTTGAAGGGTAGCTTCTATGGACTTAAGGGATACGCTGTGGGCCGGATGACGAAGAGTCGTCTCAGCAAGCTCTACATCGACAACGCAGGATGGGGTCCCGAGGCCGATTCAATTGAATACAGGTACCGGGTCCCCTTTCGTGGGATTCACGTCTTCATCGGCAAGATCGGCGAACCGGCCCCTGAGCCGGACATCTGCACCGACATCATCGAAACGGCTCGGCGTGCAAGTCCTTCGCCGGTTCAGCCCGAGGCAAGGCATGTTTTTGTGGGTGTCATCCATGGATCGAGGTACGAGGATGGACCAGTGTCTGATGGAGAGACTGTGGTCTGTTCTGATGACGAGTCTTCTGGAGAGACCGAGTCACTTTACCAGTTGCAGGACGGCCGGATTGATGGAGGAACTGAGGGAAACCGTATTCCGGATTCCCCCGATCTACCAAACCGGGCCGCCATCTTCATGGCCGGCACACAATCGGCACCTCATTCATCTACCGCCGCAGCAATGCTCTCCAGTTCAACAACGGCCACACCAGCAGGGGCAGGAAGCTCGGCGCCGCCTCCGGCCCAAGTCCTGTCTGATTTGTTCGACGCTTTGGCAACGTTGATGGCCAAGGAGGTGGATGCAGCAGCCAGGGATCAGCACAATGCGGAGATTGCAAAGGTAAAAGATCAGATAGCCTAGGCTAAAGCAGACCTGGCAACAGAGAATGCTACAATGGCTACAGAGTGGGCTGAATTGGAAGCACATGCCTACGGGATTAGACTAGATCAGAATGCTTCAGATGAAGACATGAGAAGAAGGTATCGATCACGTCTCTTGTCGGTTTATGAGCTGCAGAATCTCTTCAACACACCAGGAGCAGGAGCTGGTAGCCAACCCACACTCAACCGGGCGGGGGCGCCGGGAACAGGAGTGCTGGTTCAACCGCACACGGCGGACCCGCCTCGCCAGAACAACATTGTGCCACAGTATGTACCAACACCGCCCGGACATTATTCCAACCCGTTGGACAACATTGTGGCCACCGCTTCACGCCTGGCGGCCCTCCCAACCGACGGCGAGTCACCAGTTGCAGTGGAAGCACGTCGGGCCAGTGATCTCCTTCAAACAGCACTAAATCAACAGCAGGCGTATTTACATAGTCGTGAGAGGATTCATTCCACTCCCCGTCCAAGCTGGAGCTATAGCTGACACGTGGAGGACGAACCAGCCGTGTCCAGTAGTGCACGTCGCCGAAATTCACCATGAGGGAACAACCCGGCCGAGGGAGGCGCTAATGCGCAATATGTTGTGGACCATGGCCACGCACGTTGGGAGGCCGAGTTGGCGGCTCGACACGGAGCACGACAGCATACTCCGGTTCACCCCACGGCCTCCGTGGAGCCAGGAGTGATGTTCAGTTCCTTAGGGGTGCCATGTGAGGGAGTCCTTGATTAGGGGGTGTCCAGATGGCCGAACTATACCTTCAGCCGGACTCCTAGACTATGAAGATACAAGATTGAAGACTTCGTCCCGTGTACGGAAGGGACTTTCCTTGGCGTGGAAGGCAAGCTTGGCAATACGGATATGTAGATCCCCTACCATTCTAACCGACTCTGTGTAACCCTAACCCTCTCCGGTGTCTATATAAACCGGAGTGTTTTAGTCCGTAGGACAACATACAGAACAAAAATCATACCATAGGCTAGCTTCTAGGGTTTAGCCTCTCCGATCTCGTGGTAGATCTACTCTTTTACTACCCATATCATCAATATTAATCAAGCAGGACGTAGGGTTTTACCTCCATCAAGAGGGCCCGAACCTGGGTAAAACTTCGTGTCCCTTGCCTCCTGTTACCATCCGGCCTAGACGCACTATTCGGGACCCCCTACCCGAGATCCGCCGGTTTTGACACCGACATTGGTGCTTTCATTGAGAGTTCCTCTGTGTCATCGCCGTTAGGCTTGATGGCTCCTACGATCATCAATAACGATGCAGTCCAGGGTGAGACCTTCCTCCCCGGACAGATATTCGTCTTCGGCGGCTTCGCACTGCGGGCCAATTCACTTGGCCATCTGGAGCATATCGAAAGCTATGCCCCCGGCCATCAGGTCAGATTTGGAAGTTTAAACTACACGGCTAACATCCGCGGGGACTTGATCCTCGACGGATTCGAGCCACTGCCGAGCGCGCCGCACTGTCACGACGAGCATGATCTAGCTCTGCCGCCGAACAGTGCCCTGGAGGCCGCACCCGCATCGGCTTTGACCCTTAATTCGGAGCCAACCGCGCCGTTTGAGGATGCGTGGTTGGACACCGCCTCAGGGGCTGCGATCCCAATGGCGATCAAGCCGAACACCAGCCCCGCACTCCGCGAGACTCATGACTCCAAGGAGCCGGACTCCTCTCCGGACTCTGAACCCTCCGCGCCCCTGCCGATCGAATCCGATTGGGCGCCGATCATGGAGTTTACTTCTGCGGACATCTTTCAGCACTCGCCTTTCGGCGATATTCTGAAGACACTAAAGTCTCTCTCTTTATCAGGAGAGCCCTGGCCGAACTACGGTCAGCAAGGTTGGGATACGGACGATGAAGAAATTCAAAGCCCACCCACCACCCACTTTGTAGCCACTGCCGATGATTTAACCGACGGTATGGATGGGCCACCCACTTTGACTCTGAAGACATCGACGATATGGACGCCGATGCAGGAGACGATGAAGAACCAGCGCCTATCAGGCCCTGGAAAGCCACCTCGTCGTATGACATATACATGGTGGACACCCCAAAAGAAGGAGATGGCGACAGAACAGCGGAGGACGACCTCTCCAAGAAATAGCCTAAGCGCCAGTGTCAGCAGCGCTGCTCAAAATCCCGCCAAAACAAATACGGCGATTCCAGCACGGGAGATAATAATACCCCGGAGAGTGCCGAAGAAAACCCCCTCCAGCAAGATTCAGCACAGGAGGACGGAGAAGCCAGCCCTCATGAGAGAGCGACAGACAGAGAGGTCGAGGACGATAATTGTATACCTCCCTCCGAAGACGAGGCAAGCCTCGACGACGACGAATTCGTCGTGCCAGAGGATCCCATCGAACAAGAGCGTTTTCAACGCAGGCTTATGGCCACGGCGAGAAGCCTCAAGAAAAAACAGCAACAACTTAGAACTGATCAAGATTTCCTAGTCGACAGATGGACTGAAGTCCTTGCGGCTGAAGAGCATAAACTCGAACGCCCCTCCAAGAGCTACCCAAAGCGCAGGTTGCTACCCCGATTAGAGGAGGAAGCACTTGATACGGCCGACCGGCCACCTCGTGGCCGCGACAGAGAGCCTCTCGGCCCTCCACTCAAGCCGCACCCTGTACCAAGGCACGGGAAAATGCGCCTGACCTACGAGATATGTTGGAGGACAAGGCAATGCAAACAAGATCGATCTACGGATCGCGTGGGCGCCCCATGACTCAAGACGGTAGCTGTCACGCCGGACACAAATCCGGTAGGGCCGAACACAGTAGACAAAGCTCATTGGAGCTACGTCGTGATATAGCCCAATACAGAGGCGCCACACACACACTATGCTTCACAGACGAAGTAATGGATCATCAAATCCCCGAGGGTTTCAAACCCGTAAACATCGAATCATATGATGGCAAAACAGATCCTGCGGTATGGATTGAGGATTATATCCTTCATATCCACATGGCCCGCGGTGATGATCTCCACGCCATCAAATACCTCCCACTCAAGCTTAAAGGACCAGCTCGGCATTGGTTTAACAGCTTGCCAGCAGGATCAATCAGTTGTTGGGAGGACCTAGAAGCCGCATTCCTCAACAATTTCTAGGGAACTTATGTGCGACCACCAGACGCTGATGACCTAAGCCACGTAATTCAGCAACCAGAGGAATCGGCCAGGCAATTCTGGACACGGTTCCTCACAAAGAAAAATCAAATAGTCGACTGTCCGGATGCATAGGCCTTAGCAGCCTTCAAGCACAATATCCGTGACGAGTGCCTTGCCCGGCACCTTGGACAGGAAAAGCCGAAATCTATGGCAGCACTCACGACACTCATGACCCGCTTTTGCGTGGGAGAAGACAGCTGGCTTGCTCATAGCAACAATATGACCAAGAACCCCGGTAATTCAGATACCAGGGACAGCAGTGGCAGGTCGCGTCGCAACAAGCAGAAGCGACGCATTAACGGCGACAATGCTGAGGATACGGCAGTTAATGCCGAATTCAGAGGCTATAAATCCGGTCAGCGGAAAAATCCATTCAAAAGAAATCCTAGGGGCCCGTCCAGTTTGGACTGAATACTCGACCGCTTGTGCCAGATACATGGCACCCCCGAAAAGCCGGCCAATCACACCAACAGGGATTGTTGGGTGTTCAAGCAGGCAGGCAAGTTAACTGCCGAAAACAAAGACAAGGGGCTGCATAGCGATGACGACGAAGAGCCCCGGCCGCCGAACAACAGTGGACAAAAGGGTTTTCCCCCACAAGTGCGGACAGTGAACATGATATACGCAACCCACATCCCCAAGAGGGAGGAGAAGCGTGCGTTAAGGGACGTATACGCGGTAGAGCCAGTCGCCCCAAAGTTCAACCCATTGTCCTCCTGCCCGATCACCTTTGATCGAAGGGACCACCCCACTAGCACCCGTCATGGCGGATTTGCCACATTGGTTCTAGACCCAATTATTGACGGATTTCATCTCACCAGAGTCCTTATGGACGGCGGCAGCAGCCTGAACCTGCTTTACCAGGATATAGTGCGGAAAATGGGCATAGATCCCTTGAGGATCAAGCCCACCAAAACGACCTTTAAAGGCGTAATACCAGGTGTAGAGGCCAACTGTACAGGCTCAATCACACTTGAAGTGGTCTTCAGATCTCCGAATAACTTCCGAAGCGAGGAGTTAATCTTCGACATAGTCCCATTCCACAGTGGCTATCACGCACTGCTCGGGCGAACTGCATTCACCAAGTTCAATGCGGTACCGCACTACGCATACCTTAACTCAAGACGCCAGGCCCTCGAGGAGTAATTACGGTCAATGGAAACACCGAACGCTCCCTCCGAACGGAGGAGCACACGGCGGCCCTCGCAGCAGAAGTACAAAGCAGCCTCTCCAGGCTGTTCTCCAGTCTGGCGATTAAACGTCCGGACACCGTCAAGCGCGCCCGGAGTAACCTACAACAAGACCGCCTGGCACGTTCCGAGCAGGCGTAGCAATGCGGCCCCAACCACAGCCCTCGCAAAAATGCGACACCAGTGCTTCCGTACATAACTACGCTCTAGAAATACCATGGGTAAAGGTGGAGGGGCACCATCACGGCACGCCCGAAACACGGCTTAAACCGCACCAGGGGCTGCTGATTTTTTTAATTTTCTCTTACTTTCAGGACTCCATTCTTCGGAAGGCCTGTTCGGCAGTTCAATTGCCGCACAAATGATGCAAGAACCAGGGAAGCAGACAAGCCATGCTGCATTACGGAACTCCTAGGTGGTCTCTATCACGAGCAGTATACCTGTTTCGCATACCAGTCCGCAGCCTGCCCTGGAACGGACATGTTAAATAGTCCAACCTTTTGCTTATCGCATTATTTGTATCGTTCTGCTTTGATCGCAGCCCTTTTTAATAAACAATGCATAGATTTTGTCTATTTTTGCATTACTTTTTTTTACAAATATATGTTCCCTAACGACATGTTGCACCCGTACACTTTGCTACGGCCAAAATACGCCAGGGGCTTTAGTACCCCTCAATATGGTGTGAGAAGTCCGAACACTTTAACAAGTGCGGCACCCCGAACTTATAGCATTATATGCATCGGTTCCGAATCATGTCTTGGGTCAATAGTTGGGTTTGCCTGGCTTCTATGTTTTGGTGCCTTACGTTCCGCTATATCGGCTAAGGTAGCACTAGGAGAACTACTGCGATTGTGCCCCAGTTGAGCTGGGTGGAGCACCTCAGTAGAGAAAGCTAAAACTGAATGTCATGATGAAGCGAGAGATGGTCGCTGTTCGAGAGGTTTTTCGAGTCCCTAAAGACTTATGCCGCTTCGAGCGAGGAGTCGGCTCTGTCCGGCCAAGGCGTGGATAGCACCCCGAACTCGGTCTTCCGAATACCAGGGGCTTCGCTGAAATTTAAAATTATTGAATTATATGGCTAACTGAGAGTGTTCACGCATTATAGTCCGATTGCCTTGTCCGTTGTGCTGAGCGCCTCCCTCGAAGGACCCAAACATGGGGAAAAGAGCGCTCAGGTTTATCCCCGAACACCACAGCACTAGCGGCACGGGGGCAGAAGCCGACGACTCGCCATCTCTCAGAATTGATAAATAGCCGCACAAAAGGTAATAATTTAAATTCCAACAGCATTGCTTAGCGCATATGAACAAGTTTTTAGCGCACAGGATAAAACGAGCAAGTTTTACTCAAAAATTACATCCTTGGAACATTCATCCGCCACAAGGCGGGCACCCTTCAGAACATCCGTATAATAATTCTCAGGCTTGCGATGCTCTTTCCCCGGCGGTGGCCCATCCTTCACAAGCTTCTCAGCATCCAGCTTACCCCAGTGCACCTTAGCACGGGCAAGGGCCCTACGGGCACCTTCAATGCAGATGGAGCGCTTGATGACTTCGAGCCTTGGACAGGCCCCCACCAGCCGCCACACCAGCCCGAAATAGCTCCCAGGCAGAGCCTCCCAGGCCACAGCCGAACTATGAGGCCCTTCATGGCCTGTTCGGCCACCTTGTGGAGCTCGACCAGCTGCTTCAGCTGGTCGCTCAAGGGCACGGGGTGTCCGGCCTCAGCATACTGAGACCAGAACACCTTCTCTGTCGAGCTGCCCTCCTCGGCTCGATAGAATGCGGCGGCATCGGACACGCTATGGGGAAGATCTGCGAATGCTCCTGGAGAGCTCCGGATTCGGGTAATTAACAAGTAACTCACGTTTATGTGTTTGCTTTGCATAAAGAATTCCTTACCCGCCGCTATCTTTTTCACCGCATCCAACTCCTGGAGGGTCTTCTGGGATTCGGCCTTGGCAGACTTGGCATTTTCAATAGCCATCGCGAGCTCGGACGCTCGCGTCTTTGAGTCAAGCTCCAAACTCTCATGTTTTTTCATGAGAACCTGGAGCTCTTGCCGCACCTTGCCAACCTGGGCCTCATACTTCTGCCGCTCGGTGCGCTCCGTGGCCGCCCTCTTCTCGGCCTCGACCAGCGCTTGCTTAAGGGTCGCCACCTCAGACGTGGCCCCTACGATAGCCACGATAATCCTGTCATTTCTTGCAATTGCACCTTTTTTATATATATTTAAATAAGGTATTTCTTACCTTCCTTGTCCTCGAGCTGCTTCTTGGCCCGCCCGAGCTCTTGCTCGGACTGCTCGAGGTTCTGCTTTAGCGTGTCCACTTCCGCAGTCAGTGCGGCGGATGCCAACAGAGAAGCCTGCATATGCATATTGACTCTTTTTTGTTAGACTCCTGCGAATTTTATTGATCCTCTATTCAGCTTTTGTTCCTGAACGCCAAACAGAGCATCAGGGGCTACTGTCTATGCGGTAATATTATTTACACATTCTTTACTTACCTCAAAGCCTATTAAAAGGCTAGTACAAGCTTTAGTCAGTCCGCTCTTGGAGGACTGAACCTTCTGGACCACCGCACTCATAATGGTGCGGTGCTCCTCGTCGATGGAGGCGCCTTTAAGCACGTCCAACAGATTGTCCGGCGCCTCCGGTTGGACGGGGGTCACCGGCACGGCGGGCTTGCTCCTCTTGGAAGGAGGTCGCCCGCCGGACTCTGGAACCTTTGAAGGTTCCGAAGCGGTGTCCGGCCTAGAGCCGGACTTGGAGTCATAGGGGGTTTTATCCCCTTTACTCCTGGAGTCCGGGAGGTTGCCTTGCGGCGCCTCCAGGACCACCTACTCCTGGCTTGGAACCTGTTGGGACAACACTTCGGCATCGTCCATAGGGCGGGGGGAGGTAGCCGTCGGAAGCGAATTCACATCCGACGAGTCCAGTGAACCGCTCGATGATGCGTCGAGCCGGTCTTTGGGTGGGCTGCATAATCATATTCGACATAAGGGAAAGCTGTGCAATAAAGGAATACTATGAATTACTCTGCTATTCGGATACTTACGATTTCGCCAGGGGCTTGGCCGTGAGCGGCCACTCCTCTCCGCCGTCGGCGTCGGTGGAGTAGTCCGAAGGAAGGGTTTTCCCCTTCTTGGACCCTTCGGCCTCCCTAGTAAGGGCGGCCTTCCTTTTCTTATCTCCCCCCGCTGGAGGGGGAGAGGTCTCTTCTTCCTCCTCGTTTTCACCGGAGGAATGCGCCTTGGAGCCCTCGGATGATGAACCCAACACCTCCTGGCGCCGAGCACTTTTTCGAGTCCCCGTGGCCTTTTTCGTGGCCTTCTTCTCCGACACCACATGGGGTGCCGGAACCAGCAGCTTCGCCAAGCGGGCATCGGCTGGGTCTTGGGGCAAAGGAGCCGGATAGTTGATCTGTCTGGACTTCGCCTGCCAAGCCTGTCAAAGGTAAGGGAGCTTAGATCCCGCATAGAGTCAAACTATGAAAAACTAATACCCTGTAAAAGGTACAAACAACTTACCGCGCTAGCGTGACGCTGTGTGCTGAATCCGCGATCCTCGGTAGCGAATGCGGGAGCCTCGGCGCCCTTGAAGAGCACCTTCCAGGCATCTTCGTACGTCGTGTCAAAGAGCCTGCTCAGAGTTCGGTGCTGCGCCGGGTTGAACTCCCACAGATTGATGAAGGCCCGTTGTTGACACGGGAGGATCCGGCGGATGAGCATAACCTGGACTACGTTGACAAGCTTGAGCTGCTTGTCCACCAGGGTTTGGAGGCATGTTTGCTGTCCAGTCACCTCTCCTTTGCTGCCCCACGACAGGCCCGTCTCTTTCCAGGACGTGAGCCGCGTTGGGGGTCCGGACCGGAACTCGGGGGCTGCGACCCACTCAGGGTCGCGCGGCTCAGTGATGTAAAACCACCCCGATTGCCACCCCTTCAGGGTCTCCACAACGGAGCCCTCGAGCCAAAAGACGTTGGGCATCTTGCCCACCATGGCGCCTCCGCACTCCGCCTGGTTGCCGCGCACCACCTCCGGCTTGACATTGAAAGTCTTGAGCCATTGGCCGAAATGGGGGTGGATGCAGAGGAAAGCCTCGCACACGATGATAAACACCGAGATGTTGAGGATGAAGTTCGGGGCCAGATCATGGAAATCCAAGCCGTAGTAGAACATGAGTCCCTGGACGAATGGGTGGATAGGAAAGCCCAGTCCGTGGAGGAAGTGGGGAAGGAACACTACCCTCTCATGGGGCCTTGGGGTGGGGAGGAGCTGCCCCTCTTTGGGAAGCCGGTACGCGATGTCGTTAGACAAGTATCCGGCCTTCCTCAGTTTTTTGACGTGTCCCTCCATGACGGATGAGACCATCCACTTGCCTCCCGCTCCGTACATGGCTGGAGAAGGTTGAGGTGGGAAGTATGGACTTGGGCGCTGGAGCTCGAGTGCGCGAAAATGGATAGGCAAAGGAGGAAGAAGGTGTAGGTGAAAAGGTGGATCCTTATCCCCTTATATGGGTGGACGCAACTACGTGTCCCCACCAGCCTGGTAAAACTCGCTTATCTCCAAGCGCCGTAATCAATGGCGCGGTTGGGTTACCCACGCCCGTATTGATGAGAATCCCGGAATAAGGGGACACGATCTCTGCTTCGACGAGACGTGCCAAGAAAACCGCCTCGCATGACACGCCGAGGTGGGACAATAAAATGATTCGAATAAAGGCTTGGCCGTGGTGCGACGTCACACTACGGAATACGTCAGCAGATTAGATTTGTGTAAATATTATTCTCTCTATGGCAATTTGTGGAAACTTATTTTGTAGAGCCAGACACTATATTTGTGTTCAAAATCTTCTATGAAGTACTTGGAGGAGGAACCCGCCTTGCAATGCCGAAGACAATCTGCGCGCCGGACTCGTCATCATTGAAGCCTGGTTCAGGGGCTACTGAGGGAGTCCTGGATTAGGGTTGTCCGGATGGCCGGACTATACCTTCAGCCGGACTCCTGGACTATGAAGATACAAGATTGAAGACTTCGTCCCATGTCCGGAAGGGACTTTCCTTGGCATGGAAGGCAAGCTTGGCGATACGGATATGTAGATCTCCTACCATTGTAACCGACTCTGTGTAACCCTAACCCTCTCCGGTGTCTATATAAACCGGAGGGTTTTAGTCCGTAGGACAACATACAGAATAACAATCATACCATAGGCTAGCTTCTAGGGTTTAGCCTCTCCGATCTCGTGGTAGATCTACTCTTGTACTACCCATATCATCAATATTAATCAAGTAGGACGTAGGGTTTTACCTCCATCAAGAGGGCCCGAACCTGGGTAAAACTTCGTGTCCCTTGCCTCCTGTTACCATCCGACCTAGACGCACAGTTCGGGACCCCCTACCCGAGATCCACCGGTTTTGACACCGATACCGTGTCTAACCCCCGCTTTGCGTAATGTGAGACTGCCCAAGGATTTCAAGGGAGCTTGTAAGGTACCAAATTACATCGCCATTTGCAACCGGAGGCATGGGTGGAGAGCTATGAGATGGCAATGGAGATGTTAGATGTGGATGGGGCAGTGTGTGCTAAATATTTCACCATGATGTTGGAAGGAACAACTCGCACTTGGTTGAAGAGCTTGCCAACCAACTCTGTTGGATCATGGGCCGAATTGAAGCATCGGTTTATCAAGAACTTCAAGGATACGTGCAAGCAGCCGATGTCAATCGTGGATCTGGCCGCTTGTGTCCAAGAGGAAGGGGAGTCCACGACCCATTGGGTCAAACGGGTCTCAGCAATTTTGCATTCATCAGATCGTATCAATGCAGACACTATAGTGTTAACATTAGAGGGCAATTGTCGTTTCAAACCGCTAAAACAGAAATTGGGAAGGCTCAAATGTCACTGCAATGATATGTCAACACACATGGCCGCTTTGGTTAAATATGCCGATTCAGATAATACCAAGGATCCAGATTCAGAGGAGGACAACCCGGAGAAAGGTAAGAAGAACGACAATGCCAAGGGTCAACAACATAATCCGGCAGGCCATGGAAACGGTGGTAAGCGCAAGGCCGATAGTAGCTTGGACTTTGTTGCAAATACCAACGCGTAGGAGAATGGCCAGCACTGTAAGGGCAAGCAGCCCCAGAGGGGTGGAGGTTCAGGCCCCAATTTGGAGCGCTTGTTAAATCAGCCCTGTCCAAAGCATGGATCGAAGGAGAAGCCGGCATCACATCTTTGGAAGGACTGTTATATCATGCGGGATTTCAAGAATTCCAATATGTTCCAATATGACAACGGCCCGCCCGGCGGTTCAGGAGGAGGTTTCCACGGGCCGGGTTACAGAGGCGGTGGTTCCGGTTTAGGGTTTCAAGGCAACCAAACCGGACACGTCAGTCAAGGGCACCAAGGCAACCAGGGAAGTTACAACCATCAGGGGAATCAGCAGCAGCAGCAGTCGGGTTATCAGAGCAATCCCAAACAGCTGAACAGCGGGCAATATTATGTCTTCACTACTAGTTTGTGCAAACGTGATCAGAAGCTTCACAAAAGGGCAGTAAACTCTGTTGAGCCGGCAGTACCTCAGTATTTACGCTGGTCTGAGCAACCTATTTTGTGGAGTAGATATGATCACCCACCCCAGGTTGATAATCCAGGTCACTTGGCCCTGGTGGTGGCCCCTCTTGTTGGGGGATACAAGTTTACCAAAGTACTCATGGATGGGGGAAGTAGTATCAATATTTTGTATTATGATACATTCCGCCGTATGGGGTTGACAGATAAGGATCTTAAACCGTCAAATACGGTCTTTCATGGTGTGGTGCCTGGTAAGTCTGCATATCCTATTGGCAAGATAGCTTTGGAGGTAGCTTTTGGAGATGACTATGATTCAAGGTCAGGAACATTGACATTTGAGGAGGTAAAGATCAAAAGTCCGTAACACGCCTTGTTTGGGCGGCCGGCTTATGCTAAGTTTATGGCAAGGCCATGTTATGTTTATCTACAGCTTAAAATGTCAGGTCATAAAGGGACTATCACAGTACATGGAAGTAGAAAGATTGCTTTGGAGTGTGAAGAAGGTGATGCGCGTTATGCTGAGTCGATTTGTGCCACGGAGGAGTTGAAATTCTATAAGGAGCAAGTTGATCCGGCAGACATGACCTCTTTGAAAAAGCCAACTACAGAACATGATCCAGCATTGAAGTTCAAATCGGCTACAGACACTAAGATGGTTGACTTTGTTCCTGGCGATTCATCCAAACAGTTCAGCATCAGCGCTAACCTGGATCCCAAATAGGAAAGCACGCTCATCGAGTTCATCCGTGGGAATCGGGACATCTTTGCATGGAAACCTTCTGACATGTCAGGTGTACGGAGGGAACTCGCTGAGCACAAACTCAACATTGATCCTAAGTTTAAACCGGTCCGGCAGTTCCTCCGCTGTTTCAATGAAGAGAGACGTAAGGCTATAGGTAAAGAGGTAGCCCGTCTGTTGGTCGCAGGGTTTATTGTCGAAGTTTTTCATCTAGAGTGGTTAGCTAATCCGGTGCTGGTTCTTAAGAAAAACGGCACTTGGCGCATGTGTGTGGACTACACAGATTTAAACGAGGCTTGCCCTGCAGACCCCTTTGCTCTCCCTCGCATTGATCGGATAATTGATGCTACGGCGGGTTGTGACCGTTTGTGTTTTCTGGATGCTTACTCTGGTTATGATCAGATCAAAATGGAGGTTAAGGACCAGGTGAAGACAACTTTCATAACTCCCTTTGGAGCCTTCTGCTATGTTTCCATGCCTTTTGGACTCAAGAGTGCCCAGGCAACTTACCAGCGATGTGTTCAGAATTGCCTTCATAAACAAATTGGGCACAATGTTCATGCATATGTGGATGATATTGTGGTCAAGTCCAGAAAGGAGGAGACATTGATAGATGATCTACGAGAAACCTTTGACAATCTCCGGGTTTACAAGATGATGCTCAATCCGGGGAAGTGTGTCTTCGGTGTCTCGGCAGGCAAGCTCTTAGGCTTTCTGGTATCAAACAGAGGCATTGAGGCTAATCCGGAAAAGATTGCATCAATTACATCCTTGGCTAAACCGGCATCAATTACAAGATAACTTTGTCTGGAGCAAGACAGATGATAAGGCGTTCGAGGATCTAAAGAGGCACCTAGCTGAACCGCCCGTGCTTGCAGCGCCGATCGATAAAGAGCAAGTATTATTATATGTGGCTGCTAATGCCCGGGCTGTTAGCGTAGCCATTGTGGTAGAGCGCAAGGAACTTGGCAAGGAATATCCGGTTCAACGGCCAGTTTATTATATCAGCGAGGTGCTCATTAAGTCAAAGCAGAGGTATCCGCATTAGCAGAAGCTGGTGTATGGGGTGTTTACGGTGAGCCGGAAGCTTAAACATTATTTTCAGGGCCATCCTATCACAGTGGTCAGTTCAGCTCCTCTAGGCGACATCATTCAAAACAGAGAAGCAACTGGCCGGATTGCCAAGTGGGCTATTGAGCTTGGACCTCATGGGCTCAAATAGATACCCCACATAGAGTTCAAATCCCAGGCACTCGTGGATTTCATCAATGATTGGACGGAGTTACAGGCACCTGAAGAGAAACTAGATAATACATATTGGACTATTCATTTTGATGGATCGAGACAGTTGGTGGGCTCGGGGGCTGGAGTCATACTAACTTCCCCACGAGGTGACAAGTTTCGTAATGTCCTCCGTTTAATGTTCCCTTGTACCAACAATGCAGCTGAATATGAGGCTTTGCTTCATGGTCTTCGGATGGCTAAAGAGATGAATTTGATCCGGGTTAAGTGCTTCGGCGATTCAGATGTAGTGGCTCAGTAGGTGTCTGGCACTTGGGATTCTAAGGACCCACTCATGGCTGCATATCGGCGAGAGGTGATCGCAGTGGCTGGTCACTTTAAAGGTTATCAGGTGGACCATATAGACCGGCGGAAGAATGAAGCGGCAGGCGCTTTAAGTCGTCTTGGTTCCCAGCGTAAACTAGTCCCGCCCAATGTCTTTCTTGATGTGTTGCATAATTCGTTAGTCAAAGTACCAACCGAAGAAGATTTGGCTATTCCTGATCCAGAGGCTCAGTTGGTGGCAGCTCTGCATGCCATACCGGATTGGACGATCCCATATCTGGCTTACATGAACCGGGGCGAGTTACCATATGATGAAACGTTGGCTCGACAGATAATCCGGCGTTCCAAGTCCATGACCATACTCAATGGGGAGTTACATCGTTACAGTGTTTCAGGAGCAATTCAGCGCTGTGTTTCTCCTTAAGAAGGTTGTGAGATTTTGCAAGAAATCCATGAAGGGGATTGCGGTCACCACGCCGGTTCAAAGTCGTTGGTTGCCAAAGCTTTTCGCCACGGTTTTTACTGGTTGATGGCGCATGCTGATGCAGAGGATTTAGTCAAGAGATGTGATGGATGTCAAAAATTTGCCCGCCGTGCACACGTTCCGGCTCAAGAGTTGCGGATGATTCCGATTACGTGGCCATTTGCAACTTGGGGGCTTGATATGGTTGGACCCTTCAAGCGTTCTAAGGACAAAAAGACCCACATGTTAGTAGCAGTTGATAAATTCACTAAATGGGTGGAGGCAGAGCCAGTCAGCAAGTGTGATGCAGCCACGGCGGTTCAATTCATCAAGAAGGTGATATTCCGGTTTTGTTTTCCACACAACATTATAACAGATAATGGTACTAATCTGTCAAAAGGGGAGATGGAAGAATTCTGTCAACGTGAGCACGTCCGACTTGATCTAACGTCGGTGGCTCACCCCCAATCTAATGGTCAAGCAGAAAGGGTAAATCAAGAAATTCTACGGGGTATCAAACCAAGGCTTATGGTTCCCTTAAAGCGGACACCGGGTTGTTGGGTTGAGGAGCTACCTTCTGTGTTATGGAGCATCAACACCACACCCAATAGGTCTATGGGTTACACACCTTTCTTCATGGTCTATGGAGCGGAGGCGGTTCTTCCTAGTGACATCCGTCACGATTCGCCCTGTGTGGCAGCTTATGTTGAAGCTGATAATGAGAAGGCACGTCAGGATTCACTGGACCTGTTGGATGAAGAGCATGATTTTGCAGCAGCACGATCGGCGATTTATCAACAAGATCTCCGACGTTATCACAGCCGCCGGGTTAAAACCAGAACCTTTAAAGAAGGTGATTTGGTGCTCCGGCTCATCCAGGATCAGACTGATATGCACAAGGTATCCCCACCTTGGGAAGGACCCTTTGTGGTCAGCAAAAATCTGCACGGCGGATCTTACTACCTCATTGATGTTCGAGAGCATGAAGACTCACGTCAATCGGAGGAGGAGACCAAGCGGCCATGGAACATAGCTCTCCTTCGGCCTTACTATACTTGAAGCCATAGGCTCTTCATCTGTACATATTTATGACAGTGTATATATCATATAATAAACCAGAGCCTCCGTTATAAGCGGGGTATCTATTCTTTTTATATCCTATGTGTGCTTTTACAAGTTAACTGACAAAGCGGAGTTTTTTTAATCCGGCTTTAGCAGCTGCATAGATATAAAGAAAATCACTAGCGGCTTGGTCATATTTGAACTACAGCTACACCTCTTGATCGGTTTTTAAACCACGAAGGGATATCACTAGGGGGCTTGGTTGTCCTCACACCATAGCTACACCTCTTGATAGGCATTTAAGCCACAAAGGGAAAATTTTGTGGAGCCAAAGAGAGTGTTGTACATAGTACAGACTCAAACATGGGCACACACTAAGCATCGCTCACAAAGTTACTTGGGGGCTCTTTTTGCAAAGCAACAAAGAGTTTGAAAGGACCCTCGTAATTGGCTATCAAGCCATGGCTTGGAAGCCTGGTGTATTCACCTAAAAACCCGGGTTAACCTGCCTTCATCAAGTAAGCCACTCCTGTCCAGGTAATCCTGGTATGACCCATCAAACGTTTGACAAGTCAATATTTTACAGACCCTGAACTTGTCACAGTTAAAACGATGATTGGTTAATTTGAGGCCCATCTTAAAAGGATTTGTTAAATGGTTTAACTCAGAGGCCTGGCAGCCCATGAAAAGCCTCGATTTGGAGCCTGGAAGCTCGTAAAAAGCCTTGCATATTTTCCTGTTTGAATTTTGTTTGTTGAAGATCATAAGTATTTTTTGATAAACCGGCGTCCTTGACCCGGCTTGCTTCTCAACTACAAGTTGTGGGTACATGATCAATTATAAACTGGTGTTCATTGACCCGGTCTGGTTTGACTAAATCGCCAGGGTTATAAAGAAAATCCGGTGGTTATCCCGGTCCGGTTTAATATATAGACCGGCATTATGAAGATGGAGTTATCAACATTTCGGATTGGTATTAACACCTTTGCCGTATACACGTTTGGTCAACCAATGAGGTATGTTATGTACATTACTTTTTGTACAAACACTTGATTATTCATCTAGGTACTATATACTTCTTGGACATCATGACACGTCTAGCGGTAAACCGCTAGATACTTTTAAGTTGTTGTACCCAGGAACGCAATTCATCATGGGTTATGCATACATATATACCAAAGGGCGGCACAGATTGTCACAAAGTATTACGAAACATGCTTGATGGCATGGCAGATAGCGGAGTTTCAGCTATCCTATTACATGAAGCTTCAAAGCGGCTCAAATAGTATCATTGTTTTTCACAGTAGCCATATAAACCGGCAACCGGATCAGGACTCTTCATCGCGACGGTTTGACGGTTGAGGGTCAGTTGGTGTAGGCACTTCTTCATCCCTCCCCAGACGCTGGAAATCAGCCGTTGACCAATCAATTCCAGTTAATGCTTGGAACACTGCTTCCTCATGGATAAGATTGGAAGGTTAATATCAGGGGCGTAAGTGTGCTTACGAATCGGAGGCACAATTTCTTCGACTTCATGGATGTCGGCCGGCTATCTTTTCCCTTCTACATCATAAAACGGTTGAAAATGGGACAAATCGGTATCACCATCTGTTTGGTCAGCCGCCGAAGATCATCATTGTTGAAGTTTGAACCGTCTTCTTTAATGCCTGGGTATCCTTTAATGATATCCTCCGCTTGAAGGTCTGGAATCCAGGCTTTGGCTCGAATAAGGGCGGTTAAAGCTCCTGCTCTGGCAGCTGCTCTCTTCAATGCGGCAATACGGGCTGGTAACATGCCCAACTTCTCAAGGGTCTCCTTAATCAAAGTTGGAGCCGGTTTGTTATAAGTTGCCGTGCTAATAACCCATTGAGACCCAGAGTATAGCTGTTCAACCAATGTATATGCCGCTTTGAGCTTCATCCGCATATCTGTACCAAGATGAGCGATCCGAGTGCCTGCCAAAGATTTTATCAAAATTTTGTTCAGTTATAAGATTCATCGTCTGGCGCAACACACATAAGCAGACACTTACCAAAGATAGCAGAGGTCATAGCATTGATTTGGCATTTCAAACCGGCTAGTTCTTCAACCACTGGCTTCAGGGCTGCCTCGGCGTCTACAGCTCTTTTGGTTAAACTGGATTTCTCCGTTTCCCATTCAGCACGCTCTTGGTTGAAGGATTCTTTCAGCTTTTCCATTACGGCCAGGGCCTGGGTCAGCTCCTCTTTGGCTTTTGCAGCCTCGGCTTGTTGTGACTTCACATTCTCTTGCAAGTCAGAATTTCGGGCATCTTTTCTTCTCAGTTCAGTCTGCCACGTTGAAGGTATGTTAAACAAATAGCATATATATGTGCTAAAGTACAAAGCACATAACAAAGTTATGCACTTCATACTTGGGGGCTAATGCCTATTTGCTCTCAAGTACTACACTTTATACAAGTCTCTAGAACAATGCAAGCATTATCCTTGACACTTGGGGGCTAATGTGTGTTTGTTCTAAAATGGATGTGTGGTTTAAAAATCGGATTAACTTGCCAAGTTAAACCGGCCTTTGGGGGCTATGCTGCAGAAAGTTATCTAATTTTTTCAAGATGAGTCTTAACTATTGTTAGCGACCTGCCATTGCAAGGATCAATGATGGGATGCTTAAAGTGTTACAAAGACCCGGTTTGTGATTAACAATCATAAAACGGCCCTTGGGGGCTATTTGGGATAGTGTTTCAGCTATAAATCAATACACAAAGGGAGAGGAATTTACCTCATATTTCTCTTTCATCAAGTTAACCAAACCGGCTTCATAATCCCGGTTTGAGTGCAGACGGTTCAAAAAGCCAGAATGGAGCTCATCAGCGTTAAGATGAGCATAGCTTGATAAATCACTGCTCCATTTACCTTTCTCCCTGGCAGCTTGCTCTTCTTTGGCACTATGTTGAGCCAAAATGACGGGACGGCTAGGAGAGCTGTGGCCCATTCCAGTAATAATAACGTCATCACCTTGGCCTTCAGGGTTTTTGGTTGATGATATTGGAATTTCAGCATCTTTCACAGGGCTAGCCCAGTTTGGTTCAGCCGGTTCAACATCAGGCGCGGCAGGATCAGCGTCTGCTGGTTCATCAGTATTTTGGCCTTCAAGGGGCGGGTTATCAGAAGCAGCTTCAGGATGAGGGCTTTCTGGTTCACGAGTTTGTTCCGGTTCACCTCTTGGTTCTCCTTCTTCGGCGACCGGATCTTCGAGCGGATTGGTGGTCCGAGCTTTCTTACTGGGTCTGGCTTTGGCCCTGCAACAGAATAAAAGAGGATTAACATTCTTTTAAAAGGATTTATGGAGCATTCAAAGGAAAGGTTTTTACAACTTACCCGGCCATAGTTTTCAAAGGGGGGAGTTGAGTTGTTGTCGATTCACCAGAAGATGAAGGAGGTGTCACCTGATAATTTGCATCAGACGGATTAAGAGGCTGTCTGAAATAACCTGCCCTGGGGTAAGAATGGTCAGAAGTAGGAGAGACCTCAGACCGGCGCTTCCGAACTGGAGTATCAGGTAAACTGGCTGAAGTGACCTGTTGGCCACTGTGCCGGGTTGTCCGGTGAGCTTCATGCTGCTGAGTCTTCAAAATAAATGTTGGATCCAAGTGAGCAAGAGGATGAGAAAAGCTTACTCTCCGGACTGCTTGGCAAGTTTTTTGTGTCGGCATAGAGTCTGAACCGGAGGAAAGGGTAATTACCTCTACGTCATCAGCTTGACTAGCTTCTGCGTCCTCCTGAGGAAGATCATTGTTAATGAGACGCATGAAAAGAGAGCCAAGTGATTCAAGTTCTACCTCAACTTCTGGATCATCGGTGTCATCATCAAGCTCCATGTTAATCCGGTCAGTTGTTTTTCGTTTTGACGTGCGCTTTACGGCTTTGGTATTTGGGCGGGATGACTTGACCACTTTATCTCCAGTCGGCTTCGCCGCTTTCTCTACGGTTTTTCGTTTCCAGAAGGGGCCATCTCCCTGTATATAAAGAAGAAGGATTACATGTTGCATAAGCTAAAAACATCAAGAATGAGGGGGAAATATAATGCTTACAGCAGGCGGTTTGTTCTTGGCATAGAAGGGACTCAGACCGGTTTGACTACAGATCAGTTCTGACTCATTGAGAATCTTCTTTACACCTTCAGTGACTTCTTCCTCAGATAATTGGATGTTGCAATGGCGTTAAGGGTCGTCAACCTCACCGGTATATTCACACATTAAACCGGGACGCCGGCTTAGCGGCAAGATACTCCAGGATATCCAACAGCGCACAAAGTCCACTCCTGTTAAACCGTTTGCCATAAAGTCCCGAAGTTTGGCGAGTTGAGGAGCGTATTTCGCCCTTTCTGAAGAGCTCAGGCGTGGTGGCATGGGGTGAGTATTGGATAGTCTATGATCATGAAAGTCGGGGAGGGAGTTTTCATCTTCAGGGGAAGTGTCTCTGCAATAAAACCAAGTTTGATTCCATTCCTTGGGGTGGCTATGATGTTTGGCATGAGGAAATTCAACTTCTTTCCACTTTTGAATAGAGACACCACCAAGTTCTGTGTTCGGGCGATTTACAAACTCTATGCACCAGTTTAGGTGAAAGAAATCCCGGAACAGTTCTGCAGTTGGTTCTTCTTGTAAATATACTTCACAGAAGACCTGGAAGTTGCATAAATTGGAAACCGAGTTGGGACCAATATCTTGCAGATGAAGTTGGAAGCTGGCAAGCACATCTCGATAAAACTTTGACCCTAGCAGTTTGAAGCCATGCCCTATATGGTCAACAAAGACCACCACCTCGCCTTGCCTTGGGGTTGGAGGATTTTCTGTTCCTGGAACTCGCCATTTGATTTCAGTTTTCTTAGGCAGGGAGCCGATACTAACCATCTCATTCAACCGAGTCTCAGTAACCCGGGAACGAGCCCAGTTGCAGGCAGTGAATTGTTTGGCCATTGCAAAACAAAACAGGCTGAAAATGAAAGGCCGGTTTATAAATTACGCATGATTATATGCAAGATACAAGGGAGTAAGAAACATACTGATATGTGAAATGGTGTAAACCGGAGACTAATACACTAAGGGAAAAAGGTAATACTAGTACAGGATTATTCAAGCACTGTTAAACTAGAGCATAATTATGAAGGTAAAATGCTCCTCCGGTTTATCAGAGGGCTAATGGCATAGACTGCTTATACAAGGTTAAACCGCCTATGTTGGTGTAAGGAGAAACAGATCTCACAGTGACATATGAAACTTTCGGATCTAAGATAAGACATAAAAGTAAAAATAATTGGATCTAGAAGGGGTGCAGAACCGAAGCAACTTATGAAGGACTAGATCAGTTCTTTGCGCATAAGGGTTTGTGGTGACAAGGGAAGGTTAGCTACAGCAAGGAGTACGTCAGATATGAAGTATTCACCTAAAGGCCATGAAATAGAAACAATGAAAGCTCTGATGAACCTCAAGAACAGCGAAGAACAAGGAAACCCTAATGGATCTAAGAAAGAAAGGGGAAAAGACTTACTGCGACGGCGGAAGCAGCGGAAGGGCGTTGTGGAACTCTGGTGCGAACAGGTTGATGCAGCGGCCAACGGCGAAGCAGAGGCGGAGTTCGAAGATGATGGCGGCGCTCGGGTGCGAGGTCGTGAGAGGAAGAAGAAGTGATGAATGGGTAGAGGAAAGAAAAGAAAAGGGATCCGATGTCCCTATTTATAAGGCGAAGAGATGAAACGGCAAGTGCGGGAATCGAGGAGCCCAAAAATGGATAAGTTAATAAGGGTGTCGCCTCGATGGCTGAAGACATATTAAATGAAGGTAATCTTCGACATCAACGGATGGATGACGTCAGGACGGTTTATCATAATCTTGAAGTATGATGTCATGGCGGTTTGCAAGATCGAGGTGAAGATATGAGGGAAGAAATTTTCTAATTATAGAAGATTGACATGAATGAGTTCAAACCAATCTGGGGCCTAATGTTGGGGATATTACTACTGGAGGTAAACCAGCCTTGTGTAGCCGGGTTGACTCCTTGAAGATTAGAAGCCCATAAAGATGCAAGGATGATGGCGCTTCATGGAGGCCCAAGGCCCGAAGGCGGGTTAAAGCCTGTAAATGTAAACCGGCTTAGTCATGTAATTTGTATTGTAAGATAGGAAGGATAGAGACCGAACTGGATACGTTTATGATCCAGCATCGGGACTCTATAAACCGGCGGGCGTCAACCTATGTATAAAAAGGGACGACCCGGCAGCGGTTTAGGGACAGACAACAACTCGAGAGCTAGACAAAGCGGATTCGCTCCCTGGCCTTCGAAACCCTAGCAATACCAATCACAACTAGACGTAGGCTTTTACCTTCCTCGAAGGGGCCGAACTAGTATAAAATTCCCCGTGTCCCCTTGTCCGGTTTAAACCCCTTAAAGCTTACCCGTAGCGATGGCTCCACGACTAAGTCCTTTCACAAGGACATCTGCCGTGACAAACCCACGACAAGAGTGGTACGGTAATCCTCTCCTAGAAGTCATGTTATTAGACCATCACTACTGGAAAACAGGTTATTAATGGCGCACCTATTTTGGCTACTAATGGCGCACATTAGGTGCGCCATTACTAGCACGCCATTAGTAAGTTTTAGTAATGGCGCACATTTGGTGCGCCATTACTATCCCAGACAGTAATGGCGCACCTAATAGTGCGCCATTACTAACCCTTAGGTGCCCCACTAGTAATAAAGCCTAGTGCGCCACTAGTAACCTTAGAGGTGCGCCACTAGCTAAAAAGCTAGGTGCGCCACCAATAAAGGCTGAAATGCGCCACTAATAGTATATTTGAAAAACAAAAAAATACAAATTTACAAAAAACAACCTATAAGGAAAAATAATTTAAAAACAAAAAATGAAATAGAACCATAATTTTTATTATAGCAAGAATATTGCCATGTCTTTAGAAGTATCCAATAAAAATAAAATTGCACAGAAATAAAACAAAATCCTATAACTAATCTTCTACTCCCTCCGTCCAAGAATACCTCTCGCAAGGGGAGGAAATTTTGAACTGAAGTGCATTTTACATTATAACCCATCATATTTCAAATCAAAATCAATCGAGTCCACGTCCGGTCGGCAGCAGCGCCTCGTCCTGGCATCGAGGAGAGCCAGAACTCATCTCTTCGGTAGCTCGTCACCACCCTCCCGGCAGCCTCCGACATCACATACCCACCCTCCCGGCGTCGATCAACTGCTTTGAGGTAGCAGGTTCCTCCTCTGTGTCTGCTCCTGCAATTAACACTTTGAATGCAATTAACAATTTAAATGTTAACAAGGGGCAAAGACAAGATGGATCAATATATAACAATGGAGTACATGCACAATTAGATGTTCAAGCTGTTTAATGTCACTCCCATCATCACAATTTCATCTCAGGAAATGGAGTAGAATAGATTTAATTGGATCTTTGAATGATATGGTTACTTACAAGTGTCAGGGCTATTACCGTCAGTTAAGTAATTGCACCAGATTAAAGAGGAGCCAAAGAATTTACAAGTGGTCTAGTGCATATGCAAGTGCAAGTTACTCAGTTAAAATTCAGTACTCCATTGCCCAAAATAATTCAGTTAAAATTTTGTTAAAAGATCACTGAATTAACCAAGTACTCCAGGTCAGGCCCTAGTTACTCAATGCATAATTTCTAAACCTATCATCAATGGAAGGTCACCAATTATAATTGAGCAGTAGCTAATTGACCAAACACACCGAGCTTATGCATAACACATTAGCTGCAGAAAGTACTCACCTTGCGGTGATTATTTCACAGGGATAAACCTCCAAATATAACCACTATACCACACTATATAAATTGTGAATCAAGGAACTGCTGCAATTGACATGAGAAGATCAACAATATATGCTCACCTCGAGGAACAAAGTCAGCTCCATATATATGCTAGCTCCAGGGTAAATATGCCACAATATCACACCTTGTGAAAAGAGCATCTTATTAAACAGTCGGTCACAAACATTCTAATTTCTTAACATAAAAAATTACCTTGTTTGAGGTAAATTAATTGCTAAAGTTAACATAAAAAATGTAAATTAGATTAACGTAAACTGTTCAAGGAAACAGAAAGTGCAAACCGCATAACAAACAAAAATAGCAAGATTAGCCTCTTGTTTACCATTAAGTTTGGACTCTGGACAAAACGTGTTTTGATTGATCATACAGTAGATTTACGGGGCATCTCGCCGAAGGACGGGTCCTTGGCGATCTACTCCGCCATCTCCTTGATGCTCGGGTCCTGCGCCCATGCCACAACAAAATCCATGATTCAAGTTAATTGTCACACAAATTCCCATGAAATCGAAACAAATTCACAGGAAATTCGAGCTTGTATAAATAAATCTTCCCAAGAACTCAACTTTGACAATGGAGAGAACAGAGCAGAGTATTTCTAGTTTTGCAGAAACTGTAAAATGCTTCAGTAGAGCTTGGTTACATTGAGCAAGTTCGAATATGTTAAAAATGGACGCGAATATCTTCAGTGAAACCCAACCAAATTAACAACCGATTCAAACCTGTAGTATATGTAAGTCCTCCAAGAACTCGCATATGAAAATGAACAGAACAAAACAGAGTATGAAACTGTAAACGCTTGTTTCAGATAATTCAGTATAAGCTCTTGGTTAAATTCAGCAAGTTCATCATGGTGGAGAAGTCGAAGGGGCTGGCCGGAGCAGCCGCCCTGCGCGCGGGCTGCCGCCTCTGCTCCTCCGCCGCAAGTTACAGTCATACACATTAAACTGATATTAAGTTATATTACCTCTCAATGAGTGTAACTATGAACTACTGAACCCCATTTAGATCAGTAATGCATTTTATTTCTATCATCTACCTACCACAGTTGGATATTAACCAATCATAACAATATCTATATGACATGGCTAAACAAATTGACGATCCCAAAAAATGCTCGAGAAACTCTGAGCGTACTCATTGACAGGGAGCAAAGTATTACATCATATACCTGTATATCCTGGAGACTCTGAAATGATAGAAAATGGGATGATTATGGCAACTCTAATACACTGGAAACAGGCATTGACTTTAAATTAAACCAGCTGGGCAAAATAATAAGCTGCAGGAAAGAACTCAACAGACATTTGGCAGTTCAAAAAGTTGTAATTGGGGCAATAGAAAACCAGGTCAGAGACTGACCAAAAGGCACAGCTGGTCCAGGTCGCCACAGGATGGCAAGATTACAGTTGGCACGCCGCCCGTCAATTACTTGATAGGGATCCATGCAGGCCATCCTCGCCGAATCTGGATCGCGGAAGGTCACCTGTTCGCATGTCCGCACAAAATTAAGACAAATTAACATCGTTGAAACACATTCCCCCAATTTTCCTTCCCCAAAACGAAATTGCTTCCGCATTCACTTCAAATAGTTCTGCAATTCATGATGAAACACCTAAATTTTAGTCCAATTTAGAGGCCTAAAAATTCCCAAGCAGCCAAAAAATGTTTTTACATGGACGACGCCCTAGGCCTCATGAAAAATTTCCCTGTTACCGCCCCAAAGCAATCAGCTCCGCGAGCTTGCTCTATTATTAGCACCGCAAACTCCCAAATTCACAAGCCTTGCAAGCCGATCACCGCCGTTGGTGGTCACAAACCATCCCAATTGAACCCCAGACCCCTGATCCCCACAAACCTCTGGCCAAAATATCACAAAACTCTAGCTTGAAAATCAAACCCTCCCCATGATCCCCACCCCGGAAGAACACACAGCAGGAAAGAAGAAACAGAGGAGGAGGAAGGAAGCGTGCTCACGAATCCGTATCCCTTGGACCTCCCGGTGGCGCGGTCGGTGATGACGACAGCCTCGAGGATGTCCCTGTGGCTGGTGGCGGAGGGGGTGGCACCTGTGAAGCTCGTGGGGAGGATCTGGCCGGTTCCCGGCGAGTGGAGACGGCGGCGGCTCCACCACTCCCAGATCCAGCGCCGACGCTGCCTTCCGATCCGTCGCCGCCGAGCTCGGGCTCCTTGGCTGCGACTGCCGCGAGGAGGCGCGAAGAGGACCGAAGAGAGAGGAGGGCAAGGGCCGCCGCGCAGGAAGAGGAGGGAGCACTGGGAGGCGGCATGGATCGGGGCCGGGTCGAGGCCGAGAGACGTGTGTGCGTGGGGTGAGGGAGAAGAGGATAGGGTTCCGTGCGAGAGAGAGAGAGAGAGAGGGGAGAGAGATGGTGGGCGGTCGGGCTGCGGCACTTGCCTACAAAACCACAATGGCGCACCGCATGGAAAAGTGCGCCATTAGTATCAAAAATAGCAATGGCGCATCAGGGGAAAAGTGCGCCATTACTATGTTCAGAAGTGGGTCAAAGCTTGGTCAAACATAGTAGTGGCGCACTTTTTACTAGGTGCGCCATTACTATTTTAGATACTAATGGCGCACTATGTATAGGTGCGCCATTACTATATAGTAGTGGCGCACCGTATGTATAATGCGCCATTAGTGTCTATATTATCTATAGCATGTTTACTAGTAGTGCATGGCGAACCTACAAACTATGAAGAACCTATGATGATCCCAGATTCCGGTAGATGGCTTGAGGCCATGAAATCTAAGATAGGATCCATGTATGAGAACAAAGTGTGGACTTTGGTGGACTTGCCCAATGATCGGCAAGCCATTGAGAATAAATGGATCTTCAAGAGGAAGACGGACACTGATGGTAGTGTTACTATCTACAAAGCTCGACTTGTCGCAGAAGGTTTTCGACAAGTTCAAGGTGTTGACTATGATGAGATTTCCTCACTTGTAGCGATGCTTAAGTCTGTCCGAATCATGTTAGGAATTGGCACATTTTATGAAATCTGGTAAATGGATGTCAAAACTGCATTCCTTAATGGGTTTCTTAAAGAAGAGTTGTATATAATGCAAACAAAAGGTTTTGTTGATCCAAAATGTGCTAACAAAGTGTGGAAACTCCAGCGATCCATCTTTATGGACTGGTGCAAGCATCTCAGAGTTGGAATATACACTTTGATAAGGTGATCAAAGCATATGGTTTTATACAGACTTATGGTGAAGCCTGTATTTACCAGAAAGTGAGTGGGAGCTCTGTAGCATTTCTGAAAGTATATATGGACCACATATTGTTGATTGGAAATGATGTAGAATTTCTGGATAGCATAAAAGGACATTTGAATAAGATTTTTTCAATGAAATACCTCGGTGAAGCTGCTTACATATTGGGCATCAAGATCTATAGAGATAGATCAAGACGCTTGATAAGACTTTCAATGAGGACATAACTCGACAAGATTTTGAAGTAATTCAAAGTGGATCAGAGTTCTTGCTTGTATTGTATGGTGTGAAGTTGAGTAAAGACTCAAAAACCGACCACGGCAGAAGATAAAGAGAGAATGAAAGTCATTCCCTATGCCTCCGTCATAGGTTCTATAAAGTATACCATGCTGTGTACCAAACCTGTTGTGTACCTTGCCATGAATTAGGCAAGGGGGTAAAATAGTGATCCAGGACTAGATCATTGGATAACGGTCAAAATTATCCTTAGTTACCTTAAAGAGGACTAGGGAAATGTTTCTCGGTTATGGAGGTGATAAAGAGTTCATTGTAAATAGTTATGTCGATGCAAGCTTTGACACTGATCTAGAGGACTCTAAGTCTCAATCTAGATACGTATTGGATGTAGGAGCAATTTTCTAGAGTAGCTCCATGCAGAGCATTGTAGACGTAGAAGTTTGCAAAATACATACGGATCTGAAATGTGGCAGACCCATTGACTAAACTTCTCTCACAAGAAAAACATAATCACACCTTAATACTCTTTGGGTGTTAATCACATAGCGATGTGAACTAGATTATTGAATGTAGTAAACCCTTTGGGTGTTAGTCACATGGCAATGTGAATTACGGGTGTTAATCACATAAAGATGTGAACTATTGGTGTTAAATCATATGGCGATGTGAACTAGATTATTGACTCTAGTGCAAGTGGGAAACTGAAGGAAATATGCCCTAGAGGAAATAATAAAGTTGTTATTTTATATTTACTTATATCATGATAAATGTTCATTATTCATTCTAGAATTGTATTAACCGAAACTTGATACATATGTGGATACATAGACAAAACACAGTGTCCCTAGTAAGCCTCTACCAGACTAGCTCATTAATCAAAGATGGTTAAGTTTCCTAACCATAGACATGTGCTGTCATTTGATGAATGGGATCACATCATTAGGAGAATGATGTGATGGACAAGACCCATCCATTAGCTTAGCATATTGATCGTTTTGTTTTATTGCTATAGCTTTCTTCATGGCAAATACACATTCCTTTGACTATGATATTATGTAACTCCCGGATACCGGAGGAATACCTTGTGTGCTATCAAATGTCACAACCTAACTGGTGATTATAAAGATGCTCTACAGGTATCTCCGAAGGTGTTTGTTGAGTTGGCATAGATCAAGATTAGGATTTGTCAGTCCGAGTATCGGAGAGGTGTCTCTGGGCCCTCTCGGTAATACACATCATAAGCTTGCAAGCAAACGACTAAGGAGTTATTCACGAGGTGATGTGTTATGGAATGAGTAAAGAGACTTGCCGGTAACGAGATTGAACTAGGTATGAAGATACCGACGATCGAATCTCGGAAAGTAACATACCGATGGACAACGGGAATTAAGTATGTTGTCATAACGGTTCGACCCATAAAGATCTTCGTAGAATATGTAGGAGCCAACATGGGCATCCAAGTTCCGCTATTGGTTATTGACCGGAGAGGTGTATCGGTCATGTCTACATAGTTCTTGAACCTGTAGAGTCCGCACACTTAACGCTCGATGACGATATAGTATTATATGAGTTATGTGATTTGGTGACTGAATGTTGTTCGGAGTCCTGGATGAGATCACAGACATGACGAGGAGTCTCGAAATGGTCGAGAGGTAAAGATTTATATATAGGACGATGGTATTTGGACACCGGAAATGTTCCGGAGGGTACCGGGTACTTATCGGCTCAGTGGAAAGGAGTTTCGGGCACCCCCGGCAAAGATATGGGCCTTATGGGCCAAGTGAGGAAACACACCAGCCCTAGTGCGCCCCTGTATAGGCCATCCCTATGAGGAGGAGAAGGAAAGAGGGGAGGGTAAGGAAAGTGTGGATTAGGATTCTTACTTCCTTCCCTCTGCCCCCTCTTTCCTTCTACCTCAGTTATATAGGGCAGGGGGCGCGCGGCTTGGGAGGGACTCCAAGTAGGATTCCTCCTACTTGGGCGCCTCCTATGGGTGATCCTCCCTCCCTCCCACCTTTATATATGAGGAGGAGCGCCTACTACAAAACAGACAATTGCCTTAGCCATGTGCGGCGCCCCCCCCTCCACAATTTACACTGTCGGTCATATCTTCGTAGTGCTTAAGCATAGCCCTGCAAGGATCACTTCACCATCACCGTCACCATGCCGTCATGCTGACGAAACTCATCTACTACCTCGACAGCTTGCTGGATCAAGAAGGCGAGGGACGTCACCGAGTTGAACGTGTGCAGAACTCGAAGGTGTTGTGCGTTCGGTACTTGATTGGTCGAAGCTAGAAGAAGTTCGACTACATCAACCGCGTTATCAAACGCTTCCGCTTATGGTATACAAGGGTATGTAGACACACTCTCCCCCTTGTTGCTATGCATATCCATGGATAGATCATTGTGTGTGCGTAGATTTTTTTTGTTTTCCATGCAACATTTCCCAACAAAACTTTCCCTTTTTGAGATAAACGGTGTCGCACAAAACAAGCATGCTCATCTAATGATTTTCCCTCAACTAAGCTAGTTGGGTTTTCAGCACGAGCACAAATGGATCGAAGATGATCCTAGTAGAAAGCTTCAGTAGTATGATAGATTTTGGGTGGTTCTTCAACCATTGGCTTAGTAGTACAACTAATTTTTTTGGTATTATGCATTTCCTACCCATAACTAATGATACTCCCTCTGTCCGGAAATACTTGCCTTAGAAATGGATAAAATGGATGTATCTATAACTAATTTAAGTCTAGATACAACCATTTTTAGGACATGTATTTCCGGATGGAGGGAGTAGAAAACAAGAGCACAAAACAAAAACTACTTAGTGATAAAGCAAACAAGCACACACGAGAATATTCACCGAACGCTATTGCTCCCCGGCAACGGTGCCAGGAAAAGGTCTTGATAACCCACAAGTATAGGGAATCGTTTGTAGTCTTCTTCGATAAATAAAAGTGTCGAACCCAACGAGGAGCTAAAGGTAGAACAACTATTCCCTCAAGTTCTATCGACCACTGATACGACTCTATGCACACTTGACGTTTGCTTTACCTAAAACAAGTATGAAACTATTTTGCAAGAATAAAACTACGAGTACTTTGCGAGAATAAAACTATGAATAAATTGCAAGGTAATAAAATTAGATAGCTTTTGTCAACAAGAAAGTCATTTGTCCCTAGGCAATCGATAACTAGGCTGGTAAATGATACGTCCATTTTGCATCATATTTTGCTACTGTTATTTATAATGCTTTTTGGAGTAATTCTAATGTCGTTTCTCTCATAATATGCAAGGTATACACAAAGAGGGAGAATTCTCGCAGTTGGAAATCCAGACCTAGAAAAGCTACGTCAGGGCACTTATTCTGCACAACTCCAAACAAGCTGAAACTTCACAGAGATTTTTTATCAAACATATGATGAATATTGGAGCAAATAACTACCAAAGGGGGCCCACCAGGTGGGCACAACCCACCTAGGCGCGCTAGGGAGCCCAGGCGCGCCCTGGTGGGTTATGCTCACCCAGGCCCACCTCATGTGCCCATCTTCTGATATATAATTCATTTTGACCTAGAAAAAAAATAAGGAGATGACTTTCGGGACGGAGCGCCACCATCTCGAGGCGGAACTTGGGCAGGAGCACTTTTTCCCTCCGGCGGAGTGATTCCGCCGGGGGAACTTCCCTCCTGGAGGGGTAAATCATCGTCATCATCATCACCAACAACTCTCCCATCTTGGGGAGGGCAATCTCCATCAACATCCTCAACAACACCATCTCATCTCAAACCCTTGTTCATCTCTTGTGTTCAATATTATTACCGGAACTATAGATTGGTGTTTGTGGGTGACTAGTAGTGTTATTACATCTTGTAGTTGATTACTATATGGTTTATTTGGGGGAATATTATATGTTCAGATCCAATATGCTATTTAATACCCCTCTGATCTTGAGCATGATTATCATTTGTGAGTAGTTACTTTTGTTCTTGAGGTCACGGGAGAAATCATGTTGCAAGTAATCATGTGAACTTGACATGTGTTCAATATTTTGATAGTATGTATGTTGTGATTCCCTTAGTGGTGTCAGGTGAACGTCGACTACATGACACTTCACAATATTTGGGCCTAAGGGAATGCATTGTGGAGTAGCAATTAGATGATGGGTTGCGAGAGTGACAGAAGCTTAAACTCCAGTTTATGCGCAATTCCATAAGGGACCGATTGGATCCAAAAGTTTAATGCTATGGTTAGAATTTATTCTTAATACTTTTCTCATAGTTGCGGATGCTTGCGGGAGGGTTAATCATAAGTAGGAGGTTTGTTCAAGTAAGAACAACACCTAATCACCGGTCCACCCACATATAAAATTATCAAAGTACCGAACACGAATTAAACCAACATGATGAAAGTGACTAGATGAAAATCCCGTGTACCCTCAAGGATACTTTGCTTATCATAAGTAACCCTTTTGGCCTGTCCTTTGCCTCAAAAGGATTGGGCTATCTTGCTGCACTTTACTACTACTATTGTTACTTGCCCATTACAAATTATCTTGCTATCAAACTACTCGGTTACTTGCAATTTCAGCACTTCCAGACATTACCTTTCTTAAAACCACTTGTCATTTCCTTCTGCTCAAAATTGATCCCGTATACTTGTGGGTCATCAAGGCTATTTTATGGCGCCGTTGCCGGGGAGTGAAGCGCCTTTGGTAAGGAAACATTTATATATATAGTGTGCTGAAATTTATTGTCACTTGTTACTATGGAAAACAATCCTTTGAGGGGTTTGTTCGGGGTATCTTCACATCGACCGGAACCATAATTAGCTACCCCTCAACCTACTGCACCTACTGAAAATATTGAATATGAAATTCCTTCGGGTATGATAGAACAACTGCTAGCTAATCCTTATGCAGGAGATGGAACCTGTCGCGGGACATCCACGCCCACCTATGGGACCAGGAGACCCCTTGCTGGTTCGGCAGGGGGACGACGCGTTGCACAAAGAGCAGACTAGCGCACGGCAGCACGACAGAGATCACACAAGCAATTTACCCAGATTCGGGCCGCCGTGAAGCGTAAAACCCTACTCCTGCTTTGGTGGATTGATGGTGGAATGGAGGTGGTGAGGCGTAGTACACTTGCCCGCCAGTGGTTGCCTATGGGTGGCAGCGACTACACGCGTATGGGTTTGTATACTTTCTAACCTTCTAACCCCTCCTACGGGTGCCATGGGCCTACTTTTATAGATTAAGGGGTCACCACAATGGCAAAATAGTCATTATCCACTAATATGATAGCAAACAGTGCTATCGTACCTAACTCTGCGGGCTGATAGGGTGCATTAAATGCACCGCTTAGTGTCACATCACTGGTTGCCTGACAAGGTTTGCCGGGCTATCTTGCCAGCTCCGCGCCTGTTCTTTTGACACGTCACAGGACGGGTGTCACTTGTGGGTTTCTTCTGTAGGAAATGACTGCCATGTGGCGAATGGCTGCCAAGTAATCATGTTGCCGCTTGACATTGCACTGATTGACGATGTGGGTCGCGCTTGAGTGGTTGGTGGGATGGTTCTGCCCCTGCAAGCCCCGGCAGGCCTTGCCGGGGTGTCTTGTCGCCAGCTTCTGGTGGTGGCCTTGCCCCTTGCCGGGCTCGCCTTCCTGGTAAGGGAGCCCTTCTCTTGCTGATACATTGCTCTTCTGCCTTGATCTTGGTCCCTCTGAACTGCATGTTGGTTCTTCAAATCTCTTTGTCCCTTGATCTCTGACTTGGGCTGGTGCTTCAATCTCACTCCCGTAAATGTGCATCGTCTGGGCAATGGACCCAGGGTCTGTTGCACCGAAAGAAGCCCCTAGGCCTGCCCTGAACGCGCTGCGGAGCGTCATCGGGGTAGGGCCTAATAAGTGCACACGCAGGGTTGCTGAAGGGGTTGGCCCCTTGAGGTTTCCATCGCTGCTTCATTAGCCTTGATTTCGGGCCAGTTTTCGGTTTCTCCACGCGTGGTGTAAAGCCAGTAGTGGTGGGCCCGCTCCAGTGATGGCCCATGAATGACTTCAACGCACGGGGTAGAAACTGCCAATTTACTCTTCCCACGGCGCATCATTATCCTTGACCATGCATGTTGCATGAATCGTGTGGGGTAGGTGACGGAGGCGCGTGGCGTGGGAGAGCATCTTAGATGGGGTCGGCCCGCCTTGAATTGGCGGAGGAGGGCGGTGGTCCCCCGTTGATGGATCGGCTGCCTTTCCTCGCCCAGCCTATAAAAGGGAGGGGCGAAGGAAGGCGGAGTCGTCCATGTTTGCATTCTTCCTCTTCTTCATTTGTTTTCTGCTTCCGCCAGCGATGCTGAAGAGAAGAGCCAAGGGCCAACCCCCGGGCTCCTGCTTGGTGTCATTATTGCCCCATGTTGGTGCTGATGCTCGGGGAGTTAGTCTCGTCCTTGGCATGGCGAATCTCTTGGTCTCTTCGAGGCTCAGTCGGGAGGCATGGTTGGAGATCGTCAGTAATCTAGCATTGCCCCTCCCGGAGGTCTTGGGGCGGATGTCGACGAGAGGCGTACCTTCCTGCCCGGTGAAGCGACGGTAGCGTTGCATGCTTGTTCTGGGCGATAACGCTACCGTCTCTGCCCCTTCTCCCTTCTCCCCCCATTTTTGTTTGGGAGGGGTGACGGGCCTTACTCGTCACCTTACGCAGCTCCTGAGTGTGTGCCGCCTGCGGACCGCAGCGGATGACCTCTCTGTTGGCCCCTTCATCGCCGCCCTCTCCTAAGCGCCCCTTTTATTCTCTTCTCCCTCTTGTTTCAATATCATGGGGAGGAGGAGCGGAGAAAGGAAAAGAGGGGTTACAGGGTACTTATCTTTTTTCAATCTTAAACTTGTAGGCAATCGCAAGATTTTAATTTGAATAATGTAATTTCTCGAGTCCATCTTTGTGTTCTGTAATGCTTGTACTTGTATTAGCATATGAATGAAAAAGATGAACCTTGCCGGGAACCCGTTGTCGTGGATCTAAGACTGGCAGTAGAATGGGGGGTAGGTATGAGGAGGCAAGATCCTAGCTATGGCGAAGTTGTAAACATGAGTTTTACGAGTTCAGGCCCTTCGCTGAGGAAGTAACAGCCCTACGTCTCGGTGCCCGGAGGCGGTCGACTCGATTATTGAAAGTGCGTTATATCGACTAGAGGGGGTGAATAGGTGATTTTTATGAAATTCTTCACTGAGAAATTTGTCGGTGAGGAAATTCCTTAGCGAAGAACTACTAGCAACGGAATAAGTACTCAAAAGTAAACATAACAGAATACAAGCATAGTCATCATGATGAAATGAAGACAGGCACAGAGTACAGGAAGCGTAAGCACAAGATAACACAGGATGAAGACAAACAAACTGAAGAAATTGAACTGAGGAAATTGAGAAAGTCTTCAGTCAAAGTCTTCAAACACAGACATGAACAAACACACAACACAGTTATGAGGAAATGAACAAGTTGAGGGAATAGAACCAGTAAGCTTGGTGAAGACAATGATTTGGTAGACCAGTTCCAACTGCTATCTCAGTTGTACGTCTGGTTGGAGCGGCTGAGTATTTAAACTCGAGGACACACAGTCCCGGACACCCAGTCCTGAACACGCAGCTCAGGACACCCAGTCCTCACCGTATTCTCCTTGAACTAAGGTCACACAGACCTCGTCCAATCACTCATGGTAAGTCTTCAGGTGACTGCCGAACCTTCACAAACTTGGTCACTCGGCGATCCACAATTCCTCTTGGATGCTCTAGACCATTACGCCTAACCATCTGGAAGAAGCACAATCTTCAAAGGTAACAAGGGTCGGATCCACGCAGGATCAATCTCTTCAGTGATGCTCAATCACTTGGGGTTTGTAGGTGTTTGGGTTCTGGGTTTTTCCTCACTTGATGATTTTCTCTCAAAGTCCTCGGAGGATGGGTTGCTCTGAAATGACAAGTGCCAGTTTCTCTCGAAGCAGCCAACCAGCTAGTGGTTGTAGGGGGCGGGTATTTATAGCCTAGGGAGCAGCCCAACATGATAAGACATAAATGCCCTTCAATGATATGATCGTCAGGTGGATAGATATTTTGGGACAGCTGGCGCATAGCACAGCAACGGTCGGAATTTTGAGTAGCAAAATCCTCGGGGCTATCATGTTCCTCACTCTGTAGGAAATCCGCACTGGCGAATTCCTAACTCCTCAGTCAGAACAAATTCCTCAGAGACCAGAAGAACTTCGTCTCTCTCGCTGACGAATATGACTGGACTGTATGAGATTTCCAATGGCTTCACTCGAAGGGATTGGTAGGTGTAGGATTTTGAGTTGAGCGTCACATGGAAATTTTTCCTTCGTATTTCCTCGACCCCCTTTAACAGTATGGTATTTCCTATGACTCAAGAAAGAGAAAATGAAACTACGGAAACAAAAGTCTTGACGCTTCATGTTCCTCGAATGAATACCAAGTCTTCAAGGTCACACCAATTTCTTCACTTTCAAAGTCTTCAGAAAGTCTTCAGAGATTTAAAGTCTTCAGTCAAAGAACTTCATTTTTAGGGGTCGACTTTCTCTGTAAATATCAAACTCCTCATAGACTTATAGACCTGTGTACACTCACAAACGCATTAGTCCCTTAACCTATAAGTCTTCAATACACCAAAATCAGTAAGGGGCACTAGATGCACTTACAATCTCCCCCTTTTTGGTGATTGATGACAATATAGGTTAAGTTTTCAACGGGGATAAACATATGAAGTGTAAATACTTACATTGTGGAATTTGATTGCAAGATATAGAGGAACTCCCCCCAAAGATGTGCATAGTGAGGAATTTGCTTTTGAAGCAATGCACACTTGAAGAGTTGAATCATGGAGATCTCCCCCTATATCTTGTAATTCATACACGCATTTTACATATAACATTGAAGAATTTGAAATGCATGATGAAATATGGTGACGGATGTAATTCAGCATTCATGCAATAATATTAGCGAGGAATAAGCATGCAGAAAAACGTCTCAAAAGTATCAGAGCACCATCGGGTTTAAGTTTACAACTCGATCCAATAAAGTCTCAGAAGAACGAGAGTTGTAACTTGGAAAAAAACGCCCATATAGAAAGACCCGCTTGAAGACTAACTCAAAATTCTCCCCCTTTGTCATCAAATGACCAAAAGGATCGAATATGAGGACTAACGCCCCTGAAGAATATCAAGTTGATGAAGGAGCGCCAGCGTTGTTGGGGTCGTTTGTCATAGTAGGGCCTGCCGCAATGTCGTCCAAGTCTTCATTTTCATCAGTGTCGCGCGATGAAGAATATGAGCTGGCCACTAAGGAAGGAACCTTGACCTTCTTGAATTTCTTCGGTGGAGGTGTAGACCAGTCAAAATCTTCCTTGAGACCCATTTTCTTCAGATTGTCTTCACCATACAGATGTGACAGAATTGCCCAGGTGTGACCGAACACTTCATGGAGGTAGTAATGGTTTTTCTTCACTGCATTGTGTGTAGCAGTCATGTTGTGAAGAAATGAACCAAACTGACGCTTAACCGATTTATGATTTCGATCCACCTTCTGGTGAAGACTAAGCAGAAGCTCACGATCAGTCATCACATGAGGAGCAGTGGCTTGAGGAGTAGATTTGGGTGCATTGGCGGAGTCATGTGTGGCAGCGTCATCATTGGTGGAATAAGAGGCAGCTTTGCGAAACTGTCCATCCAATGGACGAATGCCTTCATCTATAACAGCTGATGCCTTGCCCTTTTCATCAACTGAGGAATAGGTATGCTTGAGGACTTCAATCAGGGGCAAGTAGCTGAGGTGATTCTGAAAATTAGCTTTGTAGTTGAGTGAAGACTTTGTCCTGAGGAATCTCATAATCCAAGGTGCATAAGGCTTCAGCTCAACCGGAGACAGTGCAACATTTGCCAGAGTCCTCATGAAGAAATCGTGATAATTGACAGGAATGCCATGAACGATGTTGAATACCAGATTCTTCATGATGCCAACAATTTCCTCATCAGATGAGTCGTGGCCTTTGCTAGGACTCATTGTTCTGGGCACATAAAGTAATTCCTTCACGAGGAATTTGGTTCGTGGGGCCTGACCCGGCTTCAAAGGTTTCATCAGAACTTGCATGTAGTGATTTGTAAGCTCAGGTTCACTGTAGATGCAATGAGCTTCATCAAGGGGAGGAATGAGTGGTAAGGCACGAAGCAATTCAGAAGCTGGTGCAGTGTAGTGAGTGTTTTCAGACATCCAGTCCAGCACCCATGAATTCACATCTTCAGAATCTCCTGTGATGTGCAGTGTTGCATAAAATTGAAGAATCAGTTCTTCATTCCAATCACAGATGTCAGAGCAAAAGTTTATCAGTCCAGCATCGTGAAGAACACTGAGGACTGGTGCGAAGCACGACAGAGATTCCATATCCACGTGAGGAATATGCTCATGGTAGAAGATTTTCTCTGTGTTGAATAGCACTGAGGAATAGAAATTGGCTTGACTAGTAGTCCAAAAATGCCTCTTCCTAATGCGAGCAGAGTTATAAGGGTTGTAGTCTTCGAAAAATACATGCTCGCCTAAGAAATCATCAGCCTTGAACTTTTGCTTGCGTGAGAATGGATGCTTTGGCTTTGGCAGAGGAGTGTCAGTGAGTTGCATCACGACCTCAGGAATCGCAATATTAGGTTCTTCAGGCTGAGGAATTTCTGGTTCCTCTTCAGTGGCAGTTTGCGTCTTCAGATGTTCAGCAGCAGCAGTTTCTTCAGCACTAGTGGCTGGAATTTCCTCATGTACAGATGAAGTGGGGTGAGTTTCTTCAGAGCCCATTTGAACAGTTTGTGCGGGGGACTGAGGTATTTGCTGCAACAGTGTGAACATTGGAGAGTTTGGATGCTGACTTTCCCAGAATTCATCACTTATTACGGGTGTGGAGCAGCCAACGTCCACATCTTCATCTTCCATTTCTTCAATGCCAGCCTCTTCAGCTGTGAACTGAGGCATAGGTGAGGAGATAACAGGTGTTGAAGGGATCACATCCACTTCAATTTCTTCATCAATCTGCTCTGACGAAGCAGCAGAATGATTTTCTTCATCAGATCCGCTAGGGATCTCATATTCTTCACCAAAAGGAACAAGGTCCTTTGATGGCATGGTTGAGATTGGAACAGCATCAATGGGATTAGCAAATGAACTGGTCAAAGGCTTCATCTTCTTCAGAGCTGAAGAATCTGAAGTAACTGATGCTTTCCTTTTCTTCACTGTTGCGCGCTCTGCAGCCTTGGTCTTCTTCACATCTGATGCAGATGGAAGGATCGGAGTTGGTGTTGGCGCAGGAGGAGCAGAGGAATTTGGTTGATTTTCTTCAAGCACAACTGATGCAGTTGCCCTGATTTATTCATTTCTTTAGGCGCACCACTAGTGGATGCCCTGGCAATTTCTTCAGCGGCTAGAATGCAGTCATCAGCCCTGGAACTCACATTTTCTTCAGCAGCCTGATTTTCATCAGCGGTGCTGAAAGTGCTAGTGATCGACTAGAGGGGGGGTGAATAGGCGATTTTTATGAAAGTCTTCAAAACATGGTTGTTTCGAAGACAAACGATAGAAATAAACCTATTACCATGCAGCGGAAGGTAGACTACACTAGGCAAACCATAGTCAAGTATTCAATGAAGTGAAAGCACAATGACTAATAGCAGCTAGGAAGTAAGGATCAGGTAGGAAGATATTGTGAAGCCAATCAAAACAAGAAGTCACTCAATGAAGACAAAAGATAATGCAATCATACAATGACTTCACAAGGAACAATAGTAAGTAAAGGGAAGGGAAGGATGAAACCAGTGACTTGTTGAAGACAATGATTTGTTGGACCAGTTCCAACTGCTGTGACAGTTGTACATCTGGTTAGGGCGGCTAGGTATTTAAACCTGAGGACACATAGTCCCGGACACCCAGTCCTGAACACGCAGCTTAGCACACCCAGTCCTCACCGTATTCCCCTTGAGCTAAGGTCACACAGACCTCGCCCAATCACTCTGGTAAGTCTTCAAGGTAGACTCCCAAACCTTCACAGACTTCGTTCACCGGCGATCCACAATGACTCTTGGATGCTCAGAACGCGATGCCTAACCGGCTGGAGGATTCACAGTCCTCAAGTGTAATAAGTCTTCAGATCACACAGACAGGAAGACTTAAGTGATGCCTAACACTCTTTGGCTCTGGGTGTTTAGGGCTTTATCCTCGCAAGGAATTCTCTCTCAAAGGCTTCGAGGTGGGTTGCTCTCAAACGACAAAAGCCGTACTCTAACTCTGAGCAGCCAACCGTTTATGGTTGTAGGGGGTGGGCTATTTATAGCCACTAGGCAACCCGACCTGATTTGTCCGAAATGATCCTGGGTCACTAAGGAACTGACACGTGTTCCAACAATCAGATTTCAAACAAACACATGGCAACTTTACTTGGGCTATAAGCAAAGCTGACTTGTCCAACTATGGACAAGATTCGCTCTCATAGTCTTCACTCGAAGACATAGGATTTTGGTTAAGCATCACTTCAGTCATTCTGACTGGTTCTCTTAGACCCCACTTAACAGTACGGTGGTTCCTATGACTCAACAAAGAAGAAAAAGAACTACGAAAGAGCTAAGTCTTCGCGCTCCATAGTCTTCATGCAATGTCTCCTCTTGTCATAGTCTTCAATGTGAATGTCTTCACATACCACCTTAGTCTTCAATGTCTTCTTACATATTTAGGGGTCATCTCTGGTAGGAAAACCGAATCAATGAGGGACTTTTACCTGTGTTATCCTGCAATTCTCACAAACACATTAGTCCCTCAACTAGGTTTGTCGTCAATACTCCAAAACCAACTAGGGGTGGCACTAGATGCACTTACAATCTCCCCCTTTTTGGTGATTGATGACAAACTAGTTGAAGTTTTCAACGGGGAATATAATATGTGAAATTGTAAAGGATAAGGAATTGTCTTCATAAGTTGCAAGGGCTCCTCCTGAAGATGTGCATATAAGTAATTTGCTTTTGGAATGCAAATGCACATGGCAGGTTGTACTTGTGGAGATCCTCTTTAACTTATGATGACAATTCATCAGGCATGAAAAATATGTGAAGATAATGACATGCATAATGAAAAATGGGCGTCTGCAAAATGATCTAAGTGTGGAATTTATCGTCACACATGCGGAATTTATCATCGCATCACAGAATAGCAAATAAGTAGCAGACGACCATCGGGTTTTTATGTGTTACAACTCAAAGAACCAAATGTATCAAAACGAGAGTTGTAAACACTAGGCAAAACATAAAGCAACCGCCCATATGGACCCGCTTGAAGACTATCAAACTCATATGCTTCTCCCCCTTTTGTCAGTAAGGACCAAAAAGGTTTGAAGACATAGAGCATCTACTCGTTCCCATGAGGAGTAGGTGAAGCAGCAAGGTCGTCGGTGTTGTTCGGCGGTGCAGACGAACTCGGGGCAGTGTCGATGCATGCAGAAGTAGGGGGCAGTGAAGTAGCATCATCTTCGTCATCGATCACTCTGGCATTCACAGTTGTTGCAGAGGAAGAGAACTCAGAGTCTTCAAGAGACGGAGTTCGTCGCAGCACAGTCCGTCTTGGAGGTGTGGAGTCAAACTTGAAGCGTTCAGAGAAGCCATCCTCTTGAAGATCATCTTCAGAACACATAAGCGTCAGCCCTTTCCATGTACGCCGACAGGTTTCATGGGCAACGAAGGCATTCTTGGTGGCAAGATTGCGAATGCAATTGACATCCACCAAGAGGCTTTGCATCTGACGCTTAAGCCAGTCATGATGCCTATCCTGTTTCTGATGAAGGGCAACCAGAAGCTCTCGGTCATTGAGAACACGAGATCGCTTCTTGGGCCATTAGGCAATGGTGCTTTCAGTGGCTTCAGTAAGGGCACGATGAGGTGCACGTGTAGTACCAGCCAGAGGATAAACACGAGTGACTGCTTCAACTCCTTCAATGTTTTGAGAGAAGCTTTGATGCTCAGTATTCTGAAGACTAAGAGGCTCCTTGGCAGGCTTTGGATAGATGGCTTCAATGGACATATCAACGTCAGGCAGAAAGATCCGATGATTGCAAGCAGAGGGCTGATATGACACATCTGAGTGTAGTTTGATCAGCCGCATTATCCATGGAGCGTAAAACTTCAAGCCAAAAAGATCAGATCCTGATGCAGCAAGTTGGCGGATGAAGAAGTCTTGTGCATTGAAGCATTTTCCATGAAGAATATAAAAGACCAAAGTCTTCATTGCACCTTCCAGCTTTGCATGTGGAGAATGTCCTTTGATGGGCCAGAGAGTTCGCCTTATAATGTGATAGATAGTGCGTGGCAGATACTCAAGGTCTTCAACAAAGAACTCCTTGGGATATGCAGCATCTGGAGGCAAAGGCTTCATCATGCTAAGCATCTGACACATGTTTGGTTCAGGCTTCTGAAAGATGCTCTCCATAGCTGCACTGTGAAGCTGACAATCAGGTTCATAAAGATCTCCAGGAGTGGGCAGACCAATGAGCTCAATGATGTCAAAGGCTTTGGCTTCGTGATGAACATTGTCGGTCATCCACTCAAGGACCCAAGTCTTTGGATCTCTGTTGTAGCCACGAATGTGAAGAGTGGCATAGAATTGGAGCAGTAATTCTTCGTTCTAGTGCTCTTTGTCGGTGACGAAAGGCAACAATCCAGACTCTTTGAAGCAATCCAGAGCTTCTTCCAAGCAAGGTAGACCAGTTATAGCTTCAGTGTCAAGACGCTTCTGAGGGAAAATGTGACCTTGATTGTACAGAATGCATGAGTAATAACTTCGCTGCGGATAGCTCCAGAACCGATCAGAAGATATTCTCTCTCTTGAGTAGGGGTTCTTGGCGCTGTTGAAGAAGGTGTTGTCTGCTTTGAAGCTGTTGACATTAAAAGATCCGGGTGCCGATGCAGGACCTGGAAACCTGGGCAACCTTGGCATTGGCTTCTGTACCTGAGGCCTGTGCTCAACATGATAGTCAAACTGAGGAGGAGCAGCAAGTGCAGGAACAGGAGCAGAGGCAGTTGCATCATTGGCTTCATTGACTTCTGGCATTGGTGCAGGCTCCACATTTGCTTCAGCCATGACTACGTCATTGGCTTCATTTGTGTTGGGGTTTGCACCCTCAAGATTTTCAACCTCCACTTGATGAGCTGGAGGGTCAGGCACTGAAACGTTCTCCTCGAGAACAACTTCTTCAGTAATGGGGGGAGTAGGGACACATTCTTCTTCTTTTGTGTCGTCGGCTGATGCAGCCGGAATGTCTTCAGCAGCTTTAGCCTCAGACTCAGAGACATTCACAGTAGGAGTGGCATCTGGAAACACTTGACGTGCAACAGATTGGTGAGGCACTTCTCCTTATGGAACGTTGGAAGGAGGGACTTGAGACCTTGGTCCCTTGCGAAGCCTGCGTAACACTGGCGACGCCTTGAGAGATGGAGTTGGCTGGGCCTCAAAGTCATCTTCTTCTTTTGGCCGGGGTGGTGTGACTTGTTGTGAGTGATCAGCCCATGATGCATCCTGAGCAATTGGCGTCAGAGGACGACCAATGCTGATGAGTTCGCTATGCGTAAGCACATGCGATGATACCTGTTGGTGCTCGATCAGAGGAAGAACTACATCATCTTCAACATTGTCATGGTGACCAATGTCTTCAGCAGCGGTGGGATCAACTGCTGGAATGTCTTCAGCTGCATGAGCCTCTGTGGAAGCAGGCTCATGGACAATCAGTTGGCGCTCTTGGTGTGTAGAGGCAGGGCGAACCATTGAGATAGGTTCAACAACTAAGGGCTATGTGGGAGCAGCCCGATCCTTCTTGGTCTTGCGCTTCTTCTTGGAGGGAGCAGCATCAGAGGCGTCAGGATGTTTCCTCTTTCTGGCTTCAGCCTCAGCAGTCCTCGTCTTCTTCAGTTCTGAAGCGGTTGACCTAACCTTTGGCTTCGAGCCAGTCATGCTGGCTAGGAAGACAATTAGATGTGCTTCCTGCCTTAGTGTGTCGGGTTCGGCCACAGTTGGCTTCTTCTTCTTCTTTGCAGCCATCCTGGGATCGATGCCAGGACGACCAAGAGCCTTGCACTTCTCAGCCTCATTGTAGGCTTGCACACACTTCTTAGCCAGGCTCTTCATGCGTTCACGAGAACCTTGAGGTTCTGCATGTTTCTTGAGAAAGGCTTCCTTGAGCTCGTGCAGCATAATCTTGAAGTTCTTCACCTCTTGCACGCTGAGCTTGGCCATCTGCTTCTTGAACTGAGCTTTCTCAAAGTTGATCTTTTGCTTCAGTTCAACGATGCGCTGAGCTAGAGCTAGCTCTGAAGCAATGGCGCCATGGAGGCGACACTGAGGCCAATTGGAAGTTGCAGATCTTCAAAGCTGAGGTTGGGCGTGTCAAACCACTCATCAATGAAGTTGTGGATGATTACCACGTCAAAGAGAGGCAAATCATTGAGGATTTCTTCTTCTTCTTTGCTATTGATCAGTTGCTCAAGAGCGTCATCTACAAGATCTTCATCGCTGGACAGATCAATGTTGTCATTGCGCAGAATAGCAGAAGCAGTTAGTTCTTGGCTGGTGTGTTGCAGAGGCATCTTTACTCTCGAGGGCTTGGAGATGCGTGACAAATCTTCAGACTGCACACTGTCTTCAGGAGGTGCAGTAGCCAGTGGCTTCGTCCGTGAGATTTTTGGTGCTGAGGCAGGCTTTGAAGCTTTAGGATTCTTCAGTTTCTTTGGCTTCGGCGGTGCAGGCGCTTCATCAGATTCAGCGTCATCTGCAGGCTCATCCATGATTGTCCCTTGAACCATGATATGAGTGATGAGACCTTCCAGGTTGTAGAAGGGCCCAACAAGATTGGGTTCAGCTTCGCGGGTGCCATCGGCACGGGGAGCAGAAGGACCAGGGTTGAAGTCTAGTCCCAATGACTTCTTGTTTTGCTTGGACGAATTCTTGGCAAACTGGAAGTTGTGTTTGAACAGATTGTCATCACGACACCATAGCAATGACGATGGGTGTGCATCCGCAGGCTGTGGTCCGCGGACCATGCAGGGATAGAAGCCTTGTTCAATGGCTTCATCTCTGGACCTGGGTTGAAGATTTTTGTATAGTATGTCTCCCCATGGTCGCTTGATGGCACTTTTCTCAACATATTCCTGGGTCACATATCGGTACTTGAATCATTGTTCCGCCCAATATCTTCGAATCCATTGGATTCGGGTCTTGCGCTGATTGTAATCCTCTTCAGGATCTGTCTTGTAAAGCTCTGAGAGGTCATCAGGCAAATCTCTTGATGTTCCCCCACGACGTTGTCTGCCACCCTTCCTTACTGATTTCTCTGCAGCCATGAACAAGCTGAATGGCTTCAACATGTTCAGAGGCTTCAAAGGCTTTCGCTTGCTAGACAAACAGGAACTGGCTTCGGGAGAATAAATATGATGCTGTAAGAATTCTGCAAATGAATGCAGACTATGAGAACCAAGGGATTCTCCCACGGACATGTACCTGTGACAGCATTAAGGTGCGAGGGAAGGGGAAGAGGTCATATGCATTCTCAGAAGATTTTGAAGATAAATCAGTTTAGAAGACATCGACCTCATAGTGCAAAGACATTCACTCATAGATAGAGAGTTAGTTCCAGATTTGTACGAATCCACGAATAAGTACAAGTGAGGAATCTAACTACTTTGTGAAGCATAAGTGAACATACTAGGCATATTATGAGATGCAGTATGAAATAGATCCAACTTGTGTGAACAGAAACTGCTTGTGGTAGAAAGTGATGAATCTATAGGATCAAAGGGGCCGTAAAAAGGAAGTTTATTTACCACACAAAGAACTACTAGACAGAGTGGGAGAGGAGGCCGAGCAGTTCGATCGTCTGTGCCCTAACTTGGCGACGGAGGACACCTACGGCGACAGCGGAGAAGACGATATCCGCGGCCGGCGTGAAACGACGTCGGAGAGGTAGCGGCAGCTAAGCACTTCGTCTCCGGCGTCGTCGAGGGCTAGCGGTGGCGCTAGGGTTTGTGCGAGAGTGGAAGAAAGGATAATGACTGTGGTGAGGCGTGTATTTATAGGGACAGGGACGACACAGTGTTATTACACAGGTGCCCCTGGCGATTCACATCTGAAGGACACGTGGCCATCATGCAACATATCGGAGGTTGTTCCACGTTCCCACGCACGCCTGGATTGTCGGGTGGTCGTTCCCACTTCTCCGAGTTTCAGGTGAAGGAATTAGCATTGAAAGCGAACTTAATGTTTGCCTCTGTATCTTCTGCTGACAAGGACGCAGAGAAGACATTCGACAGTTTCAAAAGAATGCATATGATTTGGAGAGATAGAGTTTGAGATAGAAAGCATAGAGAGGTTAGGGTCCGATCACATTCACTTAGTTCAAAAGATTCAACAAGAAGACATAGCTATAAGTGAATGCTGTAGAGGACAGAACACTAGTATATGTATGTATATATATATATATGTGAGAAAGACAATCAAACCAACATAGTGAAGATAATCATGAAGACAAGTTGAGAATGAAGGCAAACAAAATGTGAAGACATAGCAAATGTAACGCCATGGGTAAAACACTTCAAACAGAAGAATTTGGTGGTGGCGTTACCCACCGTATAGGAAGTATTAGACCCAAACACGATGCACAATTATCGTGGCGCTCCGAAGTCAAATTCCACATTAATGTATTCACACTTAGAATGTATGTCTTCATTGATTGAAGATATACTTTACTTCGTGTGTTGCACATCTAAGTCATCAATATGCATAAGTGTTAGGATGTGTGCCTGATCACAGGACATTTGAGGATTCCAAGATATTTAGCTCACACCGTAACTTGCAAAATCTCTTCTCATCCAAGGGCTTGGTGAAGATATCTACCAATTGCTCTTCAGTGTTGACATGTATGATATCAATATCTTCCTTCACAACATGATCTCTGAGAAATTGATGATGAATTTCAATGTGCTTTGTCTTCGAGTGCTGAACTGGATTGTTGGCGATCTTGATGGCGCTTTCGTTGTCGCAGTAGAGTGGCACTTGCTTCAGATGAATGCCATAGTCTTTGAGTGTTTGCTTCATCCATAGAAGCTGAGCGCGGCAAGATCCAGCAGCAATGTATTCAGATTCAGCAGTGGAGAGAGATACACACTTCTGCTTCTTTGAAGACCAACATACAAGTGATTGTCCCAGAAAATGACATGTGCCTGATGTAGACTTGCGATCCACCTTGTCACAAGCATAATCAGCATCCGAGAATCCAACCAGATCAAACTCTGAGCCCTTTGGATACCATAATCCTAGTGTTGGGGTGTAAGCCAAATATCGAAGAATTCGCTTCACAACTAAGTGATGCGATTCCTTTGGTGCCGCTTGGAATCGAGCACACATGCAAACACTAAGCATAATATCTGGCCTAGATGCACATAGATAAAGTAAAGAACCAATCATGGAGCGGTATACCTTTTGATCGAACTCTTTACCATTGTCGTCGGGACCCAGATGATGTTTGGCTGGCATTGGAGTCGTGAAGCCTTTGCAGTCTTGCATACCAAATTTCTTCAGGCAATCTTTGAGGTACTTCTCTTGAGATATGAAGATGCCGTTGTGTTGCTGACGTATTTGAAGACCAAGGAAGAACTTCAGCTCACCCATCATGGACATCTGATATTGCTCTTGCATCATATATCCAAACTCTTCACTGTATTTCTGATTGGTGCAGCCGAAGATAATGTCATCCACATATATTTGGCACACAAATAGTTCACCATCATATGTTTTCGTGAAGAGAGTGGGGTCGAGGGAACCAGATTTGAAGCCTTTGCTCTTCAGGAAGTCTTTGAGTGTGTCATACCAAGCCCGAGGGGCTTGTTTGAGTCCATACAGTGCCTTGTTGAGCTTGTACACCATGTCAGGATGTTTTGGATCTTCAAAGCCAGGCGGTTGTGCAATATACACTTCTTCTTCAATCTTGCCATTGAGAAAAGCGCTCTTCACATCCATTTGATATAGAAGTATGTTATGATGATTTGCATAGGCCAGCAGTATGTGTATGGCTTCAAGTCTAGCCACAGGAGCAAATGTTTCATCGAAGTCAATCCCTTCAACTTGAGTGTATCCTTGAGCAACGAGACGAGCTATGTTTCTAACAACTTGACCATTCTCATCTTGCTTGTTGCGATATATCAATTTGGTGCCTATTATATTGTGCTTGCACGGACCAGGACGCTTAACCAGTTCCCATACATTATTCAGCTCAAACTGTTGAAGCTCTTCCTGCATAGCTTGAATCCATTCAGGTTCCATGAAGGCTTCTTCAACTTTCTTGGGCTCAGAAATTGATACGAATGCGAAGTGCCCACAGAAATTTTCTAGCTGTGTTTCCCTTGAACGAGTGAGTGGACCCGGTGCATTGATGCTATCAATTATTCTCTCAATCTGTACTTCATTTGCAACACGAGGATGTACAGGACGAAGATTTTACTCTTGCTGATCATTGGCATCGTTAGAGGGATTGTCTTCAGGCTGAGCATTGTCTTCAGGTTGATCAGGTGCGGTGATGATAAGTTCCTCTTCAGGCTGAGCTTCAGACGGTATGATTTCTCCAGTTCCCATAAGTTTGATTGATTCACTGGATGGAACTTCATCTAGCACATTTGGCAGGTGCTCTCTTTGTGAGCCATTAGTCTCATCGAACCGCACATCCACTGTTTCAACCACTTTATAGTGAAAAAGGTTGAAGACTCTGTAGGAGTGCGAATCCTTTCCATATCCAAGCATAAAACCCTCATGTGCTTTTGGTGCAAATTTTGAAGTGTGATGTGGATCCTTGATCCAGCACCTGGCGCCAAATACTCTGAAGTAACTGACATTTGGCTTCTTGCCAGTAAGTAGCTCATAGGATGTCTTGTTCAGAAGCTTGTGAAGATAAACACGGTTGATGATATGGCATGCAGTATCAATGGCTTCTGGCCAGAATTTTCTTGGAGTCTTGTATTCATCAAGCATCGTCCGGGCCATCTCAATAAGTGTTCTATTCTTGCGTTCGACGATGCCATTTTGCTGTGCCGTGTACGAAGCTGAGAATTCGTGTGTGATGCCCAAGGTATCAAGATATGTATCTAGGCCAGTGTTCTTGAATTCAGTGCCATTGTCACTTCTGATGTGCTTTATCTTCGCGCCATAGTTGTTCATTGCTCGATTGGCGAAGCGTCTGAAGACATCCTGCACTGCAGTCTTGTAGAGGATTATATGCACCCAAGTATATCTTGAATAATCATCAACAATGACAAAGCCATAGAGACAAGCAGTAGTAGTAAGAGTTGAGTAATGAGTGGGACCGAAAAGATCCATGTGGAGCAGTTCGAAGGGTTGAGTCGTTGTGATGATTGTCTTCGAGGGATGCTTGGCCCTCGTCATCTTTCCTGCTTCACAGGCACCGCATAAGTGATCCTTCTTGAACTTTACGCCCTCGATGCCTATGACATGCTTCTTCCTTGCAAGGGTGTAGAGGTTCCTCATGCCAGCATGCCTTAGCCTCCGATGCCAGCGCCAGCATTCAGAAGCTTTTGCTAGAAGACATACGGCAAGTTGTGGTCCTGCTGAGAAATCTACCACGTACAAATCATCTTTCCGATACCCTTCAAACACTAGAGACTTGTCAGATTCCATTAGAACAAGGCAACGATATTTTCCAAATATCACAATCATGTTTAAATCGCAAAGCATTGAGACAGACATTAAGTTGAAACCAAGGGATGCAACAAGCATGACTTTATCCATGTGTTGATCCTTTGAGATTGCAACTCTACCTAGACCCAATACCTTGCTTTTACCAGTGTCAGCAAATGTGATGTGACTTTTGTCAGATGGACGTAAGGTTGAGTCCATGAGAAGGCTTCGCTCGCCAGTCATGTGATTGCTACACCCACTATCAATAATCCATTCTGAAGCTGCTGGTGTCGTACCCTACAGTGCAGTTAGGGGGATAGTCTTCACGAAGAGAATTGTAAAGCAAAAACATTTGATGAACCAGTGGATTATTAAACCTTAGATCAATATTAGGACTGATAGGGCAAGTAGCAAGCGACTCAGGAACAAAGTACATAATAAGACCATTTGGGCATTTGATCTTGCGCCCTACAAGATGTGTAAAGTCCCCAGCAATAGCATCAGACGATTTTGGTTTTTGTCTGGAGACCTTTCTCTACAAAAGAGAGTTAAGCTTTCTTAGCCACCCACATCTTCAAGGGTGGCTTCGAAGCAATGAGTCTAAGTGCAGCATCTGAGAACTTTGTCTTTGGAGCCCTAGCAAAAAGTCTTGCAAGTGGACAATAGTACTCATAAGAATAAGCAGAATAGTTCTTGGTCTTATGAACATGGTGGTTTGATGAACCGCGCTCATATTCATAGGCCTGAGTATGGCTTCCCTGCAAAACATTTGCATTAGTGCGACTCAGGTGAGTCCTTTGTCTATATGAAGCCTTTGGGCTGTATGAAGCCTGTGGTCTAGGATTTGTCTTCTTCACTTGTGGTGTCATGACGACATTCATAGGAAGATTCTCCAAACACCTTTTCGGCACCCAGATCTTCTTCATAGGCGGCCCATTCCTGCAGTTAGTACCAATATACCTGGCAAACACTTCACCATTCTGATTCTTAAACAGTTTATAGTTTGCATCAAAGGATTCATCAATAACAATGGGATTAGCACAAGTGAAGCCAGATAGGGTGGATGCATCCGCTGAAGGTTCCTTTGTAGCAACCCATGTGGTTTTGGGGTACTGCTCAGGTTTCCAGTAAGAGCCATCAGCATTCATTTTCCTTTCGAACCCAACACCCTCTTTCCTAGGGTTTCGGTTCAGGATCTGCCTTTTGAGGACATCACATAGTGTCTGATGCCCTTTCAGACTTTTGTACATCCCTGTTTCAAGCAGTGTCTTCAACCTAGCATTCTCATCAGCAATAGCAGTGGTATCCTCAGCAGAGGGGTTAGTTACCACATCAACAGTTGAAGATATTGCAATAGTAGCAGCAGTAGAACATTCAGCAACAGAAGTAGCGTTATCACGCTCAGTGCATTTAAGACATGGTGGTTCAAATCCTTCCTGAGCTGAATTGATCTGTTCGGCGCGAAGTGACTCGTTTTCCTTTTGAAGATCTTCATGAGCCGCTCTCAATTTCTCAAGATCTTGCTTCCTTTGAAGATAATCATAGGAAATCCTTTCATGAGTTGTTGAGAGCGTTTCATGACGACTTTCAAGTTCCTCATACTTAACGTGAAGATTTTTTATGTCTTCAATTAAGGACTGAGATTGAGTCATTTCAGCATCTAACAGATCATCGCTTTTGTCTAACAGTTTTTGAATGTGTTCCATAGCTTTCTGTTTTTCAGTTGCAATTTTAGCAAGTGTTTTGTAGCTGGGTTTGGAACCACAATCAGAGTCATCGTCACTAGATGTTTGATAGTGAGTAGTGCGTGTGTTTACCTTGGAACCGCGTGCCATGAAGCAGTAGGAAGGAGTGGAGTAGTCCTTGTCATTTGCATCGGTGTCGGAGATGAAGTCATTGTCTTCAGTGTTGAAGATGGACTTGGCAACATATGCTATAGCCAGACTCGCAACGCCAGAATCGGAGTCCTCCTCAGACTCCACCTCCGCCTCCTCAGAAGCGGACTCCTCCTCAGAATCCATTTCCTTGCCAACAAACGCACGTGCCTTGCCAGATGAGCTCTTCTTGTGTGATGAAGACTTTGAGGAAGACTTGGAAGAAGACTTTGAGTATTTCTTCTTATTCTTCTTGTCATCAGAGTCATACTCCTTTCTCTTCTTCTTCTTCTTGTTCTCATTGTCCCACTGTGGACACTCAGAGATGTAGTGGCCAGGTTTCTTGCACTTGTGACATGTTCTCTTCTTGTAGTCATGAGCAGAAGCTTCATCATTCCTTGAGCTTGATCGTGAAGACTTTCTGAAGCCTTTCTTCTTGGTGAATTTTTGGAACTTCTTCACAAGCATAGCAATCTCCTTTTCAATGTCTTCAGGATCATTAGAACTGCTATCAGATTCTTCTTCAGATGAGGAGACAGCTTTTGCCTTCAAGGCACGAGTTCGCCCATAGTTGGGACCGTAGATATCTCTTTTCTCAGAAAGCTGAAACTCGTGTGTGTTGAGCCTCTCAAGTATGTCAGACGGATCGTGTGTCTTGAAATCAGGACGTTCTTGAATCATCAGGGCTAGGGTGTCAAACGAACTGTCAAGTGATCTCAGGAGTATCTTGACGACTTCATGCTTGGTGATCTCAGTAGCGCCGAGGGCTTGAAGCTCGTTTGTGATGTCAGTGAGTCGATCAAACGTGAGCTAGACATTCCCATTGTCATTTCTCTTGAAGCAGTTGAAGAGGTTGCGAAGGACACTGATTCTCTGATCTCTCTGGGTTGAGACGCCTTCGTTGACCTTGGAGAGCCAGTCCCAAACTAGCTTAGATGTTTCCAAAGCACTCACGCGGCCAAACTGTCCATTGGTCAGATGACCACAGATGATATTCTTCGCAGTAGAGTCCAGTTGAACAAACTTCTTGACATCAGCAAGAGTGACACCTTCTCCAGCCTTGGGAACGCCGTTCTTGACGACATACCATAGGTCGACATCAATGGCTTCAAGATGCATGCGCATCTTATTCTTCCAGTAGGGATATTCAGTTCTATCGAAGACGGGGCACGCAGCGGAGACTTTAATTATCCCTGCAATCGACATAGCTAAAACTCCAGGTGGTTAAACCAAATCACACAGAACAAGGGAGTACCTAGCTCTGATACCAATTGAAAGTGCTAGTGATCGACTAGAGGGGGGGTGAATAGGCGATTTTTATGAAAGTCTTCAAAACATGGTTGTTTCGAAGACAAACGATAGAAATAAACCTATTACCATGCAGCGGAAGGTAGACTACACTAGGAAAACCATAGTCAAGTATTCAATAAAGTGCAAGCACAATGACTAATAGCAGCTAGGTAGTAAGGATCAGGTATGAAGATATTGTGAAGCCAATCAGAACAAGCAGTCACTCAGTGAAGACAAAAGATAATGCAATCATACAATGACTTCACAAGGACCAACAGTAAGTAAAGGGAAGGGAAGGATGAAACCAATGACTCATTGAAGACAATGATTTGTTGGACCAGTTCCAACTGCTGTGACAGTTGTACGTCTGGTTAGGGCGGCTAGGTATTTAAACCTGAGGACACACAGTCCCGTACACCCAGTCCCGAACACGCAGGTTAGGACACCCAGTCTTCACCGTATTCCCCTTGAGCTAAGGTCACACAGACCTCGCCCAATCACTCAGGTAAGTCTTCAAGGTAGACTCCCAAACCTTCACAGACTTCGTTCACCGGCGATCCACAATGACTCTTGGATGCTCAGAACGCGACGCCTAACCGGCTGGAGGATTCACAGTCCTCAAGTGTAATAAGTCTTCAGATCACACAGACAGGAAGACTTAAGTGATGCCTAACACTCTTTGGCTCTGGGTGTTTAGGGCTTTATCCTCGCAAGGAATTCTCTCTCAAAGGCTTCGAGGTGGGTTGCTCTCAAACGACAAAAGCCGTACTCTAACTCTGAGCAGCCAACCGTTTATGGTTGTAGGGGGTGGGCTATTTATAGCCACTAGGCAACCCGACCTGATTTGTCTGAAATGACCCTGGGTCACTAAGGAACTGACACATGTTCCAACGGTCAGATTTCAAACACACACACGGCAACATTACTTGGGCTACAAGCAAAGCTGACTTGTCCAACTCTGGACAAGATTCGCTCTCATAGTCTTCACTCGAAGACATAGGATTTTGGTTAAGCTTCACTTCAGTCATTCTGACTGGTTCTCTTGGACCCCACTTAACAGTACGGTGGTTCCTATGACTCAACAAAGAAGAAAAAGAACTACGAAAGATCTAAGTCTTCGCGCTCCATAGTCTTCATGCAATGTCTTCTCTTGTCATAGTCTTCAATGTGAATGTCTTCACATACCACCTTAGTCTTCAATGTCTTCTTACATTTTTAGGGGTCATCTCTGGTAGGAAAACCGAATCAATGAGGAACTTTTACCTGTGTTATCCTGCAATTCTCACAAACACATTAGTCCCTCAACTAGGTTTGTCATCAATACTCCAAAACCAACTAGGGGTGGCACTAGATGCACTTATAGGTGCTGGCATGTTCTTCAGTCGGCTGAGCGGACGCTTCAGCCTGAGGAACTTCCTGTTGCGTTAGGGCAGCAACATGGGAAGTGAAGTTATCCGCAAGTTTCACAAAACGAACCTTGGCTACAAGCCAATCAGCATGGTATGCGTCAAATTCATCACTAAGTTTCTTGATCTCAGATTGAGTAGTGACAAGTTCTTCAGTTGTCATAGAGGCAACGTTTTTCTTCAGATAGCGCTCCTTTTTGTACTGCGCTTTCTTGATCTGCCTGACCTTCTCATATTTCCATTTTTCTTCTTGGATGAAATGGGTCAGCATGTGACTTTGGCCAGGAGTCAACTTGAAATCAGGCATGGGAGTGTTGGGGTCCTTGTGCCAAACATCAATGTATTCGAGGATTAACTTGGGATCCAAAAGCAGTGGCACATCTTTTCCCTTGGCTCTAGCAGGCCTGACTTGCCTATCTTTGATGATTTCAGCAAGTTCATCATCATCAGCTTCGTCTTCATCAGACGACACTTGGAAGGTGACTTGCTTCTTCTAAGGACTAGGGCGAGGACCTCGTCCAGCAGTGGCCTTTGTCTTCAGTAGAGAGGGTCCCACTGAGGAAGTTGGTGCAGCTGAGGAACTAGCTGAAGCTCCTGAGGCAATTGAGATGCCTGCAGTCCTTTGGCACGAGGCAAGATGCACAGGTGCTGAGGACTTTGTCAGAACAGTCGAGGACTTTGGAGGAGCTGAGGATTTTGAGGGAGCGGGAGCAGCATGAGGAATTGGCCTTGAGGGCTTTGAGGATTCTGGCCGTGAGGGCATTGCTGAGGAACTTGGCCTTGAGGGCACTGTTGGTGAAGCACTTGGCTTGCACGCAGGCTTCTTTGACATAGCCTTCTTCGGCTTGACAGCAGAGGCCTCAGCAGAGGCAGCATCAGCAGCATAGTCTTCATTGAATTTCCTCACTGCTTCTCTGGCTTGCTTAGCCAACTTGGCTTGGCGCTTGGCCCATTCGTCAGGATAGTCCTCACCGCGCTTGAGGCTGGTGGGATCAGCTATTTGGCCAGGTGCCAATGGAGGTCTTGGGCATGGAGGATTGAGTGCGAATTTTTTCATGTACTTGGGAGTGACATATCTGTACTCCCTCCACTCTCTAGCCCATCTCCTCTCTATCTTCTGAATGCGCACCTTGCGCTCATTCTTGGTTTCCTCAGGAGGTGTGCAGTACCCAGCATATATTTCATCAGGGATCTCAAACGCTGTATTGACCTCAGGCCTCTTTCCTCCTTTCTGTGGCTTCTTACCGTCAGCCATTTTCTTCAGTTGAGGAATTTGGACAATTGAATTCTCTGAAGAAGTATGCAACTTTTCTTCGAAGAACGCTGCAAATGAGTTAAGTTGATGAGAACCTAGTGATTCAGCAGCTGACATGAGTACCTGTGAACAGAGTATAGTTGCGAGGAATTTGGAGAGGTCATATGCGTTCTGACAAGGTTTTTCAAAAAGGAACAAGTTTGAGGAATTTGACCAGATGAGTCTTGAAGAATTTCACTAAGCGTTCTTTGTCTTAGGTTCCAGAGTTGTATAGATCGAAGATCCACACAATTGAGGAATCTTGAAGAAAAATGATGCTTAGAGAAATGAATCAAGAATAGATGACTTGTGAAGTGTTTAGTGTGTGAAGATATGAAGAGAAACACCTTTGAAGATTTTGTAGATAATCATTCGAATCAACGAGGGCAGTAAAAGTAACTTTTAATTACCCTGGATGAAGAACACGACGAACAGTGAAGTGGATAGGTGAAGTTCATCTGTGTAGATCTTCCACGCCCTAACTCGACGGAGGAAGACGGCTACGACGGCGACGGAGTGAAGATTTCCGCGGACGACACGAGTACGACGGTGATGAGGTCGAGGCAATGAAGCTCTTCCTCATCGGCGACAATGAAGTAGCGGCGGTGCTAGGGTTTGAGAAGCTCGAGCTGGAGAGAGGTCGAGCGGAGTAAAAGAAGTGAGGAAGGGAAGGAGGGGTATTTATAGCCACGGTGAAAAACTGTTCGCCCGAAGAAATTGGACGAACGTGCCCTTGACATGTGTCACCCACGTACTGAGAGGTGGAGATCGTGTGGGATCGTGGGTGAATGGATAAGTGTATCGTGGGATGCGGAACGGTTTGAGCGGCAAAGCCGAAAATTTAGACAGGATAGGTTTTAAAGTTTCGTTCGCAATTTCTTCAGCTGACAAGGACACAATGAAGATTTTGAACGAGTTTCAAATAGAAAGCATATGAAGAATTTGTGAACAGATTGGGTTGAGTATAGCATAGAGGGGAAGGGTCCGATCACATTCACTTAGCAGAAAAATCAACTTGAAGAATTAGCAATAAGTGAATGCTGTAGAGGACATAAACTCATATATATATATATATACAGCTAATGAAGAAAAACGACGGAAACAGTGAAGACAATGCAAAGTTGAAGAATATGAACAACTGAGGAATTTCAACTTTTGGTGGTGGCGTGACCCACCGTATAAGAATGATGATTTCACACACCGCGTACAATTATTGTAGGGTTCTGAGAATCAAATTCTTCGTTAATTTCTTCACACTAAGAGTGTTATTCTTCATTGATTAAAGAAAAATGTTTCTTCATGTGTTGCACATCTAAGTCACTAATTTTGCATAAGTGTTAGGATGAGTGTCCTTTTAAAAGAACATTCTAAGATTCTAGGATATTTAGCTCACACCGCAACTTGCTAAATCTCTTCTCATCCAAGGGCTTTGTGAAGATATTGGCTAGCTGTTCTTCAGTCTTCACATGCTCAATAGAAATGTCACCCTTCAACACATGATCATGAAGAAAATGATTACGAATCTGAATGTGCTTAGTCTTCGAGTGCTGAACTGGGTTGTGAGAAATCTTGATGGCACTCTCATTGTCACAGAAGAGAGGCACATTCTTCGTGTTGATGCCGTAGTCCTTGAGAGTTTGCTTCATCCAAAGCAATTGAGCACAGCAAGAACCAGCGGCAATGTACTCAGCTTCAGGAGTAGATAGTGATACACAGTTTTGTTTCTTCGAGGACCAATAGACCAAAGATCGTCCGAGGAAATGACATGTACCAGATGTTGACTTGCGGTCCACACGATCACCAGCATAGTCAGAGTCAGAATATCCAATGAGATCAAAAGCCGAGCCCTTGGGGTACCATAATCCAAGTGTTGGTGTGTGAGCTAGATATCGAAGAATATGCTTCACAGCCTTATGGTGTGATTCCTTCGGTGTAGCTTGAAATCGGGCACACATGAAAACACTAAGCATTATGTCTGGCCTAGATGCACAATGGTACAATAAAGAGCCAATCATGGAGCGGTATACCTTATGATCGAAGTCAATACCATTTTCATCAGTGCACAGATGGCCATTTGTGGGCATAGGAATTTTGACGCCTTTGCAATCTTGCATGCCGAATTTCCTCAGTACATCCTTGAGGTATTTCTCCTGGGATATGAATATGCCATTGCGTTGTTGACGAATTTGAAGACCTAAGAAGAATTTCAACTCTCCCATCCTAGACATTTGATATTCTTCACTCATCATATAGGCAAATTCATCACTATAACGTTGGTCAGTATAGCCAAAGATAATATCATCAAGGTATATTTGGCACACAAACAATTCACCATCATAAGATTTAGTGAAAAGAGTAGGGTCGAGTGAACCGGGTTTGAAGCCTTTCTTCATGAAGAATTCCTTCAAGGTATCATACCATGCCCGTGGGGCCTTCTTGAGGCCATAGAGGGCCTTATTGAGTCTGAAGACTTTGTCAGGATTCTTTGGATCTTCAGAACCTGGGGGTTGAGCAACATATACTTCTTCCTCAAGATTACCATTGAGGAATGCACTTTTCACATCCATTTGATATAAAGTGACATCATGATGGTTAGCATAAGCAAGTAATATGCGAATAGCCTCAAGTCTAGCAACAGGTGCAAAAGTTTCATCGAAATCAATTCCTTCAACCTGTGTGTAGCCTTGAGCTACAAGTCGTGCCTTATTCCTCACCACAAGGCCATTTTCATCTTACTTGTTGCGGTAGATCCACTTTGTGCCAATGATATTGTGCTTGCGAGGATCTGGACGTTTGACCAGTTCCCAGACATTGTTGAGCTCGAACTGATGTAATTCTTCTTGCATGGCCTGAATCCACTCAGGCTCTAGAAATGCTTCATCTACCTTAGTGGGATCTGTAATAGAGACAAAAGCATAGTGCCCACAAAAGTTAGATAAATGTGAAGCTTTTGAGCGTGTGAGAGGACCTGACGCTTTGATGTCATTGATGATCTTTTCAACTTGCACTTCTTTTGCAATGCGAGGATGAGCTGGTTGTCGTTGAAGAATTTGATCAGCATTCTCTTCAGCACCATTTTCTTCAGTATTTTCTTCAGGTGCATTAGCTCGACGTTCTTCATGTTTTGGAATGAATTCTTCAGCAGATTCTTCAGTAGGAATGACATCCTCAGTAGCCTTGAACTTGATAGTTTCCTCAGGTCCTGGTTCATCTATCATAGTAGGTAGGTGCTATATTGGGTTTCTTATCAGTGAGGAGTTCATAGGCAGTCTTCTTGAAGAATTTGTGAAGATATACTCTGTTGATGATGTGGCACGCAGTATCAATTGCCTCAGTCCAGAAACGACGAGGCGTTTTGTATTCATCAAGCATAGTGCGAGCCATCTCAGCAAGAGTCATGTTCTTGCACTCCACGACGCCGTTCTGCTGAGGAGTATAAGGAGCAGATAACTCATTTGTAGTACCAAGTTCATCAAGATAGTCATCGAGACCAGAATTCTTGAACTCAGTGCCATTGTCACTTCTGATGTGCTTGATCTTCACACCAAAGTTGGTTGAAGCCCTCGAGGAAAATCGTTTGAAGACTTCCTGCACTTCATGTTTGTAAGTAACAAGGTGTACCCATGTGTAACGTGAGTAATCATCAACAATAACAAAGCCATATTGAGATGCTTCATTTGAAACTACAGAATAATGATTAGGACCGAAGAGATCCATGTGAAGCAATTCAAATGGGCGAGTAGTGGTCATGATAGTCTTCGCTGGATGCTTGGCCTTTGTCATCTTCCCAGCTTCACAGGCTCCGCATAGGTGATCCTTGAGGAATTTGAAATTTCTTGATGCCAATGACATGCTTCTTCTACGCAAGCGTGTGGAAATTCCTCATGCCCGCATGACCAAGTCGTTGATGCCAGAGCCAGCCTTCTGAAGCTTTTGCAGGTAGACACACGGCTGGTTGTGGTCCTGTAGAGAAATCAACAATATACAGGTCTCCTCTCCTAAAGCCTTCGAAGACTTCGGAATTGTCAGCTTCCATAACCACAACACAACAGTACTTGCCAAAGACAACAACCATATCAAGATCACAAAGCATTGAGACAGACATAAGGTTGTATCCTAAGGACTCAACAAGCATGACTTTGTCCATGTGTCGATCCTTTGTGATCGCAACCTTACCTAGAACCAATACTGACTTTTGCCTTTGTCGGCAAAGATGATATGCTTCAGATGCGACGGATATAATGGAGCATCCATCAATAGATTCTTGTCACCAGTCATGTGATTTGTACATCCACTATCGAGGACCCACTCAGTGGCTTTGGATTGATCATCCTGCGATGAATTAGTGTAGCTTATAAACTCATATACTTCATCAGTGAAGAATATGACATCAATTCATCAGATCAATTTCATCAAGCAAGAGAACAGATAAAGCAATATGAGGACGTGAGAAATGAAAGTTCATTTCTTCATGATTAGCATGCGTCCTATTAGGCATGCTCAGGTCTCCAGCAAATTCTTCAGACGATTACGTACGTCTGGAGACCTGACCCTATAGAAGAGATTAGTTCTTTTTCTTCACCACCCACATCCGAAGGGGTGGCAAAGAGTTCATCATTCCGCGAGCTCCATACGAGAAGGATGGCATAGAAGCCAGTCCATTTCGTTTCACATAAGAGGGGTTAGAGTAAGCATATGAGTATGCAGAGAAATTCTTCGAGGACTTATGGACATAATGATTTGAAGAATAATGAACATATCCATAATCCTTGGATCTTCCCTGCGAAACAGACGGGTTAGCACGATGATGTTCGTATGAGGACTTTGATCCTTTTGAGGAATATGATCCATGTGAGGAGTTTGGTCTGTATGAGGACTTGGATCCATATGAAGAATTTGGTTCATATGAAGAATTTGATCTGGGGTTCCTATTCTTCACAGGTGGCGTCATGATGACATTCACCTGAAGATTTTCAAGGCATCTTTTGGGAACCCAGATTTTCTTCATAGGGGAACCGTTCCTGCAGTTAGTGCCAACATATCTAGCAAATACTTCACCATTCTGATTTTTGAACAGTTTATAGTTGGAGTCAAATGAATCATCATCAGAACGAGGAGATTCACATGCAAATCCAGATAAGTTAGATGGATCAACTGGAGGTCCCTTTGCAGAAACCCATGTAGTTTTGGGGTACTGCTCAGGCTTCCAATATGTACCATCAGCATTGAGTTTCCTCTCAAAGGCAATACCCTCTTTCCTAGGATTCCTATTGAGGATCTGCTTTTTAAGCACATCACAAAGAGTCTGATGCCCTTTGAGGCTTTTGTACATGTCTGTCATGTAGAATTCCTTCAGCCCTGCATCATCAGTGATACTAGCAATGTCCTCAGATGAGGAATTAGTGATAGCAGAGGCATGTGAAGAATTTGAAACATTAGCAGCATTTGAACATTCAGGTGAAGAATTAGCAGATTCACGTTCAATGCACTTCAAGCATGGAGGAACAAATTCTTCCTGAGAAGCGCTGATTTGTTGAACAAGTAATGAATCGCGCTCCTTCTGAAGATCTTCATAACTCACTCTTAGCTTCTCAAGGTCTTGCTTTCTTTGAATAAATTCATAAGAAAGCTTCTCATGATCGGATAAGAGAGTGTTATGATGATCTCGAAGGGTGTCATACTTAGTATGAAGTATCTGAAGACTTCTAGCCAAAGCTTTTGACTGATCCATTTCTTCACCCAACATATCATTACTCTTATTTAGCATGTAATGAACTTTTTCCAAAGCTCTTTGTTTTTTAGTGGCAAGGGAAGCAAGTTTGACATAGCTGGGCCCAAATTCATCATCGGATTCATCATCACTAGACTCAGATAGGTAGCATTCAGTTACCTCAGCATCTTTTGCCATAAGGCATGATGAAGAAGATGATGATTCTGGTTCGAATGTCATTGCTTTGAGAGATGACAGGTTCGATGACCTTCATAAACCTCAGAGAGACGGTCCCAGATAAGCTTCGCATGATCGAGATGCATGATATTCCTGAACTAATTTTGAGACAGACAAGAGCAGATGACGTCCTTCGCTGTGAGGTTGAGAAGAATGTACTTGCGAATGTCATCTGCTTCCGCCATCTTGCATAGATCGATCAGACCAATCTCAGTGACGGTCCACAGCTCGCTGTTCATCGCCATGAGGCGCTTCTTCATCATGGCCTTCCACTTGGGATACTCATGACCGTCAAAGATGGGGCATGTCACTTTCTTCATACCTGCGGTCGACATAACTAAACTCTAGGCGGTTAAACCAAAATCACACAGAACAAGGGAGTACCATGCTTTCATACCAATTAAAGTGCGTTATATCGACTAGAGGGGGGTGAATAGGCGATTTTTATGAAATTCTTCACTGAGGAATTTGCCGATGAGGAAATTCCTTAGCGAAGAACTACTAGCAGCGGAATAAGTACTCAAAAGTAAACATAACAGAATACAAGCATAGTCATCATGATGAAATGAAGACAGGCACAGAGTACAGGAAGCGTAAGCACAGGATAACACAGGATGAAGACAAACAGACTGAAGAAATTAAACTGAGGAAATTGATGAAGTCTTCAGTCAAAGTCTTCAAACACATATATGAGCAAACACACAACACAGTTATGAGGAAATGAATGAGTTGAGGGAATAGAACCAGTAAGCTTGGTGAAGACAATGATTTGGTAGACCAGTTCCAACTGCTATCTCAGTTGTACGTCTGGTTGGAGCGGCTGAGTATTTAAACTCGAGGACACACGGTCCTGAACACGCAGCTCAGGACACCCAGTCCTCACCGTATTCTCCTTGAACTAAGGTCACATAGACCTCATCCAATCACTCGTGGTAAGTCTTCAGGTGACTTCCAAACCTTCAAAAACTTGGTCACTTGGCGATCCACAATTCCTCTTGGATGCTCTAGACCATGACGCCTAACCGTCTGGAAGAAGCACAGTCTTCAAAGGTAACAAGCGTCGGATCCACACAGTATCAATCTCTTCAGTGATGCTCAATCACTTGGGGTTTGTAGGTGTTTGGCTTTTGGGTTTTTCCTCACATGATGATTTTCGCTCAAAGTCCTCAGAGGATGGGTTGCTCTCAAATGACAAGTGTCAGTTTCTCTCGGAGCAGCCAACCAGCTAGTGGTTGTAGGGGCAGCTATTTATAGCCTAGGGAGCAGCCCGACATGATAAGACATAAATGCCCTTCAATGATATGACCGTTAGGTGGATAGATATTTTGGGACAGCTGGCGCATAGCACAGCAACGGTCGGAATTTTGAGTAGCAAAATCCTCAGGGCTATCATGTTCCTCACTGTGTAGGAAATCCGCACTGGCGAATTCCTAACTCCTTAGTCAGAACAAATTCCTGAGAGACCAGAAGAACTTCATCTCTGTCGCTGAAGAATATGACTGAACTGTATGAGATTTCCAATGGCTTCACTCGAAGGGATTGGTAGGTGTAGGATTTTGAGTTGAGCATCACATGGAAATTTTTCTTTTGTATTTCCTCGACCCCCTTTAACAGTACGGTGTTTCCTATGACTCAAGAAAGAGAAAATGAAGCTACGAAAACAAAAGTCTTCGCGCTTCATGGTCCTCGAATGAATACCAAGTCTTCAAGGTCACACCAATTTCTTCACTTTCAAAGTCTTCAGAAAGTCTTTAGAGATTTAAAGTCTTCAGTCGAAGAACTTCATATTTAGGGGTCGAGTTTCTCTGTAAATATCAAACTCCTCATAGACTTATAGACATGTGTACACTCACAAACGCATTAGTCCATTAACCTATAAGTCTTCAATACACCAAAATCACTAAGGGGAACTAGATGCACCTACAATTATGTGTATGTGTGTTACAGGGGGTGCCAACCCTTGTGCCAGTAGAGGGGTGGCTTATATAGAGTGCACCCAGACCCGAGCCAGCCCACGTTACAAGGGTTTTAAGGTACATCAAGAAGGGGCGTTACTGGTAACGCTAGCAATAAAGTGACATAAATGCCCATTAAGTCTATGAAGTAAACCTCCCACCGTTGTCGTGCAGAGTGACTTTAGATCTTCTGTCTGTCGAGTGATAGTTATCGTGGTCGAGTGACTTTGAGTCTTCCGAGTGGAATGCTTCGTAGTCGAGTGGATGATGCTATCCCTCGAATGCTTCTGGTTTTTGGGTGATGTCCTAGCGGAGGGTGTCTATGTCAGGCCTATGACCCTACCCTAGGTACATAGCTTCATCATTAGCCCCCGAATGGTTTAGGGCTCGAGTGGAGGAGTTGAGAATATCTCCGATTCAATTTATGCGCTTCGGAAGCGTCTTACTAGGATCAAATGAACAATCATGATGACTTCAACTTCTTTTTCAGTCGCCTTGATCCATTCTTGGTTTTACCGAGTGAACTTTTACTGCTAAGCTTCGAGTGTTGATATGGAAAAAATCTTCCGTCTGACAGGTTGCTCTGCTGCTCGCGGATCTCGCGGGATTCGAATTTTGGGAAGCGCGCGGGGCGGAGGAGGCCGCAGTAATCGGGTTGGATTAGGCAGAGCTGCCTTGATCACTGCGCCACCTTTTTCGCCATGTATCGCGCGCGCGACTGTTGCGGGATTTGATAGGATCGTCTGGGCCCACGGGTCAGCCACTCGTAAACGACCTCATATAAGGCACCGGATTAGGGTTTTCTGCACAGTGCATTTTCACTCTTCCCCTTTCTCCTCTGTTTCTCCATCGCATCCACCTCTGCTCCCGGCGCCGCTGCTTAGTTTGAGCTCCGCCCGCTGCAATGGGGAAGGAGAAGATGGTGTCCTTGGAGCACGCGAAGAAGGCAACAGCGAAGGCAAAGGTGAAGAAGTCCAGCCGGGGCGGATCGTCGTCGAGGTCTGGCCTGCCGCGCGGCTGGATCCAGGGCGATTGGATTCGGTCGACGATTAGTCAGGACGACATTGACGATCTGGCCGAGGGGGGGTCTGATTCCCCACAAGTCAGCGCGGCTCCCGGAGGATCAGACCGTGCCGCGGCCGCGGGAGGGTGAGTGTGTGCTCCTCGCCACCCACATCGACCGTGGTTTTCCTTTGCCTCCCCACCCTTTCTTCCGAGGATTCTTGAACTTCTTTGGCGCACAACTTCACCATTTTCCCCCAACACTATCATGTATCTTGCTGCATTCGTGTCCATGTGCGAGAATTTCTTGGGTTGTCGGCCACACTGGGGCCTCTTCAAACACATCTTCACTTGTCGTTCTCAGTCGGTCTAAAAGGCCAATCCGAGTGATGAGAGGACACATGTGATCCAGATGTGTGGGGGTCTTGGGATCCAAATGAGAGGTAAAAGCACTTTCCCAGCCATGATTCTTCCCGAGTCAGTCAGAGGGTGGCAGTCGACCTGGTTCTACTGCAAAGACCAGCCGATTCTAGGTCAGTCGACTCGACTTCCCCCCTTTTCCATGGCTCGAGTCGAGAAGCCCTCCGCCTTGAAAGTGACCCCAGAGGAGAAAGCGGAGGTGAAGGTGCTGGTCGAGCAAGTGGTCCAGCTCGTCCACGATGGCGTGACCGGCATGGATCTGTTGGAGGTCTTCCTCAGGCGACGCATTTAGCCACTTCAAGCTCGTGATCATCCAATGTGGATGTATTTCGGCATTGATGATTCCACTCGGATCCACCCAAAAGAGGTCGACGAGGATACGGTGGAGAAGTGGTTGAGGGGTATCACTAGCAACAAAGATAACCCCAGGGGGTCTAGGAGAGTCCTTCCACTCGACAACTCGTATGAACCAGACAAGGTCCAACTCTGAATTGCCGAGTGCTTTCTTGATTTATCATGTAACTACTTGTTGTCAACCGACTGACTTTTTGTTTTGCTTGTTGCCTTTCAGACCCTTACTGAGATGTACTCGATGCCCAACGGGGAGCAGGAGCAGGATCCACAGGGGGAGGCGAGCGGAGGCGACAGCGGCGAGTGGCACTCTGATGAAGAGGAGGACGAGGAGAGTGACGACCCGAGTGATGAAGAAGAGGTCGACTCACCTGCCCGTAGGGAAAGGCGATCCAAGCATACTCATGACCCGGCAAGCATCCGTGACAAAGCGACCACGCAGACCGGGCAGTCGTCAAAGCACCCTCGGACGTCTTATCCAGCGCCGACTGAGAAGGCACCAAAGCAACCGAAAGCTGCACCGTCAAAATCACAGAAAGCCTTGCCCAAGATCAAAGTAGCCATTCCCACTGTTTCCGGGTAATAATTGGACCTGATTTTGTGGTTTAGTACTAATCAAGTTTTGATCGTCCCGCCGTGATAGACATGACTGACTGAATCTTGAAATTTGCAGTGCTGCTACCTCCGGGACTTCTGCTTACAGGAATGAAGATGAAGAAATGGAAGATGCAGTCACCTCCAACCCGGGTACAACTCTTGTAATCATGTCCTCAGTTACTTGGCCATTTTGTCGGTCGATTAAATTCTTGCAATTGATTCTTTCTGCAGCTCCTTCCAATGTCATTGAACTTCCAGACGACGATGAGGACGTGCCGCTGAGGCCCAGGAGGGACAAGTAGGCATCAGCTGGCAAGACATCCCAATCGGTGCTAGCGGCAGAGTCAGCGATTCAACAACCTGAAGATGTGACTCGATCTTCTGTTACTTTCACTGATCCAGTATCGAGTGAACACCCCACATCGTCGACTGCACCAGTGTTTGCTTCAACTGTCCAGCTTCATGCCTCGGAACTTCAAGCTGCTGCGTCTGCACCGTCAATCCCATTCTTAGCCACTCATCACGTTCCAGAAAGTCAGGCAGACGCCGCAGCAGAAGCCATTCGCCAAGCTGGAATAATGATGGAGCGAGTGAAGGTGGTGCATGAAAATAGTCAGGCTGCTTACGACGCCAGTGCGGCCCTTCAAGCCAATGTCCAGGTAATTTGGCTTCTGACTGAACTCTTATATTGTTGCTTGTTCTATTAGTGTATGCTACCTGAAAACTTCTCTTCGTGCAACTTCTTGTTATTATGCACTTCACATCAGTGCACCCAGTGGGTGTTTGACGTCTTTGTTGTTTCACTCTTCCACTCGTTCTGGGCGGACCATGTCGAGTGGAATCTGAACCAGTGGGGCACGCTAAGTGCACCCACTGGGTGTAGTCCCCGAGACCGCAGTCGACTGCTGGCAGTTGGTTGGGGTCTGAGTATGTCTTTCTCTCTTCTTCTTTTTTTCCTTCCACTCGGTCTGGGCAGACTATGTCGAGTGGAATCTGAATCAGTGGGGGCATGATAAGTGCACCCAGTGGGTGTAGTCCCTGATACTACTGTAGAATGTTTGATTCTGCGGTAGTCTTAAAGTTTTATTCACTCGGAAGCAAATGATCTTTGATCTTGTCCATTGACATATCTTGTCCAAGTTCGCTGAATTCGAGGAAAAACATAGACAACTCAACCTTGACTTGGAGCTGGCCCATCAGAACTTGAAAACGGCTAAAGATGAAGTGGCTGGTATGGAAGGTAACGACCTGTCGACTGTTTATCTTGACCATCCCTCAAGTTATCTCTTCGTTCTTTTGTCTGACCCAAGTGTATATCTTGCAGAGAAAATGAGGCAGGCTCTGGCGAAGAAGGATCTCAATCTTGCAGTTGCGCAAAAGGTGGCTCAGGAGAAGACTGCACTGGCTAACAAGAAGCTGGCTTCGGTCAGTGCGCTAGAGGAGGAAATCACCAAGCTGAAGACGTCTCTTGCCAAGTCCAACAGAGAAGCAACTCATCTGAAGAAAGATAAGGTGACTTTGGACGAGAAGCTGGAGGGCATTTCTCGTAGGAGAAACGACCTGGAAGATTATCTGAAAGCACTCACCCAGAAGCTCTTCCTTATGCTCGAAGGTACTTTTCTGTATCCGACTGATTTACTATTTGCAAGTCACCCTGAACTGGTCAACTCATTAACTCCTTGAATCTGCAGAATTCTGCTAAAACTTTGAAGAAGAAACTGGACAGATCGAGACATGCTTGGATCCCATCCTTTCCCCTATCGGCGATGAGGCTGCCATGAACGTGCTCCGACTGGAATCTCGTGTTGCCAGCGTTACGAGCTATCTTGCTCGCCTGAAGGTGGCGGTGTCACGCATTGATACATCACTTTGGCCAAGGGCAACGCTTCAAAATGACCTCGAGTCATTGATGACTCGACTCAATGAGGTTCCTGGTCGAGTGCAGGAATGGAAGAAGACTTCTGCCCGATGCGGTGCTAACGTGGCTATGTCGCTGGTTCGGGTCCACTTCAAAGAAGCTCGAGAAGAGAAGCTAGCAGCGATCAAAGCTGCCAACACCAAAAGGCATGACTTCCAATCCTTCATGGAAACCTTCATTTCCGCTACCACTCAGATCGCCGACGGAATCGATCTGGACGAGTTCATTGAGCCTGCAAGCCCTCCTCCTGCAGAGTGAAAAAACTTTATACCTTGCCTTAAATTTGCCTTGGAATGCCGAGTGATTTTGTAACCGTTAAACTCCTTCGGGCCTGATGTCCGAGTACTTTTATCCGTGTTCTGGAACGTTAAGATTTATCTAAACCTGGTTTATGTTCTGAATATGCTTGTGTTTGCCTTCGAGTGGAACTTGTTCTTCACTCGGGATAATCTTTGTACTTGAGAGGCATCTCTGAGGAGGAGGTCCCGGTCGACCTGCACCTTGTCGTCCTTGCAGGTCAGGATAGAGCGCACGTTATGCTTGTGGCGCAACCCTGGAGAGAAGGTTGCAGTCGACCTCTGCCTCCTCGTCCTTGAGGAGGAGGATGGAGCGCACGTTGTATTTGTGGTGTAGCTCCGAAGAGAAGGTTGCAGTCGACCTGTGCCTCCTCGTCCTTGCGGAGGAGGATGGAGCACACATTGTATTTGTGGCGTAGCTCCGAAGAGAAGGTGGTAGTTGACCTGCACCTCGTCGTCATTGTGGGTAGGGACGTGTTTCAAACTTAGGCGGTACTGGACTGCAGCTAAGCCTCCGAGTGAGAGGGTTGCTCACCACTCGGTAGGATTTTTTAAACTTAGGCGAGTACTGGACTACAGCTAAGCCTCCGAGTGAGAGGGTTGCTCGCCACTCGGTAGGATTTTTTAAACTTAGGCGAGTACTGGACTGCAGCTAAGCCCCCCGAGTGAGAGGTTTGCTCACCACTCGGTAGGATTTTCTAAACTTAGGTGAGTACTGGACTGCAGCTAAGCCCCCGAGTGAGAGGGTTGCTCACCACTCCGTAGGATTTTCTAAACTTAGGCGAGTACTGGACTGCAGCTAAGCCCCCGAGTGAGAGGGTTGCTCACCACTCGGTAGGGTTTTTTAAACTTAGGCGAGTATTGGACTGCAGCTAAGCCTCCAGAGAGGGTTGCTCGCCACTCGGTAGGATTTTTTAAACTTAGGCGAGTATTGTACTGCAGCTAAGCCCCCGAGTGAGAGGGTTGCTCACCACTCGGTAGGATTTTCTAAACTTAGGCGAGTACTGGATTGCAGCTAAGCCCCCGAGTGAGAGGGTTGCTCACCACTCGGTAGGATTTTTTAAACATAGGAGAGTACTGGACTGCAGCTAAGCCCCCTAGTGAGAGGGTTGCTCACCACTCGGTAGGATTTTCTAAACTTAGGCAAGTACTGGACTACAGCTAAGCCCCCGAGTGAGAGGGTTGATCACCACTCGGTAGGATTTTTTAAACTTAGGCGAGTACTGGACTGCAGCTAAGCCCCCGAGTGAGAGGGTTGCTCACCACTCGGTAGGATTTTTCTAAACTTAGGCGAGTACTGGACTGCAGCTAAGCCCCCGAGTGAGAGGCTTGCTCATCACTCGGTAGGATTTTTCAAACTGAGGCAAGTACTGGACTGCAGCTAAGCCCCCGAGTTTGAGGCTTGCTCATCACTCGGTAGGATTTTTCAAACTCAGGCGAAACGGATTCGCAGCTCAACCTCTAAGTGAGAGGCTTGCTCACCACTCGGTAGGATTTTTCAACCTTAGGCGAAACGGATTCGCAGCTAAGCCCGAGTAAGAGGCTTGATCACCACTCGGTAGGATTTTTTAAACTTACGCAAAACGGGTTCACATCTAAGGCACCCACTGGGAGATTTAGAACATATAAAAATGGAACAACAATAATTTAAGAGACTGTAAACTGTGTCTTTGATTATCAAATTAAAGGGTATTTCTTATTACATCTCAATAGTCTGAATGCTTAAGTGTAAAAGGGGCGGAGCAGCTCCGCATTCCAAGCGCGTGGCTCGTCTTTCTTGTGCTCGACATTGTATAAGTGGTATGCTCTGTTGTGGAGCACTTTGTGATAATGAAGGGGCCTTCCCAAGTAGGGGCAAGCTTGTGTGGTTTCTGTTGGTCCACTTGAAGAACCAAGTCTCCTTGAAATGACGACCCCTCACGTTTCTGGCGTGGAATCAACGCAGGTCTTGCTGATAAATGGTCGACCGGATCAGGGCCATCTCTCTTTCCTCTGCCAGGAGATCAACTGTGTCTTGCCGAGCCTGTTCTGCTTCATCTTCTGAGAACAGCTCGACTCTGGGTGCATTGTGAAGCAAGTCACTCGGAAGTACAACTTCAGCTCCATAGACCAAGAAGAATGGTGTTCGGCCAGTCGACCGATTAGGAGTTGTCCTCAAACCCCAAAGCGCCGATGAAAGTTCATTGACCCAGGCACCTGCCGCGTGCTTGAGATCATGCATCAGTCAGGGTTTCAGTCCTTTGAGAATCAATTTGTTTGCTCTTTCAGCATGTCCATTCGACTGGGGATGGGCGACTGAAGCATAGTCGACTCGAGTGCCTTGGGAAGCGCAGAAGGCTCTGAACTCATCAGAATCGAAGTTCTACCTATTGTCAGTGATGACGCTGTGCGGAACACCATATCTGAATGTTAAATCTCTGATGAAACTGACCGCAGTACTGGCTTCAAGACTTTTGATAGGTTTGGCTTCAATCCATTTGGTGAACTTGTCGACTGCCACAAGTACATGAGTGAAGCCGCTCCTACCCGTTCTCAGAGGTCCAACCATGTCCAAACCCCAAACAGCGAAGGGCCAGACGAGTGGAATGGTCTTCAGGGCTCACGCAGGCTTGTGAGACATGTTGGAGTAAAACTGGCAACCTTCACATCTGTCGACTATTTCTTGTGCCATCTCATTTCCCCGTGGCCAATAAAATCCCGCTCGATATGCTTTGGCCACAATGGTCCGAGAGGATGCATGGTGACCACAGGTCCCCGAGTGGATGTCGTTGAGGATCACTCAGCCTTCTTCTGGTGTTATGCATTTCAGGATGACTCCAGTTACACTTTCTTTGAATAGTTGTCCTCTTATCACAGTAAAAGCTTTGGATCGGCGGACGATCTATCGGGCCTCTTCTTCGTCCTCTTGGAGTTCCTTCCTAAGAATGTACGCGATGTATGGCACTGTCGAGTCGGGAGTGATGACCAAAACCTCCATGATTAGGTCAAGCACGGTCGGGACTTCAACTTCAGTCGGATCAGTGGTGCTCTTTGGTTGTGGGGGCTCTTCAGTGAAAGGATCTTCCTGGAATGAAGGTGTATGAATATGTTCCAAAAACACATTACCGGGAATGGCTTCTCTCTTGGAACCTATCTTTGCCAAATCATCCGCTGCTTGATTTTTCAGTCGGGGTATGTGATGGAGCTCTAAACCCTCAAACTTCTTCTCTAACTTTCTCACTGCATTACAATAGCCAGTCATAGCTGGGCTTCTGACGTCCCACTCCTTCATTACTTGATTAACCACCAAATCTGAGTCGTCGTAGACCATGAGGCGACAGACGCCGAGTGAAATGGCCATACGTAATCCTTACAAAAGTGCCTCATATTCAGCTTCATTGTTGGAGGAATCAAAATGAATCTGGAGAACATAGCGGAGCTTGTCGCCTCGGGGGGATACCAATACTACCCCAGCACCAGAATCATTCGGCATCTTAGATCCATCAAAGAACATGGTCCAATGGTCCGAGTGAATCTGAGTCGGCAGTTGTTGTTCGATCCACTTGGCAAGGAAATCTACTATTGCCTGGGACTTGATAGCTTTCTTTGCCTCAAACTTGGTATCCAAGGGAAGGAGTTCAATCGCCCACTTCGCCACTCGACCAGTTGCATCTCTGTTCTTCAGAATTTCTGACAATGGTGCGTCGCTAACGACTGTAATGGAGTGATCAGAGAAATAATGTGCAACCTTCTTCGTGGTCATGTAAATCCCATAAACAAGCTTCTGATAATGTGGATAACTTTGCTTGGATGGAGTCAGAACTTCAGAAACACAGTATACTGGGCACTGAACTTTATAGGCTTTTCCTTCTTCTTCCCGTTGGACCGTGAGTACTGTACTGACAACTTGTCCAGTGGCTGCAATATAAAGCAGTAAAGGCTCTTTGCTGATTGGGGCAGCGAGCACTGGCTGGGTGGAAAGTAGGGCTTTGATTTCCGCAAACGCTGCATTAGCTTCGGGAGTCCACTCGAACTTGTCAAATTTCGTCATCAGTCGGTAAAGAGGCAATGCCTTTTCACCGAGGCGAGAAATGATCGACTCAAGGCGGCCAAACAACCAGTAAGCTTCTGGACATCATGCACATGCACAGGGCGCTTCATCCGGAGTATGGCACCAACTTTCTCTGAGTTCGCGTCGATCCCTCGTTCGGAAACGAGGAAGCCGAGTAACTTTCTGCCAGGAACTCGGAATGTGCACTTTGATGGGTTAAGCTTGATATCATATCTTCTCAGGTTGGCAAAGGTTTCAGGAAGGTCAGCCAGCAGGTCGGAACCTTTACGCGACTTGACCACAATGTCATCCATGTATGCTTCCACACTCCGACTGATTTGAGTGAGCAGACACTTCTGAATCATCCTCATGAATGTAGCTCCAGCGTTCTTGAGACTGAATGGCATGGTGACATAGCAAAAACACCCGAATGGTGTGATGAAAGTTGTATTTATCTCATCGGGTCCATACAGTCAGATCTGATGGTACCCGGAATATGCGTTTAGAAAAGATAAATGCTCACACCCCGCAGTCGAGTCGACAATCTGGTGGATGCGGGGGAGAGGAAAATGATCTTTTGGGCAAGCCCGATTGATATGCTTGAAGTCGATGCACATGCGAAGTGAGTCGTCCTTCTTGGGACCATGAAAACATTGGTGAGCCACTCGGAGTGGTAAATCTCTCGGTTGAACTCAGGTGCCAGGAGCCGAGCCACTTCCTCACCAATTGCTTTTCTCTTCTGTACGGCGGACCGTCGAAGATGTTCCTTGACTGGTTTTACTTTCGGGTCGACTCGCAAATGATGCTCAGCCAGTCCCCTGGGTACACCCGGCATGTCAGAAGGTTTCCATGCAAAGATGTCCTAGTTCTCACGGAGGAACTGGATGAGCGCTTCTTCCTATTTGCTGTCGAGTGATGTTGAGATATGAGTAGGAGCAGCATTAGGATCGGTCGGGTGAATATGAATCGGCTTGGTTTCACCGGATGACTGAAATGCAGAATCTATGGCAGGCTTCTTGGAGCACAGCAAATCACTCGGATCTGCATTTTTCTGGTATTCTTGCATTTCGACTGCTGCCATTTGTGCATCGGCGATTTTTGCGCCCTTCTGGAAGCACTCTTCTGCCTTCTGTCGGTTGCCAGTGATAGTGATCACTCCTCTGGGACCAGGCATTTTCAATTTGAGGTACACGTAACATGGTCGAGCCATGAAACGTGCATAGGCAGGCCTACCCAGAATAGCATGATAAGCACTCTGGAAATCCAATACTTCAAATGTCAACTTTTCCTTGCAGCATTTCTTGGAATCACCGAAAACCACATCAAGGGCAATCTGGCCGAGTGATTCAGCCTTCTTGCCAGGTATAACACCATGGAAACTCATATTACTTTCACTGAGCTTGGACATCGGAATCCCCATTCCCTTCAAGGTTTCAGCATAAAGGATATTCAGGCCGCTACCACCATCCATCAGCACTTTAGTCAGTCGAGTGCCTTCAACAACTGGGTCGACCACCAACGCTTGCCTCCCATGGGTGGCTATACGTGCTGGATGGTCAGACTGGTCGAACGTGATGGCAGTCTGGGACCACTTCAAATAACTTGGTGTTGCCGGAGCAACCATGTTCACTTCTCTGTTGATAACTTTCAATCGACTTTTTCTCTCAACAACAGCAAAAATCATCAGAGTGGAGTTGACGTTGGGAAAACCATCATCATCATCTTCCTTATCATCACCCTTGTCTGACTCTTTTTCCTTCTCCTTGGGTTGTTTCTCTCGGAACAGCTGGATTAGGAGACGACACTGCCGAGTGGTGTGCTTAGGATAAATCAGATTACCCTCTTCATCTTTCTTGGTGTGAATGTGGCATGGTAAATCCAACACATCATTTCCGTCTTGATCTTTCACTTTCTTGGGGTTCCAGGGCCCTTTGGGCTTCCCCTTGAACTTTCCTTGAGCCACAACTAAAGCCTCACCAGGAGCAGCTAGCTCGGCCTTACGCTTCTGTTTCTGATTGGAAGTACCTCCACTGGTGTCCTGGGCGACTGTTTTGTGCTTGCCACTCCAGAGTCGGTCTTCTTCTTCGCCGTTAGAAATCTCCATCATCCGAGTCAGGGACATATCTCCTATCCGACCGAATTTCCGATTCAACTCCCGATACTTAACGCCTTCTTTGAAGACACAAACTGCTTGGTGATCTGACACATTCTCCACTTTATGGTGTAACGTGATCCACCTCTGGATATAGTCTCTCAGGGTTTCATTCTGTTTTGGCACACAATGCTGCAATTCAGTCAACCCCGCCGGTTACTTGCAAGTACCTTCAAAAGTCCTAACAAACACTTGGGCGATTCCTCCCAACTGAATATACTGCCAGGTGCTAACTGGTTCAACCATGCTCTGGCTGAGCCTTCCAACATCGGAGGAAGGTGCTTCATGGCGACTTCATCATTGCCACCACCAATTTGTACAACCACTCGGTAGTCCTGAAGCCAAGTGTCAGGCTTAGGCTCACCCGTAAACTTGCTGACTCCAGTCGCCAACCAGAAATTGGGAGGAATCACTACGACCCTGATGGCTCTGCTGAAACACTCGGGGCCTGAAACATGCACTCTGCCGCCAGTCGCATAATCTATGTCATGGCCTTCTCTATGTGCTCTGTTCCTGTCAACCAGACCTTGAACGAGAATAGATCTCGCATCAAAGCCTGGCTCCCTTGAGTCGACTGGTACTCTTCAGTCGCCGCTGTGAGGGCGTCTGTCATCATGCCGCCGAGGCACATATGACCCACTCCTCGGAGGAGGCGTGGGCACTCAACGACAGTCATCGTGGTTTCTGTACTGATCTTGCCTGTGCCCACGTCCTTCACGCCACGGGGGCGATCTTGAGCTGTGGGCCAACTGTATTGTATCTGCCATCACAGACCTGCTATGAATCCTATTCCACGACTGAGAAACTTCTGTGTTCTACTCTCCGGCTGCTCGGAGCAAGGCCCGGATCTGCATCAAACCTCTGCTAGCTTCTGACTGGGAAGGCTGGATTGACTCTGCTATTCGGGTTGCAGCTGTGAAATTTTGAATCGGAGTGCAGTATACATGAGTTTGAGGCGTAAAAAGCTGTCTCGACTGGATTCAAGGATCCGCTGCCGAGCACGCTCATCGAGTGCATGCTGCAGGTTCTCCAGTCGAGTGCGCTCAGCCAAGTTGGCCAGGCACGCTTCCTCCAAGGCCCGGGCCTCGGGGGTTTCCCCAACGATAGGAGTGTGAAGTGCATCCATATTGCAGCGGCGAAGCTCTTCCCTTTGTTGCGAAGAAAGGGGATCGGGTGGTACTCCTCGTGAACGCGCAACGGATCGCCGCTGCCATCGCCACCGTCGTCGCGGGGGAAGCCAGGAGGACTGCGTGGTATGTTGACCATCAAGACTTCCGCCGCGGGATCGCTGCTGTCGCACTCGGTGCGGTCTCGACGGAGCCAGTTGACAGGTCGAACATGCCGTAGAGGGTTTTGTCCGGCTCGATTGCCGCGACATGTGAGGTGGTCGACTGGTGGGCCACCGCATGTCTCACCCACTGCTGGAGCCGCGACCGATCGGAACGCTTGCACTGGCGAACAGCGAGGGATGATGACACCATAGGAGCCGACCGATACTGGGTCGACGGTTGCCGGAGAAGGACGCCGCGGACGCACGCGCGAAAGTGCGTCACCCCACGGACGGGGAGCGCATCGACGTAGAGTGGAGCTTCCTGAAGCCAAGAGGAGTCGTCGGCAATGAAAACGAGCGCGCCGAGATGGAACTCGCGGCCCTCAACCAGTCCGCCGGCGGAAACCATGATAATGAGAATCGGAAAAAATCACAACTCCACCAAAAAGTCGCTAAGACACCTGCCCCACGGTGGGCGCCAACTGTCGTGGATCTAAGACTGACAGTAGAATGGGGGGTAGCTATGAGGAGGCAAGATCCTAGCTATGGAGAAGTTTTACAGACGAGTTTTACGTGTTTAGGCCCTTCACTGAGGAAGTAACAGCCCTACGTCTCGGTGCCCGGAGGCGGTCGACTGGATTATGTGTATGTGTGTTACAGGGGGTGCCAACCCTTGTGCCGGTGGAGGGGGTGGCTTATATAGAGTGCGCCCAGACCCCAGCCAACCCACGTTACAAGGGTTTTAAGGTACATCAAGAGGGGGCGTTACTGGTAACGCTAGCAATAAAATGACATAAATGCCCATTAAGTCTATGAAGTAAACGTCCGACCGTTGTCGTGCAGAGTGACTTTAGATCTTATGTCTGTCGAGTGATAGTTGTCGTGGTCGAGTGACTTTTAGTCTTCCGAGTGGAATGCTTCGTAATCAAGTGGATGATGTTATCCTTCGAATGCTTCTAGTTTTAGGGTGATGTCCTAGGGGAGGGTGTCTAGGTCAGGCCTATGACCCTACCCTAGGTACATAGCTTCATCAGCCGTGCATGTGTATGTCCATGCAGAGGTGGAGTACCTCTTCAATGAAAATAAACGAGTTTTCCCCGGTAGGATATCCTGCCAGCACCCTCTTTGTCTGCTGGAAAGCTACGTCTGACGGGGAACAGACAGAAGGGCCAGCCCCCCGCCAACTCCTTTTTACTAAAGGCCGCTGCAACCATCCTGACCGAAGCAACGTTCGAGTCATGGACGGGAGCACCTTAGTTTCAAAAGAGAGGCGAGGTTTTCTCATGTAAAGTTATAGCTTTACAGAACATTAATGGACAAGAGGTTAAACTTATATCTTTGGCTTGTGATGCGTCTCCGTCGTATCTATAGTTTTTGATTGTTCCATGCTAATATTCTACAACTTTCATATACTTTTGGCAACTTTTTATACTATTTTTTGGACTAACATATTGATGTAGTGTCCAGTGCCAGTTCCTGTTTTTTGCATGTTTTTTGTTTCGCAGTAAATCCATATCAAACGGAGTCCAAACGGGATAAAAACGCACGGATATTATTTTTGGAATATATGTGAAATATGGGAAGAAAATCAACACGAGACGGTGCCCGAGGGAGCCACGAGGCAGGGGGCGCGCCCCTGACCCTCGTGGGCCCCCATAAGTCGGTTACTGCTCTCCTTCGGCCGCAAGAAAGCTAATTTTCGGAAAAAAAATCACAGCGAAGGTTTCAATCCAATCAGAGTTACGGATCTCCGGATATATAAGAAACGGTGAAAGGGCTGAATCCCAGAACATAGAAACAGAGAGAGACAGATCCAATCTCGGAGGGGCTCTCTCCCCTCCCAGGCCATGGAGGCCATAGACCAGAGGGGAAAACCTTCTCCCATCTAGGGAGAAGGTCAAGGAAGAAGAAGGAGGAGGGGGGCTCTCTCCCCCTCGCTTCCGGTGCCACCGGAACGCCGCCGGGGGCCATCATCATCACCGCAATCTACACTAACACCTCCGCCATCTTCACCAACATCTCGAACACCTTCCCCCTCTATCTACAGCGTTCCACTCCCTGCAACCCGTTGTACCCTCTACTTGAACAATGTGCTTTATGCTTCATATTATTATCCAATGATGTGTTGCCATCCTATGATGTATGAGTAGATTTTCGTTGTCCTTTTCGGTGGTTGATGAATTGCTATGATTGATTTAATTTTCTTGAGGTTATGTTGCTTTCCTTTGGTGCCCGTCATATGAGCGCGCGTGGATAACACCATAGGGTTAGTTGTATGTTGATAGGACTATGTATTGGAGGGAAAGAGTGATAGAAGCTTCAACCTAGCATAGAAATTGATGCATACGGGATTGAAGGGGGACCAATATATCTTCATGCTATGGTTGGGTTTTACCTTAATGAACGTTAGTAGTTGCGGATGCTTGCTAATAGTTCCAATCATAAGTGCATAGAATTCCAAGTCAGGGATGACATGCTAGCAGTGGCCTCTCCCACATAAAACTTGCTATCGGTCTAGTAAAGTAGTCAATTCCTTAGGGACAATTTCGCAACTCCTACCACCACTTTTCCACACTCGCTATACTAACTTTATTGCTTCTTTACCTAAAACAGCCCCTACTTTTTATTTACGCGCTCTTTATTGTCTTGCAAACCTATCCAAAAACACCTACAAAGTACTTCTTGTTTCATACTTGTTCTAGGTAAAGCGAACGTTAAGCGTGCATAGAGTTGTATCGGTGGTCGATAGAACTTGAGGGAATATTTGTTCTACCTTTAGCTCCTCGTTGCGTTCGACACTCTTACTTATCGAAAGAGGCTACAATTGATCCTCTATACTTGTGGATTATCAAGACCTTTTTCTGGCACCGTTGCCAGGGAGCCATAGCGTGGGGTGAATATTCTCGTGTGTGCTTGTTTGCTTTATCACTAAGTAATTTTTATTTGCTGTTCTAAGTTGTTCTCTATCTTTAATTTTGGATATGGAACACGAAATACCAAAACAATAGGTGTACCTGGTACTCATGGAGATGGGGAATGTCCTAAAACCCTCGATGCTGGTTATGTGAAAAATATTATGTACTACTTTGATAATCCTGAGAAAACCTCATTCAATTATGTAATGGGAGACACGTTGGATCAACGTGAATACTTTAGTCATTATCGCTTGACTAAAAAGGGAAACTATTATGGGATCAAATTCATATGTTGCATTGGTATGCTAGGGAACTATGCTTGAGATATGACTATACTTGTTGCTCTAGGATGAAGGCTCCACGCCTTCCATTTTCATGCAAATTTAATGATGATAAAACCTTGGCTTCTTATGCTGATGGTATATATGATTACTATGATGTGGAACAAATAGAAGAATTTTTTCTTTTATGGGTTCTTATGAAATTAAATCTTTGTTTAAAGAGTGTGAAAATTTTGATGATTCAGTTTATAGGCCTGAAAATTTATCTATCCTTAAATATTGCTATGAGAATTATGAATTCAATTCCTATATCGATGATTTTATTTAGAGAGTCTTCGCTGTCCAAGAAGAGACTAATATTTTACAGGAGTCTGTGGATTGGATGAAAAATATGATGAGGAGAGCGAAGAACAAAAGGAGGAAGAGCGGATTGATCACCCGTGCCCACCTTCTAATGAGAGTAACTCTTCAACTCATACATTGTTTAATTTCCATTCGTGCTTACCGAAGGATGATTACTATGATGATTGTTATGATCCCATTGATTCTCTTGAAATATCCCTTTTTGATGATGCTTGCTAAGCTTGTGGCCAAGATGACAATATGAATTATGCTTATGGATATGAACTTGCCATAGTTCCTTATGTTAAACATGAAATTGTTTCTATTGCACCCACACATGATAGTCCTGTTATCTTTTTGAATTCTCCCGACTACACTATATCGGAGAAGTTTGCTCTTGTAAAGGATTATATTGATGGGTTGTGTTTTACTACTACACATGATGATTTTGATAGATATAATATGCATGTGCTTGCTACTCCTACTTGCAATTATTATGAGAGAGGAACTACATATGCACCTCTTTATGTTTCCAACACGAAAAAATTGCAAGAAACTATTTATACTATGCATTGGCCTTTACCTTGTGTGCATGAATTGTTCTTTTATGACATGCCAATGCATAGGAAGAGAGCTAGACTTTGTCATTACATGATATATATATGTTACTTTGTGCTCACTACTCAATTACAATTCATTGTTAATTAAATTTGGCTTTGATATACCTTGGGATCTGGGTGGATCCATTACTTGACCACTATATGCCTAGCTTAATGGATTTAAAGAAAGCGCTGCCAGGGAGACAACCCGGAAGTTTTAGAGAGTCATTTATTTCTGTTGTGTGCTTTTATAAAGTTTTAAAACAAAAAAATAAAGAGGGGAACCCAGAACTTTTTCAAAAAGGAAAGTGAAAGTGAGAGAGACAAACATTGTTGAAGTGGGGGAGCTCCTTGAAATTTGTTCATGAAAGTTTGTGAATATTGATTACAGAAAATTTTCAACAAAAATAATTATCCCCTTGTACAATTCCATTGTATTATAAAAATAATGTGCCAAGGTTTGCCTTTAGGATGTTTTAAATGCTTGTTGGTTTGTACGGTGCAGGACAGAAACTTTGGCTGAGCGCGCGATTTTAGATTTTTTGCTGGAATATGAAACGGTTCTGAAACTTTTTGCACTGTATTTATTTACAATTTTTTTCCTAATTTTGGTAGAATTTTTGGAGTACCATATGTATGGTGAATGTTCAGATTATTACAGACTGTTCTGTTTTAGACAGATTCTGTTTTTGATGCATAGTTTGCTTGTTTTGATGAAACTATCGATTTATATCAGTGGATTAAGCCATGGAAAAGTTATATTACAGTAGCTAAAATGCAAAAACAAAATATGAATTGGTTTACAACAGTACTTAGAGTAGTGATTTGCTTTATTATATTAACGGATCTTACCGAGGTTTCTGTTGAGTTTTGTGTGGATGAAGTGTTCGAAGATCGAGGATGTCTCGATGTGAGGAGAAGAAGGAGAGGCAAGAGATCAAGCTTGGGTATGCCCAAGGCACCCCAAGTAAATATTCAAGGATACTCAAGAGTCTAAGCTTGGGGATGCCCCGGAAGGCATCCCATCTTTCTTCAACAAGTATCGGTATGTTTTCGGATTCGTTTCGTTCATGCGATATGTGCAATCTTGGAGCGTCTTTTGCAATTAGTTTTCATATTTCTTTTATGCACCATTCTGGTATGAGATAGTCCATGGTTGATTTATGGAATTCTCTTTGCACTTCACTTATATCTTTTGAGTATGGCTTTATAGAATGCTTCATGTGCTTCACTTATATCATTTGAAGTTTGGATTGTCTGTTTCTCTTCACATAGAAAACCGCCATTTGTAGAATGCTCTTTTGCTTCACTTATATTTGTTAGAGCGTGGACATAACTTTTGTAGAAAGAATTAAACTCTCTTGCTTCACTTATATCTATTTAGAGAGATGACAGGAACTGGTCATTCACATGGTTAGTCATAAAATCCTACATAAAACTTGTAGATCACTGAATATGATATGTTTGATTCCCTGCAATAGTTTTGCGATATAAAGATGGTGATATTAGAGTCATGCTAGTGGGTAGTTGTGAATTGTAAAAATACTTGTGTTGAAGTTTGTGATTCCTGTAGCATGCACGTATGGTGAACCGTTATGTGATGAAGTCAGAGCATGATTTATTTATTGATTGTCTTCCTTATGAGTGGCGGTCGGGGATGAGCGATGGTCTTTTCCTACCAATCTATCCCCCTAGGAGCATGCGTGTAGTACTTTGTTTCGATGACTAATAGATTTTTGCAATAAGTATGTGAGTTCTCTATGACTAATGTTGAGTCCATGGATTATACGCACTCTCACCCTTCCATCATTGCTAGCCTCTTCGGTACCGTGCATTGCCCTTTCTCACCTCGAGAGTTGGTTGAAACTTCGTTGGTGCATCCAAACCCCGTGATACGATATGCTCTATCACACATAAACCTCCTTATATCTTCCTCAAAACAGCCTCCATACCTACCTATTATGGCATTTCCATAGCCATTCCGAGATATATTGCCATGCAACTTCCATCATCATCATATACATGACTTGAGCATTCATTGTCATATTGCTTTGCATGATCATAAGATAGCTAGCATGATGTTTTCATGGCTTGTCCGTTTTTTTGATGTCATTGCTATGGTAGATCATTGCACATCCCGGTACACCGCCAGAGGCATTCATGTAGAGTCATATTTTGTTCTAGTATCGAGTTGTAATATTGAGTTGTAAGTAAATGAAAGTGTGATGATCATCATTATTAGAGCATTTTCACATGTGAGGAAAGGATTATGGAAGCTATGATTCCCTCACGAGTTGGGATGAGTCTCCAGATTGACAAAAAAATAGAAGAGGCCAAAGAATGCCACAAAAAAATATAAGAGGCCAAAGAAGCCCACCAAAAAAAGGAGAAAAAATGAGAGAAAAAGAGAGAAGGGGCAATGTTACTATCCTTTTACCACACTTCTGCTTCAGAGTTGCACCATGTTTTTCATATAGAGAGTCTCTTGAGTTATCACTTTCATATACTAGTGGGAATTTTCATTATAGAACTTGGCTTGTATATTCCGATGATGGGCTTCCTCAAATTCCCGAGGTCTTCATGAGCAAGCAAGTTGGATGCACACCCACTTAGTTTCTAGTTTGAGCTTTCATACACTTATAGCTCGTAGTGCATCCGTTGCATGGCAATCCCTACTCCTCACATTGACATCAATTGATGGGCATCTCCATAGCCCATTGATTAGCCGCGTCGATGTGAGACTTTCTCCTTTTTGTCTTCTCCACACAACCTCCACCATCATATTCTATTCCACCTATAGTTCTATATCCATGGCTCGCGCTCATGTATTGCGTGAAAGTTGAAAAGGTTTGAGAACATCAAAAGTATGAAACAATTGCTTGGCTTGTCATCGGGGTTGTGCATGATTTGAATATTTTGTGTGGTGAAGATGGAGCATAGCCAGACTATATGATTTTTTAGGGATAACTTTCTTTGGCCATGTTATTTTGAAAAGACATGATTGCTTTATTAGTATGCTTGAAGTATTATTATCTTAATGTCAAATTATAGACTATTGCTTTGAATCACTCATGTCTTAAAATTCATGCCATGATTAGATTACATGATCAAGATTATGCTAGGTAGCATTCCACATCAAAAATTATCTTTTTTATCATTTACCTACTCGAGGACGAGCAGGAATTAAGCTTGGGGATGCTGATACGTCTCCATCGTATCTATAATTTTTTATTGTTCCATGCCAATATTATACAACTTTCATATACTTTTGGCAACTTTTTATACTATTTTTGGGACTAACATATTGATCCAGTGCCAGTTCCTGTTTGTTGCATGTTTTTTGTTTCATAGTAAATCCATATCAAACGCAGTCCAAACGGGATAAAAACAGACGGAGATTATTTTTGGAATATATGTGAAATATGGGAAGAAAATCAACGCGAGACGGTGCCCGAGGGAGCCATGAGGCAGGGGGCCCGCCCCTGGGCGTGCCCCTGACCCTCGTGGGCCCCCCATAAGGCGGTTACTAATCTCCTTCGGTTGCAAGAAAGCTAATTTTCGGGAAAAAAAATCGGAGCGATGGTTTCAATCCAATCGGAGTTACGGATCCCCGGATATATAAGAAACGGTGAAAGGGCAGAATCCCAGAACGCAGAAATAGAGAGAGACAGAGAGACAGATCCAATCTTGGAGGGGCTCTGGCCCCTCCCAGGCCATGGAGGCCATGGACCAGAGGGGAAACCCTTCTCCCATCTAGGGAGAAGGTCATGGAGGAATAAGAAGAAGGATGGGGCTCTCTCCCCCTCACTTCCGGTGGCGCTAGAACGCCGCCGGGGGCCATCATCATCACCGCAATCTACACCAACACCTCAGCCATCTTCACCAACATCTCCATCACCTTCCCGCCTCCATCTACAGCGGTCCACTCTCCCACAACCCGCTGTACCCTCTACTTGAACATGATGCTTTATGCTTCATATTATTATCCAATGATGTGTTGCCATCCTATGATGTCTGAGTAGATTTTCGTTGTCCTATCGGTGGTTGATGAATTGCTATGATTGACTTAATTTGCTTGTGGTTATGTTGCTATCCTTTGGTGTCCATCATATGAGCGTGCGCGTGGATCACACCATAGGGTTAGTTGTATGTTGATAGGACTATGTATTGGAGGGCAAGAGTGACAAAAGCTTCAAACTAGCATAGAAATTGATGCATACGGGGTTGAAGGGGGGCCAATATATCTCACTGCTATGGTTGGGTTTTACCTTAATGAATGTTAGTAGTTGCGGATGCTTGCTAATAGTTCCAATCATAAGTGCATAGAATTCCAAGTCAGGGATGACATGCTAGCAGTGGCCTCTCCCACATAAAACTTGCTATCGGTCTAGTAAAGTAGTCAATTGCTTAGGGACAATTTCGCAACTCCTACCACCACTTTTCCACACTCGCTATACTAACTTTATTGCTTCTTTACCTAAAACAGCCCCTACTTTTTATTTACGCACTCTTTATTATCTTGCAAACCTATCCAAAAACACCTACAAAGTACTTCTAGTTTAATACTTGTTCTAGGTAAAGCGAACGTTAAGCGTGCGTAGAGTTGTATCGATGGTCGATAGAACTTGAGGGAATATTTGTTCTACCTTTAGCTCCTCGTTGGGTTCGACACTCTTACTTATCGAAAGAGGCTACAATTGATCCCCTATACTTGTGGGTTATCAGCTTGCCGGGGATCATTGTGCCATGCAATCTTCTCGTCTCTTGTCGAAGCCAAGTTCACGGCAGGAACCTGCAACTTCATGTAGATGAGAATGAATGCAGGATGCGATCCTATCTATATGCATATGCAAATGCTCATGAAATGCTTATGTAGTCATCTTGGTGTGCTCATGCATGCATGCAATCTTAGTTGGGGGCCCCCTACAGCGCTTCTTTATTTTCTCTTGCATGGGGTCATCGCCCCGGCTTCGTACAAGGGGTTACATGCAGCCAAGGCAAGGCCTATACAAAAGGGTGGCTGCTGGGCAGTTCCCAGCAGCCTCGCGCCTTAGGGGTAGTACTTGCGGAGATGCTCAGTATTCCACGAGTTTTGCAACTGAGTGCCATCTCCGGTCTCCAGACGGACTGCTCCGGGTCTGATGACTCGTACCACCCAGTAAGGGCCTTCCCACTTTGGTGATAGCTTGTTTGTACCCTTGGCGGACTGAACGTGCCTAAGGACAAGGTCACCATCCTCAAAACACCGAGCATGAACCCTGCGGCTGTGATAGCGACGCAGGGCTTGCTGGTAGCGTGCAGCACGCGTAGCAGCCCGGAGACGGTTCTCCTCGAGTAGCACAACATCGTCACGCCGGTGCTGATCTTGCGCTACTTCATCGTAGGCAAGCACTCAAGGGGACCAGTAAATGAGTTTAGTGGGGATAACTGCTTCTACCCCGTAGACCAGGGAGATGGGAGTCTGCCCGGTAGCTCGGTTAGGTGTTGTTCTGAGGGACTAGAGAACTATTGGCAGCTCCTCAATCCACCGCCTGCCGTGCTTCTGCAGCATATCAAAAGTTCTTGTCATGAGTCCACGTAGCACTTCAGCGTTCGCCCTCTCAGCTTAACCATTGCTCCGGGGGTGTGCCACGGAGGCGAATGAGATCTTACATCCGAGGGTACGAACATATTGCATGAAGGCGTGGCTTGTGAATTGGGTGTCGTTGTTGGTGATGATCTTTGCCGGAACTCCAAAACGACACACCAATTCTTTCAAGAACTTGATAGTTGACTGAGTAGTCACCTTCCTCATTGCAGTCAGTTCTAGCCACTTTGTAAACATGTTGATAGCGATGAACAAGAATTCAAAGACCTCGATTGCTCTAGGAAGGGGCTGAGGATATCGAGCCCCCAGACCAAAATGGCCATGATAAAGGGATTGTCTGAAGTGCTTGGGCAGGCAGGTGTGTTCTCTTGGAATGGAACTGGCAGACATCACATGTCATGACGAGCTGAACCGCATCTTGGAGGGCTATGGGCCAATAGAATCCTTGCCGGAATGCTTTCCCAACTAATGCCCTTGATCCAATGTGTGAGCCGCACATTCCTCTGTGAATCTCAGCCAGCAGTTCCTTTCCATCCTCCCGGCAAACATACTTCAATTTCACACTGTTGGGCCTCCTTCTGTATAGAATGGCATCGAAAAACTGATACATACTGCCCCTTCGGACTACTTTCTCAGCTTCATCTTAGTCGCCGGGAAGTTCTCCAGTTTGGAGGAAGTGGATGATGTGCCTTGCCCAAGTTGGAGCCTAGGGCTTGGCAACAAGGACTAACGGCACCTCCTCTATTGCGAGAGCACCAACATCGTTCGCGGGGTCCATAGGCCCGGCTGGAGGGGGTGGTCCGGTAGGCTCTGAGGAGTTGTTTCCGGCAGGGTCTCTGCCGGGAGCGGACGGCTCGACCGGCAGAGTCTTACTGATATGTCTCCAACGTATCTATAATTTTGATTGTTCCATGCTATTATATTATCTGTTTTGAATGTTTACGGGCTTTATTATACACTTTTATATTATTTTTGGGACTAACCTATTAACCCAGAGCCCAGTGCCAGTTTCTGTTTTTTCCTTGTTTTAGAGTATCGCAGAAAAGGAAAAATCAAATGGAGTCCAATTGACCTGAAACATCACGGAACTTATTTTTGGAAGGAAAGCAACCCGGGAGACTTGGAGTCCACGTCAAGGAAGCTTCGAGGAAGCCACGAGGTAGGGGGTGATGAAGACATGTACCTAGGGGAGGGACACGGACCTGACCAAAGAGTCCTACCCTAGGACATCCCTAGGAGAAGTCACCTTTCAATCGACTTAAAGGTATCCCACTCGACGGGCTCAAGACATTCAACCTGAAAGCTATCACTCGACCATGAAGCCAACCACTCGACCGCCAGGAGACAAACAGTCACTCCGTAGGCAAACGGTCAGCAGTTAAGTAGTCTTTATGGTCATCATAGCACTTTATTAGAGGCGTTACCAGTAACGCCCAACCTTAAATGTACCTTAAACCCTGCATTACTGAGGGCATGAGGGGGCCGGCAAACTCTATATAAGACACCCCCCTCCTCAGTATGAGGGGTTCGCGCCCCTGTTATTCACGCGCCAGTAATCCAATCGACCGCCTCCGGGCACCGAGACGTAGGGCTGTTACTTCCTCCGCGAAGGGCCTGAACTCGTACATCTTGGTGTGTTTACAACTTCCCAATAGCTGAGATCTAGCCTCTCCATAATTACCCCCCTACATTACTGTCAAAGTTAGAACCACGACAGTTGGTGCCCACCGTGGGGCGGCAATCTTAGCGCCTGATTGGAGAAGTTGCGATTTTTCCGATCCCTTTGATCATGGTTTCGTGCGGAGTTTTGGTGGAGGGCCGCGAGATCCGTCTCGGCGCGCTCACGTTCATCGCCGATGACTCCGCCTGGCTTCAAGAGGCGCCACTCGACGTTGACGCGCTCCCCGTCCGCGGTGCGACGCATTTCCGCGCATTCGTTTGTGGCGTCCTCCTGTGGCAGCCGTCGACCCAGTATCGGTCGGCCCCCGTATCGTCTCCCCGCTCTGTCTCCCACCGGCGCAAGCGCTCCGGTCGGTCGAGACTTCAGAGGTGGGTGAGGTATGCCGTGGCTCGCCAGTCGGCTACCCCGCAGGTCGCGGCAATCGAGCCCGACAAATATCTCTGCGCCCTGTTCGACCTGTCGACTGGCTCCGCGGAGACCGCATCCGAGTGTGACAGCAGCGACCCAGCGGCTGAGATCCTGGCGGTCGATGGAACGCACAGTCCTCCCGGTTTCCCTCGCGCTGATGGAGGCGCGGGTGGGGGCGCCCCGTCGCATCCCCACGATGAGTATCTCCCCGAACCTCTCACGTCATCACAGCGAGAGGAGCTTCGCCGCCGGAACATGGACGCCCTCCGCACCCCTATCGTCGGAGAGTCCCCCGAGGCCCGGGCCTTGGAGGACGCGCGTTTGGCTAATTTGGCCGAGCGCACTCGACTGGAGAATCTCCAGCGAGCACTCGACGAGCGAGCGCGTCAGCTGGCTCCCGAGTCTAGTCGACGCTAGCTCTTCCCGCCGACGCAGGTATATCGAATCCCAGTTCAGAATTTGGCCGCTGCGGCCCATATAGCAGAATCGATTCAGCCCTCCCAGTCGGAGACTGGCAGGGGCTTGATACAGATCAGAGCGTTGCTCCGGGCGGCGGGAAACCAGAATTCTGCTGTTTCTCAGTCGCGGAACAGGATCCACAGTCGATCCGTTGCAGCCGATACAGTCCAGTCGGCTCACAGCCCGCGGTCGCCCCCGAGGCGTGAGGGACGTGGCGACCAGCATGATCAGTACGGAAGGAACGAGAAGTATGATCATCGATCCGGTCATGATGATCGACGTCGAGTGCCAGCCCCTCCCCCGAGGAGCGGGTCATATGCGCCTCGACATCGAGATGATAGGCGCCCTCGTAGCGTTGGGCAGAGGGTTCCCGTCGACCCCAGGGACCCAGGCTTTGATGCGAGATCTGTCCTCGTTCAGGGCTTGGTTGACAGGAACAGGGCTCATCGGGAAGGCCAGAACAGAGATGCGCCCGCCAGCAGCAGAGTACATGCTTCAGGGCCAGAGTGTTTCAGTCGAGCCATCAGAGCCGCAGTGATTCCTCCCAATTTCAGGCTGGCGACTGGAATCAGCAAGTTCACCGGTGAATCTAAGCCTGACACTTGGCTCGAAGATTACCGAGTGGCTGTATAGATTGGCGGCGGCAATGATGAGGTGGCCATGAAGCATTTACCTCGCATGTTAGAGGGCTCAGCCAGAGCGTGGCTAAATTAGTTGGCACCCAGCAGCATTTACACTTGGGAGGATCTCTCCCGAGTGTTTATCACAACCTTCGAAGGAACATGCAAGCGACCTGCAGGCCTTACAGAGTTGCGGTCTTGCGTGCAAAAGCCGAATGAAACCCTGAGGGAATACATCCAGAGGTGGATCACACTGCATCACTCGGTTGAGAATGTGCCAGACCATCAAGCAGTTTGTGCCTTCAAGGAAGGCGTTAAATACAGAGAGTTGAATCTGAAGTTCGGCCGAGCTAGAGAGATGTCTCTGAATCGGATGATGGAGATTGCCACCAAGTACGCTAATGGTGAAGACGAGGACCGACTCCGGAGTGGCAAGAACAAGGCAGTCGCCCAAGAAACCGGAGGAAATTCCAGTCAGAAACAGAAGCGGAAGGCCGAGCCAGCCGCTCCTGGGGAGGCCCTGGCCGTAGCCCAGGGAAACTTCAAGGGAAAACCAAAGGGCACCTGGAAGCCCAAGAAAGTCAAGGATCAAGATGGAAACGATGTTTTGGACCTGCCGTGTCACATCCACACCAAGAAAGATGAAGAGGGTAATTTTATTTACCCAAAGCATACCACTCGACAGTGCCGGCTCCTAATCCAGCAGTTTCAAGGCAAACAGTCCAGGGGTAAGGAAAAAGAGTCAGACAGAGTCGAGGACAAGGAAGATAGCGACGACAGATACCCCCAAATCAATTCCACCCTGATGATTTTTGCTAATGTCGAAAGCAAAAGTCGACTGAAAGTCATCAACTGTGAGGTGAATATGGTTGCTCCGGCAACACCTAGTTATCTGAAGTGGTCTCAGACTGCCATCACGTTCGACCAGTATGATCACCCTACGCACATTGCCACCCCTGGGAGGCAAGCGTTGGTGGTCGATGCAATTGTCGAAGGCACTCGACTGACCAAAGTCTTGATGGATGGTGGCAGTGGCCTGAACATACTGTACGCCGAAACTTTGAAAGGAATGGGCATTCCGATGTCCAGACTGAGTACCAGTAACATGAGCTTCCACGGAGTCATTCCTGGCAAGAAAGCCGAATCACTCGGCCAGATTGCTCTTGATGTGGTTTTCGGTGATTCAAAGAATTACCGCAAGGAAAAGTTGACATTCGAGGTTGTGGACTTCCAAAGTGCTTATCATGCCATTTTGGGCAGGCCAGCTTACGCGCGCTTCATGGCTCGACCATGTTACGTGTACCTCAAACTGAAGATGCCTGGCCCTAAAGGGGTAATCACTGTTACAGGCAATCGGAAGAAGGCAGAAGAGTGCTTTCAGAAAGGCTCAAAGATTGCAGATGCTCATATGCCAGTGGTCGAGCTGCAAGAGTACCAAAAGACTGCCGATCCGAGTGAATTGCTACGGGCCAAGAAGCCTGCTTCAGAGTCAGCTTTTCAGTCGTCCGGTGAAACAAAGACAGCTCACATTCACCCGACCGACCCCGACGCTGCTGCGACTCACATCTCGACGACGCTCGACTCCAAATAGGGAGAAGCGCTCATCCAGTTCCTCCGTGAGAACTGGGACGTCTTCGCATGGAAGCCTTCTGACATGCCTGGAGTTCCCAGGGGGCTGGCTGAGCACCGTCTGCGAGTCGACCCGAAGTTCAAGCCTGTGAAAGAACATCTTCGACGGTCCGCCGTCCAGAAGAGGAAAGCCATTGGCGAGGAGGTGGCTCGACTCTTAGCAGCGGAGTTCATCCAAGAGATTTACCACTCCGAGTGGCTCGCCAATGTCGTCATGGTCCCCAAGAAGGACAAGTCACTTCGCATGTGCATTGATTTCAAACATATCAATCGGGCTTGCCCGAAAGATCATTTCCCTCTCCCCCGCATCGACCAGATAGTGGACTCGACCGCGGGATGTGAGCGTTTGTCTTTTCTAGATGCTTATTCAGGGTACCATCAGATCCGTCTGTATGGACCTGACGAGATCAAAACGTCTTTCATCACCCCATTTGGGTGCTTCTGTTATGTCACCATGCCCTTCGGCCTCAAGAATGCTGGATCCATGTTCATGAGGATGATTCAGAAGTGTTTGCTCACTCAGATCAGTCGGAACGTAGAAGCATACATGGATGATATTGTGGTTAAGTCACGGAAAGGTTCCGACCTACTGACTGACCTTGCTGAAACCTTCGCTAACCTCAGGAGATATGATATCAAGCTCAATCCATCAAAGTGCACATTTGGAGTTCTAGGTGGAAAGTTACTCGGTTTTCTCGTTTCCGAACGAGGAATCAACGCTAACCCCGAGAAAGTTGGCACCATACTCCGGATGAAGAGCCCCGTGCGTATACACGATGTCCAGAAGCTTACAGGTTGCTTGGCCACTCTAAGTCGATTCATTTCTCAACTCAGTGAGAAAGCGTTGCCTCTTTACCGACTGATAAAGAAGTCTGACAAGTTCGAGTGGACTCCAGAAGCTGACGCAGCGTTTGCAGAGCTCAAAGCTCTGCTCTCCACTCAGCCGGTGCTTGCTGCCCCAATCAGCAAAGAGCCTCTGCTGCTACATTGCAGCCACGGGACAAGTTGTCAGTACAGTACTCATGGTCGAGCGGGAAGAAGAAGGAAAGGCCTTCAGAGTTCAGCGCCCAGTCTATTATCTGTCTGAAGTTTTGACCCCTTCAAAACAAAGATACCCTCACTACCAGAAGCTTGTATATGGGATTTACATGACCACGAAGAAGGTTGCACATTACTTCTCTGACCACTCCATCACAGTCGTCAGCGATGCCCCACTGTCAGAGATTCTGCATAATAGAGATGCAACTGGTCGAGTGGCCAAGTGGGCGATTGAACTCCTTCCCTTAGATATCAAGTTTGAAGCAAAGAAGGCTATTAAGTCCCAAGCAATCGCAGATTTCATCGCCGAGTGGATTGAATAGCAGCTTCCGACTCAAGTTCACTCGGAGCACTGGACCATGTTCTTCGATGGATCTAAGATGCTGAATGGTTCCGGTGCTGGGGTAGTTCTTGTCTCCCCCCAAGGAGATAAGCTCAGATACGTTCTCCAGATTCACTTCGATTCCTCCAATAATGAAGCAGAGTATGAAGCACTTCTGTATGGGTTGCGCATGGCCATTTCACTCGGCGTCCATCGCCTCATGGTCTATGGTGACTCAGATTTGGTGGTTAATCAGGTGATGAAGGAGTGGGATGTCAGAAGTCCGGCTATGACTGGTTATTGCAACGCCGTGAGAAAGCTAGAAAAGAAATTCGAGGGGTTAGAGCTTCATGACATCCCCCGACTGAAAAATCAAGCAGCTGATGATCTGGCAAAGATAGGCTCCAAGAGAGAAGCCATTCCCAGCAATGTGTTTTTGGAGCACATCCGCTCGCCGTCAGTCCAGGAGGATCCTTTCACAGAAGAAGCCCCACAACCGAAAAGTGCCACAGATCCGACTGAAGTCGAAGTTCCTCCTGTGGTCGACCTAATCATGGAAGTCTTGGCAATCACTCCCGACTGGACGATACCGTACATCGCGTATATCCTAAGGAAAGAGCTCCCAGAGGACGAGGAAGAGGCTCGACAGATCGTCCGCCGATCCAAGGCCTTCACAGTCATAAAGGGGCAGTTGTATAGAGAAAGCACGACTGGAATCGGTCAGAAGTGCATAACACCAGAAGAAGGTCGGATAATCCTTGATGATATCCACTCGGGGACCTGTGGCCACCATGCGTCCTCTCGGACCATTGTGGCTAAAGCATACCGAGCCGGATTTTACTGGCCTAGAGCAAATGAGATGGCGAAAGAGATAGTCGACAAGTGTGGAGGCTACCAGTTCTACTCCAACATGTCACACAAGCCTGCATCAGCCCTGAAGACCATTCCACTCATCTGGCCCTTTGCTGTCTGGGGACTGGACATGGTTGGTCCACTGAGAACAAGCAGGAGCGGATTCACGCACGTGCTTGTGGCAGTCGACAAGTTCACCAAATGGATTGAAGCCAAGCCTATCAAAAATCTTGATGCTAGCACTGCTATCGGTTTCATCAGAGAGTTGATATTCAGGTATGGAGTCCCGCATAGCATCATCACTGACAATGGGTCAAACTTCGATTCAGACAAGTTCAGAGCTTTTTGCGCCTCTCAAGGCACACGAGTCGACTACGCGTTGGTCGTGCATCCTCAGTCAAATGGACAAGCTGAAAGAGCAAATGGTCTGATTCTCAAAGGACTGAAGCCTCGGCTGATGCGTGATCTTAAGCACGCGGCAGGTGCTTGGGTCGACGAGCTTCCGTCAGTTCTGTGGGGATTGAGGACCACCCCTAACCGGTCAACTGGAAGAACTCCATTCTTTCTGGTTTATGGAGCCGAAGCGGTTCTGCCAAGTGATCTTCTTCACAATGCGCCCCGAGTCGAGCTTTACACCAAAGATGAAGCAGAACAGGCCCAGCAAGACGCAGTCGACCTCCTAGAAGAAGAGAGGGAGATGGCCATGATCAGATCGACCATCTATCAGCAAGACTTGCGTCAATTCCACGCCCGGAATGTGAAGAGTCGAGCCTTCCAAGAAGGAGATTTGGTCCTCCGAGTGGATCAACAGAAACCACACAAGCTTGCTCCTACTTGGGAAGGCCCCTTCATCTTTACCAGAGTCCTTCACAACGGAGCATATCACCTCTACAATGTTGATCACCAGATCGACGAGCCACGAGCTTGGAATGCGGAACTACTCCGCCCCTTTTACACTTGAGTTCTCCCTTGGCAGAGATGTAATAAGAAAAATTTCTGCAGTTCATTTTTATCAAAGGCAAGAGTGTTCCAGTAATTGTTGTCACTTTTTACATACGAAATCCCCCAGTGGGTAACTTAGCTGTGAATCCGTTTCGCCTAAGTTTGAAAAAAAAATCCTACCGAGTGGAGAGCAAACCTCCCACTCGGGGGCTTAGCTGCAGTCCAGGACTCGCCTAAGTTCTCCAACTAAGAGACTTAGCTGCAGTCAGTGCTCGCCTAAGTGTTTAAAAAATCCTACCGAGTGGAGAGCAAACCTCCCACTCGGGGGCTTAGCTGCAGTCCAGGACTCGCCTAAGTTCTCCCACTAAGAGACTTAGCTGCAGTCAGTGCTCGCCTAAGTGTTTAAAAAATCCTACCGAGTGGAGAGCAAACCTCCCACTCGGGGGCTTAGCTGCAGTCCAGGACTCGCCTAAGTTCTCCCACTAAGAGACTTAGCTGCAGTCAGTGCTCGCCTAAGTGTTTAAAAATCCCACCGAGTGGAGAGCAAACTTCCCACTCGCGGACTTAGCTGCAGCCCAGCGCTCGCCTAAGTGTTTAAAAAATCCCACCAAGTGGAGAGCAAACTTCCCACTCGGGGACTTAGCTGCAGCCCAGCGCTCACCTAAGTGTTCAAAAAATCCCACCGAGTGGAGAGCAAACCTCCCACTCGGGGGCTTAGCTGCAGCCCAGGACTCGCCTAAGTTCTCCCACTAAGAGACTTAGCTGCAGTCAGTGCTCGCCTAAGTGTTTAAAAATCCTACCGAGTGGGGAGCAAACCTCCCACTCGGGGGCTTAGCTGCAGCCCAGGACTCGCCTAAGTTCTCCCACTAAGAGACTTAGCTGCAGTCAGTGCTCGCCTAAGTGTTTAAAAATCCTACCGAGTGGGGAGCAAACCTCCCACTCGGGGGCTTAGCTGCAGTCCAGGACTCGCCTAAGTTCTCCCACTAAGAGACTTAGCTGCAGCCCAGCGCTCGCCTAAGTGTTTAAAAATCCTATCGAGTGGAGAGCAAACCTCCCACTCGGGGGCTTAGCTGCAGTCCAGGACTCGCCTAAGTTCTCCCACTAAGAGACTTAGCTGCAGTCAGTGCTCGCCTAAGTGTTTAAAAATCCCCCCGAGTGGAGAGCAAACTTCCCACTCGGGGACTTAGCTGCAGCCCAGCGCTCGCCTAAGTGTTTAAAAAATCCCACCAAGTGGAGAGCAAACTTCCCACTCGGGGACTTAGCTGCAGCCCAGCACTCGCCTAAGTGTTCAAAAAATCCCACCGAGTGGAGAGCAAACCTCCCACTCGGGGGCTTAGCTGCAGCCCAGGACTCGCCTAAGTTCTCCCACTAAGAGACTTAGCTGCAGTCAGTGCTCGCCTAAGTGTTTAAAAATCCTACCGAGTGGGGAGCAAACCTCCCACTCGGGGGCTTAGCAGGACTCGCCTAAGTTCTCCCACTAAGAGACTTAGCTGCAGTCAGTGCTTGCCTAAGTGTTTAAAAATCCTACCGAGTGGGGAGAAAACCTCCCACTCGGGGGCTTAGCTGCAGTCCAGGACTCGCCTAAGTTCTCCCACTAAGAGACTTAGCTGCAGCCCAGCGCTCGCCTAAGTGTTTAAAAATCCTACCGAGTGGAGAGCAAACCTCCCACTCGGGGGCTTAGCTGCAGTCCAGGACTCGCCTAAGTTCTCCCACTAAGAGACTTAGCTGCAGTCAGTGCTCGCCTAAGTGTTTAAAAATCCCATCGAGTGGAGAGCAAACTTCCCACTCGGGGACTTAGCTGCAGCCCAGCGCTCGCCTAGGTGTTTAAAAAATCCCACCAAGTGGAGAGCAAACTTCCCACTCGGGGACTTAGCTGCAGCCCAGCACTCGCCTAAGTGTTCAAAAAATCCCACCGAGTGGAGAGCAAACCTCCCACTCGGGGGCTTAGCTGCAGCCCAGGACTCGCCTAAGTTCTCCCACTAAGAGACTTAGCTGCAGTCAGTGCTCGCCTAAGTGTTTAAAAATCCTACCGAGTGGGGAGCAAACCTCCCACTCGGGGGCTTAGCTGCAGCCCAGGACTCGCCTAAGTTCTCCCACTAAGAGACTTAGCTGCAGTCAGTGCTCGCCTAAGTGTTTAAAAATCCTACCGAGTGGGGAGCAAACCTCCCACTCGGGGGCTTAGCTGCAGTCCAGGACTCGCCTAAGTTCTCCCACTAAGAGACTTAGCTGCAGCCTAGCGCTCGCCTAAGTGTTTAAAAATCCTACCGAGTGGAGAGCAAACCTCCCACTCGGGGGCTTAGCTGCAGCACGACGCTCGCCTAAGTACAGGACACAACCCAATTCGCGAATCGACCACTACCTTCTCCCTCGGAGCTGCGTCGCAAATACAAGGTTATTCCGAGTGAAGATCCAGTTCCACTCGACGAATCAAACTGTGAAGATATCCAACGAGAAATCTAGTTCAGAAAAAGCCTAAAAGGTCCCAGACCTCAAAGTACTCGAGCCCTCGGCTCGGCAGAGTTTAAACGGTTACAAATCCACTCAGCATTCCGATGTAAATTCAAAGTTTTTTACTCCTCAGGAGGAGGACTGGAAGGGGCGACGAACTCATCCAAGTCGATCCCGTCGGCAATACGGGTGACAGCAGCGATGAAAGTCTCCATGAAGTCTTGAAAGCTGTGCTTCCTAGTATTGGCAACTTGGATGGCCGCCAGCTTTTCTTCTCGCGCCTCCTTGCAATGGACGCGGACCAGAGACAGAAGCGACGTCAGCACCACATCTAGCAGAAGATTTCTTCCATTCCGCCACTCGACCTGGGACTTCGTTAAGTAGAGCCATCAGAGACTCGAGGTCGTTCTGAAGCGTCGTCCCAGGCTTGGCTCCACTCGACTGGTCTCCTCTTCAAAATTCGGGCAAAGTTCTGCATACAAGATCCAGGGATAAGTCAATTTTCATAGACTGAGTCGACACAAAAACCAGTCGGAACTGAATGTGCACCTTCAAGCTTAAGGTACAACTTCTTGGCGAGGCTCCCCAAGTAGCTCTCCAGGTCGTCCCTCCTGCGAGTGATGCCTTCCAGCTTCTCACTCAGGGTGAGGTTCTCCTTCTTCCAACGTGAACACTCCCTGTTGGCTTCATTCAGAGTGGTCTTCAGCTTGGTATTCTCTTCTTCTAAGTGGTCGACCGAAGCCATCTTCTGTGCGGCCAGAGCGGTCTTGTCATCAGCCTCCTTACGGGCAACAGCCAAGTCCTAATCCTTCTTCACCAGAGCTTCGTTCAGTTTTTCTGCGAAGAAATGATGATTGAATCGGAAATAACAAAAGGGTACTCAAGCCCAAAGACTAACCAATCGACAAAGTCGTCTTACCTGTGGCGTCGTCTCTGACCTTCTGCAGCTCTGTTCTGGCCAGCTCCAGATCAAGGTTCAGTTGAATCTTCTGCTTCTCCAACTCAGTATAGCGAGCTACGAGTTCGGAGGATTTCTGTAAAAGCAAAATCAGTCGACAGACGTCCAAGATAAGTTGCTTCCGAGTAACTAAGGGACAATGATGACGTTTCCAAGACCACAGCTGAATCAAAAACATTCGACAGTAGTCTCGGGGACTACACCCAGTGGGTGCACTCAGCGTGCCCCCACTGGTTTTTTTTAAAAAAAGAGAGAGATAGAGATAAAGTCGACTGCCCGCAGTCGACCGGATACAGTTCCACTCGACCTGGCCCGACCAAACCGAGTGAAGAAATACAGCTACAGCAACACAATGAAAAGACTACAGTCGACTGCCAGCAGTCCACCATAGTCTCGGGGACTACACCCAGTGGGTGCAATTAGCATGCCCCCACTCGTCCAAGGATGGGCAGACACACCCAGTGGGTGTACAGATACAAAAGATCTTCGGAAAAGAGACTCTTCAAATAGCATACCATAACAGATCAAGTGTTGAGTCGACTAACCTGGACGTTGCTCTAAAGAGCCGAACTCGCGTCATAGGCTGCTTGGCTGGCCTCCCGAGCCATCTTCACTTGCTCCATCATGACCCCCGCCTGGCGTATAGCCTCCTTTGCAGCAGCCGCTTGGTCCTCAGGGACGGGGTATGCGGCAAAAAGTGAAGACGGATCCGCAGTCGACGATGAGGGCCGCGCACTCGCCAGGGGAACGGCGAAGGTCACAGAAGCCTGAGCGGTGTCACCACCATCCCGAGCCACGGCCTCGGACGCCAGAGCGGATCGGGAGGTCTTGTCGGCCGACGCCCTCTTGTGCCTCCTCACTCTCAACGGACCGTTGTCGTCATCATCCGGGAGGTCGATAACATGAGGAGGGGCTACAAAGGAAAAGTTCAATAAACCAGAGTTGCAGTAAATGATCAGTCGACTCAATACAGAACGTCAGTAATCGTACCAGGGTTGGAGGTAGCAGCATCCTCCATCTCTTGGTCGTCACCCTTGGAGGAGACCTCGGAAGTAGTAGCACTGCAAAACTCGAAAGTCAGTCGGTTGGCTCAATGAATCGACCAAGGATCTGTCCATGGTCGACGAAGGAAAACAAGTTTTATTATTACCCAGAAATGGTAGGGACAGCTATCCTCATCTTGGGTAGAGCCTTGGGCCGCTTGGACAGCATCGTGCGTGGGAGCTTGGGGACCTTCCCAGTCGGCGTAGGAGAAGAGGTCCGAGGGCGTTTAGACGACTGCCCAACAGAAGCAGTCGCCTTGCCACGTTCCCGCGCTGGGTCGTGTGTATGCTTGGACCGCCCCTCTGGGCGAGGGGGTTCAACCTCCTCCTCCTCCTCTTCGCTGGAGTCGACATTGTCGTCTCCCTCTCCTTCACCGTCGGACTCCCACTCGCCTTGGTCGTCCCCGCTCTCACCTCCGCTCGCCTCCCCTTCCTCGGTTGGCCCCTGAGCCCCGTTGGGCGTCGAGTACATCTCGGTGGTCGCCTGGAAAACAATAGACAAGACGAAAGTTAATCGACCAACTCAAAGAAGACCAATGCAAAAAATAAGATTTCAGTCGGGAGCATTCTCAGTCGGAATGCAAAGAACAAGACATACCTGGTCCACTTCATACGAGTTGTCGAGTGGAGTTACCCTCCTGGCTCCTCGGGGGTTGCCTTTGTTCCCCATGATGCTCGACAGTCACCCCTCCAGCATCTCATCGGTGACCTCCTCCGGGTGGATCCGAGTGGTGTCATCAAGACCAGAATACAACCACATCGGGTGGTCACGGGCCTGGAGCGGTTGGATGCGCCTCTGGAGGAAGACCTCCAGTAGGTCCATCCCAGTCACACCCTCACGGACAAGCTCGACCACTCGATCGGCCAGCACTTTGACTTGGGCCCTTTCCTCTGGCGTCACTTTCAGAGAAGCGGGTTTTTCAGCTCAGTCGAGGGAAAAAGGAGGAAGACCAGTCGACTGTCCCGGGGTTGCCTGGTCCTGACAGTAGAACCAGGTCGACTGCCAACCACGGACCGACTCTGGGAAAGTAATGGATGGAAAACAGCTCTTCCCCCTCGCCTGGATCACCAAGCCCCCGCACAACTGGATCACCTGCGTCCTCTCGTCACTCGACTTGGCCTTCTTGACCGATTGAGAACGGCAAGTAAAGATGTGTTTGAAAAGTCCTCAATGGAGGCGGCAACCCAAGAAAGCCTCACACATGGAAATGAAAGCGGCAAGGTAGACAATGGAGTTGGGAGTGAAGTGGTGGAGCTGCGCTCCGAAGAAGTTCAAGAAGCTCCGGAAAAAAGGATGGGGCGGCAGAGAAAACCCTCGATCGATGTGGGTGGCTAGGAGCACGCACTCACCGTCGCGGGGTTGAGGTTCGATCTCTCCCCCCGGAAGACGCGCAGCTTGGTGGGGAATGACTCCCCCCTCGACCATGTCGTCGAGATCCTCTTGCCGGAGCACCGACGACATCCAGTCGCCCTGGATCCAACCTTTGGGCGGAGCGGTCCTAGAGGAAGATCCGCCCCGAGCTAACCTCTTCCCTTTCCCCGCCGCCGCCGCCTTCTTCGCGCGCTCGAGAACGGAGGTCTTGCTCTTCGTCATCGTCGCCGGCGAAGTCTCGCACGGGCCTGCTGCGCTGGGGCGGGAACGGAGGTGGCGGAAGGACTTGCGAAGGGAGAGAGGCGGAAGAAAGGAGGAGAAGAGAGCACACTGCTTGGAAACCCCGAGCCGACGATTTATAAGGGACCGCTTCCGAGTGGTTGACTGGTAGGCCCAGGCTATCCAGTCAAATCCCGCAGCAGACGCGCGAGCAGTACGTGGCGAAAAAGGCGACGCGGGGATCAAGGAGCTTCCGCTTTATCGCTTCCGATTACTGCGGCCGCTCCCGTCCCGCGCGCTTCCCAAAATCCAAATCCCGCGACATCCGCGGGCCACAAAACAACTTGTCAAAACAGAAGACCCCGATCGCGCCGGCGCTCGGTATGTCACAAGCAAAGAAATTCACTCGACGAAAGGCCTAGAATGGATCAAGGCGACTGAAAAAGGTTGGCAACATCATCCGTGATGATTGACCCAAAACGAGGCGCTCACGTAGCCCGAAGAACCAGTCGGAAAGATCTCCAACTCTTTCCCCACTCTAACCTCGATCCATTCGGGGGCTAATGATGAAGACATGTACCTAGGGCAGGGACACGGACCCGACCAAAGAGTCCTACCCTAGGACATCCCTAGGAGAAGTCACCTTTCAATCGACTTAAAGGTATCCCACTCGACGGGCTCAAGACATTCGACCAGAAAGCTATCAATCGACCATGAAGCCAACAACTCGACCGCCAGGAGACCCACAGTCACTCCGCAGGCAAACGATCAGCTGTTAAGTAGTCTTTATGGTCATCATAGCACTTTATTAGAGGCGTTACCAGTAACGCCCAACCTTAAATGTACCTTAAACCCTGCATTACTGAGGGCAGGAGGTGGCCGGCGAACTATATATAAGCCACCCCCCTCCTCAGTATGAAGGGTTCGCAACCCTGTTATTCACGCGCCAGAAATCCAATCGACCGCCTCCGGGCACCGAGACGTAGGGCTGTTACTTCCTCCGCGAAGGGCCTGAACTCGTACATCTTGGTGTGTTTACAACTTCCCAATAGCTGAGATCTAGCCTCTCCATACTTACCCACCTACATTACTGTCAGAGTTAGAACCACGACAGGGGGCGCGCCCTCCACCCTCGTGGGCCCCTCGTGGCTCCCCTGACATATTTCTTCCGCCTATATATATCCATATACCCTAAAACGATCGGGGAGCACAATAGGTCGGGAGTTCCGCCGCCAGAAGCCTCCGTAGCCACCGAAAACCAATCTAGACCCATTCCGGCACCCTGCCGGAGGGGGCAATCCTTCTTCGGTGGCCACCTTCATCATCCCGATGCTCTCCATGACGAGGAGGGAGTAGTTCTCCCTCGGGGCTGAGGGTATGTACCAGTAGCTATGTGTTTGATCTCTCTCTCTCTCTCGTTTTATTGAGGTGACACTATCTTGATGTATCGCGAGCTTTGCTACTATAGTTGGATCTTATGATGTTTCTCCCCCTCTACTCTCTTTTAATGGATTGAGTTTCCCCTTTGAAGTTATCTTATCGGATTGAGTCTTTAAAGATTTGAGAACACTTGATGTATGTCTTGTCGTGCGTATCTGTGGTGATAATGGGATATCACGTGATACACTTGATGTATGTTTTGGTGATCAACTTGCGGGTTCTGCCCATGAACCTATGCATAGGGGTTGGCACACGTTTTCGTCGTGATTCTCTGGTAGGAACTTTGGGGAACTCTTTGAGGTTCTATGTGTTGGTTGAATAGATGAATCTGAGATTGTGTAATGCATATCATATAATCATACCCACGGATACTTGAGGTGACATTGGAGTATCTAGATGACATTAGGGTTTTGGTTGATTTGTGTCTTAAGGTGTTATTCTAGTACGAACTCTAGGGCTGTTTGTGACACTTATAGGAATAGCCCAACGGATTGATTGGAAAGAATAACTTTGAGGTGGTTTCGTACCCTACCATAATCTCTTCGTTTGTTCTCCGCTATTAGTGACTTTGGAGTGACTCTTTGTTGCATGTTGAGGGATAGTTATGTGATCCAATTATGTTATTATTGTTGAGAGGACTTGCACTAGTGAAAGTATGAACCCTACGACTTGTTTCCTAGCATTGCAATACCGTTTACGCTCACTTTTATCATTAGTTACCTTGCTATTTTTATATTTTCAGATTACAAAAACCTTTATCTACTATCCATATACCACTTGTATCACCATATCTTCGCCGAACTAGTGCACCTATACAATTTACTATTGTATTGGGTGTGTTGGGCACACAAGAGACTCTTTGTTATTTGGTTGTAGGGTTGCTTGAGAGAGACCATCTTCATCCTATGCCTCCTACGAATTGATAAACCTTAGGTCATCCACTTGAGGGAAATTTTCTGCTGTCCTACAAACCTCTGCACTTCTAGGCCCAACAACGTCTACAAGAAGAAGGTTGTGTAGTAGACATCAAGCTCTTTTCTGGCACCGTTGTCGGGGAGGTTAGCACTTGAAGGTATATCTTTAGATCTTGCAATCGAATCTTTTTGTTTCTTGTTTTAGCACTAGTTTAGTTTATAAAAGAAAACTATAAAAAAATGGAATTGAGTTTACCACATACGCTTCATATTTTTAATATCTTTCGTGAGTATGATGGAAAGGAAAATTGTGCTCAAATGCTAGAAGAAGAATGCATTAAAATGTTTGGCACTAAATCTTTGAATGATGAGCATGATTGCAATGTTGTTAGTATGAACTCCTTGAATATCCATTGTACTAATGATGATTGCACTAGTCATGATGATAATGTCTCCTATAAACATGTTAATTTTTGTGGAGTACATTGGGTTTGTAAGTACACACCAAATAGGGAAGTTAGATATTGCAAGAGGCATAAGTACTTAGAAACCAAATTGTTGCAAGAAAGTCTAGATGATTGTGCTGAAAATTTAAACTTTATTAGCCATACTTGTGAACTTTGCAATGAACATGATCATTTCAGTTACCAATGCAAATTGGTTCATGATCGTATCGTGTCCAAAAATTGTGATGACTTGATTTCCCTTGCACATCATAATGAACTTAGTTTGCTCTTGGGTTATGAAGAAATGAAACGTATAACTAAGGATATCCCAAAGTTTTCCCTTTATAGAGTTCTTCATTTTGATCTAGAGAAAATTTATATGTATTGTGCGGTGAATTGTATTGAAAATCCTTATATTGCCAACTACATAAAGAAAAGAAAAGAAATAGAAGATGAAGAGAATACTAATGAAAGGTAAGAGACTTCCCAATACCCTCCTATTATTTCTTATGATGAATCAGGTAACGAGGAGGAGCCTTCTATTCAACCAATCTTATTAATAAGGAGCTCCAAAAAGAGGATTGAACCCACACATGATGTGGTAAAGAAGAACAAAAGAAAAAGGAAGGGAGGTAAAAGATATCTCCCCCAAATAATGTTGCTCCTATTACTATTGTGCCTCATGAAAATATAATTGTGAAAGATAACGATACTTCTTATGACCTTGAAAATCTTTTTGGCACTTGCTTGGAAGAATATGATAATTGCTATACTATTGGTGCTATCCATACTATTAATGATGAGAGTGATTATGCTTATAATATAAAAGGCCCAATCTTGGGGATTCTATGTTTGATGAAGATGATGTTTTGATAATATATTTGCTGCAATTAATGTTTGTTCCAAGCTTGGGGATGCTATGTTTAATGAAGATGATATTTTTAGTCTCCCAAGTTTTGATATGCAAATTTACAATGATGATAGCATGCCTCCTACCTATGATGATTATTGTGATGATACTTATGCTATAAAAAGTAGTGATTATATTTATAAAACTTCTCATGATTATGGTTACCCCTTTTCTGAACATTACTCTTTTAATGTGGAAACAATCTATAGTATTCGAGTTTCTTATGGTACTCCCACTATTCCGAATGAGAAGAATTTTGCTTGTGTGGAGAGTAATAAAATTTCTATGCTTGTAGATCATGAAAAGAATTCTTTAGGTGCTGGTTATATTGTTGAATTCATTCATGATTCTACTTAAAATTATTATGAGGAAGAAATATATGCTTGTAGGAATTGCAATAATATCAAGTTTCCTCTCTATGTGCTTAAAGTTTTGAAGTTATGCTTGTTCTGCCCTCCTATGCTAGTTGATTATTGTTTTCACAAGTTGTTTGTTCACAAAATCCCTATTCATAGGAAGTGGGTTAGACTTAAATGTGTTAGTAATATTCTTCATGATGCTCTCTTTATGTTTCAATTCTTATCCTTTATGTGAGCATCATTGAAATCATCATGCCTAGCTAGGGGCGTTAAACGATAGCGCTTGTTGGGAGGCAACCCAATTTTATTTTTTCCTTAGTTTTTGCTACTGTTTAGTAATAAATAATTTATCTAGCCTCTGTTATTATTGAGTTTTTATATTTTAATTAGTGTTTGTGCGAAGTAGAACCGTTGGGAAGACTTGGGGAAAGTCTTTTTAATCTTGCTGTAAAAAACAGAAACTTTAGTGCTCACGAGAATTAATGCCATTTTTATTTGGAAAGTGATATTTAGTTAATTATTTTTGAATATGATTAATAGGTAAATTCCTCACGTCCAGCAATTTATTTGAGAATTTTATGAGTTCCAGAAGTATACGTTTGATTCAGATTACTACAGACTGTTCTGTTTTTGACAGATTCTGTTTTCTATGTGTTGTTTGCTTATTTTGATGAACCTATGAGTAGTACCGGAGGATATGAACCATAGATAAGTTGGAATACAGTATATATTACACCAATATGAATTTAGAATGAGTTAATTACAGTACCTTATGATGGTGATTTATTTTCTTATACTAACGGAGCTTACGAGTTTTCTGTTAAGTTTTGTGTTGTGAAGTTTTCATGTTTTGGGTAAGGATTCGATGGACTATGGAATAAGGAGTGGAAAGAGCCTAAGCTTGGGGATTCCCAAGGAACCCCAAGGTAATATTAAAGGACAACCAAAATCCTAAGCTTGGGGATGCCCCGGAAGGCATCCCCTCTTTCGTCTTCGTTCATCGGTAACTTTACTTGGAGCTATATTTTTATTTACCACATGATATGTGTTTTGCTTGGAGTGTCAATTTATTTCGTTAGGATTTGATTGATGTTTGAATAAAATAAAAAGATCTGAAATTATTAAATGTTAGAGAGTCTTCACATAGTTGCATAATTATTCGACTACTCATTGATCTTCACTTATATCTTTCGGAGTAGTTTGTCATTTGCTCTAGTGCTTCACTTATATCTTTTTAGAGCATGGTGGTGGTTTTATTTTGAAGAAATAATTGATCTCTCATGATTCACTTATATTATTTTGAGAGTCTTTAGAACAGCATGGTAGTTTGCTTTGGTTATGGAACTAGTCCTGATATGATGGGCATCCAAGAGGGATATAATAAAAACTTCCGTATAAAGTGCATTGAATACTAATAGAAGTTTGATACTTGATGATTGTTTTGAGATATGGAGATAGTGATATAAAAGTTGTGCTAGTTGGGTAGTTGTGAATTTGAGGAATACTTGTGTTGAAGTTTGCAAGTCCCGTAGCATGCACGTATGGTAAACGTTGTGTAACAAATTTGAATCATGAGGTGTTATTTGATTGTGTTCCTTATGAGTGGTGGTCGGGGACGAGCGATGGTCTTTTCCTACCAATCTATCTCCCTAGGAGCATGCGCGTAATGCTTGGTTTTTTATGACTTGTAGATTTTTGCAATAAGTATGTGAGTTCTTTATGACTAATGTTGAGTCCATGGATTATACGCACTCTTACCCTTCCATCATTGCTAGCCTCTTCGGTACCGTGCATTGCCCTTTCTCACATTGAGAGTTGGTGCAAACTTCGCCGGTGCTTCCAAACCCCGTGATATGATACGCTCTTTCACACATAAACCTCCTTATATCTTCCTCAAAACAGCCACCATACCTACCTATTATGGCATTTCCATAGCCATTCCGAGATATATTGCCATGCAACTTTCCATCGTCACGTTTATTATGGAACGCATCATCATTGTCATATTGCTTTGCATGATCATGTGGTTGACATCGTATTTGTGGCAAAGCCACTGTTCATAATCCTTTCATACATGTCACACTTGATTCATTGCACATCCCGATACACCACCGGAGGCATTCATATAGAGTCATATCTTGTTCTAGTATCGAGTTGTAATATTCGAGTTGTAAATAAATAGAAGTGTGATGATCATCATTAATAGAGAATTGTCCCAAAAAAGGAGGGAAGAAAGGCCCAAAAAAGGCCAAAAAAAGGAAAGGCCAAATAAAAAAAGGGACAATGCTACTATCCTTTTTCCACACTCTTGTGCTTCAAAGTAGCACCATGATCTTCATGATAGAGAGTCTCTTGTTTTGTCACTTTCATATACTAGTGGGAATTTTTCATTATAGAACTTGGCTTGTATATTCCAACAATGGGACTCCTCAAGTGCCCTAGGTCTTCGTGAGCAAGCAAGTTGGATGCACACCCACTTAGTTTCTTTTGTTGAGCTTTCATACATTTATAGCTCTAGTGCATCCGTTGCATGGCAATCCCTACTCCTTGCATTAACATCAATCGATGGGCATCTCCATAGCTCATTCATTAGCCTCATTGATGTGAGACTTTCTCATTTTTGTCTTCTCCACATAACCCCCTCATTATATTCTATTCCACCCATAGTGCTATATCCATGGCTCACGCTCATGTATTGCGTGAAAGTTGAAAAAAGTTTGAGATTACTAAAGTATGAAACAATTGCTTGGCTTGTCATCGGGGTTGTGCATGATGAGAGCATTCTTGTGTGACGAAAATGGAGCATGACTAAACTATATGATTTTGTAGGGATGAACTTTCTTTGCCCATGTTATTTTGAGAGGACATAATTGCTTAGTTAGTATGCTTGAAGTATTATTATTTTTATGTCAATATTAAACTTTTGTCTTGAATCTTATGTATCTGATATTCTTGCCAAAATGAAGAGAATTACTTAGAGAAATATGTTAGGTAGCATTCCACATCAAAAATTCTGTTTTTATCATTTACCTACTTGAGGACGAGCAGGAATTAAGCTTGGGGATGCTAATACGTCTCCAACGTATCTATAATTTTTGATTGTTCCATGCTATTATATTATCTGTTTTAGATGTTTATGGGCTTTATTATACACTTTCATATTATTTTTGGGACTAACCTATTAACCCAGAGCCCAGTGCCAGTTTCTGTTTTTTCCTTGTTTTAGAGTATCGCAGAAAAGGAAAATCAAATGGAGTCCAATTGACCTGAAACTTCACGGAAATTATTTTTGGAACGAAACCAACCTGGGAGAGTTGGAGTCCACGTCAAGGAAGCTTCGAGGAAGCCACGAGGTAGGGGGGCGCGCCCACCCTCCCTGGGCGCGCCCTCCACCCTCGTGGCTCCCCTGACGTATTTCTTCCTCCTATATATATCCATATACCCTAAAACGATCGAGGAGCACAATAGATCAGGAGTTCCGCCACCAGAAGCCTCCGTGGCCACCGAAAACCAATCTAGACCCGTTCCGGCATCCTGCCAGAGGGGGCAATCCTTCTCCGGTGGCCATCTTCATCATCTCGGTGCTCTCCATGACGAGGAGGGAGTAGTTCCCCCTGGGGGCTGAGGGTATGTACTAGTAGCTATGTGTTTGATCTCTCTCTCTCTCGTGTTCTTGAGGTGATACGATCTTGATGTATCGTGAGCTTTGCTACTATAGTTGGATCTTATGATGTTTCTCCCCCTCTACTCTCTTGTAATGGATTGAGTTTCCCCTTTGAAGTTATCTTATTGGATTGAGTCTTTAAAGATTTGAGAACACTTGATGTATGTCTTGTCGTGCGTATCTATGGTGATAATGGGATATCATGTGATACACTTCATGTATGTTTTGGTGATCAACTTGCGGGTTCTGCCCATGAACCTATGCATAGGGGTTGGCACACGTTTTCGTCGTGATTCTCTAGTAGGAACTTTGGGGCACTCCTTGAGGTTCTATGTGTTGGTTGAATAGATGAATCTGAGATTGTGTGATGCATATCATATAATCATACCCACGGATACTTGAGGTGACATTGGAGTATCTAGGTGACATTAGGGTTTTGGTTGATTTGTGTCTTAAGGTGTTATTCTAGTACGAACTCTAGGGTTGTTTGTGACACTTATAGGAATAGCCCAATGGATTGATTGGAAAGAATAACTTTGAGGTGGTTTCGTACCCTACCATAATCTCTTCGTTTGTTCTCCGCTATTAGTGACTTTGCAGTGACTCTTTGTTGCATGTTGAGGGATTGTTATGTGATCCAATTATGTTATTATTGTTGAGAGGACCTGCACTAGTGAAAGTATGAACCCTAGGCCTTGTTTCCTAGCATTGCAACACCGTTTACGCTCACTTTTATCATTAGTTACCTTGCTGTTTTTATATTTTCAGATTACAAAAACCTTTATCTACTATCCATATACCACTTGTATCACCATCTCTTCACCAAACTAGTGCACCTATACAATTTACCATTGTATTGGGTGTGTTGGGGACACAAGAGACTCTTTGTTATTTGGTTGCAGGGTTGCTTGAGAGAGACCATCTTCATCCTATGACTCCTACGGATTGATAAACCTTAGGTCATCCAGTTGACGGAAAGTTGCTACTGTCCTACAAACCTCAGCACTTGGAGGCCCAACAACGTCTACAAGAAGAAGGTTGTGTATTAGACATCACTTACCGTAGTCCGACTTTCTCCTTTTCCGGGCCATTGTAGCTGGTGACACAGAGGGCTGAGAGAGACGGAGAACAAAAGTTCCTGGTTCCACAGGAAGCTTTTGCGCAGCACACTTTGACAGGTGATCAGCTATGCAGTTTTCTGCACGTGGTATATGCTCTGTTTGAAACCCATCAAAGTGCTCCTCCAATCTCCTCACTTCCTCGACGTATGCTTCCATCAATGGGCTTTGATGATCCTTGTTGACTTTTCTCACCACAAGTTGTGAATATCCTCGTATGATCAGCTTCTTGATTCCCTATTCTGCTACAATTTTGAGCCTGGCAAGGAACCCTTCATACTCAGTTGTATTGTTGGTGGCTTGTTCTTGGGAAAAGTGCATTTGGACAACGTACTTCAAGTGCTCCCCAGAGGGGGCAACAAGAAGCACGCCAGCCCCTGCACCTTGTAGGTAAAAAGCACCATCAAAATACATAATCCATTCTTGGGGTGATTCCTTGCCGGGGATAGCTGTCTCTGTCACTTCCTCATTAGGGGTTGGCTTCCATTCAGTAATAAACTCTGCCAGCGCCCTGCTCTAAATAGTTGATGTCCTCTCAAACTTCAAACTTAAGCTGGATAACTCCAAAGCCCACTCCACTATTTTGCCGGTGGCCTCAGGGTTTTGGAGTATCCTTCGCAACGGAAAATGAGTGACAACTGTGATCTCATGGGCTTGGAAGTAGTGGCGTAGTTTCCTTGAAGCCATAATGAGACCAAAGATCAACTTTTGCATGCCAGAGTACCTCGATCTAGCCCCCTGCAACAAGGAGCTGACGAAGTACACCGGGCGCTGCACCACTTTCTTCCTTGTCGCGTCCTTGGGGTTGCTCTCATTGTCGTTCTCACTGCTGTCTTGATCCTTTTTTGACTCTACCATTATCTGTCCACTTTCTGCCTCATCCACTTCTCGCTGTGCTACCAAGGCCGCACTGACCACTTGGTTGGTTGCCGCCAAGTATAGCAACAACGGCTCTTGGGGTTTAGGTGCAACCAAGGTAGGCATAGACGATAGGTAGGCCTTCAACTCCTGCAGAGCTGCATCTACTTCCAGGGTCCAGTTCATGGGCCCTGCCTTCTTCAAAATTGTAAAGAACGGCAGGGCACACTCGGCAGACATGGAAATGAATGTACTTAGCGCGGCAACGCATTCCGTCAAGCGCCTCATATCCTTAACTGCCTTGGTGCTTGGATCTGCTCAATGGCTTTGATCTTGTCAGGGTTAGCTTCGATCCCCTGATGGGACACGAAGAAACCAAGCAGCTTGCCGGAGGGGACTCCAAACACACACTTCTCCGGATGAAGCTTCAAATTGATCTTGCGCAGATTAGCAAATGTCTCCTCCAAATCCTGGATGAGAGTGGCCTTATCCTTGGTTTTGACCATGATAACATCCATATAGGCTTGTATGTTTCTGTGTAACTGTGGCTCAAAACCAATATAAACTTCCCTTGCGAAAGTGGCCCAACACTCTTTAGTCTGAATGGCATGCGGACAAAGTAGTACGTACCACATGGAGTGATGAACGATGTCTTCTCTTCATCTTCTTTGGACATGAAGATCCGGAATATGTGTCCAGGAAGGAGAGCAACTCACACCCTGAAGTGGAATCCACAATCTGGTCGATGCGCGGCAAGGGAAATGGGTCCTTCAGGCAAGCCTTGTTGAGATCAGTGAAATCAATGCAAAGCCTCCATTTCCCATTAGCCTTCCAGACTACCACTGGATTTGCTAACCATGTAGGATGCAGTACTCCTCTGACCAAACCAGCTGCCTCCAGTTTCTTGATCTCCTCGGAAATGAACTACTGCCTTTCCAAGGCCTACATCCGTACTTTCTGCTTGACAGGTCGGGCATGTGGGCAGACAGCAAGGTGGTGCTCAATTACCTCCCTGGGAAGACCAGGGATATCGTATGGCTGCCAGGCAAACACATCGATATTCGCCCGCACGAAGGCAATGAGCGCGCTTTTCTATTTGTCATCAAGGGTGGCGCTCAGGTGAAAGTACCGTCAATGCCATCCAATCTTGTCAGGACCTTCTTCACTTGGGGTGCAGCAACCTTGGATCTCTTGCTGTTGGAACACTCCGGCACATCGTCAACGGGTGCCGTGCACTCAGAGGGGGCGTGCTTCCCGAACTCCTTGCCGAAGGTCCTACAATCCCTTTTCTTTCCTTTGCTTTCCTTGGAGGGAGTTGTTGCTGCCGCAGCCTCTTCTGCGACTGCATCCTAGTACATCTTGTCCATGTAGATAATTGCATCCTTCTCATCTGATGGGATAGTGATGACTCCCATCAGCCCAAGCATCTTCAGATTGTTATAAGCATAGTGGGATGCTGCCATAAACTTGGCCAGGGTCGGGCGTCCAAGAATCCCAATGTACGGTAGGGGGAGATCAACCACATCAAACACAAATTTGTCTGTCTAGTAGTTTGGCTCTCCCCCAAACGTCACCGGCAACGTAATCTTCCCTTTAGGATGGCTCCTCCGGGGTTAACTCCTTGAAATGTGCCAGTAACCTCTAGCTCTTCTTCTCCTATCTTAAGCTTATTGATGACTGCAGGGGAAATCAGATTCAACCCGGCCCCGCCATCCACTAACATCTTTGTGACATTGAGGCTGCGAATTGTCGGGGAGACTGTCGGATTTCGGGTTCCGGCAGACCCTTGAGGTTCGAACACTTGGGTGCGCGCGGAGCTTTCATCTCCTACCTACCTGCACCCCTCCGCCTTGCTAGGATCTAAAGCTCAGGAAAGAACAACACAATAGACATAGGGTTTATACTGGTTCGGGCCACCGTTGTGGTGTAATACCCTACTACAGTGTGTGGTGTGGTGGATTGCCCCTTGGGCTGATGATGATGAACAATACAAGGGAGAACAGCCTCGCGAGCGTCTGTTCTTGGCTGGGGCGATGGACTGCTGGGAGGAGCTCAGTCGCCCTTCTCTCTCTCTCTCTCTCTTTTCCCTCGGGTCCTCTCTCCTTGTGTTCGTGTGGTCTCCTTCCTTTTGATGTGGGTGGCTGGTCCTATTTATAGAGGCCCTGGTCCTCTTCCCAAATATCGAGCGGGAAGGGAGCCAACAATGGCGGCCTAATTTGAAAGGGGACAACTAGTACTAGCTATCCTGACAAAAGTAGTCTTCGCCTACGCAAAGCTCTGGTGATGACGCCGTCTTGGGCTCCACGGTGACCTCCATCTCATAGTCCTCCTGGTCTTGGTCTCGTTGCACCGAAATGGCAACCTTTGCATGATGCCTTGGTACTCCGCGGCTGCGCTTGCCCCCCTTGCACCAAAGAGGAAAGGAGGACACTACGCGGGCTGGCACCCGCCTGGCGCCCTCGGTCGTCTTGGCTTGCGTCACGGGCACCTCGTGAGGTACCCCGCCTTGGTCTCTTCGCCTCCTCGTGAGCCAGCCTGACGAGGCCGTGTCTGAGGAAGCTCCATGTCGTCCGCCCCGCGAGGCTTGGCCCCTCATGAGGGTCTTGGGTTTGTGTTGGTGAAGATGGGCCATGCAGGGCCCCCTTTTGAGCCACGCCGCAGGCCGCAGGCAGGCAAGTCTGGGGACCCCCGTTCCCAGAACGCCGGCAGTAGCCCCCGGGCCCAAGGCGCGCTCAAAATTGGCCGTGCAGGGATGCGGAAGGGAAAGAGCGAAGCGCCGCGGGCCCTAACAGCCTGCGGCCTTGGTCGCCGCGTGGCGGTTGATCGGACGTGGGCACCTCCACAGCCCCATGGCGCCTCGGTAACTGCACGGATTGGACGAGTCCCTGCATGCAAAGCGGGTCATGATTACCTGCGATCGTCGAGGTAGGCGGTTGGCCTTTGCCGGCCATAAGTACGGAACAGCGCGCGCCCTTCCAGTCCATCCCTCCTTGCTTCTCCTTCTTCCTGATCCTTACTCCATCTTGCTGCGATGGCTCTGATCCACCGGTTCTCGATGGCAGAGAAGGGAAAGGCTCCCCAAGAGGAACCAGACCCACTCCCGCCAAAGAAATGGCTCGCCCCCCGTGGCTCGGACGAGGGGGCCCTTCAGGTGGTGCCGAGGCCTTTATGCGAGCGGGCACCGCCGGGGTTCCCGCTTCCATTGTACGCCCACGTCGAGGGCCCTGAAGGAGCTGATGCTGACCGCCACGGGCAACGCCGTCGTCGGCGCCGGCGGGTCACGAGGTGTGGGTCGTCCCCCCTGGGGTCCACACTCAGGGCTCCTCCCGAGAGGTCGTGCTTCACGTCGCCATTCCTCTTTAGTATTGGATCCGCCTTCCTCCCTTCTTCGCCTCCATCATCCCGCAGGGGGAGCCCCTGGAGCTCTGGCTGCAGCACGCCGGCTGCAGCACCCTTGCGACAGAGGCAGAGGTCGCGGTCGTTGCCCCGGGCGGGGTCTACATGACTCGGGGCTGGAGAGAGATCGCCCGGGTTTGCAGGGTAAGGGGCGTCTTCGCGGTCCACTTGGATTACGACGGTGCTTCGGTGATGCTCTTCAAGGTCTTCGACGCGAGCGGGCGCGGGCTAGAGTGCTGCCCCGGGGAAGGTGGCTAGGACCCTGCCGCGATGAGGACTGGGCCCGCCAACCTATCCCTTGGCGGCTCCTCAGGTGGTGGAGGCGTCGGAGGTTCCAGCGACTCCGGCGAGCTCTTCGCGACTCCGGAGACGAGCGATGATAGCTACGAGCCCCCGAGCCGGCGCCGCTCCTGGAGCAGGGTGGGCTCGTCAGGCCGCCGCCGACCCTGATCTGGATGGGGCTGGCGTCGGTGCTCGACGGCCCACTGTTGATGATGGCGTCTTTTGCTGGGACGCGCGTACTTTGTGTCCCTTTAGGATCTGTTCCCTGTGAGGAATCAAAAACGTGTCCCATGGGGGCTTGTAAGGTGCCTGTGATCCTGTTTTGTTAATATAACCCCTGTCGTAGAATTGTGCGAGTTGCTCATTCCGTCTTAGCTCAGTCCTCCCTTTCGAACCTCACGAGGGCTTGGTGCTCTGCGCCGACAGGTCCCAGTCCCAAGGCGGCTTCAGCCGTCGCTGGTATGTCTGGTCGCGATGCCATGGTCAAGGCCAGGAGGTGAGCGACCCAGAGTCCGGTAAGAGCCCCTGAGTCGCGATGCTCAAGAGGCCCCCTTTGGCGCCCGAGCAGCCGTCGTTTGGTGAGAAAGGAGAGTGGCATCGCTAACACGGGATGGCATTAGGTGCGGGGATGGTGCCACAGTAGCTGGCGCTTCCGGGTGATGACTTATCTTGAGGATCAGGGGCCGCTCTCTGGGGTGTCGCCAGGTCCGTGCATCGGCAGGCGCGAGGTTGCTCGGCGAGGTCCTCGCATGTCTCTCCCTTCTCGCCTTTGTTCCCCTTTCTGCTCTACGTCCTCGGGTCTCGGCCCTCGAGCGGGTCTCAGCCGTCGCTGGTATGCCAGGTCGCGATGCCGTGGTCAAGGCCAGAGGGTGAGGGCTGGAGAGCCAGTAGGAGCCCTGAGTCGCAATGCTCAGGCACCCCCCCCTTTAACGTCCAAGCGGTTCGCGCGGACGAGTGCGAAAGAAACACGGCAAGGGCCTTGCCTGACGCAGCTCCTTCAGGAGGTCCTGCAGGTCCACCATAGAAAAAACAAGGGGTTGCCATGACAATTGACAGTCAGCCGTTGGTCGCTTCCGAGGGGTAGTGAGGCACTGAAGGCTTGACGAGGTGACGATGTGCGGGGCTGCCGCGGCCAGAGCTCAGCCATCCAGGTTTGTCGGCGTTGTAGGGACGGACCCATGCACAAGCGTCGTGCTGTTTGAGAGCAGCTCCGTTAGTTGGCGTCAGCTGAGCAGGCAACTAGGTAAAACACATTAGCCACGAAGGAGTGGATTCGTTCAAATAGATGTTGGCAATGCGGACATCACCGGGTCAGGCCCGAGCGACTTGAGGATCATGCAGCCTGAGGGGCGCCCCCAACAAGGTAAGCTAACAACATGGAATAAAAAGGGATACATGCCGCAGGGACGGACCCACGCGGCCTGGGAATAATGCAGCCCTGGGGGGCGCTCCCAGCTGGAAGTGAAACTTGAAAGATGTCACCTGATGATGTTGAGGACGAAGGAGCGCTGATGTAGCAGGCTCGGTGGGCCGCGGGAGCCGATCCTCACGAGCCCCCAGGCCCAGGGGCCTCGCGAGGCTCCAAAGGCGCTGGCGGCTCCTCGCGGGCCTTCTCCATCCCTACCAGGGCAGCGGAACACCTGGCCTCTCTTGCCTCCGTGATGCCGCTCATGAGGCGCTGGTACGCGTCAGCCGCGCTCGGCAGGCCGTAAGGCATGCGAACGTAGCTGTGGGGTGGGCCTCCGCAACGCCCCACTCGCGAGGGCCAGAGGCGCTCCAGAGAGGCGACTCGGTTGAGCCCTGGTATGTCGATGCAGACGCGCAGCCCACCATCCTTGCCTGGATGGGTGGCCATTGCTCGTAGGCGGCGGCCGCCTTTCATGACTCTTGACTTCTGTAGCTCCTGAGTGGCCTTGCTGATGAAATCCTGAGGGTCTGGATCTCCTTCACTTGCTCCTTCTTGAGTGAAACGTGCTTCGAAACACGCCTCCATGTGGTGCCCAAGCGCTTCCCTCATGACCCTAGCTAGGTCGGTGGCCCTCCAGGGGAGAGCCCCCGAGCCCTGCCTGAGGAGGGCGCCGGGCGCGCTTTCCTATGCGATGGAAGGAGGTTCCCCCTGGGCAGGCGCGGGCCCAGAGGGGCCTGCCTCCTGAGTGGTCGGGCCGGATGATGTCTTCTTCTTCTTGGGGGCGGTCTCGGGAGGCCTCCTGCTCCCACGATCCAAGTCTTCCAGTGACGCGGCCTGAAAGGCTCGTTCCAGGGAACACACCACGTCCTTCTCTTCGCAGGGCACCGTGATGACTCCGCCACTTCCCGGCATCTTGAGGACGTTGTAGCCGTGGTGAGTTACGACCATGAACTTGGCCAGCGCTGGGTACCCAAGGATGGCGTTGTACGGCAGGCGAATGTGAGCGACGTCGAAGTCGATGAGCTCGGTGCGGTAGTTGTCGCGTGCCCCGAAGGTGACAGGGAGGCGGACCTGCCCAATCGGGACCGTGGAGCCGTCGGTGATACCGGAGAAGGGCTTGGTTGGCTGAAGCTGGTTGTAGGGCACTTGGAGGTTGTTGAATGTTTCCACGGATAGGACGTTGAGCCCTGCCCCGCCATCGATGAGGGTCTTGGTGACCACCATGTTGCTGATGATTGGGGAACAAAGCATCGGGAGGACTCCGGCTGTAGCCGCACACTTGAGCTGATCTGCCGAGCTGAACGTGATGGCGCACGCCGACCACCTGAGAGGGCGCGTGGCTTCGAGCCTGGGGAGGACTGCGTTCACTTCGCGGGCGAACTACTTGAAGATGCGCTGAGAGGCTGGGGCTTGTGCCCCTCCCAAGATGCAGGCTATCGCGCACGGCTCTTGGAAGCCCCCAGCCCCCTCGTCCTGGTGGCGGTCTTCGTTTCTTCTTAGCTGCGGCGGCAGCGGTGGGAGGCCTGCGTTGCCTTACGGGCGATCCTCGTGAGGCTGATCCCTCCAGTCCCCCTCGTGAGGCTGATCCCTCGGGAGGCTGGGTCTTGCCAGCGATCCTCGCGAGGTAGGTTGCGCCACCCTTGGTGTGGGCCACGGTCTTCCCAGCGTCCTGCATTCCTTCCTCCTCCTCGGCCGTAGCCCCGGTCACTGCGGTCAGGGCGACGGCCGATCCTTCCTTCTCGCACGACTCGGAGCTCTTGACATTCGTTGGTGTTGTGGGTGTGGAGGTCGTGGTACACACAGTACCGGCCGCCCTTGGAAGGTTCGGGCTGATCCCTGCCTCGCTTGGTGTCTGGTTCTGCCGCGAGCACGGCAGCCCCCTTGCACTTCACATCCTTGGTCTTGGGCTTCTTCTCTTCTGGGTCTGCGGCAGGCAGCTCGAGGAGGGAGAGACGCCCTTCCTCGGACCTGGCGCACTTGGTTGCCAGGTTGAACAGCTCCAAGGAAGTGCACAGGTCTTCCTGCATCGCCAGCTCCTCCTTCATCTTGACGTCGCGCACGCCGTCGGAGAAGGCCGAGATGATGGCCTCCTCGGTCACCTTGGGAATCTTGAGGCGCGCGTTGTTGAAGCGCTGGATGTACTTCTGCAGGGTCTCCCCGGGCTGTTGCTTGATGCGGCGCATGTCGCTTACGGCGGGTGGCCGGTCGCGAGTGCCTTGGAAGTTAGCGATGAAGCGGGTGCGCATCTCGTCCCAGGAGGAGATTGTGCCTGGAGCCAGGTTCAGGAGCCAGGTGCGGGCCCCGTCCTTGAGTGCCATGGGGAACCAGTTCGCCATGACCTTCTCGTCTCCGTTGGCAGCTTCGATGCCCAGCTCGTAGAGCTGCACGAACTCCGCAGGGTCAGCCGTGCCGTCGTAGCGAGGAGGCAAGTCTGGCTTGAACTTGCCGGGCCACGCGACGCTGCGTAGCTTGGTGGTGAAGGCGCGGAAGCCCGCTGTGGCCACGGGAGGCCTTGGATGACGGGGAGCTTGGTCTTGCATGTCCCCACGCGCTGCAGCTGGGTGCAGCGCGGTGTCTTGACGCGCGGGAGCAAGAGCATGGTGGCGACGTGCTGGAGCAGGGAGCGCCCGGGCAGCTTCTTGCGGGCGAGGGACTTCTTAACAGCTCTGCTCTTGCTGCGCTGGTGCCTGCTGGAGCGGGTTCCGCCCAGGGGCCACACGCCTTGGATCCATGGCGCCATCCTGAGGAGGAGGCGGTCGGGCGCCGCCGGAGCTTCATTGCCCGCGCGGGGCGGAGTGCGGTGAAGCGGAACGGACGGCGCAGGAGAGCCCCCTGTGGCACGGACGAGCTCGGCGACGCGGCCGAGCCATTCTTCGTAGACGTCGTCGACGGGGCGGTAGCATAGGAGCTTGTTCGCCGCGATGAGTGCAGCTCGAGCCTCCATGGGCGCACGGAGCGCGCGGGACGAAGAACCAGCTGGGGTGAGCGAGGGAGTTGCGGTGCGGCCGTCTTGCCGCACGGATGGATGCTGGGATGAGGCTTGCCGCTCGTCCCCCGCCGGGCCGGTGGCGGCATTGACGGCAGGTGACGGGGAGCGGCGAGGGCGCCCGCCGACAGGGGCCGTCTGGGCGACGCGGTAAGCGAGCGCGGCCCGGCGCTCGGCGCGGGCCCGACGAGCGTCAGACATGGACGTGATGGTCGGAGGAGAACGAGGTGGTGGAAGACGAATCCCGGCGCACCCCTACCTGGCGCGCCAAATGTCGGATTTCGTGTTTTGGCAGACCCTTTAGGTTCGAACACTGGGGTGCGCGCGGAGCTTTTGTCTCCTACCTACCTGCACCCCTCCGCCTTGCTAGGATCTAAAGCTCAGGAAAGAACAACACAAGAGACACAAGGTTTATACTGGTTCGGGCCACCGTTGTGGTGTAATACCCTACTCCAGTGTGTGGTGCGGTGGATTGCCCCTTGGGCTGATGATGATGAACAATACAAGGGAGAACAGCCTCGCGAGGGTCTGTTCTTGGCTAGGGCGATGGACTGCTGGGAGGAGCTCAGTCGCCCTTCTCTCTCTCTCTCTCTCTTTCTCTCTCTCTTTGCCCTCGGGTCCTCTCTCCTTGTGTTCGTGTGGTCTCCTTCCTTTTGATGTGGGTGGCTGGTCCTCTTTATAGAGGCCCTGGTCCTCTTCCCAAATATCGAGCGGGAAGGGAGCCAACAATGGCGGGCTAATTTGAAAGGGGACAACTAGTACTAGCTATCCTGACAAAAGTAGTCTTCGCCTGCGCAAAGCTCTGGTGATGACGCCGTCTTGGGATCCACGGTGACCTCCATCTCGTAGTCCTCCTGGTCTTGGTCTCGTTGCACCGAAATGGCAACCTTTGCCTGATGCCTCGGTACTCCGCGGCTGCGCTTGCCCCCCTTGCACCAAAGAGGAAAGGAGGACACTGCGCGGGCTGGCACCCGCCTGGCGCCCTCGGTCGTCATGGCTTGCGTCACGGGCACCTCATGAGGTACCCCGCCTTGGTCTCTCCGCCTCCTCGTGAGCCAGCCTGACGAGGCCATGCCTGAGGAGGCTCCATGTCGTTTGGCCCCTCACGAGGGTCTTGGGTTTGTGTTGGTGAAGATGGGCCGTGCTGGGCCCCCTTTTGAGCCACGCCGCAGGCCGCAGGCAAGCAAGTCTGGGGACCCCTGTTCCCAGAACGCCGACAGAGACCAGCAATGGCAAGCATCCTACTGCGGTGGTGCAACCAGGAGATCCTCCTCATCAAAGATGATTGGCATGCGGGACCATTTGAGCGGTTTTCGGGCCTCTGGTGCTGGCTTCACGGCATTGAACTCTCGTGCCCATCGCTTGAGCTGGTGGTGGGAGGCGCGCAAAGATGCACCCCCATCAATGCATAGGGTGTTAGTGGCCTTCTGAAATTCCTGCTCACTAGTTTCCTCTTCATTCCCTTCATTACTCACATCATCACAAACTTCCTTCTCTTGACCCCTGGTGGGTCTTCCTTGGTTCCGAAAGGGTTTGCCGGGGCGATTTGCTTCACCACCTCGGCCCTTTCCGCCAGTGGCATTCTGACCTTTTTCCTTGTCACGCTTATCATATTCTGCTCTCTGTTTCTTGACAAGCTGCTCGACCTAGTAACACTGCTCAAGGCCATGGCCCTTGGTCCGGTGGATCTTGCAATACGAGCCCTCGCCTTTCCCAGCTTTCTCGGCGGCGGCGGCTTCCCGGTAGGCTGTGCAAGCGTCAACTTCCTTGTCAGGGGCCTCAGCCTTGGCCTTTTTGCCGGTACTGGGTGTTCCTGAACCTTCTACAGTCATCACTGCCTTATCTCTTGGCTTCTTGCTGCGCTTCTTGCCCTTTCTCTGATTGGTTGATTCATCTTCATCTTCTGAATCAACATTGATGCAATCCTCCTCTCCGGGCAACTTCCTTCCTTCCTCCACCCGAGCACACTTATCCACCAGCGTGTATAGCTCCTTCACAGTCTTGGGAAACCGCACATTTATCTTAGAACGAATGCGACAGTTGCACACATTGGACTGGAAGGCCACCATAACAGCTGCCAAATGGATATTTGGAATATTCTTATGAACTTTACTGAATTGTTGTAAATACTTACGGAGAGTTTCCCTTCCTTTTGCTGGAGAAGTTGCAGGTCGTTGGGCCTGCCGGGCTCTTGGTGGCCACTAGTGAAGGCACCGATGAACTCGTGGCACAGGTCTGCCCATGACGAAATGGAGTTCTCCAGCAGGTGCATCAACCAAGACCTCACGTTGGACTTGAGAGCCAAAGGGAAGTAGTTGGCGAACACCTTATCGTCTCTTCTCTCGGGAGCTTGAACATCAATGGTGTAGATGCTCAGGAACTCTGCCAGGTTCAGCCTCTCGTCGTACTTCTCATGTATCTATGGCTTGAACGTGTGAATGGACGGCCAATGAACTTGCCGCAGCTCTCGTGTACAGGCAGGGCAGCCGACCACGAAAGGAAGGCACCCGCCAACACCCAGCGCAGCCTTGTCAGCGTTGAGGCCGCCGCACCCGTCGGTCTGGCAGAGGTCGTGGCGGCACCGATCTATGACGACGCGCGTGTCTCCCCGTCGCCTATCCTCTGGGGTTCGACGTTGGCCTGGACGCGCTCGAAGGTCAGAAGAGGCCATCAAGACATCGTCGGGCTCTTGATTCTGCTGCGCCCGCTGAGGGAGTCCTGGACTAAGGGGTCCTCGGGCGTCCGGCCTGTTGGCCATGGGCCGGACTGATGGGTTGTGAAGATATGAAGATCGAAGACTGCACCCGTGTCCAGATAGGACTCTCCTTGGCATGGAAAGCAAGCTTGGCGACGAAATATGTAGATTCCTTTCTTTGCAACCGACCTTGTGTAACCCTAGATCCACCCGATGTCTATATAAACCGGGGGACTTATTCCGGAAGAGATACATTATCATAACCATACAAGCTAGACCTCTAGGGTTTAGCCATTACGATCTCGTGGTAGATCAACTCTTGTAATACTCATATTCATCAAGATCAATCAAGCAGGATGTAGGGTATTACCTCCATAGAGAGGGACCGAACCTGGGTAAACATCGTGTCCCCTGTCTCCTGTTACCATCGACCTTAGACGCACAGTTCGGGACCCCCTACCCGAGATCCGCCGGTTTTGACACCGACATTGGTGCTTTCATTGAGAGTTCCACTGTGTTGTCGCCAAAAGTTTGATGGCCCCTTCAATCATCAATAATGACATTGTCCAAGGAGAAATTTTCCTCCCCGGACAAATCTTTGTGTTCGGCGGCTTCGCACTATGGGCCATTTCGTTTGGCCATCTGGAGCAGATCGAAAGCTACACCCCTGGCCGTCAGGTCAGATTTGGGAGCTTGAACTACGTTGCGGACATCCGTGGAGACTTGATCTTCGCCGGATTCGGGACCGTGGCTACCACTCCTGGTCACCCCAAGAGACATGACCTAAATCTGTCATCGGACTGCATCCAGGAGACAGCTCCCATAACCGCTCTGGCCTTAGATCCGGAGCAGACTGCGCCATCCAAGAACGGGAAGCTCAACCCCGCTGTGGAGGCCAAAGATTCCCCGGTGTTGGGGCCGCACATAGACTTGATCTCACAAGATACCTGTGCCACTGAAATTCCGGACTCATCTCTAGCCGTATGTTCTGAACCATGTGAGCCCGCGGAGGCCGAACTTGATCATTTATCGATCTTCGAATTCAGCGCCGCAGACATCTTCCAGCACTCGCCTTTGGGCGACATGCTAAACTCATTAAAAAACATGTCCTTGACGGAGGACTCACAGCCGAACTCTATCCGGTCCGAACTAGGGGCTGACGGTGGAGAATTTTGGTTCCCACCCGCCACCCACTTCATAGCCACGGTCGAGGATTTGACCGACACACTTGATTACGACTCCGAGGACATCGACGGTATGGATGATGATGCCAGAGAAGAAGAGGCCCAGAACCCGCTGTTTACCGGACGCTGGACGGCCACTTCCTCATATGATGTATACATGGTGGATGCACCAAAGGAGAACAGCGGCGATGACAAGGAAGATCCAGTTGAGGCTAAACCTTCTAAAATACAATCCAAGCGTCGGCATCAGCGGCGCCGCTCTAAGTCACGCCGCAGTAAAGACATCAACACCGGCACAGGAGAAGATAACACTCCGGAAGGTGCTGAAGACAACAAAGACCCCGTTGAAACAGCTAATGAACAAGATGAATGGGAAGATGGGCAGGTTAGCCCTGGTAAACAGGCCACTCATGAAGAATCAAAGTACGGAAGTTATCTTCTGCTCTCTGAGGATGAGGTGAGCCTCGGCACTGACGATTTCATCGTGCCTGAGGAACCTCTTGAGCAGGAGTGCTTCAAGCGCCAGCTAATAGCCACTGCAAGGAGCCTGAAAAAGAAGCAGCAGCAGCTTCAAAGCTGACCAAGATCTGCTCAATGATAAATGGACCGATGTCCTAGCAGCCGAAGAATACGGCCTCAAGCGCCCAACCAAAAGCTACCCAAAGCGCAAATTGCCACCTTAGTTTGACGAGGAGGCGCCGGAATACATATGACCATCGTACAATGCGGCTGATCGACCATCACGTGGTCGGGACAAAATGGCAACTCACGCCGAACACCAGCCCGCCCCGCCTCATCACACAGGTAGAGGTAAATTAGCCCATAGCCATACATATGACCTCCGGCAAAACCTGAACAATAAGCAGGACATACCAGATCAATCTACAGATTGGGAGGACATGCCTCGACATGCGATGATGGCCACCTATCCGGACGTGACAAACTTAGTCATGCACGGGCTGAAAACCACAGATGGACTCCATCAGAGCTACATCGCGATACGGTCCGATATAGAGGCGCCGCACACCCTCATTGATTCACTAATGAGGTGATGGATCATGAATTCCCAGAAGGGTTCAAACCCTTGAATATAGAATCATACAATGGAACCACGGACCCCGCGGTGTGGATCAAAGACTTCATTATCCATATTCATATGGCTCGCGGCGATGACCTCCACACCATTAAATACCTCCATTTAAAACTCAAGGGGCCAACTCGGCACTGGTTAAACAACCTGCCTGAAAAATCTACCGGCAGCTGGGAGGACTTGGAAGAAGCCTTCCTCGAGAACTTCCAAGGTACATATGTCCGGCCACCAGACGCTGATGACTTAAGCCACATAGTTCAACAACATGGAGAGTCAGCCAGGAAATTCTGGACTAGGTTCTTAACTAAAAAGAACCAAATCGTTGATTGTCCGGATGCCGAAGCCTTAGCAGCCTTCAAACACAGCATCCGCGATTAATGGATCGCTCGCCACCTCGGCCAAGAAAAGACAAAATCCAAGGCGGCCCTCACGGCACTCATGACTCGCTTTTGTGTGGGCGAGGATAGTTGGTTGGCTCGTAGCAAAAACAATGCAAGCGATGCCGGCACCCCTGAAGTTAAAAATAACAAAGACAAGTCTCGATGCAACAGATACAAGCGTCGAAACAACACTGGCAACACCGAGGATACGGCGGTCAATGCCGGATTCAGTGGCTCTAAGTCCGGTCAGTGGAAGAAGCCGTTCCAAAAGGACAATTCAGGCCCATCCAGCTTGGACCGCATATTTGATCATCCGTGCCAGACTCATGGCACCTTGGACAAACAACCTAATCATACAAATAGAGATTGTTGGGGTTTTAAACAGGCCGACAAATTAAACGCCAAGAACAGGGAAAAGGGATCGCAAAGCGAGGACGATGACGAAGAGCCCCGGCAACCGAACACAGGGGGACAGAAGAAGTTTCCCCCTCGGGTCAAAATGGTGAACATGATATACGCTATCCACATCCCCAAGAGGGAGTGCAAGCATGCACTCAGGGACGTCTACGCGATAGAGCCAGTCGCCCCAAAATTTAATCCATGGTCATCATGCCCGATCACTTTTGATCGTCGGGATCATCTGACCAGTATCCGTCACGGTGGCTCAGCCGCACTGGTCCTAGACCCAATAATTGATGGGTTCCACCTAACTCATGTCCTTATGGACGGAGGTAGCATCCTCAATCTGCTCTATCAGGATACAGCATGAAAAATGGGCATTAACCCATCACGGATCTAGCCCACCAGGACTACCTTTAAAGGGGTCATACCAGGTGTAGAGGCCCGTTGTATGGGCCCAATCACACTAGAGGTTGTCTTCGGATCTCCGGACAACTTCGGAAGCGAGGAGTTAATCTTCGATATCGTCCCCTTCCGCAGCGGCTATCACACACTGCTCGGATGAACTGCGTTTGCTCGATTCAGCGTAGTACCACACTATGCTTATCTCAAGCTCAAGATGCCCGGTCCACGCGGCGTCATAACATTCAACGGAAATACGGAACGCTCCCTCCGTACAGAAGAGCACACAGCTGCCTTAGCAGCAGAAGTGCAGAGCGGCCTTCTCAAGCAGAACCTTAATTTGGCTGCCAAGCCCATGGACACCGTTAAGAGGGTCCGAACTAGTCTACAACAGGAGAGCTCGGCTCGTCAGGAGCTCGACTAGCAATCCGGCCTCCATCTCAGTCCCGATCAAGTGGTTGCATTCGTTCCGCGCGTACATAACTACGCACTCAAAATCCCATGGGCATCGATGGAGGCATAGCTAGCTTGTGGTCCATAGTACGGCTCAACCGACATCGGATACACACATACTTTCACGTTTACTTGTTTCCTTTTCAGGTCTCAATCCCACAGGCCCCATCTGGTGGTCTGGTCATCGGTCCTCTTGAAGGATAAACACACCAAGAAGGCGAGAAATGCAGACATATGGGGGACTTTTTAGGTGATTCCGTTAATGATAACTCTACCTGTTTTTTAGGACCCACATGCAGCTCTCCCTTGGTTTAGGCATGTCAAATAGCCTGTTGCTTATCGCACTACCTGTATCAATGCGCCTTGGCGTACTAATTAAATTACAATGAGAACTGTTTGCGACTGGAGCTTTAGGACCTCAGCTTTTTACCATTTTACCTTTTCTGTTTTCTGTCTCCTTTTTCTCTCAACTCCCCTGTGGATAACCCTATCAGGTAGCACCCGTACACTTTGGTATGTTTCATGTTTGCCAGGGGCTTCATAGCACCCCACACTACGGCAACAAAAGTCCGAACACTTTTTATAAGTATAGTTCGGCACCCCGAATTTAGCATTATATGCATTGGCTCTGAATCATGTCTTTGGTCAATAGTTGGGTTACCCGGCTCCTGTGCTTGTTACCTTAAGTTCCGCTACATCGGCTAAGGTAGTAAAGGGAGAACTACTGTGATTGTGCCTTGGTTTATCCGAAGGAGCACCTCGGTAGAGAAACCGAAAACTGACTGTCATGATGCGGCGAGAGCCGGTCAGCTGTTCGGAGGTTGCAAATCGTTGGAGATTTCTTCCACATCACGCGAAGGATCGGTACTTCCCGATCAGACGCTTATAGCACTCTAGTTCGGATACTAGGGGTTGCGCCCATGTTTTTATTATAAAACTCCTATGGCTAAGTGAGGGCGTTCAAGCCGCATAGTCTGGTTGCCTGGTTCGTTGCGCTAAACAACTCCTTCAAGGACCATATAATTGGATCAAGATTGTTTAGATTCCATCCTGAACACCCCCCGTACTACCTACATGGGGGCAGAAGCCAACGATTGGCCAACCCTCACATTTCATACAACACGGCCGCACAGGAGGAAAAAATTAAAACATAACAAGCATTATATTCCATAACATCATTGTTTCATGTTACAAGACAGGATAATATGAATATTTTCATGGGAATATAACATCCTTCGCACATTGCTCCGCCACAAGGCGAGATCCCTCCAGGACACCATCAAAATATAACTCGGGTCAGCGGTACTCCTTGCCCTCAGGCGGCCCCTCGGTCATCAGCTTCTTGGCATCCATCTTCGTCTAGTGCATCTTGGCACGGGCAAAGGCCATCAGGGCACCTTCAATACAGACCGACCGCTTTATGACCTCAAGCCATGGGAAGGCACTAACAAGCCACTTCACAAGTCCGAAATAGCCGCTGGGTATCGGTCGGCAGGCCATAGTCGGACTGTCAGGTCCTTCATCACTAGCTCGGCCGCCTTGTGCAGCTCGACTAGTTGTTTCAGCTGGTCGTTGAAGGGCACCGGATGTTCTGGTCCAAGATATTGAGACCAGAACAGCTTCTCCGTAGAACTCCCTTCTCCGGCTCGATAGAACTCAGCAACATCTGATACGCTGCACGGTAAATCCGTAAACGCCCCTAGAGAGCTCCAAATTTGGGTAAGTAAAAGGAAAGTTTCCTTCACATACTTGCTTTGCATAATGAAAGCCTTACCCGTCGTGATCTTCTAGGCCGCTTGGATTTCTTGAAGGTCGATCTGGGCCTCGGCTCGAGCCTCTTGTGCGCTCTGGTGGGCCTTCACAAGTTCGGACGCTTGCGTCTTAGAATCATGCTCCAAGGACTTGTACTTCTTGACGATGTCCTCGAGCTCTTGCTAGACCTCGCTGACCCAGGCCTCGTGCTTCTCGCGCGCGGTGTGCTCCTTGGCCGCTTTGTCCTCGGCCTCGGCTAACGCCTTCTTGAGGGCCGCCACCTCGGTCATGGCCCCTAATAAAATTCATGACACTTTAGTCGGCACGAAACATTCATCCTTCCTAAATATACGCGTAGTTCACTGCATACCTTGGCTGTCCTCCAGCTGCTTCTTCATGAGGCTGAGCTCTTCTTCGGCGCTCTCCAGGCTCTGCTTCAGGTCGGAGACCTCCGCAGTATGAGCGGCAACAGCCAGCAGCGATGCCTACTTATTCACATAGACATCTTATGTTAGACTCCTGCGAAAATTATTTTGATCCTCTATTCGGCTTTTTCTTTCCGAACACCGAACAGAGCATCAGGGGCTACTGTCTACACTGTGGTATCCTTTCTACAATTATATTACTTACCTGAAAGCTTGTTAAAAGGCTAGTGCAGGCTTCAGTCAGTCCGCTTTTGGCAGACTGAACCTTCTCGATCACCGTACCCATAAGGACATGGTGTTTATCCACAATGGAAGCGCCTCGCAACGCTTCCAGTAGATTATCGGGTGCCTCTGGATGGACAGAGGTCACCGGCGAAACAAGCACACCTCCTCCTTTCAGGGAAGGCCTTTCGCTGGACTCCGGAGCCATGTAGGTCTCCGGAATGGTATCCGGATGGGGGCCGAATGGAATTTGGCCCCCATCACCAGTCCCCACGGGGGCTTTTTCGCCCATGTGTTTGGCGGCCAAGGAGTCATCCTTGGGTGCCACCCCGACGATATCCGGAACCACCCCCGGTCTGGGAAGGTCCTTTGGGACACCACCTCGTCATCACCCTTGCCGAGTCAGAGTGAACGGGCGGCGGTGGCATGCTAGCCATCTCCTTTGAATCTAGCGAACCCTCTATCGAGGATCGCGGGGAGCTGTCGCGGGTCGGACTGCGATGGCATAATTTAAACACATTAATATTACAAAATGGAAGGGCTAGGCATTTGGACGTGTATAAGGTTTTTGGTACTTACGAGGCGGCCCGAGGCTTGGTCCGGGGCATTCGCTCCGGACTGCTATCAACATGCCATACAAATTTTTTATTTTTCCTAATTTTGGTAGAATTTTTGTAGTAACATAAGTATGGTGAATGTTCAGATTACTACAGACTGTCCTGTTTAAGACACATTCTGTTTTTGATGCATAGTTTGCTTGTTTTGATAAAACTATAGATTTATATCAGTGGATTCAGCCATGGAAAAGTTATATTATAGTAGCTATAATGCAAATACAAAATGTGAATTGGATTGCAACAGTACTTAGAGTAGTGATTGGCTTTATTATGCTAACGGATCTTACTGAGTTTTCTGTTGAGTTTTGTGTGGATGATTAGTGTTCGAAGATCGAGGAGGTATCGATATGAGGATAAGAAGGAGAGGCAAGATCTCAAGCTTGGGGATGCCCAAGGCACCCCAAGTAAATATTCAAGGAGACTCAAGCGTCTAAGCTTGGGGATGCCCTAGAAGGCATCCCATCTTTCTTCAACAAGTATCGGTATGTTTTCGGATTCGTTTCGTTCATGCGATATGTGCAATCTTGGAGTGTCTTTTGCATTTAGTTTTCATTTTTCTTTTATGCACCATGCCGGTATGAGATAGTCCTTGGTTGATTTATAAAATGCTCTATGCACTTCACTTATATCTTTCGAGTATGGCTTTATAGAATGCTTCATGTGCTTCACTTATGTCATTTGAAGTTTGGATTGCTTGTTTCTCTTTACATAGAAAACCGCAATTTGCAGAATCCTCTTTTGCTTCACTTATATTTTTTAGAGCGCGGGCATATCTTTTGTAGAAAGAATTAAACTCTCTTGCTTCACTTATATATATTTAGAGAGATGACAGGAACTGGTCATTCACATGGTTAGTCATAAAATCCTACATAAAAATTGTAGATCACTGAATGTGATATGTTTGATTCCTTGCAATAGTTTTGCGATATAAAGATGGTGATATTAGAGTCATGCTAGTGGGTAGTGTTGGATTAGTAGAAATACTTGTGTTGAGGTTTGTGATTCCCGTAGCATGCACGTATGGTGAACCGTTATGTGATGAAGTCGGAGCATGATTTATTTATTGATTGTCTTCCTTATGAGTGGCGGTCGACGACGAGCGATGGTCTTTTCCTACCAATATATCCCCCTAGGAACATGCACATAGTATTTTGTTTCGATGACTAATAGATTTTTGCAATAAGTATGTGAGTTCTTTATGACTAATGTTGAGTCCATGGTTTATACGCACTCTCACCCTTCCATCATTGCTAGCCTCTTCGGTACCGTGCATTGCCCTTTCTCACCTCGAGAGTTAGTGCAAACTTCGCCAGTGCATCCAAACCCCGTGATACGATGCACTCTATCACACATAAGCCTCCTTATATCTTCCTCAAAACAGCCACCATACCTACCTATCATGGCATTTCCATAACCATTTCGAGATATATTGCCATGCAACTTCCATCATCATCATATACATGACTTGAGCATTCATTGTCATATTGCTTTGCATGATCGTAAGATAGCTAGCATGATGTTTTCATGGCTTGTCCGTTTTTTGATGTCATTGCTACGCTAGATCATTGCACATCTCGGTACACCGCCGGAGGAATTCATATAGAGTCATATTTTGTTCTAATATCGAGTTGTAATATCGAGTTGTAAGTAAATAAAAGTGTGATATCATCATTATTAGAGCATTTTCCCAGTGAGGAAAGGATGATGGAGACTATGATTCCCCCACAAGTCGGGACGTGACTCCGGACTTTAAAAATAAATAAATAAGGCCAAAGAAGCCCACAAAAAAGAGGCCAAAGAAGCCCACCAAAAAAAGAGGAGAAAAAAAGAGAAAAACAAAAAAATGAGAGAAAAAGAGAGAAGGGGCAATGCTACTATCCTTTTACCACACTTGTGCTTTAGAGTAGCAATATGTCCTTCATATAGAGAGTCTCTTGAGTTATCACTTTTATATACTAGTGGGAATTTTCATTATAGAACTTGGCTTGTAAATTCCGATGATGGGCTTCCTCAAATTCCCGAGGTCTTCATGAGCAAGCAAGTTGGATGCACACCCCACTTAGTTTCCAGTTTGAGATTTCATGCACTTATAGCTCTTAGTGCATCCATTGCATGGCAATCCCTACTCCTCACATTGACATCAATTGATGGGCATCTCCATAGCCCGTTGATTAGCCGCGTCGATGTGAGACTTTCTCCCTTTCTTGTCTCCTCCACACAACCTTCACCATCATATTCTATTCCACCTATAGTGTTATATCCATGGCTCACGCTCATGTATTGCGTGAAAGTTGAGAAGGTTTGAGAAACGTCAAAAGTATGAAACAATTGCTTGGCTTGTCATCAGGGTTGTGCATGATTTGAATATTTAGTGTGTTGAAGATGGAGCATAGCCAGACTATATGATTTTGTAGGGATAAATTTCTTTGGCCATGTTATTTTGAAAAGACATGATTGCTTTATTAGTAGGCTTGAAGTGTTGTTTTTATATCAAATGATAGACTATTGCTTTGAATCACTCGTATCTTAATATTCATGCCATGATTAGATATGTGATCAAGATTATGCTAGGTAGCATTCCACATCAAAAATTATTTTTTTATCATTTACCTACTCGAGGACGAGCAGGAATTAAGCTTGGGGATGCGGATACATCTCCGTCGTATCTATAATTTTTGATTGTTCCATGCCAATATTCTATAACTTTCATATATTTTTGGCAACTGTTTATACTATTTTTGGAGACTAACATATTGATCCAGTGCCCAGTGCCAGTTCCTGTTTGTTGCATGTTTTTTGTTTCGTGGAAAATCCATATCAAACGGAGTCCAAACGGGATAAAAACAGGCGAAGATTATTTTTGGAATATATGTGAAATATGGGAAGAAAATCAACGTGAGATGGTGCCCAAGGGAGGCACGAGGCAGGGGCGCGCCCCACCCCCCTAGGCGCGCCCCTGACCCTCGTGGCCCCCCCGTAAGGCAGTTAATGCCCTTCTTCAGCCGGAAAGCTAATTTTTAGGAAAAAAATCTCGGCGAAGGTTTCAATCCAATCGGAGTTATGGATCTCCATATATATATGAAACGGTGAAAGGGCAGAATACCAGAACGCAGAAACAGAGAGAGACAGATCGAATCTCGGAGGGGCTCTCGCCTCTCCCATGCCATGGAGGCCAAGGACCAGAGGGGAATCCCTTCTTCCATCTAGGGAGGAGGTCAAGGAAGAAGAAGAAGAAGAAGAAGAAGAAGAAGAAGAAGAAGAAGGGCCCCCCTCTCCCCTTCCCTTCCGGTGGCACCGGAACGCTGCCATGGCCACCATCATCATCACCGCGATCTTCACCAACACCTCTGCCATCTTCACCAACATCTCCATCACCTTCCCCCCTCTATCTACAGCGGTCCACTCTCCCGCAACCCGCTATACCCTCTACTTGAAGATGGTGCTTTATGCTTCATATTATTATCCAATGATGTGTTGCCATCCTATGATGTCTGAGTAGATTTTCGTTGTCCTATGAGTGGTTGATGAATTGCTATGATTGGTTTAATTTGCTTGTGGTTATGTTGCTGTCCTTTGGTGCCCATAATATGAGCGCGCACGCGGATCACACCATAGGGTTAGTTGTATGTTGATAGGGCTATGTATTGGAGGGCAAGAGTGACAGAAGCTTCAACCTAGCATAGAAATTGATGCATACGGGATTGCAGGGGGACCAATATATCTTAATGCTATGGTTGGGTTTTACCTTAATGAACGTTAGTAGTTGCGGATGCTTGCTAATAGTTCCAATCATAAGTGCATAGAATTCCAAGTCAGGGATGGCATGCTAGCAGTGGCCTCTCCCACATGAAACTTGCTATTGGTCTAGTAAAGTAGTCAATTGCTTAGGGACAATTTCGCAACTCCTACCACCACTTTTCCATACTCGTTATACTAACTTTATTGCTTCTTAATCTAAACAGCCCCTAGCTTTTATTTACGTGCTCTTTATTATCTTGCAAACCTATCCAAAAACACCTACAAAGTACTTCTAGTTTCATACTTGTTTTAGGTAAAGCGAACGTCGAGCGTGCGTAGAGTTGTATCGGTGGTCGATAGAACTTGAGGAAATATCTGTTCTACCTTTAGCTCCTCGTTGGGTTCGACACTCTTACTTATCGAAAGAGGCTACAATTGATCCCCTATACTTGTGGGTTATCAGATCCCGGCCCCCAAGCTGGTCCCGAGATGTCCGAGTAAAGATCTCGTCTTGATGAAGTGGTGACGCAGCATAGTCGATGGGCAAGGTGAAAACCCCAGTCCGACCGCGGCGATGGAGCATGCTGGTACTGTGATGCCGAAGCCCCCAGTGTGTGTGTTAATGAAGTGATGATGAATCCCCTGGTCCAGCCAAGGTGATGCGGTAGGTCGGCAAGGTGATGACAGAACCCCCACATCAGCACATTGGTGCGCCAAGGTAATAGCGCTGCCCGGCCGAAATCATTTACCTGTGCACAAAAAATAGTGCAATCCAGAGATAATAATAATGATAATAATAATTAAAAATATCTGCATAATTAATAATTTAAGCAAAGTGGATAATAAAAGAAATATGGCCCGTGTGCCGAACACTCGATGAGGTAGAGCTCTCTCAGCGATGCCGAAGTCCCCGAGGCAACCGAACATGTCAGTATGGCAATTCGACCAACAAGGTGATCACGTGAGCCGATTGGGACAACGATGTCGGCTTGCCAAAGTGACCGCGTCACGCAGTCGAAGTCGATTACCTACACACATAAAATAGTGTGGTCCAAAAAGGATAATTGATTTTCGCAAAAATAATTTATTGAAAGAGATGTGGCCTGGCGCTGAAGTCAGGTCGATGCAGGACGTTGGCGTGACGCGGTGAAGGCGTGGCCAAGCCTGAATTCGCAGGCCGGTCTAAGTTCTGGATGCGGCACTTGCCGAAGTGTATACGGAAACTGACGGAACCACCACGCGGCCGTTGTTAATGCGGCCACCATTTGATAGACCTGTGTACAGATGATGAAACAAACCAGAGTAATAATTCCTTGGAAAAAATAAACCCAAGCAAGAAAAAAATACTAGGATCAATAGCACCTGGTTTATCTATTGTAGTAATCTGAAGAAAGGTTACTCCCAAAACTGGGACTCGATCCGCACACCCATTGTCTGATGGGTGATAAAGCGACGGCATGGCGATGCTGGCTAAGGTGGGATCGCCAAGGGAAAGCCCCCAGTCCAGCTAACGTGACAAAGTTGGTCGGCTGGTGACGCTGAAGTCACCGGAGTATGTTGATGAAGAAATAGAAAAGTCCCCGGTCTAGCCGAGATGACGAAGCGGGTCAGTAAGGAGACGTTGCAGCTGCCATATGAGCCGAGATATTGAAGCAGTTCAGTGTGATGGACATCGGCTTGAAAAAGCAACAGTGCGGCCATGCCGATGCTGGTCATAACTTGTGACGCGGTCAATGCCGGATTGATGAAAGTAACCAAGCGGCGATGTCGGCGAGCCTGACCCGTGCAATCCGTGGGGCGATGGTGTTGGTGATGATTTATCCTTCGCGATGCCGGACTCTTGTTCAGTTTGCCGAGCTGATGATCTGATAAGGTTAAACTCGGATCGATGAAGCGACGATCTGTCTAGCGCAGGTCGGCAAACATGGAGCAATGTTACCGGACTGGTGTGACACCAGCACGATGGTGAAGCGTGCCTCAAAGAAGGCTTAAACTTTTATGGGCATGTGTTAAAAACAACGCACAATGCCATAGAAGAAAAATCCTTTAAAAAGATTGTCCAATACCACGTTCGTAAAGAAACATGAATTCTGGTCGGATCCATATTCGTGCAGAAAACAGATCCGAAAAGTGATTCACTAATCGGAAGGTTCCCGGAGTTTGGACGGTCAGATCGAGCTGAAATTTTGAGGGGTGCTAGATATAGGAATTCCGCAGCCGATCAACGGTTGGATCTTCCAAAGGACGTCCGATCTAGGTGCTGGAGACCACGCCCTAAACTCGTCCAGATTCCCGTCCAGATTTGACAGCGCTCTGGTATATCATAGATTGCCGGAGATTCCTCCATCGGAACTCGACGACATTTTGCATGATTGTTTTAGACTCAATTCCGCACAATTACATCAAAGGATCGTCAAAGCAATGCTCAAGGAGGTGGTGGAAGCGGATACAAGTTCGATGTTTGGAAAAACACCACGGTTGCCCGAGGGCAATGTTGACGTTGAGCCCCCGAGCTCCCTGGATTATTCCTCCATGATCTTGATAGAGATCGGAGTTGATGTTGATGAAGGCCCCCGTCCGAACATGACGATCGGAGATGGAGAGCGGCCCTTGGTCGAGCCGCCGACGAAGATGCCGGCGTCACAGTTGATCTGCGGCCGAGCCATTGATCCTTTGCCGATCACATAGCGGAACTCTCAATGAAAGCACCATTGTCGATGTCAAAACCGGCAGATCTCGGGTAGGGGGTCCCGAACTATGCGTCTAAGGATCAATGGTAATAGGAGACATGGGACATGATGTTTACCCAGGTTCAGGCCCTCTTGATGGAGGTAATACCCTACTTCCTGCTTGATTGACTTTGATGAGTATAGGGGTTACAAGAGTTGATCTACCCCGAGATCGTATGTTGTGGTCTAAACCCTACGGGTATGATGAGTAATGTCATAATAATCTACCGACTAGCCTGGCCTTGGCTTATATAATGTACCAGAGGCCTAGGATAACAAGAGTCCTAGTCGAATACGCCGGTCAAGAGGAGTCCTCGTCTTGATCACCAAGCATATGGCCATGGGGGTCCTTGGCCCAATCCAACTGATTGGGAGACGACGTGGTGAGTACCCCCTAGTCCAGGACACCGTCAGTATTAACTCCATAGAGAGAGCCCAAACCTGGGTAAAACATCATGTCCCCTGTCTCCTGTTATCATCGACCTTAGACGCACAGTTCGGGACCCCCTACCCGAGATCCGCCGGTTTTGACACCAACACCCGCGGCGGCTGCCGTGGCGGGGACTGCACCATGGGGACGGCCCCCTCTGTTCGTCCAACGGTGTGAGCCGTTGCTGTCGCTTGGGGAGGTCATGGCGGGCCAGCTCGTCATGAGCCCCCAGCTTCGGCAAAATCGAGCAGGCTCTGGATGGTGGCACGCCATTTATCCATCTGTTTGGCCGCTGGCAGGAACCTCAGTAGCAACTGAGCTCGCGCCATCGCCTCCGTGTCTATGCTTGGCATAGATGTTGATGACGTCGACCGCATCGTCGCCTGGCTCCTGACGGTGCCGGCGGCGGCTGTGGTGCCATGTCCACGCAGCTGTGGGACGACCTCCTGGGCAATGGGGTCGCGCGACGGTGGTGCTGGAGGGTCAGCATCTCCGTCGGGCACAGCAGTCCGGTCCGCTCGTCCGGGAGGAGGCTGAGGGAGTCCTGACTAAGGGGTCCTCGGGTGTCCGGGCTATATGATATGGGCCGAACTGATGGGCCGTGAAGATACAAGGCAGAAGACCTTCCCCCGTGTCTGGATGGGACTCTCTTTTGCATTGAGGGCAAGCCTAGCGTCCGGATGTATAATTTCCTTTCTCTATAAACTGACTGTTTACAACCCTAGGCCCCTCTGGTGTCTATATAAACAGGAGGGTTTAGTCTGTAGAGGCTAAGAAAAATCATATAGGCTAGACATCTAGGGTTTAGCCATAATGATCTCGAGGTGGATCAACTCTTCTAACCCCTATACTCATCAAATACAATCATGTAGGACATAGGGTTTTACCTCCATCAAGAGGGCCCGAACCTAGGTCAACATTGTGTCTCCCTTGTCTCCTGTTGCCTTCGATCCTCAAACGCACAGTTCGGTACCCCCTACCCGAGATCGGATGGTTTTGACACCAACATTGGTGCTTTCATTGAGAGTTCCACTGTGTCGTCAACAGAAGGTTCGATGGCTCGTTCGATCATTAACAACGATGTCGTTTCGGAGGAAACTTTCCTCCCCGGACAAATTTTCATGTTCGGCAGCTTCGCTCTGCGTGCCAACTCAATTGGCCACCTCAAACAGATTGACAGCTACGCCCCTGGTCATCAGATCAGTTTCGGGAACCTAAATTATGTCGCTGATATCCGAGGAGACTTGGTCTTCGAAGGTTTCGCAGCCCCGACCACCGCTTTGGTGTTAGATCTGGAGCAAACTGTCGAGTCCGAAGATGGGAGTTTGGAGCCCGCCGGACTCTCTGCTATGAGGATCCCTATCGGAGATCCGGAGGCGATTTTGTCCTTGGACAGCCCGGAATCAGATTCGGTTCCCCCTATCATTGAAAGGCCGGACTCCCCCCCGGACTCGAGCTCCAAACTCTCGAAGTCCGCGCCAAGCCAGCGTGGCCAGGAGGCCTTTGCCCTGGCCAGCCCCGCGGACTCTCGTTTCCCCGTCCAATCTTTGCTCTTAAACGAGGCTCTGGACTTAATGCGGTCCCTCTTCATTACGGAGGAATCACCTCCGAACTATGCCAAGCCCAGACTAGGGGCTGAGAGCGGGGAATTTTACGTCACCCACCACCCACTTCATACCCACCGTCGAGGACTTAAACGACATGTTGGACTACACCTCCAAAGACATCGACAGCATGGACGACGATGCCGGAGAGGTACAAGGCCAAGACCCGTCATTTATCGGACGTTGGACGGCCACCTCCACATATGACGTGTATATGGTAGATACACCCAAAGAGGATGACGGCGAAGGCAGGAAGGATCCGGTTGAGGACAAACCTGCTGAGACACCACCAAAGCATCGATGCCAGCGACGCTGCTAAAAATCGCATCGTGAAAAAGACAGTAATACTGGCAGCGGAGAAAATACCACTCCAGAGAACACCGAAGACCCTGAAGCCCCTGTCGAGCCCACATCCGAGCAGAATGATGTGGAAGAAGGGCAAGTTAACCCCGACGATCCGGTCGGGACGAGGATTCAGAAGATAGCAACTATCTACCACTCACGGTGGATGATGTCAGCCTCGGCAACAAAGATTTCATCATGCCAGAGGAACCCCTCGAGCAGGAGCGCTTTAAGCGCCAACTAATTGCCACTGCAAGAAGCCTAAAAAAGTAGCAGTAGCGGCTCCAAGCCGAATAGGATACACTCCACGACAGATGGACCCAGGTCCTAGCTGCCGAAGAATATGGCCTCCAATGCTCAACAAAGAGTTATCCGAAGCGTCAGCTACTACCACAATTCGACGACGAGGCCTTCGAGCCAATACCGTCAAAACATGACTGCGCTGATGAACCAGACCGGCCACCACGTGGGTGAGATAAAGCGGTCACCTACGCCGAAACCAACCTGCACCACCTCGCCATAAGGGCAGAGAGACAGCGGCTCTAGGATACACCTACGACATACGACAAGACCTGAGCAATAGAGTAGGCCAAGCCAAATCAATCTATGGATCAAGGAGGGCGCGCCCCAACACGAGAAGACGACCGTCAAGCCTGGTGCGATATGCATAACCTCACCAGGGCCGAAAACCGCATACAGATGTCATCCGAACTCCGTCGTGACGTTGCTCGATACAGAGGCGCCGCGCAGCCCTTATGCTTTACCGATGAGGTAATGCAGCACCAGTTCCCAGAAGGGTTTAAACCCGTAAACATTGAATCATACGACGGCACAACAGATCCCGCGGTATGGATTGAAGACTTCCTTCTCCATATCCACATGGCCCGCGGTGACCATCTTCACGCCATCAAATACCTCCCCTTAAAACTGAAAGGACCAGCACGACACCGGCTAAATAGCCTCCCAAAGAACTCTATTGATAGTTGGGAAGATTTGGATGATGCCTTTAGAGACAACTTCCAAGGTACCTATGTCCGGCCTCTGGATGCCGATGACCTCAGTCATATAGTCCGGCAGCCCGGAGAGTCAGCCCAAAAACTCTGGACCAGGTTCTTAATTAAAAAGAACAAGATTGTCGATTGTCCGGGCGCCGAAGCCCTGGCGGCCTTTAAACACAGCGTCCGTGACGAATGGCTCGCCCAACACCTCGGCCAAGAAAAACCGAAGTCCATGGTAGCTCTTACCGCACTCACGACCCGCTTTTGCGCGGGAGAAGATAGCTGGCTAGCTCGTAGAAGCAACAGCACCAGTGACCCTGGCACCTCCGAAGCCAGAGATGGCAACAGTAGGCCACGACGCAACAAACACAAGCGCCGAAGCAACAATGAAGATACCGAAGACATGGCGGTCAACACTGGATTCAGTGGCTCTAAACCTGGTCAGCGGAAGAAGCCATTCAAAGTAAACAAAGATGGTCCATCCAGTTTGAACAGAATACTAGATCGGCCTGCCAGATTCATGGCACCCCTGACAAGCCTGCCAATCATACCAACAGAAATTGTTGGGTCTTTAAACAGGCCGGTAAGCTAAACACCGAACATAAGGGGAAAGGGTGCCTAGCGAGGACGACGATGAGCCTCGCCCAACAAACACAGGGGGGCAAAAGAAGTCCCCCCCCCCCGAGGTAAAAACAGTGAATATGATCTACGTCACTCATATCCCTAAGCGGGGGCGGGAGCGCGCCCTAAGGGATGTCTACGCCATAGAGCCAGTCACCCCAAAATTCAACCCATGGTCGGCCTGTCTGATCACTTTTGACCGTAGAGACCACCCGACAAGTATCCGTCATGGAGGTTCGGCAGCATTGGTCCTTGATCCAATCATCGACGGATTCCATCTCACACGAGTCCTCATGGACGGCGGCAGCAGTCTTAACCTACTTTATCAGGACACTGTCCGTAAAATGGGTATTGATCCATCAAGGATCAAACCCACTAAAACCACCTTTAAAGGAGTAATAACTGGCGTAGAGGCCTGCTGCACAGGGTTAATAATGCTGGAGGTAGTCTTCGGCTCACCGGATAACTTCCGAAGCGATATTGATCTTCGACATCATCCCCTTCCGTAGTGGTTATCATGCACTGCTCGGACGAACCGCTTTCACCCGTTTCCATGCAGTCCCGCACTATGCCTATCTAAAGCTTAAGATGCCCGGACCACACGGTGTTATTACAGTCAATGGAAACATGGAGCGCTCCCTCCGTACTGACGAACATACCGCGGCCCTCGCAGCTGAGGTACAGGGTGGCCTTATCAAGCCAAATATCTCATCAGCCATCAAGCCCCCGGGCGCGGTCAAACGGGTCCGGTCTACCCTGCAGAATGACAGTTTGATTCATCCAGAACTTGATTAGCAATTCTGCCTCCGTCTAAACCCCCACCTAATCATGGCAAACATACCACGGGTACATAACTACACACTAAAAATACCATGGGCAAGGACGGAGTCAGACTAAGGAAAAAGTCCTCAATATGGCTCGACCCTATTCGGACCTTCATTTTCCTCCTTTTTCTCTTATTTTATTTTTTTCTAGGTTCTTTAAAACCCAAGACACTTTTTGGACGTACAAAGGGCCCTTTCCCAAGCTCCTTCTTTCAAACCCGATCGTTGGTCCTCTCAAAGGATCCTACACCAAGGTGAAAGGCGGCGCAGATGTGCGACAGGGTGTCCAAAGGATCCTCAAGACCTGTCGGATTTCGGGTTCCGGCAGACCCTTGAGGTTCGAACACTGGGGTGCGCACGGAGATTTCGCCTTCTACCTACCTGCACCCCACCGCCACGCTAAGATCTAAGCTATGGAGAGAATAGCACAAGAGACACAGGGTTTATACTAGTTCGGGCCACCATTGTGGTGTAATACCCTACTCTATTTTGTGGTGTGGTGGATTGCCTCTTGGGCTGATGATGATGAGCAATACAAGGAAGAACAGCCTCGCGAGGGTCTGTTCTTGGTTGGGGCGATGAACTGCTAGGAGGAGTTCAGTCACCCTTCTCTCTCTCTCTGATATGATCTGATCCGATCCCAGCTTGTTTCTGGATTGGCCGATCCTCTCTTCTCTCTCTCTACCCTGGGGGTGGCTAGTCCTATTTATAGGCAAAGGCCCTGGGCCTCTTCCCAAATATTGAGCGGGAAGGGCGCCAACTATTGGCCATTTTGAAGGGGAACATCTGGTACACTTATCCTAACTAAAGTTGGTCCTCCCCTGCCAAACGCTCTGATGGTGACGCTGGCTTGGGCTCCACAATGACTTCCTCCCTACCGTTGGTCTGGTCTTGGTCTCGTTGCACCGAAACGGGTGCCTTTGCTTGATGCTCTCGCCTGCGCTTGCTCCCTTTGCACCAAAGAGGAAAGGAGGACACTGCGCGGGCTGGCGCCCGCCTGGCACCCTTGGTCGTCATGGCTTGCGTCACGGGCACCTTGTGAGGTACCCCGCCTTGATCTCTCCGCCTCCTCACGAGCCAGCCTGACGAGGCCATGCCTGAGGAAGCTCCGTGTCGTCCGCCTCGCGAGGCTTGGCCCCTCGCGAGGGTCTTGGGTCTGTGTTGATGAAGATGGGCCGTGCTGGGCACCCCTTTGAGCCACGCCGCAGGCCGCAGGTAGGCAAGTTTGGGGACCCCCGTTCCCAGAACGCCGACAGTAGCCCCCGGGCCAAATGCGCGCCCAGACTTGGCCGTGCAGGGAGGCGAAAGGGCAAGAGCGAAGCGCCGCGAGCCCTAACAGCCTGCGGCCTTGGGCGCCGCGTGGCGGTTGATTGGACGTGAGCGCCTCAGCAACCGCGCGTGTTGATAAAGGAGCGGCATCTTCCTAGGCTTTGCTTTTTTTGCTTTCTACGGTTGCTGCTCAGATCCCCTTTCCTGCGCCTCTCCTTCCTTCCTCCAAAATTTCCAGATCTACTTCGACCGCGTGACCTAGGAAGCCATGGCGCCTCGTCAGTCCCCGGCTGGAGCTTGGTACTCGTCTGCCCTGGATTCGCCGAATGTGTCGGAGGCGAGCCTCGCCCGGTTGCACCGGATGGCGGCGGCGCAGGGCATCGACAGGGCGAAGTTGTTCAAGGCCGGCTCTGCCACCCCTGAGGGCCAAGGGAGCACCTTCTATCCGCTCTTTGTAAGCGCCATTGCTGCTGGCCTGGTGCCTCCCTTCTCCGAGTTCTTCTTCTCTGTCCTCCGTCATTATAAGCTACAGGCTCTGCATCTCCACCCCAACTCCGTCCTTCTCCTGGCAATCTTCGCCTATTACTGCGAGGTTCACGTAGGGGTGCAGCTCTCAGTGGCCTTGCTGCGCCACTACTTCTACCTCCGGACCTCTCGCGGTCCTGCTTCCCCGTGCGCGAGCTTCGTCGTGTACGGTGGCGCCATTGCCATTTCGAACCCCGGGAAAAGGATTGAGGGCTTCAGGAGCAAGTGGGTCTTGGCAGATGCTGGGCGCATCCACCCTCGGCTGATCTTGCCCACGGAGCAACCCACGAGCTTCAGTGATTGGGGTCGAGTGGAGCTCGCGGACCCCCGCGCGAAGATGGTGTTGGAGAAGATGGACGCGATCTGAGGCAGGCCAACACGGCGGCGGCAAAGCCGACCGGCGCGTCGCTGCTGAGGGAATTCCTGGAGCACCAGCTGGCTCCGCTTCGGCGGTACTCACTTCCGATGTGGAGGCCCCATCCGAGCCCCGCGGTCTTGGCCAACAAAAATCTGGCTGCGGTCCTCCAATCTCTGGTCGGGGGCGATGTGGCGAGGTTGGAGGGCGCTCCTACGCCCTTGTTCCTCTGCGACGACTGGGAGCAGGTAGTGGAGTCCATACCCGTCTTCAACGGGGATGGGCCTGTGCCCACGGAGGCTCCCGAGGAACCGGTGGACGTGTCCTCCAATGACTCCAGCGAAGAGGAGGAAGGAGGGGAGCGGGAAAAAGGGCCTGACTCCGAGGCGACTGACAGGGAGTCGAGGGCTCCCCTCCCCCGGTGCAGGTCCCGCGTTCTCCGCCTCTCTCCGAGCGATGACGACGAAGATGATGACGAGGAGGGCGGCGGGAGCTTGCCCCCGATCCCGAAGAAGGACATGACCGGGCTAATCTCCCGCGGGTCTGCCCCGGCCCCGAGGCGGACCGCAGACGCGCCTTCCGTTCCCGAGCTTCCCGAGGTTGACCCTTCCAGCCGGCTTTCAGGCTTAAAATTTGGCCGGAGGCTGCCTGAGCTCACTAGCGACGACCCGTAAGCGCTTGATTCTTGTCTTTATTTCTTGTTTTGCTGCTGAGGCTTGACGTCCGCATCTCCTGGATAGGTTGGCGCTCGCAGCAAAGAAGCCGAAGGGAGCTCCTAAGGTTCCATCCAGGGCAGCGCCTCTGCCCGCGAAGGAAGGTGACCGCGATGCACGGGCCTCTCCTGCCCGGTCATCCTCGCGAGGCCTGGCTGAGCCGGCTGGGGCGAGCTCAGCCCCCATGGCCCAAGCGACTCCCGAGGTGCCTTTGCCTGCTGCCGCCACCACAGCCGTTGGGGCGCAGCAGGCTCCGCCTCAGGATGTTGTGGTCACGCTGCCGCCATCTCCTCCTACTCCACCGACTGCTATCTCTCCGACTCCTCCTGCCGTTCTGGATCGTGCTGCTGCTGAGCTGGACAGGCTACGGCAGGATCTTCTTGGCTCCGACCCTCGCTTGGTGGCCGGGCGCTTGGAACTGGCTTCAGGATGGATTCGCTCCGACGCTTCGATTCGGGCGGCGCTGGTCCAGGCCTCGACGGCTTGCGATGAGGAGAGGCAGGCCGTCCTTGAGGCGAAGGCTGCTTGTGATGCAGCCCTGGGGGAGGTGGTCGACGTCCGTGGTCATTGCAAGGTGCTGGAGGAGGAGCTGCAAGGCCTGCGGGACCAGCTCACGAAAGAGGCCCGCCTTCGCCAAGAGCAAGAAGAAGGCGTGAAGGCTCGCGAGGCGGCCGTCAAGGACCGGGAGGCCAAGCTCAGGAAGCGTCGTGACCGCCTAGGCGCGCTGAAGCAGGAGTTGGGGGCGAGGAAGGTCGAGCTGGACGACAAGGCCCAGGTTCTTGCCGAGGACCGCGTGGCCTTCGCGGAGATGGAGGCGAAGGCTCGCTCCTCACTAAGGACGCTTTACGACAACAGCCTGGAGAGCCTGCTGGCTGGCGCCGAGGACGGCCCCGCCAAGCTGCTTTCCTTCCTTGTTCGCGCTCTTGAAGATGTTGCCCTTGGCTTTGGCCCCACGGCCGAGGCCGAGGCGCGTGTCCTGTCTTCTGCAGCGCTGACGCGGGTCCTCACCCACATCTACCTTCGCGATCCCAGCGTCGACCTCGACAGCCTGTTGGAGCCAGCAAGCGGCGAGCGTGCCGCTGCCGCTGCCGAGGCCGTGAAGGGTCGCGCGGAGGCTCTGCTGGGGAAGTTCCGGGCCTTCAGCACCAAGCCGAAGCGAGGCGCTGCCGACCCTGCTGCTCCATGAGGCGAAGCCACTCTGCGCTGCTCCGCCGCCGACAAATGACTGCGTTGTGGCTCCTGTCCTGCCTTCAATTCCTGCACATGTATCATGCCTCGGGGAGGCGTTTAAACTTGCCTTTGGCATTGAGATAATAGTGTGGACTGTAATATTTGCTTTTGAATTCCATGAAATTTGTGCTTTTCCTTCCTACTTACTTATGTTCTACGCCGACAGAGCCCGGCCCCGCGCATACCTCAGCCGCCGTTAGCCCCGACCAGAAACCAGGACGGGACCAAGTAGTGAGGGGCTACGTGACAAGTTAGGCTCCTGAGTCGCGATGCTCAGGAGTCCCCCTTGGCGCACGAACAGCAAGTAGGGAGGTGAGATGTGGGTGGATCTACCGTTCTACGTCTGCAGAGCCCGGCCCCGCGCATACCTCAGCCGCCGTTAGCCCCGACCGGAAACCAAGGCCGAACCAAGGAGTGAGGGGCTACGTGACCAATTAGGCTCCTTAGTTGCGATGCTCAGGAGTCCCCCTTGACACTCAAATGGCCTTCGTACCTTGGCTCCGCTCGGGAAGAGACGCGCGACGAACTAGTCCCGGGGGGGCCTGGCTGGGTGGCGTGCGTCTGGGCGTGACCCGGGCGCAGCCCCCGTGCCCAGCCCCCTCGCGCGGCACTCCCGAGGGGAGGCGTTACGATGAGGCTAGACACTGAGCTCTGGGCTCCCTAAGGTTAATGCGGCCCGGGGGCCACCCTCAGTTGTTTATCACTAGCGTGGAGCATAGCGCTTCCGTATGTGTACGGGCATAGCCGCTCCTCGGCAGTGTCGTTAGCCAGCGCGGAACATGGTGCTTCCACTGGTACATGGGAGGGGGATCCCCTCCGGGAGGAGCCCCCGGGGCGTGTACAGCCCCGCCCTGACACGTGGCTGGCACGGTAGGGCCTGGCGAGGTGTATCTGGGAACCCGTGAGCCAGCGCGGGACTCACAGGGCCCTACCTCTAGGCGGGTTGCGCCTGGCACTAGGCCTTATCTTGTGATGTGTTCCTGCAAATTTGGTTAGATGCCGGCACTCTACGTCCTCGGGTCCCGGCCCTCGAGCTGGTCTCAGCCGTCTCTGGTATGCCAGGTCGCGATGCCGTGGACAAGACTAGAGGGGGAGGGCTGGAGAGCCAGTAAGAGCCCTGAGTCGCGATGCTTAGGTGCCCCCCTTTAACGTGCAAGTGGTCGGCTTGGAGAAGAAGAGGTGCCGTGGACCAGCATCAAATAATCAAGCATGGTGGGTCGAACACATAGCCGGAAATAAACGCTAAAGGGATACGTGCCGCTGGGTCTGGCCCGAGCGACTTGGGGATGATGCAGCCCGAGGGGCGCCCCCAACAAAGTAAGATAACAACATGAAATAAAAGGGATACATGCCACAGGGACGGACCCACACGGCCTAGGAATAATGCAGCCCGGGGGGGCGCTCCTAGCTGGAAATGAAACTTGAAAGATGTCACCTGATGATGTTGAGGACGAAGCAGTGTTGGTGTAGCAGACTCGGTGGCTGCGGAAGCCGATCCTCACGAGCCCCCAGGCCCAGGGGCCTCGGGAGGCTCCGGAGGCGCTGGTGGCTCCTCGCGGACCATCTCCATCTCCGCCAGGGCTGCGGAACGCCTGGCCTCTTGAGCCTCCATGATGCCCCTCATGAGGCGCTGATACGTGGCAGCCGCGCTCGGCAAGCCGTAAGGCATGCGAACGTAGCTGTGGGGTGGACCTTTGCAGCGGCCCACTCGCGAGGGCCAGAGGTACTCCAGAGAGGCGACTCGATTGAGCCCTGGTATGTCGATGCAGACGCGCAGCCCATCATCCTCGCCTGGATGGGGAGCCACAACTGGTAGGCGGCGGCCGCCTCTCATGACTCTTGACTCCTGTAGCTCCTGAATGGCCTTGCTGACGAACTCCTGAGGGTCTGGCCCTCCTTGCCTTACCCCTTCTTGAGGGAAACATGCTTCGAAACACGCCTCCATGTGGTGCCCAAGCGCCTCCCTCGTGACCCTAGCCAGGTCGGTGGCCCTCCAGGGGAGAGCCCCCGAGCCCTACCTAAGGAGGGCGCCGGGCGCGCTTTCCTATGCAATGGAAGGAGGTTCCCCCTGGGCAAGCGCGGGCCCTGAGGGGCCTGCCTCCTGAGGAGCCGGGCCGGACGATGTCTTCTTCTTCTTGGGGGTGGCCTCGCGAAGCCTCCTGCTTCCGCGATCCGGGTCTTCCAGTGATGCGGCCTGAAAGGCTTGTTCCAGGGAACACACCGCGTCCTTCTCTTCACAGGGCACCGTGATGACTCCGCCACTTCCTGGCATCTTGAGGACGTTGTAGTCATGGTGAGTCACGGCCATGAACTTGGCCTGCGCTGGGTACCCAAGGATGGCGTTGTACGGTAGGCGAATGTGAGCGACGTCGAAGTCGATGAGCTCGGTGCGGTAGTTGTTGCATGCACCGAAGGTGACAGGGAGGTGGACCTGCCCAATCGGGACCGTGGAGCCGTCGCTGACTCCGGAGAAAGGCTTGGTTGGCTGAAGCTGGTTGTAGGGCACTTGGAGGTTGTTGAATGTTTACACGGACAGGACGTTGAGCCCTGCCCCGCCATCAATGAGGGTCCTGGTGACCAGCACATTGCTGATGATTGGGGAACAAAGCATTGGGAGGACTCCGGCCGTGGCCGCACACTTGAGCTGATCCGCTGAGCTGAACGTGATGGCGCACGCCAACCACCTGAGAGGGCGCGTGGCTTCGAGCTTGGGGAGGACTGCATTCACTTCGCTGGCGAACTTCTTGAAGATGCGTTGAGAGGCTGGGGCTTGAGCCCCGCCCAGGATGCAGGTGATCGCGCGTGGCTCCTGGAAGCCCCCAGCCCCCTCGTCCTGATGGCGGTCCTCGTTTCTCCTTGGCTGCGGCGGCAGCGGAGGTAGGCCTGCGTTGCCTTGCGGGCGATCCTCGCGAGGCTGATCCCTCCAGTCTCCCTCACGAGGCATGTCTTGCCAGCGATCCTCGCGAGGTCGATCATGCCACCCTTGGCGCGGGCAGCGGTCTTCCCAGCATCCTGCATTCCTTCCTCCTCCTCGACCGTAGCCCCGGTCACCGCGGTCGGGACGACAGCCGACCCTTCCTTCTCGTACGGCTCGGAGCTCTTGACATTCATTGCTATTCTGGGTGTGGAGGTAATGGTACACACAGTACCGGCTGCCCTTGGAAGATTCGGGCTGATCTCTGCCCCGCTTGGTGTCTGGTTCTGCCGCGAGCACGGCAGCCCCCTTGCGCTTCACATCCTTGGCCTTGGGCTTCTTCTCTTCTGGGTCTGCGGCAGGCAGCTCGAGGAGGGAGAGAAGCCCTTCCTCAGCCCTGGCGCACTTGGTCGCCAAGTTGAACAGCTCCAAGGAAGTGCACAGGTCTTCATGCATCACCAGCTCCTCCTTCATCTTGACGTCGCGCACGCCGTCGGACAAGGCTGAGATGATGGCCTCCTCGGTCACCTTGGGAATCTTGAGGCGTGCGTTGTTGAAGCGCTGGATGTACTTCTGCAGGGTCTCTCCGGGTTGTTGCTTGATGCGGCACATGTCGCTCACGGCGGGTGGCCGGTCGTGAGTACTTTGGAAGTTGGTGATGAAGCGGGTGCGCATCTCGTCCTAGGAGGAGACCGTGCCTGGAGCTAGGTTCAGGAGCCAGGTGCGGGCCCCGTCCTTGAGCGCCATGGGAAACCAGTTCGCCATGACCTTCCCGTCTCCGTTGGCAACTTCGATGCCCAGCTCATAGAGCTGGAGGAACTCCGCAGGGTCGGCCGTGCCGTCGTAACGAGGAGGCATGTCTGGCTTGAACTTGCCGGGCCACGTGACGCTGCGTAGCTCGGTGGTGAAGGCATGGCAGCCTGCTGTGGCCACAGGGGGTCTTGGGTGACGGAGAGCTTGGTCTTGCAGGTCCCCATGCGCTGCAGCTGGGAGCAGCGCAGGGTCTTGACATGCGGGAGCGGGAGCATGCCCGCGACGTGCTGGAGCAGGGAGCGCCCGGGCAGCTTCTTGTGGGCGAGGGACTTCTTGGCAGCTCTGCTCTTGCCGTGCTGGCACCTGACGGAGCGGGTTCCACCTAGGGGCCACGCGCCTTGGAGCCTGGGCGCCTTCTTGAGGAGGAGGCGGCTAGGGCGCCCCCGGAGCTTCGTCGCCTGCGCAGGGCGGGGGGCGGTGCTGCGGAACGGACGGCGCAGGAGAGCCCCCTGCGGCACGGACGAGCTCGGCGACGCGGTCGAGCCATTCTTCGTAGACATCGTCGACGAGACGGTAGCGCAGGAGCTCGTTTGCCGCGATGAGTGCAGCTCGAGCCTCCATGGGTGTGCGGAGCGCGCGGGCGAAGAACCAGCTGGGGTGAGCGAGGGAGTAGCGGTGCGGCCATCTTGCCGCACGGACGGATGCTGAGACGACGCTTGCTGCTCGTTTCCTGTCGGGCCGGTGGCGGCGTTGACGGCAGGTGACGGGGAACGGCGAGGACGCCCGTCGACAGGAGCCGTCTTCACATTTGGTTTGGCTTCAATCTCAATATGTCTTCATGATTATCTTCACTGCGTTGATTATATAGATATATATATATATGTACTAGTGTTCTGTCCTCTATAGCATTCACTTATAGCTATGTCTTCTTGTTTGAATCTTTTGAACTAAGTGAATGTGATCGGACCCTAACCTCTCCATGCTTTCTACCTCAAACTCTATCTCTCCAAGTCGTATGCATTCTATTGAAACTGTCGAATGTCTTCTCTGCATCCTTATCAGCAGAAGACACAGAGACAAACTTTAAAACCTTTTTCAATGCTCATTCATCCACAAGAAATCCCGAGAAGTAGGAACGACACCCGACAATCAAGGCGTGCGTGGGATGTGGAACTGCCCCCAAAATACCGCATGATGGCCACGTGCTGTTCAGATGCGAATCGCCAGGGGCACCTGAGTAATAGCGCAGTGCCACCTCTATCCCTATAAATACACGATTCACTGTGGTCATTATCTCTTCTTCCACCCTCGCACGAACCCTAGCGCCACCGCTAGCTCTCGACGACGCCGGCGACGAAGCGCTTCACTGCCGCAACCTCTCCGACGCCGTTTTCACGCCGACAGCGGACATCGCTCTCTCCGCCGTCGCCGTAGGTGTCTTCCGTCGCCAAGTTAGGGCACGGAGGATCGAACTGCTCGGCCTCAACTCCCACTTCGTCTAGCAGTTCCAAGTGTGGTAAATAAAACCTCTTTTTACAGCCTCTCTTGATCCTATAGTTCAGTCACTTTCTGCCATAAGAAGTTTCTGCTCTCACAAGTTACATCTCTCTCAGTCTGCATCTCATAACCTGCCTAGAATATTCACTTGTGCATTACGAAGTAGTTAGATTCCTCACTTGTACTGATCTGTGGGTTCGTACAAATCTGGAACCAACTTCGTATCTATGAGTGAATGTCTTCGCACGATGAGGTCAATGTCTTCTAAACCGATTTATCTTCAAAATCTTCTGAGAATGCATATGACCTCTTCCCCTTCCCTCGCACCTTAATGCTATCACAGGTACATGTCCGTGGGAGAATCCTTTGGTTCTCATAGTCTGCATTCATTTGCAGAGTACTTGCAGCATCACATCAACTCTCCTGAAGCCAGTTCTTGTTGGTCAAGCAAAAGGAAGCCTTTGAAGACTTTGAACATCTTGAAGCCTTCCAAGTTAAGATTCATGGCTTCAGAAACAGCAGCAAGGAAGGGAGGCAGACAGAGACGTGGTGGAACGTCCAAAGATCTGCCTGATGAATTGGCAGAGATGTACAAAACTGATCCTGAAGAAAGCTATGGTCAGCGCAAGACACGAATCCAATGGATTCGAAGATATTGGGCAGAGCAATGGTTTCAATACCGCTTCGTCACTCAGGAGTATGCCGAAAAGTGCGCCATCAAGAGACCGTGGGGAGACGTATTATACAAAAATCTCGTACCCAGGTCCAGAGACGAAGCCATTGCTCAAGGCTTCTATCCATGCATGGTGAGAGGACCACAGCCAGCTGAAGCACATCCGTCATCACTTCTCTGCTGTCGCGATGACAATCTGTTCAAGCGCAACTTCCAATTTGCTCAGAACTCTGCAAAGCAAAACAAGAAGAAGCTGGGATTAGACTTCAACCCTGGTCCCTCTGAACCAAGGGCAGATGGCACACGCGACGCCGATCCCAATATCATCGGGCCGTATGCCAATCTTGCAGGCCTCATCACCCACATCCTAGTCCAAGGGACTGCCGTGAATGACCCTCCAGTAGATACTGAGTCTGATGACGCCCCTGCTGTGCCGAAGCCAAAGCAGAAGAAGCCAAAAGCTTCAAAGCCAGCCGCTTCTCCCAAAATCTCAAGAGCGAAGCCATTGGCAACTGCACCTCCTGAAGCCAGTGTGCAGTCTGAAGACTTATCACGAGTCTCCAAGCCCCAAGAAGCCAAGAAGCCTCAGCCACACACAGGCAAAGAGCTCACAGCTGCTGCCGTTCTGCGCTGCGAAACCATTGATCTATCAAGCGATGAAGATCTTGGAGATGACGCTCTTGAGCAGCTCATCAAGAGCAAGGAGGAGGCTGAAATCTTCAACAATCTGCCTCTGTTTGATGTCGCCATGATCCACAACTTCATCGATGAATGGTTTGCCTCAGCGGACATCAGCTTCAACGATCTGCAGCTGCCCATAGGCCTCAGCGTTGCCTTTCAAGGCGCAATTGCTTCAGAACTTGCAATAGCCCAGCGCATTGTTGAACTGAAGCAGAAAATTGATTTTGAAAAGGCTCAGTTCAAGAAGCACGTGGCCAAGCTCAGCGTGTAAGAAGTGAAAAACTTCAAGATCATGATGCACGAGCTGAAAGAGAACTTTCTGAAGACGCGTGCCGAAGCTCAAGGCTCGCGAGAGCGCATGAAGACTCTGGCTGATCGCTGTGTGCAGGCCTACAATGAGGCCGAGAAGCGCAAGGCACTTGGGCGTCCCGGCATTGACCCCAGGGTGGCCGCGAAGAAGAAAAAGAAGCCTGCTGTGCCTGAACCAGAGGCGCCAAGGTCAGAAACTGCTCCGATTGTCTTCCCCACTGCAATGACTGGCTCGAAACCAAAGAGTCGATCAACCGCCTCAGAGCTCAAGAAGACACGGACTGCAGAGGCTGAAGCTAGGAAGAGGAAACACTCTGAAGCCTCTCCTTCTGACCCCACCATCAAAAAGCGCAAGACCAAGAAATCTCGGGCTGCTCGCACAGAGCCCTTGATAGTTGAACCCCTCTCCGTCCGCTATCCTGACGCAGATCGTCAGTTAACAGTGCATGAGCCTGCTTTCACAGAGGCTCCGCACGCTGAAGACATTCCAGCAGCCAACCCCAACGCTGCTGAAGACATTGGTCTCCAAGACAATGTCCAAGGTGATGCAGCCCTTCCTCAGCTTGAGACAAGCGAATTGATCAGCATTGGTCGTCCATTGACACCAATCACACAAGATGCATCGTGGGCAGATCGCCCACAGGAGGAAGATAATGAGCCCCAGCCCACTGCAACTCCATCGGCGTCTCCTATATTCCGTAGGCTTCGCAAAGGGCCAAGGGCTCAGGCTGACAACATTCCGGCTGCATCAGCCGAAGAGCATGCAGAAATACCACAAGCTCCAACTCCCCCGCACCAACAAGAAGCAGTTCTCCAGGAGAACGTGCCTGAGTTCGTCCCTCCCACTACACGTGTGGAGGCTGCAAATGTTGAGGCTGCCACAAACAACGCCAAAGCAAATGTGGAGCCCTCCCCAACAACAGCTTCAGAAGACACTGAAGCTACTGCTCCTGAATCTTCTGTGCCTGAGTCTGCTGCCGGTCCCCAATTCAATTATCATGTTGCGTACAGGCCCCAGGTCCAGAAGCCGATCCCACGACTGCCAAGGTTCCCAGGTCCTGCATCAGCTCCTGGCTCCTTCAACATCAACAGCTTCAGGGTAGACAACACGTTTTTCAACAGCTCCAAGAACCCTTATTCAAGGGAACGGATTGTATCAGATAGGTTCTGGAGCTATCAACAGCGCAGCTATTATTCATGCATCTTGTACAACCAAGGCCGCATCTTTCCTCACAAGCGCCTTGAGGTTGAAGCTGTTGCTGGCCTGCCTAGCCTGGAAGACGCACTGGATTGCTTCAAGCAAGTGGGTCTGCTGCCGTTTATCACCGATGAAGAGCACTGGAATGAAGAGCTTCTGCTCCAGTTCTATGCCACCCTGCATATCAAAGGCTACAACAGAGATCCGAAGACTTGGGTCCTGGAGTGGATGACCGGCAATGTCCATCATGAAGCCAATGCTTTCGATATCATTGAGCTTACCGACCTTCCCACTCCTGGCAAATTCTTCGAAGAAGGCTGCCAACCCCATGCTGAAGCAATGAGAGCATATTTCAGCGTCCTGAGCCAAATATGAGTCAGATGCTCTCAATGATGAAGCCATTGCCTCAGGATGCACCCTATCCAACTGAGTTCTTCGTTGAAGACTTAGAGTACCTGCCCAGAACCATATATCACATCGTCAGGCGGACTCTATGGCCCATTAAGGGGCACTCTCCATATGCCAAGGTTGAAGGTGCAATGAAGACTCTCATCTTCTGTATTCTGCATGGCAAATGCTTCAACGCACAGGATCTCTTTATACGCCAACTTGCAGCATCCGGCTCAGATCTCTTTGGTTTGAAGTTTTATGCTCCTTGGGTTATGAGGCTGATCAAGATTCACTCTGCAACTTCATATCAGCCCTCAGCCCGCAACCATCGGATCTTCTTGCCAGATGTGGACACCTCTGCTGAAGCAATATACCCTGAGCCTGCCAAGCAACCAATAAGTCTTCAGAATGCCGAACACCAGAGCTTCACGCAGAATGTTGAAGGTGTTGAAGCCATGTCCAGGGTCTATCCGATGGCTGGCACTACACGTGCACCAGCATCAACTGAAGCCACAGATAGCACAAACGCTCCAAGACCCAAGAAGCGTGCTCGTGTCCTCACTGACCGAGAGCTTCTTGTGGCCCTTCACCAAAAGCAAGATAGGCATGACGACTGGCTGAAACGTCAGATGAAGAGCCTCTTGGTGGATGTCAATCGTCTTCGAAACCTGGCCACCAAGAATGCCTTCGTTACACATGAGACTTGCCGTCGTACGTGGAAAGGGCTCTCAATGATCTGCACTGAAGCTGAACTTGAAGAGGATGGCTTCACAGAGCGCTTCAAATTTGACACCACACCTCCTAGGAGGGCTGTGATGCGCAATACACCGTCACTTGAAGACTCTGAGTATTCCTCATCTGCTGCCACCGTCACTGCGAGGATCATTGATGACGATGATGATGCTACTTCACCACCACCCACTTCAGCACCTCAAAGCTCTGCACCGCCAAACAACTCCACCGACCCTACTGCGCCTGGGAACGCGTAGAAAAATCTATGTCTTCAGACCTTTTTGGTCATTCCTGACAAAAGGGGGAGAAGCATATGATGTTTATAGTCTTCAAGCGGGTCAATATGGGCGGGTGCCTTGTTTTGTTATACTTGCTTCGTGTTTGCAACTCTTGTTTTGCTTCATTTGGTTCTTTTGAGTTGTAAACACTAAAACTCAATGGTCGTCTGCTACTTGTTTACCACTCTGTTTGCGAAGATAAATTCCGCACGTGTGACGATAAATTCCGCACTCATCTCATTCTGCAGACGTCCATTTTCCATTATGCATGTCATTATCTTCATATACTTTCACATGCATAGTGGATTGTCATCATAAGCTGAAGCTGATCTCCATAAGTACAACCTGCCATGTGCATTTGCATTCCAAAAGAAAATTAACTTATATGCACATCTTCAGGGGGAGCTCTTGCAACTTATGAAGACAATTCCTTTACAGACTTCACACTTTATATTCCCCGTTGAAAACTTCAACTAGTTTGTCATCAATCACCAAAAAGGGGGAGATTGTAAGTGCATCTAGTGCCACCCCTAGTTGGTTTTAGAGTATTGACGACAAAACTAGTAGAGGGACTAATGTGTTTGTGAGAATTACAGGAAAACACAGGTAGAAGTCCCTCATTGATTCGGTTTACTACCAGAGATAACCTCTAAAATTGAATGAAGACATTGAAGTCAAAGGTGGTATATGAAGATATTCACATTGAAGACTATGACAACAGAAGACACGTTATGAAGCCTATGGAACTCGAAGACTTAGATCTTTCGTAGTTCTTTTTTATTTCTGTTGAGTCATAGGAACCACCGTACTGTTAAGTGGGGTCCAGGGGAACAAGTCAGAATGACTTAAGTGATGCCTAAATCAAAAACCTATGTCTTCGAGTGAAGACAATGAGAGCAAATCTTGTCCAGAGCCGGACAAGTCAGCTTTGCTTGTAGCCCAAGTAAAGTTGCCATGAGAGTTTGAAATCTGACCGTTGAGACACGTGTCAGTTCCTTAGTGACCCAGGGTCATTTCGGACAAATCAGGTGTCGGTGTACTAGAGTAGGGGTACCCTAGTATCCCGAACTTGTGCACGGGCAGTCGCAGCACCCCGCGGCAAGGCTTGCCGCGGTGGCCACCAAGACCCTCCGCGGCTACATTGAAGACCACCCAAGAACAAAGTACTCGAACCGAGGCCCCGGCAAGAGGAGCTTGCCGGGAAGGCCAACCAAGGCCCCGGCAAGAGAAGCTGGCGGGGAAGAAGACAAGACCCCGGCAAGAGGAGCTTGCCGGGAAGGCCACTCAAGACATACCAAGAAAGCTTTCCGCGACGCGCCGCGCGTCCCGGCAAGGCCCGGTGAGCGAGAAGCTCCCGAACACGGCAAGACGACGGCCGCGGCAAGGAGCTTGCTGCGGGAAACCCCCACCTCGTGCCCGCGCTGCAGCACACCTGCCAACGGGTCGCTCTAGGACTCTCCCAAGCACACGTGGCAGGGGGCCGTGCAGCTAGGGGTACGAGGTGGCAAGCAGGCGCTGACAAGATAACCATCGTGGCAAACGGTGGCGTCCCTAGAGGTCCATTTCGGTACTGTTTAGGCGACACAGATGGGCAATTAATGCCCTTGTCCCCTGCCGCCAGGGTTAGGTATGATAACACTGTAGCAGGTAGCTGTACCTACCACAGCACCTTTCCATTTTTGCCCTTTACCTCCGTTGCCATGTCGGTAACCCCTTGAGCATATAAAAGGAGGCCCGTATGCAACAGGGGAGGGGGGTTAGCCAGTTCAAAGGAGAGAGAGCCAGTTCGAACTCTCACGCTCGGTCTTGCTAGCTGCTGGAGTGTACTGTAGCACTCCGCGCTCCCGAGCTAGAAATCAATACAAATCCACAAAGCAGGAGTAGGGTTTTACGCATCCGTGCGGCCCGAACCTGGGTAAGTCGCTCGCATGCTTCGCCTCGATCTGCTCTTTGCGCGACCTCCGCCCCCGCCGAACCGAAAGGGACCCGGTCCGCCGGTCCCATAGGTGCCCGTGGATCAGCTACCCCGGCATCTCTGGCGCGCCAGGTAGGGGGCGTTGAAGTTGTGTGAACCAGATCCGGTGTTCTCGCGAGCTAGATCTTCATCATCTTCATCAACATGCCGCCGAAGAAGAAAGTTTCGGAGGCAGCTGCTCCATCCGCGCCGAGCCAGCCACCGCCGGAGCAGACGGTTGGTGGGGCGGGCGCCGGCGGGAGGACACGCGTCGACGAGGGAACTCACGGTGCTTCCCGGTCCCAGGACAAGGCTGCGCTGCCCGTCGGCGGCGTAGCCGGCTCCCACAATGACCGGGCGCACTCCAAGACCTCGGCGTCCGTGCATGCACCGCGCCCCTCTCAGGAGGCGCGGGACCGGCAGCGCCCTGGTACTCACGGTACCATGCGTTCTCTAGACCAAGATCGAGCTCGTGGATCTCGGAGCGCTCAGGACCACCATGCACGCCAACCTGCTGGCGCGAGCGGGACACGGTCGCCTGGGCGAGATACTGCTCCTTCTAACGTAGTTAGAAGTCCGAGCATATCCCGCTCCTCGCACCGTTCACCACCCGCCACCGCAGCAGAAGCTTTGGCGCGAGCTCAGCTGCTCCTAGACTACCCTCCAGCGGCGGACAAGGTCGACGACTGGAGGGCCACTATCCAGAGTCTCATCGGCTTCGCAAACGGCGACACTCCACGGCAGCCGAGCGCGTCTCAGCCGCAGCAAGCCAGCCAGGCATGAGCCAGAGACGACAAGACTGGTGGGGGTGCAACTACTGTGCACTCTCCACCCCGAAGGCCAAGATCGTCGACTCGCCGGGTCCACCTCGACAGCGACTCCACCACGTCGTCGGATCCGCGAGCTCGTCGCGATCAGCGCGAAGTTCTTCAAGAACGACAACAAGAAGACGCTCGTACTCGCATCGAGCACCGGAGAGAAGCGCGGCGTCTATCAGACCAGCGCGCTGGGCCCTCTATTGACATGCATGCGCCGGAGGAGCTAGGCGACTTGACGTATGCGGTAGGTTGCCCTGCGTTCACTCGTGAGCTGCGGCAAGTCCAGTGGCCCAGTACGAAGAATTTCAAACCAGATGTACCCGAGAAGTACGACGGCAAGTCGCATCCGTCGGAGTACCTCAGCATCTACACCATCGCGGTGCAGGCTGCTGGGGCGCGGGACGATAAGATCCTTGCCAACTACTTCCCGTTGGTGCTCAAGCCCAACGTCAGGTCCTGGCTCATGCACTTGCCAGACAACTCCATATCCTCCTGGGCTGATCTATGCCATCAGTTTGTCGGCGCCTTCACAGGCGGCCACAAACCTCATGGCCAAGAGAGTGATCTTCATCTGCTCGTCCAGAAGGAAGGAGAGCCCCTGCACAAGTATATCCAGAGGTTCAGCCGTGTACAGCACAACATCCCAAATATCCACCCTGCCGCGGTAATTAGCGCGTTCCATCAGAACGTGCGTAACCGCAGGATGCGGGAGGAGATGGCGATGTGCAAGATTCGGGACGTCAGCGAGCTATATGCCCTGGCCGACAAGTGTGCACGCGCTGAGGAAGTGAGGAAATTCCCCGGAGAAAGCACTGGAGCAGGGGGATCTGACAGCGAGGATGCCGCTCCGGTAAGGAAAAACCGGCGGCGCAACAACAGGAAGAAGCAGAACAAGGAGGTGCTGGTCGCTGAGCAGTCCAGCAGCGACGGCGGCGCCAAGCGAGCCAAGGTCGGTAGCTCCGGCAAGGGAGTTGCCGCATGCACCAACTGCCAGGCTGTGGCGGCCGCCGACAAGCAGGACGGCTCCTACAACCAATACTGCAAGATTCACCGCACCAAGGGCCATGACCTCCGGAGCTGCAAGAAAGTCGAGCAGCTTGTCCAGCAGCAAAGAGCTGAGTACGAGCGGCGCGACAAGGAGAGGGCCCAAGGGGTGCTGAAGAATCCGGCAAGAAACGCGCCGGACGGGGAGGACGCTGCGACAAGGCCAAGCAGCGGCAAGGAGACAGGCCTCCCCGCGGCTGCGACAACGATGAAGATGACGACGACGAAGACATGGATGATGTTGAGACCAGTGAACAGGAGTTTCAGAAAGCCACAGAGGTCTTGTGCGTTGACGGCGGTGCTTCTCTGCACACTTCACACCGCCAACTCAAGCAATGGGCGCGGGAAGTCAATGCAGCGGAACCGCCTGTCGAATCGCGCAAGCTTCTGAAATGGTCCAGCACGCCTATCATCTTTGACATTGAGGACCACCCTGATCGCACAACTGCGGTCAGGTGCCTGCCGATGTTGGTTTCACCAACTATCCGCAACCTCAAGGTCACTAAGATGTTAGTTGACGGCGGGGCCGGCTTGAACCTGATCTCCTCCGCTGTGCTCCAGAAACTCCAAATCCCTGACAGCGAGCTCGAAGAGACCGGCACATTCCAAGGAATCAACCCGGGAAGGAGCAAGCCGAAGGGGAAGGTCACGCTGCTAGTAACATTTGGCAGCGAGCTAAACTTCAGGACTGAGAAGGTCACATTCGACGTTGCCGATATCCCATTGCCCTACAATGGGATACTTGGCCGTCCAGCACTCGCCAAGTTCATGGCAGCCTCTCACTACGCATATAACGTGCCGAAGATGCCAGGCCCGATAAGCGTCATTTCTGTCCCTGGCGACAAGAAGGATGCTCTTATCTGTGCCGACAAGATCTACCGGGAAGCAGTAGCCACGGCAGATCGCGATCCACTTGCCGCTGAAGCTCCCGGGGGGAAGAAGACCAAGTCCGGCAAGAGTTCTGATGCCCACTCCGGCAAGCACACCTCTTTGGAGTGCTGCGCTGCCGTTGAGGACGCACCATCGAGCTCCACCGGCAAGTGCAAGAAGACGATGGTAGCTCCGCCAGAGACGAAGAAGGTACCTGCCAAGGAGGACGGTACTGGTGGTACCTTCACCATCAGTGCCATGCTCGGCCCTAAATAGGAAAGCGCGCTCGTCACTTTCCTGCGGGTGAATATTGACGTGTTTGCGTGGCAGCCATCTGACATCCCCGGTGTTCCCAGGAAAGTGATTGAGCACCACCTTGCCGTTTGTCCTCATGCGCGGCCCGTCAAGCAGAAAGTCAGGAAGCAGGCAGTGGAGCGCCAAGAATTCATTGCAGAAGAGATCAAGAAACTGGAAGCAGCAGGCCTTGTCAGAGGAGTGCTCCATCCCACGTGGTTGGCCAATCCTGTAGTCGTGCGCAAGGCAAACGGGAAATGGAGACTTTGCATCGATTTCACCGATGTTAACAAAGCTTGTCCCAAAGACCCCTTTCCTTTGCCGTGCATTGACCAGATTGTTGACTCCACAGCCGGATGTGATCTGCTTTCATTTCTTAACGCATACTCAGGATATCATCAGATCTTCATGGCAGAAGAGGATGAGGAGAAGACTGCATTTATTACTCCATGTGGCACGTACTGTTTCGTACGGATGCCTTTCGGATTAAAAAATGTTGGTTCGACATTTGCAAGAGTAGTCCATGTTGCTCTTGAGCCACAAATACACAGAAATGTGGAAGCCTACATGGATGATATAGTAGTCAAGAGCAAGGACAGGGCAACCCTGACTCAAGACTTAGACGAGACCTTTGCAAATCTGCGCAAGATCAGCCTCAAGCTCAACCCAGATAAGTGTGTGTTTGGAGTTCCCTCCGGCAAGCTTCTCGGGTTCTTCGTGTCTCAGCGGGGAATTGAAGCCAATCCCGACAAGATCAAGGCCATTGAGCAGATTGAAGCACCAAAGCGCGTCAAGGATGTACAGAAACTTGCCGGTTGCGTGGCTGCTCTCAGCAGGTTTATCTCTCGGTCTGCTGAGCGCGCCCTGCCATTTTTCAAATTATTGAAAAAGGCAATACCTGAAGAGATACCTGTCCTCCCCTCCAATACTTGTCGCACCTAAGCCACAAGAGAAGTTGCTGCTGTACATAGCGGCAAGCAATCAAGTGGTTAGTGCTGCGTTAGTAGCAGAGAGGGAGGCAGAAGATGAGCCAGCGACCGCGGCAAGTGCATCCAGCGACAAGCAGGGGGCTTCCCCGGCAAGCTCTGGTCCCGACAAAGATGGATCTGCGCAGATGCACGAGGAGACACAGAAGAAAATGGTGCAGCGCCCAGTTTACTTTGTCAGTTCCCTCCTGCAGGGGGCTAGGTCAAGGTACTCTGGTGTGCAGAAATTGCTTTTCGGCCTTCTCATGGCCTCGAGAAAGCTGCGCCATTACTTCCAAGCACATGAGATCACAGTTGTCACTCGCTTTCCACTGAAGAGGATACTGCAGAATCCAGAAGCGACAGGCAGGATTGTTGAGTGGGCACTGGAACTTTCAAGCTTTGGCCTCAAGTTTGAAAGCACTTCAACTATCCAGAGCAGAGCATTGGCAGAATTTATAGCAGAATGGACGCCAACACCAGATGAAGAAATTCCAGAAATGAGCATCCCCGACAAGGAAGCAAGCAAAGAGTGGCTGATGTACTTTGACGGTGCCTTCTCGCTCCAAGGCGCCGGCGCTGGTGTGCTGCTTATCGCACCCACCGGAGAGCACCTCAAGTACGTAGTCCAGATGCACTTTCCCAAGGAGCAAGCAACAAACAATACTGCAGAGTATGAGGGATTGCTTGCCGGTCTCAGGATCGCGGAAGACCTTGGGATCAAGAAGCTCATTATCAGGGGTGACTCACAGCTTGTCGTCCGCCAAGTAAACAAGAATTATCAGAGTCCATTGATGGAAGCTTATGTTGACAAAGTGAGAAAGCTAGAAGAGCGCTTTGACGGCCTACAAATGGAGCATGTTCCAAGAGCTCACAACGCCATTGCTGATGGCCTGTCAAAGTGTGCCGCACTTAAGTTACCTGTGGAACCAGGGACCTTTGTGCTCAAGCTGACTCAGCCGTCCGTAACGCCATCAACTGGACAGAGCAAGAAGAGGAAGTTGATTTCAGGTGACTATTTGCCGGCAGAGCTTCCTGAAGCCGCCGCCAAAAAGGTCCCTAAGATCAACGCCGAAGGCGCTGAGGAGCAGTCTGCTCCGGCAAGCCCTAGGGTTTGTTCCGTCGAAGCAGAAGCTCCCGATAAGTTTTGCTCCGGCAAGCTTGTCGGGGAACGTCAAGCTCCGGCAGAGACGCAGCTTCTCGCCGTAGAAGCGGATGTTCCCGCAGCAGTCTCCAAGATCAACGCTAAGAGCGCTGAGGGGCAAGATGCTCCGGCAAGCCCTAAGGTTTGTTCCGTCGAAGCAGAAGCCCCCGATAAGTTTTGCTCCGGCAAGCTTGTCGGGGAACGTCAAGCTCCGGCAGAGACGCAGCTTCTTGCCGTAGAAGCAGATGTTCCCGCATCAGCAGAATTGCCTTTAGTCCTTGTTGTCGAGCCACAAGCTCCAACATGGGCGCAGAAAATTGTCCGTTTCCTTTAGATAGGAGAACTTCCCGAAGAGCAAGAAGAAGCGGAAAGAGTAGCCCGGCAGTCAAGTATGTACCAGTTTGTCGACAAGACACTGTACAGAAGAAGACTCAACGGTGTGAAATTGAAGTGTATTCATCGGGAAGACGGACAAAAGCTGTTGGCAGAGATACACGGAGGCATATGTGGTCACCACATTGGCGCAAGAGCACTTGTCGGCAAAGCATTCCGGCAAGGTTTCTTCTGGCCAACAGCCCTCCAGGATGCAACTGCACAAGTAACCAAGTGTGAAGCGTGCCAGTTCCATTCCAAGCAGATACACCAGCCAGCTCAAGCTCTCCAGACGATCCCTTTATCCTGGCCATTTTCGGTCTGGGGGCTCGACATCCTCGGCCCCTTTCCCCGAGCTGTCAGGGGCTTTGAGTACTTGTACATCGCAATCGACAAGTTCACAAAGTGGCCGGAAGTGGAACCAGTGAGGAAGGTGACCGCACAGTCCGCCATCAAGTTCTTCAGGTCGATTGTTTGCCGCTTCGGGATCCCTAACAGGATAATCACCGACAACGGTACACAATTCACGAGCCGCACCTTCATGCAATACGTCCAAGATCTTGGCGCCAAGATCTGCTTCGCTTCTGTTGCTCACCGAGAAGCAACGGTCAAGCGGAGAGGGCAAATGCTGAAGTGCTGCACGGGCTCAAGACCAGAACTTTCGACAGGCTGCACAAGTGCGGAAGAAACTGGATCAAGGAGCTGCCACTGGACAGACACACTTTGCTCTAGTCTATGGAGCAGAGGCAGTTACCCCCACGGAACTCGTACACGGGTCACCTCGAGTGCTCGCCTATGATGAGCTCGAGCAAGAGCGGCTGCGGCAAGATGACGCGCTGCTCCTTGAGGAAGACCGTCTCCAGGCTGCTGTGTGAGCTGCTCGCTACCAGCAAGCTCTGCGTCGCTACCATAGCTGCAGAGTCAATGCCAGGAGTCTCGAGGAAGGCGACCTTGTTCTTCGGCGCGTTCAGTCCGCCAAGAATTCCAACAAGTTGACGCCGAAGTGGGAAGGCCCTTACCGGGTGAAGCGAGTCACAAGGCCAGGCGCTGTCCGCCTTGAGACCGAAGATGGCGTACCAGTGAGCAACTCCTGGAACATCGAGCATCTTCGTAAGTTTTACCCGTAAGGCGCGGTTGTCGGAACCTGTCCGGCAACCACCCTTCTATACAAGTCTTGCCACTGTTGCATGTAATCCTTTGTACAGAGCCAGGCGCAGACCCTGAGCACAAGTAAATGAAGCGCTGACACCCCGGGGTTATAGCATGCATGCTAGGTCGAGTCTCGTCCTTGGTTAGGGTTGATAGTGCCTAACAGCAGCTAACCCCTAGCTTAGAGGTCGAGTGTCCGTCCCTTTGCTTTCCTTTCGTTCGCAGGGCTCGCATATCCGGCCAGACTGCTTGAGGAAGAAAAGGAGAAGAAGGGCGCGCCGGCACCTGGGCCCCGGCAAGCCAGTATTGCTGGGGGCTGCGAGTGCCAAGATTCGTCCACGGCAAGCCAGAGTTGCCGGGGGCTGCAATATCAGGTAAGTCTTTCGTCTCTCATCATGCATCCTCTTATGGACTGGGGAATGCGAAACCGCGTTTCTTCCCGAAAACTGCCGTGCTCCCTCAACTCTAGGCCCTGGGGCCCGTTCCCGGGGCCAAGTTTGGTCGTAGTCGCGGCAGCAAAGGGATGAAACGAGGAGGCCGCACCCACCTCGTTCCCGCCTCTGTCAAAGGCGTGAGAACGGTCGAGCGACGTGGGAAGGCGGCAGGGCCTGTTGCCGGGAGGCGAACTGTCTGTCCGAGGGATACCAAGGATTTGCTCCTTGGCATGGGTTCGACCCGCGAGACAAATAACCCGGCAAACATCCTCTTTTCATTAAAAAAACATCCCACTCAGGTACAGTTCATAGAGGATGAAAAACATGAAAGAGGGGATTACAAGTTTTAGATGCAGCTAAGGCCCGAAGGCTTACAAATTAAAAAGATAAGATGCCCGTAATCCCTTTCCTGTCCCTCTCTTCAGGAGGTAGGTCAAGGAGGCAAAAAGGGCAAAAGGGGCGCCTAGACGAGCTACGGGTGCCAGAAGACACCAAGAGAACATCCCGGGGGCCGTCCGAAGGCTGGAAGGTGATGGCGGTGCCGGAAGCGGGGCTCGAAGTCGGGGCGGCAGGACGTCAGCACGCTGTCAAGGGCACCACGCCCTCGTACTCCGACCTGACGGCCTTGTCGCCAGCCCTCTTCCCCTTCTGCAGCCTCCCTACGCCAGCCGCCCAAGGAGACGACCCCGGGGAGTTCAAGGAGCCGGCGACACGGATGATGGGGTCACAGGTGCCGCACGAAGCGGCGCCCGACACCTAGTCGGACCCGCCATCCCGCCGCCCGTTACCTTCATCGTCGCTGTCGCTCTCCTCCTCGTCACTCTCGCTCGAGGGGGAGCCTTCACTATCGGAGGAGCTGTCCAGGCAGCACTTCGCCCGAGTGCCGAAGCACCCGAAGACCTTGACGGAGAGGAGATCGCCCTACATCAACTTAAAATGGAGGGTAAACCCCTCCATCAGGCTGTGGATACGGGCGAACGTCTTCCACCCTCGATCAAGATACATCACATTAGGGGCTGGGAATACAACGCGGACTCGCGTGCCGCTGATCCCACAGCCCCTCATGTGCAGTCTCAGTGTCTCGGGCGGGTCCGACTCCATCGCACTCGCAAACGGAGCTGGAAGCCGGAGGCGACGACGAGGCGCCCGGCGCAGCCTGACGAAGAACTCGCAAGGGTCGTCCCCTATATGGACCGCCGTGGGGAGAGGAACCGCCGGCGGAGGCGAAGCTGGCGCGCCGCCCAGTCCGCCTCTTCCCCGAGCGCCTCGACCTCGTCCTCGACCTCGTCCACGACCTCGCCCCCTCCCTCTTCCCCTTATGGCTGGCTCTGCCACCACGGGCGCGGGAAAGGGAGAGGTGCGCTGTCTGGCGGCGACCCTCGCCGCCACCGATGAAGGGCCAGGGTTCCCTTTCTCCATGGCGAATGAGAGAAAGGGGAGCAGAAGCTGAAGAAAGGAGGAGATGAGAGAGTGCGGGCTTCTGTGCTCCCCTCCCGCTCTTTATAAAGGAGCGAGGTGGGGTCTCGGCCGCCCCGCTCAGCGAATCAAGGCACGGGAAGAGCAGGGAGTCGGGGCCGACCCGCTGCCTCTGCTCACAACGGCCCAGATTCCCACTTCCACCGTCCGCGACCCCAAGCGCATGGGAGCCGCGTGGCGGGGATGCAGAACCGAGGCGACGGATGAGGCGGCCTCGCCCCACCCCGTGATCGCGGGGAGTGGACGCCTCGAAAAACCGCGCACCGGCCCCGTCCAGTAAATGCACCACGCCCCCACGCCTACCTCCGTTTAGGTAGGAGGGCGTGAACTGTCCCCTTCATCATGGCTTGACGCATGCTCGCGGGGCTTAGCCCCGCGCACGCCGCCCACGTCACCCACGACGCCGCGTTTGACGCGCGCCGTTCTGGGCGTGCGCGGTGTAAGCGGGGAGATATGCGGCGTGACCTGGGCCGCGCGTGCCCGTGCACTGTTTTGGGCCTGGCCCAACAGCGCTTGGCACCGTGTCTGGCCCAGGCCCGGGGGCTCCTGTCGGTGTATTAGAGTAGGGGTACCCTAGTATCCCGAACTTGTGCACAGGCAGTCGCAGCACCCCGCGGCAAGGCTTGCCGCGGCGCCAAGACCCTCCGCGGCTACATTGAAGACCACCCAAGAACAAAGTACTCGAACCGAGGCCCCGGCAAGAGGAGCTTGCCGGGAAGGCCAACCAAGGCCCCGGCAAGAGAAGCTGGCTGGGAAGAAGACAAGACCCCAGCAAGAGGAGCTTGCCGGGAAGGCCACTCAACACATACCAAGAAAGCTTGCCGCGACGCGCCGCGCGTCCCGGCAAGGCCCGGTGAGCGACAAGCTCCCGAACACGGCAAGACGATGGCCGCGGCAAGGAGCTTGCCGCGGGAAACCCCCACCTCGTGCCCGCGCTCCAGCATACCTGCCAACCTGTCGCTCTAGGACTCTCCCAAGCACAAGTGGCAGGGGGCCGTGCAGCTAGGGGTGCGAGGTGGCAAGCAGGCGCTGACAAGATAACCATCGTGGCAAACGGTGGCGTCCCTAGCGGTCCATTTCGGTACTGTTTAGGCGACACAGACGGGCAATTAATGCCCTTGTCTCCTGCCGCCAGGGTTAGGTATGATAACACTATAGCAGGTAGCTGTACATACCACAGCACCTTTCCATTTTTGCCCTTTACCTCCGTTGCCATGTCGGTAACCCCTTGAGCATATAAAAGAAGGCCCGTATGCAACGGGGGAGGGGGGTTAGCCAGTTCAAAGGAGAGAGCGCCAGTTCGAACTCTCACGCTCGGTCTTGCTAGCTGCTGGAGTGTACTGTAGCACTCCGCGCTCCCGAGCTAGAAGTCAATACAAATCCACAAAGCGGGAGTAGGGTTTTACGCATCCGTGCGGCCCGAACCTGGGTAAATCGCTCGGGTGCTTCGCCTCGATCTGCTCTTTGCGCGACCTCCGCCCCCGCCGAACCGAAAGGGACCCGGTCCGCCGGTCCCATAGGTGCCCGTGGATCAGCTACCCCGGCATCAGGTCGGGTTGCCAAGTGGCTATAAATAGCCCACACCCACAACCATAAACGGTTGGCTGCTTAGATTTTGTTGCACGGCTTTTGTCGTTTGAGAGCAACCCACCTCAAAGCCTTTGAGAGAAAATTCCTAGTGAGGAGAAAAGCCCTAACCACTCAGAGCCAGAGTAAATTGGGCATCACTTAAGTCTTCTTGTCTGTGTGATCTGAAGACTTATTACACTTGAGGACTGTGAATCCTCCAGACGGTTGGGCGTCGCGTTCAGAGCATCCAAGAGACATTGTGGATTGCCAGTGAACGAAGTCTGTGAAGGTTTGGGAGTCTACCTTGAAGACTTACCAGAGTGATTGGGCGAGGACTAAGTGACCTTAGCTCAAGGAGATTACGGTGAGGACTTGGTGTCCTGAACTGTGTGTTCAGGACTGGGTGTCCGGGACTGTGTGTCCTAAGGTTTAAATACCTAGCCGCTCCAACCACACGTACAGTTGTCACAGCAACTGGAACTGGTCCAACATATCATTGTCTTCAACGAGTCACTGGTTTCATCTTCACTTCCTTCTCTTGCTGTTACTCATTGTGAAGTCATTGCGTGCTTGCTTTATCATTTGTCTTCACAACGTGAATGCATGATCTGTTTGGCTTCATAACTTCTTCCTACTTGATCCTTATTACACTGAAGCTGTTTGTCACTGTGCTTTCACTCTATTGAATACATGACCATGGCTGGGCTAGTGTAATCTAACTTCCGCTGCATAGTAATAGGCATAATCTTCACTGTTTGTCTTCATAACTCCCAAGTTTTGAAGACTTTTATAAAAATCGCCTATTCACCCCCCCTCTAGTCGATATGACGCACTTTCAATTGGTATCAGAGCAAGGTGCTCCCTTGTTCTGTGTGATTCGGTTTAACCACCTGGAGTTTTGGCTATGTCGACTGCAGGGATAATCAAAGTCTCCGCTGCGTGCCCCGTCTTCGATGGAACTGAATATCCCTACTGGAAGAATAAGATGCGCATGCATCTTGAAGCCATTGACGTCGACCTATGGTATGTCGCCGAGAACGGTGTTCCCAAGGCTGGAGAAGGTGTCACTGCTGCTGATGTCAAGAAATTCGTTCAACTGGACTCTACTGCCAAGAACATCATCTGTGGTCATCTGACCAAAGGACAGTATGGCCGTGTGAGTGCCTTGAAGACATCCAAACTGGTCTGGGACTGGCTCTCCAAGGTCAATGATGGCATCTCAACCCAGAGAGATCAACGAATCAGTGTCCTTCGCAATCTCTTCAACCGCTTCAAGCGAAATGACAATGAGAATGTCCAGCACACATTTGATAGACTCACTGACATCACAAATGAGCTTCAAGCCCTCGGCACCACTGAAATCACCAAACATGAAATCGTCAAAACGCTGCTGAGATCACTTGATAGTTCGTTTGACATCCTAGCACTGATGATTCAAGAACGTCCTGATTTCAAGACACTCGATCCGTCTGACATACTTGAGAGGCTCAACACACACGAGTTTCAGCTTTCTGAGAAAAGAGATATCTACGGTCCAAACTATGGGAGAACTCGCGCCTTGAAGGCAAAAGCTGTCTCCTCATCTGAAGAAGAATCTGACTGCAGTTCGGATGATCCTGAAGACATTGGAAGAGAACTTGCAATGCTAGTGAAGAAGTTCCAAAAATTCACCAAGAAGAAAGGCTTCAGAAAATCTTCACGATCAAGCTCAAGGAATGATGAAGCTTCTGCTCATGACTACAAGAAGAAAACATGTCACAAGTGCAAGAAAACTGGACACTTCATCTCTGAGTGTCCATAGTGGGACAATGAGAACAGAAGGAAGAAGAAGAGCAAGGAATATGATTCTGACGACAAGAAGAAGAAGAAATACTCAAAGTCTTCTTCCAAGTCTTCATCAAAGTCTTCATCACACAAGAAGAGCTCATCTGGCAAGGCACGTGCGTTTGTTGGAAAGGAGATGGATTCAGAGGAGGAGTCCGCATCTGAGGAGGCAGAGGTGGAGTCTGAGGAGGAGTCTGATTCTGGCATTGCAAGTCTGGCTACAGCATACGTCGCAAAGTCCATCTTCAACACTGAAGACAATGACTGCATCACCGACACCAACGCAAATGACAAGAACTACTCCACTCCTACCTACTGCTTCATGGCACGCGGTGCCAAGGTAAACACACGCACTACTCGCTATGAAACATCTAGTGACGATGACTCTGAATGTGATTCAAAACCTAGCTACAAAACACTTGCTAAAATTGCAACTGAACAACAGAAAGCTATGGAACATATTCAAAAACTGTTAGACAGAAGCGATGATCTGTTGGGTGCTGAAATGACTCGATCTGAATCCTTAATTGAAGACATAAAAAACCTTCACGTTAAGTATCAGGAACTTGAAGATCGTCATGATACTCTCTCAACAACTCATGAAAAGCTTTCCTATGATTATCTTCAAAGGAAGCAAGAACTTGAGAAATTGAGGGTGGCTCATGAAGATCTTCAAAAGGAAAACGAGTCACTTCGCTCCGAACAGATCAGTCCCGCTCAGGAAGGATTTGAACCACCATGTCTTAAATGCATTGAGCGTGATAATGCTAATTCTGTTGCTGAATGTTCCACTTCTACTGCTGTTGCAATATCTTCAACTGTTGACGTGGTAACTAACCCCTCTGCTGAGGATACCACTACTATTGCTGATGAGAATGCTATGTTGAAGACATTGCTTGAAACAGGGATGTACAAAAGTCTTAAAGGACATCAGAAACTATGTGATGTCCTCAAGAAGCAGATCCTGAATCGAAACCCTAGGAAAGAGGGTGTTGGATTTGTGAGGAAAATCAATGCAGATGGCTCTTACTGGAAACCTGAGCAGTGCCCCAAAACCACATGGGGATCTGCAAAGGAACTTTCAGCAGATCCATCCAACTTATCTGGCTTCACTTGTGCTAATCCCATTATCATTGATGAATCCTTTGATGCAAACTATAAACTGTTTAAGAATCAGAATGGTGAAGTGTTTGCCAGGTACATTGGTACTAACTGCAGGAATGGACCGCCTATGAAGAAGATCTGGGTTCCCAAAAGGTGTCTGGAAAATCTTCCTGTGAATGTCTTCATGACACCTCACTTGAAGAAGACAAATCTCAGACCAAAGGCTTCATACGGTCCAATGGCTTCATACAAACAGAGGACTCACCTGAGTCACACTAACACAAATGTTTTGCAGGGAAACCATACTCAGGCACATGAGTATGAGAGCGGTTCATCGAACCGTGTTCATGTGACCAAAAATTATTCTGCTTATTCCTATGAGTATTATTGTCCACCTGCTAGACTGTTTGCTAAGGCTTCAAAGCCAAAATTCTCAGATGCTGCACTTAGACTTATTGCTTCTAAGCCACCCTTGAAGATGTGGGTGGTTAAGAAAGCTTAACTCTCTTTTGCAGGGAAAGGTCTCCAGCAGAAAAACAAAATCTTCTGATGCATTTGCTGGGGACCTTAAAAATCTTGTAGGGCGCTAGATAAGATGCCCGAATGGCATCATTATGTACTTTGCTCCTGAATCGCATGCTACTCTCCCTATTAGTCCTAATCTGGATCTAAGTTTTCATAACCCACTGGTTCGTCAAATGTTTATGCTTCACAATTCTCTTCGTGAAGCCTATCCCCCTAACTGCACTGTAGGGTACGACACCAGCGACTTCAAAGTCTTCAGAATGGATTATTGACAGTGGGTGTACAAATCACATGACTGGCAGAAGAAGCCTTCTTATGGACTCAACTTTACGTCCATCCGACAAGAGCCACATCACATTTGCAGACACTGGTAAAAGTAAGGTATTGGGTCTAGGTAGAGTTGCAATCTCAAAGGATCAACACATGGATAAAGTCATGCTTGTTGAATCCCTTGGCTTCAACTTAATGTCTGTCTCAATGCTTTGCGATTTGAATATGATTGTAATGTTTGGAAAATATCGTTGCCTGGTGCTAATGGAATCTGACAAATCTCTAGTGTTCGAAGGGTATCGGAAAGGTGATTTGTACGTGGTAGATTTCTCAGCAGGACCACAACTTGCAGTATGTCTTCTTGCAAAAGCTTCAGAATGCTGGCTTTGGCATCGGAGGCTTGGGCATGCTGGCATGAGGAACCTCCACACCCTTGCGAAGAAGAAGCATGTCATAGGCATCGAGGGCGTCAAGTTCAAGAAAGATCATTTATGCGGTGCCTGTGAAGCAGGGAAGATGACAAGGGCAAAACATCCTTCGAAGACAATCATGACTACTACACAACCCTTCGAACTGCTTCACATGGATCTTTTCGGTCCCACTCACTACTCAACTTTTACTACTACTGCTTGCCTCTATGGCTTCGTCATTGTTGATGATTACTCTAGATATACTTGGGTACACATAATCCTTTACAAGACTGAAGTGCAGGATGTCTTCAGATGCTTCGCCAATCGAGCTATGAACAATTTTGGCGCCAAGATAAAGCACCTTAGAAGTGACAATGGCACTGAATTCAAGAACACTGGCCTTGACACATATCTTGATACCTTGGGCATCACACATGGATTCTCAGCTCCGTACACGCCACAGCAGAATGGCGTCGTCGAACGCAAGAACAGAACACTCATTGAAATGGCCAGAACAATGCTAGATGAATACAAGACTCCAAGAAAATTCTGGACTGAAGCCATTGATACTGCATGCCATACAATCAATCATGTTTATCTTCACAAGCTTCTGAACAAGACATCTTATGAACTCCTAACTGGCAAGAAGCCAAATGTCAGTTACTTCAGAGTATTTGGCGCAAAGTGCTGGATCAAGGACCCACATCACACCTCAAAGTTTGCACCAAAAGCACATGAGGGCTTTATGCTTGGATATGGAAAGGATTCACACTCCTACAGAGTCTTCAATCTCTTCCATTACAAAGTGGTCGAAACAGTGGATGTGCGGTTTGATGAAACAAATGGTTCACAAAGAGAGCAACTGCCAAATGTGCTAGATGAAGTCTCAGCTAGTGAATCAATCAAGCTTATGGGAACTGGAGAGATTATGCCTTCTGAAGCTCATCCTGAAGAAGAACTCATCATCTCAGCACCTGATCAACATGAAGACAATGCTCAGCATGAAGACATTCCTCCAAACAACAACGCAGATCAGCAAGAGCAAAGTCTTCGCCCTATACATCCTCGTGTTGCAAATGAAGTGCATATTGACAGAATACTTGACAGCATCAATGCACCTGGTCCACTCACTCGTTCAAGGGCAACTCAGCTAGCAAACTTCTGTGGGCATTTCGCATTCGTCTCAATATCAGAACCCAAGAAAGTTGAAGAAGCCTTCATGGAACCTGAATGGATTCAAGCTATACAAGAAGAGCTTCAACAGTTTGAGCTAAATATCTTGGAATCCTCAAATGTCCTGTGATCAGGCACACATCCTAACATTTATGCATATTGATGATTTAGATGTGCAACACACGAAGTAACGTATATCTTCAATCAATGAAGACATACATTCTAAGTGTGAATACATTAATGTGGAATTTGACTTCGGAGCGCCACGATAATTGTGCACCGTGTCTGGGTCTAATACTTCCTATACGGTGGGTAATGCCACCACCAAACGTTCTATTTTGAAGTGTTTCACTCATGGCGTTACCTCGCAATGTCTTCACATTTGGTTTGGCTTCAATCTCAATATGTCTTCATGATTATCTTCACTGGGTTGATTATATAGATATATATATATGTACTGGTGTTCTGTCCTCTACAGCATTCACTTATAGCTATGTCTTCTTGTTTGAATCTTTTGAACTAAGTGAATGTGATCGGACCGTAACCTCTCCATGCTTTCTACCTCAAACTCTATCTCTCCAAGTCGTATGCATTCTATTGAAACTGTCGAATGTCTTCTCTGCATCCTTGTCAGCAGAAGACACAGAGACAAACATTAAAACCGTTTTCAATGCTCATTCATCCACAAGAAATCCGGAGAAGTAGGAACGACACCCGACAATCAAGGCATGCGTGGGATGTGGAACTGCCCCGAAAATACCGCATGATGGCCACGTGCTGTTTATATGCGAATCGCCAGGGGCACCTGAGTAATAGCGTAGTGCCACCTCTATCCCTATAAATACACGATTCACTATGGTCATTATCTCTTCTTCCACCCTCGCACGAACCCTAGCGCCACCGCTAGCTCTCGACGACGCCGGCGACGAAGCGCTTCACTGCCGCAACCTCTCCGACGCCGTTTTCACGCCGACAGCGGACATCGCTCTCTCCGCCGTCGCCGTAGGTGTCTTCCGTCGCCAAGTTAGGGCACGGAGGATCGAATTGCTCGGCCTCAACTCCCACTTCGTCTAGCAGTTCCAAGTGTGGTAAATAAAACCTCTTTTTACAGCCTCTCTTGATCCTATAGTTCAGTCACTTTCTGCCATAAGAAGTTTCTGCTCTCACAAGTTACATCTCTCTCAGTCTGCATCTCATAACCTGCCTAGAATATTCACTTTTGCATTACGAAGTAGTTAGATTCCTCACTTGTACTGATCTGTGGGTTCGTACAAATCTGGAACCAACTTCGTATCTATGAGTGAATGTCTTCGCACGATGAGGTCAATGTCTTCTAAACCGATTTATCTTCAAAATCTTCTGAGAATGCATATGACCTCTTCCCCTTCCCTCGCACCTTAATGCTGTCACAGGTACATGTCTGTGGGAGAATCCTTTGGTTCTCATAGTCTGCATTCATTTGCAGAGTACTTGCAGCATCACATCAACTCTCCTGAAGCCAGTTCTTGTTGGTCAAGCAAAAGGAAGCCTTTGAAGACTTTGAACATCTTGAAGCCTTCCAAGTTAAGATTCATGGCTTCAGAAACAGCAACAAGGAAGGGAGGCAGACAGAGACGTGGTGGAACGTCCAAAGATCTGCCTGATGAATTGGCAGAGATGTACAAAACTGATCCTGAAGAAAGCTATGGTCAGCGCAAGACACGAATCCAATGGATTCGAAGATATTGGGCAGAGCAATGGTTTCAATACCGCTTCGTCACTCAGGAGTATGCTGAAAAGTGCGCCATCAAGAGACCGTGGGGAGACGTATTATACAAAAATCTCATACCCAGGTCCAAAGACGAAGCCATTGCTCAAGGCTTCTATCCATGCATGGTGAGAGGACCACAGCCAGCTGAAGCACATCCGTCATCACTTCTCTGGTGTCGCGATGACAATCTGTTCAAGCGCAACTTCCAATTTGCTCAGAACTCTGCAAAGCTAAACAAGAAGAAGCTGGGATGAGACTTCAACCCTGGTCCCTCTGAACCAAGGGCAGATGGCACACGCGACGCCGATCCCAATATCATCGGGCCGTATGCCAATCTTGCAGGCCTCATCACCCGCATCCTAGTCCAAGGGACTGCCGTGAATGACCCTCCAGCAGATACTGAGTCTGATGACGCCCCTGCTGCGCCGAAGCCAAAGCAGAAGAAGCCAAAAGCTTCAAAGTCAGCCGCTTCTCCCAAAATCTCAAGAGCGAAGCCATTGGCAACTGCACCTCCTGAAGCCAGTGTGCAGTCTGAAGACTTATCACGAGTCTCCAAGCCCCAAGAAGCCAAGAAGCCTCAGCCACACACAGGCAAAGAGCTCACAGCTGCTGCCGTTCTGTGCTGCGAAACCATTGATCTATCAAGCGATGAAGATCTTGGAGATGACGCTCTTGAGCAGCTCATCAAGAGCAAGGAGGAGGCTGAAATCTTCAACAATCTGCCTCTGTTTGATGTCGCCATCATCCACAACTTCATCGATTAATGGTTTGCCTCACCGGACATCAGCTTCAACGATCTGCAGCTGCCCATAGGCCTCAGCGTTGCCTTTCAAGGCGCAATTGCTTCAGAACTTGCAATAGCCCAGCGCATTGTTGAACTGAAGCAGAAAATTGATTTTGAAAAGGCTCAGTTCAAGAAGCACGTGGCCAAGCTCAGCGTGCAAGCAGTGAAAAACTTCAAGATCATGTTGCACGAGCTAAAAGAGAACTTTCTGAAGACGCGTGCCGAAGCTCAAGGCTCGCGAGAGCGCATGAAGACTCTGGCTGATCGCTGCGTGCAGGCCTACAATGAGGCCGAGAAGCGCAAGGCACTTGGGCGTCCCGGCATTGACCCCAGGGTGGCCGCGAAGAAGAAAAAGAAGCCTGCTGTGCCTGAACCAGAGGCACCAAGGTCAGAAACTGCTCCGATTGTCTTCCCCACTGCAACGACTGGCTCGAAGCCAAAGAGTCGATCAACCGCCTCAGAGCTCAAGAAGACACGGACTGCAGAGGCTGAAGCTAGGAAGAGGAAACACTCTGAAGCCTCTCCTTCTGACCCCACCATCAAAAAGCGCAAGACCAAGAAATCTCGGGCTGCTCCCACAGAGCCCTTGATAGTTGAACCCCTCTCCGTCCGCTATCCTGACGCAGATCGTCAGTTAACAATGCATGAGCCTGCTTTCAGAGAGGCTCCGCACGCTGAAGACATTCCAGCAGCCGACCCCAACGCTGCTGAAGACATTGGTCTCCAAGACAATGTCCAAGGTGATGCAGCCCTTCCTCAGCTTGAGACAAGCGAACTGATCAGCATTGGTCGTCCATTGACGTCAATCACACAAGATGCATCGTGGGCAGATCGCCCACAGGAGGAAGATAATGAGCCCCAGCCCACTGCAACTCCACCGACGTCGCCTATATTCCGTAGGCTTCGCAAAGGGCCAAGGGCTCAGGTTGACGACATTCCGGCTGCATCAGCCAAAGAGCATGCAGAAATACCACAAGCTCCAACTCCCCCGCACCAACAAGAAGCAGTTCTCCAGGAGAACGTGCCTGAGTTCGTCCCTCCCACTACACGTGTGGAGGCTGCAAATGTTGAGGCTGCCACAAACAACGCCGAAGCAAATGTGGAGCCCTCCCCAACAACAGCTTCAGAAGACACTGAAGCTACTGCTCCTGAATCTTCTGTGCCTGAGTCTGCTGCCGGTCCCCAATTCAATTATCATGTTGCGTACAGGCCCCAGGTCCAGAAGCCGATCCCACGACTGCCAAGGTTCCCAGGTCCTGCATCAGCTCCTGGCTCCTTCAACATCAACAGCTTCAGGGCAGACAACACGTTTTTCAACAGCTCCAAGAACCCTTATTCAAGGGAACGGATTGTATCAGATAGGTTCTGGAGCTATCAACAGCGCAGCTATTATTCATGCATCCTGTACAACCAAGGCCGCATCTTTCCTCACAAGCGCCTTGAGGTTGAAGCTGTTGCTGGCCTGCCTAGCCTGGAAGACGCACTGGATTGCTTCAAGCAAGTGGGTCTACTGCCGTTTATCACCGATGAAGAGCACTGGAATGAAGAGCTTCTGCTCCAGTTCTATGCCACCCTGCATATCAAAGGCTACAACAGAGATCCGAAGACTTGGGTCCTGGAGTGGATGACCGGCAATGTCCATCATGAAGCCAATGCTTTCGATATCATTGAGCTTACCGGCCTTCCCACTCCTGGCGAATTCTTCGAAGAAGGTTGCCAACCCCATGCTGAAGCAATTGAGAGCATATTTCAGCGTCCTGAGCCAAATATGAGTCAGATGCTCTCAATGATGAAGCCATTGCCTCAGGATGCACCCTATCCAACTGAGTTCTTCGTTGAAGACTTAGAGTACCTGCCCAGAACCATATATCACATCGTCAGGCGGACTCTATGGCCCATTAAGGGGCACTCTCCATATGCCAAGGTTGAAGGTGCAATGAAGACTCTCATCTTCTGTATTCTGCATGGCAAATGCTTCAACGCACAGGATCTCTTTATACGCCAACTTGCAGCATCCGGCTCAGATCTCTTTGGTTTGAAGTTTTATGCTCCTTGGGTTATGAGGCTGCTCAAGATTCACTCTGCAACTTCATATCAGCCCTCAGCCCGCAACCATCGGATCTTCTTGCCAGATGTGGACACCTCTGCTGAAGCAATATACCCTGAGCCTGCCAAGCAACCAATAAGTCTTCAGAATGCCGAACACCAGAGCTTCACGCAGAATGTTGAAGGTGTTGAAGCCATGTCCAGGGTCTATCCGATGGCTGGCACTACACGTGCACCAGCATCAACTGAAGCCACAGATAGCACAAACGCTCCAAGACCCAAGAAGCGTGCTCGTGTCCTCACTGACCGAGAGCTTCTTGTGGCCCTTCACCAAAAGCAAGATAGGCATGACGACTGGCTGAAACGTCAGATGAAGAGCCTCTTGGTGGATGTCAATCGTCTTCGAAACCTGGCCACCAAGAATGCCTTCGTTACACATGAGACTTGCCGTCGTACGTGGAAAGGGCTCTCAATGATCTGCACTGAAGCTGAACTTGAAGAGGATGGCTTCACAGAGAGCTTCAAATTTGACACCACACCTCCTAGGAGGGCTGTGATGCGCAATACACCGTCACTTGAAGACTCTGAGTATTCCTCATCTGCTGCCACCATCACTGCGAGGATCATTGATGACGATGATGATGCTACTTAACCACCACCCGCTTCAGCACCTCAAAGCTCTGCACCGCCAAACAACTCCACCGACCCTGCTGCGCCTGGGAACGCGTAGAAAACTCTATGTCTTCAAACCTTTTTGGTCATTCCTGACAAAAGGGGGAGAAGCATATGATGTTTATAGTCTTCAAGCGGGTCAATATGGGCGGGTGCCTTGTTTTGTTATACTTGCTTCGTGTTTGCAACTCTTGTTTTGCTTCATTTGGTTCTTTTGAGTTGTAAACACTAAAACTCGATGGTCGTCTGCTACTTGTTTACCACTCTGTTTGCGAAGATAAATTCCGCACGTGTGACGATAAATTCCGCACTCATCTCATTCTGCAGACGTCCATTTTCCATTATGCATGTCATTATCTTCATATACTTTCACATGCATAGTGGATTGCCATCATAAGCTGAAGCTGATCTCCACAAGTACAACCTGCCATGTGCATTTGCATTCCAAAAGCAAATTAACTTATATGCACATCTTCAGGGGGAACTCTTGCAACTTATGAAGACAATTCCTTTACAGACTTCACACTTTATATTCCCCGTTGAAAACTTCAACTAGTTTGTCATCAATCACCAAAAAGGGGGAGATTGTAAGTGCATCTAGTGCCACCCCTAGTTGGTTTTGGAGTATTGACGACAAACCTAGTTGAGGGACTAATGTGTTTGTGAGAATTGCAGTAAAACACAGGTAGAAGTCCCTCATTGATTCGGTTTACTACCAGAGATGACCCCTAAAATTGAATGAAGACATTGAAGTCAAAGGTGGTATATAAAGATATTCACATTGAAGACTATGACAACAGAAGACACGTTATGAAGCCTATGGAACTCGAAGACTTAGATCTTTCGTAGTTCTTTTTTATTTCTGTTGAGTCATAGGAACCACCGTACTGTTAAGTGGGGTCCAGGAGAACAAGTCAGAATGACTTAAGTGATGCCTAAATCAAAAACCTATGTCTTCGAGTGAAGACAATGAGAGCAAATCTTGTCCAGAGCCGGACAAGTCAGCTTTGCTTGTAGCCCAAGTAAAGTTGCCATGAGAGTTCGAAATCTGACCGTTGAGACACGTGTCAGTTCCTTAGTGACCCAGGGTCATTTCGGACAAATCAGGTCGGGTTGCCAAGTGGCTATAAATAGCCCACCCCCACAACCATAAACGGTTGGCTGCTTAGATTTTGTTGCACGGCTTTTGTCGTTTGAGAGCAACCCACCTCGAAGCCTTTGAGAGAAAATTCCTAGTGAGGAGAAAAGCCCTAACCACCCAGAGCCAGAGTAAATTGGGCATCACTTAAGTCTTCTTGTCTGTGTGATCTGAAGACTTATTACACTTGAGGACTGTGAATCTTCCAGACGGTTAGGCGTCGCGTTCAGAGCATCCAAGAGACATTGTGGATTGCCAGTGAACGAAGTCTGTGAAGGTTTGGGAGTCTACCTTGAAGACTTACCAGAGTGATTGGGCGAGGACTAAGTGACCTTAGCTCAAGGAGATTACGGTGAGGACTTGGTGTCCTGAACTGTGTGTTCAGGACTGGGTGTCCGGGACTGTGTGTCCTAAGGTTTAAATACCTAGCCGCTCCAACCACACGTACAGTTGTCACAGCAACTGGAACTGGTCCAACATATCATTGTCTTCAATGAGTCACTGGTTTCATCTTCACTTCCTTCTCTTGCTGTTACTCATTGTGAAGTCATTGCGTGCTTGCTTTATCATTTGTCTTCACAACGTGAATGCATGATCTGTTTGGCTTCATAACTTCTTCCTACTTGATCCTTATTACACTGAAGCTGTTTGTCACTGTGCTTTCACTCTATTGAATACATGACCATGGCTGGGCTAGTGTAATCTAACTTCCGCTGCATAGTAATAGACATAATCTTCACTGTTTGTCTTCATAACTCCCAAGTTTTGAAGACTTTCATAAAAATCGCCTATTCACCCCCCCTCTAGTCGATATAACGCACTTTCAGTCCTATTTATAGGCAAAGGCCCTGGGCCTCTTCCCAAATATTGAGGGGGAAGGGCGCCAACAATTGGCCATTTTGAAGGGGAACATCTGGTACACTTATCCTGACTAAAGTTGGTCCTCGCCTGCCAAAGGCTCTGGTGGTGACGCTGGCTTGGGCTCCACAATGACTTCCTCCCTGCCGTTGGGCTGGTCTTGGTCTCGTTGCACCGAAACAGGTGCCCTTGCTTGATGCTCTCGCCTGCGCTTGCTCCCTTTGCACCAAAGAGGAAAGGAGGACACTGTGCGGGCTGGCGCCCGCCTGGCGCCCTTGGTCGTCATGGCTTGCGTCACGGGCACCTCGTGAGGTACCCCGCCTTGATCTCTCCGCCTCCTCACGAGCCAGCCTGACGAGGCCGTGCCTGAGGAAGCTCCGTGTCATCCGCCCCGCGAGGCTTGGCCCCTCGCGAGGGTCTTGGGTCTGTGTTGATGAAGATGGGTCGTGCTGGGCCCCCCTTCGAGCCACGCCGCAGGCCGCAGGCAGGCAAGTCTTGGGACCCCCGTTTCCAGAATGCCGACAAGACCACCTTTCTTTTAGGACCTATATACAACTTTCCCTTGTTCTCAAATTCTTGGCATGTAAAATAGCCTTGATGAATATGGCATTCTCTGTAAGAAAATGTTTGACGTATCAATCTGGCTATAGCGGAAACAGTTTTGTCCAACCTTATTCGGTATTGGCTTATTTCATAATCTGCATTCTGTCTTCATGATAGATTGATATATACACCCCGGCACAAATTGCCAGGGGCTCTATTCGGCCACATATATTTTTTTCAAAAACAAAAAGTCCAAACACTTTTATAGTATACTTCGGCGTCTGGAATACCGCATTATATGCATCGGCTCCGAATCATGTCTTTGGTCAATAGTTGGGTTGCTGGGCTCCTGTGGTTACCACCTTACGTTCCGCTTGTTCGACTAAGGTAGTAAATGGAGAACTACTATGATTGTGTTTCCGGCTCGTCCGGTCAAACACCTCAGTAGAGAAAGCCGAAAACGGACTGTCATGATATAGCGAGAGCTCGTCAGCGGTTCGGTGACTTACTAAATCTTTTGCAATTTTTTCCGGTCATGCGCCTAAAAGCATCCAAGTTTGGAAAGCCAAACGTGCACCAGGGGCTAGCTCATAGTTACATTGTCAAACTCCTATGGCTAAGTGAAAGTGATAAAGCCGCATAGTCTGATTGCCTAGTTCGCTACACGGTAACCTCCTTTACGGACCAAGACGTTGGGTCAAGTGTGGTCATGTGCTATTCCGAACACCCCCGTAGTATCTACATGGGGGCCGAAGCCGACGACTGGCAAACTTTCAGATATAAAAACGGCCGCACAGGAGGAAAATAATTTTCAGACAAAGGCACAAATATATTGTACAAGCCTTGTTTTCATAACACAAAGTCTGGACAGCCCGGAGACATTCATTCAAATATAATATCATTTGAGCATTGACCCTCTATTAAACGAGCACCCTCTAGGACATCTTCAAAATATCGCTCCGGCTTGTGATAGTCCTTGCCTTCAGGTGGGCCCTCAACTTCCACGACGGCGGCCTTCATCTTCGCCCAGTGCATCTTGACAAAGGCAAAGGCCATCCGAGCACCCTCAATGCACGAAGAGCGCTTCACATCTTCAATTCAGGGAAGGGCGTCGGTGAGCCGCTTGACCAGGCCGAAGTAGCTGCCAGGAATAGGTTCGGCTGGCCAGAGCCGGACTATGATGTCCTTCATGGCCAGTCCAGACATCCTGTGCAGCTCCACCAGCTGCATCATCTGATCGTTCAACAGCGATGGATGCTCCGGCACCAGGTACTGCGACCAGAACAGTTTCTTCGTCATATTCCCCTCTTGGGCCCAGAAAAAATTCGCAGCATTGGCGGCGCTCTTCGGAAGATCCGCAAATGCGTCTGGAGAACTCCATAATCGAATAAGTAGCACATATTTTTGACTGACGAACTTACTCTGCAAAAAAAGGGATTGCCAGCCGCTATCTCCTCGCAAGCCGCCTGGTACACTGTCCGCTCCTCCCTGGCCTCCTAGAGAGCCTTGGAGAGTTCCACTGTTAGGGCCTTATTCTCCTCCTCCAAGGCCTCACACTTACAAGTAGCATCTTTGAGCTCTTTCTCGACTTCGGTCACCCTCTCCTTGTACCTGCAGCGGGTGACCTGCTCGGCCTCTAAATCCACAGCCGCTTTGTTAGCGGCCACTTGGCTCACTCGCGCCTGCTCCTTGGCTTGGGCAAGGGCGCTCTTCAGGTTCTTGACCTCGGCCACACAACCTGCAAATATGATCAGGACAACACAGGAGATTAGACCCCGCATTGGCATTTTACTTTAGGTATGTAAACATTTTTTTTCAAAACATACCTTGGGCCTCATCAAACCACTTGTTGATGCGGACAAGGTCCTCATCGGCCCGCTCCAGCTTCCACTTGGGCTCAGATACTTCGGCGGCCTGGGCGGTTGCCGCTAACAGTGAAGCTTGTTTTATCAAAATAGACAAGTATGTTATCTCCTACGAATATTACTTGATCCTCTGTTCGGCCCTTCTTTTTCAAAAGACGAACAGAGTCTCAAGGGCTACTATCTATACACAGGCATATTTTGTGCATATGCAAAGCAGTTATGAATATTACATCACGTACCTCAAAGCCAGTCAATAGGCTGGTAAGGGCTTCGTTCAGCCCGCTTTTGGCGGACTGAACCTTCTAAACCACCATACCCATAAGGGTATGATGCTCCTCCACAATGGAAGCGCATCGAAGCACTTCCACCATAGTGTCTGGCGCATCTAGATTGATAGAGGTCACCGGTGGATTCGACGCTCCCCCCTCCTTCAAAGGAGGTCGCTCGCTCGATTCTGGAGTTGTAAGGGTCTCTGGAAAAATAACATTCGCCTAGGGGCCGGATTGGTCATGGCCCCCATTACCAATTTCCATGGGGGTCGGTTCCCCCATGTTCTCGGCAGTCGAGGTGTTACCCTCTAGCGCCGTCTGGGCAGCCTCCCGCACCTCTCCATGTCCCGGAGAGGCTCTCCGGGACAACACTTCGGTGTTGTCCGTGGCAGTTGGCGGGGAGGCTCGCGGAGGCGTCTCGCTCTCCACCATCTCCGGCCCAGCGAATTCCCAGAAGATGATGATAGTTGGGGTAGATCACGGGCCGGACTGCAGCACGCAATTTAAATGTGTTAAAACTGCAATCATGAAAACTGGATATATATATATACATATATATATATATATATACAGTATCCTTGGACACTTATGATGTGGCTAGGGGCTTCGACCTGGGGCGCCACTCGGGGATGGCTTCGGCATCCAAGTCCGAGTCATCCAAAAGGGAGATCTTCCCCTTCTTGGATGCCTCCGCCTCTAGGTCCACGGAGGCTTCCCTTTTCTTCTCCCCCCTTAAGGGGAGAATTGCTCCTCCTCCTCCTCTTCGTCTTCATCTCCCTCGTGGGAGGAGGGAGCTTTGGTATCTCCGGACGCAGAGTCCAAAGTACCTTTACGACGGAGGCCACTTTTGGCCTCCTTGCCCTTCTTCTTGGCCTTCTTCTCTGGCGCCTCGTACGGCGCCGGGACCAGCATCCTCGTTAGCAGAGGAATGGCTGGGTCTTCAGGTAGAAGAGCCGGACACTTGATCCGCTCCTCCTTCTTCGTCCAGCACTGATTGGGGAATGGAAGGCTCAGCATACCCTTTGATTTATGAACTGAAGTTGTGTTCAGAAACTAGAAAACTTGCTCGGGTGGCCGGATGAGCGCAGTCGAGGCCGATGTCATCGGTCGTTTCCGGCCACGACTTCTAGGCCTTGAAAAGCAGCTTTTAGATCTCTTCGTGCATCGTGCCGCAAAACCGCTACAGGGTCCACGGACAGTCCGGATTGAATTCCCACATGTGGAGAGGCCGGCGCTGGCAAGGGAGAATCTGGCGGAAAAGCATCACCTGACTCACATCCGCGAGACTAGTGTTCTTCTCCATCATATTTTTTATGCGCTTCTGCAGCACCATCACCTCATCGGACGATGCCCAATCCAGGCCCTTGTTAATCCACGACATGAGCCGCATTGGGGGTCCGGATTTAAACTCAGGAGTGGCTGCCCATGTGGCGCCGCAAGGTTCGGTGATGTAGAACCACTCCTGTTGCCATCCCTTCACGATCTCCATGAAGGCCCCTTTGGGCCAGGTGACGTTGTGGAGCTTGCTCACCATGGCACCGCCGCAGTCCGCATGTTGCTCGTCGACCACTTTCGGCTTCATGTTGAAGACCTTAAGCCATAGGCCGAAGTGGGGGATGCGGAGGAGCGCCTCGCAGATGACAATGAATGCCGAAATGTGGAGGAAGGAATTCGGGGCTAGATCATGGAAATCTAGCCCATAATAGAACATGAGGCCATGGAGGAAGTGGGGGATAAACACCACTCTCTCACCGGGCTCCGGAGTAGGGATGATCTATTGTTTGGCAGGGAGCTGGTGCGCGATACTCGCGGCCAAGTACCCCGCTTCCCAGAGTTCCTTGATGTTCCTCTCCGTGACGGAGGAAGTCATCCACTTGCCCTGTGAGCCAGATCTGGCCATGGCTGGAAAAGGTTGGGTGTGGGAAAGATTGAAGCTTGGGCGCTAGAGCTCGAGGACAGGAAGGCTGAGGAAGGAAGAAGTTGTGGGGTAAAAAGATGGATCTTTATCCGCTTATATAGGCAGTGAATATCAAGCGCCCCCACTAGCGTTAAAACTCACCTATTTCCTAAGGGGTCGTGCGAACGGCACGGTTGGATTACCCAAACCCGTATTGATGAAAATCCCGTAATAAGGGGACACGATCTCTGCTTTGACAAGACTTGTCAATGGAGGGTGCGCCTCGAAACACGAGGCGGGAGGCCAAAAAGGTTCGAAATAATAAAAGGGCCAGACGTGACATTTCACCGAAAAAGTTGTCAATAGACATACCTTATTAAGTATTGAACCCTTATGGTTGAGTGTTATAACTATTATACGGAGACGGATACAGTTCTCTTGTTCAAAAGACTGCTTTGTATATGGAAAAGGAACCCGCCTTGCAATGCCAAAGACAATCTATGAGTTGAACACATCATCTTTGAAGACTGGTTTAGGGGCTACCGAGGGAGTCCTGGACTAAGGGGTCCTCGGGTGTCTGGGCTATCTGATATGGGTCGGACTGATGGGTCGTGAAGATACAAGGCAGAAGACCTTCCCCCGTGTCCGGATGGGACTCTCCTTTGCGTGGATGTCAAAACTAGTGTCCGGATGTATAATTTCATTTCTATGTAAACCTACTCTGTACAACCCTAGGCCCCTCCGGTGTCTATATAAACCGGAGGGTTTAGTCCGTAGAGGCTAAGACAAATCATATAGGCTAGACATCTAGGGTTTAGCCATTACGATCTCGAGGTAGATCAACTCGTGTAACCCCTATACTCATCAAATAAAATCAAGCAAGACGTAGGGTTTTACCTCCATCAAGAGGGCCTGAATCTGGGTAAACATCGTGTCTCCCTTGTCTCTTGTTACCTTTGATCCTCAGTTGCATAGTTCGGGACCCCCTACCCGAGATCGGCCAGTTTTGACACCGATAGAGGCACATGAGCCGCAGTCACTCCCGCGGTGGGGGTGGCAGGAGGGCGATGGCTCGCCCCAGACCGAGCGCCGTTGCTGCGGTTGTGCCCGTCAGTGGGAGGAGGGGGTGCAGACGGAGTGACCCCCTCGCTCGCACCTTGCGGAGTGTGACCGCCAAGGTGTTGCTGATGTTGTTCTCCTTCGACATCTCCAGTCCCCGTTATCGGTTATATATTCGGCATATCTCGTAGTAGGGGTCCTAAGCTAGGCATCTTGGAGCGATGGTAACATGGACACAGGATTTTACCCAGGTTCGGGCTCTCTTGAAGAGATAGTACCCTACGTCCTGCTTTTGATTGTATTGATATGAGGATAGTACATAATACAGGTATCTAACATGAGATTGTAGTAATGAATATGAGATGATATATTGACTAGCCTGGCCTCAGTTTATATATCACACCAGAGGTCTAGGGTTTAGAGGAGTCCTTGTCTTGGGCGCCAAGTCTTGTGGAATCCTCCTCGTATGCGGCATGGGCTGCCCGAAGTGGCCCATAAGTGAACCGCCATGGGGGTCCTCGGCCCGATCCAGCTGGTCGGGAGACGACATGGTGAGTACCCCTAGTCTAGGACACTGTCAGTAGCCCCCTGAACCAGTCTTCAAGTTGGGGACGCTCCTTGATTCTTTCGAACTATTCTTCATCTTTGGTCATCGGTCTTGAAAACTGGTTCAACAAATCTTCTCATCTTCGATCTTGAGGATCGCCAAAGTGAATCCAAAGAGTCTACACATCGGGTATCCGAGGAGCCCCTTTAAGTTTTCAGCCTTTAGCAATGCCTTGTTATTTTTTACACCACACCTCGAGTTTGAAGTTGTTCCCGTGCGGCGGTGTCCTCTTGCGTCCGAGCTCCAACGCTGGACTACATCTGAGATATCTTTTGCAGCTGAGCACCAACACCGGATCGCTTCCGAGCTCCAATGCCAAAATGTATCCAAGCTCCAACGCCGGACTATATCCGAGGTGTCATATATTACCTCGGTCTTGAAGAAGTTAAAAGTGTAGAGCCGAGCTTAATGTCGGAGATGCCCTCTATGGAGCCGGCCACTTGCAACCGAGCTTTATGCCAGACTGCTTCTGAGGTTTCTTTTGCAGTCGAGCACCAACACCGGATTGTATCCGGGCTCCAACGCCGGACTGTATTCGAGGTGGTGCACCACCTCGGTCATGGGTTGATTTATATGAATTTAATTCTGATTTGTGCAATGTATTCTCTGCCGAGATGTATAGCCAGTACCCCTCAAGGTGCATGTTGGCCTAATATCTGGGATGCACCTGAAGGATAAAATCAAACCGCTGACCCCAGTAGCACCTGAGACTCAGGTCGATTCGTGAAATCGTCCTGAGGACCAATTCCCAGCTCAGCGGCATACTTAGGAATAGAAACACGGTGTAATATATTAGAGGAAATAGTGATCGACGAACATGCCCTTGAGAGAGGGTCTTGAGAAGTCGCTGTAATATATTAGCTTGATGCCGGATAAGTCCCAGATGGTACCTATTGTTGTCCGAAGACGCGTTTTCCCATAGTTCGGTCAAGCCAGACAATGAGCACTTTGAATATTCTGTATTGAATAGGCAATGCAGTAGCACCCGACACACTAGTCGGGTGGCAACACCAGATCAGGGGATCAATGTGCCCCTTTAATATTAGTGAATGATAAGCCCGAATCCCAGTAGCCCCTGAGCCTTAATGTGGGCACGGGTGACCAAATTAAGGATCGATATCCGGAGTAAAATCACAAATTATGTGTAATGATTCTACGTATACACGTACTCTACATTATTAATGCTTGGATCCGCATTGTACAAAACTTTGTTGACCGACCATCGGCTTCAACCTCCTCGGCCAGTAGCCGGGGAGTGTTTGTCGCACTTCATAAATCCTTTATAAGGGCAACGATTTACTACAAACAAGGTAATCCGGCCATATGGTTTTATAAACAAAGGTATGCAGAGAGAATGTTATATTACTATGTAATGTAAAAAAACATCTTCCAAAGAAAATAGTCCCACTATCGGTTCCTTTCTTTGGGTTGTCATGCCGACCATGATCATGAAACCTCACCTCTGATCAATGCGGGAGAAAAATATTGAGGATTTAGTTTGGGAAAAGTTCCCGAACTATGTGGTCTTTAGTGAACCTAAATTTTCACTTACGTTGTTGCCGACCATTTATATCCTTTAAGATCGCTAGCTTTTAGCTTCAACCATTCTGAGGTACTAACTCGGATGACCCGGTAGTAACAATCACAGAGGTGCTCCCTTTACCGCCTAGCCGAACAATTGGGAATGTAGGGGTAATCACGGGAGCCAGGCAACCGAGCTTGGCCAAAATCTTAAGTCAAATTGATGCATATTTATGGGTTTATAACGATAATTACGGAAGGCGGCGCTTGTATACTGAATACAAACACTGATGATATATGTTTATTTTGACTCTGTTACGACTGTTTATCAGCTGAAAGTGGCCCATCGTCGGCTTCTACCCTTTTGTATATACTACGCATGGTGTTTTCGCAGTAATAAGACAACCCTTAGCCGACATCTCGGTGCCCGGAGGTGGTTGTCTTAGCGAAAACAAGGCAATCAGATATGCGGGCTTTATAACTTTCACTTAGTCATAGGAGATGTAAACTGGGGAAGCTATCTACGAGCCCCCGGTTAGTGTTCGGCACAGACCGAAGTCTAGCCGTTAACACTTCGGCCAATGTTATGAAAGGCCCATCGTTTATCATGGGGTAATCGGTATCGACCTATAGTTTGACACAGTCATCGGATCGCTGACCAGTTTACGCCCATTGTGACAGTCAGTTTTCGGCTTTCTCCACTGAGGTGCTTAACCATTCGAGCTGGAAGCACAATCGCAGTGGTTCTCGCATTGCACACCTAGCCGAACAAAGCAGGACATAGGAGGCAAGCACAGGAGCCGGGCAACCAAACTGTTGACCGAAGACACAATTCAAAACTGATGCATATATAGCAATATCCGAGAATGTTTTTTGCCGAATCTCTAAAGGTGTCCAGCGTTGCACTGCGAGACTTATGCTGGCAACACACAAATAGTTTAAAAGTGCCATAGGCTTGGAAAACCAAAAAATGTAAGTAAAACTTTACGCCTGAACTAAATCTAGTCATTTGGTGCCAATCCGAAAAATGGTCTTACTTTTGTGCTTTTGTCTTGCATTAATATGACACATCCGATCTCAAGACTTCAAGCGGGTCAGCCTACGGCTGCAACCTCCTATCCTGAAGGCGGAGTATTGCTCGTTAAGCCAGTTTAGAGAACTAAACTCGAGCGGCATTAGAGAGAAAACAGGCTATCCGGTTATTGACCACACACTCGACTTGAGAAAGGAGCGGTAGAAAAAGACTTTGTAACGACTTAGAAGAAGAACAATTATTATAAAATGGCTCATATAAATTTAAGAGCCCCAGTTAACACGGGCAAAGAAAAGTGGTTTTTAAGAACCTCGTTTTTGATCAACATATTTTTGCCTAAATATAATGTTTGGTCGAACCGAACAAGAATTAAAAAAACTGAGCATGCAAGTGACTTAGTTGGTTAATGAGCTCGGTGTCGATGCGTGGCCCGAGCTTACGGCGGGACGAGGTCCCAGCCACCAAGCCGGTCCCGCGGTGGCGAAGCAAAGAGCTCGGTATTCCGAAGTGGTGACATAGCATGGCCAATGTGGAGAGGTGGAACCCCCAGTCCGACCGAGGCGAGGGAGCAGGCCAGCAGTATGACGCAGAAGTCCCCGGAGTAGTTTAATGAAGTGATGATGAAGTCACCGGTCCAGCCGAGGTGGCGTGGTACGTCGGTACACCGAGGTGACAGCGCTGCCCAACCCGGATCATTTACCTATGCACAGAAAATAGTGCAAGCCGAAGATAATAGTAATAATAATAAATTAAAAAATCGTTGCATAATTAATAATTTATGCAAAGCAAGTAATAAAAGAAATATGGCATGTGTGCCGAACACTCGATGAGGTAGAGCTCTCTCAGCGATGCCAAAGTCCCCGAGGCAACCAAACATGTCGGTATGGCAATTCGACCAACAAGGTCATCACGTGAGCCGATTTACGCCGATTGGGACGACGGCGTTGGCTTGCCGAAGTGACCACGTGACGCAGTCGAAGTCGATTACCTACACATGTAAAATAGTGTAGTCCAAAAAATAATAATATAAATATAGAAGAAAAACCTCGCATAATTAATTTACTCAAAATAATTTTTTTAAAGAGATGTGGCCTGGCTTCAAAGCCAATGTCGGTGTAGGGCACTGGCGTGACAAAGCATGTATTCATAGGGCGGCCCGAGTCCCCGATGAGGCGTTCGCCGAACTGTGGACGGGAAACTGATCGAACCAGCAAGCAACCATCGTTAATGCGGCCATCACTTGACATACCTGTGTACAGATGATGGAACAAACCAGAGCAATAATTCCTCAGAAAAATTAAACCCAAGTAAGAAAAAAATAATAGGATTACTAGCACCTGGTTTATTTGTTGTAGCAATCTGAGGAAAGGTTACTCCCAAATTTGGGACTCGATCCACACACCCATTGCCTGATGGGCGCTGAAGCGATGGCATGGCGATGCTGGCAAAGATTGGCTCACTGAGGAAAAGCCCCCGGTCCAGCTAATGTGACGAAGTGTAACACCCCGGGTGTAACTTTCCCTATCTGTACTCCAACTCTTGCCGTTTCCGGCGTTAAGTTATATTTATTTTCTCGGGTTCGGGTTTTTGTCTCTGGTGTTGTTTTCGTTGTCATGCATCTCATATCATGTCATCATGTGCATGGCATTTGCATACGTGTTCGTCTAATGCGTCCGAGCTTTTTCCCCGTTGTCCGTTTTGCATTCCGGCGCTTCGTTCTCCTCTGGTGGTCATTTCTAGCTCTCTTTCGTGTGTGGGGATTAAACATTTCCGGATTGGACCGAGACTTGCCAAGCGGCCCTAGTTTACTACCGGTAGACCGCCTGTCAAGTTTCGTGCCATTTGGACTATGTTTGATACTCCAACGGTTAATCGAGGGACCGAAAAGGCCTCGTGTGTGTTGCAGCCCAACACCCCTCCAATTTGGCCCAAAACCAACCAAACTCTGCTCCATGTCCTAGAGCGTTCGATCACGATTGCGTGGCCGAAAACCGCACCTCATTTGGACTCTCCTAGCTCCCTCTATGCCTATATATACACCCCCCATTCTAAATTCGCGGATCCTCTCCCCCCTAACCCTAAAAATCCCAGATCCGCCGCCGCCGGACGTGTCCGGAGCGGGCCGGACAACGTCCGCCGCCGCCCGCACCCTCTCAGCACGCGCCATGTTGTGTCTCCGCCGCCAGCCGCCGCCGTGGCCCAGCGAGCCCGCAACCGGCCCTCCGGGCCCAGTCGCCGCCGCCAGCCGCCTGAGGCTCCCGCGCCAGCCGCCGCCCCGCTCGGGCTCGTCGCCGGCCACCGCGGCCGACCCGAGCCGCCACCGCCCCGGTCGCCGCCCCTCGCCGCCTCCTCCCTCACCGGCCGGCGTGCCACCCCTCGCCAAGTCCAGTAACGAGCTCCGGCAAGAACCCCGGCGATCCTCGTAATCCGTGCAGATCTGGATCTGAAGATATTTTTGGTTGACTTTCCCTCCTAACTCTAATCCATGTGCCCTTCTTCATAGCCCCGTAACTTTGCATCCGTAGCTCCGATTTGGGCATATAGCATATCAAAATGTTCATCTCAGAAAGTACATCATTTCATTCCATTGCATCATTTTCATTTGAGTTCATATTGATGCCCGAAATGCTGTTAGAAGAGGGCTACTTGAGTTAATTGTCAGATCTGCTACTCCGTTTAGCACTTTTGTCATTTTTGCCATGATTTTTGTGTGCATGATATGCCCATGAGTTCTACATATGTTTTGTTAAGGGTTTTGTCATCTTTCCAGAGGTGCAACCCATGTATTTTTAGGATGTGTGTGGTGACTTGTGCAAGCTTGCAAAGTGGTGCACTTGCTAATTCTGTTTTCAGGGACTTAGTGATTTCACTAAGTCCTGGGATTGTTTATCTCATGATGCCATATGTTCATGTTGTTTCCTAGTGATCCGTGCCTCTTTTGAGGATGATCAGTAAGGGAGTTTTGTTAATATTGTAGTGCTCTATCCATCCATGTCTTTGTTTTCAATTATGGAGCACGCTAGCTTGAGTCAATCGAGCTCTACTTTTTCTTTGTTGCGAATCTGGGCAGATCATCAACTTGTTTGCGATTTTGCCGATGTTATTGTAGTTGATCCGTGCATGCTATGCCATTGTGCTTGCCATTTCTAGCTTGCGTTTTGTGCCTTCTTAAGGGATGTATGCTTGTCTTTCCATGACTTGCACCGTAGTGAGTGCATCGAGCTCGTAAACATGCCTTCGTGAGTTATGTTTCAGCATGTCCCAGTTTTTCACTAAGTCTGAAACCTGATTATGTTTTTGCTATGTTCGTGTGCTTGTTAGGATATTTTGTGATCCCTTTTGGCTCAAGGTCACTAAGGGACTTTTGTTAAGCTTGTTGAGTAGCTCCATGCCATGTCTTTCTTTTTCATGTTCAGGTCATGTAGCATGTTGTTTTGTTGCTCCGAAGAGGGCTATATGATCTGAAATTCCAGACAAGTGTTAATTTCACTAAGTGTGAGATCTGTTTGTCATTTGCATTTTTGCCATGCTTGTTTGAACCTGTTAATGGATGATTTGTCCGTAGCTCAGTGCTAGACTTCTGTTAAGCATCTTGAATGCTTCCCTGCCATGTATTTTGTTGTCATGTTTGGTGGCTGTAGCATTTTCATTTCGTTGCATTTAGATGCCTACTTGCTGTAAATCGCAGACCGGTGTCATTTTTGAATCGCTTGCCATTTCCAAACCGTAACTCCGATTCCGGCGTTATTTATATCGTTTTCAAGAGATTTCATCTCATCTTTCCAGTGGCACACTTGGATTTCCAAGTTGAGGCTAGCTTCATCCATTTCCTGTCATATCTTGCATTTTGCATCCCGCATCGCATCCCACATAGCATATCATCTTTGCATCCTGTTGTTTGAGTTTGCACGTGGTTGATTGTATCCTTGTTGCTTGTTTGTCTTGTTTGGGTAGAGTCCGGAGACGAGTTCGCTAACGAGGAGCCCGTTGAGTTTGCTTTTGAGGATTCAGTCAACTCTGACAACTGTGCAGGCAAGATGATCATACCCTCGAAATCACTACTATCTTTGCTATGCTAGTTTGCTCGCTCTTTTGCTATGCCATTGCTACGATGCCTACCACTTGCTTTCCAGCCTCCCAAATTGCCATGTCAAACCTCTAACCCACCATAGTCCTAGCAAACCGTTGATTGCCTATGTTACCGCTTTGCTCAGCCCCTCTTATAGCGTTGCTAGTTGCAGGTGAAGATTGGAGGCCGTTCCTTGTTGGAACATCTCTTATTTACTTGTTGGGATATCATTATATTGCCATGTTATCTTAATGCATCTATATACTTGGTAAAGGGTGGAAGGCTCGGCCTCTCGCCTAGTGCTTTGTTCCACTCTTGCCGCCCTAGTTTCCGTCATATCGGTGTTATGTTCCCGGATTTTGCGTTCCTTACGCGGTTGGGTTATAATGGGAACCCCTTGATAGTTCGCCTTGATTAAAGCTTTTCCAGCAATGCCCAACCTTGGTTTTACCATTCACCACCTAGCCTCTTTTTCCCTTGGGTTACCGGAGCCCGAGGGTCATCTTATTTTAACCCCCCCCCCCCGGCCAGTGCTCCCTCTGAGTGTTGGTTCGAACTGAGCTGCATGTGGGGCCACCTCGGGGAAACTTGAGGGTTGGTTTTACTCGTAGCTAGTCTCATCTGAGTGTGCCCTAAGAACGAGATATGTGCAGCTCCTATCGGGATTTGTCGGCACATTCGGGCGGCGTTGCCGGTCTTGTTTTAACCTGTCGAAGTGTCTTGAGTAACCAAGATACCGAGTCTGATCGGAACGTCTTGGGAGGAGGTCTATTCCTTCGTTGACCGTGAGAGCTTGTCATGGGCTAAGTTGGGACTCCCCTGCAGGCATTGAACTTTCGAAAGCCATGCCCACGGTTATGGGCAGATGGGAATTTGTTAATGTCCGGTTGTAGATAACTTGAACCTTAATTAATTAAAATGAATCAACTGAGTGTGTTACCGTGATGGCCTCTTCTCGGCGGAGTCCGGGAAGTGGACGCGGTGTTGGTTTAATGCTTGCGAAGGTTGTTCTCTAGCTTCTCCCTCGTGCTTTGCCTCCTCTTCTCGCTCTCTTTTGCGAATAAGTTAGCCACCATACTTGCTAGTCGCTTGCTGCAGCTCCACTCATATTTTACCTTGCCTTACCTATAAGCTTGAATAGTCTTGATTGCGAGGGTGCGAGATTGCTGAGTCCCTGTGGCTCGCAGATTACTATTACACCAGATGCAGGGCCTGATGATTCCGCTCCAGGAGACACGTATGAGCTCAAGTGGGAGTTCGACGAAGACTCTCAACGTTACTATGTCTCCTTTCCCGATGATCAGTAGTGGTGCCCAGTTGGGGGTGAACGGGACCGTGTCGCATGTTAGGTTATCTTTTATTTTGGCGCCGTAGTCGGGCCATGAGTGTTTGGATGATGTAATGTTATTTATGCACTTGGTTGACGTGGCGAGTGTAAGCCAACTATGTTATCTCCCTTTTTATTATCTTATTACATGGGATGTTGTGAAGATTTCCTAACTTGCGACATATGCCTTCAATGCGATTATATCTCTAAGTCGTGCCTCGACACGTGGGAGCTATAGTCGCATCGAGGGTGTTACACGAAGTTGGTCGGCTAGTGACGCCGAAGTCTCCAGAGTAGGTTGATGAAGAGATGGCGAAGCCCGCGGTCTAGCCGAGGTGACGGAGCGGGTCGGTAAGGAGACGTTGCAGTTGCCATGTCAGCCGATGTGTTGAAGCAGTTCGGCATGATGGGCATCGGCTTGAAGAAGCAACAGTACGGCCATGAAAACGCAGTTAATGACTTGTGACGCGGTCAATGTTGGCTTGATGAAGTGACCGTGCGACGATGCCGGTGTGCCCGCTCCGTGTAATCCGTGGGCCAGCGATGTTGGTGATGATTTATCCGTCGCGATGCTGAACTCTTGTTCGGCTTGCCGAGATGATGATCCAAAGAAGTTGATCTCGGCTCAACAAAGCCACAATGTGTCTAGCGCAGGTCGGCAGCCATGGAGCAATTTTGCCTGACTGGTTTGACAGCAGCGTGATGGTGAAGAATACCTCAGAGAAGGCTTAAAATTTTATGGGCACGTGTTTAAAAACAATGCACAATACCCTAGAAAGATATTCTTCCAAAAAGGTTGTCCAATATCCCGTTCATCAAGAAAGATGAACTCAGGTCGGATTCATATTCGCGCAGAAAACAGATCCAAAAAGTGATGCACTAATCGGAAGGTTCCCGGAGTTTGAATGGCCGGATCGAGCTGAAATTTTGAGAGGTGGTAGATATGGAAATTCCACTAAAGATGAACGGTTGGATTTCCGAAATAATCTCCGAGCTGGGATCTAGAGACCACGCCAAAAACTCGTCCAGATTCCCGTCCAGACTCGACAGGCCTCCGGTATATTATAGATCGCCGGAGATTCCACCATCGGAAGGCAACGAAATTTTACAGGGTTGTTGTATAATCAATTCCGCACAATTCCAACAAAGGGTTCGTGATACCTCTTGATCATGTGTTGGTTTCCTTTAAAGTAGTGTAAGTATTTCCCTCAGTTTTTCAGAACCAATGTATCAATCCAGAAGGAGACTACACGCAAGTCGTCTAGTACCTACACAAACAAACAAGAACCTCGCAACCAACGTGATAAAGGGGTTGTCAATCCCTTCACGGTCACTTACGAAAATAAGATCTGATAGAGATAATAAGATAAATATTTTTGGTATTTTTGTTGTATAGATTGAAAAGTAAAGATTGCAAAATAAACGGCGACAGAAATAGCTAGTTGACGGCAAAATAATATGATGTAAAGTAGACCCGGGGGCCATAGGTTTCACTAGTGCCTTCTCTCAAGATAGCATACATTATGATGGGTGAACAAATTACTGTCGAGCAATTGATAGAAAAGCGCATAGTTATGATGATATCTAGGCATGATCATGAACATAGGCATCACGTCCGTGTCAAGTAGACCGAAACGATTCTGCATCTACTACTATTACTCCACACATCGACCACTATCCAGCATGCATCTAGAGTATTAAGTTCATAAAAACAGAGTAGCGCATTATGCAAGATGACATGATGTAGGGGGATAAACTCAAGCAATATGATATAAACCTCATCTTTTTATCCTCGATGGCAACAATACAATACGTGGCTTGCTGCCCCAGCTGTCACTGGGAAAAGACACCGCAAGATTGAACCCAAAGCTAAGCACTTCTCCCATTGCAAAAAATATCAATCTAGTAGGCAAAACTAAACCGATAATTCGAAGAGACTTGCAAAGATATCAAATCATGCATATAAGAATTCAGAGAAGAATTAAATATTGTTCATAGATAATCTTAATCATAAACCCACAATTCATTGGATCTCGGCAAACACACTGCAAAAAGAATTACATCGAATAGATCTCCAAGAACATCGAGGAGAACTTTGTATTGAGATCCAAAGAGAGAGAAGAAGCCATCTAGCTAATAACTATGGACCCGAAGGTCTGTGGTAAACTACTCACACATCATCGGAGAGGATATAGTGTTGATGTAGAAGCCCTCAGTGATCAAATCCCCCTCCGGCAGATCGCCGAAAAAGGCCCCCAGATGGGATCTCACGGGTACAGAGGATTGCGGCGGTGGAAAGGTGGTTTTGTGGCTCCCCTAGATGTTTTCAGGGTATAAGAGTATATATAGGTGAAAGAAGTAGGTCGGTGGAGCTACGAGAGGCCCACGAGGGTGGGGGCGCGCGCCCTACCTCGTGGAAGCCTCGTTGCTTCCTTGACGTCCACTCCAAGTCTCTTGGATTGCGTTTTTCCAAAAAAGGTCCTTGCGAAGGTTTCATTCTGTTTGGATTCCGTTTGATATTCCTTTTTAGCGAAACACTGAAATAGGCAAAAAATAGCAACTGTCACTGGGCCTCCGGTTAATAGGTTAGTCCCAAAAATAATATAAAAGTGCATATTAAATCCCATTAAACAACCAAAACAGATAATATAATAGCATGGAACAATCAAAAATTATAGATACGTTGGTGACGTATCAGCATCCCCAAGTTTAATTCCTGCTCGTCCTCGAGTAGGTAAATGATAAAAACAATTTTTTTGATGTGGAATGCTACCTAACATAATTTTCAATGTAATTTTCTTTATTGTGGCATGAATATTCAGATCTGAATGATTCAAGACAAAAGTTTAATATTGACATAAATATAAAAATAATTCAAGCATACTAACAAAGTAATTATGTCTTCTCAAAATAACATGGCCAAAGAAAGTTATCCCCACAAAATCATATAGTCTGGCTATGCTCTATCTTCATCACACAAAATATTTAAATCATGCACAACTCTGATGACAAGCCAAACAATTTTTTCATACTTTTGATGTTCTCAAACTTTTTCAATCTTCACGTAATACATGAGCATGAACCATGTATATAGCACTATATGTGGAATAGAATGGTGGTTGTGGAGAAGGCAAAAAGGAGAAGATAGTCTCACATCAACTAGGCGTATCAACGGGCTATGGAGATGCCCATAAATAGATATCAATGTGAGTGAGTAGGGATTGCCATGCAACGGATGCACTAGAGCTATAAGTGTATGAAAGCTCAACAAAAGAAACTAAGTGGTGTGCATCCAACTCGCTTGCTCACGAAGACCTAGGGCATTTTGAGGAAGCCCATCATTGAATATACAAGCCAAGTTCTATAATGAAAAATTCCGACTAGTATATGAAAGTGACAACATAGGAGACTCTCTATCATGAAGATCATGGTGCTACTTTGAAGCACAAGTGTGGAAAAAGGATAGTAGCATTGCCCCTTCTCTCTTTTTCTCTCATTTTTTTGTTGGGCCTTTTTTTCTCCCCTTTTTATGGGCTCTTTTTTTCGTCCGGAATCTCATCCCGACTTGTGGGGGAATCATAGTCCCCATCATCCTTTTCTCACATGGGACAATGCTCTAATAATGAAGATCATCACACTTTTATTTACTTACAACTCAAGAATTACAACTCGATACTTAGAACAAAATATGACCATTTGTGAATGCCTCCGACGGTGTACCGGGATATCAATGAATCAAGAGTGACATGTATGAAAGAATTATGAACGATGGCTTTGCCACAAATATGATGTCAACTACATGATCATGCAAAGCAATATAACAATGATGAAGTGTGTCATAAATAAACGGAATGGTGGAAAGTTGCCTGGCAATATATCTCGGAATGGCTATGGAAATGCCATAATAGGTAGGTATGGTCGTTGTTTTGAGGAAGGTATATGGTGGGTTTATGGTACCGACAAAAGTTGTGCGGTACTAGAGAGGCTAGCAATGGTGGAAGGGTGAGAGTGCGTATAACCCATGTACTATACATTAGTCATAAAGAACTCACATACTTATTGCACAAATCTATTAGTTATTGAAACAAAGTACTACGCGCATGCTCCTAGGGGATAGATTGGTAGGAAAAGACCATCGCTCGTCCCCGACCGCCACTCATAAGGAAGACAATCAATAAATAAATCATGCTCTGACTTCATCACATAACGGTTCACCATACGTGCATGCTACGGGAATCACAAACTTTAACACAAGTATCTCTCAAATGCACAACTACTCAACTAGCATGACTCTAATATTACCATCTTCCTATCTCAAAAAAATCATCAAGTATCATACTTCTCATAGTATTCAATGCACTTTATATGAAAGTTTTTATTATACCCATCTTGGATGTCTATCATATTAGGACTAACTTCTTAACCAAAGCAAATTACCATGCTATCCTAAAAGACTCTCAAAATAATATAAGTGAAGCATGAGAGATCAAGAATTTCTATAAAATAAAACCACCACCATGCTCTAAAAAGATATAAGTGAAGCACTAGAGCAAAATTATCTAGCTCAAAAGATATAAGTGAAGCACATAGAGTATTCTAATACATTGCGAGTCATGTGTGTCTTTCCCAAAAGGTGTGTACAGCAAGGATTATTGTGGTAAACTGCCGGGGTTTCTGATCCACAGACACCTATGAGACCGGCGGACCGGGTCCCTTTCGGTTCGGCGGGGGCGGAGGTTGCGCAAAGAGCAGATCGAGGCGAAACACGCGGGCGGTTGGTCGCGCAAAGAGTAAATCGAGGCGAAACACGCGAGCGATTTACCCAGGTTCGGGCCGCACGGATGCGTAAAACCCTACTCCTACTTTGTGGATTGGTATTGATTTCTAGCTCGAGAGCGCGGAGTGCTACAGTACACTCCAGCAGCTAGCGAGACCGAGCGTGAGTGGATGAAGTGGCTGTTGGAAATATGCCCTAGAGGCAATAATAAAAGCATTATTATTATATTTCCTTGTTCATGATAATTGTCTTTATTCATGCTATAATTGTGTTATCCGGAAATCGTAATACATGTGTGAATAACAGACACCAACATGTCCCTAGTAAGCCTCTAGTTGACTAGCTCGTTGATCAACAGATAGTCATGGTTTCCTGACTATGGACATTGGATGTCATTGATAATGAGATCACATCATTAGGAGAATGATGTGATGGACAAGACCCAATCCTAAACATAGCACAAGATCATATAGTTCGTTTGCTAGAGTTTTCCAATGTCAAAGTATCTTTTCCTTAGACCATGAGATCGTGTAACTCCCGGATACCGTAGGAGTGCTTTGGGTCTACCAAACGTCACAACGTAACTGGGTGACTATAAAGGTAGACTACGGGTATCTCTGAAAGTGTCTGTTGGGTTGACATGGATCAAGACTGGGATTTGTCACTCCGTATGACGGAGAGGTATCACTGGGCCCACTCGGTAATGCATCATCATAATGAGCTCAAAGTGACCAAGTGTCTGGTCACGGGATCATGCATTACGGTACGAGTAAAGTGACTTGCCGGTAACGAGATTGAACGAGGTATTGGGATACCGACGATCGAATCTCGGGCAAGTAACATATCGATTGACAAAGGGAATTGCATGCGGGGTTGATTGAATCCTTGACATCGTGGTTCATCTGATGAGATCATCATGGAGCATGTGGGAGCCAACATGGGTATCCAGATCCCGCTGTTGGTTATTGACCGGAGAGTCGTCTCGGTCATGTCTGCTTGCCTCCCGAACCCGTAGGGTCTACACACTTAAGGTTCGGTGACGCTAGGGTTGTGAAGATATGAATATGCAGTAACCCAAATATTGTTCGGAGTCCCGGATGAGATCCCGGACGTCACGAGGAGTTCCGGAATGGTCCGGAGGTAAAGAATTATATATAGGAAGTGCTGTTTCGGCTATCGGGACAAGTTTCGGGGTCGCCGGTATTGTACCGGGACCACTGGAAGGGTCCCGGGGGTCCACCGGGTGGGGCCACCTATCCCGGAGGGCCCCATGGTCTGAAGTGGGAAGGGACCCAGCCCAAAGTGGGCTGGGGCGCCAACCCCCCAAGGGCCCATGCGGCTAGGGTTGGGGGAAACCCTAAGGGGGGCGCCCCCTTGCTTGGGGGGCAAGCCCCCCACCCCTTGGCCGCCGCCCCCCCCCCCCCCTAGTAGATCCATCTACTAGGGCCGGCGCCCCCCCTTGGCACCCCTATATATAGTTGAGTAGAGGGGAGGACTTCACACCTGAGCCTTGGCGCCTCCCTCTCTCCTCTTTACGTCTCTCTCTCATAGTATAGGCGAAGCCCTGCTACTGTGACGCCCTGCATCCACCACCACGCCGTCGTGCTGCTGGATCTTCATCAACCTCTCCTCCTCCCCTTGCTGGATCAAGAAGGAGGAGACGTCTCCCGTCCCGTACGTGTGTTGAACGCGGAGGTGCCGTCCGTTCGGCGCTTGGTCATCGGTGATTTGGATCACGTCGTCTTCAACTACATCATCACCGTTCTTTGAATGCTTCCGTGCGCGATCTACAAAGGTATGTAGATGCATCCGATGACTCGTTGCTAGATGAACTCCTAGATGGATCTTGGTGAAACGAGTAGGAAAATTTTTGTTTTCTGCAACGTTCCCCAACAGTGGCATCATGAGCTAGGTCTATGCGTAGTTCTTCTTGCGCGAGTAGAACACAATTTGTTGTGGGCGTAGATTTGTCAACTTTCTTGCCGCTACTAGTCTTTTCTTGCTTCAGCGGTATTGTGGGATGAAGCGTCCCAGACCAACCTTACACGTACGCTTACGTGAGACCGGTTCCACCGACTAACATGCACTAGTTGCATAAGGTGGCTGGCGGGTGTCTGTCTCTCCCACTTTAGTTGGAGCGGATTCGATGAATAGGGTCCTTATGAAGGGTAAATAGAAGTTGACAAATCGTGTTGTGGCTTTAACGTAGGTAAGAAGACGTTCTTGCTAGAACCCTAATTCAGCCACGTAAAACTTGCAACAACAATTAGAGGACGTCTAACTTGTTTTTGCAGCAAGTGGTTTGTGATATGATATGGCCAAAGTTGTGATGAATGATGAATGATCTATATGTGATGTATGAGATGTTCATGCTATTGTAATAGGAATCATGACTTGCATGTCGATGAGTATGACAACCGGCAGGAGCCATAGGAGTTGTCTTTATTCTTTTATATGACATGCGTGTCATCGAGAATCGCCATGTAAATTACTTTACTTTATTGCTAAACGCGTTAGCCATAGTAGTAGAAGTAATAGTTGGCGAGCAACTCCATGGAGACACGATGATGGAGATCATGATGATGGAGATCATGGTGTCAAGCCGGTGACAAGACGATCATGGAGCCCCAAGATGGAGATCAAAGGAGCTATGTGATATTGGCCATATCATGTCACGTTTATTATTTGATTGCATGTGATGTTTATCATGTTTTGCATCTTGTTTACTTAGAACGACGGTAGTAAATAAGATGATCCCTCATAACAATTTCAAGAAGTGTTCTCCCCTAACTGTGCACCGTTGCTAAAGTTCGTCGTTTCGAAGCACGCCGTGATGATCGGGTGTGATAGATCCTTACGTTCACATACAATGGGTGTAAGACAGTTTTACACATGCAAAACACTTAGGGTTAACTTGACGAGCCTAGCATGTGTATAGACATGGCCTCGGAACATAGAAGACCGAAAGGTCGAGCATGAGTCATATAGAAGATACGATCAACATGAAGATGTTCACCGACGTTGACTAGTCCGTCTCACGTGATGATCGGACACGGCCTAGTTAACTCGGATCATGTAATACTTAGATGACTAGAGGGATGTCTAATCTAAGTGGGAGTTCATTAATAATTTGATTAGATGAACTTAATTATCATGAACTTAGTCTAAAATCTTTGCAATATGTCTTGTAGATCAAATGGCCAACGTAGTCCTCAACTTCAACGCGTTCCTAGAGAAAACCAAGCTGAAAGACGATGGCAGCAACTATACGGACTGGGTCCGGAACCTGAGGATCATCCTCATAGCTGCCAAGAAAGATTATGTCCTACAAGCACCGCTAGGTGATCCACCCGTCCCACAGAACCAAGACATTATGAACGCTTGGCAGACACGTGTTGACGACTACTCCCTTGTTCAGTGCGGCATGCTTTACAGCTTAGAGCCGGGGCTCCAAAAGCGTTTTGAGAGACATGGAGCATATGAGATGTTCGAAGAGCTGAACATGGTTTTTCAAGCTGAAAATAGTTCTGTCAGTGAGCACATACTCACTATGTCTGGGTTACATAACCGCTTGTCTCAGCTGGGAGTTAATCTCCCGGATGATGCGGTCATTGACAGAATCCTCCAGTCGCTTCCACCAAGCTACAAGAGCTTTGTGATGAACTTCAACATGCAGGGGATGCAAAAGACCATTCCTGAGTTGTTCTCTATGCTGAAATCAGCGGAGGTAGAAGTCAAGAAGGAACATCAAGTGTTGATGGTCAATAAAACCACTAAGTTCAAGAAAGGCAAGGGTAAAAAGAACTTCAAGAAGGACGGCAAGGAGGTTGCCGCGCCCGGCAAGCAAGCTGCCGGGAAGAAGCCAAAGAATGGACCCAAGACCGAGACAGAGTGCTTTTATTGCAAAGGGAAGGGTCACTGGAAACGGAACTGCCCCAAATACTTAGCGGACAAGAAGGCCGGCAACACCAAAGGTATATTTGATATACATGTAATTGATGTGTACCTTACCAGTACTCGTAGTGACTCCTGGTTATTTGATACCGGTGTCGTTGCTCATATTTGTAACCCACAGCAGGAGCTGTGGAATAAACGGAGACTGGCGAAGGATGAGGTGACGATGCGTGTCGGGAATGGTTCCAAGGTTGATGTGATCGCCGTCGGCACGCTGCCTCTACATTTACCTACGGGATTAGTTTTAAACCTCAATAACTGTTATTTAGTGCCAGCTTTGAGCATGAACATTGTATCGGGATCTCGTTTAATTTGAGATGGCTAGTCATTTAAATCTGAGAATAATGGTTGTTCCATTTATATGAGAGATATGTTTTATGGTCATGCTCCTATGGTGAATGGTTTATTCTTAATGAATCTCGAGCGTATTGCTACACATATTCATAGTGTGAGTACCAAAAGATGTAAAGTTGATAATGATAGTACCACATACTTGTGGCACTGCCGCCTTGGTCACATAGGTATCAAACGCATGAAGAAGCTCCATACAGATGGACTTTTGGAGTCTCTTGATTATGAATCATTTGACACGTGCGAACCGTGCCTTATGGGTAAAATGACCAAGACTCCGTTCTCAGGAACAATGGAGCGAGCAACCAACTTATTGGAAATCATGCATACTGATGTGTGCGGTCCAATGAGTGTTGTGGCTCGCGGTGGCTATCGTTATGTTCTCACCCTCACTGATGACTTGAGTAGATATGGGTATGTCTACTTAATGAAACACAAGTCTGAAACCTTTGAAAAGTTCAAGGAATTTCAGAGTGAGGTTGAGAATCAACGTGACAGGAAAATCAAGTTTCTACGATCAGATCGTGGAGGAGAATACTTGAGTCACGAATTTGGCACACACTTAAGAAAATGTGGAATAGTTTCACAACTCACGCCGCCTGGAACACCTCAGCGTAACGGTGTGTCCGAACGTCGTAATCGCACTCTATTGGATATGGTGCGGTCTATGATGTCTCTTACTGATTTACCGCTATCTTTTTGGGGCTATGCTTTAGAGACTGCCGCATTCACTTTAAATAGGACTCCGTCGAAATCCGTTGAGACGACACCATTTGAATTATGGTTTGGTAAGAAACCTAAGTTGTCGTTTCTGAAAGTTTGGGGATGCGATGCTTATGTCAAGAAACTCCAACCTGAAAAGCTCGAACCCAAGTCGGAAAAATGCGTCTTCATAGGATACCCAAAAGAAACTGTTGGGTAAACCTTCTACCTCAGATCCGAAGGCAAGATCTTTGTTGCCAAGAATGGGTCCTTTCTAGAGAAAGAGTTTCTCTCGAAAGAAGTAAGTGGGAGGAAAGTAGAGCTTGATGAAGTATTACCTCTTGAACCGGTAAATGGCGCAACTCAAGAAAATGTTCCTGAGGTGCCTGCACCGACTAGAGAGGAAGTTAATGATAATGATCAAGATACTTCTGATCAAGCTCCTGCTGAAATTCGAAGGTCCACAAGGACACGTTCCGCACCAGAGTGGTACGGCAACCCTGTCTTGGAAATCATGTTGTTAGACAATGGTGAACCTTCGAACTATGAAGAAGCGATGGCGGGCCCGGATTCTGACAAATGGCTAGAAGCCATGAAATCCGAGATAGGATCCATGTATGAAAACGAAGTATGGACTTTGACTGACTTGCCCGTTGAACGGCGAGCCATAGAGAATAAATGGATCTTTAAGAGGAAGACTGACGCGGATGGTAATGTGACCATCTACAAAGCTAGGCTTGTCGCTAAGGGTTATCGACAAGTTCAAGGGGTTGACTACGATGAGACTTTCTCACCGGTAGCGAAGCTGAAGTCCGTCCGAATCATGTTAGCAATTGCCGCATTTTATGATTATGAAATTTGGCAAATGGATGTCAAAACGGCATTCCTTAATGGTTTCCTTAAGGAAGAATTGTATATGATGCAACCGGAAGGTTTTGTCGATCCTAAGAATGCTGACAAAGTGTGCAAGCTCCAACGCTCGATTTATGGGCTGGTGCAAGCATCTCGGAGCTGGAACATTCGCTTTGATGAGATGATCAAAGCGTTTGGGTTTACACAGACTTATGGAGAAGCCTGCGTTTACAAGAAAGTGAGTGGGAGCTCTGTAGCATTTCTCATATTATATGTAGATGACATACTTTTGATGGGAAATGATATAGAACTCTTAGACAGCATCAAGGCCTACTTGAATAAGAGTTTTTCAATGAAGGACCTTGGAGAAGCTGCTTATATATTAGGCATCAAAATCTATAGAGATAGATCGAGACGCCTCATAGGTCTTTCACAAAGCACATACCTTGATAAGATATTGAAGAAGTTCAATATGGATCATTCTAAGAAGGGGTTCTTACCTGTATTACAAGGTGTGAAATTGAGTTCAGCTCAATGTCCGACCACGGCAGAAGATATAGAAGAGATGAGTGTCATCCCCTATGCCTCGGCCATAGGGTCTATTATGTATGCCATGCTGTGTACCAGACCTGATGTAAACCTTGCCGTAAGTTTGGTAGGAAGGTACCAAAATAATCCCGGCAAGGAACACTGGACAACGGTCAAGAATATCCTGAAGTACCTGAAAAGGACTAAGGAAATGTTTCTCGTTTATGGAGGTGACGAAGAGCTCGTCGTAAAGGGTTACGTCGACGCTAGCTTCGACACAGATCTGGATGACTCTAAGTCACAAACCGGATACGTGTATATTTTGAATGGTGGGGCAGTAAGCTGGTGCAGTTGCAAGCAAAGCGTCGTGGCGGGATCTACATGTGAAGCGGAGTACATGGCAGCCTCGGAGGCAGCACATGAAGCAATATGGGTGAAGGAGTTCATCACCGACCTAGGAGTCATACCCAATGCGTCGGGGCCGATCAAGCTCTTCTGTTACAACACTGGAGCTATTGCACTTGCCAAGGAGCCCAGGTTTCACAAGAAGACAAGGCACATCAAGCATCGCTTCAACTCCATCCGTGAAAATGTTCAACATGGAGACATAGAGATTTGTAAAGTACATACGGACCTGAATGTAGCAGATCTGTTGACTAAACCTCTCCCTAGGGCAAAACATGATCAACACCAGAATTCCATGGGTGTTCGATTCATCACAATGTAACTAGATTATTGACTCTAGTGCAAGTGGGAGACTGTTGGAAATATGCCCTAGAGGCAATAATAAAAGCATTATTATTATATTTCCTTGTTCATGATAATTGTCTTTATTCATGCTATAATTGTGTTATCCGGAAATCGTAATACATGTGTGAATAACAGACACCAACATGTCCCTAGTAAGCCTCTAGTTGACTAGCTCGTTGATCAACAGATAGTCATGGTTTCCTGACTATGGACATTGGATGTCATTGATAACGAGATCACATCATTAGGAGAATGATGTGATGGACAAGACCCAATCCTAAACATAGCACAAGATCATATAGTTCGTTTGCTAGAGTTTTCCAATGTCAAAGTATCTTTTCCTTAGACCATGAGATCGTGTAACTCCCGGATACCATAGGAGTGCTTTGGGCCTACCAAACGTCACAACGTAACTGGGTGACTATAAAGGTAGACTACGGGTATCTCTGAAAGTGTCTGTTGGGTTGACATGGATCAAGACTGGGATTTGTCACTCCGTATGACGAAGAAGTATCACTGGGCCCACTCGGTAATGCATCATCATAATGAGCTCAAAGTGACCAAGTGTCTGGTCACGGGATCATGCATTACGGTACGAGTAAAGTGACTTGCCGGTAACGAGATTGAACGAGGTATTGGGATACCGACGATCGAATCTCGGGCAAGTAACATATCGATTGACAAAGGGAATTGCATGCGGGGTTGATTGAATCCTTGACATCGTGGTTCATCCGATGAGATCATCGTGGAGCATGTGGGAGCCAACATGGGTATCCAGATCCCGCTGTTGGTTATTGACCGGAGAGTCGTCTCGGTCATGTCTGCTTGTCTCCCGAACCCGTAGGGTTTACACACTTAAGGTTCGGTGACGCTAGGGTTGTGAAGATATGAATATGCAGTAACCCGAATATTGTTCGGAGTTTCGGATAAGATCCCGGATGTCACGAGGAGTTCCGGAATGGTCCGGAGGTAAAGAATTATATATAGGAAGTGCTGTTTCGGCTATCGGGACAAGTTTCGGGGTCGCCGGTATTGTACCGGGACCACCGGAAGGGTCCCGGGGGTCCACCGGGTGGGGCCACCTATCCCGGAGGGCCCCATGGGCTGAAGTGGGAAGGGACCCAGCCCAAAGTGGGCTGGGGCGCCAACCCCCCAAGGGCCCATGCGGCTAGGGTTGGGGGAAACCCTAAGGGGGGCGCCCCCTTGCTTGGGGGGCAAGCCCCCCACCCCTTGGCCGCCCCCCCCCTAGTAGATCCATCTACTAGGGCCGGTGCCCCCCCTTGGCACCCCTATATATAGTTGAGTAGAGGGGAGGACTTCACACCTGAGCCTTGGCGCCTCCCTCTCTCCTCGTTACGTCTCTCTCTCATAGTATAGGCGAAGCCCTGCTACTGTGACGCCCTGCATCCACCACCACGCCGTCGTGCTGCTCGATCTTCATCAACCTCTCCTCCTCCCCTTGCTGGATCAAGAAGGAGGAGAGGTCTCCCGTCCCGTACGTGTGTTGAACGCGGAGGCGCCGTCCGTTCGGCGCTTGGTCATCGGTGATTTGGATCACGTCGTCTTCGACTACATCATCACCGTTCTTTGAACGCTTCCGTGCGCGATCTACAAAGGTATGTAGATTCATCCGATGACTTGTTGCTAGATGAACTCCTAGATGGATCTTGGTGAAACGAGTAGGAAAATTTTTGTTTTCTGCAACGTTCCCCAACAGCGGCTCCCCCTCCTCGTTGCTCTCGGGCCTCCTTTTATATGCTCAAGGGGTTACCGACATAGAGCAACGGAGGTCAAGGGCAAAAATGGAAAGGTGCCGTAGTAGGGGCAGCTAGGTGCTGTAGCAGGCACAGCTACCTGCTACAGTGTTATCGAACCTAACCCTGACGGCAGGGGACAAGGGCATTAAATGCCCGTCTGTGTCGCCTAAACAGTACCGAGAGGGACCGCTAGGGACGCCACCGTTTGCCACGATGGTTATCTTGTCAGCGCCTGCTCGCCGCCACGCACCCCTAGCTGCACGGCCTCCCGCCACGTGTGCTTGGGAGAGCGGCACGTGGGCGGGTGTGCTGGAGCGCGGGCTCGGAGAGGCGGTTCCCGCGGCAAACTCCTCGCCGCGGTCGTCGTCTTGTCGCGCCCGGGAGCTTTTCGCTCACCGGGTCTTGCCGGGGCGCGTAGCGCGCCGCAGCAAGTTCCTTGAAATGCCTTGGATGGCCTTCCCGGCAAGCTCCTCTTGCCGGGGCCTCGAGATGCTTTTGATAGCCTTCCGGGCAAGCTCCTCTTGCCGGGGTCTTGTCTCCTTCCCGGCAAGCCCCTCTTGCCGGGGCCTTGGTTTGGGCACTTTGTTCTTGAAGTGTCTCCAAAGTAGCCGCGGAGGGTCTTGGCGGTCACCCGGCAAGCCTTGCCACGGGGATGCTGCGACTGCCCGTGCACGAGTTCGGGATACTAGGGTACCCCTACTCTAGTACACCGACAGGAGCCCCCGGGCCTGGGCCAGACACGGTGCTGAGCGCTATTGGGCTAGGCCCAAAACAGTGCACGGGCACGCGTGGCCTAGGTCACGCCGCATATCGCTCCGCTTCCCCCGCGCACGCCCAGAACGGCACGCGTCAAACGCGGCGTCGTGGGCGATGTGGGCGGCGTGCGTGGGGCTAAGCCCCGCGAGCCTGCGTCAGGCCATGATGAAGGGGATGGTTCACGCCCTCCTCCTTAAACGGAGGTAGGCGTGAGGGCGTGGTGCATTCACTGGACGGTTCCGGTGCGCTGTTTCCGAGGCGCCCACTCCCCGCGATCACGGGGTGGGGTGAGGCCGCCTCATTCGTCGCTTTGGTCCCGCATTCTCGCCACGCGGCTCCCATGCGCTTGGGATCACGGACAGTGGAAGTGGGAAACTGGGCCGCCGCGAGCAGAGGCAGCGGGTTGGCCCCGACTCCTTGCCCTCCTCGCGCCTTGATTCGCTGAGCGGGGCGGCCGAGCCCCCACCTCGCTCCTTTATAAAGAGCGGGAGGGGAGCACGGAAGCCCGCACTCTCCCATCTCCTCCTTTCTTCAGCTTCTGCTCCCCGTTCTCTCATCCGCCATGGAGAAAGGGGATCCTGGCCCTTCATCGGTGGCGGCGAGGGTCGCCGCCAGACAGCGCACCCCTTCCTCTCCCGCACCCGTGGTGGCAGAGCCGGCCACAAGGGGAAGAGGGAGGGGGCGAGGTCGTGGACGAGGTCGAGGCGCTCGGGGAAGAGGTGGACGGGGCGGCGCGCCAGCTCCGCCTCCGCCGGCGGCTCCCCTCCCCACGGCGGTCCATATAGGGGACGACCCTTGCGAGTTCTTCGTCAGGCTGCGCCGGGCGCCTCGTCGTCGCCTCCGGCTTCCAGCTCCGTTTGCGAGTGCGATGGAGTCGGACCCGCCCGAGACACTGAGGCTGCACATGAGGGGCTGTGGGATCAGCGGCACGCGGGTCCGCGTTGTATTCCCAGCCCCTAATGTGATGTATCTTGATCGAGGGTGGAAGACGTTCGCACGTATCCACAGCCTGACGGGGGGGGGGGGGGGGGGCTCACCCTCCATTTTAAGTTGTTGGAGGGCGATCTCCTCTCTGTCAAGGTCTTCGGGTGCTTCGGCACTCGGGCGAAGTGCTGCGTGGACAGCTCCTTCGACAGCGAAGGCTCCCCCTCGAGCGAGAGTGATGAGGAGGGGAGCGACAGCGACGATGAGGGTAGTCGGGCGCCGCTCCGCGCGGCACCGGCGACCCCATCATCTGCGTCGCCGGCTCCTTGAACTCCCCGGGGGCGTCTCCTTGGGCGGCTGCCGTAGGGAGGCTGCGGAAGGGGAAGAGGCTGGCGACAAGGCCGTCAGGTTGGAGTACGAGGGCGTGGTGCCCTCGACAGCATGCTGACGTCCTGCCGCCCCGTCTTCGAGCCCCGCTTCCAGCGTCACCATCACCGTCAAGCCCTCGGTCGGCCCCCCGGGATGTTCTCTTGGTGTCTTCTGGCACCTGTAGCTCGCCTAGGCGCCCCTTTTTCCCTTTTCGCCTCCTTGACCTACCTCCTGAAGAGAGGGACAGGAAAGGGATTACGGGCACCTTATCTTTTTAATTTGTAAGCCTTCGGGCCTTAGCTGCATCTAAAACTTGTAATCCTCTCTTTCATGTTTTTCATCCACTATGGACTGTACCTGAGTGGGATGTTTTTTAATGAAAAGGGGATGCTTCCCGGGTTATTTGTCTCGCGGGTCGGACCCACGCCAAGGAGCAAATCCTTAGTATCCCTCAGACAGACATTTCATTTCCCGGCAACAGGCCCTACCGCCTTCCCACGTCGCTCGACCTTTCTCACACCTTTGGCGGAGGCGGGAACGAGGTGGGTGCGGCCTCCTTGTTTCATCCCTTTGCTGTCGCGACTACGACCAAGCCTGGCCCCGGGAACGCGCTCCAGGGCCTAGAGTCGAGGGAGTGCGGTAGTTTTCGGGAAGAAACGCGGTTTCGCATTTCCCAGTCCATAAGAGGGTGCATGATGAGGGATGAAAGACTTATCTGATATCGCAGCCCCCGGCAACTCTGGCTTTGCCGTGGGTGAACCTTGGTACCCGCAGCCCCCGGCAATACTGGCTTGCCGGGGCTCAGGTGCCGGCGCGCCCTTCTTCTCCTTTTCGTCCTTAAGCGGTCTGGCCAGGATATGCGAGCCCTGCGAACGAAGGAAAAGGAAAGGGATGGACACTCGACCTCTAAGTTAGGGGTTAACCGCTGTTAGGCACTATTAACCCTAACCAAGGACCAGACTCGACCTAGCATGCATGCTCTAACCCCGGGGTAGCAGCGCTTCATTTACTGGTGCTCAGGGTCTGTGCCTGGCTCTGTACAAAGGATTACATGCAACAGCGGCAAGACTTGTACAGAAAGGTGGTTGCCGGGCAGGGCCCGACAACCGCGCCATACGGGTAAAACTTACGAAGATGCTCGATGTTCCAGGAGTTGCTCACTGGAATGCCATCTTCGGTCTCAAGGCAGACAGCGCCAGGCCTAGTGACTCGTTTCACCTGGTAAGGGCCTTCCCACTTCGGCGTCAACTTGTTGGAATTCTTGGCCGACTGAACGCGCCGAAGAACAAGGTCGCCTTCCTCGAGACTTCTGGCATTAGCTTTGCGGCTATGGTAGCGGCGCAAAGCTTGCTGGTAGCGAGCAGCTCGCACAGCAGCCTGAAGATGATCTTCCTCAAGGAGCAGCGCGTCATCTTGCCGCAGCCGCTCTTGCTCAAGCTCATTGTAAGCGAGCACTCGAGGTGACCCGTATACGAGTTCCGTGGGGATAACTGCCTCTGCTCCATAGACTAGAGCAAAGGGTGTCTGTCCAGTGGCTCGATTTGGCGTCGTTCTGATCGACCAAAGAACCACCGGTAGCTCCTCGATCCAGTTTCTTCCGCACTCGTGCAGCCTGTCGAAAGTTCTGGTCTTGAGCCCGCGCAGCACTTCAGCGTTCGCCCTCTCCGCTTGACCGTTGCTCCTTGGGTGAGCAACAGAAGCGAAGCAGACCTTGGCGCCGAGATCTTGGACGTACTGCATGAAGGCGTGGCTCGTGAATTGTCTACCGTTGTCGGTGATTATCCTGTTGGGGATCCCGAAGCGGCAAACAATCGACCTGAAGAACTTGACGGCTGACTGTGCGGTCACCTTCCTCACTGGTTCCACTTCCGGCCACTTTGTGAACTTGTCGATTGCAACGTACAAGTACTCAAAGCCCCCGACTGCTCGGGGGAAGGGGCCGAGGATGTCGAGCCCCCAGACCGAAAATGGCCAGGATAAAGGGATCGTCTGGAGAGCTTGAGCTCGCTGATGTATCTGCTTGGAATGGAACTGGCACGCTTCACACTTGGTTACTTGTGCAGTTGCATCCCGGAGGGCTGTTGGCCAGAAGAAACCTTGCCGGAATGCTTTGCCGACGAGTGCTCTCGCGCCAATGTGGTGTCCACATATGCCTCCATGTATCTCTGCCAACAGCTTTTGTCCGTCTTCCCGGGGAATACACCTCAATTTCACACCGTTGAGTCTTCTTCTGTACAGTGTCTTGTCAACGAACTAGTACATACTTGACTGCCGGGCTACTCTTTCGGCTTCTTCTGGCTCTTCGGGAAGTTCTCCTGTCTGAAGGAAACGGACAATCTGCTGCGCCCATGTTGGAGCCTGTGGCTCGACAACAAGGACTAAAGGCAAATCTGCTGCTGCGGGAACATCCGCTTCTACGGCAAGAAGTTGTGTCTCTGCCGGAGCTTGACGTTCCCCGACAAGCTCATCGGGGCAAGACTTGTCGGGAGCTTCTGCTTCAACGGAACAAACCCTGGGGCTTGCCGGAGCATCTCGCTCCTTAGCGCTCTTGGTGTTGGTCTCAGCTGCTGCGGGAATGTCCGCTTCTACAGCGAGAAGCTGCGTCTCTGCCGGAGCGTGACGTTCCGCGACAAGCTTGCCGGGAGCTTCTGCGTCAATGGAACAAGCCCTAAGGCTTGCCGGAGCAGACTGCTCCTCAGCGCCTTCGACGTTGATCTTAGGGACCTTCTTGGCGGCGGCTTCGGGAAGCTTTGCCGGCAGATGGTCACCAGGAATCAACTTCCTCTTCTTGCTCTGTCCAGTCGATGGTGTTATGGACGGTTGAGTCAGCTTGAGCACAAAGGTCCCTGGTTCCACAGGTAACTTAAGTGCGGCGCACTTCGACAGGCCATCTGCAATGGCGTTCTGAGTTCTTGGAACGTGTTCCATTTGCAGGCCGTCAAAGCGCTCTTCCAGCTTTCTCACTTCGTCAACGTAAGCTTCCATCAACGGACTCTGATAGTTCTTGTTTACTTGGCGGACGACAAGCTGTGAGTCACCCCTGATAATGAGCTTCTTGATCCCAAGGTTTGCCGCGATCCGGAGACCGGCAAGCAATCCCTCATACTCTGCAGTATTGTTTGTTGCTTGCTCCTTGGGAAAGTGCATCTAGACTATGTACTTGAGGTGCTCTCCAGTGGGTGCGATAAGAAGCACACCAGCGCCGGCGCCTTGCAGCGAAAAGGCACCATCAAAGTACATCAGCCACTCTTTGCTTGCTTCCTTGTCGGGGATGCTCGTTTCTGAAATTTCTTCATCTGGTGTTGGCGTCCATTCTGCTATAAATTCTGCCAATGCTCTACTCTGGATAGTTGAAGTGCTTTCAAACTTGAGGCCAAAGCTTGACAATTCCAGTGCCCACTCAACAATCCTGCCTGTCGCTTCTGGATTCTGCAGTATCCTCTTCAGCGGAAAGCGAGTGACAACTGTGATCTCATGTGCTTGGAAGTAATGGCGCAGCTTTCTTGAGGCCATGAGAAGGCCGAAAAGCAATTTCTGCACACCAGAGTACCTTGACCTAGCCCCCTGCAGAAGGGAACTGACAAAGTAAACTGGGCGCTGCACCATTTTCTTCCGTATCTCCTCGTGCATCTGCGCAGATTCATCTTTGTCGGGACCAGAGCTTGTCGGGGAAGCCCCCTGCTTGCCGCTGGATGCGCTTGCCGCGGTTGCTGGCTCATCATCTGCCTCCCTCTCTGCTACTAGCGCAGCACTAACCACTTGATTGGTTGCCGCTATGTACAGCAGCAACTTCTCTTGTGGCTTAGGTGCGACAAGTATTGGAGGGGAGGACAGGTATATCTTCAGGTCCTGCAGCGCAGCCTCCGCTTCCGGAGTCCATTTCATTGGACCCGCCTTTTTCAATAATTTGAAAAACGGCAGGGCGCGCTCAGCAGACCGAGAGATAAACCTGCTGAGAGCAGCCACGCAACCGGCAAGTTTCTGTACATCCTTGACGCGCCTTGGTGCCTCAATCTGCTCGATGGCCTTGATCTTGTCGGGATTGGCTTCAATTCCCCGCTGAGACACGAAGAACCCGAGAAGCTTGCCGGAGGGAACTCCAAACACACACTTCTCTGGGTTGAGCTTGAGGCTGATCTTGCGCAGATTTGCAAAGGTCTTGTCTAGATCTTGAGTCAGGGTTGCTCTGTCCTTGCTCTTGACCACTATATCATCCATGTAGGCTTCCACATTTTTGTGTATTTGTGGCTCGAGAGCAATATGGACTACTCTTGCAAATGTCGAACCAGCATTTTTTAATCCGAAAGGCATCCGTACGAAACAGTACGTGCCACATGGAGTAATAAATGCGGTCTTCTCCTCATCCTCTTCTGCCATGAAGATCTGATGATATCCTGAGTATGCGTCAAGAAACGAAAGCGAATCACATCCGGCCGTGGAGTCAACAATCTGGTCAATGCGCGGCAAAGGAAATGGGTCTTTGGGGCAAGCTTTGTTAACATTGGTAAAATCGATACAAAGCCTCCATTTCCCGTTTGCCTTGCGCACGACTACAGGATTGGCCAACCATGTGGGATGGAGCACTCCTCTGACGAGGCCTGCTACTTCCAGTTTCTTGATCTCCTCTGCAATGAATTCTTGGCGCTCCATTGCCTGCTTCCTGACTTTCTGCTTGATGGGCCGCACATGGGGACAAATGGCAAGGTGGTGCTCAATCACTTCCCTGGGAACACCGGGGATGTCAGACGGCTGCCATGCAAACACGTCGACATTCGCCCGCAGGAAAGTAACGAGCGCGCTTTCCTATTTAGGGTCAAGCGTGGCACTGATGGTGAAGGTACCACCAGCGCCGTCCACCTTGGCGGATACCCTCTTCGTCTCTGGCGGGGCTGCCATCGCCTTCTTGCACTTGCCGGTGGAGCTCGATGGTGCGTCCTCGACGGCAGCGCAGCACTCTGAAGAGGTGCGCTTGCCGGAGTGGGCATCAGAGCTCTTGCCGGGCTTGGTCTTGCCGGTGGAGCTCGATGGTGCGTCCTCGACGGCGGCGCAGCACTCCGAAGAGGTGCGCTTGCTGGAGTGGGCACCAGAGCTCTTGTCGGACTTGGTCTTGCTGGTGGAGCTCGATGGTGCGCCCTCGACGGCGGCGCAGCACTCCGAAGAGGTGCGCTTGCCGGAGTGGGCACCAGAACTCTTGCCGGACTTGGTCTTCTTCCCCTCGGGAGCTTCAGCGGCAAGTTGATCGCGATCTGCCGTGGCTGCTGCTTCCCGGTAGATCTTGTCGGCACAGATGAGAGCATCCTTCCTGTCGCCAGGGACAGAAATGACGCTCATCGGGCCTGGCATCTTCAGCATGTTATACGCGTAGTGAGAGGCCGCCATGAACTTGGCGAGTGCTGGACGGCCAAGTATCCCATTGTAAGGCAATGGAATATCGGCAACGTCAAATGTGACCCTCTCAGTCCTGAAGTTCAGCTCGCTGCCAAATGTTACCAGCAGCGTGACCTTCCCCTTCGGCTTGCTCCTTCCCGGGTTGATTCCTTGGAACATGCCGGTCTCTTCGAGCTCGCTGTCAGGGATTTGGAGTTTCTGGAGTACAGCGGAGGAGATCAGGCTCAAGCCGGCCCCGCCGTCAACTAGCATCTTGGTGACCTTGAGGTTGCGGATAGTTGGTGATACCAACATCGGCAAACACCCGACTGCAGTTGTGCGGTCAGGGTGGTCCTCAATGTCAAAGATGATAGGCGTGCTGGACCACTTCAGAAGCTTGCGCGATTCGATGGGTGGTTCTGCTGCATTGACTTCCCGCACCCACTGTTTGAGTTGGTGGTGCGAAGTATGCAGAGAAGCACCACCGTCAACGCACAAGACCTCTGTGGCTTTCTGAAACTCCTGCTCACTGGTCTCAACATCATCCATGCTTTCGTCGTCGTCGTCGTCTTCATTGTTGTCGCGGCCGCGGGGAGGTCTGTCTCCTTGCCGCTGCTTGGCCTTGCCACGGTGTTCTCCCTGTCCGGCGCGCTTCTTGCCGGATTCTCCAGCACCCCCGTGGGCTCTCTCCTTGTCGCGCCGCTCGTACTCAGCCATCTGTTGCTGGACAAGCTGCTCGACCTTCTTGCAGCTTTGGAGGTCATGGCCCTTGGTGCGGTGAATCTTGCAATATTGCTTGTCAGAGCCGTCCTGCATGTCGGCGACCGCCACAGCCTGACAGTTGGTGCACGCGGCAACTTCCTTGCCTAAGCTACCAACTGTAGCCTTCTTGGCGTCACCTTCATTACCGGACTGCTCAACGACCAGCACCTCTTTGCCTCTCTTCTTCCTGTTGCGCCGCCGGCCTTTCTTTGCCGGGGCAGCATCCTCACTGTCAGATCCCTCTGCTCCAGTGCTTTCTCCGGGGAATTTCCTCCCTTCCTCAGCGCGCGCACACTTGTCGGCCAGGGCATATAGCTCGCTGACGTCCCGAATCTTGCACATCGCCATCTCCTCCCGCATCCTACGGTTACGCACGTTCTGATGGAACGCGCTAATTACCGCGGCAGGGTGGATATTTGGGATGTTGTGGTGTACACGGCTGAACCTCTGGATATACTGGCGCAGGGGCTCTCCTTCCTTCTGGACGAGCAGATGAAGATCACTCTCTTGGCCATGGGGTTTGTGGCCGCCTGTGAAGGCGCCAACAAACTGATGGCACAAGTCTGCCCAGGAGGATACGGAGTTGTCCGGCAAGTGCATGAGCCAGGACCTGACGTTGGGCTTAAGCACCAGCGGGAAGTAGTTGGCAAGGATCTTGTCGTCCCGTCCCCCAGCAGCCTGCACCGCGATGGTGTAGATGCTGAGGAACTCCGACGGATGCAACTTGCCATCATACTTCTCCGGTACATCTGGCTTGAAGTTCTTCGTACTGGGCCACTGGACTTGCCGCAGCTCACGAGTGAACGCAGGGCAACCTACCGTGTACGGCAAGTCACCGGGTTCCCCTGGCGCATGCATGTCAACAGAGGGCCCAGCACGCTGGTCTGATTGACGCTGCGCTTCTCTCCGGCGCTCGATGCGAGTACGAGCGTCTTCCTGCTGTCGTTCTCGAAGAACTTGGCGCTGATCGTGACGAACTCGCGGATCTGACGACGCGGTGGAGTCGCTGTCGAGGTGGATCCGGCGAGTCGGCGATCTTGGCCTTCGGGGCGGAGAGTGCACGGTGGTCGTACCCTCGCCAGCCTCGTCGCCACCGGCTCGCGCATGGCTGACTCGCTGCGGCTGCGATGTGCCCGGCTGCCGAGGAGTGTCGCCGTTGGCGAAGCCGATGAGACTCTGGATAGTGGCCCTCCAGTCGTCGATCTTGTCCGCCGCTGGAGGGTAGTCTAGGAGCAGCTGAGCTCGTGCCAAAGCTTCTGCTGCAGTGGCGGGTGGCGGTAGCGAACGGTGCGAGGAGCAGGATATGCTCGGACTTCTAACCACGTTAGAAGGAGCAGCATCCCGTCCAGGCGACCGTGTGTCGCTCGCGCCGGCATGTGGACGTGCATGGTGGTCTTGGGCGCTCCGAGAGCCACCAGCTCGATCTTGGTCCAGCGAACGCATGGCACCGTGAGTACCATGACGTTGCCGGTCCCGCGCCTCCTGAGAAGGGCGCGGTGCATGCACGAACGCCGAGGTCTTGGAGTGCGCCCGATCGTTGTGGGAGCCGGCTACGCCGCCGGTGGGCAGCGCAGCCTTGTCCCGAGACCTGGCAGCACCGTGAGCTCCCTCGTCGACGCGTGCCCCTCCACCGGCGCCTGCCCCACCAACCGTTTGCTCCGGCGGTGGCTGGCTCGGTGCGGATGGAGTAGCTGCCTCCGAAACCTTCTTCTTCGGTGGCATGTTGATGAAGATGATGAAGATCTAGCCCGCGAGAACGCCGGATCTGAGGACGATGAAGATCTAGCCCGCGAGAACGCCGGATCTGGTTCACACAACTTCGACGCCCCCTACCTGGCGCGCCAAAGATGCCGGGGTTTCTGATCCACGGACACCTATGGGACCGGCGGACCGGGTCCCTTTCGGTTCGGCGGGGGTGGAGGTTGCGCAAAGAGCAGATCAAGGCGAAACACGCGGGCGGTTGGTCGCGCAAAGAGTAAATCGAGGCGAAACACGCGAGCGATTTACCCAGGTTCGGGCCGCACGGATGCGTAAAACCCTACTCCTGCTTTGTGGATTGGTATTGATTTCTAGCTCGAGAGCGCGGAGTGCTACAGTACACTCCAGCAGCTAGCGAGACCGAGCGTGAGTGGACGAAGTGGCTCCCCCTCCTCATTGCTCTCGGGCCTCCTTTTATATGCTCAAGGGGTTACCGACATAGAGCAACGGAGGTCAAGGGCAAAAATGGAAAGGTGCCGTAGTAGGGGCAGCTAGGTGCTGTAGCAGGCACAGCTACCTACTACAGTGTTATCGAACCTAACCCTGACGGCAGGGGACAAGGGCATTAAATGCCTGTCTGTGTCGCCTAAACAGTACCGAGAGGGACCGCTAGGGACGCCACCGTTTGCCACGATGGTTATCTTGTCAGCGCCTGCTCGCCGCCACGCACCCCTAGCTGCACGGCCTCCCGCCACGTGTGCTCGGGAGAGCGACACGTGGGCGGGTGTGCTGGAGCGCGGGATCGGAGAGGCGGTTCCCGCGGCAAACTCCTCGCCACGGTCGTCGTCTTGTCGCGCCCGGGAGCTTGTCGCTCACCGGGTCTTGCCGGGGCGCGTAGCGCGCCGCGGCAAGTTCCTTGAAATGCCTTGGATGGCCTTCCCGGCAAGCTCCTCTTGCCGGGGCCTCGAGATGCTTTTGATAGCCTTCCCGGCAAGCTCCTCTTGCCGGGGTCTTGTCTCCTTCCCGGCAAGCCCCTCTTGCCGGGGCCTTGGTTTGGGCACTTTGTTCTTGAAGGGTCTCCAAAGTAGCCACGGAGGGTCTTGGCGGTCACCCGGCAAGCCTTGCCGCGGGGATGCTGCGACTGCCCGTGCACGAGTTCGGGATACTAGGGTACCCCTACTCTAGTACACCGACATAAACTAAAAAGCAAAGACTCAAATCATACAAGATACTCTACACAAAACACATATCATGTGGTGAATAAAAATATAGCCTCAAGTAAAGTTACCGATAGACGAAGACGAAAGAGGGGATGCCTTCCGGAGCATCCCCAAGCTTAGGCTTTTGGTTGTCCGTGAATTTTACCTTGCGGTGCCTTGAACATCCCCAAGCTTAGGCTCTTGCCACTCCTTATTCCAAAATCCATCAAATCTTTATCCAAAAACTTGAAAACTTCACAACACAAAACTCAAAAGAAAATTTCATGAGCTCCGTTAGTATAAGAAAACAAACCACCACTTTAAGGTACTGTAATCAAATCATTATTTATTTATATTGGTGTTAAACCTACTGTATTCCAACTTCTCTATGGTTCATACCCCCCGATACTAGCCATTTATTCATTAAAATAAGCAAACAACACATGAAAAACAGAATATGTCAAAAACAGAACAATCTGTAGCAATCTGTAGGTTTCGAATACTTCTATAGCTCCAAAAATCCTAAGAAATAAGGACATCCTAAATAATTTGTATATTGATCTACTGCAGTTGGAATCAGTTTTTTATCGCTCTCTGGTGAAAATGAAAATTATTCTCGTGAGAGCATACTTTCTGTTTTTTTCAACAAGATCAAATAACAATCACCCAAGAAGATCCTAAGGCATTACTTAGCACACATACTAATTAAAACATAAAAAACACAATCATAACAGAAGATAGATGATTTATTTATTACTAAACAGGAACAAAGAGCAAGGAACAAAACTAAAATTGGGTTTCCTCCCAACAAGCGCTATCGTTTAACGCCCCTAGCTAGGCATAAAAACAAGGATAGATCTAGGTATTGTCATCTTTGCTATGCAATCCATAAGTGGCTCTCATAATAGATTCATAAGGTAATTTAATTTTCTTTCTAGGAAAGTGTTCCATGCCTTTCCTTAATGGAAATTGGAATCTAATATTTCCTTCTTTCATGTCAATAATTAGACCAATCGTTCTAAGAAAAGGTCTACCAAGAATAATAGGATATGTAGGATTGCAATCTATATCAAGAACAATGAAATCTATGAGCACATAATTCCTATTTGTAACAATAATAACATCATTAATCCTTCCCATAGGTTTCTTAATGGTGGAATCCGCAAGATGCAAATTTAAAGAACAATCATCAAATTCACGGAAACCTAACACATCACACAAAGTTTTTGGAATCGTGGAAACACTAGCACCCAAATCACATAAAGCATAGCATTCATGATCTTTAATCTTAATTTTAATAGTAGGTTCCCACTCATCATAAAGTTTTCTAGGAATAAAAACTTCTAGTTCAAGTTTTTCTTCATGGTATTGCATTAAAGCACCAACGATATGTTTAGTAAAAGCTTTGTTTTGATCATACTCATGAGGAGAATTTAGCATGGACTGCAACAAGGAAATACAATCTATCAAAGAGCAATTATGATAATTAAATTCCTTGAAATCCAAAATAGTGGGTTCATTGCTATGTAAAATTTTGACCTCTTCAATCCCACTTTTATTAATTTTTGCATCAATATCTAAAAACTCCGAATCATTGGGACGCCTTTTAACTAAAGTTGACTCATCTCCAGTCCCATCTTTATAAACATTCATATTGGCAAACAAAGACTTAATAGGAGACACACCAATCACTTTTAGATCTTCATCATTATTATCATGAAAATTAGAAGATCACGCCTTTACAAAGCAATCTTTTTTAGCACGCATCTTAGCGGTTCTTTCTTTGCACTCATCAGTGGAAATTCTCATGGCTTTGGGAGACTCATTGACATCATTCTTAGGTGGAATAGATCTAAGTTTCAAAGAATAAACATCAAGAGAAATTCTATCCATGTTCCTAGCCAACTCATCAATCTTAAGCAATTTTTCTTCAATCAAAGCATTGAAATTCTTTTGCAAATTCATAAATTCTTTAACACTAGTCTCAAAATCAGAGGGCATATTATTAAAATTTCCATAAGATTTGTTGTAGGAATTACCACAATTATTAGAGGAATTACTAGGAAACGGCCTAGGATTAAAATATCCTCTATATGCGTTGTTACCAAAATTGTTCCTACCAAAAAAATTCACATCCATAGACTCATTATTATTCTCAATCAAAGTGGACAAAGGCATATCTTTAGGATCAGAAGAAACACTCTTATTAGCAAACAACTTCATAAGTTTATCCGTCTTTCCACTCAAAACATTAATCTCTTCTATCGCATGAACTTTTTTACTAGTAGATCTTTCGGTGTGCCATTGAGAATAATTAACCATAATATTATCTTGGAGTTTAGTAGCTTATCCAAAAGTGATTTCCATAAAAGTGCCTCCCGCAGCCAAATCTAAAAGATTTCTAGACACAAAATTCAATCCATTATAAAAATTATGTATAATCATCCATAAATTCAAACCATGTGTAGGGCAATTACGTATCATTAATTTCATCCTCTCCCAAGCTTCTGCAACATGCTCATGATCAAGTTGCTTAAAATTCATAATATCGTTTCTAAGAGAGATAATCTTAGCGGGAGGAAAATACTTAGAGATAAAAGCATCTTTGCACTTATTCCATGAATCAATACTATTTTTAGGCAAAGAAGAGAACCAAGTTTTAGCATGATCTCTAAGCGAAAACGGAAATAGCTTCGATTTAACAATATCATTATCCACATCTTTCTTCTTTTGAATATCACATAAATCAACACAGTTGTTTAGATGGGTAGCGGCATCTTCACTAGGAAGGCCAGCAAATTGATCTTTCATGACAAGATTCAGCAAAGCAGTATTAATTTCACAAGATTCAGCATCGGTAAGAGGAGCAATCAGAGTGCTAATAAAATCATTGTTGTTGGTATTGGAGAGTCACATAATTTAGTATTATCTTGAGCCATTGTGACAAACACTCAATCCAACACACAATCACACAAGAGGCAAGCGAAGAAGGCAAACGGAAAAAGGGCGAATGGAGAAGAGGCGAATAAAATGGCAAAGATGAAGTGGGGGAGAGGAAAACGAGAGGCAAATGGCAAATAATGTAATGCGAGGGATAAGAGTTTGTGATGGGTACTTGGTATGTCTTGAGTTGAGTGTAGATCTCCCCGGCAACGGTGCCAGAAATCCTTCTTGCTACCTCTTGAGCATGCGTTGGTTTTCCCTTGAAGAGGAAAGGGTGATGCGGCAAAGTAGTGTAAGTATTTCCCTCAGTTTTGGAGAACCAAGGTATCAATCTAGTAGGAGACTACACGCAAGTCGCCTAGTACCTGCACAAACAAACAAGAACCTCACAACCAACGCGATAAAGGGGTTGTCAATCCCTTCATGGCCACTTACAAAAGTGAGATCGGATAGAGATAATAAGATAAATATTTTTTGGTATTTTTGTAGTATAGATTGAAAAGTAAAGATTGCAAAATAAACGGTGACAGAAATAGCTAGTTGACGGGAAAATAATATGATGTAAAGTAGACCTGGGGGGCATAGGTTTCACTAGTGGCTTCTCTCAAGATAGCATATATTACGGTGGGTGAACAAATTACTGCTGAGCAATTGATAGAAAAGCGCATAGTTATGATGATATCTAGGCATGATCATGAACATAGGCATCACGTCCGTGTCAAGTAGACCAAAATGATTCTGCATCTACTACTATTACTCCACACATCGACCGCTATCCAGCATGCATCTAGAGTATTAAGTTCATAAGAATAGAGTAACGCATTAGGCAAGATGACATGATGTAGAGGGATAAACTCAAGCAATTTGATATAAACCCCATCTTTTTATCCTCGATGGCAACAATAAAATATGTGCCTTGCTGCCCCTATTGTCACTGGGAAAGGACACCGCAAGATTGAACCCAAAGCTAAGCACTTCTCCCATTTTAAGAAAGATCAATCTAGTAGGCCAAACTAAACCGATAATTCGAAGAGACTTGCAAAGATATAAAATCATGCATATAAGAATTCAGAGAAGAATCAAATATTGTTCATAGATAATCTTAATCATAAACCCACAATTCATAGGATCTCAACAAACACACTGCAAAAAGAATTACATCGAATAGATCTCCAAGAACATCGAGGAGAACTTTGTATTGAGATCCAAAGAGAGAGAAGAGGCCATCTAGCTAATAACTATGGACCCAAAGGTCTGTGGTAAACTACTCACACATCATCGGAGAGCCTATGGTGTTGATGTAGAAGCCCTCTGTGATCGAATCCCCCTCCAGCAGATCGCCGAAAAAGGCCCCCAGATGGGATCTCATGGGTACAGAAGGGTGCGGTGGTGGAAAAGTGGTTTCGTGGGTCCCCTGGATGTTTCCAGGGTATAAGAGTATATATAGGTGAAAGAACTAGGTTGGTGGAGCTACGAGGGGCCCACGAGGGTGGGGGCGCGCCGCCCTACCACGTGGCCGCCTTGTTGCTTCCTTGACGTCCACTCCAAGTCTCCTGGATTGCGTTTGTTCCAAAAAAGATCCTCGCGAAGGTTTCATTCCATTTGATATTCCTTTTTTGCGAAACATTGAAATAGGCAAAAAAATAGCAACTGGCACTGGGCCTCCGGTTAATAGCTTAGTCCCAAAAATAATATAAAAGTGCATATTAAAGCCCATTAAACATCCAAAACAGATAATATAATAGCATGGAACAATCAAAAATTATAGATACATTGGAGACATATCAGTTCATCAAATCGACTTCCGAGGAGACGCTGGTAGCGAAAACAAGTCTATTGTATAGAAAAACTGTGCGATCGCTCGAGGGAAATGTTGATGATGAGCCCCAGGCTCCATGGATGACTTTCATCATATTATATTATCATCATCATCATCTCAAATCTCAACCGAGACCATGGAAAAGTCATCCATGGAGCCTGGGCTCATCATCAACATTTCCCTCGAGCGATCGCACAGTTTTTCTATACAATAGACTTGTTTTCGCTGCCAGCGTCTCCTCGGAAGTCGATTTGACGAACTGATACGTCTCCAACATATTTATAATTTTTTTATTGTTCCATGCTATTATATTATCTGTTTTCGATGTTTAATGGGCTTTAATATGCACTTTTATATTATTTTTGGGACTAGCCTATTAACCGGAGGCCCAGTGCCAGTTGTTGTTTTTTTTGCCTATTTCAGTGTTTCGCAGAAAACGAATAACAAATGGAATCCAAACGGAATGAAACCTTCACGAGGATTTTTTTGGAACAAACGCAATCCAGGAGACTTAGAGTCTACGTCAAGGAAGCAACGAGGTGGCCACGAGGTAGGGCGGTGCGCCCCCCCACCCTTGTGGGCCCCTCGTAGCTCCACCGACCTACTTCCTTTGCCTATATATACTCTTATACCATGAAAACATCCAGGGGAGCCACGAAACCACTTTTCCACTGCCGCAACCTTCTATACCCGTGAAATCCCATCTGGGGGACTTTTCCGGCGATCTCCGGAGGGGGATTCGATCATGGAGGGCTTCTACATCAACACCATAGCCTCTCCGATGATGTGTGAGTAGTTTACCACAGACCTTCGGGTCCATAGTTATTAGCTAGATGGATTCTTCTCTCTCTTTGGGTTTCAATACAAAGTTCTCCTTGATGTTCTTGGAGATCTATTCAAGGTAATTCTTTTTGCAGTGTGTTTGCCGAGATCCGATGAATTGTGGGTTTATGACTAAGATTATCTATGAACAATATTTGATTCTTCTCTGAATTCTTATATGCCTGATTTGATATCTTTGCAAGTCTCTTCGAATTATCGGTTTAGTTTGGTCTACTAGATTGATCTTTCTTGCAATGGGAGAAGTGCTTAGCTTTGGGTTCAATCTTGTGGTGTCCTTTCCCAGTGATAGCAAGGGCAGCAAGGCACATATTGTATTGTTGCCATCGAGGATAAAAAGATGGGGTTTATATCATATTTCTTGAGTTTATCCCCCTACATCATGTCATCTTTCCTAATGCATTACTCTGTTCTTATGAACTTAATACTCTAGATGCATGCTGGATAGCGGTCGATGTGTGGAGTAATAGTAGTAGATGTAGAATCATTTCGGTCTACTTGACACGGACGTGATGCCTATGTTCATGGTCATGCCTAGATATCATCATAACTATGCGCTTTTCTATCAATTGCTCGGCAGTAATTTGTTCACCCACCGTAATATATGCTATATAGAGAGAACCCACTAGTGAAACCTATGGCCCCCGGGTCTACTTTACATCATATTATTTTCCCGTCAACTAGCTATTTCTATCGCCGTTTATTTTGCAATCTTTACTTTTTAATCTATACAACAAAAAATACCAAGAGTATTTATCTTATTATCTCTATCAGATCTCACTTCGTAAGTGACCGTGAAGGGATTGACAACCCCTTTATCGCGTTGGTTGCGAGGTTCTTGTTTGTTTGTGCAGGTAATAGGCGACTTGCGTGTAGTCTCCTACAGGATTGATACCTTGGTTCTCAAAAACTAAGGGAAATACTTACGCTACTCTGCTGCATCACCCTTTCCTCTTCAAGGGAAAACCAACGCATGCTCAAGAGGTAGCAAGAAGGATTTCTGGTGCCGTTGCCAGGGAGATCTACACTCAAGTCAAGACATACCAAGTACCCATCACAAACTCTTATCCCTCACATTACATTATTTGCCATTTTCCTCTCGTTTTCCTCTCCCCCACTTCACCTTTCCGTTTAATTCGCTTCTTTTCCTTTCGCCCTTTTTCGGTCGCCTTCTTTCGCTTGCCTCTTGTGTGATTGTGTGTTGGATTGATTGTTTGTCACGATGTCTCAAGATAATACTAAATTATGTGACTTCTTCAATACCAACAACAATGATTTTATTAGCACTCCGATTGCTCCTCTTACCGATGCTGAATCTTGTGAAATTAATACTGCTTTGCCGAATCTTGTCATGAAAGATCAATTTGCTAGCCTTCCTAGTGAAGATGTCGCTACCCATCTAAACAGCTTTGTTGATTTGTGTCATATTCAAAAGAAGAAAGATGTGGATAATGATATTGTTAAATCGAAGCTATTTCCATTTTTTTCTTAGAGATCGTGCTAAAACTTGGTTCTCTTCTTTGCCTAAAAATAGTATTGATTCATGGAATAAGTGCAAAGATGCTTTTATCTCTAAGTATTTTCCTCTCGCTAAGATCATCTCTCTTAGAAACTAAATTATGAATTTTAAGCAACTTGATCATGAGCATGTTGCACAAGCTTGGGAGAGGATGAAATTAATGATGCGTAATTGCCCTACACATGGTTTGAATTTATGGATGATTATACAGCATATTTATGCTGGATTGAATTTTGCTTCTAGAGATCTTTTAGATTCGGCTGCGGGAGGCACTTTTATGGAAATAACTTTAGGAGAAGCTACTAAACTCCTAGATAATATTATGGTTAATTATTCTCAATGGCACACCGAAAGATCTACTAGTAAAAAAGTTCATGCAATAGAAGAGATTAATGTTTTGAGGGGAAAGATGGATGAACTTATGAAGTTGTTTGCTAATAAGAGTGTTTCTTCTGATCCTAATGACATTCCTTTGTCCACTTTGATTGAGAATAATAATGAATCTATGGATGTGAATTTTGTTGGTAGGCGTATAGAGGAAATTTTAATCCTAGGCCGTTTCCTAGTAACTCCTCTAATAATTATGGTAATTCCTACAACAACTCTTGTGGAAATTTTAATAAGATGCCCTCTGATTTTGAGACTAGTGTTATGAATTCGCAAAAGAATTTCAATGCTTTGATCAAAGAAAAATTGCTTAAGATTGACGAGTTGGCTAGGAACGTGGATAGAATTTCTCTTGATGCTGATTCTTTGAGACTTAGATCTATTCGACCTAAGCATGATATCAATGAGTCTCTCAAAGCCATGAGAATTTCCATTCATGAGTGCAAAGAAAGAACCGCTAGGATGCGTGCTAAAAAAGATTGCTTTGTAAAAGCGTGTTCTTCTAGTTTCCATGATAATAATGATGAAGATCTAAAAGTAATTGGTGTGTCTCCTATTAAGTCTTTGTTTGCCAATATGAATCTTTATAAAGATGGGACTGGAGATGAGTCAACTTTAGTTAAAAGTCATCCCAATGATTCAAAGTTATTTGATCTTGATGCAAAAATTAATAAAAGTGGGATTGAAGAGGTCAAAACTTTACATAGCAACGAACCCACTATTTTGGATTTCAAGGAATTTAATTATGATAATTGTTGTTTGATAGATTGTATTTACTTGTTGCAATCCGTGCTAAATTCTCCTCATGCTTATGATCAAAACAAAGCTTTTACTAAACATATCGTTGATGCTTTAATGCAATCCCATAAAGAAAAGCTTGAACTAGAAGTTTCTATCCCTAGAAAACTTTATGAGGAGTGGGAACCTACTATTAAAATTAAGATCAAAGATCACGAATTCTATGCTTTATGTGATTTGGGTGCTAGTGTTTCCACGATTCCAAAAACTTTTTGTGATGTGTTAGGTTTCTGTGAATTTGATGATTGTTCTTTAAATTTGCATCTTGCGGATTCCACCATTAAGAAACATATGGGAAGGATTAATGATGTTAGTATTGTTGCAAATAGGAATTACGTGCCTGTAGATTTCATTGTTCTTGATATAGATTGCAATCCTACATGTCCTATTATTCTTGGTAGACCTTTCCTTAGAACGATTGGTGCAATTATTGACATGAAAGAAGGAAATATTAGATTACAATTTCCATTAAGGAAAGGCATGGAACACTTTCCTATAAAGAAAATTAAATTACCTTATGAATGTATTATTAGAGCCACTTATGGATTGCATACCAAAGATGATGCCTAGCTAGGGCGTTAAACGATAGCCCTTGTTGGGAGGCAACCCAATTTTATTTTTGTTCCTTGCTTTTTGTTACTGTTTAGTAATAAATAAATCATCTATCCTCTTTTATGTTTGTGTTTTTATGTTTTAGTTAGTGTTTGTGCCAAGTAAAGCCTTTAGGATCTTCTTGGGTGATTGTTATTTAATCTTGCTGAAAAAAACAGAAAGTATGCGCTCACGAGAACAATTTTCATTTTCTACCAGAGAGCGATAAAATACTGATTCCAATTGAAGTATATCAATATACAAATTATTTAGGATATCCTAATTTCTAAGGATTTTTGGAGTTACACAAGTATTCGAAACCTACAAATTGCTACAGACTGTTCTGTTTTTGACAGATTCTGTTTTTCGTGTGTTGTTTGCTTATTTTGATGAATCTATGGCTAGTATCGGAGAGTATGAACCATAGAGAAGTTGGAATACAGTAGGTTTAACAGAAATATAAATAAAGAATGAGTTGATTACAGTACCTTAAAGTGGTGGTCTGTTTTCCAATATTAATGGAGCTCATGTGATTTTCTGTTGAGTTTTGTGTTGTGAAGTTTTCAAGTTTTTGGGTAAAGATTTGATGGATTTTGGAATAAGGAGTTGCAAGAGCCTAAGCTTGGGGATTCCAAAGGAACCCCAAGGTAAAATTCAAGGACAACCAAAATCCTAAGCTTGGGGATGCCCCGGAAGGCATCCCCTCTTTCGTCTTCGTCTATCGGTAACTTTACTTGAGGCTATATTTTTATTCACCACATGATATGTGTTTGGCTTGGAGCTCTTGTATGATTTGAGTCTTTGCTTTTTAGTTTAACACAATCATCCTTAGTTTACACACCTTTTGGGAGAGACACACATGAACCGGAATTTATTAGAATAGTCTATGTGCTTCACTTATATCTTTTGAGCTAGATAATTTTGCTCTAGTGCTTCACTTATATCTTTTTAGAGCACGGTGGTGGTTTTATTTTATAGAAATTATGAATCTCTCGTGCTTCACTTATATTATTTTTAGAGTCTTTTAGAACAGCATGGTAATTTGCTTTGGTTAAGAAATTAGTCCTAATATGATAGGCATCCAGGATGGGTATAATAAAAACTTTCATATAAAGTGCATTGAATACTATGAGAAGTTTGATACTTGATGATTGTTTTGAGATATGAAGATGGTAATATTAGAGTCAAGCTAGTTGAGTAGTTGTGAATTTGAGAGATACTTGTGTTAAAGTTTGTGATTCCTGTAGCATGCACGTATGGTGAACCATTATGTGATGAAGTCGGAGCATGATTTATTTATTGATTGTCTTCCTTATGAGTGGTGGTCGGGGACGAGCGATGGTCTTTTCCTACCAATCTATCCCCCTAGGAGCATGCTCGTAGTACTTTTTTTGATAACTAATAGTTTTTTGCAATAAGTATGTGAGTTATTTATGACTAATGTTGAGTCCATGGATTATACACACTCTCACCCTTCCACCATTGCTAGCCTCTCTAGTACCATGCAACTTTCGTCGGTACCATAAACCCACCATATACCTTCCTCAAAATAGCCACCATACCTACCTATTATGGCATTTCCATAGCCATTCCAAGATATATTGCCATGCAAATTTCCACCGTTCCATTTATTTATGACATGCTTCATCATTGTCATATTGCTTTGCATGATCATGTAGTTGACATCGTATTTGTGGCAAAGCCACCGTTCATAATTCTTTCATACATGTCACTCTCGATGCATTGCATATCCTGGTACACCGCCGAAGGCATTCACTTAGAGTCATATTTTGTTCTAAGTATCGAGTTGTAATTCTTGAGTTGTAAGTAAATAAAAGTGTGATGATCTTCATTATTAGAGCATTGTCCCATGTGAGGAAAGGATGATGGAGACTATGATTCCCCCACAAGTCGGGATGAGATTCCGGGTGAAAATAAAATTAAAAAAAGAGGCCATAAAAAGGACCAACAAAAAAATGAGAGAAAAATAGAGAAGGGCAATGATACTATCCTTTTTCCACACTTGTGCATCAAAGTAGCACCATGATCTTCATGATAGAGAGACTCCTATGTTGTCACTTCCATATACTAGTGGGAATTTTTCATTATAGAACTTGGCTTGTATATTCCAATGATGGGCTTCCTCAAAATACCCTAGGTCTTCGTGAGCAAGCGAGTTGGATGCACACCCACTTAGTTTCTTTTGTTGAGATTTCATACACTTATAGCTCTAGTGCATTCGTTGCATGGCAATGTCTACTCACTCACATTGATATCTATTGATGGGCATCTCCATAGCCCGTTGATATGCCTAGTTGATGTGAGACTATCTTCTCCTTTTTGTCTTCTCCACAACCACCATTCTATTCCACCTATAGTGCTATATCCATGGCTCACGCTCATGTATTGCGTGAAGACTGAAGAAGTTTGAGAACATCAAAAGTATGAAACCATTGATTGGCTTTCATCGGGGTTGTGCATGATTTAAATATTTTGTGTGATGAAGATAGAGCATAGCCAGACTATATGATTTTGTAGGGATAACTTTCTTTGGCCATGTTATTTTGAGAAGACATAATGGCTTTGTTAGTATGCTTGAAGTATTATTATTTTTATGTCCATATTAAACTTTTTTTCTTGAATCTTTTGGATCTGAATATTCATGCCACAATAAATAAAATTACATTGAAAATTATGTTAGGTAGCATTCCACATCAAAAATTCTGTTTTTTATCATTTACTTACTTGAGGACGAACAGGAATTAAGCTTGGGGATGCTGATACGTCTCCAACGTATGTATAATTTTTGATTGTTCCAGGCTATTATATTATCTGTTTTGGATGTTTAATGGGCTTTAATATGCACTTTCATATTATTTTTGGGACTAACCTATTAACCGGAGGCCCAGCGCCAGTTGCTATTTTTTTTCCTATTTCAGTGTTTCGCAGAAAAGGAATATCAAACGGAAAACAGAATGAAACCTTCGCGAGGATTTTTTGGAACAAACGCAATCCAGGAGACTTGGAGTCTACGTCAAGGAAGCAACGAGGCGGCCACGAGGTAGGGAGGCGCGCCCCCCACCCTCGTGGGCCCCTCCTAGCTCCACCGACCTACTTCCTTCGCCTATCTATACTCTTATACCCTGAAAACATCCAGGGGAGCCACGAAACCACTTTTCCATCGCCGCAACCTTCTGTACCCAAGAGATCCCATCTGGGGGCCTTTTCCGACGATCTGTCGGAGGGGGATTCGATCACGGACATCAACACCATAGCCTCTCCGATGATGTGTGAGTAGTTTACCACAGACCTTCGGGTCCATAGTTATTAGCTAGATGGCTTCTTCTCTCTCTTTGGTTCTCAATACAAAGTTCTCCTCGATGTTCTTGGAGATCTATTCGATGTAATTCTTTTTTGCGGTGTGTTTGCCGAGATCCCATGAATTGTGGGTTTATGATTAAGATTATCTATGAAAAATATTTGATTCTTCTCTGAATTCTTATATGCATGATTTGGTATCTTTCCAAGTCTCTTCGAATTATTGGTTTAGTTTGGTATACTAGAGTGATCTTTCTTGCAATGGGATAAGTGCTTAGCTTTGGGTTCAATCTTTTGGTGTCCTTTCCCAATGACAAAAAGGGCGGCAAGGCACATATTGTAATGTTGCCATCAAGGATAAAAAGATGGGGTTTATATCATATTGCTTGAGTTTATCCCTCTACATCATGTCATCTTGCCTAATGCGTTACTCTGTTCTTTTGAACTTAATACTCTAGGTGCATGCTGGATAGCGGTCGATGTGTGGAGTAATAGTAGTAGATGCAGAATTGTTTCGGTCTACTTTACACGGACGTGATGCCTATGTTCATGATCATGCCTAGATATCATCATAACTATGCGATTTTCTATCAATTGCTCGACAGTAATTTGTTCACCCACCGTAATATATGCTATCTTGAGAGAAGCCACTAGTGAAACCTATGGCCCCCGGGTCTACTTTACATCATATTATTTTCTCTTTTATTTTGCAATCTTTACTTTTCAATCTATACAACAAAAATACCAAAAAATATTTATCTTATTATCTCAATCAGATCTCACATTCGTAAGTGACCGTGAAGGGATTGACATCCCCTTTATCGCGTTGGTTGTGAGGTTCTTGTTTGTTTGTGCAGGTGCTAGGCGACTTGCGTGTAATCTCCTACTGGATTGATACCTTGGTTCTCAAAAACTGAGGGAAATACTTACGCTACTTTGCTGCATCACTATCGGTGTCAAAATTGGCGGATCTCAGGTAGGGGGTCCCGAATTGTGCGTCTAAGGCGGATGGTAACAGGAGGCAGGGGACACGATGTTTTACCCAGGTTCGGGCCCTCTTGACGGAGGTAAAACCCTACGTCCTACTTGATTATTCTTGATAATATGAGTAATACAAGAGTTGATCTACCACGAGATCGGAGAGGCTAAACCCTAGAAGCTAGCCTATGGTATGATTGTATGTTGTCCTACGGACTAAAACCCTCTGATTTATATAGACACCGGAGGGGGCTAGGGTTACACAAGGTCGGTTACAAAGGAGGAGATATACATATTCGTATTGCCTAGCTTGCCTTCCACGCCAAGTAGAGTCCCATCCGGACACGGGACAAAGTCTTTAATCTTGTATCTTCATAGTCCATCAATCCGACCAAAGGATATAATCCGGTTGTCTGGATACCCCCTAATCCAGGACTTCCTCAGTAGCCCCCGAACCAGGCTTCAATGACGATTAGTCTGGCGCGTAGTGTTTTCTTCGGCATTGCAAGGCGGGTTCATATCCAAATTTTGAATGTTTGTTAAGCAGTGTCCGGCCCCATAAATGTTGGACCTCTTGGCTTCTGCGCCCACTAAGGGCTATCTCCCATGCATCGAATGAATACGAGGCGCCAGGGCATTTTTACATTCGCCCCCCTAGCCAGATAAAATAAATTGTCTATTAAAGGGATGGGGATTCTTAGATCCAATCCATATCATCCTCCCCCAGCGAGAATCCATCGGAGCGTGCTTCAGAAAAATCCACTCCAACATGGCCGACCTCCGCAGCTCCGCCTCCTGCCCCCGTAGCCCTAAGCCCGGTGATTGGGAGAGGTGTTCAGTCCCACACAGTCGATTAGTCGAAATGCAGACTAAGGGATTTATCCCTCCAGCGTATATGGTTCCCGTCCGAGCTGGGCTCGTCACCTACAACGGTAGGGAGCAAGCGGAGAGCTTCCCTAGCCCCTCTACGGGGGAGCGGGTATGCCTTGTTCCTTATTTATTAAGGGGACTCGGATTTCCAATTCATTCGTTCCTCCGCGGGCTCCTAGAGTTTTACGGCCTCCAACTGCATAATTTCACCCCTGCTTCTATATTACACATCGCCGGCTATGTTGCCCTTTGCGACTTATTCCTAGGCTGCGAGGCTCATTTCGAGCTGTGGGAAAGGTTATTCTGCCTCGTCCCCCGCACATAGAAGGGGTCACTTTATCAAGTGGGCGAAGCCAAAATATGGCGCATCACCGAAACCGGATACCTGTCCGGTACTCCGAAGAAGACGTCCGAAGACTGCCCTTCGGAATGGTTTTATATGGAGGACGTCCCCCTTCCGGGCCCTGTTTGGTGGGGTCTTCCTGAGTTCATCAATGCTCCTCTGAAGAAATGCCGAAGTTGGCGCCCACGGAGCCCCCAGGAGGAAGACAATAGAGAATTCCTTTACCTGATGAACCGGATTAAAGCGCTGGCTCAATCAGGATTGACAGTAATCGAGGTTATGTCAATATGCATAGTGCGGGGAGTGCAGCCACTTCAATATCGAGGGCACCCCCTATGGTGTTTAAACGGGGAAGACGATGCCACCCGTTGCGGGCATAAGGGTCCGGACAACGCTGCCGCTTTAGCAAAAAATTGTCCGAGTTGTTCAAGGGAGAGGAAGAGGAGTTCGTCCGCATCAAGCCACGGGATGGATTCTTTGTGTACAACCCTCCAAGCTGGGTGAGTTATATCTCCCTACTCCCATTCTTCCTGCATTCTTTGTCGTAGGTATTCACCTTGCCATTGTGCGGCAGGAACGGCGAAAAGCCATAAGGGAGGTCAACAGCCCATCCCCACAACCAGAGGACCCTGACCGGGCCCTTGGTCCCGGACTCGAAGAAGATCCGGACATATTCATGGAGCTGATAGACCGGCAGTTCTATCAATTAAGCTATGATGACGCCATGGTGGCCATTACAGCCGACTATCCTGGACTGCTTCCTGCGTCGCACATAAGAAAAAACAAAATTCCCAACTCCAAAAACTAGGATCCCCTTTTAGACACTTCACCTACCATATACATATGGTGTTTTACAGGGAAGGCCTTCGGGACGCCGTGCCGAACCCACAGCAACTAGCCAACAAGAGGCACCGAGGCCGGGCAGGCCAAAAAGGAAGGCGGTCAGGACGGAGATGCCGGCGCAGAGGTATGACAAAAACCCCGCTCCGTGGTTGTCATCTTTCTCAAAACGTAATGACGTCCATGTTTCTTTAATAGAAAAAATGCTCGCCGGAATGTGTCCGGTGAGGCTACCCATCATGCTTCCACCAGTCGGGCTCCAGGACCAGACATAGAGGCGGAAGCTGACATGGGGCGGACGCCGAATACTCCTCCTACATAGGATGCGGATAGACTATCCGCTACAAATTCAGAAGTGGAGAGCGCCATGAATCATAGGCGTCGCCGAGCCGTACTCCGTGACGCTTGCTTCTCCCCAGAGGCATTTGATGCCTTCAATTCTGGAGACGCGTACATCCGTGCTGCTCAAAATGGTCTAGCCAGAGCCACAGACCAATATGTAAGGGATGTAAGGGTAAGCAAATCTGACGATTATATGTATCAGTAGCCCCTGAGACTTGAAACAGTTAGCAGAAGTGATTTAAGGATCATCTATTGTGCAGGTTCTTACAGAGAAGAATACTCGACTGTCACAGGAGCTGGAGGAATGCAAGACCCAACTTTGGGCCACCATTGCCGCATTGAAGGAACCTAAAAAGTCCCCAGCAGGTAACATTTGTTTCAAAGAATGATAGGTACCATATAGCATGCGGTGTGGCTACAGATCTAACAATAGATACTGCAGATGAATCGGGAGAGAATCCGGAGGACCAGCATGTCGTACGACAGCTAAAGGCTGGCGAACGCGTGCTGACTGAGGTCAGGCAGGAGAAAAACAATCTCCAAGATGCCAATACCAAGCTGAGCATGGAACTGAAAGATATTCGAGCCCAGCTTGCGGACTCCAAGAAGGAGAATAAGCGGCTTCGGCGCGGCATTTTCAGTAAGTGCTTGAACGAACCCTTAAAAAGGGGACGGCGGAGAAGCCGGCTAACAGAGTTATGTCCGCAGGTATGCTGACGGGTCGTCCCGCGGAGGAGATGCCCGGGTCTGCGGGTGATCTTCTATCCGAGCTCTCACAACTGCACGAACAAGTTCGGCAGGTGATGCAAGGTATTGCCCAGACCTTGTGTCCATCAGTCTCCCTACCAAAAGGCATTGGAGAGCTTGCGGAGAAGCTCAAGGGAGCACGGCGGCGCTTCTGATTATGGAAGATATCGGCCTGCCGTCAAGGTGCCAGGGAAGCCTGGGCCATGGTGAAGACGCGGTATACCAAGGCTGACCCGAACCACATGGCCGAGGTCGGACCTGTGGGGCCCGATGGGAAAGAGATCCCCGTTAGCTTAATCTATGGGCAAGTAGAATTAGCCGCAAAATATTCTCAACATGATTGTAGGCTAGACCGCCTGTTGGATGGTATAGAAGAGGAATTTAGTCAGTCTACATGACTATGTAATTAAAATGACATGTATAATTCCTTCTAGCCGGATTCTAAATCATTTGTCATGGCGGACCTTTTCGCTTCAACCTCGGGACCCGATAGTCCAGAGTGTTTCCGAATACCCGCTTAGTTATATAAGAACCGGGGTATGCGTGGAAACCAGGCGTAGGGGTCATTAGTGCTTGAACAGACAAGTACCCAACTAGTTATGTTATATTACATGGGTAGTAAGAAACATCTTCCAGGGAGAATAGTTTCGTTAGTGGTTCCTTTCCCTGGGTATGCATGCCCTAAGGTGCATGTCCGGACTGCAAGAGGAGACGCGGGGAAAAACATTTGGGGCATATGTGGAAAACAAATAAAGATCATCTTTTTTTCGCCAATCGAATATTCCCTTAAGAACGCTAGCTTTCGGCTTCACCCAGTCTGAGGTACACATCCGGCTGACCCGGCAGTAACAATCGCAGAGGTGCTCCCCTTATGCCCTAGCCGAAATAATGGTAACGTAGGGCATAAATACAAGAGCCAGGCAACCCAGCTTGGCCAAAACTTAAGTCATATCGATGCATATAATGGCGAAGAAAAGGTACATGCGGAAGAATAACACACATGCGAGGCATAAAGCCCAGAAATATAATTAAGCTTCTGTGTAAGAAGCCCCCAGGTATAATGAGCGCGGTTAGCGCGTCTATAGTGTGCAAGCGAGGCGCAAGTTGGCCCTTGAAGGCCTTGAGGAAGAATAAAAAGAAAGAAAGAGAAAAAAGATAGATAATGTATATGCAAAAAATGGACAGAGAAAGGAGACGAACATAGAGTCCGGCGCTAGGCGTAGAATCTTCGGAGCCTGGCTGCGTTCCATGGGTTCGGCTCAAGTCGATTATTCGATGCATCCCGCTTGGTATTTAATGAACGGACCTTCCCATTTGGGCTTGAGCTTGGTCTTTTTCTTCTCCGGTAGGCGTAGAACTAACTCACCAATGTTATAAGTTTTGGTCCGTACTTCTCTGCTTTGGTATCTACGAGCCTGTTGCTGATAGAATGCGGAACGAGCTTTTTCCACGTCGCGCTCCTCCTCCAGAGTGTCCAGACTGTCCTGCCGATCGAGCTCGGCTTCTCTTTCTTCATACATGCGCACTCGAGGTGAATCATGAATTATGTCGCAGGGCAGAAGTGCCTCTGAGCCGTACACCATAAAGAAGGGTGTGTATCCGGTAGTACGATTCGGCGTGGTCCGCAACCCCCAGAGTACGGAGTCGATCTCCTCTACCCAGTGCGTGTTAGAATCCTTTAAGGACCGCACTAATCTGGGTTTGATGCCGCTCATGATAAGACCATTTGCTCACTCGACTTGGCCGTTGGTTTGTGGGTGATAAACGGAAGCATAATCGAGCTTGATGCCCATGTTGCTGCACCAGAGTTTTACCTCGTCGGCCATGAAATTCATGTCGTTGTCAGTGATGATGCTATGGGGGACGCCATAACGGTGTACAACCCCAGATATGAAGTCTATCACCAGTCCGGATTCGGCTGTTTTAACAGGTTTGGCTTCTATCCATTTGGTGAATTTATCCAGCATGACTAGTAAGTATTTTTTCTTATGGGTTCCCCCTTTAAGGTGTCCAACCATGTCAAGCCCCCAGACCGTGAAAGGCCAGGTAATGGGGATTGTTTGGAGGGCGGTTGGTGGCATATGGCTTTGGTTTGCAAAAAGCTGGCAACCGGCGCAGCGTTGGACCAAGTCCTGTGCGTCTGCCTGGGCCATCGGCCAATAAAAACCTGTACGGAAGGCCTTGCTTACCAGGGCCCGGGCTGCGGCGTGGTGGCCACCGAGTCCGGCGTGAATTTCTGCCAAAAGCTTCCGCCCTTCCTCTTCGGAGATGCACCTTTGAAGTACTCCGGTAGTGCTTTTTTTATACACCTCTCCCTGGTGGACCCTGTAGGCTTTAGATCGCCGCACTATGCAGTGTGCCTCATTTTGGTCCTTGGGAAGTTCCTTCCTAGTTAGGTAGGCCAAGAATGGTTCTATCCACGGGGCAATGATGGCCATTATGACGTGGGCTGAAGGTGTTATTTCAGTGGCAGAGCCTCCGATTATGTCAGAGTGTTCGGTATCGGGCATTTTGGCTGGGTCCGGACTATTGTTACCGGTGCCCCTTCCCATACCACGGATGGCTTAAACAACCTCTCCAAAAAGATGTTGGGGGGACCGCATCGCGTTTTGTGCCGATGCGGGCGAGGATATCCGCCGCCTGATTGTTTTCCCGAGCCACATGGTGAAATTCGAGCCCCTCAAACCGAGCTGACATCTTTAGGACGGCGTTTCGATAGGCCACCATCTTTAGATCCTTGGCATCGAAGTCTCCATTTATTTGGGATATTGCGAGGTTCGAATCCCCACGCGCCTCCAGGCGTTGAATGCCCATGGAAACTGCCATCCGAAGACCATGTAAGAGGGCTTCGTATTCGGCTACGTTGTTGGAGTCTGTATATAGTATCTGCAGTACATATTGAACTGTATCTCCGGTTGGGGACGTTAGGGCGACGCCAGCCACCAGACCAGCCAGCATTTTGGAGCCGTCGAAGTGCATGATCCAATTGGAGTATGCGCCGTACTCTTTAGGGAGTTCGGCTTCCGTCCATTCGGTGACAAAGTTGGCCAATACTTGCGATTTAATGGCTCACCGTGGTTTGTATGTTATGTCGAACAAGAGGAGCTCAATGGCCCATTTGGCAATCCGACCCATGGCGTCGCGGTTGTTTATAATATCATTAAGTGGCACTTCCGAGGCTACTGTAATCGAACACTCTTGAAAGTAGTGTCGCAGCTTCCGGGAAGCCATGAATACCGCATAGGCTATCTTTTGATAATGTGGGTACCGTGATTTGCATGGAGTGAGGACAGTGGATACATAATATACTGGCTTTTGAAGAGGGAATTTATGTCCGTCCGCCTCTCGTTCGACGACGAGCACTGCGCTTACAACCTGATGAGTTACCGCAATGTATAACAGCATTGGTTCGCCAATGTTTGGCGCGGCCAGGATTGGGTTGGTTGCCAGTATGGCTTTTATTTCTTCCAATCCGGCTATGGCAGCGTCAGTCCACTCAAAGTGTTCGGTGCACCGAAGGAGGCGATAAAGGGGTAATGCCTTTTCTCTTAAGCGGGAGATAAAGCGGCTTAGAACCGCCACACATCCAGTTAATTTCTGGATTTGTTTGAGGTCTGTTGGAGTAGCCAATTGTGACAAAGCTCGGATTTTGGTCGGATTAGCTTCAATTCCTCTACTGGATACAATGAAACCCAGGAGCTTTCCGGCTGGTATGCCGAAAACGCATTTTTCCGGAATGAGCTTGATGTCGTATGTTCGGAGGTTGTCGAATGTGAGCCTCAAGTCATCTATTAGAGAGTCGACGTGTTTGGTTTTGACGACCACATCATCTACGTATGCCTCCACTGTTTTGCCGATCTGTTTCTCCAGACATGTTTGAATCATGCGGTGATATGTTGCATCGGCGTTTTTGAGCCCAAAAGGCATTGTGTTGAAACAGAAGGGGCCGTATGGTGTGATAAATGACGTTGCAGCTTGGTTGGACTCCACCATTTTGATTTGGTGGTAACTGGAGTATGCGTCGAGGAAACACAATGACTCGTGTCCTGCGGTAACATCGATAATTTGATCAATGCGGGGGAGGGGGGAGGGATCCTTTGGGCAAGCCTTGTTGAGGTCCTTGAAATCGATACATAGGCGCCAGGATTTGTTCTTCTTTGGTACCATCACTAGGTTTGCTAGCCAGTCCGGGTGTCTTATTTCTCTAATGAATCCGGCCTCCAATAACTTGGCTAGTTCCTCTAGCCTGTCTCTTAGGTTCAGAGAAACGCCGAAGAGCCTGCTTGACCGGCTTGAATCCCTTTAGGATATTGAGGCTGTGCTCGGCTAGCCTACGTGGGATTCCTGGCATGTCTGAGGGGTGCCAGGCGAATATGTCCCAATTTTCGTGCAGGAACTCTCGTAGTGTGGCGTCCACGACGGGGTTTAACTGTGCCCTGATGGAGGCTGTTTTTGTAGGGTCCGTTGGGTGGACTTGGAATTTGACTATTTCATCCGCTGGTTTAAAAGATGTGGACTTGGATCTCTTGTCAAGTATCACGTCGTCCCTGTCCACTATGGAGCGTAGCACAGTTAATTCCTCGGCCAAAAGGGCTTCGGATAATGCCTCGAGGGCCAATGTGGCTGTTTTGTTTTCAGCGCGGAGTGCTGTGTCCGGATCACTAGCGAGAGTGATGATTCCGTTGGGCCTAGGCATTTTGAGCTTCATGTACCCATAATGGGGTATGGCTTGGAAGATCGTGAACGCCTCCCATCCTAAAAGGGCGTGGTATCCACTACTGAACGGGGCCACTTGGAATGTAATTTCTTCGGACCTATAGTTCTCCGGCGTGCCGAATACCACATCTAGTCTGATTTTCCCAGCACAGCGTGCTTCCCGACTGGGGATGATTCCCCTGAAGGTTGTGCTGCTTTGCTCAATGCGGTTCCAGTCTATTTCCATTTTTGAAGAGTTTCCTCATAGATGAGGTTTAATCCGCTGTCGCTGTCCACGAGTACGTTGGTGAGTCGAAAGCCGTCCACAATTGGACTGAGGACCAGTGCAGCTGGTGCTCGGGCTGTTCGGAATTTAGGTTCGTCACTAGCATTGAAGGTAATAGCCATGTCACTCCATGGATTCATTGCTGCCACATGGCAGATTTCGGCGAGGCTGCGGAGTGTTTGCTTGCGCCTATTATTTGATGCGAAGGTTTCAAAGACTGTTAATACCGTGTTGTTATCCACGGGATGGTGCTCTGTGGCATTTGGGATGAGAAGATCCTCACCACTTTTGGCCACCTGCCGGAGTATCCAACATGCTCTAAGGCTGTGTGTTGGTATGGTATCCATTGTACTATGAATTTTGCAGGGTCCGTTAAGCCATCCCTCCAATACGGTTCCATGCCCTGTGGAGGGTTTTTGTTTCTTTGGAACTAACTCGGGTGTCTTATGATAGTGCACCCTTTTACTTCGGACTGGGTGTATATTACGAGCCGGATAATCCCAAAATTTCGTTTCGCATTTCCAGGCGCTTTCCATCGCACAGTACTTACGTACTATGGATGCTAAGTCGGCGAAGCATGATATGTCACGGCGACTTACGGCGTTAAGGATTCCCTTGTCCATGAAATTATTGCAGAAAAATGAGACTGCGTCTTCCTTGCAACAGTCCTTAACCTTGTTCATCACAAGGAGGAATCAGGCCCAATAATGATGTACTGTTTCATGGGGCTCTTGCCTGATGTGGGAAAGATCGTTTATGTCTGGGTGGGTGGGTGGATTTGAGTCCAAACCTCTACCCGATCTGAGACCTAGGGGCCGAGGAGTTTCCAATCTTGAAAGCTCAGATTCCGGAGTGTTGCCCGATAAGTCTGGCCCGCTGCCTGACTCTAAGTTCAGGGCTTGGGTGATGTCCTCCCGTAAACGGGTATCCGGCTCGGAGAGCTCAGGAATCCGGACATAGTTAGTCCTCAAGACAGACTCTAGAAGTTAGTAGACAAACTCCAGAAGTTAATCACCCTTTCCTCTTCAAGGGAAAACCAACGCATGCTCAAGAGGTAGCACATAGGTGCTAGCATGAGTGCTATTCCTTACACCTTATATCAAGAAACTATGAATGACATAGCACCTGCAGAGATAGAAGACATAGATGTTACTATTAAACTTGCTAATAGAGACACTATATCACCAATTGGGATTGTTAGAGATGTTGAAGTCTTGTGTGGGAAAATAAAATACCCTACTGATTTTATTGTTCTTGGTTCCCCACAAGATGACTTTTGTCCCATTATGTTTGGTAGACCTTTCTTGAACACCGTTAATGCCAGAATAGACTATGAGAAACAAACTGTCGGTGTTAGTTTTGGTGATGAGTCTCATGAGTTTAATTTTTCCAAGTTTAGTAGAAAGCTTCATGAAAAAGAATTGCCTAGTAAGGACAAAATAATTGGTCTTTCTTCTATTGATGTACCACCTACTGATCCACTAGAACAATATGTGCTAGACCATAAAATGATTTACACATGCATGAAAGAAATGAAATAGATAAGATTTTCTTTGAACAACATCCTCTGCTTAAACACAACTTGTGTATTGAAACTCTAGGAGGTCCTCCTCCCCCTAAAGGTGATCCTGTGTTTGAATTAAAACAATTGCCAGACACTTTGAAATATGCTTATCTTGATGAAAAGAAGATATATCTTGTTATTATTTGTGCTAACCTTTCAGAACATGAAGAAGAAAGATTATTGAAAGTTCTAAGGAAGCACCGGGCTGCTATTGGATATACACTTGATGATTTAAAGGGCATTAGTCCCACCCTATGTCAGCACAAAATTAATATGGAACCTGATGCTAAACCCGTTTTTGATCACCAACGTCGGTTAAATCCAAAGATGAAGGAAGTGCTAAGAACGGAAATATTAAAACTTCTGGAAGTAGGTACAATCTATCCCATAGCTGACAGTAGATGGGTATGTCCTGTTCATTATGTCCCTAAGAAAGGAGGTATAAATGTTGTTTCTAATGATAAGAATGAACTTATTCCACAAAGGATTGTTACATGCTATAGAATGGTAATTGGTTTTAGAAAATTAAACAAATCAACTAGGAAAGATCATTACCCTCTACCTTTTATTGATCAAATGCTTGAAAGATTATCTAAGCACGCACATTTTTGCTTCCTTGATGGATATTCTGTTTTTTCACAAATACCTGTCTCTCAACCTGATCAAGAAAAGACCACTTTTACTTGTCCCTTTGGAACCTATGCTTATAGACGTATGCCTTTCGGTTTATGTAATGCACCTGCTACCTTTCAAAGATGTATGCCTGCTATATTCTCTAATTTTTTTGAAAAGATTGTTGAGGCTTTCATGGATGACTTCTCTGTGTATGGGAAGTCTTTGGATGGTTGTTTAAGCAATCTTGATCGAGTTTTGTAGAGATGTGAACAAACAAATCTTGTCTTTAATTGGGAGAAGTGCCACTTTATGGTTAATGAAGGCTTTGTCTTGGGTCATAAAATTTCTGAAAGAGGTATTGAAGTGGACAAAGCTATGGTTGATGCAATTGAGAAAATGCCATGTCCTAAAGATAAAGGTATCCGTAGTTTCTTAGGTCATGCTGTTTCTATAGGAGATTTATCAAAAACTTCTCTAAAATTTCTAGGCCTCTTACAAATCATTTGCAAAAGGATATTACTTCTGTTTTTGATTATGATTGTTTAGAAGCCATTAAAACACTCAAGAAAGCCTTAATTTCGGCACCTATTGTTCAACCACCTGATTGGAACTTGCCTTTTGAAATTATGTGTGATGCTAGTGATTATGCTGTTGGTGTTGTTCTAGGACAAAGAGTTGATAAGAAACTGAATGTTATTCATTATGCCAGTAAAACTCTAGACAGTGCTCAAATAAACTATGCAACTACTGAAAAGGAATTCTTAGGGGTGGTGTTTGCTTGTGATAAATTTAGACCTTATATTGTTGATTCAAAAGTAATTGTTCACACAGACCATGCTGCTATTAAATATCTTATGGAAAAGAAATATGCTAAACCTAGGGTTCTCTTATTACAAGAATTTGATTTACATATCACTTATAGAAAAGGAGTTGAGAACCCCGTAGCTAATAACCTGTCTAGGCTTGAAAATGTGCCTGATGACCCACTACCTATTGATGATAATTTTCCTGATGAGCAGTTAGCTGCAATAAATGTTGCTCATACTACTCCTTGGTATGCTGACTATGCTAATTACATTGTTGCTAAATATTTACCACCTAGCTTTGCATACCAACAAAAGAAAAAAAATCTTCTATGATTTAAGACATTACTTTTGGGATGACCCACATCTTTATAAAGAAGGAGTAGATGGTATTATTAGACATTGTATACCTGAGCATGAACAGGGACAAATCCTATGGAAATGTCACTCCAAAGCTTATGGATGGCATCATGCTGGAGATAGAACTGCTCACAAGGTATTGCAATCTGGATTTTATTGGCCTACTCTCTTCAAGGATGCCCATAAGTTCGTCTTATCTTGTGATGAATGTCAAAGAATAGGTAATATCGGTAAGCGTCAAGAAATGCATACGAACTATTCACTTGTTGTTGAACCATTTGATGTTTGGGGATTTGATTACATGGGACCTTTTCCTTCCTATAATGGGTATACACATATTTTGGTTGTTGTTGATTATGTTACTAAATGGGTAGAAGCTATTCCAACCAGTAGTGTTGATCACAACACCTCTATTAAAATGCTTAAGGAAGTTATTTTCCCAAGGTTTGGGGTCCCTAGATATTTAATGACTGATGGCAGTTCACACTTTATTCATGGTGCTTTCCATAAAATGCTTGCCAAGTATGATGTTAACCATAGAATTGCATCACCTTATCATCCTCAGTCTAAGTTGAACTTAGCAATAGAGAAATAAAATTAATTTTGCAAAATACTGTTAATAGGTCCAGGAAGAATTGGTCTAAGAAATTAGATGATGCACTTTGGGCTTATAGAACAACATATAAAAATCCTATGGGTATGGCTCCTTATAAAATGTTTATGGAAAAGCTTGTCATTTGCCTCTTGAGTTAGAACATAAAGCATATTGGGCCATCAAAGAACTCAATTACGATTCTAAACTTGCTGGTGAAAAGAGGTTATTTGATATTAGCTCTTTAGATGAATGGAGAACCCAAGCTTATGAAAATGCTAAGTTGTTTAAAGAAAAAGTTAAAAGATGGCATGATAAAAGAATCCAAATACGTGAGTTTAAAGTCGGAGAATATGTTCTTTTGTACAACTCTCATTTCAGATTCTTTGCAGGAAAACTCCTCTCTAAATGGGAAGGACCCTATGTTATCGAGGAGCTTCCTCGGTCTAGAGCCATCAAAATAAATAATGCCGAAGGAACTAACCCGAAGGTTGTTAACGGGCAATGAATAAAACATTATATCTCAAGTACGCCCATTAATGTTGAAAGTAATATTATCCAAACTTTGACACTCGAAGAACACATAAAAGAGTCCTTCTGCAACACTCCAGAAAGGTGAAAATAAGGAGGTACGTGATACGGTACGTAAACGAACTCTGAAAAACCCGCAAAAATATTTTTTATCAGTTTTGGAATATTTAGAAAAATAGGAAAATAAGAAACTTCCACGAAGCATACCCTGGTGGGCACAAGACACCGGGGCGCGCCAGCTGGCGCTCTGGCACTCCCAGGTTGGTTGTGTCCACCTGCGACACCTTCCGGACTCCGCTTTTCTATAGTTTGCTTGTTCCCCAAGGTAAAAAAAATCTTTACATACTCCCCGAACCTGCTGATCACCGTATCGTGGAGAAATCTTCTGTTCTCTTTTCCTTGTTGTTTTCTGTCAGATCCCATCCACCATGGCCACCTCAAGCTCCTCCAAGGAGAAGTTCTTCCAGAACGTCATCAACCCATATCTGTGGGAGGTGGTGCAGTGATACGTCTCCAACGTATCTAGAATTTTTTATTGTTCCATGCTATTATATTATCTATTTTGGATGTTTAATGGGCTTCAGTATGCTCTTTTATATTATTGTTGGGACTAACCTATTAACCGGAGGCCCAGTGCCAGTTTTAGTTTTTTTTGCCTATTTTAGTGTTCCATAGAAAAGGAATATCCAACGGAACCCAAACGGAACGAAACCTCCACGAGGATCTTTCTTGGAACAAACGCAAACCAGGAGACTTGGAGTGGAAGTCTGGAACGCCGCGAGGCTTCCACGAGATAGGAGGGCGCGCCCCCACCCTCGTGGGCCCCACAGAGCTCCACCGACGTACTTTTTCGCCTATATATACTCGTATACCCTAAAAACATCAGGGGGGCCACGAAGCCACTTTTCCACCGCCGCAACCTTCTGTACCCGTGAGATCCCATCTTGGGCCTTTTCCGGCGATCTGCCGGAGGGGGATTCGATCACAGAGGGCTTCTACATCAACACCATAGCCTCTCCGATGATGTGTGAGTAGTTTACCACAGACCTTCGGGTCCATCGTTATTAGCTAGATGGCTTCTTCTCTCTCTTTGGTTCTCAATACAAAGTTCTCCTCGATGTTCTTGGAGATCTATTCGATGTAATACTTTTTGCGGTGTGTTTGCCGAAATCCGATGAATTGTGGATTTATGATCAAGTTTATCTATGAATAATATTTGGTTCTTCTCTGAATTATTATATCCATGATTTGATATCTTCGCGAGTCTCTTCGAATTATCGGTTTAGTTTGGCCTACTAGATTGATCTTTCTTGCAATGGGAGAGGTGCTTAGCTTTGGGTTCAATCTTGTGGTGTCCTTTCCCAGTGACAGTAGGGGCAGAAAGGCACGTATTGTATTGTTGCCATCGAGGATAAAAAGATGGGGTTTATATCATATTGCTTGAGTTTATCCCTCTACATCATGTCATCTTGCTTAAAGCGTTAATCTATTCTTATGAGCTTAATACTCTAGATGCATGCTGGATAGCGGTCGATGTGTGGAGTAGTAGTAGTAGTAGATGCAGAATCTTTTCGGTCTACTTAACACGGACGTGATGCCTATAGTCATAATCATTGCCTAGATATTCTCATAACTATGCGCTCTTCTATCAATTGCTCGGCAGTAATTTGTTCACCCACCGTAATACATGCTATCAGGAGAGAAGCCACTAGTGAAACCTATGGCCCCCAGGTCTCTTTGTTATTATATTGCATATCTTTTTATTATCGCATCTCATTTACTATTTTGCAATATTTACTTTCCAATCTATACAACAAAATAGCAAAACTATTTATCTTACTATCTTTATCTGATCTCACTTTCACAAGTGACCGTGAAGGGATTGACAACCCATTTATCGCGTTGGTTGTGAGGTTCTTGATTGTTTGTGCAGGTACTAGGTGACTTGCGTATTATCTCCTACTGGATTGATACATTGGTTCTCAAAAACTGAGGGAAATACTTATGCTACATTGCTGCATCACCCTTTCCTCTTCAAGGGAAGACCAACGCATGCTCAAGAGGTAGCAAGAAGGATTTCTGGCGCCGTTGCTAGGGAGATCTACGCTCAAGTCAAGACATACCAAGTACCCATCATAAACTCTTCTCCCTCGCATTACATTATTTGCCATTTGCCTCTCGTTTTCCTCTCCCCCACTCCACCTTTGCCTTTTCTTCGCCCCTCTTCCGTTCGTCCTTCTATTTGCTTGTGTTACCATTTGCCTTCTATTTGCTTGCATCTTCGCTTGCTAAAAATCTATTGTTATGGATCCTCATCCTCTTGCTAATCTTTTTTAAAAGATCCAATTATGATGAACCAATTGCTAGTGAGTTGAGTGCACTAGATTATCTTTATGAGGTTTTGCTTGAAATTCGTGAATCTAAAATTTGTGATGAAGTGCTTTATGAAGTGATTCATGATAGATCTTTGAATAAAAAGCATGATTGCAATGATGTTATTATAAATTCTATTAACGTCATTTGTGCTAATAATATGCAAAACCCTAAGCTTGGGGATGCTAGTTTTGCTATGCCCGCTACTCGTTGCAATGATCATGATTGGGGTGATTCTTCTTATGATCTTGAAAATTTATTTAAGCCCCATGATGAACATGAGATTGATAATAGTGTTTGCAATATTATTGTAAGTGGGTTTGGAAGAGTGTCAACTTTATATCCCGCATATTTGGAGAATGTTCAATGTTATGAATTTTTTGATAAAAGTGGGTTTGGAGAGGTCATGACTTTAGTTAATGTTAATCCCACTATTTTTCAAGAGTGTCAACTTTGCATGCATGTGGATCGTGTTGAAAATATTTTATGTGATAGCTATTTTTTTGAATTTTCTTATGATCCCATATGTAATTATTACGAGAGGGGAAAATATGATTGTAGAAATTTGCGTGTTACTAAATTACCTCTTGATATGTTGAGATTGCTATTGTTTCTTTCCGCTTCCTTGCATATGCTGGTTTTTTCTTGCTATGATAATTTGTTTGCCTATAAGATGCCTATGCATAGGAATTATGTTAGACTTAGATGTGTTTGTCACATGTTTAATGATCCTCTCTTTGTGCTTCAATTCTTGTCTTTCATGTGAGCATCATTGAAATTATCAATGCCTAGCTAGGGGCGTTAAACGATAGCGCTTGTTGGGAGGCAACCCAATTTTATTTTTGTTCCTGTTTATTAATAAATAATTTATCTAGCCTCTGTTATGATTGTGTTTTTTATGTTTTAATTAGTGTTTGTTCCAAGTAAAGCCTTTAGGATCTTCTTGAGTGTTTGTTGTTTGATCTTGCTGATAAAAACAGAAAGTATGCACACACGAAAATAATTTTCATTTATTACCAGAGAGCGATAAAATACCAATTCCAGTTGCAATAGATCAATATACAAATTATTTAGGTCGTCCTAATTGTTCCGAATTTTTGGAGTTACAGAAGTATTCGTAACCTCCAGATTGCTACAGACTGTTCTGTTTTGACAGATTCTGTTTTCTGTGTGTTGTTTGCTTATTTTGATGAATCTATGGCTAGTATCGGGGGGTATGAACCATAGAGAAGTTGGAATACAGTAGGTTTAACACCAATATAAATAAAGAATGTGTTAATTACAGTACATTAAAGTGGTGGTTTGTTTTCTTTTACTAACGGAGCTCATGAGATTTTCTGTTAAGCTTTGTGTTGTGAAGTTTTCAAGTTTCTGGGTAAATATTTGATGAATTTTGGAACAAGGAGTGGCAGGAGCCTAAGCTTAGGGATGCCCAAGGCACCTGTCGGTGTCAAAACCGGCGGATCTCGGGTAGGGGGTCCCGAACTGTGCGTCTAGGCTGGATGGTAACAGGAGGCAGGGAACACTTTGTTTTACCCAGGTTCGGGCCCTCTCGATGGAGGTAATACCCTACTCCTGCTTGATTAATATTGATGATATGGGTAGTACAAGAGTAGATCTACCACGAGATCAAGGAGGCTAAACCCTAGAAGCTAGCCTATGGTATGATTGTTGTGTATGGAGTTGATCGCCTACGGACTACAACCCTCCGGTTTATATAGACACCGGATAGGGTTAGGCTTACATAGAGTCGGTTACAATGGTAGGAGATCTTGAATATCCGCATCGCCAAGCTTGCCTTCCACGCCAAGGAAAGTCCCATCCGGACACGGGACGAAGTCTTCAATCTTGTATCTTCATAGTCCAGGAGTCCGGCTAAAGGTATAGTCCGGCTACCCGAACACCCCCTAATCCAAGACTCCCTCAGTAGCCCCTGAACCAGGCTTCAATGACGACGAGTCCAGCGCGCAAATTGTCTTCGGCATTGCAAGGCGGGTTCCTCCTCCAAGTCCTTCATAGAAGATTGTAAACACCAAGAGTAGTGTCCGGTTCTGCAAAATAAGCTTCCACATATTGCCATAGAGAGAATAATATTAACACAAATCAAATCTGCTGACGTACTCCGCAGTGCGCCATCACACTATGGCCAAGTCCTTTACTCGAATCGTTTTTACTTTTCCACCTCAGCATGTTTTGCGAGGCGGTTTCCTTGGCACGTTTTGTCGAAGCAAAGATCGTGTGCCCCCCTTTTACGGGATTCTCATCAATACGGACGTGGGTAACCCAATCGTGCCCGTTAGCATGTTTTCTCGATTAAAGGCGAGTGCCAAACGGTTATGGGGAGGGCTCCTGGTATTCAACCTCTTATAAAGAGACCAAGGCCTTGCTCCTTTTTCCAATCTCAAATGAGTTCGCCCGTCGCCTCGAGTTCCAACACCCTAGGCTCCAGATTCCAGGCGCTTCGGACCTTCGACAATGTCCGGTTCCGACCTTCAAGGCCGATGGATGCCATCCTCCGTCACGGAGGAGGACGTGCTAAAGTTGAGAGAGGCTAAGTTCTTGACTACCGAAATTCCGCATAGGTTGCCTGCTCAAAGGCAGGCTATTCCCAGTCCCCAGCCCGGTGAGAGCGTAGTGTTCATGTCTCACTTCCTTCGGGGGTTAGGCTTCCCGATGGATCCCTTCGTGAGAGGGCTGCTGTTTTATTATGGGCTGGAATTTCATGACTTAGCTCCGGAGTCCATCCTCCACATTTCCTCATTCATCGTTGTGTGTGAAGCGTTCCTCCGTGTTACTCCTCACTTCAGATTATGGCTCAAGACTTTTGGAGTGGAGCCGAAGATGATCGAGGGACGGCACGCAGAGTGCGGAGGCGCCGTCATAAGTAAGAATGTTGATGCTTCATGGCCCGAGGGATCCTTTCAAGAGGAGCTCGGCTTATGGCAACGAGGATGGTTCTATATCACCGCTCCCAGGAGCGCCAAGTGGGCGGCGCCTCCTGCCTTTCGCTCGGCCCCCCCATCACGGCTAGCGTCATGGGTCAACAAAGGATTATATTGGGGTTTGCCCAAAGACGTGCCCCTGTTACAGGGCCGAATTAAGGATATCTTGGAAGGAGACCTCAGCTTGGTCAAGGTGACCCAGGTCATGCTGATTCGCCGAATATTGCCCGGCAAACGTCGCCCCCTTCGCCTGTGGGAGTTTAATCCAGAGGGACCGCGAGCTCTCCAGAACTTTATGGGCGCAACGCCCGCGGAGATGTATAGACTGTTCTTCGGATCATAAGAGATGTGTCCGGATTTAACCGAGGACGCAGGCCTAAGCTACAATCGCCCGGATACTCAAGTAAGCAACCTAGTGCCCGGACCTTCGATCCGTATAATTTTCATAAACTTGCCCCTAAAAGAGCCGTCCTTTTAAACAGGAGTGGATAGCGAAGTCAAACCTGATTAGGTGTCCGGCTCCCCTTCCTGAAACCAGGCCGGATCCCGTGCTGGTCAGGATGCTGGAGATAATGCCTTTGGAATGGGAGGAAAAGGAAGCTATGGCCTCCTCGAAGGAGGCTGCTCCGAAGGGAGGAACCGACAATTCCTCTCCTAAGGGGAAGAAGAGAGCCGCCTCTGACGACCCGGAGACCATGGCCTCAAAGCGGGGGAAGAAGTTCCCGTTAGAGGGTCCGGCGCCGAGGAGATCCTCGGCCGAACTACGCCCCCAAAGGGATCAGCCCTCCAGCGAGCTGTAAGTAGAGAAAGATTTTCCTTTAGAGGGATGAGAGAAATACTTACTTTTTATTTGAGAAGATTAACCGAAATTTTACCTTGTAGCTCGGACCTCAGCCCTTCTCAGCAGAGCTCGTCTTCGGGGGATCTTCTTCCGGAGATGATGGAGAGTGGAATGCCTCCCCCTGCCGTACCGCCTAGCGAGGGGGCGACCCTGAGGTGTTGTCACGGAGGGTTTCTCCGAATCCGGCAGGGGTGGAAGGTGGCCATATGGCCCCCCAAGGTTCTCCGCGTCCTGTCTTCGATGGAGGTCGTGGGACGAGTCCGGCACCGTCTGGTGCGCGGTCGGAGGAGCTAAAGATTCTGCTGGGGCGAGCTTCTATCTCAGAAGAGCACCATGCATTGATGGGCACGGTGATTGAAAGGATTTCATCCGCGGAAAGTGGATTGCATGAGGCCATCAAAAGTTTACTGACGGGTTTTGAGGTACGTTGGATAATGTACACTTTTGTCAGTTGCGCATAAGTAAGATGCGCCCTGTGTAGATAGTAGCCCCTGAGACTCTGCGCGTTGTCAAGAAATGACGGCACGCAGAGGATCATAATCCCAGGTCTAAGATGTCGCCTTTGAATGTAAGTGGCGAGGTGTCCGGAATCAAGCCGAACTGATGATGTGGCCGAACTAAAGCGGCAACTGGACGTGGCAGATGTCGACATCGCGCTTGTCAACAAGCGGCTTGATGAGGCTCAAGGTATGTAATTCTTCGGGCGGCATCAGGTAAGAGGAGATTCATGCCAGTGTCTTACAGTGTGTGTGCTTGACGCAGATGGTACGGCCGCCGTGGAGAATCTTAGGGCAGAACTTGCCCGAGCTAAGGAGCAAGCCAGAAAAAGCGATGCGGCTTCTGAGAAGGCCCTTGGAGAGCTGAGAGCCGAACATGCTACTCACTGCTGAAGCAAAGAAGAGATGGCCGAGATGGCCGAGAAGCTAAAGAGTGCTGCAGACCGTTGCAAATTTCTTGAGAAAGAAGACCGGGCGAGACAGACGGAATTAGAGAAGGCCGTTGCCGATGCCAAGGACGCTTGCTCTGCGACGAGAGCTGCGAAGGAGGAGCTGCGTCAGGCCGAACAGATTGTGGCTGGAAAGCCCTTTATGCTGTAGAGGAAGTTTTGTGATCCGAAGTTTGCTCTGTTGGACCGGATGTGGAGTGTCGAGGACACCTATCTGGATTTGGCAGCAAGTGCTACTGATGCGACCAAACACTTTCGAGATCTAAAAGATCGCGAAGTGGAAAAGCTTTTCTGGTCACAGTTCCACAATCCAGAGCGTCCACTGGCGGTAGACGATCGTTTGGCTCAATGGGCCGAACTGAATAGGTTGTCCGAACTCGCCATGAAGTACGTCATGGGTCATCTGTGGCCAGGGAGATCGGAGCCGAAGAGTTATTTCAGCTTGGTGCAGCAATTCCTTGACGCGGTGCCGCGTATTGATGCGATGAAGAGGTCAGCATGCATAGAGGGCGCACGGATGGCTCTTGCCCATGTCAAAACATACTGGGCAGAGATGGAGACCACCGTTGTTGCATCCCGAGACTCGGATGAAAGTCGAGTACCCTCCGAGCACTATTTTCAGGAAGCCCTTGAAGTCGCTCGTGTAATAGAGACGCAGTGCTCGAAGGATGCTATGTTAGGATAAATTGTAGTGGCCTTTTTATACTTGTGCCTTCAAGTATTGGGAACACCTTCTGTGCGGCCGTTTTAAGATATATATATATAATTTGAAAGATGGCAGTCGTTGGCTTCAGCCCCCACGCACATAGTGCAGGGGTGCTCGCAGAAGACGCATTTTCACACTTAACCCAACGTCTTGGTCCTACAAAGGAGGTGATAGCACAGCGGGCCAGGCAACCGGACTATAATGCTTTAACACTTTCACTTAGCCATAGGTGTTTGACAATGAGACTCTTTAGGTAGCTCCTTGGTGGCAACTGCGCTCGTCCAAATTCGGGGCGCGTGTGTGCCTGACCGGGAAGCGGCCCTTCGTTAAAGCGGAGGAATCCGATAGATTCCGATAGGTCATCGAGTGGCTGACCAGTCTCACGCTACGTCATGATAATCACTTTTCGGCTTTCTCTACTGAGGTGCTCGCCCGGCCGAACCGGGGGCACAATCGCAGTAGTTCTCCTGGTGCTACCTTAGCCGATAGAGCGGAACGTAAGGTAGCCGAACTCAGGAGCCGGGCAACCCAACATTTGACCAAAGACATTATTCGGAGTTGATGCATATAAAGTAATATTTTGATAAATTGTAGTGGCCTTTTTATACTTGTGCCTTCAAGTATTGGGAACACCTTCTGTGCGGCCGTTTTAAGATATATATATATATAATCTGAAAGATGGCAGTCGTTGGCTTCAGCCCCCATGCACATAGTGCGGGGGTGCTCGCAGAAGACGCATTTTCACACTTAACCCAACGTCTTGGTCCTACAAAGGAGGTGATAGCACAGCGGGCCAGGAAACCGGACTATAATGCTTTAACACTTTCACTTAGCCATAGGTGTTTGACAATGAGACTCTTTAGGTAGCTCCTTGGTGGCAACTGCGCTCGTCCGAATTCGGGGCGCGTGTGTGCCTGACCGGGAAGTGGCCCTTCGTTAAAGCAGAGGAATACGATAGATTCCGATAGGTCATTGAGTGGCTGACCAGTCTCACGCTATGTCATGACAATCAGTTTTCGGCTTTCTCTACTGAGGTGCTCGCCCGGCCGAACCGGGGGCACAATCGCAGTAGTTCTCCTGGTGCTACCTTAGCCGATAGAGCGGAACGTAAGGTAGCCGAACTCAGGAGCCGGGCAACCCAACATTTGACCAAAGACATGATTCGGAGTTGATGCATATAATGCCAAAACTCGTGACGCCGAACACTCCCTAAGGTGTTCGGTCTTTATGAGTGCGGGCGAAACGACACTCTTTTAAAAAAAGAAAGCCCCTAGTGTCCAGGTACGTGCAAAAATTCTGATGTGGCCACATGCCAAGATGCCAGCCTCCTCCTTGGTTATATCAGAAAGAAAAAACCAGGGGATGTGTAGCAACAAGAGACAGTAAAAAAGGTTTACGCAGGGTTTTAATCTAAAAAGAATCCTTTAGGACGGGTCCCTACTGCACGTCTGCGCCTGTGTCTTCGTTGTGCCGTATCCTGGGCGGGCGCCGCACGATGTTCATCTGTAAAAGATAGGAACTGAGTTGAAAAACGGGTCGTGCCGAAAAAAAGTTTAAAATAGGCAAAGTATAAAGTAAGATATATAAGTTTGAGCTTTATTGTCTCTTATTGTATATGCGTGGAGCCCCTAGTGCGGGGGTATATGGCTTCTAGGCCTGCATCAATGATGATTTTGCACCGAACTCGTCTATCCGCGTTCGTGGTCTTGAATGACCTATTTTGAAGTTTTTTTTTGGCCGGTGAGGCCATTTTGCTGTGGGGCTGTCAAAGCGGCCGCACAGCCCTCCGCTTGGGGAGGCGCACTTTAGTGGTTCCCCTTCAAAGAGATGATGCCTCGTGGACCGGGCATCTTAAGCGTAAGAGATGCATAATGCGGTATTGCGTTAAAGCGAGCGAAAGCTTCGCGTCCCAGTAGTGCTTGATAGAGACTTGAAAACGGGACGATGTGGAAGGTCAGCTTTTCGCGGCGGAGGTTATCGGCAGAGCCGAATGTGACTGTGAGCCGGAGAAAACCCGTACAATGGGTGTCCGGACCAGGTATTACCCCTTGAAAGGAGGTTTTGCTGCGGTGGATTCTTGTTGGGTTTATCCCCATGTGCTGGATTGTATCCTGATATATCAGGTTTAGTCCACTGCCGCCGTCCATAAGGACATTTGAAAACTGGAGTCCGCCAATTATTAGATCGAGTATCAAGGCAGTCCAGCCTACATTCTTGTTATTCCTAGAATAATCTAGCTGATGGAAAATGATCGGTTTTGACAACCAATGGCAGGACCCTTTGGGCCGTGTGGTGCGTATCTTTACGGGCGCCGCACGTTTTGTTATGTGAAGTGAGTTCACTGTTTTTACTTCTTGTGGGAAGTTCTTTTCTTTCCTGGTGCTCTGCTTTTGGGGTTCGTCCTCGTCTTCTCTTGGTGTGTCAAACCCCTTGTGTTTGGCATTGAGTCTGCCGGATTGTTTGAAAACCCAACAGTCTCTGTGGGTATGGTTAGCAGGCTTCCCGGGAGTACTGTGTATCTAACATATCCTGTCCAGGATTTTATTCAGGTTGGATGGATCGTCCCTGTTATCCTGGGGGGCAATTTTTCCTGATTTTGTCATGAGCCTTTGAATCCGGCATTGACTGCCATGCTCTTCGGACTTTTGTCCTTAGTCCAGCGACGGTCCTTGTTGCGTCGCGGTTTTCCGTTTCCATCCCTAGTTTCGGATGTACTTGGGTTGTTGGGGCTGCACCTTGCCAACCAGCTGTCCTCTCCTGCACAAAAGCGGGTCATGAGGCTTGTTAGTGCGGCCATTGTTCTTGGCTTTTCTTGGCCGAGGTGTCTGGCGAGCCATTCGTCTCGGACGTTATGCCTGAAAGCTGCTAAGGCTTCGGCGTCCGGACAGTCGACTATCTGATTCTTTTTAGTGAGGAATCTATTCCAGAACTGCCGAGCTGATTCTCCGAGTTGTTGAGTTATGTGACTAAGATCGTCTGCATCCGGGGGCGGACATAGGTCCCTTGAAAGTTTGCTCGGAAAGCATCCTCGAGCTCTTCCTAGCTTCCAATTGTGTTTTCGGGAAGGCTTTTAAGCCAATGCCGGGCTGGCCATTTAAGCTTAAGGGGTAGATATTTTATGGCGTGGAGATCATCTCCTCTAGCCATGTGTATGTGGAGGATATAATCCTCGATCCAGACTCCAAGGTCTGTTGTTCCATCATATGCCTCTATGTTTACGGGTTTGAATCCCTCTTGGAATTCATAGTCCAGGACCTCATCGGTGAAACATAGGGGGTGTGCGGCGCCCCTGTATTTGGGTGTGCCGGATTCTGATGATGGCTTCATAGCTTTGCTTACGAGAGCTTGCTTTCTTGGCCCATAAATGGACCTGACTGGGCCGTGATGCGAATCCTTAAGTGGGTCGCATGCCGATTTAGGTGTGGTGCCGCTTGCCGCTTTATGGGGTCGTCTATCCGACCGTGTGGCTTTTTCATTTTTTGAATGCGAGGGCTCTAGGGCCTCTTCGTCGAATTCAGGCAGTAGCTTTCTTTTCGGATAGCTTTTAGTGCGGCGACTATCGCCGTACTTATCTGTGGTATTGATTACTTTACTCCATCTGATCCGGAGTGCGTCTTCCGCTGTTTTTAGCTTCCGCTTCTGCTTCTTTAGGCTTCATGCGGTTGCAACGAGCCTCTCATGGAGATTCTTCTGCTCCATAGGTTTATTCGGCGTGAGGTCGTCCGGAATGCCGTTTTCGCCGGAGGAGGGATGTTTGGTCTCTCTATCTGTGTTGCCCTGTTCGGACTTTTGCTCTAAGGCCTGCTCGTCGTCTACCGGCTTGTCCTGCTCTATGGCTGGGTTTTTGTTGACGCGGGGCTTAGGTCGGCGTTTATGCCGACGCTTTGATTGCTTTTCGGGGGGTCGGTCTCCCGTCCCATCCCCTTTTTCCTCGTTGTCGCTTCCTTTAGGGGTATCCACCATGTACACATCGTGAGATGAGGTGGCTGTCCAATGCCCTATGGGCGTTGGTTCGTCAGTATCTCCTGCATCGTCATCCATGCTGTCGATGTCTCCGGATTCGAAGTTGAGCACGTCGTTTAAATTGTCGACAGTGGCTACCAAGTGGGTGGGCTTTGGATTTCTTCATCGTCCGTATCCCATCCTCGCTGACCGTAGTTCGGCCAGGGCTCTTCTGATAAGGAGAGAGACTTGAGAGAGTTCAGGATATCGCCACAAGGCGAGTGCTGCAAGATGTCTGCGGTGGTGAACTCCATTATCGGCGCCCAATCGGCTTCGATTGGCAGGGGCGCTGCGGGTTCGGAGTCCGGGGAGGAGTCCGGATCCTTGGAGTCACGGGTCGTGCAGAGTGCGGGGCTAGCGTTCGGCTCGATCGCCTCTGAGATCGCAGCCCCTGAGACAGCGTCCAACCGCTGATCCTCGATCGGCGCAGTAGGCTCCGAATCAATGGTCGAAACCGATGCGTGTGCGGCCTCCCAGGCGCTGTTCGGCGGCAGAGCTATATCATGCCCATCGAGACAGTGCGGCGCGCTTGGCTGTGGCTCGAATTCGTCAAAGATCAAGTCTCCGCGGATGTCAGCCGTGTAGTTTTGTAACATCCCAAAATTCTAAATTTTGGAATGTTATAATAAATAGATAGATTTGATTGATTGTTTGATTGATTGACTGAAAGTGAGTGAATTCGAAACTCTTTGAAAGTTAAATGAGAGGGAATAAAAGGACTTTCCCAAACTTTCATATTTGCTTTCTGATCTCCATGAATTCAAATTCTTTTCAAACACAAAACCCCGGAGAGAAGATGACATGACTTCTTCCATTTATTTAAATGACAAGGGGTGTTGAAAATATTTGAATTTCATTTGAAAATATTTCCGATTCTGGAACTTTATGCAATTCAATGATTTTCATGAGAGAAGATAAAATGACTTCTTCAAATTATATGAAATATGAGTTGGGAGTTTCAAAGAATTAAATTCAAAGTTATTTTGTATTTATTTTCAATTTGGAGTTATTTGAGTTTTATTCAAATTATTTTTCTCCAAAAATAAAATATATGGAAATTAGGGTAACATGATTCCCTACATTAGAAAATTGGAGAAAAATTAATTTGAAATCATTTTGGTATTTTTTAAAATGATTTTTGTTGAGTTTTAATAGACCAGTAGCACTCTTTGAATTATTAGAATTTGTGTGTATTTTATTTAATGCTAGAAAAATGTTCATGTCATAGAAAATCTTTTTCTGAAAATTTTGATATATAATATGCCTATATTATATTTAATTTATTTTTGCTTTTATTATTTTATTTGTCTGGAAAACGTTTTATAAAAAAAAACTTTCCCCGACTGGGCCGGCCCAGCCAACTGGCCAGGCCAAGGCCCAGCCCCGCGCCGCCTTCCCCGTCGTGGCCGACCGGGACTCCACCGGAGTCCGGCGCCGACACGGCTCCGGCCGGCCCCTCGCCCACGCCACGGAGCCGCCCCGCCCCCATAAATGCGCCGGCCCCGCCGCCCCTCTCTCTCTCCCCGCCGCCCCGGCTTCTCCCCGATCACTGCCCCGCGCCGCATCTCGCGTTGCCGCCAATCGCCGGACGCCGGAGCCGCCCGCGCCGCGCGCCTCTGCTGCTCGCCGCGCGCCGCCTCGCCTCGCTGCCGCCTCTGCTGCCTCGCCGCACTGCCGCCCCGCGACGCCCCTCACTGCTGCCGCTGCTTTCCCCGCCACTGGAGCCGCCGCCGGAGCCCCGCGCCGCCTCGCCGGAGATCGCCGGAGTAACCACCGCGAACCGGTATAAACCGACCCCGGTTCTTTTCTTTAAGTTCGGTTTTTTTTAAAAAAAACCCTAGACTAGATCTGTTTTTTTAGGTTTTATTAAACAGCGAACGTCCACTGTTTTGATCTTATAAGCGAGCGTTCGCCTTTTAGTCTTTTTCTTTTTCTGTTATTTTCGGCCAGGGACTTATATGTGAGGAGTTTTCTTTACAGTTTAGTCCCTGAACTTCAAACACTTGTAACTTTTTGCTCGTTAGTCCAAATCCAACGAAACCAACGCCCATGTCTTCGTTATGATCCCTTCTATCCAGTAATCCAACCCAAACATGTTTTTGAAAATTTTAAAATTTGAATTAGATCAGATTTGAATTCAAACTTCGTTTGATCATAACTTGAGTTTCGTAGCTCCGTTTGAGTTGATTCTTTTTGCAAATCAAAGCTCTTGACCTAAACCTTCTAATAAGGCCAAATTCACATAATTTTGGTACTATTAGAAATAGTTTTATGTTGCAAGAGTTATTTGCTTGGTTTTGATGTTTTCCGAATCGTCTTCTTCGTTCTTTTTGATCTTTTGAGTGATTGCTTATGTGTCGTTACTATTGCTTGCTTACGATAGATTGACCGGAGTGTGACGAGTAGATCTATCAAGAGTTTTGAGTGCGAATCATCTTCATCAACATTGCAGGCAAGTTCACACTTTGATCATACCTTCTCTACAACCCAGTTTTATTGCATTAGATCAATCCTCACACATTGCATGATTAGGATCTGATTAAATTGTGGGATGGGAAGTAGATGAGGTAGTACCTATTACCTGTTTATTATCAAACCTTTGGGAGTTACTTCTACGTTTGCTTATATGCCATGCTATGCTAGTAGACGTGGATTGGGTGAGTGATATCCATGATAGATGTGAGATTGTTAATTAATGGTTTATTTAAGGTGGCAACCTAACACACATCTGGGTGGATTGAGGCACCTGGAGTTCCCAGGACTTGCCTGTTTTTTTATTGAACCGCCACCCAGGCCCAAAGGGATCATGAGATTATTCATACTAGAAACTTCCGTGTGCAGCCACAAGCCATTATGGGCTCTGGCATAGTTGACTAAGTTGTGCGAACTCTTACAGTGGTAGACTAGCAGATGTAGGGGATGTAGGTGGTACGGTCTACCCGATCGTAAGGTGCTAGCGCTTCTAAAAGACTATGTCTCGGTCATCCGTCTTCTCAAACACCCTGTAGTGCGAGAAACCAAACGGAGGCGATCGAGTCTTGTGGGGAAAAGTGCGCAAACCTCTGCAGAGTGTAACAAACTAATCATGGTTAGCCGTGTCCCCGGTTATGGACAATCTTGAGTATCTAGTACCTGGATTTTCATGTGAATCTCAACATGTTACTCTAAATTAAGTTTTGATGGGTTTTAATGATGTTACTTAATTGGGATTGAGAATGCTGTCAACCATTCTCAATGTTCAACAACCACCATGATAGTTTAATAAATTTATTCCTTTGCAGTAGGGAAAAATTGGCTTTACGCAAAAACCTTATAACCATAGAGCTTTTCCACCAGCCGTATATGCATATAGTGATAGCCATTGTTCATCATTTTCTCTATGGTGTGAATTTGCCAGTACATTCAATGTACTGACCCGTTTCGGGCTGCAATGTCTAATGTTGCAGGATTATCTTACGACGAGTAAGTGATATGTTAGGGTTACGATTTCTACACTCAACTTTGCCGTTGGTGTTGATGGGAATCCACAACCTTGTTGCTTCCGCTATATGGATTGAGGTAATAGTATTTTACGTTACTTTATACATGTGATTTACCTCTGTTATAAATCCTTCGAGTACTGTGTGTGTCAGCATACCGATCCAGGGATGACACTTAAGCACAGAGACTTGATCCATTTGGTTCGGGTCGCTACAAGATGGTATCAGAGCACATGTTGACTGTAGGACGTGACCCTAGAAACTGGCAAGCCCATAGCAAAGATTTTTCTCTACAACTTCCCCTTTCAAAAAGATCTTTTACCTCTCTTCTCTTCTGAGCTTATTCAAAAATTCTTTTTAGTGAGACCATACCCCTTTCCCCTTTTGACCACTCGAAGATTCCACTGATGAGACCACTCCAAGAAGTACAAGATATCGGACAACTAAGACCACTTCGAAATGAAGAGTATTTTCCGTGCATCTGAATAATGGAAACTACAATGGTTGAAGGCCGAAGACAAGTAGAATTTGAAGGCTCTGAAGAATTCCCAGATTTATATGACCTAGGAAGGCTACCCTTATGGAACTTGACAGATTATGGAAGTTGTCAATACCCGATATCAAGGTGTGTTGGAGAAAGACCGGAGCATGTAGAGTTAAGAACTCAAGGATTTGTCAAGGAAAACCCTAAGGCAGGAGATATCAACTATGGAGAGATAGCTCATGGAAATGACAACCACGGCTATCCATGAGGTTATCGCCCGCATATGCTATTGTCACCATGCTGAGTTAAGCATGCATATGCATGGAAGGATTAAATGGTAGAAGGCTGATGGAGCACCTATCAGCAAGATGAAGTTTTAACCTTAGCCGGTGTATCACCAGGATCTGGAGTGTTACATCAAGAAGTTAAGATGGACCTAAAAGAAGCATTAATTGATAAGGAAGCATTTCGTGAAGAACTTAAGACCAGAAGTTGAAAGCAGCCAAGCTAGAGAAGTAAAACCTTGAGATACAGGAGATTCGTCAGGAACTGAAGGACAGTAGGACCATGGTTCATGCCAAGGATAATGAAACCCAGAAGTTTGAAATGCAACTCCGGAATATTAAAGGATGTCACGAGAGATTTCACATCAACAGAGATTAATCTAGCAAAAGAACTTGAGAAAGACAAGCATGATCGGAAGAAGCCATTGGAGGCATGAAAAAGGTTTGAAGAATTTGGAGACGTTGAAGATTTATTGACCTTTAGAAGACCAAACCCCTATTATATACCTACGTTAGATGCGACGTTTGTGAGCTGTCATTTGTTTGATGTTTTTCGACAGCCACAACAAAAATCTGTCTTTTCAAAACTTTTGTTTGTATTGTGTGTCCCTCTCCCTCTCTCTTATCTTACCCCAAACCCACATGGACCCAATAGCGGATGAATGGAGATGAGCTTGTATTTGCTGGACCGATGGGTCAGTTGGAGACAGACCGATGGATTCAGAACATGGAGGATCACATGGAGAATAACCCTATAGTTGGACATGAAATGACCCAGCATGCTCTTCTGTGCTTTGAAAGAGGTGCTGCTACTTGGTGGAGGATGTACCAAACCATGAATGGATGGCAAGGAGTAACCACTTGGAAAGAATTTAAGTTGACTTTGCCAAAGTCTCGGTTTGTGTCCCAGAAGTTGAAACCTTATGGAAAGGATATGAAGAAACATGGTGCATGCAAGATTTGTGGAGAAATCGGACACACCCATAAAGAACACAAGGATGAATGCCCTAATTGTGAAGGAAGTCACCTAGTTGAAGAATTCCCAACTAGGCAAATTACTTGTTTCTTGTGTGAAGGGACTACCCACTACCCTGCTCAGTGTCACATTTACCCCTTGGTACAAAGAACCATCCAACAGAAGAAAGAAGCAATGAAAGGAGCCCTTATGGGAATTTTAGAAGAAACTGTGATGAAAGAAGAGGTGGAGGACACACCCAAAGAAGAACCAATTAAACCCTGCACCAAGTCTTGCTATTCATGTGGAGAAGAAGGACACATCTCCCAGAATTGTATGAATGGGGATCTAGTAGAATTCCCGACGGAGGAAATAGAGTATGACCCACAGGAAATAGAAGCCCTGATTGGAATGGAAAAGTCCAGGAAGAGAAACCGATTGGATTCCAGGAAGGACCTGAGTCATATCACCTGTTACAGGTGCAAGGATTCAGGGCACTACCTCAACAGTTGCCCAAAAAGGAAACCTCGATACTTGTCAGAAGTAATATGTTTTAGTTGTAATGGAGCAGGGCACTTTGCCAGAGAATGCCCCAAGGAGAAGGAAACTTGCGCTAGATAGTTGAGTTTGCAACAAAAGAAATGGAGTAGTAGAAGTGAGAACATTTTCTTTTATATTGAGGTGTTGAGTTGAGACATGTAATGGAGAAGCGAGAGATTGAAATCATTTGAGAATGAATAAAGTAGCAACGTTGGTACTGATATGGATTTTATGAGTTGATACTCTATGAAGAAGGATTTTGACCATTTTTGAGGATAAAAGAAATATGGTCTATGGAAGATTTGTGCATTTTAAGGGTGGTAGTACCCTGTAATGGATTTCGAACAAAATGAATACGAGTTTTGTCTCGATATGTGTGATGCCCCAAGAGTATGTGGGATGAAGTTGGAGACCGTTAGTTGTTTGGACCAAATGTGATCAAGGAGTCGGAAGAGAATGTTAAGTTGATTCGAGATAGACTGAAGGTAGCTCAGTCCAAATAGAAGAGTTATGTAGACTCAAAAACTCAAGGAGGTAGTCTATGAAATTGGAAACAGAGCATGTCTTCGTGTGTCCCCTCTGCGAGGAGTTAAACGAATTGGAGTTAAGGTAAAAGTTAGCCTCGAGATTTGTAGGACCATACCGAGTTTTGGAGCGTATGGGAGAAGTGGCCAACAAGTTGGAGTCACCCGAAGGACTGTCAGGAGTTCATGATGTGTTTCACATTTCCCAGTTGAAGAAGTGCCATGCAGAGATGGCCAATATTCCCGTGTAAGGACGCTTGACCGCGGAAAGGATAATGATGTTCCATGAAGTGGAATATGGACTTCATAGGTATAAGTTTTTATCTCGGTATGAGGGATATCCCACGAGGATGAAGAGATGAATTACTATTGGATATAAAGGAGGTATGATGTCGGAAATATGGATCAATGGAAACTCCATGATGAGTCCGAGTAATCATGTCCTAGTTTGGTGCCAATAGAAGGAAGGAAGATAGTACAATTGGATGGATTTAAGAATACTAGGAAGTTGGAAGTTGGAATAATGACCAGTTGCCCAATGATAAGTTCAAGGACTACAAGTGATGAGATGGGCCATAACCCACATGCCCCAGGACCTACCAAGAAGCAAGCACATTCTTGCTGAAGGAAAAACCCTGAAAGAAGTTACGATTTTGTCGACAGATGATCTTATAGGAGTTACGCAAAACCTGAGAGTTGTGAAGGAACGATAGATGGTTGTTTGGCTTGCAGAATCTATGGATTTATTCGAACTTGGTTCGTCGACAAGAGAAATTCTGCAATGCTTGTGAGGATGACCGAGTGTTAGAATGCGAGATTCGCTAAACCATATACAAGGTAATGATTTGGGTGCGGGATGGATTGATCACCATACCGACTTACTCTTATTGTTCGCCTTGCTATATGGAATGGTAAATCTGAGTGACTTACCTATAGTAGAGAGACGACGTGAAAACCTTGTTTAAACCTTAGAATGGTATAGCAATTTTTTTCCCTTGTACAAGGCAGCTTTTGCCAACCGTAGGTTATACGGTGAGGATCAACCTAGACCCATTTCCTGCAGGAGAAACCATAAATTGTTGACCACCATGAGATATCCATAGTTGTTTAGTTTTGGCGCCCGACCCATCAGCTAAGAAGACCCAATCTCGGAATAACCTTACCAAGAGGAAAGGACAGAAGAATTGAGGAAAAGGTTATGCCCCTACCGGAAGAGCCAGAGATGGAATTTTCCGAGAATTTGAGAAGACCGACACTGTTAACAATATGGATGAAGTATATGAGTTTCGATGGAGCTGTAACCATGCTTCTAAGGGTGGTAGCACCCCAGACCCCTGTGATGATTGATGGATTTTTGAGGAGACCCCCAAACCCTAACTTTTTCTTGCTAGCCTCTCCGAATCTCGAGGACAAGATTCATTTTAAGGGTGGTAGGTTTGTAACATCCCAAAATTCTAAATTTTGGAATGTTATAATAAATAGATAGATTTGATTGATTGTTTGATTGATTGACTGAAAGTGAGTGAATTCGAAACTCTTTGAAAGTTAAATGAGAGGGAATAAAAGGACTTTCCCAAACTTTCATATTTGCTTTCTGATCTCCATGAATTCAAATTCTTTTCAAACACAAAACCCCGGAGAGAAGATGACATGACTTCTTCCATTTATTTAAATGACAAGGGGTGTTGAAAATATTTGAATTTCATTTGAAAATATTTCCGATTTTGGAACTTTATGCAACTCAATGATTTTCATGAGAGAAGATAAAATGACTTCTTCAAATTATATGAAATATGAGTTGGGAGTTTCAAAGAATTAAATTCAAAGTTCTTTTGTATTTATTTTCAATTTGGAGTTATTTGAGTTTTATTCAAATTATTTTTCTCCAAAAATAAAATATATGGAAATTAGGGTAACATGATTCCCTACATTAGAAAATTGGAGAAAAATTAATTTGAAATCATTTTGGTATTTTTTAAAATGATTTTTGTTGAATTTTAATAGACCAGTAGCACTCTTTGAATTATTAGATTTGTGTGTATTTTATTTAATGCTAGAAAAATGTTCATGTCGTAGAAAATCTTTTTCTGAAAATTTTGATATATAATATGCCTATATTATATTTAATTTATTTTTGCTTTTATTATTTTATTTGTTTGGAAAACATTTTATAAAAAAAACTTTCCCCGACTGGGCCGGCCCCGCCAACCGGCCAGGCCAAGGCCCAGCTCCACGCCGCCTTCCCCGTCATGGCCGACCGGGACTCCACCGGAGTCCGGCGCCGACACGGCTTCGGCCGGCCCCTCGCCCACGCCACGGAGCCGCCCCGCCCCGATAAATGCGCCGGCCCCGCCGCCCCTCTCTCTCTCCCCGCCGCCCCGGCTTCTCCCCGCTCGCCGCCCCCCACCGCATCTCGCGTCGCCGCCAATCGCCGGACGCCGGAGCCGCCCACGCCGCACGCCTCTGCTGCTCGCCGCGCGCCGCCTCGCCTCGCTGCCGCCTCTGCTACCTCGCCGCACTGCCGCGCCGCGCCGCCCGCGACGCCCCTCACTGCTGCCGCTGCTTTCCCCGCCACCGAAGCCGCCGCCGGAGCCCCGCGCCGCCTCGCCGGAGATCGCCGGAGTAACCACCGCGAACCGGTATAAACCGACCCCGGTTCTTTTCTTGAAGTTCGGATTTTTTTTTAAAAAAACCCTAGATTAGATCTGTTTTTTTAGGTTTTATTAAACAGCGAACGTCCACTGTTTTGATCTTATAAGCGAGCGTTCGCCTTTTAGTATTTTTCTTTTTCTGTTATTTTCGGCCAGGGACTTATATGTGAGGAGTTTTCTTTACAGTTTAGTCCCTGAACTTCAAACACTTGTAACTTTTTGCTCGTTAGTCCAAATCCAACGAAACCAATGCCCATGTCTTCGTTATGATCCCTTCTATCCAGTAATCCAACCCAAACATGTTTTTGAAAATTTTAAAATTTGAATTAGATCAGATTTGAATTCAAACTTTGTTTGATCATAACTTGAGTTTCGTAGCTCCGTTTGAGTTGATTCTTTTTGCAAATCGAAGCTCTTGACCTAAACCTTCTAATAAGGCCAAATTCACATAATTTTGGTACTGTTAGAAATAGTTTTATGTTGCAAGAGTTATTTGCTTGGTTTTGATGTTTTCCGAATCGTCTTCTTCGTTCTTTCTTATCTTTTGAGTGATTGCTTATGTGTCGTTACTATTGCTTGCTTACGATAGATTGACCGGAGTGTGACGAGTAGATCTATCAAGAGTTTTGAGTGCGAATCATCTTCATCAACATTGCAGGCAAGTTCACACTTTGATCATACCTTCTCTACAACCCAGTTTTATTGCATTAGATCAATCCTCACACATTGCATGATTAGGATCTGATTAAATTGTGGGATGGGAAGTAGATGAGGTAGTACCTATTACCTGTTTATTATCAAACCTTTGGGAGTTACTTCTACGTTTGCTTATATGCCATGCTATGCTAGTAGACGTGGATTGGGTGAGTGATATCCATGATAGATGTGAGATTGTTAATTAATGGTTTATTTAAGGTGGCAACCTAACACACATCTGGGTGGATTGAGGCACCTGGAGTTCCCAGGACTTGCCTGTTTTTTTATTGGACCGCCACCCAGACCCAAAGGGATCATGAGATTATTCATACTAGAAACTTCCATGTGCAGCCACAAGCCATTATGGGCTCTGGCATAGTTGACTAAGTTGTGCGAACTCTTACAGTGGTAGACTAGCAGATGTAGGGGATGTAGGTGGTACGGTCTACCCGATCGTAAGGTGCTAGCGCTTCTGAAAGACTATGTCTCGGTCATCCGTCTTCTCAAACACCCTGTAGTGCGAGAAACCAAACGGAGGCGATCGAGTCTTGTGGGGAAAAGTGTGCAAACCTCTGCAGAGTGTAACAAACTAATCATGGTTAGCCGTGTCCCCGGTTATGGACAATCTTGAGTATCTAGTACCTGGATTTTCATGTGAATCTCAACATGTTACTCTAAATTAAGTTTTGATGGGTTTTAATGATGTTACTTAATTGGGATTGAGAATGCTGTCAACCATTCTCAATGTTCAACAACCACCATGATAGTTAAATAAATTTATTCCTTTGAAGTAGGGAAAAATTGGCTTTACGCAAAAACCTTATAACCATAGAGCTTTTCCACCAGCCATATATGCATATAGTGATAGCCATTGTTCATCATTTTCTCTATGGTGTGAATTTGCCAGTACATACTGACCCGTTTCGGGCTGCAACGTCTAATGTTGCAGGATTATCTTACGACGAGTAAGTGATACGTTAGGGTTACGATTTCTACACTCAACTTTGCCGTTGGTGTTGATGGGAATCCACAACCTTGTTGCTTCCGCTATATGGATTGAGGTAATAGTATTTTACGTTACTTTATACATGTGATTTACCTCTGTTATAAATCCTTCGAGTACTGTGTATGTCAGCATACCGATCCAGGGATGACACTTAAGCACAGAGACTTGATCCATTTGGGTCGGGTCGCTACAAGATGGTATCAGAGCACATGTTGACTGTAGGACGTGACCCTAGAAACTGGCAAGCCCATAGCAAAGATTTTTCTCTACAACTTTCCTTTTCAAAAAGATCTTTTACCTCTCTTCTCTTCTGAGCTTATTCAAAAATTCTTTTTAGTGAGACCATACCCCTTTCCCCTTTTGACCACTCGAAGATTCCACTGATGAGACCACTCCAAGAAGTACAAGATATCGGACAACTAAGACCACTTCGAAATGAAGAGTATTTTCCGTGCATCTGAATAATGGAAACTACAATGGTTGAAGGCCGAAGACAAGTAGAATTTGAAGGCTCTGAAGAATTCCCAGATTTATATGACCTAGGAAGGCTACCCTTATGGAACTTGACAGATTATGGAAGTTGTCAATACCCGATATCAAGGTGTGTTGGAGAAAGACCGGAGCATGTAGAGTTAAGAACTCAAGGATTTGTCAAGGAAAACCCTAAGGCAGGAGATATCAACTATGGAGAGATAGCTCATGGAAATGACAACCACGGCTATCCATGAGGTTATCGCCCGCATATGCTATTGTCACCGTGCTGAGTTAAGCATGCATATGCATGGAAGGATTAAATGGTAGAAGGCTGATGGAGCACCTATCAGTAAGATGAAGTTTTAACCTTAGCCGGTGTATCACCAGGATCTGGAGTGTTACATCAAGAAGTTAAGATGGACCTAAAAGAAGCATTAATTGATAAGGAAGCATTTCGTGAAGAACTTAAGACCAGAAGTTGAAAGCAGCCAAGATAGAGAAGTAAAACCTTGAGATACAGGAGATTCGTCAGGAACTGAAGGACAGTAGGACCATGGTTCATGCCAAGGATAATGAAACCCAGAAGTTTGAAATGCAACTCCGGAATATTAAAGGATGTCACGAGAGATTTCACATCAACAGAGATTGATCTAGCAAAAGAACTTGAGAAAGACAAGCATGATCGGAAGAAGCCATTGGAGGCATGAAAAAGGTTTGAAGAATTTGGAGACGTTGAAGATTTATTGACCTTTAGAAGACCAAACCCCTATTATATACCTACGTTAGATGCGACGTTTGTGAGCTGTCATTTGTTTGATGTTTTTCGACAGCCACAACAAAAATCTGTCTTTTCAAAACTTTTGTTTGTATTGTGTGTCCCTCTCCCTCTCTCTTATCTTACCCCAAACCCACATGGACCCAATAGCGGATGAATGGAGATGAGCTTGTATTTTCTGGACCGATGGGTCAGTTGGAGACAGACCGATGGATTCAGAACATGGAGGATCACATGGAGAATAACCCTATAGTTGGACATGATATGACCCAGCATGCTCTTCTGTGCTTTGAAAGAGGTGCTGCTACTTGGTGGAGGATGTACCAAACCATGAATGGATGGCAAGGAGTAACCACTTGGAAAGAATTTAAGTTGACTTTGCCAAAGTCTCGGTTTGTGTCCCAGAAGTTGAAACCTTATGGAAAGGATATGAAGAAACATGGTGCATGCAAGATTTGCGGAGAAATCGGACACACCCATAAAGAACACAAGGATGAATGCCCTAATTGTGAAGGAAGTCACCTAGTTGAAGAATTCCCAACTAGGCAAATTACTTGTTTCTTGTGTGAAGGGACTACCCACTACCCTGCTCAGTGTCACATTTACCCCTTGGTACAAAGAACCATCCAACAGAAGAAAGAAGCAATGAAAGGAGCCCTTATGGGAATTTTAGAAGAAACTGTGATGAAAGAAGAGGTGGAGGACACACCCAAAGAAGAACCAATTAAACCCTGCACCAAGTCTTGCTATTCATGTGGAGAAGAAGGACACATCTCCCAGAATTGTATGAATGGGGATCTAGTAGAATTCCCGACGGAGGAAATAGAGTATGACCCACAGGAAATAGAAGCCCTGATTGGAATGGAAAAGTCCAGGAAGAGAAACCGATTGGATTCCAGGAAGGACCTGAGTCATATCACCTGTTACAGGTGCAAGGAGTCAGGGCACTACCTCAACAGTTGCCCAAAAAGGAAACCTCGATACTTGTCAGAAGTAATATGTTTTAGTTGTAATGGAGCAGGGCACTTTGCCAGAGAATGCCCCAAGGAGAAGGAAACTTGCGCTAGATAGTTGAGTTTGCAACAAAAGAAATGGAGTAGTAGAAGTGAGAACATTTTCTTTTATATTGAGGTGTTGAGTTGAGACATGTAATGGAGAAGCGAGAGATTGAAATCATTTGAGAATGAATAAAGTAGCAACGTTGGTACTGATATGGATTTTATGAGTTGATACTCTATGAAGAAGGATTTTGACCATTTTTGAGGATAAAAGAAATATGGTCTATGGAAGATTTGTGCATTTTAAGGGTGGTAGTACCCTGTAATGGATTTCGGACGAAATGAATACGAGTTTTGTCTCGATATGTGTGATGCCCCAAGAGTATGTGGGATGAAGTTGGAGACCGTCAGTTGTTTGGACCAAATGTGATCAAGGAGTCGGAAGAGAATGTTAAGTTGATTCGAGATAGACTGAAGGTAGCTCAGTCCAAACAGAAGAGTTATGTAGACTCAAAAACTCAAGGAGGTAGTCTATGAAATTGGAAACAGAGCATGTCTTCGTGTGTCCCCTCTGCGAGGAGTTAAACGAATTGGAGTTAAGGTAAAAGTTAGCCTCGAGATTTGTAGGACCATACCGAGTTTTGGAGCGTATTGGAGAAGTGGCCAACAAGTTGGAGTCACCCGAAGGACTGTCAGGAGTTCATGATGTGTTTCACATTTCCCAGTTGAAGAAGTGCCATGCAGAGATGGCCAATATTCCCGTGTAAGGACGCTTGACCGCGGAAAGGATAATGATGTTCCATGAAGTGGAATATGGACTTCATAGGCATAAGTTTTTATCTCGGTATGAGGGATATCCCACGAGGATGAAGAGATGAATTACTATTGGATATAAAGGAGGTATGATGTCGGAAATATGGATCAATGGAAACTCCATGATGAGTCCGAGTAATCATGTCCTAGTTTGGTGCCAATAGAAGGAAGGAAGATAGTACAATTGGATGGATTTAAGAATACTGGGAAGTTGGAAGTTGGAATAATGACCAGTTGCCCAATGATAAGTTCAAGGACTACAAGTGATGAGATGGGCCATAACCAACATGCCCCAGGACCTGCCAAGAAGCAAGCACATTCTTGCTAAAGGAAAAACCCTGAAAGAAGTTACGATTTTATCGACAGATGATCTTATAGGAGTTACGCAAAACCTGAGAGTTGTGAAGGAACGATAGATGGTTGTTTGGCTTGCAGAATCTATGGATTTATTCGAACTTGGTTCGTCGACAAGAGAAATTCTGCAATGCTTGTGAGGATGACCGAGTATTAGAATGCGAGATTCGCTAAACCATATACAAGGTAATGATTTGGGTGCGGGATGGATTGATCACCATACCGACTTACTCTTATTATTCGCCTTGCTATATGGAATGGTAAATCTGAGTGACTTACCTATAGTAGAGAGACGACGATGAAAACCTTGTTTAAACCTTAGAATGGTATAGCAATTTTTTCCCCTTGTACAAGGCAGCTTTTGCCAACCGTAGGTTATACGGTGAGGATCAACCCAGACCCATTTCCTGCAGGAGAAACCATAAATTGTTGACCACCATGAGATATCCATAGTTGTTTAGTTTTGGCGCCCGACCCATCAGCTAAGAAGACCCAATCTCGGAATAACCTTACCAAGAGGAAAGGACAGAAGAATTGAGGAAAAGGTTATGCCACTACCGGAAGAGCCAGAGATGGAATTTTCCGAGGATTTGGGAAGACCGACACTGTTAACAATATGGATGAAGTATATGAGTTTCGATGGAGCTGTAACCATGCTTCTAAGGGTGGTAGCACCCCAGACCCCTGTGATGATTGATGGATTTTTGAGGAGACCCTCAAACCCTAACTTTTTCTTGCTAGCCTCTCCGAATCTCGAGGACGAGATTCATTTTAAGGGTGGTAGGTTTGTAACATCCCAAAATTCTAAATTTTGGAATGTTATAATAAATAGATAGATTTGATTGATTGTTTGATTGATTGACTGAAAGTGAGTGAATTCGAAACTCTTTGAAAGTTAAATGAGAGGGAATAAAAGGACTTTCCCAAACTTTCATATTTGCTTTCTGATCTCCATGAATTCAAATTCTTTTCAAACACAAAACCCCGGAGAGAAGATGACATGACTTCTTCCATTTATTTAAATGACAAGGGGTGTTGAAAATATTTGAATTTCATTTGAAAATATTTCCGATTCTGGAACTTTATGCAACTCAATGATTTTCATGAGAGAAGATAAAATGACTTCTTCAAATTATATGAAATATGAGTTGGGAGTTTCAAAGAATTAAATTCAAAGTTCTTTTGTATTTATTTTCAATTTGGAGTTATTTGAGTTTTATTCAAATTATTTTTCTCCAAAAATAAAATATATGGAAATTAGGGTAACATGATTCCCTACATTAGAAAATTGGAGAAAAATTAATTTGAAATCATTTTGGTATTTTTTAAAATGATTTTTGTTGAATTTTAATAGACCAGTAGCACTCTTTGAATTATTAGAATTTGTGTGTATTTTATTTAATGCTAGAAAAATGTTCATGTCGTAGAAAATCTTTTTCTGAAAATTTTGATATATAATATGCCTATATTATATTTAATTTATTTTTGCTTTTATTATTTTATTTGTCTGGAAAACGTTTTATAAAAAAAACTTCCCCCGACTGGGCCGGCCCAGCCAACCGGCCAGGCCAAGGCCCAGCTCCGCGCCGCCTTCCCCGTCGTGGCCGAGCAGGACTCCACCGGAGTCCGGCGCCGACACGGCTTCGGCCGGCCCCTCACCCACGCCACGGAGCCACCCCGCCCCCATAAATGCGCCGGCCCCGCCGCCCCTCTCTCTCTCCCCGCCGCCCCGGCTTCTCCCCGCTCGCCGCCCCCCGCCGCATCTCGCGTCGCCGCCAATCGCCGGACGCCCGAGCCGCCCGCGCTGCGCGCCTCTGCTGCTCGTCGCGCGCCACCTCGCCTCGCTGCCGCCTCTGCTGCCTCGCCGCACTGCCGGCCCACGCCGCCCGCGACGCCCCTCACTGCTGCCGCTGCTTTCCCCACCACCGGAGCCGCCGCCGGAGCCCCGCGCCGCCTCGCCGGAGATCGCCGGAGTAACCACCGCGAACCGGTATAAACCGACCCCGGTTCTTTTCTTTAAGTTCGGTTTTTTTTTAAAAAAGCCCTAGATTAGATCTGTTTGTTTTAGGTTTTATTAAACAGCGAACGTCCACTGTTTTGATCTTATAAGCGAGCGTTCGCCTTTTAGTCTTTTTCTTTTTCTGTTATTTTCGGCCAGGGACTTATATGTGAGGAGTTTTCTTTACAGTTTAGTCCCTGAACTTCAAACACTTGTAACTTTTTGCTCGTTTGTCCAAATCCAACGAAACCAACGCCCACGTCTTCGTTATGATCCCTTCTATCCAGTAATCCAACCCAAACATGTTTTTGAAAATTTTAAAATTTGAATTAGATCAGATTTGAATTCAAACTTCGTTTGATCATAACTTGAGTTTCGTAGCTCCGTTTGAGTTGATTCTTTTTGCAAATCGAAGCTCTTGACCTAAACCTTCTAATAAGGCCAAATTCACATAATTTTGGTACTGTTAGAAATAGTTTTATGTTGCAAGAGTTATTTGCTTGGTTTTGATGTTTTCCGAATCGTCTTCTTCGTTCTTTCTGATCTTTTGAGTGATTGCTTATGTGTCGTTACTATTGCTTGCTTACGATAGATTGACCGGAGTGTGACGAGTAGATCTATCAAGAGTTTTGAGTGCGAATCATCTTCATAAACATTGCAGGCAAGTTCACACTTTGATCATACCTTCTCTACAACCCAGTTTTATTGCATTAGATCAATCCTCACACATTGCATGATTAGGATCTGATTAAATTGTGGGATGGGAAGTAGATGAGGTAGTACCTATTACCTGTTTATTATCAAACCTTTGGGAGTTACTTCTACGTTTGCTTATATGCCATGCTATGCTAGTAGACGTGGATTGGGTGAGTGATATCCATGATAGATGTGAGATTGTTAATTAATGGTTTATTTAAGGTGGCAACCTAACACACATCTGGGTGGATTGAGGCACCTGGAGTTCCCAGGACTTGCCTATTTTTTTATTGGACCACCACCCAGGCCCAAAGGGATCGTGAGATTATTCATACTAGAAACTTCCATGTGCAGCCACAAGCCATTATGGGCTCTGGCATAGTTGACTAAGTTGTGCGAACTCTTACAGTGGTAGACTAGCAGATGTAGGGGATGTAGGTGGTACGGTCTACCCGATCATAAGGTGCTCGCGCTTCTGAAATACTATGTCTCGGTCATCCGTCTTCTCAAACACCCTGTAGTGCGAGAAACCAAACGGAGGCGATCGAGTCTTGTGGGGAAAAGTGCGCAAACCTCTGCAGAGTGTAACAAACTAATCATGGTTAGCCGTGTCCCCGGTTATGGACAATCTTGAGTATCTAGTACCTGGATTTTCATGTGAATCTCAACATGTTACTCTAAAATGAAGTTTTGATGGGTTTTAATGATGTTACTTAATTGGGATTGAGAATGCTGTCAACCATTCTCAATGTTCAACAACCACCATGATAGTTAAATAAATTTATTCCTTTGAAGTAGGGAAAAATTGGCTTTACGTAAAAACCTTATAACCATAGAGCTTTTCCACCAGCCATATATGCATATAGTGATAGCCATTGTTCATCATTTTCTCTATGGTGTGAATTTGCCAGTACATTCAATGTACTGACCCGTTTCGGGCTGCAACGTCTAATGTTGCAGGATTATCTTATGACGAGTAAGTGATACGTTAGGGTTACGATTTCTACACTCAACTTTGCCGTTGGTGTTGATGGGAATCCACAACCTTGTTGCTTCCGCTATATTGATTGAGGTAATAGTATTTTACGTTACTTTATACATGTGATTTACCTCTGTTATAAATCCTTCGAGTACTGTGTGTGTCAGCATACCGATCCAGGGATGACACTTAAGCACAGAGACTTGATCCATTTGGGTCGGGTCGCTACAAGTTTAAGCTTCCAAACCTGACTTGATGGCCAGGGGCGTAGCTTTCGATCTGCTCCAGGTGGCCAAGCGAATTGGCCCGCAGAGCGAAGCCGCCGAAGACGAAGATCTGTCCGGGGAGAAAAGTCTCACCCTGGACCGTATCGTGGTTGATGATTAAAGGAGCCATCGGGCCTAAAGGCGATGACACAGAGGAACTCTCAATGAAAGCACCAATGTCGGTGTCAAAACCAACGGATCTCGGGTAGGGGGTCCCGAACTGTGCGTCTAGGCCGGATGGTAACAGGAGGCAGGGAACACTTTGTTTTACCCAGGTTCGGGCCCTCTCGATGGAGGTAATACCCTACTCCTGCTTGATTAATATTGATGATATGGGTAGTACAAGAATAGATCTACCACGAGATCAAGGAGGCTAAACCCTAGAAGCTAGCCTATGGTATGATTGTTGTGTATGGAGTTGATCGCCTACGGACTACAACCCTCCGGTTTATATAGACACCGGATAGGGTTAGGATTACATAGAGTCGGTTACAATGGTAGGAGATCTTGAATATCTGCATCGCCAAGCTTGCCTTCCACGCCAAGGAAAGTCCCATCCGGACACGGGACGAAGTCTTCAATCTTGTATCTTCATAGTCCAGGAGTCCGGCTGAAGGTATAGTCTGGCTACCCGAACACCCCCTAATCTAGGACTCCCTCAGCACCCCAAGGTAAAATTCAAGGACAACCAAAGCCTAAGCTTGGGGATGCCCCGGAAGGCATCCCCTCTTTCGTCTTCGTCTATCGGTAACTTTACTTGAGGCTATATTTTTATTCACCACATGATATGTGTTTTGCTTGGAGCGTCTTGTATGATTTGAGTCTTTGCTTTTTAGTTTACCACAATCATCCTTGGTGTACACACCTTTTGGGAGAGACACACATGAATCGGAATTTATTAGAATACTTTATGTGCTTCACTTATATATTTTGAGCTAGATAATTTTTCTCTAGTGCTTCACTTATATCTTTTAAGAGCACGGTGGTGGTTTTATTTTATAGAAATTATTGA